>NC_135062.1:16042148-17284297 GCF_051401765.1 Calliopsis andreniformis
ACCACGGCAGCGCCTGCATTTATTTACAAGAGTGATGCAGCAGTAGCCTATCTAACGCACCCATTGAACAACATACTCGAGTGCCAGGTCTTGTTGTCAGAACATTGTAGACTGTCACTAAGCTTCTTTTTTTCTCGCTCTTTAACGACCCGTTACTCTCTCGTAGGAGAGACTTATGTTCGACAGCGATTGCTAGCGAGCTCAGGAATTGGCATTTGGCACTTTCGTCGCGTCATTAAGTTATCCTATAAAGGCGAGCCTTTAACAGTTATCGCTAAGTGACACCAAATATGAAGTTCTTGCGGAATAACAATCGCCTCAATTAATCGAAAACAAAAGACGAGGAAAATAGAGAGAAGGAAAAAGACTGTTGGAAAATGTAGAGGCTGGGCATGTCTCGAGTCAATCACAGTCATCAGCGATTAAACTGAGGATCGATCGTCACCTGTTCTCACGGTGGAAACGTTGCTGGTTCTGTCAGCTCGCGATGCAGGGTCGATGCTCGTTTTTATCACGGGCACAGCAGGCCAAGTACCTTTCGCTTTTACCTGACTCGAGGCGAAGCCAGCCTCAATATTGGCTCTTCGATATTAGTGCGGGTCAGTCACGTCTGATCCGTGACAGTCAAAGGCGTCGATTCATTCGTCGCGATCTACGTGGATACGACCATATTCAGAAAGGCTGACGGATGGCAAAACGAAGGTCAGTCCCTATTCTAACCGTGTGAAATATCTGGGCTTTTCCATAAAAAGTCGGAACGAATATGGCAAGTATATGCGGCAACATTTATAAGCGCTAATCAGTTTGAGAAATTAATGTGTGCCTTTCCTCCTAAGGATTCTAGGGACTATAAAAGCAAAGTAATTAATTCTTCGACACGAGAACTTTTCGTTTGAGATTAGATAGATAACGGACAGTTATTGTGGTAAAATGTGTCTAGAAATTTCTTGACATTTATTACCTTCGTAACATTCTAACTGCGTAAATCTGTGGGTATTGAACGCAGACTATAAATCGAAATATTTTTTAACGATACAATTAGACTGTGCGCGTATAAATTTACTATTCAATATACATTCTATTGCTTTTAATTAATATATTAACATGGCAATGTTCTCAGTTTCTCCATTTTCAATTCTGAGAAACCCTCTGAAATCTCACCTTTCTCTCTTGCATTTTATCCTACCCTCTCTAGCAACACGGATTCAGTTTTGATTTATAACTCGACAATGACGTACTACAATGCAACACGCATATTTATGTAAATCGGCCTAGAAACACAACTGTTAATAATGTCGCCCGTCTACTTGTTACGCATATCAACCGTAACGGACGCGATGGAATCGAAGCTCCGTTTCTCACGGAATTGTCACACCTGCGCGAAAGCCACGGACATCCTTCGACGGAGAAAAAAGAAGGCCGATGGAAAGTGGAGAACGTTTCCGTATTTCGCCGTTCGCACGACGTGACAGGGTATTCTGTTCATGGGGAGCCCGTGGCTGTTAGATGGACGTGCAACGTCACGTTTCGTCCTGGCCCACTTTTCAGTGCTCTAGACTATCCTTTTGTTATAACGCTCAAAATAATCGATAGCTGCGCTCTCGGAACAGGATGCGTTAATGGGTCCGCGTCGGAACAAAAATTTTCCCTCGGAGCTTTCCTTTTTCACAGAGAAGATACTTCAGTTTTTCTGACTGTAGAAGCCTTTCATCGATTTACTATGGTCTCTGGGCTGGGCGAGATATCTATAGGAACACAGAGGAGAAATTTTCTGTTCCGGATGATCAGTGGAGAAACGAGTTCTAGGGTGTTATGAATTCAGGGCTTTGAAAAGTGGACTCTATGCAAAGGATTTTTAATCTGAAGATTGGAATTTTTTGAAATTTCAGCTTTTATAGAAGTTAGTGAAATTAAATTGACAAAGAGTATTCGTTCCTCTCAAAAGGGATTGAAATTCCCCTAGCGCCTCGTTTCTTCTCGCCGCTTCGTTCTGAAAAACCTACCCCGTGACAGTTGAATTGAATCGAAGAATAACGACGTCGACGACGCAAAACGAAGCAGCGCAAAAACGCTTTCGCGGATGCAGTGTCGAAACAGTTCACGAGAAAACCGTGTCCGAAAGTAACGCGTCGCGAGCGGAAATGATTGATGATCGGCGAATTCTCGAATGCAAAGTTTGACGCTCCAGATAGAACGTCGCCAGCGGGCTGGGCAACAAAACACTCGTTAGGCCGGATGTGTGGACATAACCCGCGTATGCCAGCATTCGTTTCGATCGCGATTCAGACGGGAAGTCGACTTTTTTCCATCTCTCCTTCCAGCGGTTTTTCCTCCCCCAAGAGCGTTCAACTCACGCTAATGGAATTCGGTACCGGTTTCGAGCCCAAGAATTCGACCATGTAACAAGTGGACAATTACCGCTGTTTGCCTCGCGGTGTTATTTCGTTTCGATCGCGTTAATGAAAGCGACGATCGAGGCGATTATTCCTTGGGGACTAGCCACCTGTGATTTATGGTAGCACGTGCGAAATAGGGGGGACGTGAGGGACAGAGATTTCAACGATTTAGGGAAATTTTAGGAATTAAAGCTTCGTTAAGGTCATTTAGTTTTAATGGCACCAAAGGGAATGGTATAAAGAATGTTAAGGGGAATGTGGATTTCGACAGAGTAAATTTGAATCGCAGAATGCCAACAAGTCTTTAGCAGTGATTAGTTAGCAAATTGCTGAAGAAATTCTTTTAGAGTAAGAGAGAAATTTTATCGCGATAGAACTTCTTCACAATATCCTTAAGAAGTACCTACAGTCCAGGAAGTAATAACAAAAGCAACTTTGTTCAAGAGGAACTACCGCTTTCTACGTATTTGCTTTCGCACCTGTTTCGATAGACCACTGGCAAAGTAGTTTCTGGAAGCAGTTATAGAAAAGCAAAGGAATAAAACGTTCAGCGAACGTCCTACGACAGAAACTTGAAAAATGGAAACGGGGAGGTGCAAGAACCTAGGTGGTTCATCGCGACTGAAGATTTCTCCGGTTTCTAGCGACAAGAAAGTGCGTGGTAGCAGGCTTCACGCACTGTTAATCACCAGAAGTTTGTCATCCTATTGCCAAAGGTAGAGCATCGAAAACGAAACTAATTTGCATGAACTTAAACGAATCGTATTCGATCCGCGATAAATAACCATTAATTCATTGGTTTGTTCGAAACGATTGTGAATACGCAGGTGTTGCGTCACGTGATTATAGAAGTATTATCGTTAGAGTAATTAAACGGGAAAAAGCAGACAGAATTACTTGTAAAAGTAGTAATTAACGGTAATCGAAAGTCTAAGTTCGTCGGAAACGAACGACGCCTGTTCCTTATAGGCAATTTACAGCTAATTAAGTCTACGAAGAACTAGGGTCGTCTTCGTGACTCCTGATAAACGTGTACTTAGAACATCTTGCATAAACATCTGCGTAGCGTTACTGAAGAAGTTTATAGTATCTTAAAAAAGAACAATCTCCCTGGGAAAAATATTTTTCATTTCTGTATATTAAATTAAAATAAAATAAAGCAGACTAAAGTCAAGATTTATTGATAAATTATTGGCTACAATCCAGAACGTATCTGGACACAGGTGCTGATCACACAGAGCTCGACGACTCATTGAGGAAGACCGTGAGGTAAAATGGGGTGAAAACAGCCACTCGCGCGGAACATTCACTGTGACGCCGACAGTTGTGTAAGAAATTTGAGATCGACGCTAAGGAGATGTCAGCCGTTCCAAAACTTTCTCCGAAAAACCGTTACTTAATTATCCTATCCGTCAAAAAAGTGCCCCAATTATCGCTTACTTACTTTCACGAGCAGGAAACTCAATTACTAGACCTTTGGTACGAAGGGAGTTTCCTGGTTCGATATACAAAAATGGAAGGCGAACCTCCCTACAGACCGATCTTGGTTCAACATTCATACTTTCAGAATTTCAAGCCTGTTCTGTCGAGGAGTTGAGGTTATCTTGCGGTAAATTCGAGAAATCGAGGAACCAGCGTGTAAAGGAGCCTCTGACCGGACGATGTTGGCGGAACAGAGACCCCTGAGTTTACGAATTTACTGTTATTGCTCTAAATAAGCTGGCAAGTCTTGCAAACGTGAGTTTCGAAGCGAGCAACTGAGTCAAGGTTATTCGTCAAATAAGCGCTGGATGGTATGAAGCCAGCTAGCGAAATTAAGAACTGTTGATTAGCGTGGATCGTTAGTAGGGTGATTATTTCTGTGAATGTATTCTGAGGTGAAAGTGGAGTAATAAAGGGATTGAGAAAGTATGTAATTGCATGTCTTAGGTCTGAGGTAATTTAGGTTTGAGCTAATACGATTATGCTAATACTTTATGGAGATGAAAATAGTAGTAATTTCCTATTAAGAAAGAGAGCGTTTTTCATTTGTAATTCCCTCAGAACCATTCTATATTCAAGCAGATAGAGGAATAGGTATTAACCCCTGACAAATAACAAATACAAACCTCCCTAAAACTAATTCCCATTAATTTTCTACCAAACTCCAATCAAAGCAAAAAAACGCAAGATGTCTCTCTTCTAATGCTACCCATCAGTCCCACTCGAAGACACCTCGAGCACCTATAAAGTTAATCGACCGTTTAAGGAGGCCCAAGCGATCGATGCTCGTGATAGGTGCAATTCCGGATCCATTAGAATCAATTTTCCAAGCGGAGCACCGCTATTGCACGGAACGCACGCGTGATATACCCGCGGCAGATCGCTGTCGGTGGTTTCACCGTGATTACGATTCCAGACGGACCCGTCACGAAGCCTCGAATCGCTGGTCCAGCAGGAATGCGGAGTTTAACCTAGATAAACGGACCCGACTCGAAGGAAGAAGCGATCGATGCCACGACAAAAGTCGCCCGTTCGACTGGCCGCGATTTCTACCTTTCTTTTTCCCCGTTTGTTGCTCTTCCTCGCTGGAAGTGACGGAAGCGATAGTCAGAAGAGGAAAACGCGGTCCACGGGTACAATGATTCGCCTCTAACGATTGCGAATACAGTGATCATTGATAGAGAAGTGTTTTTCTAAGTTTGAAAGCTAATTTGCTACGCGATGTCATGGTCGTTGTTGTGTAGGTGTCTCGTGGAACCAGTGAGCTGTCGGACAGCCGCCGCCAATTCCGTTTCGAACGTTATTCCCCGTTTCGATAATCGTACGCGAATGAAAGTTCGACGGCATGATTCAAGGCATGATTCATCGGCATGGAAATTACGGACTTATCTGACTGGGCGGTGAACGCTTGTTAGTAACGAGAGGTAGACGGTAAATTGACAGCGGGGAATTGTATCGAAGACAGACCATTTGTAAAATATAAATAACATAAATAGATCGGTTTGCAAAATTCAGAATTACCTTAATTATAAAGCTGATGAGGTGTTCAGTAAAATGGAATCAAGAATGAGAATACTTAAAGCTGCTGTAGGGAATGATACATCCCTCGTGGTTACTTTAATGTTAGCTGACGCTGTGAACGAGGGAAGGGTCGTCCCAGTGTGTCCTTTTTACTCCCCTAAGTGAGCGAAGACCCAGTGAAGCGTAAGAAATGTTAATTCCTGAAATACAAGCACGGAGTTTACGCTTACTCCAGTTCATAACAACTGTACGCCTTCCTCCACGATCCTTCTTACGCTCTCTGTTATGACTTTTTTTCCTCTGTCTACAAACGTCGCGTGTCTAGACCACCCAGCGTATTTCATTCACCGGCACAGGACGCGGCTCTCATTAAACCGTTACGCCAGACTTTAGACAGACGAGAACACGCGAGACGAGGGGAATTTCTGGGTCCTCATGAATATACAAATGACTTTTACACGATGAATAATAGTAACGGTAAGTGAAACAAAACTTGCGATTCGTTTAGAATATCCTTCAATAAAAAAATGCTAAAATAATTAAAATATTCTCAGCCCATAATGAAGTCGGCAATTATTCCTAATTAATTCTACCAGCAATTAGACATGGACCAAACACACAAACTGACGACCTAGGTACATGCAATTCCAATCTACCCCGCTGTGAAACAGGCAAATAGGAAACTATCGCGATCGATATCAGAGGAAGCAGTGAACGTTGTTTATATGTAGGTGAACAACTCGTTCAACCAGTCTAGCCAATAAACTGTTATATGCACTGGCACTATGCCATCACAAAACCCATTTCTAGTGGCAATGCCAATGACTGGAGTGCCTGGGTCTACGTAGGGAAGGAAAAAGAGCCGACAAGCCTTTCCTCAAATGCGACCTGGAAGTGGTTCGCGCCTTCTTCGAGGAAACTTGCTCATGATCATTTGCTTTGAACCCATTATCTTTTGTCCATTTACATTCATTGTGCGAATATGGGCATTCGACCCCGATTAATCGACGATTACGAGACTTTCGAGAAACGGGGGAAGCCTTCGACGATTTTACGTAAGAGGACAATCGAATATAGGGTTCTATAATTTTTGGCTTCGACAGAGGTGTGGAATTCTTTTGGAATACCTTTGGGCTGCGTGGCCTGAGAAAAAATTCGATCTGGTTAACGAATTCAGCTTGGGAATTCTACGAGGAACAATCGCTGGTTGTATGCAAATGTCGAACGCGCCGTAAAGAAGGTATGGATCTTGGGATTCGCGGATATCGTATTTTCCAGGGGTGGATTGTGTAATTCTGTTTAATATTTAACGCTGTTGCGTGAATGGGATACAGTATAATACAAGGAAGAAAATAAAGGACGTGGAGCAACCTTTTATACATGTTTACCCAAGTTTCTTCTCATGCGATTTTTTCACACCTTCCTTATAGATCATAATTCAATATGAGAAATTAATATCCGAACCGACAAAATTTTTTCATAAATTACTGTGGAATTCTATTTCGTGGCAAATCTAGGTGGTTAAAAGTAAAAATTTGCTGGTTAGAAACTGAGGTAATAGAACGTTACAAGAGCACGTTTCTCTTCACAATGCATAATCTTTTGCGTCATCACGCAATAAGATTGGTTTCTACTTGTTGCACTAATGCTGCCTGTTTTTCTGCTAATTTCAAATGCACTTCTTTCGTTCATGGTGTATTTCTGCCGCGATTGTTACTGCGTGCAGCCAGACGTTTTACAAACATAATTGATGCATATTCCACTTTACGAAAATGATCACTTAAATGTATATTTTACTTATGTTATTTTAATTCGTCATTATTATCATAATAGTTTTCATGTTTTTATGAAATCCATTAAAAAGAAATTGCAAAGTTAAAGCATTAGGTATGAAAATTCTTTCAAAGTTATTAACAGCTATGCAGGATAAAAACCGGTTATCTAAGGTGGTTGAGATACAAAACACATAACTTCCAAAATAGAAGTTCCTAGAATAGCTTCAACCTAAATTTTAGAAAAGTGAAACTGAGAAATCATAAAATATCGCTCGAGTCTACACCACCGGCAAAAAAGAAATTGACGACATCTAAAATGAAACTAATCACCAAATCTACGCGCCTTAGAGCCCCATAAGAACTCCAACCAGACTGTTTGTAAACGGAGATACCTGCTCACATTAGCCATCGAACAGCCCAGCTACGGATACGAACACGTTACCACAAACAAACCGATAACCATCTAGGTTAAACACTTTCATCGCTTCTGTCTCCTGACAAGGCGGCAAAAATACCAGCCGCTGACTTATGAATTTTTCATAGAATACGCGCATTAGCTTCTAATTAATAGCTCCCCGTTCCCAGTTGCACAACGTGTCGATCGTGACGTTACACTTTACCAACCGGTCCAATCATGGAAACGATCCCAGTCCCAAGAAACGCTAACTTAAAGATCAACGATCGAGCATCGCCTGAACCCTCACTAGGGGCTAGACAGAAGAATAATTGCGACGCGACAGGTATTAGTTATGCTCGCCTTAATTACAGCAATTATCTCCATACTTAGCGATAGTTAGCGTCTTCTCTGCCCTTGGCGACTGAAAACGTCAATGGGAGTAGGAAATTTACTACGATTGTAATCGAGAGAGCCCAGGCTAGACATCAACAAATAATAGTCGAGCAGAGAAACGCGGGAAAAGGTATTTATCCGATCGAATCAACACAAAACAGCAATGACTTAATTCCTCGACCCAGATACTAGACACGTTGATATTTCAAAGCTATCTCAGCCGTAACCACGCGATTCGGCACGCGCACCATCTCTCCCCCACCAGAGGATCCCCTTCTGGACCAGCATGCTTACTATTGCTAATGGATCAGCAAATTTCTACCGCCTTTCTTGCGCGGGACTTTCCACGAGACTATCACTCGCGATGTACCCGATCCTCTGTGAAATCCCTGGCAAGGAATCATGCCAATCCCACACATAGGCCAGAACGACACTTGGTTTCGTGAGAAAGGGGAGTCACCAGTCGCGTGGCACACTAGGTAGCAAGTGAGACCGATTCCTCAAAGACAACAGCTCGCTTTGGCATTTACTCTGACATTTATCAGGCTCGTCCTCGTGGGAGCTCGAAAAGGCTCCCGAGGCCCGTGGGAAAATGCACGAGGCAGCCTTGTCACGTCTCGAACACATCACCGTGTATCACTGTCCTTTATCCACAGATGAGGCGTGCACTTCACTCACGAACCGCGCGAAAAGCCACGTGGACGTCACGCGGGGCCGAGTGTGGAAAAAGAGTAGACCGGCTGAGGGTAGCCAGGTGAAGCGAAGATGAAGCAGGAAGCGCGCGAGGAAGGATGAAGAAGGCGGAAGACGAAGCGAGGGAAGGTCGAGGACCTTGGAACGAGGAGAACGATACGGGCGAAGGAGGAGAACCGAGGCAGGAAGGATCAGTCGAACCGTGCCAGAGAGAAGAGGATAGTAGAAGAGCAAGAAGATGACTCACCGTTCTTCCGGGCGGCTTGCGTGACACGGGTGGCGGACGAGGAGCGCGGGCACGCGAAAATCGTCACGAGGACGAGGGTCGCGTGGGCAACGTGAGGCCTCATGCTCCAGCTGACTCCGGAACTCCTGGAACTAGATCTCCGGTGCTTCTTGCTGAGGCAATGGCTCAGCGCCGACTGAGACGTTCTTTGTGCTCGCCGCTCTATCTGGACTGTCACTCCTCTCTCTCTCTGTCTGGCCTATCAGGCTTTGCACCGTTCTCCAGGTATCCCCAGGGAGAGAACTGGCACCGCGACGATGACGGCCGCGTGGGTCACTCTTAATCCCGAAATCTCGCGGTGACGCGAGTCGTCCTATCGGTTCTTATCCGTCGACTAGTCGTGATCCACCGTGTGCTCTTGTACACCTATTTAAAACCTATCGCTCCACCTCGCGCTCCTTACCATTGGCTCCTGCCCCAATTCCTTGTCCAATGATACACTCTCGCGCGCGTTCACCTCCTTTTCAGAACGAGACGTGCGAGGCAGAGAGGAGAGGTGGCAGAAAGCGTCGGGTAGTAGGTGGTAGGTGGTGGCGATCGGCCAGGTAGGTGGTAATATCTACGGATGTTTGGAAGGTGCCGCGCTAATAATCGGCTACGAGGTCTGGAAAAGTGACGTTCGATGTTCTCCCGCTCGTCCCAGCCACGGACCGTCGAAGGTGAAGGGGTTTCAGGTGGGGTTCCTTGCTGAGCCGACTGCGTTTGACTCTCTTGGCTTTCTTGCGGGAGTCTACGTGTACGTTTTGCTGTCTATCGTCGGTTTTACTGAGCGAGTCTGATAGAGCTGCGTGGGGGATGAGGCTAGACGTCTTGTCTGGCTAGGTTGGAGGTAGGGTCCGAGGACGATTCAGAGGCTTCCTCGCCGGAGATTTGTGGTCTATGAAGCTATTATTCTTTGCGTGGTTTGATGACAGCTTTGGAACACAGGTGTAGTCCTAGCAGTACTGTTGTTGGGAAAGGCAGATGTCGTTTTATGGGATTGGTCTGACTTCACGTAGATTACTTCACGTAGAGAAGTAGCGATACAAGAGCTGAGTAGGAGGAGGCTGAGTACCTCAGGAGCTGTGGGAAATTATACCCTGGAGAATAAAAAGGTATTCATTAATGAAACCCTCGCGAGCTATTTAGTTTCCATATTATTTTTTAAATACAGCTCTGTTCTTACAAATTATGTGCATACCACTGCTCTCTCCACCTACTTTAGTCGTAATCCCTCGACATGTAGGTTGAGTCACTTCTAGTCAATTTCCCTTTCTATCGACTAGGGGGTACATTACTGCAACTTCGTTCAGTGACTAGAGGTTCAATTGCTCCGCGAACCTATCAATTCCAGATTATACAGATCAGTTAGATATGCCTATAAATATCGTTAGACAGGTACCATTTATTGGTCACTAGGAAATCGTTGGATCAATAAACAGCGACAGTGCACCAAACAGTTTCGAAAGTGATCGAACAACGTGACCACAAGTGGGATTTATTCAACTGGTAGGCATATTTTCTGAGGCTCTCAGATCGGGTAAAGTTATTCGCTTCGGTCTTCGATTTCTCCTTTCTATTTTTTTCCTTAGTCGAAAATACAGTTTGATCCGCTTTAATGGCTGATCGGCGTAATTTTTCGCAACTTGAACACGACGCAGGTTGAAAACCAACGTCCAGTTAACACGATCATCATCTAATCGCGTGAGATATTTTTATCCACTTTGAAGAGAGAATCAAGGAATCCCGTTAAGACGTCAATGTTCTATCGCTGATTACGTAGATAGCTGATTCCCTATAGAGAGGGGGTCTGTTAAATCCTCTGTCCCGGATATACGATCAATTACGGCTGTCAAGTGGTGACACGTGAAAACCAAGTTCTAGGATCCGAGAATCAATTAATAGAAGTTTCTCTCCAATGTGTATTTGCTTTTTATGAGAGATTTTTAGTTAAAATATGTCTACTCCCTCTAGAAATAAAAATTCCTGCCAAAATATTTATGAACCATTTTTTTTAATAGAAAAATTCTGTACGCGTAATCTAGTGTGCTCAATCTTAACATAATGAGATCTAGACTACACATTCTGTTCGTTATTGGTTCATGAGGTCCCTTTGTTTGAGTTGATTAAACCAGTTTCACGGTGTGTAGAATTTAATTGTTTCTGCTATTCTTGACATCTGTCGTGTAGCAGCGATTGAACTAGAAGCTCCTGGTGACAGACAGTGGCCTCAAAACGTGACGGAACGATTCGTCATGTAAAACAAGTTCAACAGGGGCTGTGTATTCAGAGATCTCTACTCATGATTTCTAGACACTGCCTCGTAGCGGAGAAAGATCAATAACGTTTATAATTACCCAGTAGCACATGGAGGAAGTGATATTTCGCACCTTTAAAACGAAATTTTATCCCTTTGGTAAACTAGTCCACGCTTATCAAGAATCGATTACAGATGTTAGCCTTCCGTGAAATTATGGGGTAATAACTATAAATGAAATTGCAGTTGTTCCAGTGCAAGTATTGCATTTTCTATGTTGGCGTGTTGACGAAACGTACGTCTATAATAACAAATTCTTCATCAACTTCAGTCATTCCAATTCCTTCAACATCTTTTTAATTTCGATACTTTTGCGCAAGGAGGTTCCACGAATCTAGGAAATTAACATTTCTGCGTGGTTAACTATCCCTGAAGTATATTACTTATTTTTTGTCTATAATTCAAAGTGTTCGTGATGCTAAATGTTTGTTGAAATGTATTACGGCTGTCCAAATGATGATTTATTATGATTGCTGGGGAAAAGAATGTGAAACGTACGTTTTTATTCGACGTTCATGTAGCTTTGTGGAAGAATTATTCATAAGTTTTTGAAATTACAGTAGGAGCTATAAAAATTTTAATTGTGTGCCATAAAAAATAGAAATGAACTGAGGAACTTTTCTTTATTGTAGAAAAAACAATTCCTTTGGGCACTTGGTACAGATTCGATTAAATCAGTGACTCGTAGTGGAGACAGAGAGGGGCAGTGATGAAAATGGAAAATAAGATGAGATGCTTTGGGAAGGGGCAGAGGGAAACTGCGAAACGCGTCATAAATTACGAATGAAACAAACCAAAACGACAGCGGAGGATAATTAGAGAGGCGCAAAGAACGCCGGAAGCAAGGAAAATCGCGAGCTGACGGTCGAGAATCCGGAGCGCTTTTCTCTTTGAAAAGGAAAGCAACGGAGTAAAGCACCCCGCGCACACCGCTGTGCGTGCCAGTGAAAAGTGATTTAGATCGGACACGCGACGCATTTCAACAACCAGACTAGCGCTACTGATGGACTTCGAGATATCTTGAACTATTTTTTATTGCTCATTATATTTTCAATTGAATAGGAGAAAATATTTACTCGCATTTGGTCTTTTATATAAAACATACCCATAAAGACAATGTAATATTCAATAACTCTGTTGAGATCTTGAGAAATCTCTTCTAAGGATAAAATAGTTTCTGTGAATACATTAAACGCTAAAAGAAAGTAGACAACCCAATGAATGACTCTGGGACGCGTACATTATTTGCAAGATTAAAGTGATCTGTTGTTCACTAACAGTTGCATCAAGTCCATCGCTATTTCTGACTGTTTCTCGTTCTGGCAGACTCCACCCGTTCGATTTCCATGGAAATCGAAAGGGAATCGAGGAACGTGGCGAGCGTGGCCGATGCAGATCGCCGCTTGACACTTTCCATCGTCGCCTGGCAGGGCTGAAATTCAGCTTCGTTCGGCTGGCTCGCGCCAGAGTGAGCGGAACCATGCCACGCGACCAGTTTGCGTCAGATAAGCTCTACGTGCTCCATTTCCCGATTCGTTTTATTCCTCTTCTGGTATCATGGGTCAAAGATGACGTCTATCGTAGCACGTCACTTTGTTTATGCCTCTTGCGTAACTTTCAATTACAAATCGGGTTAGGTAAAATTCGTCAGCAGCGCTCTATTTTCCCGTGTACCAGTCTCGTGTGATTTGTGAGCGAATAACTGGTTTACCTTTGGAATTTTTAATTGATAGATCGAAAACCGGCGAGACTGTCGGAAGCTTGTTTCATTTTTTTTCTCAGAGCTCCTTTTGGGCGCCAACTTTTGAGAGAAACCGAAAGTTGCTCCTAAATTTGTGCCCAAAGTAGAAGGTGAAATTTAGTCAGACAGAAACGTCAGTTTTAGAAGTCGACGGTTGTTTGTCGCATGAGATATTTAAGCCAGACCGAATAATTTGCGCTTTCTCTGCCGCCGAATTGGATGAAAAAGCGAAATCCCTCGTGTTATCTACACGACGGCTTTTTGCAACTGTGAAAGTCTGGGCTATTATGAAATACTGTTTCTTATACGGATTCAACTAATTGTTAGACCGCTGTGACGATTTCAGAGGAAAGCACGGTCCAGTTAAAATCATGAATTTGTCCTTAAAATTGTATAATGAGCACTATTGAATTTATTAGAAAATTCCCTTGATATTTCCTTCGTCCTTAAACTCCATTTCAGAAGTGAAAATTATTTCTACTCTACTCTACTTTTATTTCTACTCTGCCAAGAACGAGTGACATGTGTAAATGTCGTAATTTCTATCAGACTCATGACTGAGAGCTATATCCACTAAAGAATGTACCATTTTCCATCGGAATATAAGTACATTACCGATTTTATGCTTCATCATGAAACTGCTCTACTTTTGATGAATTTCTTGTCGCGATTTCCTTCGCGATTAGTCATTGACTTAATACCTTACACTTTCCACAGCAAGCAAATGCACCGTGAAAACTACATATATAAAGAATGTCTTACGATCTTCTGGACATACTTGCAATAATGTCTGCGACCACTATGTGCTCTACAGATATCAGAATCTCCCCCAGGCCACATCCTAAAATATCTAATGAGTCATATTTAGAACAGCTCCACTCAACTTGGAAAAGTTGCAACTTGGAGCCTTTCGAATCCCTCGGCGTTTGATTCATACGTACAGACAAAGTATCTCTCTACTGCGATCTAGAAGCACCAGCGGCCAACAAAGCAGCAATGGATCCATTTGTATCCCGAGTCCGAAACGTATCACTCGTGATGGCTTTCGTGGGATTAGATAACACACACAGTGGGAATAGAGATTTTCGATTCCTGCTTGAATATTGCGGATTGCTATCCAATCGCCAAGTAAAGGCGTACGTTGAGTTGCACGCGTACAGGGCCGATCTGTTCCTGGTACACGGCACCACCGTGAATGTAGAGATCGTGACTATGTTCCTATCGATCCCTAGGATCGTGGCTGAATAGAAGGTGCACGGACAATGACGTAACGAGCGGGTGATTGCAGAATAACGAGACCAGATTCTCGATCGAATGTAGCGCAACCGGATGAATGTTCCTGGTTTACGACTACGTCTTCCGAATTTGGTGGCTGAAACGAGAAGCTCGTTACCCGCGTTTCCGGTATCCCGTATTCGCTGCATTGTTCTCAAATCAACTATGCTCTCGATCGCCTTTAATGGATCCTTTACTTTCACGATGTTATTGCCCCGACAGTGTCGCGTAACATAGGGTGATTCGAATTCCTTTTTTCTTGCATAATAGATTTTACAAACCAGCCTACGTCGGCATCAAATTTGTATAATCTTTTTATTCCCGCAGGGAATTTATTCTGTCTGGAATCTTTCTTAACGATCCCATAAGATAATATGATCTAAATTCCAAGGTGAACTTAAAATTATTTTTAGGTAATATTATCTTAGGAATTTCTTCTTTTAAATTATATAGATTTAAATTACACCGGGATTTGTTTGATGTGCCATGGAGTAACTAATATAATTCATAGAGGGTGGCCTTATTCCATTCATTTGTCATACTTGCTCGAATTCCTGATGCCCGAAGCAGTTCCATTCTGACTTGTTTTCTAAAAGAGGCAAACATCTCTTCCTAGAAAAACACGGAAAAACTGAGTCAACTAAGTCTAATTAACAACTTGTTGGTATTGCAGGATATCCAAAAAGAGAAGCGTGCTTATGTAAATCACCGGAAGATAGAACGTCACCGGTAGTTTGTCTGCGATGAAGTTGATTTCCGACAACGAAATTCAAGAAACATTCAGAAATCACAAGTCGATCGCGAAACTTGTTGCTAGTTTAGTGAAAAGTAATCGTAATCTTTCATTACACTTTATATAACTTCCCTTTCATTTTTCTCATATCATTCATATTTTAAGCTTCTAAAACTTCGAATCGACAGGGGATTGTACTATTAGAAATATTAAAGTGTCAGAATTGTATAATCGAATTATGATTAGAAATTGATAGTCATCGTTTAGTGTAATGAAACATAACTTTCCCTTCACAATGACAAATTCACTCTTCGTGAGTCGAACGACCTCCACTTAGAAGACATTCCTCGAGTCATCGTTGGAATAATAGGCGATCTAGATCACGTCGGTGGCGCTATATTGATCAATAGTACTCATACCATAGGCCACCTTGAATCTCACATAATAAACTTCCTTTTAGCTGACATCACCATTGAATTAATCCGTGACTGAAGACCCATGAGGTCGTAGGTCAGTGAAGCTTGATCACACTGACGTAATTTCTGTAATATAGTAATAGAAGGAAAGAGGTTATAAATTCTGAGCGAATCTGAATGCAATTACCTTCTGCATTATAATGTACCGTAATTTACAGGGTCCCAAATCGCCAGGAGGTCTACTGTCGTTAATTACTCTTATTAATCACCGATCATGTGGCGACTACAAACACGTTGGGATTCAAACGCAATCGTTTCATTAGAAAGTGCTTCACGTTAGATTTATGGGACCTCCCGACGCTATCTACTGTTTTTGTGGGCCTCTCGAAAACAGATGTTGTGGTAGGTAAGGGCGGTGGTTCGATAATGTCACGGGTAACGTGATTAATGTCACCGTTCTCTTCAATATTCAATTAAAATTTAGTGGCTGACGTAACGAAGTGGCTCACGATGCGGAAGTTGCTATGCAATTTCTTGCGACCTTAATGATGCGACATCTTGTCGATAGCTCTTGGTCGGTCTGGATCTCGTCTTAATTAGACAACGATCTACAGGGAGCCTTACGTAAAATGGAACAGAATTTTCATGCAGTCCATGGAATACCATGCAATTCACTCGTATTTGCAAATAGAATTAATCTACTAGTCGTGTTTCGTGAAAGTACTATTACCCAGCTGAATTTTGATGGAAATCTGCAGTAAACCCTGCTACATATGAATCTTAGTAATGGTTCTAACAAACATAAATCTAAAACTGACAACTATCAAATCAAAAGCACGCTATTCTACAGTTCTACAAATATGAAGACATAAATCGATAAAAAGGTACCCAATAAAACAATCTGCCAAATCCACTCTCGGGAATCGCCGAAGAAACCCAAAAGGAAATTCATTTAGCACCAGCCAGACCAGCAATTTCGATACAATCTGAGGTAATTGAAATTTCGTGGGGCAAATATTGTTCCTCGTTTCACTTTTCTTTCATTCCCGTTTCTTCTCGAGCTGGCACGAGATCCCGTGGGAAATTAATTGTGATAGACGAGCGTGTCCACTCAACGTGAAGTCACTATCGATAGCGCGGGACAGTTTGTCGGTTTATGAATTCGTCTCGCGTTCGCGGAAAGACCGTGGCCGCTTATTTATCAAATTTCTAAACGACTCCCGCGGTTTTTGGTCCCCTCCTTCTTACACAGGGGTCGTTAATAATGGGGTAATAAGTAGGAATATTTCATAACAGCTGGCGTCATTACGCCAGAAATCCATTTGAATCGGCAACGGAACAGACACACCAGTCCAAAGTGAAATCTATGAAAAAAACCGTCATAACCGACGTGGAATGCATCATTGCAGCGTACATTATTCTTCGTACGCCTCGCACGCTCGTGAGAAACGATGCCGTTTTGTATTCTCGTTTGTACGACGCTCCACCCTATCGTTTTTCCTGAACGAAAGGTAAAATGCATCGATACAGTTTCTCCGTCTATCGGCAATCGAATAAAATTGTATAATTACAGCGTAACTAGGACACTATATTTTACAATACAGAAATACAGAATGAGAAGAAGAGATGTTGAATAATGGGATAAGAGAAGAAATGTTTGCATAAAATTCGCGACTCGATAAGAAAACGTATTACTTAATACTTTCGTTTTCTGGCGATCTGCATGGTAAGCGAGTAAAATAGGTAAAGGCAAACTTGTTTATCTAACAGCGATAGGACTGGTTTAATTAAAAATCGACGGTAGAAGTTTAACACGCATGGATGCTTGCACGGAGACCGAAAGCAGCTTTTTCCTAGTACTGGAACCGTTTGTGCAGGTTTATCAGTTGACATTTCAGGCGATCTGTCGTAACCAACAATATAACGCGCCGTGCAAAACAGACTCCATGAAGTGACAGAAGGTTGAGCGTTGCTACTTTTTACCCGGGCTTTTTTCGCCTATAGTTCTGCTGTTCAACAAGTTCTGACTAATAGCAAATGTTACAAGACAAATATTCGAGCAGTTAAAGCTGCATAAGCTTTCCCTGAGATGTTTCATTACGTCATTCGTAATATCCAGTCCAGACAAGAAGTGGAGTGAAATTAAATTAGAACGGTCTATCCGTCATAAATGTTTCGCGTAAACTTAACGAGTGCTACACAGCATATTACGACCAGTCGTATGAAAACTTTCAGTGTACTTACACATTACGTTGCTGGGTTTAATTATAAGAGAAGGCAGCTTCTGTCCAAGGTATCCACTCAATTTCTTCACATTTGACTACACTCTAAACGAACAAGGACAACTTCTCTCAATAAGTAAAACAGAATGATAGCAACCCTTGCTGTCCCAGCATGTGTTAGAAGCGAGGAGGAATTTCTCCTTGTCACCTCAGATGGCCTGACCTGTCTGGACTGAGAAAAGTCGAATAAATAAATAATGTAGTGGGGGCACTTTCCGAGCTACTTACTCAGGTGAAAAAGTATTTACTAAAGTACAAAGAGGTTTCGACCTTCCCTCGACCGTCAGTGTCTATTGAAATCGACTCTGCGTCGGGTGTCGGGTCTGCCCGTGATCTCATATTTCTCGCGTGAGTTATCAATTACTTTCGCGTTTCGAATACTTACCAATGACAAAGGTATAATTATATGTTTACCGGCAGTGGTCGCTCGCTCGCTATCGTTCTAGTAGTGTAACAGGAATTCTTTCCCTCTTCGATGAATAAGAAGTCGTGGTAAATACCGTGTATCGTCAATGGGATACGTGTTACGAAACACTGTCAGAGCAGAAAAGTTGCTGTACTACTAACGGTAAGTGTGCTCAATCAGCGTAATAAACTCTGTGCGTGTCACCTGATACATGACATACCTAAATCGATACCCATCGGAGGCTTTTTGGTTTAAAAACGAACAAAGTATTTCCTTTTCCGAGGCGTTTAAATGATAATATCAGAAATTAGTCGCAAACAAGTACATAAGTTATACATTAAAAAGGAAACTGTCGTTCTTTCACAAAAGGAAATGATAGAGTCGCAATAATCAGACACAGTCCTGTTCTGGTCTGCTTCCGATAACAGGTACACTTAATCACATATTCAATCATTAATATTAAAATGTATCACAAATCACGTTAATGCTCACGTTAAGAGATGATTATCGACATTCGCTGCTTTCGACAAAATTTTGCATATTTTTATAAAAATTGATTAATTGCGAAAGTTGTTGCTACTATACTTAGTTTCGTAAGTAGAAATTTTGAAATTTCGTTCGAGACAGAATTTCGATTTAAAATATTGAGAGAAAGCTCGCGGCTATTTTTTCCTGGAAGCCATTGATCTCTATTTCTATTCAGTTTTATAAAATTGTCCTATCATAGTACTTCCTAAAGGGTCTATTCTTTATTCACACTAAGAAGCACTTATTATAAATTTATCTATAATCGTATTAATCATAAGTGTAGTAAATTCACAATTCAATCTTCTCACAAGCAGAAGAAATAAATATTAAAGGTATCGATTCTCATCAAGAAAGAATTATAATAGCTTCGAGGAGCTACCGGCGCGTTCAAGCGTCACGTTAATCACAGCACTGTCATGAAATCTGCGGTACGATGAATGTGCATGCGATCAGACAAATACTTTAATTGGTATGCATGCGAAATATGGATCGTTGGATAATAATTGAACCCTTGCCGCGGGCAGAGGCACGGCAAATACAAAAGTTCTGTGTCATGCTGGACTTAGTAATCGTACGATTATCGTATTCGTGCTTGCACGTCGTTAATTCGATTGGAGTTTGGGTTGGGTATTGCGAAGGGGCAGAATTATGGAAAAGAAATATGTGAAATTGATCATTATACAATTAATTAAAACTTAGCTTAGTTGTTAATTAAACTATCTTATCTGACGATTAGTTAAACGCTCGTAGTCTTAAATAGCCGTGTAAAAGATTGTTCTGAATGGAGAGCGTCGTGAGTTGGGAAGCAATCGTAATCAGAGATACACTGCGTAGACTAAATGGAATTACATTCGTTTAATGAGTGGATTGCATTCACAAGAATTTAATACGCTTTTTCTCATGTACCAACATTTTTTAGTGACTTGAAATCATACATAAAATGTTCTATATTTTAAAGTAGTAAAATAATAATTTTATGGCTGGATGTGGGATATTTAATAGTGCGCCAACATAGTGAGCTTTTGGTGTGAATTTCAGGCTGTGTCATTTAGAAGGGAAACGCGTTTTCACTACATAATTTCAGTCAAATAAGTGACACTATAAATATTAATACTGCCACCACGTGATTCGCTCATATGTAGTTTATCTGAAATACGAAACTGACATTCTATTTAGACTAACTGGTTATGAAAATCAATCTTGCATGCGAATCTTGTCCTACAACTTTCAAGCACGCGAATTTCAAAGAGCATTACAATGTAGAACGAAGTGACCAATTATCGGCATGGCTGTAATTAACATTTGGCAGGAACAGAGCACGCTGGTCTCTAATAAATCTAAAGTGATACCTGTATTTCATTCGTCTGAAGACGAATGGTGCTGCATAAGTTGTATCCAATCGTCGAAGGGAAACTATGGCGTAGGAAGCAATTAGACTGTTAGTAAGAAGCCATAGAAAGTAGACATTAAAATTTTACAACTTCCTGAGAGACCCCTTAAACATTGAATATTTGAATCTAGTTCTGAAAGTAGAATTTATGGTTTTTCAATGAAATATTTCTTTTACAGAGCTCGTAATCTTGTAATTTATTTCATTCGAGTTCAGTGTATTCATAATTTTGACTAAACACCACAGTAAATCTTAATATTTCAACTAAAATGAACGATTGGTAATTATTGGAAACATATTCGAAATTAGTCCGATACATTTTCCACGGTGATTTTAATTATCCAAATTGATCAGGTAAGTTTCATAGAAAGCCATTTAGAGGTTGATATAAATCAAGAAATACTCGCGGCTGTCGTGGGTCGCACAAAGTAGAATACCTTCCGCGGATCGTTTCGCTTGTTTCCTTTCACATTCGCGATAAATCAGTCATTTTCTCGAATTCCAAGTCGTAATGTTGATTAGACCCACCGATCTGCTCTCGAAGGCAGCCGATTGCTCGGCTGTGTCGCAAATGATACACCGTGAAGCTTGCTTAAGCATCAGAAGACTGATCGTAGATACAGTCCGCTTAATTAAGCAATTAAACATTCGGTTGGCATAATTGTATCAAGATTCCTACTTCAATTTATTTATTTATTTCATTTGCCTGGTTAATCTGAATCTACGAGGTTCATTTTAGTGTAGGTACTTATATGAAATAATTTCCACCTCTTTGACTTAATAAAAAAAAAAATAATTACAGTCTCTAAATCAGGGATAAGCCAATTTATCTCCCAAATCCGCTAAAAAAATAATAAATGAAATTCAGGTCGATTGCAACACAGTTGCAAGGCTAAACAATAACTTCTCCTAGTCGTGGTTTCAATGAGTTTTTAATTAGTCGCTGCTAAAAACAACGTTGCCCCTGTGGATTATTGCACACCTTCAATTGGTGTAACCTCTGGTCTACGTACATTACTCGAACACTTTGACTTCCCAGGATTCTATGCGCATCTATGCTGTGGGAAACGAGCGAAACCGACGATTTCTTTTAAAAAAATAAAAGAGACGCGTTGATTTGCAACAGCATCACGTATCCGCACGCGTCTGACGAATAATTACGAACGACGGAAATGGTAAGACAGAAGCTCGCCGTCTTTCCGTTATGCACACGCAAGAAGGAAAGCCTCTGTCGTCGATTATTCAACAGAACTGAAAAAGAGATAACCGTGGAATAGCTAACAAACCCAGCTGAATTTAATTAGTTGAAATCTCTCATATAATATCACGTTTCATCTTGTTGAGGTTCGTGAATCCCCAATTTATGAATTTAATCTCTGCATAGGGCCAGAACGTTCCCACGAATTAACACAAAATGTTGGATATCATTTTAGCCCGCTCTCCATCATTCACAGAGGCCCAGACATCGTAAAATCAGTGAATAATTTCATGGAAATGCGATGGATCGTCGATGTTCCGTTTCGCTCGTGTTGTTACGTACACGCTCATAAGCAGAACTGCACGCAGGCATAGTAAATCGTTGAATACTTCCTTAATTATGTTCTCCAAGACGATTGTTTCACCTCGAAATCTCTCTTGAATGTTCCGCGTCATTTCTTATGCAGACGCGAGACGTTGAAATCACCAGAAGGGAGAGCGCCTCGAAAGAGACACGCGCGGTATTCGAACGATGACAGGGTGAAATGCACGGAAGATATTTATTAGAACGTGAACGCGTGATGGATCTCGATTAGTATCGATTACAAGATCTCCAACCACAGGAAAAAATGAACATTACTCGAGTATTGTGACGGGCTCGCGTAATCGCTATCGCGATCACTCAACCGGTGAACTAACATAAATAACTTTTCTCGATCACGTCTGAACCTGTCAGAATAATTTGTAAGCTTCTAATTATGATTCGAACCTTCACTTTCACCCTCACTCCCGTTCTGACCTTTACATTTATCTTCGCGAGTTGGTGGTTCGGTTCTGCAAATGTGCAGGTGCGCGTGCGAGCTCTAGGAAAAAAATCCGCATAGTTGCGTTAGTCTAGAAGTTGTTCCATTTCTGTCGTATAAGAAGCAAACTCGAAAAGACAACCATGGAATATGTTAAAATTACAATGTAGCTGACTTAGAAAAAGTAAAAAAATTACGAAAATATTCTCCCCACGTAACAATCTCATGTAACAAGTCCCTCCAAAAAACAAAGCTGAAAACCCGAGACACCTGTAGTACGTTACTTTTACTTCCCCATCCAATTGCTGGCCAAGTGGCAAGTCGAAGTGGAGGCAAAGAAACGTTGTGTCCAGTTATCGACAGTGGCCAAGCGGAGTCGAGGCCAGACCGATCGAACACAATAAAATCGAAAGGAGAGGTCTGGTTTGCCTTTTCCTCGCGGGGCCAGGCTTCATTATCACAGATGACCTGTGAAAATGCAACGGCCAGTAGAGCAAGAGCGGATCACGCATTCTCGCGGCACACGTTGCCCGACACTGTCGGAACCGTTCCCTGTGAGAGTTGTTTGCAATTCGTCTCGCACGAGCGCTCGCACGATTTTCGAGTCTCTTACGGCGCGGGATACGAGAGAGCCGAACGAAGGAGCGAGTCCTGTGCCCCTCGCTGGCTACGTCAGTCCCCCGTGAGCCCCTTTTTTCTGTTAGCTATTCGGCTTAGAGTATTAAATAATTCTTGCTGCCTCCCTCCACCCCCTTGGCCGATCGGAAACTTTCACTATTCGTGGGACACTGTCTTGATCGCCCACAGTTATTGCAACTGCACAAATCGAACGGTTGGTTTAGTGCATTCGTTGCTGCAGTGCATGCTGAAATTCACCATGTGAAGGACTCCGCAATGGAAACCGAGACTTGATAGGAACGTGACTCTGCTAGGGAACTGTAGGAAACTTTGTTCAGAGTTTGATAGGGGTGGATGTAAATTAAATTCAATTTTTAATAGGTACAGAAAATACTAAAGTCCTTTTCCTTTTGAAAGAAGGCAGAATTACCGAGACATAATTAACCATCTGATATATTGCGACGGATCAGTTTGCGTAATCGTCAGGTTTTTGTTAGCAAGCCGATCACCTCATAACTTTCATCTCGAAACAACAACCAGAGCGCATAAATTGAGCCGTCTCTGACAGTCGTTAACGAAGTCGAGAAAGTACCCTTCATGGAAAGGACCTTAAAGAGGTCTTTGCTCCAAGGCAATTTAACGTGTTGCTTGAAATAGAGTCACACCGAATACCTTTGTCAGTGGATGTCCTTTCGGCTCGTTCACCCCTTTCACTCCATACATTTACTTACATCTACCGATACTCTGGTGCGTGTAACACGTTACCCATTGTATGTCCTTGTCGCGAGGGGATTTATCGCACACCTTACACACACAGACTGTGACGAAACAGTTGCTGACCAGTTCGCGTGACAGCGTCCTTACTCGGTCTCGACTCTGCCAGTGCATTTCTAAGCAACCGCGATCCTCTCGAATCGCGATCAACGCAACTACTCGTGAGTCAGGAGTACATATCGTAAATCCGTGAAGGATCGCGTGGACGAGGAACGCTTTTGTTCGATCCTTGCACGCCTCTCGCTGATCGAGAGCGAAAGCTCAGGGCTGCGTGACCTTCTAACTCCCGTTGAACGTGAAAGTACGGCGTATCGAATAATTTTCGCAGAAACGCTTCCTTTGCGAAACGCTGCGTCTCATGGTTCGTGAAATTTCATCTTCTCAGGATACTTTGAAAGTATAAGCGTAAATCATTCCTACCTGGAACAGGATTCAATGGATACTTGTTCGGGGGAATTGTGTCAGAAGTTGGGTAAAAGTATCATCTGGACCAGGAACTTGGCAGACGACGGCGGTTTGATGAAAAAGAAAGGCAAGGAGATGTCGGGTCTGGGCCCACACGCTTCTGTGCAGATCTAGAGAAGTAGAGCGTACGTTATATCAGATCGATGCACTTTCACCGAAATTCGCTCTCTTGTGTCACGTGTACGCGTGTGAGAACGTTTATCTCTAACAGGAAATGTTGCAGGATTGTGTAAGGTGTTACCTTGCGCTTGAGAAAGAGTATATTTATTGGTCAATGTAAAGTACTTGGATAGCATAGATGTTAAACTTAAGGATTAAGAATATGTGAAAATGGATAACTTTTAGTTTCGAATGGAAATAGCATTCAACTTGGTACTTATTTCGTGCTATTACCACGAAATTTAATGACCATTGTTAAATCACTTGTTTACATTTCATTGCGAAGCAGTAATTTCGTTTGAAATATAATGAACGAGCGCATTGCAAACTTTCTAGGTGCGGTATTTTTACGTTATTTCAGGAGAAATTGATTTTATAAAAATCCTATTCTGACGCATTGATGGATGTTTACAAACTTTTTAGTTACTCTGTCGTAATAGTATATCGATATATATCAAGATGAATAATTCACGATACTTGAAGTTGAACGTAAACACTAGAACTTAATGATTAATGATGATCCCTTGTCTCACGCGGAAGCGATTTCGATCTATTGATTTACATATCATAATTAGACTTGTTGCATGGCTTAACACTTTAGAATTAATGATACAGTGAAGGATCTCGTTTAGACGATTCCACAGATGTAGGGAAAAGAAGAAGTGCAATTCAACTTTTTCTTGAGGAACATGTCGAGCATGATCAAGTACAATCGGTTAATTGGCGTAATTGCGGGATTCGTTATTATTCTACAAGTAACACGGTGCTACACAGTAGCGAGTTCACGCTCGGAATCAATAAGAGGAAGTATGTCAACCTTTCAATCCAATGTTCACTCCTGGTTGGTGGTCTCTACCCTATCCAAAGTGAAAACGATTTAATTTTATAGATCCATAGATTATCGTGTGAAGTGAGTTATAGTATAGTCAGCGAATATCTGAAATTGCTTACTAATTATTTTTAATAATTACCAGTCCAATAGATCAGCTAAAACTGCATAATTTATAAACGTTAAATTATTATACCAATATTATGGAGTTATTTCCATTTTGAACTCTCTGTTTCGACTGAAAGAGTTCAGGAGCCTTCACGCTTGTCTTGAAGGCATGAATCCTGTTATCTTTTGGTGAAAGGTGTTTCCTGGAAAATACACGAAATGAAAGAGGGTGTACACCGTATCCGAACAACTGTCCTCGATGTCAGTCTGAGATCCTTTCAAAAAGAAAGCCCGACTTACCAGGCACTGCCATAAAAAGTCGTTTAATGGCCAATGAACTTTGACGAATCATTGAAGATTTCAAGGAAGATACGAAACGTCAGGAGATCGACGTTAAAGAATAGAGCCATATGATAGAATAATTCGGGTACCTCCAATATTGAATTAAATAAAGTCGATAGAATTTTTAAGTGCTGGGATGAAACTCACTATTTGATACACTAATTAATTGACTTAGAAATTTTTAGATTACATCCTTGTGTTTTACAATATCTTTCTAGATTTTGAATACCTACTTCAATTGAAAGATAGATGGGATTCGCATCCGCCAGAAGGGAATGATTGTGGCATCTTTTTGTGTTTGCACCTAGGAAGGTGTGAAATTTGAATTGTGTATCTAATGGGAAATAACATCCGCAATAATAACGTAACATCCAGCTCTCACAGATTTAGGACAATTCCAGTTTCATTTCGCACGTTAAAACTGTATTACATAAGAAAGAAGACGCAGATCGTTATCGAGGTAATGGACTTGTAACACGTTAGACATGAATTCTTCTGTTTCATTTTCCTTCCCTCGACGAGACATCGTTGGGACGCTTTAAATGAATTTTCTCACCACGAAAACATTGTTGCTTCCACACAACTTGATATGCATTCGGATCCAAAACCATTGAACGATGGTTAGCTCAAAGAGGTAACATGTCATTTTTAAGAGTTTTCCAGACATAACAAATTTTTGAAAGTTCCAAATTTTCAAGTCTAAAAATTTTCGAATTTTCAAATTTTTAAATTTTCAAACTTTCAAACTGTCAAATTTTCAAATATTTAAATTTTCGAACTTTCAAATTTTCAAATTTTCAAACTTTCAAACTGTCAAATTTTCAAATATTTAAATTTAAAAATTTTCAAATTTTCGAACTTTCAAATTTTTAAATGTTCAAATTTTCAAATTTTGAATAATATAATTACATTCGTAGTCAAGGAAAATGAAAGTGTCATTTAACTAGCGCTATACGAATACGTGGTCAACAACAGTATAAAGGGAAATTACGGTAATGGCCTCTTCGTGCTATGTTGTCTGCACGCTATTTAACATTACGATGTACTTTTATCCCGTATTCCGTAACAATTGCAACATTATGCCAAGTGATTACCACGATACGTTCACGAGTATGAATAATGTGTACTTGGGAAATAGTTACATATGAGAACAGAAATTAAAGAATTATCTGCACCATATTAGAATTATGGTATTTAATTTTACCTTCTGCGTCAGAAAAATACATCTACATTTTTTCATTTATTTTTATTCATTGTAATAGTCTATGCTTATTACTTGAATCAATTAATTTATTAGATTAATCACAGAGTTGTATGATTCATAAATTTCTATAATTTTCATGTTTGCATAATGTAGAATTATATGTGTCCATATGTGCCCATATCAGGAATTGAAATATTCATTGAACAGCTTGCATCGCAACTATGTGATCCGATAAATGGCAAATTAAACAGAAGCATTTTTCGCCATCAAGTTTAATTCGATACCATGAATATAGATATTTGATAATTATGTATTATTACTCCAAATTAGTGTATTAGCCACCGCCACAAGGTATGTGAATTGATTCAGATCGAACGAAAAACCGTGAAAGTACATACCAGGTGTCCAATAAGAAAAGCCAACTAACAGCTTTTCACTAGTACCCCTCTTCTAGATTCCTGACTACTGCGATACTCGTTAGAACGTGAGTTTGTTTTCCACGTTGGTCGCGTGACAAGCTTATTAATCGTTATGAAAGGCGAAATAAAAGAGGACGGTTCCGAGGTATTGAAGTGAAACCATTGACGTATGTGGATCATTGAGAAAGAATTAAACAAAATTACTGGATATTTCAACATTCAATGGTCACAGGTACATTAAAAATTAATTGCGATAGGAACCTATCAATCTGGGCTGCCATGATGAATTGTTATGAACATTAGCTGCGAATGCGCACAGCAGGTGGTAACGAAATTGTCGGTTTTGCAATGTTACGATTTTCAAATCGAATGGCTTACGTGATCGACTAATAGTACTGGAAATATTATTGTCATCTTCGTTCGAAATAGTTGATAACGCTGCTATTTTGAGAAGTTTGACAAGGTCGTTAAATTCTCCAATTTATGTATAATTATTAGACAATCAGTAATTAAACAGTGGCTTAAAAGCATAAGGAAACAGTTATTATCATCTTCGTTGGAAACAGTTGATAACGCTGCAATTTTGAGAAATCTTACAAGGTCATCAAATTCTCCAATTTATACATAATTATTAGACAATCGGTAATTAAATAGTGGCTTAAAAGCATAAGAAAATAGTTATTATCATCTTCGTTGGAAACAGTTGATAATGCTGCTATCTTGAGAAGTCTTACAAGGTCATCAAATTCTCTAATTTATATATAATTATTAGGCAACCGATAATTAAACAGTGCCTTAATAGCATAAGAAAACAGTTACCTTGGAAAATACTTTACCTTTGCGCTGCGGTGAATTTCACTATGCTGTGAGATTAATGAATTTTGAGAAAGGAATTTGAATGGTAATTATCCTGTTAACCTATTATTATATGAAGGTTACCACATATTACGTATCTATATCCTGTGCAACAAATTTCAATGCGTGACAGTCGTCGCAGCTGCGGTTGACGAGCTACTTTGTATCGAGATTTGTGTAAAATTTTCATAAAAATCGACAGAAAAGAAAAAACACAACTAGTCATTATCATCGGTATATTAACATTCCTAATTAGAGAAGAAAACTAGAGTGAAACAAAATTCGAACGTCTCAACACCAGTCTGGAACAGTTATACGTGGCTTGTGTGCTGTAAAATTTTATTTCGTTTCCATGCTTGTCATTTGGATCAGTTTAATTACATTTTCTGCACACGATTAAATTCTCGATTTCCTTAATGAAAATCTCCTTGGGAATTCGTTTAACGTTTTGTTTATCGAGCTAATTAACATTCTTCCCTAAATCCGTGCGTTACCTACGTGCATGAAACTTGGTTCAGTGAAAGAGAGTGATTTTCTTGATACGCGTTACAGTTTCTATTTAATGCTTAAAGCAATTGCCCCATGATTTATTCTAATCTCTTTCGAAAGGTATCTAAAGTAATCCTAGAAAGAATTTCTTACAAATAAAAACTTATGAAAATCTCATATTAAGTAAGTTAAGATTCCATGTATGTATAAAACAAGTTTATAAATACTTTTAAAACTAGAGGTAATGCGGTATTAACTGAGGCAAATTTCAAAAATTTCGTTTTATATTCCACGTACAAAGTGCACTTGAACTTCCTCTTTACAACAAGAGGAACAAATTTGCAAATATACGAGCCAGCCGTGAAAGTAGGCATAATTTAGGGCGCTTGTCTATTATTTATCAGGAGCTCCTATTACCATATGAAAGTCAGTTTTTTATCGTCGATGACAGAACGCATGGATCCAGCATTCCCATGCGTGTCGCGGCAAAGCGTTGCCAGAATACGATAGTAGAAATGCTGCTGCGCTTTTACAGAGTATCTAGACGTTAGGCCAACTGTCTCACGGTCTTTAATATGTATGCCATTTCAACCTTTAACTTGGCGAATAGGTCGATCACACGTGTTTATGACGATGCACTTCTCGAGAGACCTTCAAGGCATGTTCACATAAGAAACCTGTGTTTGAAAGCTAGACTACGCGTCACTTAACATTCACCGTTGTCGTGATTAATCCACCGATTATTGCTATTGATGTTAAAGGGTATAGATTTCTCCTGCTTTCCTTCTTTTCTTGCTTCTCAAGTAGTCGCCGTAGAAGATTTGCTGTAGCTACTGTACAGAGATCACATCAGCCTGGTGGTCTCTAGTTATAATGGCTTGATTACCACACAATATGATTAGGTACTAGATATTTTTGATACGTACGTCAACATGTCAATCTTCGTTTATGCTCTCCTTTTTGACATAATAATAATATCAGCTGCGATTTACATATTCACACGCAGCAAAGTATTCGTTCCACTTGTTTCGTTTACAACCTACAGAAATTAAATGAACTCGGTGACACCTTAGTAACCTTCCCCTATCAATCAAGAAGCTTGATTCTTGATTCCTTCATGTTGTCTTACACGACTAATACGTAACCGAGTAACAATTAGCCGATAAGTATTGCACGGTAATTTCTTTGCGTCGTTATTGCCTGCGCCATAGTCGTTGCTAAATTTCTCAGGGAAAAGAAAGGGAAAGTGGTCGGCTGAAAACCTAGGCTTGGTCCCCTTCGTCTGTGCCGTTTGATCTCAATTTTCTTCCATCCAATTCTCCTGTCAGCGAAACGTTCAAGTTTTACTGCTAAATTACATATTCTCATGCGGAACTTGCTGTTCGCCGCGTGTCCTTCTCCTTTTTCTGCCGTCCATAAGATATTTGAAATTCCCTAGCCACGCTGTGAAGCCCGTGAAGCGTTTTTCTAATGAAATTGTAAATGCAACTATTTGCGATTTTCCTACTGCAAATATTCGATCTACTTTGTTTGATAGTAAATTGAATTTAATTGAATTGCTTGAATAGCAGTGGCCCCTAACAACTGTACATACTACTTTGTCATTTTCTTTGGATTCTTGAAATTGTTCACATGCCTGCTGTCTAAGATGAAGCTGTTTTAAACGGAGAAACCTATTAATTTTGTGATGAAGTTGTAATATTCTGTGAGATATCGTATATTTTAAAAAGTAACTCAGAATGCGAAATATCAAACATTCCTAAGATATCTACTACCAAATTTACGAGGTGATCAGATTTTCCATTGCCTCTGAGCACTTAATCACCACACAAGATTTTCCAGAGAACTCTCTCCAACTTTCGTTTTGTATTCAGATAAAAAGTAGAAAGACCCTCGTGCTGAATCAGACAATAGGCCACAGACTCGTTGGCGTAGGCGGAAGTCGTATAGCCGAACGCCTAGATACGCGACAAAATTGTTATGCTTGAAGGATGTTTATCACCGTTAAGAAACCAACCAAACCAGTCAAGGTACAGGGTTGATCCAAAATGTATCATTTTTCCTACATATAGGCCTGTAATTGCTCTCTTCTTCGCATGAAAGTAAAATGAACAAAAAAGAAACCCTTAGTGGTTCATAAATCCCCTTTATAATCCCCGTTCATAATCCTGTTAAATCCCCTGCACAACAAACGTGGAAGATACACGGCCAAGGTCTGTCGAAAGGATAACAGCTCTTTTTCCCTGCATTCCTCGTTGAAAAACGATCCACAAAAATCCGGCAGAGTGTACTTCTCGTTACTCTTATTTTTCATCCGGAACCGTGTAAAACTTTCATTTCCTCCGCCTTAGCTACAAAGTTTCTTTACCATGATTTATGTACCGAGGGGAAATCTTCGTGTCGCTGGAACTAACTGAAGACTCACGCTAGCCTTGCATCTGATGTTTACGCAGTCCAACGTCAAGAGGTTTACGCGCACTTTTAGAAGGCGTTAACGCAGCTATAAACAGGCGGTTTATCTTCTTAAACAGGAATGAATCGTGAAAGGAAGAAAAACCAGGCGAGCATAAATTAATTTATAAATTTCGATGACTAGTAATATGACTAGCGTTTTGAGTTTGGAGTTAGTCGTCGATCTCGGTGCAAGTTTTATTTATGTGAGTGTTACACGATCGAATCGATACATTTCATTGGACGTTTGATTTTAGACATGCAGGAAACTAAAACCATAAATGCATTCGTAGAATCGTTTCTGTGGCTTACGATAGAAATGCCAGGTTTGTGTTGTTGCGTGGAGACATTTCCTTATTGTCTATGGAACACTTGTCTGTCAAGTACGCTATGTTTCCAGGCGACAGGAAACGAATTAAGATCCCGTATTGAGGAAGGCTGTAGACTTTGATGGTCGATGGATCCTCTTTCTTTGGTTGTCCGAATAGCGGTGGTTACATAGCTAGGTAGGATAATACCTATCCATGGAGAAGTTGATGTTTACTAGCTAATAAATTGTGTATGTATAATGAGTATTAGTGGCAGTCGTTTGAATTGCTTTGGTAATTCCAGAGTTGATATATATTTCCGTGATTTGATATTGAATCTATTACATAGCCACGTTTACACCGTTTAATTCAACCCCTATTTAACCCCATTAATATTCAAGTGTTAATTATTCCAAGTTTCGAATTCTATATAAGATAATCGCATTAGTACAGCTCGTGTAGCAGGTTACGTAATATTATGCGTATTTGTGCTGCAGAACCAATAAAATGTAAATAGATCGGTACATTTTTCGTTCCATCCGGCGACTTTCACTAATATCCATTCCGAGTATGCAAGCTGTGGCAGTAACGTTAAATGGATTCGAGTCCTGCCACGCTGAACAGCATTTCCTATTTCGTTTTAAAGGGGCCGCTCCCTTTTCTGTAACGCCATTAGCATTATAAAAGAAACCACTATCGGATATCACGAAAGGAATCGCAATTACTAATTGTCGTAATATGGCAGGTAGAGATCAAATAACTTCTGACAAGTGTATTAAATTTTCCAGTGTCTTTATGGATTTGGAAAAGGAATTCCTGTTACTCGGTTCTAAACCTTTTGCCAATCTGGATACGTGTGTAATGTTAAAATGGAATGAAGGATATGGAGCTGAAGAAGATTCCCAGAACGAAGACTTGAACATGGAAACTTATGCTACTCAAAATTCTATCAACTGTGGCCTGAAATACATAATTTGAAGTCCAGGTATGTGTTTCCAATTATATTATTAAACTCAGGAAACAAAAATTCATAGTTAAGTCATATGATTCATAGATTTAGTAATACCATATTCCCATTTTCGGGAGCTTGTAACATAGATTATAATCACAGCATAATGTAAGATTATAGAAAGTTTCTCTGACTGTTCCTAAATACTCTCCTAATTTTATAACCAGGCCACATCATAAAATACGTCTGAAATTCATTTATCACGTAACTTCGATGAGATTTACATAGAACATTCAGGAGCGATCAATTTATTAAATTTACAAGCATTGGGTTGTAGCTCCTTATTTCAACATAGACGTACAGGCAACTTCTAAAGGATCGAACCGTTAATTTTATCAATAAATCGTACGTAGCGGTGTGACAGAATTAATTCTACACTCGTATCTGATCGCTGCTTTCCGACCACTCCCTAATCTTAATTCCAAAGCGAAAAGGAAAGTGCAAAAGGTATACAAAGATTCGGGAAGCTAAAACGTAAATTGCTATCCTTGACTACAGTAGATAGTCTTCTTTCCTACGTGGGAAGGTGTTAAGAAGAGGATATCCCTAATCTAAGACTCTGTTACGAGACGGGACGTAAGCAGCGCTTACACTCGGAGCCGTGCTCCCCTTAAGATAACGAAAAATGCTAGGGTATTTCCTTTTTAACAGACAGAGACTCGAAAAAAATTCTCTGTACGTAACAACTCTATAGATTTCAGCTCAATGCGCCCGAAAGCATAATCTGTCGAATGGAACCGGAAGCAAGGAGGAAAATCCGGAGTCCTTTCTCCAACACTCGAATTCAACCCAGTGGTTCATTGGACTGTCTTAAAAAGTGGTTAGCGAGGGGAATGAAATCGATCCATATAAAATCACGTGGCTGGGCTGAGCACTTTCCCTTCCAGAGCAGGACAAAGTGAAGCAGAGACTACTTTGATACCTCGGCTGCTTGCCACAGGAAACGGTACTTGTCTCACGTAGCCTCTAACTTCTCCACAGTTACCCGAAATTCACATTACTTTCCCCATGGTAACAGAAGCCAGGAACGATCGCACTTGGTGCCAATTGAAAAGCTTCAGCGTGGTAAAAAGCATTTTTTGTTTAGGAAGACAGAAAGAAAGACGAGGACTACTAATTACTGCCTAAGAATGGGTTCATTAAGAGCATTCCAGAGCGACTCGCTTCGCTACCGTGTACTTCGAATTCTAGAGCGACGATCGGGAAGGAACATTAAATGATGTACAGTTGGAAAAGACTGTCGCTGGATTGTCCTCGTTCCAGCTACGTACACGCTAAGATTGTCGCTGCCAGACACTGATTCTGACACGCAGATAGCACGAAGAAACACTTCTTCTGCTGGGGGAGGAGGGAAAAGACGTTGGATGTAGAAAGTGCAAGGAGATGAGATCGTAATTTAAGCAGGGATTTGTTCAGACAGTAAATCTCGTCCTGTAAACAAGACTCAAGATTGATCCGATATGCGTGATAGGATTTGGGTTCGCTCTCATTGGATTAATGGAAAGTTTGACGTATTCTTGACTTCTATAATCGTATACAGAATTTTCGGAGATAATTTCATTTCGTAATTCCTTTAGATAATAAGTCATGGAAGAATTAGTTATAGATATTAGAAATAATCTATTTTCAAAAGCTATTTTCTGCAATCTATGTCCCAAAAATATGTCAGTACCTGGACATTGCTTCTAAATTGGTCCACCTGAAATCAATTATCTAAACTGGGTCATGCCGTCGGGTCAAAAATCAAGATCTGGCGAATGGTTCCTTTGTGTTTCTGCTACAAGATAACAAAGAGTCTGTGCCATTCTCCATGGTACCAATACAGTGGTTCATAGACAAATTTTTCGTCGATCTTTAATCTCGAGACGCAGAAATCGTGATTGATATTAAATCGAGGAATTTGATATGATTTGCTTTGCTGAGCGTGCTGCAATTTTACACTGCTTCTAGTACCACCTTCCTCAGCGTTGGAATAACATCGATTGCGTGGGGGTCGAATGGAAATCCGGCTTGAAATGGCGGTCAGACATTAATCAAAACATTGAAACTTGTATACTTACTGCGATGAATTATGAAATCATGTGATATTAGTCTCTACACCGTTCTAACTCTCAAAGCATTGTATTTGTCATTTCTTGACCTATACAGAAGATTGATATTACAGGGAGTAAAAATGTGAAGTTCAGAAAATCGAAAATTAGAGGTCTGGGAAGGCCTGAAATTAATTTTACATCAATTTGTAATTGCCTAGTAAAAACATGGTTATGGGAGGGTAGGAGTGTTCAAGGCAAAAAGGACAAGATCAATTTATCTCTACCGAGAACGCCCTCATTATGAATGCTGTCACGGAAAAAGTTCCCTAATTGCTTTTAATTAATTGCAATGCTAGTACTACCATCCGACAGAAGAAGGAAATATCTGTCGATCTAGTTTATATAAGCCAGTAATTGACCAGTATTTTTCTGTGGCGTAAAAATCAAGTCCAATGCAAGGATCTCCTAAATCGGTAACGTTACGACGAGGTGGTTGTCGCGTACGTGTAACATCGTTGCAAATCGATTAACAGTATAACCATTTTTTCTATTAGCTTGTCGTGACATTACGAAATAGGCATAATTGCCTTGCACCAACTGAATTAACTGCTGATACAGTAGTAGTTACGATATTTATCTGAGAGGAAAACAGCCCCTTACCGGAGAAAGATTAAAATATAATGGAACAATCCAGCTCGTATATAATCAGAGCTATGGTGATTTCAATCGTTGGGATAACTGTAAAACGCAGTCAGAGGAAATCCCATTGCATTAATCGCAACTCACATCGAGATCTATCCACGAAGCAACTATGTAATTAAGATTTTAACCTTTTTGATGGCTCGCACGATATTCCCACTGGAGCAAAATCCAATTATATCCGATGAAGCGTAATTGAAATACTTAGCTACAGGAGCATTTTAATCGTCCATAAATTATGAGATCAATATCACCCAGGACTGCGCGAGATACGCCATTGACCAACACACGCTTTCAGCTTTAGCTGCAGTTTGGTGCTCGCTACTGATATGCATCCAGAAAAATTGCAAACGCATGGAAATCAAAACTGGAGCGTTTCTTGTGATACACGCGCTAAAAAACCTTTTTGTTTTATCGACCAGCTCAAAAGACATCGTGAAACTTGTTCGGTTCATGGCAATAGAAATCCACTGACCTTTCGTGCGAGTGACTCCATTGTAAGCTGTTCCAAAAATGACTAAGGAGAATGGGAACATTTAGAAGCTCATTGAACCGTGATGGCTGTCTTATTTTAGCCATGACTGAATACTACTTTTATTTGATAGAAGGCAGAAATATGTACACAGAAATGTACACCTCGCAGCAAGATTAAAGGCTCATTAATTTTGGGTTGAGAAATCGTCGATATTTATACTGCTCTAACTTTGTGAAAAAAATCGTTTAACAGTGTATCTAGACTCATTACAAAGAGCAGAGCTACTATTTTCTCAGTATCTCTATGCTATTACCGTATTAATTACCATGAATCAGTCACAAAGTTGCAGAACATAGGATTGCCTATAATCCCTTACATTTACCTCAGCACGATCGTAGCAAGAACCGTATCCACTTCCCAGACTTGGCGCAGCGTCCTTTCGTTTAGCGAGGTTTCGCATAAATCAAAGTCGAGAGCAAATCGGATCAAAGTTTCCCAGTCTCCTCTCTCGTGTCTCGCAGCCATTATTTTCCATGGTTTCGACGTCGCAACGCTCCGATTCCATGCGACCATTCACCGCATTCAAATAGCTTCGATGATAATAACGATCATGGTAATTGCGTACGTGTTGCGCATAATGGGTTAACAGCGGTTGGTCGGAATAAAAGCCGCGAGATTTCCACGTCTCCAGGGATTTAACGGATTCAGCCTTACGCGGATTTGTCATTAGCGCCACTCGGGCGCAATATCCAGCGCGCGAGGCGCGGTTCCTGATTTCCTGCTGCCAACGCCTTTGAAGCGCGGTAGCCTTCAGTGATTCATTTTCGAATCATTATCTAGCCGATTGTAATCAACTTTCATTCGAACCATACTAGTAACACTGACTACGTGCACATGAAATTGCAATTGTGAGCGAGAAAGTTTAAATTTGTACTGTTCAATCAATCATCCTGTTCTAGATTCATAACATCTTAATATTAACGTGCTTGATATTTCTTGATCCTCGTCAGTGCTCGAGATAATTCAGTTCTTCAGAGTTTTGATAAACAATATACGTAGAAGCCTAGACTAAAAGTTAATGAGTTTATCTTTTCTAGAATGGAAAGCCATCCTTTATAATCAAGTGGCGAGAACCACGTCGATTCAGCAGGCGAAATGATAGTAATGATGTCATTACCACTTTTCCTCTCACTAACGGAGCGCGTTAAACCTCATGCCCCGGGACCTTGCCAACGCCCAGCTCTCGCTGTTGGTCGTGCGGGTCTGTGTGTTAGATTACTCTCGACCAATCTCGTGGACAATTTACAACAAATCAGTAATCTAGAGGATATTCGCTCCGAGGATTCAAGGCCAGTGGTGGAAAGTGCCCAAGACCAGGCGAAGATTATCTTCTAGTGAAAGGCGAAATGCGTCGAATAAAATGAGGAATAAAATACTTTTCTATCCCTAAAAATAACTTATTAACTATGGGAGAGTTCATAATTCTCAGGTTATTACTGCAGATTTGTGTTCTACAGGCATATTTTACATATGGTTACTGAGTAGATTTTTCAGAACTAAAGAATGGAGAAAGTTCAATTTGTTTAAGTTATATTGAAAGTTAAGTGTGGAATTTTTATTGGATGCGAAATACGTTTCCTCAGCATGCGTTTTTTTAAGAGGAAAAATAAGAGAGTTGGAAAACATAAACAGATAGTAAAAAGAAGCATTATTCGACTGTAACTACACGAAATGGTGTAAAGGAGTAATGTTAATCTGCGCTTGCATAACCATTTATAACATCGTTACTGTTCGATACTCGCGTTATTATGGTACTAACACATGTCATTGGCAATCGATGGAATATTTCAAAAGAAAGTGGATGGTCCTGAATTAGGAAATAGAAATTGTTCAATTAGCCATTGAGTAACAACTATCAGATGGAATTAGCCCTCGAAATGGATAATGGTTTAGGAAAGTGGGTTTCTCCCAATATGCACGTGTTCCAATAAAATATTACACGTGTAACGCGATTCCATTACTGCGTACTAAATCGGCATGGACTACGTACAGAATCGCCATTGTATACAACTGACAATAATTTCCTACAATTTGAACGTAACTATTCTGTGAGCGATATTTTCTTACGATTTGTAATATATTATGGTGCATTGTTCAAGCCGTTAATTGGACATTATAAAATGTTAACGGCTTTATAAAAACTATTACAACTATGTTAGCTCGTATTAGATAATTTGAAGCTGTTCACATAAAGTTATATAAAGTACTGAACGAAGTATAAAGTGTGATTCAGAGTTTTACATTAATAATTCCAACTTTATAATTGGTACTTAATCACTCGGTGTATCTGTTAACTCCTTCAGGAATACATTTAGATCACAAAGGAAGAAAGAAGTGTTAAATGAATGCGTTTCAGTTGAGCTTCACTTGTCTACTTGTGGGGAAACAAAACCGGAAGTCATCAGAGTAGGGTCTTACGTACCGAGCACATTCATCACTTCAGCGCGTGCTTATTCAATTATTCTGTCATTTTATCGCCTCGAATAGTAATGGATAGTACTATTACTACATCGTCAGTTTACCTTATCGGTAATTGAAATGAAATTACGGTATCAGTAAAATGTTAAATTGAATTAGAGTGACATATGAAGCCTGGTTCAACTTAAAAATAAAAACCTCGAACTTATCCTTTTTTACGTATTTTCTCAATTCTGCCATCTCCAATAACTTAATGAATATTTCACGATTTCTGGAAACCATTCACATTCCCACAGCTAGTGGCCTCTTTCGTACAAAAATTGCAGGTTTCACAGTTTTATGTGACATCGTGCGAACGATCGCATCGAATGAGATATACTCGAGAGAAACACGGCTACTTTGCAAATCGGCGTGAACAATTTGTTCGCAGCGCGATGGAAAACAGAGTTAAGATGCTTGCTAAGCGTTAATTAAAGAAACCAACGCGCGCGTTAACAGCAGCCAGAGATTATAACGGATATACTCAAGATTTTAACGGTTTTAATTCTGCGTAATCCGTCATTATAAGAAACTCTATGCGTTCGGTAGCTCCAGGAAAGTCGATTCATGTTCAATATATGTAGAATAAGTGATCTGTTGATAAAATAATGTACCTATATCTGGCGGGATAAGCTTTCTCTGTGAGATCGTTTGTTTCGCGAGAGAAAAATTAATTTATGGGAATCAGATACTACCTCGAAACAAAAACCGCCAGTAAAAGAAAGAGAAATTTCTCGAGATTTCAGAGATGCGAGATTAGATCTAGGATGATCGCAAGAAGTGCATGGAAAGTCCTAATCATTCTGATAACTATATTCTATTAATCAAAATATTACTAATTTCGAAAGTTAACGCGACCTCGATCCGTTTCCAAGTTCCGTAAACCTTTTCCCAAAGACAGCAGATAACAAATGCATCGTTTTCATAACTTTTCATGCGATCTTCCTTTGTGCTCGGCCTCCACCATCGATCACCGCATTCTAGATAAATCATGTTGCTGTAGAAAAATTGTGCAACTCACTACATAACAAACTAATATTTTTCTCCACGATTAAAATGCCATTTGCACGTCGCCGGCTTGCACTATGTGTAATCGGATATAAAGCCATTCCCATGCTTTCGAAACGCACGTATTCGGCTAACAAGAAGTGAACCATTCGAAAACAAGAAGCGTGGTAAAAGGAAATTATAAAAGTAGGGAAAAGAGCGTAGGCTAGGTCGTAGAATTGAAAACGCAATTAGCCGATTTTACTCGTCAGGCAAACGCCCAATTCTGTTAATTAAAAGAATCGCCAGGCCACGAAGGCACCGCTCCGATAGGCGTAGCGTAACACCTGCACGCACCGCGCATGCCCGATATCTCGAGCGCATCGTTCGAACGTAAGCCCGCGAAACCGACGTGAAACTGTATTGAATTGCGACGCAAACAGGAAGCTGGCGCCATCGAGAGAAATCTACAATTAAAACGCGCCACCAACGAAGACAGGTCACCCTAGTCGAGACGAATTTCGCTATTGCGTCGAGGTTTTTATAATCCTAGACTAAAATGCACGATGAAATCGTTTCGAGAGCTATGCATTGTTCGCCGTAAGTGAATCTGTAGCTGTCGTTTAATAGAGAAACGTGGGACCACCATCGATGCTCCATTTGATCAAACTAGATCGCCGGCTGGTTCATTGCAAATTCTAATTGAGCCCCGTTTATGTGCTAACTAAGTATCTCGGCTATCGTGAGAGCCAGATTTTTCGTGAGAGTGCGGTTTTTCAATATGGGAGCTCCGGTAGGATACTCTGCCTCATATTTTGTAATTTTTACGTAACGAAGCTGTTTGCAACAGGTTTAATTTTATTAGCGGCGCGTCTTGTTGAGAAATATTATGGATTTTATAAAGTAGCTCGTTTGGATTTTACAGTTGAACAATATGTGGAATTGTATTTAGAAAGACTACTTACAAATTTCAGTTTTTTAGAAAAAGAGAGTTTATTTTAGTGTGAATAATTGACAGCTACTGGTTTCATGTTTCAATGGGCATTTCATTTAGTTTTATCTGCAATAATCTAAATACTTAATCATAAAATAAATACTTAATCATGAAATGATTAAGTATCATGTAAATAGGAACTTAGATTACCCTAATCATGGACAGCTCGTAAACGGAACGTAAATGACAATTAAATGGAGCATGAATGAATCGAATGGGACACTTGATTATCATCGCACATTCTCCTTTAATCTGCACTAGATCTTGCGATCTTGGGATGAATATTTCATAATACCGACATAAATTATTTAATCTTCTCTCAAACTCAAACTGACTATTCATTCTAGAGTTGTCTAAAAAAATGAAAGTCTCTAAAAACTGATGCAAAATAAAATACAAAATAGAAAACTCTTCTCGACAGACCATGATAAATCTTCAAAAGGAAATCAAAGCTGCAATCTTAAATGAGGTTCCGACTTTCTTCCCCATTTTTTTACACTCAAAATTCTCATATATTATCTGAAGCCAAACTAACTCTAACACAAAAGTCCCGTTTTCGAGGATTCTAGCTAGCAGAGAAAGTGGATATGGCATTGATTAAACATTTAAATGCATACAGAAACTTCCATAATCAGAAATATCCATATAATACTGGACTGAATGATTAATTGATTTGAGGAAGCCGCATGTACGAATTTAAGCACGAGCCGACTCACACAAAACATCGTATCTTACACTTTGGACACAAGTGATTGTGAATATCTCTTGCAGGCCACATTGAAACCGTCCACGCGGAACGCTTACATGACTTGATACTTTTTCCAGCGCGCGTGATATCGCAAGAAAATTTATTAACCTATAATAACAAGCAGAGACTACGTCAGGTGCTGTCCTTATCCTCCAGAAAGCCTATAGCGTCAAACTATTTACACTGTTACATGCTCTTAATTACGTAAGAAGAACCGGAAAGAGTGCACGATACGTAACACCATTGTAATGAATTTATAGGTGATCGTAAAGCATGTGGTGATTAAAAAGGCACATCGTGTTCTGGATAAGAGGCATTATGGACTTTTCCTTTCAGTTTTCTTCAAGTTTAAAATTTTAAGTGCACTTTTATCGAGCGCAACATAGTAGGCAATATGTTACAATTCTGTACATTTGTTATCTAATCGCACAGAAATAAAAAACTTCGCGAAATAACAGAGAAATTGGGTGCGACCAATTACTCTACCCCACTCGTTTACCTTTATCAAGAATTCATCTATTTTATAGTTCACTTTGTAATAAACCATTAGCTCTTTTAACCAGACTATATTTCTTCTCAAATTTGTATGCAAATTCTAGGTATTAAGTATTTTCTTGGAAAGTACGCCTATCGGTAGCCACAAAATATCACGATTCCAATTAACTGTGCAATATGCGCGGGCCGCGTATACGTAAAAACCGCCGATTAGACGGTTCATTAAAACGATTTCTCGCTAGGATATTTCGTAACCTTCTGAATTACTTGAAACAGAAGGAGTGTAACAAAATTATTCAAGCCGGACGCCGACAAATCGAGATATTAGCAATCGCTGACAGGAGATTCTTTATCGGAACGAGTGCTGTGACGTTTCGTGTGAAATATCGCGTTCACCGGAAGAAGGGAAACAGTCAGCGAAAAATCAGCCGCAAAAACCGTGGTGTATGTGTGGCACCAGGCGTTACCTGGCAAAAGCAAAGATTCTATCTTTAGAGCATGGCTACTCATTTTATATGGCAGGACTTGCCAGTTGGCAAACGCAGATAAGCGTGTCTAATAATTGTGGAAATATCATTTAGCGCAGAGAGTGGCCAAATGAATATAAATCAGAGCGAGTTTGCGCAAACTCGTTCCCCGGATCGTACAGTAGGAAAAAACAAAGAGGAATCACAGATTCTAGGCCGTTTCGGGGTAACATTTGAAAACCTCGATAGTTTTTTGCGCCTAGTCACTCTTGGTAGTGATAGTGAAAAGCGAATGGTATTTCGTATTCAAGAAACCGGAGAGAAAAATCTCGTTTGATTGGAACTGCCTGTTTAACTGGAGAATGGAGATAATTTTGGTGATCGTAGATTGGTGGAAATACTGAACTCCTAGCGGCCTCATAGGATAAAGCCACGATCCTACACGGATAGTGGACAATAGGTGCCTAATCTAAGTGTGAGAGGCAGCTGTACAATGCTTTACTATATAGTAAGTATATCCATACGAAATATAGTTTCCAATACCCCTAATATTGCTTTCCTTAAATTTACAGAAGTGGGATCGCGGCTTAAGGCTCCACAAGACACACCCTTTTTTCTCTATTCCTCGTAGATACCCATTTTCACCGAAATCAGAGCCAGGAAGATATTCGACGGCATAGACGGAATCGACTTCCAGTATTCTACCACGTCCTTGGAATTACAATTAATCCCTCCGTTTCCTGTTCACCCCCGCAATCTATTGTCTGATTTCCTACGTGTGTCTCCTAGTGTCGTAATCGAACCGTTCGTTCGTGAGAGATACGTCACGAGTGTGGCCGCGCCACACCCACCCAAGACCAACTGTGCCTGTGGTGCATACGGGAGGGACACTTCAATGCCAAGAATGCAGCGTAAAAGTGGTTCCGTTTCGTTCCGATCGAGGCGGCGGTTTCGAGCAGAGCGGGCACGCGACTCGTTCAACTGACCACGCCGTCGCGTTTTCGCTCCCTGTCTCGCGATTGGCCGAACATAACTGGCATTAAAGGTTAGATAATATCCGCGATCGTGTATGCCGCGGTTTGGTTTTACTGCCCTTTTCCTGATCCTTGACGCGAGAGGGGAGAATGGAAAGGCGTTCGAACTGAAAATAGGGGGACAATCCGAGTCGCGGTTCCAGAAGAGGTTCAGCTTGCGATAATATTGGATAATATTGTCTACTATATGCCACGAAATAATGGCAATGATTGAGAGTATGGGTCAGCGAAAGGAGGAACTACCCTTTGAACTGATGTGTGATCAAAGGATCTATGAACTCTGATCATTTGATGGTTAACCAATAGACTTTAGAATTCTATCAGAAAGATACTTTAACACAATGTAATCGCAGCGATCGTCTTCGCATTAGACCTTAACGAAAGCCATGATCTGAGAAGGCTATAAAAGAGTTTGTCCGTGAAACAGGTATCGGGAGCCTTCTAAGGAAGGCTCTAATTGAATTACATTGTTGCAACGACAACTCGATAATGACTGAGGATTCCCTTGAGCACCCAAGTTCACGGTGCGTCCCTCCACCTCGGCCTAGGTTAATAAAGCTTGCATCACCGACCATGGAGTAGCCGGCGAGGCGGCCGTGGATCATTCAGTCGAGCCGATTGCATCACTGAAGATCGTTGCACCTCGCCTGGCTGCTCGTCCTCGATCGGACAAGATCATGGATCGTCCTCGAAAGAGGAGCGACCAGCCTCCGTTCTTCTGCCTCGCTCGATATTTCCCCTGAGTCATCTACTGAATGACTCTTCGCGCTCACGTAACGCTTACGACAGACATTCTGAGATACTGTCCATTCAGAACGAGTTCTTGGAACGAGAACGGCTACGGTTTAACCCTTTCGTGAGGAGATTGGTACAGTGATGTTATTGCACAAATGGTTACGATATGAAAAACTTGTATGAAGTAAATGTTTTAGTATTTTTTTTAGTGATAGGTACTAATAATTGATATCTTAAAAAATATGAATATTTTTTGCCACATGCTAATTTATTAAATTGCGAAAGGGTTCAACCTTTGAGTAGCTTCGAAGTATTTACTACTGACCAAAACTTTGGAATTTTTATAGGCAACGCATGCACAAAGCTTGACAATAATTATGCAGACTTACCATACCCTGCAGCACACCTTCAACAATCGACTTCTGCATGGTACCACCAATGATCTCGTATTACAGTCTCGCAAATTATTGTTCACTCCTCCATGATTCAAGATGCAAGTTATCAACGTTAGTATCGGCTACCACTTAGTTTTGGGAAAGAATAATTTTGTTAGTTTTCATAAGACACACAAATTTTCAAAATTTGTAATTACAATTATGAGATGTACCTTATTTATATCTTTTTCAATGGTATTCTTCAAAAGTAGATGATAGAACTTTGTAGTCATTTATTTGATTTTATGCGCCACTCGTTCACAAGCAATATGGCTGCCAATGTGATGCAAGCGTTTCATATTTGGCGGTACTCGATGAACACATCTCGTAGGCATCTAAGAAACACTTTTATGAGACGAAATTCGATACTTTTAAGTTAATTTGATTAATATTTAATTATACAAAGCTATAATTAAGAGCATTTAGATTTGAAACATACGCAAATATTTGCGAATTCGTAAAAATTGAAGCGATAACCAAAATTACAATGAAATCGACTTATTTTAGTCATTCTACTTTAAGTAAGCATTAGATAAATATAAATCATCAATTATTTCTCTTCTAGACACTAGTATTCATTCTATATTAAATAATATTATGCCTAACAGTATTACCAAACTGACTGAATGAGCACTGAATATGACGCAAGACTTTCAGAACAGATTATTAATATAAGAAGCGATTGTTTCGCATAAACTTTGCATTAACAACATTCGTGAACATATTATCTACACTTTTGATACAATTTTAGTAAAAGAATAAGTCAAAAAACTATTAAATTTACCTAAAAACGATGCCACGATGTGATACGACGCCACGCCGCGCCGCTTGCTCTGGCCCGCGAACGAGTGCGCATGCTACTGCGCAGTGTCATGGACTCGCCCTGCGCGAGGGCGCCGATTTTCAAATTTATTTAATTTGAACGATGAGCGTCACCGCGAGGTTTAATCTTCTCAAAATCGATAAAAACTGCAAGGAAAAGCTCATAAAAATGTTCAAAAGAGTATATATTAGATGCACAGATCGTTCTACTAACTATTCTTAGTCAGAGATCAATAAAAAGGTTAAAATGGAGAAAAAGAACATTTCTGCTAAAGGAAGTAGGGTTACACAAACCTGTACAAAATGAAAAACAAAGTTTTCTTAAGTGCATTTAACTTCAAACTCGCTTCATTTAGACGTAGATAAAAAAGAAAAAACGAATACAAAATTTCATATTCAGAAAGTGAAGATATAATTATAGTAGCTATAAAACTTAATTGCCTCGATGTTGTAAATGTGTATCGTACAAGATCAATTGTTTTAGATTCTAATTTTATTTTTAGATCTCTGATAAAAGTACACATAATAGCTGCTTCACCTTATCACAATTATCTGTGCAAATAAGGAAGAACAATTGCAACAAACTGTAAATGTATTAGTTACATTAATAGGTTACCATACAATTTGAAGAAGCAAATGTTAATCCTTCACTTTCCGCAAGGTCGCTAAGTATCATTTTACTCGCGTAATATATATTTCTTATCTGTGATCAATAATCGCTTTGTCGGGCGTAAAAGCGCGATCTTTACCGACACATTGCAGGAAAAAGGCTGTGGGAAATCGCACGTCTGCACGTACCTAGCCGAAAAACAAGCGTTTCCACTCGTTTTAACGTAGCAAACAGTGTTTGCAGAAACGCGATCACGGCTGAGTCTAATTAGAACGAAAGAAGAAAATAATAGGCTTCTGTGAAGTGTCGACTAGCGGATTATGAAATTTTTAACGATCAATAGCAGCCACTTGGTTCGCGTTACGCGCCCAATGAAAACTCAGTCGATGCCGTGCTGCAGGTGCAAGCCGCCCGCGTTTTTAATGAGCCTATCTTGCGACATCTCATCCTAACACCTCCATCGTTAGCAGGTGATCGAGATACCTGGCCCTATTCTCGACGTTTGCCAAGAGATTCCTGAAATCCACGCTAGCTATCCTGAATTCAGAGTACTGCAATCCCGAATGTAATTTTAATTAAAACCTAGTTAAGTGTCAGAAACTTCTTTGCGAGAGGTATAATTACTGTAGTTTGTTGTTTACTACTTTACTTTCCTTAATCAAATTCGTGGAAGCATTGTTAAAAATGTTTCAATAATATCTCCTTTCTTCAGTATACAACACTATCACCCTTAATGATTTTACACGATTTAAAAACACATTACCCCATAATTCGTAATTGAAGTATAAGCTCATAACAAACACCATCAGCCTCGTATAGCAATCAGCTCGGATTAGACCCCTTCGCGGCACGTGTGAAATCGCTAAGTATCAGCTGTTAAAGTAAGAAGAAGATCGGCACGATACCGTGGAGAACAAGCGGCGTTCCGCGGGTACAAGTGTGAATTACCCGATAAACCTGACTCTCACGACTTAATGTGAATCCAATTAAGTGGACTCGCGCGGTGAAACGGGGAACGCCGAAGGATCATCCGGCTCGGTACCGTCTTAATTATGCATCGACGCGTGGGACGAATCGCGCGTGACGCAAGGGGAGAAACTACGATAAGCCAGTACGATTTTTCCATGGCAACATCCTCTCTTCGAGCATAGAAATCGCATAACGAGGAACCTTGGCTCGACGCACTGTTTGCGAAACAAAAATTTCGTGCGCGAGACATTATGGTAAATAAGTGGCGTTCGCTGAAACCACTATCCTTTGTAAATACAATGTTTAATGGATAAGTGGCGTGGTCAAATTTTCGTGGTCAAATTGCGTGTTTTGCAATCTCGGAACTTTCCAACTGTTGATTCTATGCAACAGTATAACGATTGCTCTGTAGTCCTTAAAGCTTACATTGTGTGTAATAATTCTGAAATGTTCAGTGACAAAAAAGTTTCGATCCTCGCCTACTTATTACATCAACAAGAATATTATTATTATATGCTTGCAACTCCATTGAGAACAACTTGAGTACATGGAAATTAACTGATATTAGTTCTTAGAGGCACATAGTGTTTGCTGTGCCAAGAATGCATGCGATATCACCAGGGAAAGTAGTCGGTGACCGTCGAACCGTGATGTCGGCTACCTTAATACGCCGTAAAAATAAATGGAACGCGTTGAAGTCGTTGACGCAGAATTTGCGAGCAGGTTATCGTATAATTTCAAGGAAACAACTTGTTTCGACAGAAATTGGTCACTGATTATATTGTATTTCTCCCACCTATGCGGAAAATTGCACTTAATTTCCTCGTAGTGTGAATTGCAGCAGGTTCTGATTCGCACTTGGTTTAATATAGGTACCTGTGAGTAATTCTTATTGAACAGTTCTCGACTCTCTATCATTAATCAATTACTATCAAATCTCTTAACAACCATTTAGCATTATTAAAACCTTCCACATCCGGGATGAAAACCTTCTACACACGCGATTCTTCCACGAACTATTCTCGCAGGAGAAAACATTTTCGCATGTCAGGAGCAAATAAAGAAACCGTTGAATATTCAGCGAGCATGTAACGTTTAACGAAACGTCAGGATAATGATCTACTAAGTTTAATGATATGTTTAAAACTGCTCGTTGTTTGCGCGTTTCCTCACAGGCCCATCGGCGAGAGGTTTTAAAGGTTTTAGAGGTTTTAGAGGCTCGCCATCTTTCCAGCGTTCTGCATCGTAATCATCTCGTGCTTCACGTGGTTAACTTCTAATTAAAAAAGAGTTCTGCCCACACTGCGTCCAGTGGACCTGATCTGATAATGTTGCTTACTTTCTCGAAAGCGAAATCGGATGTAAAACTATTAAGATGGTAACTTGCATGCGACGCGATGCGACGGCTGGGCCATAAGTATAATTACCCGGACATAAAAATTTAGCTCAAGCAGAATGACTCTACGGCCACGCGCGAATTGTTTATTGCTCGGTTTCGTCATTCGACGATGTAGTTTTTAATTATTCGGCGAAAGGAGATTTTCGTGGAATACGCAAAGGCTGAATCACGCGAACTGCTTTTTAACTAAACACGGATATCCTAGTTGGAATAATTAAGCGCACGCGGTAACCTCGCGCGTCTCTAGCTGGGTTCAAGTTATGTACACAAACGTTACATATTCAGTACAAGAACTAACGCGTTTTAGTATGCAACTCATCGCTATGGTATGAGAGAATTTCTGATGTTGATGTAATATTAATCAAGGTTGCTTGGATTTACTTGTTAAGCATATTTAGTGAAATTAGGGGTAGTTTAAGTCAAAAAAAAAAATGCAGGAGCTTATAGGACTTACCAAGCTTGCATTAAACGCAGCTATACATCTTATTGTTACTTCAGATTCAGCTCCTTAATTACCCAAACGCGTGTCAAGAAGAAGTATTGTTTGTCCTGATTTCGCGTCCTGGTTCAATCGAAAATTTCCTCCGCCTTTGATTATTGACCCAGGCGTGAGAGGGACAATTTACGAGCACCATTATCTCATTGAAAACTTGATTGGTGTAACAATGGTTACGTTCCACAATAATTGGCAAAACATGGGATTCGAACGCTTCTACATACATATATGGAAGAAAGACCAAGAGTAGGGAGGAGTAACTGGTTCCTCATTACCTCTGTCATAGATCTCGTTAGTTGCGCCGATACAATGGATAATGGTATCATTGTTCTAAGCAAATCTATCTCGGCTAAAAGTTTTGGTAAAGTTACGTGGCATCGTATGTACCGTATGGATCGTCAGGTTTATCCTGACTAACAAACAAATTGACTGTACCTCATAGCAGCCAGAATTCCGCAACAGAGAATCGCAAGAAGATTTATCCTCACGCGGCGTCGATTCCCACAACAAGAACAAAACCGTGGCAATTATTGGCCGGCGTAACGCAGTAATAAATAGGTTTACTTTCCCGTTACGTGCTATCTGATTTACCCATTCGCTTATGCAAGTGTTCGAAATAGGGTCGTCTCGAAGGCTTATTTCCTTGACTTCGTATCGAAGCAGCCAGTAACTCGAACACGCACCCAACTGACAAACATATCATAGACTCACGCAACATATACCTTACCATGCTCACAGCGTAGCAAGAGAGGCATTTGAGCGTTTTGAGTTCGTCGGTTACATCAGTCTGTCGTGCATTTTGCGTAATATACAATACATTACTTGGATGGTTTCATTAAAAGGATAATCCAACGTGCGCAATGAAATCATGCGGTTCCTGTGTTAAATCATTGTAAAATTCAAGTCTTACTACCCACGAGGTACAGAACGGACCTCATCATTTTTTGAACTCCCTGTAACTTCAAAGATTAGATTAAGGGCTAGTCCAAGGGCTGGACCAAGGGCTGGACCAAGGGCTGGACCAAGGGCTGGACCAAGGGCTGGACCAAGGGCTGGACCAAGGGTCCAGCCAGGGGGTACTCCAAGGAGGTGACAGTCCAGGGAGACCCTCCCCAGAATGGTCTGGGCCACCTGGACCCGCCGGAGGCTCCGGCGCAAATGAGACTCTACTGAACGTCCAGGGGTATTTATACCCTCTCGAGGAAGATGGGGAACCAATGAAATAAAACCATGAGTGGTGGAAGTCCCAAGATTAATCAAACGATGAGTAATTTGCGAAAAATAGATATTTTTCGAACACTAATCATTGCAATAACAATTTCTGTTACATATATTGTTAATAACAATCGCATGCAGTGCCTTCCCACATTGTTTAATCATATATTATTAATATCTTGATGCCAACGTCCACATTTAATGTTTGTAGTTAATAATTTCGCACTTTTTTTTAGTTCATTCAGCTGACATATAAGATTAAGAAATACTAAGTGTCCTGGAGAATTCCAAGGATTCTTTCGTCTTTCGAAATCGCATTGATTTTCTGCGGCGCGGCGCCTTGTATCTCGTATGCATCACCTAGAATGGTGATGCAATTAAAATACGTGGCAGCTAGGAATCGTTCCCTTGCACGATTTATACGAGGGATTTCTTGTCTTATTTGCTTTCGTGATCAAAGAGGTAATAGCATAGTTACAGACATGGGAGCTGTAGGTTCGTGGAAGTCATTGGCTGCTATTGCAGGTGAGTTTCTTGGTTTGATGTCGTATTGGAACCTAAAATCTTTCATAGCTAATGTTACGAATTCTTAAAAACAATTAAAAACAAATCAAACCATTACGCTGAATACTATCTTCGTCGCAGGTGTTATTTTGTCAGCCAGGGCAGTAATTTTCCTAATCATTGAAATGAATAGAAGTAAAATTAAATTTTTATTAGTCATTCACCTTATACAACTATCTAAACACTAGTACCCTTTTTATTTTCTTCTTTCATTACTAACAGATGAAAACTCCTACTTCTTTTCGTATACAATAAACAGAACTAACAGAGATTGTTTTCTCATAATTAGCAATAGTAAACTGCGGCCACTGGTCCGTATAAATTCCACGATCGAATGAATCTCAATCCACGTGAGGGAAAAAAAGCATTAGCGCACGTGCACATGTTGTTTTAAAACAAGACGGAAAGAAACAGAAGAATTTCTCCGAGCAAGCCACAGGAATGAGAGCGTCACTTTTTTTGCATCAGCCTATACATCATACATGTACCAATACAAGATCTCCCTGAATTGCACGGTTGATGAAATTGCCACTATGGCGACCCCTAATTTATTTCGAGATATAGATCTACTCTTAACGGAGGCGTTGCTTCTTATTTAGTCCACGCGCCTGCTAAAATAGTGAAAAACCTGATACTTGGCACGCCACCAGATCGAACATAGAATCAAAATGATTTAATTTTAGAGAGAGCTCTCCCTGTATCGAGCATACTAGAGAAATAGAGTACAGTGACATACTCAATCATAATTTGACTACCAGCCAACGACCTGCCACAGGAAATTAATTCAAAACGATGACACCTGAGAGCGAAACTCGAAACTGGTATTAAATAAAATTATTTTTGCTCAACATTGGTGGACAGGTGGGCAGTCAAATATTTTCTACAGAATCTCTAAAAACTTGTGACTTGAATACTCAGTAGCTGGGGTTCCATTCCACCCTTCAACACAAAAACACGTTTTTCTCACAATCTTTTATTTATCGAAAAAGGAAGGCATTGCCTCTCAAGACGACCATCATTCTCAATTTCCGAAAACTAACATCCTCCCCAGCTACTTTATCACTTAAACATTCCCGCAGTGGGAAAACTCGACGGGGAATGTTAGTGAAACCAGTTGACTCCGAGCGTCTCTGCAAGAGCTCCCTCGTGTGCATTAAGCAGACCGTGGCATGCGTATCAGTTACAGACGCTTTAGCTCGTACATCAATTAACTAGCTGTTACTTGCAACTTGTTATACGATCGCAGAGCCATATTTCTCTTCCTGGACGTCGATCGTAGCGCAGAATCTTGATCACACGTACACGGCCAGGGAGCTCCACTTCAACGAGCTGAGTTTCGCGCTCCCTTTTGCATTTCGAGTTTCGCTCTCCGCGTATTTCGAGCGTAGAAGCGGCGAGTAGAAATTGCCTCGACGCTTTCACTTCATCCTGGACCACTGTGGCGGCCGATTTCGCAGGCTAATTATCGTTCGCCGAGGCTAATGGTCCGTTCTCGTCTACGCATCGATCCTTTACTGCTATATACCGATCTGTGTGATACAGGATCCTGTTGGATGAACAAGTGCGGCTGGGAATGATCGTAGAAATCGAGGGAGTGGTCGATTGACAAGGAAAGAAACTGATCCTTTCCACGCTGGATACGAATGATCGTGTTATCGATAAGGGTAATGCTGCTGTCAGCGGAATGGAGAAATTTTCTGAGGATTCTTGTGTGAGCAGTATCGAAAGTCAGTGGATATCCTCGTACTTGATAATAAGAGGACTGAGATTTTGAGGTAAGCTAAGGGAGTTAAGTAATAGGTCTGTCATGTTCTGACTTCGATGTTATTAAAAACGTATCTTTTACTTTCTCGATAATTGATAATGTGAGCTCAAGCTTCAGTGATTGATTGTAACACGATGCGACGCTCAGTTCAATGCTTACACGCGCCAGCTACCAACCAGCCAAGAGAGAATAATCAGATTTGCCACACGGTAGCGAAACATGGCTTGTACAAATCGAGACGAAGTCCTGGGAATCGATTTCTCAGCTTTTTTCCGTCTTGCATCAAAGAACAGGGGCTTTCGACAGAGTGCCTAATAAAAGAAAGTAATCGACGACGACATGAGATGGTTAAAGAGCATTTGGAAAGCTGTAAGCGTTTTTGACGACCCAGAATCGTAGTCCATGTGATAAGGAGCCAGTCATATACTTGAATCCTGAATGTGAAACTTCTTGATAAAGATATGGCACGTGGATTAGCAAGTTAATAGCTATTTAAAATGAGAAAAGTGGGAACGAATTTAAGGAAAAGAAAATTTTTTCTTTCAATCTTGTACATATTAAGATAGAATAAAGTAGATTCGGTGCTTAGAAATTCGAATACAGAGATCAGAAAAATTTGGGGAAATTCTGTGAAAGTTACAAAGGCTTCACATTTATCTATAGAAAGAACACATTGCAAGAGGAATCGAAGCGTGAATATTCATAAAGGTCTGATTGAAAAAGCTTATATATTCATTGCATAATGGTGTATCGCCAAGAACAAATTGCTAATGCATATTAAACGGCGAAAAGACAGAATGATAAGGCACAAAGTCGTACAACATGTTTCAGAGGCTGTATTAGATACGACATCGTGCAATGACGATAACGCTAGAAATGTATAACTATCGAAGAAAAAGATGAAGAATACTACCTTGAAAGTAGCCGACCGTCATTGCATCGAACTCATTTTACGAGGATTCGCAAAACAACGAAACACTGTGAATAGCGACTCGATCGTGATTTCAGCCAGTGTGTATAATTCACAAACTGCGCCATTAAAGCGATAACAAACTAATGAAAGAGCAAGTTACTTCCCCCGTCGATCGCTATTTTTCTAATTACTAGCGGAAAAATATTAATTGAAGATGCCAGATTTACGATCTCTCCGTATCAACAGCATTATTAATGTATTTTCGCCTTACGTGTACTTGTATCCTTGTTAATCAAGCAAATTGATGTGTATCCAGGTTGTAGTATTTGTTTTTAGTAATTTGCTGGAGCAGGCCTTTTAATTTTCTATAGACTTTTATGTTAATACGGTTCAGAGTTTAACAGGGACAAAATCGTCTTGCTTAGTACTAGAAAACATCTAGAAAGTTTAATATAATTTATGGAATGAAGCCTCAAAGAAAATTAATGACTTTTACCTAATTTTGTTTATTTAACTCTTATTGGGAAACTAAGAAGACTTGTATTAAAAATTACAGTAGCTTAAACCTACCCACAGGTAGCCCATTTCTAATGAAAAGTAACCAGGAACCTAAAACGGAAGGAAACAACGCTATGTCCCGTACGGAAGTCTCAGAATCAGGAATCATGAGAGTACGCCCTGCGTAATGAGCTGGTTTGCAATTTATCTCCAGAAATATCAACCTGGTAGACGACGTTTGAACACAAATCAGGAAAAACACTGCTAAAAGTCATCGCGCCGTTTTACACGAGATTTAGAATGGTTCTTTCAGCAAATCGATTCGTTAGGCAAATCCGAGTGGCTGAATGGTATCACACCTTCAATCAGCCAACTAATCGAGGCGCGGCGGTGAACTAAACACTGCAGTAAGGACACGTTTTAAGTAAGGAGTCCAGCTACGATTGCGAAACCGTACAGTTTACAATCCACAACATGTTGCAGCAATTTACAATGTCTCTTTCTGAAATAGTAACCTGCAGAAGAGTCACAAAAAGCAAAGAAGAACATAGAAAATCTTAGAAAAATAATTATACTCTTCTCCGCAGATTGAAACAACGCATTCTAAAACCTGCATTCCAGTCGCGCATAATATCCTGTCTCTACAAAGTAGCAGGCAATGTTTTGTAATATCCGTTCAATTACGTTGCAGCTTTGTAGCCAGGATATCTATCTGCCGGCCTTAAGACAATCTTGCGACCGAACTGGTGCAGAGGGTGAAAGTTTCGAACGATTAAGCCACGCTTGATGGCTGTCTAAAAAACTGGCCAATTGTTAATTAATCGTCTCGATCGGAGATAAATTTTTTTGTACTGAACGACAGGAAACCTGTTGCTTAGAATACGCCGAATGGGCGGGATTGAATATATCTTCTCGATGATTCTGGAGCAGCAGGGAATGCGTAACTCGTTCCTAACGGAACCAGGAATTATCCTTGAACCAGCGTTCGTTCCGCTCGTATCTTCGATCTGGCGGACCGATCAGGATCCTCCCTCTGAAACGATTCAACCGTCAGAATCTTTCTCTTTTTCGAAGTGAACCCCCACGCAAGGCTCAAGGCGCCGAATTAGAAAGGAAATTCGCGTGGCTCGCGCAGCAGGCGGCTTGCTAACGTTTCAACGCTTGTGAAAGCGCGGACAGACAGGGCGGAGCAGCCTTGTTCGCACGATTCCGTCAAGGAATCACACGAGTGATCAACTGCTGGTACTTTCCAGCCGATGACTCGTCAAACGTGACGTTTTCGAATAAGAGGCACAAGGTACAGGTCTGAGTGTCCTTCGTTAGCAATAGCGAGCACCATTGCTAACGAAGCTGGGATACCAAAGACAGCGAGTCAACCCTTTCATAGACGGTGACTGCAATATTGGGAACTGGGGCTCTGGAAATGACTCGTTCTGAAAGTCCCTGTAGTAGCTCGGGTTAATTCAGATTGTTAGCCACTGATAATCAATCAGATGGAAGTGATCGATAGGCATGTGATAAGGTGCGATAAGGGTTTGGGTGACGCGGGTTGGTGAAAGGGAATTTTTAACCATAAGTTACCTGTGGTGCAAAGGAAATTACTCAACAATATCTAGAGCTGCTCATAAACTTTATTCAAAGAGTAGGTTGCAGTTCAGCGGCATTTATTGTCATTTTCCATTCTCCTAGCATTCCTGTCACCAGTTTAATTTCTTGGGCTTCACGTTTGCATAACTCTATCTTCGAAACGAGGTAAAAACTCTGTCCTTGCACGTAGTATTACCTTCCCAACTGTATCTCTCGCTGTGAGACATTTCATACAATCCCACTCCTACGCCCTAAATTCACCACATAAATTTGCCAGCTTCAATGCACCCAAGCAAACAAGACAACCAAGAGGGAATTCCCAAGAGCCAGCACAATAACTCAGTCTGTCGAATTTCACCGATTCTCTCCCATTGAAAGGGAGTGACAAACATCGGTTACGACTGTTATTCTTGCATACCGCCGAGGGACTCGCGGCGAGGGCGTTAAAAGGCTTGGAACTCGCTCAGCTCCTTTCACCACGTGCGCGCGTGCAACGGAGCATGCTACAGGCGGATCGATGCATCTAACCGGTCGATCGGCTCTCGAATCTGATTCACGATCGGGCCAGATCCATGGTTTCCACGAATTCGAATCCTGAGGAGGGCGCGACTGGTCGATAATAACTCCCAGATTTGAAGAGACCGGCTTACGTAGGCGCTCGCGTGCCTACGAATTTCGCGACAGCTGTAATTACGCACGAAATTACAACGTTCCGTGCAATTACCAAGCGAGAGGAGAAATTACGGAATTTGGTTGAGCTAGTTGGGTCACTAATCAATTACTGCGTCTCCGCGAATAATTCCCCGAGTTCCAGGGAGGACTTACAATCCCCGAAGAGAGAAAACAGGCATCTGCGATTATGTAGAAAGGTAAATTGAGCGGTAACTTCGAGCTGAATCTGTTCCTGCCGTTTGTCTGCGTCCTTTTTCTTTTTTCGGCCACGAGAAAATTACAGGAGGCCGCAGTCCCTCATCTCGGGGCGCCGACTTCCGTGCTGGAGGGAAACGATCGATCAGGATAGGGTGGATGGAGGATCCTGCTTGGTCCGGGGAGCCTTGCTCCCGTGAACCTTCGCTGCCACCGAGCGAGACGATCGACAAGGAAAAATCGAAGATAAATCATTGAGGCTGGATACTTGTTGCGCGTTTAACCTCATTTGCGGTTGTGTTACAACGCTCCTCTCGTTATCGATTGTACGTCTGAACAAACTCTAGATCGATCGGACGCAAGTTCGGGATTATTTATGGGCCGCCTGTTTATGTATAATTCAGATCCTATTCCCGATAACTTTTACTTCGCGAGCGGGCGAACGTTTGTCGTTGCACGCTAATTCTCACGTCATGCAACGACCTTAAAAAAAGGAGCAGCCACCGTAATCACGATCTTATTCTGCTTGGGAGGCATTTGATACAAGGGAGGAGGGAAATGCTGGATTTGCATTTCGCAATTATGCGAAAATGACTGAGCAATCGTGAGCACTTAGTTATTAATTTTCATTGGGAATTACTGTGCTTTGCGTGCGTTACTTCGTTGGTTTTTAAAGGAATTCTCTTGGGCGGACTGTTTTTGCAATTTTTAAAACGGTAGTCGGTGATTATGGAAAGGTTTACGGAATGTGTAACACTTTAATCGATTATTATTCTGTGAAATTTGCGAAATTGTTGGAATTTTATTTTTAATAGGTATCTGTAATCTTAGAAGCATTTGTCACATGAGAGGAAAAACGGAGAAATCTGTAGTCAGGATTGAGAAGAAATTAGAGCATCAGAACTAATGCCAGTTACACTGAGAACTATCTTGTGTCACTCAAATTAAAGAAAAACTGGAGCTTGGACTAGAGTACCATTATATTGTATCTACTGACAAAGCTAGATTCAAGTCATTCGTTTCCCAGGTCACGAATCGTAGCAATTAAGCGTGCCAATCACTCTCACTTTAATTGTGCCATTATCTGCTCGTAGCAACCAGATCAAAGTGGTTCCAATCGATTTCAATTTTCTATTTCGCTTTTGATGGAAAAGGTAGTTCGTACTCAGAAGCAGCTCACGTTATCGTGATACTCTATTCCGTTCTGCAATCAAATCAATCATTTGAATGAAGAAGTTTAATACAGACATTGTTGCAAATAATATAGTCGTTCTTTGGATAACAATCCCATTATAGTCCTTCAATCGGTTAAGTAATCGTTACGATGAACAAAAATGAAGGATAGAAAGTCGGCTACGTGAAACTGACTCGCTTATCGCATGCTTTTTGTTCTAAGTAGATCCAGTAGTAACCACGAAACGTTCTTTCCTTGCAGATCGTGTATCAGAGCCATTTCAATTTATCCGAGAGTTCTAAAATCTGAGCCGTTCACTCACTAGCTCGCCTTGTACTTTTTCTTTAAATTTAAGGTGCTTTGAACAACCTGTTTCGGTTCTCCTTTTGCAATAAAATAACATTTTTCATGAGCGAGTTGCTAATACTAATAGTTTATTCACAAGTCACAGTGGTTAATGCAAAGCAACCAATAGTAAAAGAAAAAAGGGTTTATCCAATCGATAAAGAATAATTAACGTATCTCCTAACGCAAGTTACTGTACCGTCTACGTTAAGTTCTCGCGAACGAGATCCGTCTGCGCTAAAAACGAATTCGATTCCACAAAGAAACGCGATCAAGGCCGTATCGTAGCTGGAATGCAGCCAAGTTTATAGTAGAAATCGCTTATTACTAGCAGACATTGTGTAATTACAGATAAAATACATATAAAAGTACAAATTTTTCATCCCTGTATTGGATGATGGCTTTTCTACTCAGCTGCAGGCCGAGAAAGAGAAACTAGTTTTTCTTCAAATGTTTTCCAACATCAGACAGCTCTCCAGGGCTTTAGAAATGTTTTCCTTAAAATTGTTATTAATAATATATGTAGCAAAAATTGTTGTTATATTCATTATTTTAGCCAAAATGTCGATTTATTGCAAATTAATCTTCAGTGGATCACACTCGTCCCGTGTGGGGGAACCCCCTCGTGGGGTGATTAGGAAGGTATAAATAAACCTGCGACCTTCCGATTCCTCAGTTGCGCTCCGGCCATCGGCCGGGTCACATCGTTCTGTTGATGCCTTGGTCTTGTCTGAGGGCGAGTCTGATCCCATCCCTGATCCCCCTGACCAGCCCTCCCACTGGTCATCTCCTTAACCCTGACCAGCCCTCCCACTGGTCATCCCTCAAGCCTGACCAGCGCTCCTAGTGGTCAGTGGTCATCCTTGACCAGTCCTCCTACTGGTCATCCCTCAACCCTGACCAGCGCTCCTAGTGGTCAGTGGTCATCCTTGACCAGCCCCTCCCACTGGTCAACCTTGACCTTTGACCGATCAGCTCTCTTTTTTATCACGCAACCCCCACGGATCTTCAGCCAATCTTTATCAACAGTCTAGGTATTAATTAACTAATTTTAATTTTCAAACTTCGAATCTAAGAATTGCAGGGATATTACAGGTATACTAACGTCAGAATTCCTAATTATACGATTGACTGCCTTCCTTCCACTGGCACTTTCTCATCGTGGAACTTGCTTGATTAGAAAAGTGTAACACTTAGAAGATTGCGAGTAATTTTAGCAAATCGTTCACTCTAGCCTTCACCCACTTTCTCCTTTATAGAGCGACATTAAGTCAACAATTGGGCATAACTGTGGCGAACGAACAAATTCCAGTAACGAACAAATCAGTTGCAACTAATAATATGGTACTGTGTACAAGAATCTCGTGTTGAGTCAGTGTTACCCTGTTATATCATCGAGAGTTAATGATCTGGAGCACGTTATTTCATGTAACTGTGGAATGAACTATTATTTTCCCATTAATTCTATTGCTATGAATATTCAGTCATTCGAAGGATTTTTCAATTTTTCAAGTCATTTACGGTCCCACTACTATCACTTCCGCAGTCTTACATTTGGTTTTTAACATCTTCAGCAATATATGTAGCGCCATAATAAGGCGATTTCCGTTTCGCATAAAATCATTGATAGGTAGGCGTAAGAGCAACCTGTTTTTTATTTTTTCATTATTATATTCGCTTACTTTCCTCATTAAATAGCTGAAATTAATTCCAAATCGATTGGTGGAGAGTGAAAATCTTTTAAAACGGCATCCATACTGGCGGAAGTGTATTTTACCGCCTCGGTTGCTGAATATTTTATTTAAGAGCCGTATAATTACCACACGGTGAGTAATTCGTTCGTGATGAGCTATCGAACACGGGATCTCGAGTGAAAGATCGTTTACCTGTACCAGACACGTGGTCTGCTGCGCATCTTGTTCATCAGACAAATCTGATAGGGTCCTGATGTTAGTCAAGATGTCTGACTTTTCCGGATTACGATTTTCACCGTGCTTGCTGCGCCAAAAAATTCAGTTCATTAATAAAGTCAGAATAATTTCTGCAGCACGCTTTCTCATTTCCTTACTAGAATTTTGTGTGTTCATGCCCGGGAAGAGAACTTAATCTGACGCACCTGAGAACCTTATTCAATCAACCTACGATCGCCACGTATTCTCGATAATTGCCTCGCTTTCACCAAATGGAAGTATCGGTTGATCAGCTGATTTGTGATTAATTGAATTTTAATAAATATCCTGTATAGTTTCATGAGTAATACATTATCCTCCGTCAGAAATAATTTTACGTTTTTGTTAATTAGTGGCAACAGAGGGTAGTCATTAGATAGCCGTTGAAACAATAAATCGGCAGAGATGAAACGTTTAAATAGAAATTAAGAAGTATAAAGAAGTGAACATATCAAGATGTCAGAAAAATTGTCAAGTAGATTACCCCATTACCAGTCAGACAATTAATTTAACACATAGGTACCGTCTCGTAATATAATTTGATATACCCAATATGTTAATTGCTTTCATCAAGCAAAAACAACTTCCAGTTTTTTGCACTGAAATGATCACTTTTCACGACTCGAATGAAAGCAGCATTAACTCCCCAGTTTACGAGCGTTCCTGCCTCTGAACTCGTTAATCGCATAAAATCGATAATAGGCGTACGATTCAGTGTTACTTCGAATTAAAGAAACTCACCTTTCACTAAAGTCTGGCCACGTAGTTGGTACTGGCAAGGTTCACATTCAAATCTACATTGTAGCACACATTTCACGGTGTACGAATGACGTCTATTACCTGAGAATGTGGACTAAGAACCTGGTCTCGGTAAGTCAAGAAAGAGAGTATGAAAGACACCTCTATTGGTCGAAATAGAGACTTTCTGAAACCTTTCCACTTGTGTCCCCGTGAGTTTATATTAACCAATTGTAACTATACAATCACAGCAGGTATCACATCCATTGATCGCAAAACGTTATGAATATTACATTTCAATTACGCCCAATTATATCTACTTCTACGCGCTATGGAAATCACAGCAAATTGGACAGCTTTTACTACGGCGATTTAATTAGAAACACACACTAGGGCTTAGGAGAATAAACGCGGTATTCGCGTTGCGAATCGCTGCAGAAGCGCACGCGATAAGCCCCACGAATTACTTACTATCATGCAACAAACCGCGTACCAAGCGTAGCGAATTCCGCGATGCGTACCACGAAGGAACCACTAATTAAGCGGCTATCGACGCCACGGATTCGACGCTATAAATATAGAATGCCCCAAGGCGAATCATTTTCACCCAGGTGAGGTAAACGTTCTAACACCTGAACGCTTGAGATACCAATAGTCTCAGTAAGTGAGAATTCTAAAAATGCACATTCTGATGCTTAAATTATGAGGTTCTAATAACTGAGTATATTAGACTACACTACAATTTATGCTTAAAATTGTATAAAATTAGCAATAGTGTTCAGGTATCGGAAGACGGTCAGTCAAAGGGGTATTTGCCTTAATCCTTTCGCGAGTCTCGCAACTTTCCAACTGTCCTGTACCTATCGATTAATTTTTATCCAACTATTTCTTGCAGGTAGTCTTGATTTAGTTATCGAGCAGAATTACAATCACAAACGTTTCCTCCCTCACCGTTTGGTCCCCTTTCACGAGACCAACGAGACCAACAAGACCAAATCAAGACGTAATCCGACCAGTTCACCACTCGTGTGTTTTCACCGTGTCGATATGAAACGTTCAAAATCAATTTGCTTGCTCCAGATCGGAGTTTATTCCGTCCACGAAAGAATTAACGCGAGACTATTCGAAAATTCACGAATTATGGAAAATACCCGGATATGGGTTTTCGAGACGAACTGGATTTACGAGGGATCAGCGTTCGCCCAGAAGAGTACGCGTGTAGTTTCGAAATTCTTCCTTTCCATTCAGTATGATAATGCTGAATTCTCTTAGAAGGTAACACGTTTAAGTATCGCTTGCCATTTTCGTTTCTTAGAAGTGATTACTTCCCAAGCATCGTGGGAGTTGCTGCGGCTAATGACATCTCTGGACATTTTAGACGCCCGATTTGGTATAGCTCTTCTGGCTACAATTTTGCTCACTAACGCGTAATCACCCTGTTTCGATCTCCTACAGGAAATTTCGAATTTATGTCTTGAATGGGATATTAGAAGAGAGATAGAGTCTATCAAGAATGAGTCTAGGTTCCTTGTACTATGAATATAGACAGTGTTGATAAATTCTAGGCTTGAGGAAGGAGAATCAAGTGAATATAGTGAAGAGTTTGTATTCTTCTATTTTTAGTCGATCTTTTAATCATTCGGAGAATAAAATTGAATAATTCACACGGTCCCATAATTTTCAAAGCAATGTCAAAAGTCACTTTATCGTTGCATAAGCAGGCCAATTGCAAAATCAAAGTATTATAGAGTTAGATATTTATCATCGCCTCATGTTATAGTGGTTTTGAAATTTGGCTGGTGTTTCTAATGCACAGAACATTAACTTTGTGATAAAATCGTTTCCCGACGGATGGAACGAATTGAGAGTGAAGAGTGGTTCGAACAGATGGAATTATGCAGTGACGCGTTTTATGTTTCTATTTTTTGATAGTTGATATAGTGGTCTTAAAATGATATTTAAAACAAAATGAAACGTGAGGGACATTGGAAAATGAAAGACAATTTAAATGTCACCAGATCCGTGTAATATCATCCGATTCTCATTAAAGGACAGACAAAGTGCGCAAACGAACTTGAAGAGCGGGAACACGCGAGCACGAGCAGGCATTCGCTGAATTAGCACGCGCGCGTGCTCTTTCCATAAGAGTGAACGGAGGAATTAAACTTGCACTTGTAAACACGAGCCGAATGAGCGACTGCCAAGAATGTTGATGTTCGTTAATATGTGGTCGCACCCAGAAAGTATTTTCATAATTATTATTTATCATTGCACTGATTATTATTCAGGCTCGTGTGTAAGTGAAACATTACCTCCTCTCGATATATTAAAGTTGCATTGGTTGCGTTTCGCCAAACTTCACGAATTATTTAAATAGTATCAAATTACAGGCCATAAGAAACTAATTTCCGTTACAAAAAAGTACATTTATTATATCGATACATTTCTTAATTATTTAATCATCGACAACAGATCATTCCATGTACAATTTCTTGCAGCTAAAGCACGTGTCATTAGTGATTAACCAATCAGGAAAACCTGATAGTCAATAGTAAAGTTTTTCAATTGGTGTCTTGTTAATCCGTTTCTGAGTATTTTTCTGTTTTACTGCGCCGCAGGTACCTTTCACCACACGCTTGAGCGTATATGCAATTGCAGTTCTCAGGCGCCGAATCAATACTAGGGCCATAGTAGGGTCTGCTGTGGCGCTATCGATTTTCACTTAGGGCAGTGAATTCAGGGTCACTGGGTGCAGAATATTTCGACCTGCCTCTCATACGGTTTTTTTTTTTTAATTTAAGAACCTTCTTTTAAGTTTAGAACTTTAATTGAACTCATAACATCCATCTTCTGAAGCATAAATGTCTCGCAAAAGTTCCGCGGTCCAAAGGCTGTAGAATTTCACCAAGGAGTACTTGCTGTTGGTCAACATAGACCTGGCTAGCTTTTTGTCCTTCGCCTCCAAGAAAAGTGCAAGAAGCATCCGCGTCAATCGTGTCTCTTATCCATCCTGATCCACCTCATAGCCTAGTCATCGCCTCCAGTCATAACTTCCATGAACTCTATAAAAAGGAATTAGAGAAGTCAAACAACAGAAAGGAATATCTCTGCCAAAAGCATCACCAACAATTAAACTACTTCCTAGGAAGTAAAATCACTGATATTTGACCAAGGTAGAGCATTATTTGGAACAGTTAATCTATTATAAATAGAAAGGTTCACGTTTCGGTGCATATGTTCGTCTCAGGTGACACTGTATACTGCCGGAAGTCTAACTGCTTACGCGACAAGCGTTAATTAATTAATGAGACTGATAGATTCTTGGCAAGCCGCGTTAACCAATCCCTGTAATCTTCCAAACCGACTTCCCGTGAACTGGTTTTAGTTGTTCTTGGCATGCTGGTACCCCGATCATGTCGGCGATCAGATTTATTGACGTGTTATGAAAATGATGGACTGGATCATGATAGAATTAACTTACCATCGAAGTCGAGTGTTCCTGAGCCGTCGGCATCGATTTCCTCAATCATCATATCCAATTCCTGCGGTGTCAGCTTGTCGTCCAGCTCGTGAAGAATGTCACGGAACACCGCAGTGGTTATGTATCCATTGCCTTCTTTATCGTACAAACGGAATGCCTCTCGCAATTCCTGCTGCATGGCCTCTGAATCTTCTTCCACTAAGAATCTCGCAGCCAGCGTACAGAATTCCTCGAATTCCAGTTGACCAGATCCTAGAGGAATTGGAAACATTAGTCGTGGTTTTCTTTTAGATTCAACCTTCCAAATGGTCTTCTTATTTCGGTGTAGTAGGGAATGTAGAAGTGTTTTATATTTTTACTTACCATCTTCGTCAACTTCCTGAATAATCTCTTTCAGGGTCTTCTCGCTGAGCTCGTATCCCAACATGGTCAATATTGTGCCGACCATGTCTGTGCCGATGCTGCCTTTCTTGTCGTGGTCGAAGGCATCGAAGGCCTTCTTCAGAACTATAGAAGCAATGATAATTGTTAAGCAATGATAAAGTTCCACTAGTGGAAATGAAATGAATCAGAGATACTCACGAGCAATTTGGTCCTTGGTCAAGTCGTCCTGCAATCACACAAATTTTAAAGAATTATTCTTTTATTTGAGGCTTTGGTTAAACACTGGTAACTTTAAGATTGAAATTTATTTGCAAATTTTTGAAGTCTGGAGTGTTCAAAATTGAAATAAAAATTGAATCACGAAAAAAGTAAAAATCTTTGGGCAAAAAGGAGAGCCACCCACCATGGCTAGATGATAGTTAGGAGTTCACTTAAAATTTCGATGTTAAAACGGCAGCGTCGGCGTCTTATCCAGGTATGCACCAGATTCTGGCTGTGGACTTCTGTTTTATGTAGACATAACGATGATCTGCTGGCACGTGATTGACCGGGCAATATCTACGAAACTCTAGCGGTTTTCAAATTCATCGAGGACACTCCCCACCCTCTTTCCGCGGAAGGGGAGCCTCGATTGTGCGAATTCCGTGGCAGCGTACGCGATTTTGAAATTACTCTTGCTGACTTCCTCGCTTCTTCTCTCTCGTGACGACAGTCTGAGTGAAGTCATCCCTTTTGAGAAGTTGGGAAGCATAGAATAAGTCACTCGAACTTCAGTAACACGGTAATTGAAATATCACAAAAATATATTTCCAAAAAATACAAAAAGTAAATTACGAGATGGACTCAATTTTTAAAATCCTATTTTAGACTCCAAAAGTCCCATTTTATAACTCAGAAGTAGAAAATATTCCTCTGACTTTCAATTTCTATTCTGTTTGCGTGCTAAAGGAAGAGTAATTACGAATGATAATTTAGGCAAACTTTCATGACGAATAGCAACAAGGAAATGCAGTTATTTACACGCAGGTATTAGTCAATTCTTTATTTAGAAAACAAACATGCGTAACGCGATACCTCAACTTTCATTTTCCATCCGTTACATAGCAGAAATTAATGCTTTTATTGTTTTTTCTTCATAAATCTTAATTCTGATTTTATTTTTTATGAAGATTAGTTTCAGTCGCGCGGAAATGAAACGACAGAAAATTACACCATTTAATGATTATACTGCGTAATAATCCTTCGGCTCCAGAAATTTTTTACTATCATAAAAATTTCTGTTTCGCAAGAACTGTCGCTAGGTCCCCGGTAATGCGATTCACAATTAATATGGCCGGGGAAAGGTGACAATAGACCAAGTTGGCTCACAGCCGGACATGAAGAGCAGACATCTCAAGACAATTCCGCGTAATAACCGCGTCTGTTTGTATTCTTAGGCAGCTAATTATAAAAGCTCATAAAGCCCAGTACCAACTATTATATTTAGGGGGTATTAGTGCTGAATTACTCTCGAAGTATTGCCCGTTGCCATTTGTTACAACATCTCGTTAGGTGTAGGCTAGTACAGAGCAGCAATTCGACAATGACGACACGAGGATAATAGCATATCTATTATTTTCGCTAAATTTACTTTTGGCAGTTCTGTGGAAAATTTTGTAGATTCTGTCACGAAGATGCAGTGTTGCTGATAGATTTTTGACAGTTTATGACGTCTGTAAATCATAACTTGATCTCAGATTCTCTTCTAGACTGACACACTTCTAACAGTAGGTGGACAGAGATTCCAATTTATTTCTATTACACATTACATGAGTTTCATAGAAAAAAGGTTGTTAAAAAATGAAAAGGGACGAAGAAGGAAAACAAATAATTCACACAAAACAATATACGCAAATAAATTTTGCTATTTTTTTGTCTTTTATTTTTCCTTAATATTAATGCAGTCATTTTGATCCAATTACATTTTCAATCTTCTTTTCTTATAGTACACGTTCACTTAGTCCAATCACTGTTGCAACGGATTACATGCGTTACAGGCGAAGTAGGAACTCTATTGGCAAAGAGACATCCCTCAGCAACTTTCCTAGCAGACGAAGATTTCGCTTCTCCGTTAGATAATTGGGAAAGAGAAGAGGGAAGAGGAGCAAGACGATAGAGGAACGCTAATTTATATCGACTCCGATATAAACCCGTTCCCAGCGATACTGGCCGCCCCTTAGTCACGGTTAATTCCGGCATAGATAGAAATACATTTTAGCCGATTGTGAGCCCCGAACGGCGGAAATATTCACTTGACTATATCACACGTTCACCTCCCTAGCAGAGATCACCTGCGAACCTTTAACTTCATACTTTGCCAACGGCACATACAACACCAATAAATCGCAGCATCCACGTGTAAAACAGGCGGCCCGGTTACGCGCGGTTGCTGCCGACGTAGAGGGACGACCGCCTCGTGCCAAGCTGATAATTTAGCCTGTCATGACCTCCATGAATTCTGCAACACGAGAACCGTGCGTCTCTGTATCTCGTTTATGGAACGTGCACCAACAGGGCCGATGTAACATCGATCGGTATATAATGATAACTCATACCTTCGAAGTCGAGTGTGCCAGATCCATCTGTATCCACCTCCTCGATGATCATGTCGAGTTCCTCCGGAGACAGCGCGTCATCCAGCTCGTGAAGGATGTCCCTGAACACATCGGTCGTGATGTAACCGTTTCCCTCCTTGTCGTAAAGACGGAAGGCCTCGCGCAGTTCCTGTTGCATCGCCTCTGTGTCTGTATCCTCCTCCATAAACCGCGAGGCAAGGCTGCAGAAGTCTTGGAAGTTCAGCTCGCCGGATCCTGGAGATGGAGAACTTTATGAGTCGATGGGATGGGAGGATGTTAATCTTGGGTTGCTTGGAACTGTGGTGTAGGATAAGCTTTGGTCTTGTTGGTATGCTGATCTAAAGTTTGGAATCATCTTGACGGTCCTTGTTAAGATTGTAGCCTGCTTTAATATAAGTTAGTGGACTCTGGTTCACTTGATTACTTAAGGGGGAGTGATTTGCCTTCTTCTACGTACCGAATGTGTCAAATTCTGAGATGACAGAATGCAATTGTTCTGATGGAATTTTCATGCCCATCATTCCCAGAATGGTACCGACCATGTCAGTGCTGATGATTCCCTTTTTCTCTGGGTCGAATGCATCGAAACCCATCTTAAGTTCTGTAATAGATAAGTTAATTTAGAAACGAAACAAATGATAGAGTTTAGAACAGAAAAAGTTGAGAAGAAGAAATAATTCTGAGTTTCCCTTTTTACAGAGTAATTATCTCTAATATATAATGAATGCTTACGTGCAATTTGGTCCTTGCTGAGCTGGACTCCTTCTACTTCCGTCTCCTACAAAAAAATTCGGCAATTATATCACTTATATTTGCACAGACAATTTTTATGTTTTTAAAATCGTATTAGCCCACTTTCGTTAAAACTAGAATGAAATTGATCAACAGGAGCACCGACGGAATACGATACATTATTTTACTCAATTCAGATTTTGGTCCACTTGATAACAACTTTCATTCGCGAGCCACCGAATTAATTTTAATGTTAACTCCGTGTTGTACTTTTGATTATCGAAGAAAAGCGGTAATTACCATTGTTACTTAGTATATTTAATGCTCGAACAAATCACAGTTTATCACAGAAGCGAATGATTGACAGGTTCCCTTCAGAGTATCGCTTCTGTACAACCTACGGTGCCGATGAAAATGTCACACTGAGCCTTAGTAAACTAATTAGTAGAGCTGTATGGACGCAATCTCGCATTCTTATTAGCGTCGACAGGTAATCACCAATCATCTGTCGACTCGAATACACTATAAAAAGATTCTTAATCGGGACCCTTTCATGGTACACACTTTGCGAAACGTTCACGATTCACTGACGCAATCATTCAATGCCCAATATTGCGTCGACGATTTTAATCGATTGACGTTATTGTCATAGAATTCGACTTTCGAAGTTCATTCGATGGACCTTGAGTCTCAGCTAACGGTAGCATCGATTTTTATTCTTCTACGTCTTCAAGTGGCCCTCGAATTTTCGATTCAAAACGTAAGTGATGCACATTTTAGAGTGCATGTAGAGTGTAGAATAAGAATGAACTGATGCAATCATAGTCATTGAGAAAAAAGCTTTATTTAATTACGACGATAAGAATCTACAGAACACTATCACAAGAAATGTCAAGAATATAGGACTCCATATCATATATCTCAGTATATTTAATTTCAGGTGGCTAAAAAATCAAACAATTCTTCAACATAAAAAATCCAATTAGTCCAAAAAAAAGGTGTCCCCAAATTCTACCCTTGATCCTGACATACTTCTATGCAAATTCACAGAACAAGAACCAAGGCATTGAAAATGACCCCAAAGTGGTGATCTCATCACAATTAGCAGAGAGTTCGATAGACCTGTTTTACTACAAAGTGGAAAGGGTAGCGTGTGTCGAGGAGATTACATCATTGGCCAATGTCAAGCTCACGCGAATCCGGAACTGCGATTGGCAGCGAACGTAGAAAGCTCGATGATGCATCATTGCGTATAGACGGTCATTTTCACAGCAGGCGAGCGTGAAAACGGTTATACTGATTGCAACCGGGACCAAATGGTACAGTAGTTTGACGTTGGCATTGCGTCCTTTTAGAGAATTACAGTGGATTGCCAGAAGCTCGCGGTCCGCAAAAAAAACACACCTGGCAGCCGCCGCTGAAGACGGGGCTCGGTGCTGCGTGACCTCCTTAGCCAATAGGATGCAGCATCGACGCTCTGAGCACGAACTACTGACCTAATCGTCGAAAATAGACCAGCAGCTGTAGTGCCGGCACGATGATAACGACGATACGATCATTAAGTCGGAGCTGCTCGATCTGATCAGGCCTTATTTCTGTGAGAGGTCCTTTGGTAGGATTTAGTAAGCTGTCGTGTTACACTTGATCATCAAAGCTGACATTGACACAGGTACCTTTGGGCTGGCTGCCAGGTCTAGTGACATTTAGGCCGTCGAGGCGAGAATTTATTTATTTTCACGTTGCAAAATGCGGGGTAGATCCACATGTGCGTAGTGCTTCTCGAAATGCTGAGGAAGACAGTAGTGTTTAGTTTGTGCTGTTGCTTGGATGTTAAATCGACACTATTTTTTTTTAAAGGTGCCTTTATTGACTCCATATAGTAGGTACAGATCACAGAAGGTTTAGACAATCGAGGCCCTATCTACAGAATATTCGTTCTTTAAGTCCACCGTCAAAGACAACGATGGGATTCTAGTAGGGTGATGGGGTGGCAAGGGTGGAGCCTCAGATTTTCTTTTCTCCATTTCGTTGTTTGACCTACTGAGCCTCCAGGACGTCCACTGCGACTCCACAGGCTCCAGCTCTGACATGTAACTATTATTCCAATAACTTTGCAGCGAGTTCCTAGACACTCTTCTCCCTCTAGGAGCAGGAACAGGCGTAGGTGGCAGAGGGGTGATGTACCCATCCTCCTGCGTCTTGCTGCCTGTCGAAGCCTCCTCCTTACACCTTTCCTCCCCCACAGTGACTCCCTTCGGAAGGATAATAGCATCTAGGTTCCTGCGTTTCACTAACATGACGCGTTTGCTACCGCGCAGTAACGTCGGATGTCTCCTTATCAGCAGGAAAGCGATGAAGCCTCCCACGAGGAACAGCAGAACGAACGTGGCTATAATCAGAACGAAAGCAACGATCTTGTCTGCGTTTCTAAGCCACGTTTGGTATTGGTAATCAGGATCAGTAGTGGCTGCCAAGCAATTCAGAGGAGACACTGTGCTCTGATTATCGCTGAGTAAACAAATCGTGTACGAGGCTTGGGGATCGATATTCCGCACGAGATAAGAGCCCTTGACGTTTTTTGCACAGCTGAGCGAATGCTCGACGTCATTATTGTCGAACCAGAGCAACGCTGCCCCTTCGTCCAAGTCTGGCAGGTTCACCAGTATGCTGTCATCCTTGATCTTGGAGACGTAGAAGTTTGGAGAACGGGAGGGAAACCTGAAATCACTTGACAGTATCTGCGAGTTTCTGCCTTCCAAGAGAGACCTAGGAACGCTGCAGGTCAATTCAATATCCTTTTCGGTAGTCGCTGACGATTGAGTGGTGGTCTGATTCCAGTCGTGTCTCGTGGGTTCCTGAATACTCACAGTACTCACGATGTCAGTCACAGTCGAGTTCGGTGGACAAAAGTCTGCCTTAACGAATGACATTCCAGCGTTCGCTTCTGGCGTTTTACACACTGGAATGCTGTACACTCTATCTGGGTCAGTTTTCACTAGATCTTGCAACCACTTGAGGTTACAATCGCAATGCCAAGGATTACTGTCTATAGCCATGCGAAAGGACCGCTGGGGATGTAAAACAGAATTAAACAGTCCTTCAGGCAGCGAGGAGATGCTATTACCAGTCATTATTAACTGCTGTATGACAGTGGCCATCGGTTCCAAGGCACCCTGAGACACTGTCTTGATTTTCGAATCTTCGAGGTAGAGTGCTTGAACCTTTGGCACTCCTACGAACAGTTCTGAGCTAATCGTAGGTATGGAGTTCCCTCGTAGCGTTAATATCTGAACCCTAGTAGCTCTGTTTCCACCTGTTATGTTTCTAAGTACCTTTGGGTCGTTGATTGCATGGGATAATTCCAAATTAGTCAGAGTACCAGCTACATTCTCCAGTAGATTGTATTCAGCTTGTAGGATAGTGTTCTCTCGAATGGATAGATCTCCCAATGAGTCTAGGCGATGAAACATGGCCCTGCGCAGAGAGGAGATTTTATTTTTCTCGAAAAGGATCTTTTGCGTTTTCTCAAAAATGGCTAGAGAGAAGACTTCATCCTCTATTTCACTTAGAGAACAGCTGTCGAATGTTAGCTCCACGATTGACAGGTTGGTGCTCAGCCAATTTCTTTGGAGCGTGTTCTCGGTAAACTTGCAGTGGCTGAACGATAATTTAATGGATTCTGTGTTCTTGCAATTGGCCTGCAAAAAGATATACCTGACAGTACGCGATGCTGTGGGAGCTCCATTATCTCAGCTAAATGAAGCTTCAAGGAAGAGGCAGTTTTTAGAGATAATGGTTCAGCTCTGAAGAAGCTAGAATAATAGAGGTCCGACAGTATTAGTTTTAACTCTTTTTGTACCTTGAAATCAGTTTCGATGAACTCTGATACCACTTTTCCAGAGTCAGAGGCGGATGAACAGCTTATGGTCTTGCAATCTTTCGTCTGACAGTAACTAGTAGAGATTATTAGATCAATTGTTTTACCGAGGGTGATCTCCTCCACGATATTGTCGTTCACAGGACTACTCGTCATTATTTTGTGATCCCTTATTTCCAGCGATACACAGCTGAACCACAATAGATATACCATGACACTCATCACCATAGCTGCTGCTAGAATCTTCTGCCATGGAGCAGAACTGCGTTCGTTAATACATTAAATGTATTTGTCTGTAATTAATTATTCCACTGAGAACTAGGAAGTCTTTGTCGAGTACCTTATCTGTTCCTCAGATGTCGAATCCGAGGTCTTGGAGATCCTCAGCTTTCTGGTAAACATGTCTGCGATTTAATAGTGGTCTGTGGAGGAACGATGCTTCCAACCATCTGGCGGACATATAGACATAATCTAATTGTATTACAACGCATGTCAATCGTATCTAGGTTTCTCATTGATTAATTTTATCGCTTCTACTATGAAATGGACTGCATAGATAGCTATCCTCAGGGATAAGGGTCAACATTGGTCACGACTCTTAATTGATTTTTGATAAAAATTTATTCAACTTCCTTTTTCCACGTTCTCATACACTCGATACAAGTTTCTAAAGTGTAAAGTATAAAAACAATGTAAATGTAAATGCATAGTACAATATTTTGTTAAGAGTGGTATAAAATGTGTTGTATATATGTTATATTTTACAATGCATATGAAGGAGCAAAGTTTATTGCGGAATGTCTAACAAATATCTCTGTCTAACATGATTCATTTGCATTTACAGATGTTGTGGAAGGAGACATTGTCACGATCCTCGGTGACTTCATCATCGACAGTGTTCGCCAGAGGTCTACCACGTGTTTCCGGTAGTATAGCGCATAGCGCGCCAGCCATAAGGGTCAAAATGCCACAGAGGGTTGTTGGTCCCCACCAAATTACAGCACCCAACAAGTCAGCGACGTAAGGTGCTGCCACACTTCCAACGTGGGACATAGCTGAATTCGTCCCCACTGCAGAATTTCTGCAAACCTGTTCCAAGGGTAATTAAGTTGAAATAAATATATAATGATTTATAAATTTTCTAGAGAGTAGAACATAAACTTATTCTTACTGTAGGGAAAAGCTCCGAGCTGTACAAAATGATGATGCCATACGCAGCAGAGGCACTGAACCTTCCAATCAGGGAGACAATCATTATTGTGTCTGTCTCTATGGTTGGTATCGCCAGGATACTCAGTAGACACAGTCCTGCGATGATGTACAGAGCTGCACTTGCCTGTCGCCTTCCCAGGACCATCAGAATTGGTGTTGGTATGAGGTAAGCTGGAATTTCTGTCAGCCCCATTACTAAAACGTAGATATACTTGTTCGTCGAGAAGTTGTTCACATTCAGAGCTGAAACAGAACGATTTTATTGCACATCTTGCAATGTGATTCATCTTTAAATATTAGTTATTATTTACCTAGTGCATAGTAGGAAAGGGACGCCACCATCCAGGCGAAATTTGTAATAAGAATCCTCTTCCTCAACTCACTGTTACTGATAAGGATTTGGAAGTCCTTGATATCCTTTTGTAGTCGTTCCTTGGTAGAGTCTTCAACAGGTCCTGGGACGATCAAGTCATCTGAATTTTGTAAGCTGTCACTCTTCATGCCTAAGGTCAATGCTCTTGTCGCTGTGGTAGTGGAAGTCTTCTTAGATGCCTTCTCGATTAAAGCTTTTGCTTCGTCTCTACGATTGTGTGCGATAAGCCATCGTGGGGACTCTGGCATAAACCTAGAAGTGTTAGATAATAATTTGCACTTAAGAAGTTTCATCTTTCAATTACAATCTAATGATCCATGAACGTACCATAAATGTATTAGCAATAGTAATGCAGGCAGAGATATCGCTAATTGAATGTGCCTCCACTCGTGCAGCAGATAAGCTACACCAGGTATGATGACAATTCCCGTGGCGTAGCCAGTGTTATAAGCAATGCCCATCCACTGTCGATGTTTCTCACTCGCCACTTCTGTAACTGCATGGCAAAAACAATTGAGTGCTAAGTAATTTAATTCCTACGTCACTTTACAACAATTGCTACTTACGTGTGGTAAACGCAGAGTACTGTATGGCAGCGTGACTGGCACCATTAAATATCCTAGACACCATGAAGGCCCAGTACCAAGGAACCACGGCGCCCACAGGGCCAGATGTTATTAGCAAAATGATACCAATCACGTAACTTATTTTACGGCCATACTTATCCGCGAAGATCCCGAAAAAGGCGCTACCCAGTAATTTGCCAAGGGAGAGGGCCATGTGGGTACTCGAGCGTGCTGCACTATTATCACAAACCAGGTCCCACTGAAATATTTTTCAAAATTTTTTACTTGGTTAAAAAGATACTTTACTGCAAGAAGATACTCACATCTTCAACTAGAGAGGTAGTTTCTAGGTTGTCAGCAAAGCTTCTTGTCTTGCAAGGTATTTCCTTAGGTAAACCATGGTATTCTTTGAACTCTAAGGCCTCATTGAACCCGATTTGCGCGAAGTATTCGTAATCGTAGTCATACATGGTGCATGAACTGGAAGAGGAGATGTTTCTTATTTGATCATCTGTCCAATTGGCAGTGGTTAAGGCAGGTACTGAACACCAGTGAGTAGGTACCTATATAATTAATTTTGCATTAGACTAAGTTATCAAAATTGTACCTAATTTTTATTGTCATAATTCTATACTCACTTCTGCAATGAAGATATAGGACATTGAGTGCATTCCATTGAAAATTGTCGGAGTGAGAGTAAATATGAATATTATCCAGAGAAAATTGGATCCATATCCTAACTTGTCCAGCGCCTCTATCAAAGGGTCCGTGAGTTTCGTTGTTGTATCGTCCATTTGATCGTCAGAAATGGTCTATTCTGAAGAGAAAAAATAATAGTAGCCTTAGATATCAAAAGCTACTATACTAAGCTTAAAGTGTAGTAGGTACTACTTCACTAAGGTAAGTCGAACGTGTTTGCCTAAAGCGTTTATCTTAATAGCCAAGATTTCGTAAGTGACGTAGCACTCCAAGAAAAGTCTTCATATACTAGTTGTAAACCCATTAAATTACTAACCAATCATTAATTTAACTCCACCTCTAACTTCCTTCAGAGATTTCTCATTATTTTACTATTGCCACTTGCACATCACAATTGCACTTCACGAATGCATCGCATCACTTCGATCGGATGATTTGTTTGTACATTTTGTTTTATTGACATTTGCTTACTAATACTTTTAACTATGCTGCTACATTCTTCAATGTTTCTTTTGTACGAGATTACCTGTGCAGTCGGGAGTGAATGACCGTCTGACAATCACTGATTTCTTCGTCCGCGTACCTAGATAAGCTATTTTTTCATCAGGCATGCCTCTATCAAGAGCGATTTTGACATCCATCATGCGATAATGGTAATCTTAAAACTTCCTGAACACACTGTTACGCTTAAGCACTGCTTTCTTTTATCTTTGAGTCTTCTTTATTTCTGTATTACTCCCACTTATGCCACCCACAATATACTTGCTTTGTTTTTTTCTTTAAAACAATTTTATTTTTTCTGTCCATTAGTCTATCTGTCGTTCAACTATTAATACCACACAACCGAGTAACTTCACTGCACTTTATCAGCAATCTCCCACTCAAACCAACATAGTTTTTAATTTATTCTGCAAGCTGTCACCTTGAAACAACAGTACTAACTATCCTCGTAGAAATTATGCAGCTGACGTGCATCATTTTCCATAAAAGTATTTTTAGGCGTAATGTGTTCGACGACAGAAAAAAAATAGCGTTACTTAGTGCATAGATGGCACGACATACCTCATCGTGCGATAACAGAGGCGTCGAGGGCTATCGATGGTTATTCAAATAGTTGGTACGTCAGTGGGATGATTATCTGAGGCATTAGATACATTCACTTGTACCTTATCAGGAGACGAGGCATAAAATCGACGTGATTGTGAGTATAGCACTCTTTTGCACAAGAGGAGAGGGTTTAATTGCATGCAATAAGCGAAAACGCACAGTGGATTCTTCGTTAAATGGAATCTGCTGGCATATTGACGGGCAAATAGCGACTGTAAAACAATGAGGGACTTAAAATCTTGAGAAAATCTTCACAGTAATTAAATTAATAATTAAATTCGATCACCATGCCTATCTCGAACATGGTCAACATTTTTTTCAATTTTATTTCTAAATTCCTGAAGTTACAAAAGACTGCAGAATTGTCCTTTTCACCAATAGGAGCTTGATAAATTTGTCTAAAAATCATTTTTTAATCTGCACTCGTCGAACCATTGGCACGTCATACATTAAATTAAAAAATGCATTTCCTATGTGAGTCAAAGCTCGCAGCCAAGTTTCAATTTTGTAATCGATTTCTTCCAATATTGAAAAAGGTTCCCTCGCTGTCTTGGTCTCGACTGCTCTGTAAAAATATTCCAACAATTAATTTTGTATATTTCATTTATTTTAATTGCGCTAAATTTAGATATCCTCGTTCGAGATATTTCTTACATAACATACAACTGCGGTAGTAATCTCAATTTGCTTCAAGCGTGAGCAAATTTTCGATATTAAATATTATCATGTAAGGTAGAATGTTTCTTTAACAAACCATGCTCTTTTTAAAAATGTACAAACTTCAGCAATTAGTAAAACACCTGTTCAACATAATCTGAACTTTCTCTCATGTACCATTATAAAAATTCTAATTTTATTTCAACGTACAAGAAGTGAAATTTGATTTAATTAACTGCATAAATACCCTTCTTCCTCTGATTCCTTTTTACGATTATTATACGTGTACATGTAGCATGCTGGATAAACACTGGTCGTCTTCACTCGATGGAACTGTCCTGTCTTTATAGAAATCGACGACGCTTTTGGCATAATTATACTATTCGTCTGATTCTCGTTGCTGTATACTACTTCACCTTCGAGTACAGTTAAAGTAACATTCGTGAAGTTATTAGCAATATAATTGTCTAAGTGCATTCCTGGGAAGTCAGCAACAAAGAGGACATCTGTATTGTTAGACCACGTGTAAACCTCTTGTTGAATCTCTTCCAATTTATGTCTAAAAATATTGTAGGAATTTCAATTCAATTGTATTCCCTGAATGCAATTTTAGTAGGTCTCTTACACGAGGTCTCTTACACACCTGTAGGAATTATACTGCGAGAGTAAAGGCATTAAGAATGATATGGGTTTAAAAGGATGCCAGTCCACTGTTAATAAGTCAACATTTGGATCAAATATTCTTTGCTGGAATCTTCCGTTCAGTGAACACCACACGTCGATGTAAATGCTTAAGTTTGATGATAGACGTGACCAGTTCTTTCCCTTTTGCTCAGTTTTGAAAATTTGTTTCTCCTGTCGTATCAAATTGTCCTGTAAGCAGGTAACTAATTCTAGTGAAAAGAAAAAAGGTGACTTTTTAATCGAAGTCTTATTAAATCAGTGTGCTCAGAACTTTAATAAAGCTCTTAACAAATAATAGTTACTTTCAAACAGGTGGCATATTGTATGGCCATGTCACCATGCTTTTCCCATCGATCAGTTTGCACCCACGCCTTAGAATCTAAATACCGATCCTCGTTGCTGACATTATCATGAACTTTGACTACAACGAGTACAGTGTCCCATACGTGAACCATCATATCCCAGGAATACCCATAAATCCCTGGCACCCAATTATTGTAACCCTGAGGATGAAGAAAACTTACCAATCAGCTTAAAACATTCATATCTCCTCATATTTATCATTATACCTGAGTAATGAAATGTGAGTACGGAAGAAAGAATTGCAGAGCCACGTGAAGAAGCAATAAAGATACTACAAATTTTTGCTTCTTTGCTGCCTTGGTTGACTTGAAGCTCATCTGTTTTATATTTCTGTAAATAGTCCCCATGTGTTTTGTCTGCACTGTATCTTCTTGATTGTTCATTTTATTCAATGCTTTATCATTTGCTTTATCATTTACTTCACCGTTTGAACTTTCGATTACTTCGTGAGTCGAAGTCTTTTTATTTATTTTTTGAGGAGTTGCTGAGGGCGTTACGAAATCAGAATCTTCTTCAAGAGAATCTTCAAAAGAAGATTTATCCCAGCTCTTAATATATTGACCCTGTGTAAAAAGCAGAGTTCTACGACTAAGTTTAAAATAGGAAGCGAGCCTTCGAGGCCAGTCTGTGTTGCAGAAAAGAGGCATTGTTGCGAGGCACACGTATGGAAATATTCCTGGGAACAAACACTGAAATTAATCATTTTTATATGAGCCTGAACCATGACAGAAGTACGTGAAATTGGTATTAAATTAAATCTTCACCTATGCTGAATAGTCTAGAGTTCATTAAATGAAAAAGCGTGCAGAAGACCATGGCAGGGACACGAGTTTTCTCGAACAGTATCCAGAATCCAACAGTCAGATCAAAGATGAACGCAAACCAATGGACTATGAAGAAATCAGTCTGCTCGGTGGAGAGGAACAACCTAAAAAAATATTTTAATATTATGGTGAGTACTTAAGGACTCCATATACTTTAAACCACATTGGACTGAAAGTATACTTGCTTAAACGGGCTGAAAACCCAATGTCTAGACAAGTTAGTCATGGCATAGCCAGACAACCATTCTGTGCCAGATTTTTTTAACCCAGCAATAAAATACAGAGCAAAGAATTGAAATTTCAGGATGAAATAGTTCCACAAAGGTACAGAGGTTCTGGCTTCCTTCGCTCTGTTAGCATCCAACGAGCTGCAAGAAGTAATTAATTAAAATTTTAGTGTACCAAAAGAACTGCTAGATGCAAAATGCATTTTCGAGTGATCTATGATACACAAAGTGATAAATAATAAGTAAATGGCAGACTATCCTGAAGACAAGAAAATATTGGGTATTTTACTCGAGGCGTTAACATTCTTTTATCTAGTATTTACAAGATCCTAACTCACGTCTCCGATCACGAATCAGTTTCCCCATTCAGACGAGACATTTCCTGTTCAAACTCACAAGTACTTGTTAGCCTCCGTACCCCAGAAGAGAGTCGCGACGATCCCATACAGATACGTGTGATTGTTCCAGTAACTTTTATCCAGGAGGAAGATATACCAATAAGGAATCACGAAACAAGCGCAGGCGACTTTGAAGTTTAAGCCCAGCATAATGCCAAAGGCGCCCATCCACATCACTGTATAAATTACTATGATCCATGGCAGCGAGGGAGGTCTCATGCCATGAATCAATGGGAAATGACACTCCATGGGATCTCCCCATTTTATGTCAATATCTGCTAGTCCTCTTTCCTCTATCACGTCCAAGACCATACAGAATCCTAAAAGTTGATTATTCTGACTGTCAAGTAAAAGTCATTAGTTAAATACTACTCACCAAATAATGCTCTGACTACTCCCAAGCTGGCTGGATCGGTTGGTCGATACAAAAGTTTAGTGAACCTATCGAAGGAAGACAAATCTTTCAACTGGAATCCCCACAACTTCTCAAAATTCTCTTTAATCGAATATCGTGCTAGGAAACTCTGATTATTCAGCCTGTTGCACTTTCCTGTAACTTCTGTTGCACAGGCTTGAGCGCTGGCTAACTTTCTACTTTTCCTCCACATAACTTATGAAGCAGTGAACTCGACTGTGAAATGGACCTAGAAAGGAGGACAGTTTAAAAAAGAATATTTCACTCAAGATACACATCCAGACAGACAGAGACTGACAGTGATACGCATTACTGATCCAAGTACTTGTGTAAGAATACATCAGTGGAAAATGAAAAAAAGACTGAGTCAACTAAACTGCAGTCGCAAGCATCAACTTAAACATCAAAGTTTAAGACTTTTGACTTGAAGCTGAAGTCATCCAGCCAGAGGACACTTCTTGTAAGCTTCTCGTACAGAAGACACGAGGAGCATAATTTCATTGGAAAATTGAACTCACCCAGGAGGAAAGGACTATCGCCTCGAAGCCAGAGTGGATGGAACCGGTCCGATGAGGATGTAGCGAAGGTTGCTCGACTTCTGCGCGTTGTGCAGCTGCAGGAGTAGCTGAGGAAGAAATCCCGGAGGCTGAGAGAGAGCACAGGAACACCGTCGCCAGGCAACGTGCCCGATTATTGACCCGCGCCCGCGCAATAATATATTATCGGGGATTCTTATGAGCTGTGGATAGGTTCATCAATGCGCTTTATCAGAAATAATGCTTACAAATGTCACCAATGACAGAGCGAAATTCGTGGCGACGATAGGGTGAAATTTATTCCAGCTCTATTATTGGAGTAAAATTTTCTTTGGTCGAATCAGAGACCTCTGTTGGCTGTCAGACTGCATTGAATATTTTTACTTTTGCCTTGTTCTTATTTTGAAGACATTTACACCAAATGGATTTTAATTTTTGCCTTGCTTTATCGATTGAGGAAGTTCGATGAAACTTTGTTGTTCTCTAGTGTTCTTGAAGCACGTTTCGAAACTTCCGCGATCTATTTGCATTTAAAAGTAGCTGAAGTGCTGCTTGAAGAGCAACCAGTTGCACGTCACGCGGCTCTGTTTAAAAATAAGTTATCGACGTACAGTTATCTCGTACATTACAAGCACAATGTATAATTATATAACAATGTCTGATGGAGTTATTGAAATTTTCCGTGAAGTAGTGATGCTATAATTAGAATCTGTCTATGATAGCATATGATTTCTGCGTATCGATTCAAATGGTCAAGTACTTCTAGGTGGCTGTCTTGAAACTACTCTGAATTTCTTGTTCAGTTCACAAATAGCTAATTAAATATTATTTCTAATAAAGTAGGATTATATGCATTTAAATAATGATACATGCTCTTCATTAGGATCAATGTAATAGGGGTGCAAGGTAGCTGCGCTTTAGGAGGGCGACGCAGTAAGCGCAAAATCCTTTCTTTTCATCAAGAAGGTCCTGAGGGATCTAGGATGAGATCGAAGACATCAATTCGAATTATTTTCGTCCCAATGCACCGCTTAACCCCTTCTCATCAGCACGTTGATGACCCGTCAGCGCGATTATTTATACCGTTTCCTCAGTATTTTTATAGAAGCTCTTATTTTCTCTCGGTAGTATCACGAATTTATACTTGTCATTTTTGATTTATCTTTAGCTTGAGGTACTAAAGACTTGCATTTATCAAGAGCTTCAAAAACACAACGATACAATTTTATAATGGTATCTAAATTAATTGACTTCTTGGTACACAGAATCTGTATAGTCTAATTGATTTATTTTAAAGTAAGTACATAACAAAATACTGGTTTATACCAGAATACTTCAGGTATAGTGAAAGAGTTCTAAGTCAGTCTCCCTGTGAATTCGTGCAAGACACAAGGGCAACGATTGAACGGTATAATGCATATTAGAGAACCAACGATTACACAATTCTTCAATGAGCTACCGAAGCCTTTTCGGTCTCGCAGCTGGGGTGTTTTAATGAATGGACGTAACTTCGAGTTCTAAATCCCCAACGGCCGTTTTAGAGCCGTAAAACAAAGAGCTGATTTATTTCAGCACGCCCCTCAATCTGTCTCCGTGGACCACTTTTGATTAGTGCTGCCTCTTCAAGGTTCAAGCCTCCGAAACTGACGTCTAGCGACGCACCCCAGTCTTATTCCCTTCCCTGATACCTTCTCGAGATAATCGCATCGCTCGCGAGATTTAGGGTTTAATTAAATATGCACAACTTTACTAGACTCATAATATTGCATCTAATCTGATTCCAGTATCGAAGAATACAGCCCCACTATAAGTATTAATCCAACTCTTCATGTAAAGTAACAAGGTAAAAAAATTCAAATGAATAAATTTGTTCATCGAGCATGGTTTTCCTGGACCATTGAAAAGTGAAACGCGAGTAGGCACGTGAGCGAGGAAATTAACGCCAGTATTTGCTTACGCGCGCATAGGATCCCCATCAACCCCCGCGCGATGTTTGCCGAGCATTATTTGCTCGGGAATATGAATCAGTCCACCTGGAGGCGACCAAGGAGAGGAGATGCGAGAGGCGAAGCGAACGAAAGTAGATCCGCGATTGTCGTACGTATTTGCCCTGCTATTTATCACGGTTTATTATTTCCTATTGTCGATGGAGTCACGCATTGTTGGCGGACGAGGAGGGCCGAGGCGAATTTCTAAAACCGTGTCCGATCGAATTTGCATATTTCACCCCCGGACGCGTGTCGGGCGTCCGATTACAGGCCCTATTAATTGCGGTTCTATATTGTTCTCCTCGATAACTCGAGGGTCGATGCTAGACCTTTGCAATCTTCCTTTTACGTTCTTTCACCTTTCTTGCGCGGTTCCAGTTACCAGAGGGAGGGGGCGAAGGGTTTATGAAGGCCTGATAACAATGTTTAAAGTCATTGTGAGATGAGCTGCTGACTGTGAGGGATCTGTTTCCTAGCTGCCAGTGTTTAACAAGTAGAAATTCTTTCTGAGAAGTGAAAAATAGTGTAGTGATGCAAGTGCCTGGAAATTCTTACTTGAAGATGACTTTTGGTGCAGCAAAACTATTCTTCCGTATGCTGTTAAATCTCTACCATTTTTTTACTTCATTTCTAAAACTCTGCTAGCACATACGTCGCAATCATTTTCATCAGACGTTGAAAATCAGACAAGGAGGGGGATTTAAAGGTGTGCGTTTCACCCCGTGAAGAATTCCAGCGGGTAACGATCGTCGCGCGTCAAGTCCAGATACAGAAAAGGGTGAGGGGATGGAGTGGTCCCCGAGAGAAAAAAATCCAGCATAAAATTAACAGTATACAGCTTGCAGAATGCAGTTTGTTGCTCGCCCGGCAATATTTCACGAGCGTCTCTCCCGCGACGAGGGGGAGAGAGGGTTCGTTCTCGAAGGGGGGGTGCGCAACAATGGAACCCTTTACCCAGCCCCTAGCGCCCAGCCAACATCCATACATCATCATTCATACTGGAAAAAAACCTGGGGGCACCTATGCCATGGTCTACGACGGAGGGGCATTCGAAAATTTCAAAGTACCCGAGTACGCATCAAGTACTTTCTAATGCTACGCTCGATTTTATGCTGGTCTCGTTCACCGTGTTCTCGATTCACCTTTCTGTGTAACAAATTTATTGTTACCTAAATATTTGCATATATTCCTCAATTTTTATTCTGTAGTGTTTTCATTTATTTAATTATTCTCAAGAGTGCATAGGCTTAAAGCAAAATCACAGAATTAATTTTATTTCGAGGTTCAATTTATTCTGCATTCTATTGTAGAAACTGGAAATTAGAAGTTGAAACTGGAGGCTGCGGTTAAGGGGGTAAGTTTACCCTCTATGAAAAAACTGAAGTCAATAGAGGCTTCCAAACAAAACCGTGAAGTTCTTGTGGTCATTTTGTTTCCAAAAAACCAACTGGCACCCTTTGAAAATGTACCACGCCCAGAAAAGCCAAAGGGGTTGCACACGATAGTAAACAGTGACGTGCAAAACTATTGTGGAGAGTTGGAAATAATACAGAGTCAGAGGAAAACAATACTTTCGTCTTTTATAATTCAGTATACATCTCGACAATTCATCCTCTTATCATATATTCTTTTTAATTATATTCAGCAGTGTGAGAACGATGCTCAAATAATAACAAAAGATGTCTCTTCCAGATCATCGATCACGGGTTGATCAGGACCGATCCAGAACATCGATTTGTTATCTCGAGTGCGAAAGAAGAGAAAGGTAGCAGAATGAGAAACGTAATCCGCTTTTCGAAAAGAGGCAACCCCTTCGACGAGCCGTGTCACAGCACGGGTGACTGATTGTAAAACCATGGAGTAACCCGCAGAAGGGTTGCCCAGGCAGAGGAGGGAGACGGACAGTTTAAAATTTAGCCTCGTAATCGACGTGTAATCCTCTAAAGCCGTGACAGCCCGGAGATAATGGAGCACCGATGGTTCGATGGGTGGCCAGTTTGTTTTCCACGGCGGTGTCATCGATCAGACCATTCTTAAGGGTTCAGGGAATCGTTGGGTACGTAGCCTGAGATCCTTCTCTCTTTTATGCACCTAGAAAATAAGAATTCTGAAAAAGTAAGAGGAAACGCTGATGAAAATTCTTTTCCTTTCGAAGGTTGAGGCTGGGGACCTGGACCACGTATTACTCTGAAAAAATTCATGAAAATACACTTGGTAAAAATTGCCAAGAGCAAGAACAGTAGGTGATCATAGGTAAAATTGGTCTAACTACACTTTGAGAGTCTTCAGACATCACCCAATTACGTCACTTGAAACCAGTCTTCCAAAAACTAAGTAGACCCCAATCTTCAAACACTGTGCAGTGTTTGGCTGCTGCAGCTGTTCCAAAAGCAATTGTGAAGGTGCAATTTTTCATTTTCCTGGAAAGCTAGACACCGTAGCCACTGCTTAGCCAAGTAAGCTCCAATAGGCATTTTCACACCTATCCCTTTTTTGCTTCTACCCCGACAAAGGCAGATACAATCTCTATTGTCACACGTGCACACTAAAAAACTCGGTGCATCGACTGTAAACACCCCAAAATTTCCTTTGGAGGTTCAACAGAGTTTTTTAGATCCCGTTGTAAATCCGTGTTGGAACCTGGGTGGAATTAAAACTATTAGAAACTGATTAGCATTTCTCTCTCTCTGGTAGCAGTGATCTCGAAAGGGGATGAACTGACATTCGCATTATTACGTGCCAGCGATTTTCATTTTGTCCAGGCGTTCGTCTGGAAGGACACTTTTGGGGTGACAAACGGTGGGGCTACAGGTACTGGTGCATGTTCATCGTGGCCCCATGTTGTCCTTCGTATGATTCATTTTTCAAGTTCCTCGAAGCAACGTTAAAGCACTGGTCAAAACAACTTGGAGGGTTGTGTTTATAGGAAGATTTTAGAAAGTGAATTCAGAACTATACTGTATCTTTCAGATGTTTTGAACATTTTTAGGCAATTTGATAAATTGGCAACAATCTGATCGGAATAAAAGTTGCTTTTATTGATTCACTTGGCTCGATACATAGAGCGATAGTCCCCATTCCCCAGTCAGAAACTGATTTCCAGGGAATACCCTGCTGAGAGATTCTTTTGTACGCATAGATGACGAGGATACGTTCGCCTTTATCCCTAGGGAATCTTCGCGTATTATGTTCTAGGTTTCCCTCCTAGGAACGATCATTATCTCTTTAGAAGCTGAACACTTGCGATATGAACCAAATAATCCTCGCGTTATCCCCTTCGTTGATAGGAAAGGAATCAGTAAGGTCTTTCGAAGAATCGCAGGGTGCTTGTTACATTCTTCTCCATTGGATCTTGTTTCATTTTGTATTCGTTTTAGATGGCGTAATTCTGTTGTCACGTTTTGCCCATAAACTTCAGATGAAATAAGTCTTCCCTGCTGGCAGGAAATAAAAGTGACTTCTCTTCCATTGAAATATCTTTCTCCCATGCAAGGGGAGCTGAAAATAATGACAACACTTTTAACGAACCCCCCAAAAAATAATTTCTCCCCGTGTGTGTTTATTTGTGTACACTGGCCCGACAGGCTTGCCACCCTCTACTCTAGCCATGCCTCCGATGTAACGTTCATAGAAGGTCAATGGCGCGTGTAGCCTTTTTTACTCTCCTCGATATTATTTTACCGCGAATGGCAACTGTACCAGTTTTGCCCAGCCGCCAGGCCAAGCCGGTCCACTTCGTTTTTAAGTGGTCCATGCTGCTCGACAGACATCTGCGACCATCGGCGCAACACAGGCTCGCTACACTTTTTATCTACTTCGTAACCTTCATTCGCAATTTTCGATACGAGTCATTGAAATTTTGGAGCATTCTACAGTTCTTTCCAAAAGCATCAAATTAAAAAGATAGCTCCTGATGCGAATTTTTTAATAATCAAGCAGTGAAAGGAAATTGTAGCATAAAAACGACTGAATTAATAAAAGCTTCCCAAGATAGTGATCTGTGATCCTGTCACCTCTTCCCATATCCGTCATTAGACGTATGAAAAAAATCGAAGCAGAGTTAACGAATCTGCGTGTCGCGGAAGGTAATAATCATCGTCGATGCAAGAGTAGATAACGAAGACAATAGAGTGATGGTTATAGCACAAACATAATGGTAATGGGCCGCCGAGCAACCAGGAACTAGGATGGGAGATTAAGATCTGGCCATTGTGCGTTTATGGTGGCCGAACGCATAAGAGGCCTGGCGTTAACGTCAAAAAGCGTTACTCGCTCGAGCAGGCTCACCTGGTTGCTACAGAACGGTATCTGATTATTCGAGGCGAACGAGATTCGGAGTAGAGTTTAATGGGTTCCCTTTGTTTCTCTGTTTCCATTCACCTCGATGCACCCTTTCGTCATGGGGGTACGACGGTTAGGGAATTTTGCTCGTTGGGGAGAATTCGGGAGGGAATCGTTCCATAATGATATGGGTAGGAATTACTGCAAATCTTAGGGACAAATTTCAGGGAAATATTAGTATGGCGAAGAAAATGAATGAGAAAGTGATCAAGAACTGCTTTATTTAAATATAATTCAATGTAAAGGTAAATTCAAATGACCTATTATTTTATTATAATAGTAACTAGGTATAGGGAATTTTGTGACTGCACCAATTTGTTTCAAATTTTATCCAATCTTCCCACATCGATCAGAAATTTGAACGTAAAGAATAATTCCCAACACGTAGGAGGGTACATGAAAGGACAAGTGCTGAAGTATTCTCAGACGAGCATCGAATTACATGCAAAGTAGAGTATCGCAAGGTTATCGTGTTATCGATCGGCACACTCGATCGAATTCCTCCCTTTGATGTCGATGGGGTGCATCGAGTGGCCTGGATCCAAGATAATGCAGTTTATTGTCGGTCGAAGGGTACCGAATTCGTTTGTAGCAACATACGAGAGATTCGTTATCTCGATCGGATTTAAGTGTGGCAGCGCACAGTCCTTCGCGTGGGGTGAATCTACTTTTTCTTTCTGTCACAATTTCGGCGTTATCGCTCCTAATGGAGGGTAGGCCGAATTTCGATTAATCTACTGCCCTCTTCTTTAAAAGAGAGAAACGAGTACTCTGATAGCTTCCCTTCTGACTTAAACTAGGAACTAGAATGTTCATTCATTGTTTTATATATTTCGGCACAAAGTCATAAACAAATATTCTTTATGATTCACTTAGCTCCCAGATAATCTTATGTAAAACTGACGTCATGTTTGCCTGTTTCATTGCCAGTCGAATAATTTTATTTCATCGTTGCGCGTATCCTAATTGAAAGGCTCTGCAAACTGCTACAGGCACTTCACGTGCGGCAAACGTTTACCGACATGCTGGCCTGGTTAAATATCCCCAGGCGGCCTACTGGCGATACTTCTATGCACACATCTATTTTTTCTGTTCGTAGTACACTTTCACCCCTGCACTCAGTGACACTGAAGAGTAACTAAAACTTGTCAGACTATTCTCATTCAGTTTATACAGAAAATTGAGAAAGTATCGTCTCATGAATATCAATTAAATTGTTTTAATAGGAGTTATAGTATTTTTTGCAAATTTTTTATCGATTCAGAGATTCAATATCCCTCTCTTGGAGAACTAGCAGCGTTGCAATAATGTGTTTAAAAATTCGATTCATCCCACAGAAAGAATCCAGAGGACGTTGCACCACGACACGTGTCACCAGATTCGCACGCACCAGAGACACGTGTCAGGGCAGGGTGTAAGTATTCCAATTGGCCCAGAATCTCTCACCGCTCCAACACCGCCATTTATATCTCAATTACGCGTATTTTTCCACACCGTTCCGCTGGCACGTGTCGTGACCCAAGATTGGCCGCTATCGACTGGTCAGTACACTGCTCGACACCTATGAACAGGATGATCGTCTTTTGCAGATTACCTTATCTGCTGAATATTCGAATTTGGAAGTATTACATAAACTCTTATCAAAGTCAAAAAGTTTTTTATTTTTCCAGCTGTTTTGGGCCTCGAAAATCTTGAATAACTTGGAAAGAATATAAATACCATATCGCAAATTTCAATTCATTTCATACTAATTGCAAGTTTAGTCAAGTTTTCAATTTAAATTGTAGTGCTGAATATTTTCTTAAGTAGAATTCAGGCATCATTAATAACTTAGAAAAATCATTACAATATGAGGCATATGATTAGTAGAAATTTGCATGTGAGGTATCAAACACAGTTTAATCGGATCAGATATACTTGAAACCACCACGAAGGGATTCCCTTGTCAATGGGGAAACTGGCTGTGGATATCTCAATTACGGTCGCTTTTACACGGCTGGTAGGCGAGCACGTGCGCCTTGGTGTGAAGTTTCCCGCTATCAATTTCTCAAAGCCAACTACCCAGTGATAAAGACACGTGTCTGTGGCGTTTAGTCGCGTTTCGCTCTTCCTGTTCACGTGCCAGTCGCATCCAGCACGTGGCCACTGTTACACGCCACGATAATTCGTGGTGTTCCTCCGTGTCGGGGGAGGAAGATCGATCGAAGGGTGTGATGGGACGATCTGAACATTAAATATGATAAAGAGATAACGATGTGGGAAAATAACAGAATTCTAAAAGACATCCTCCCTTACTATCTAACACAAACTACTTTTATCTTCACTAAAAAACGAAACACGAAAGATTTCCTAAACGAAATAATTGATCAGGAAACACAGTTAAAGAACAAAAAATTAAACCACCTGTCGTTATTTTTTCTCCTTCCGGAAACGATCGCATCGGTAAAAGAGTCGTTCGATTTTCCTGAAGGCCTACTTCCGTGTGTTAACAAAATCAAAGGACCCATGAAATGACTTTCTAGTCGGTAGATTGCGTTCAGCTTCCAAGGACCACCAGGATCAAGGGGCGAACGAGGGAAAATCAAACAGCGTGGCTAGTCGCGACTGCCGCGGCGAATCGATTTCGATGCACCGTGGAACGTGACTTTGGGGGTGCGTGCCACCTTTGTGGACCACCGGCCTGTAATTTCAAGGTATTTAGGCGACCTAACGAGGCCAGAGTCCCCCTCGTTTTCCTGTCGTGGCATTGCACTCACATCGTGGATTACTGACGTTTATTCTTGTTACCCAATTCGTACACGAAATGGATGGTATTCGATTGACCATTTATCAAGGGAAATTAGAACTTCCTGAAAGGAAATTTGTCGATAATTAAACCTTCACAAGGTACCATCTCGATTATCTTCTATCACGCCCAACTCCAGTCACTGATCCTTTCCAGCCAATCAACCTCATCCACTCTTTAGCATTTCGAATTATCGCCACGTGTCAGCCACGCGACCAGAGCACATTCTCGATGCACCGCGGCACGTGCAGGTTTAGCGAGTGCAGCCACAGTGTTGATTCAAGTGTGGATTACTTATGCTTAGCACCTTGGTGACAAAAAGCGGAAGAATAACAGCAAGGAAACGATAATACTATCATTTGCGGATAAAACGTCGCGTGCCTCTCTGAGTGTCTCTTTAGGGAATACGAAAGAAGCACATGTGGAATATTTAAAAAAAGAATTCTAAGGAATAATATATTTTAAAGTAGGAGTTGAAGTGGTCACAGCTGCTGATATTAAATCTGATTGTAATAAAAAGTATCTTAAAAATGAGAAGCAGAATTTTACCTGGATTTAGTTACAAAATTTTTTCGTTTCTGGCGAGCTGTGTAAGTGAGAGTGTACTTCATGTGACGAGTGATGTCGTCAGCCCCTTTTAGCAGGTTAAGTTTCACCAGAAATTTTATGTTCCCATTGCGGTTTTCACACGCTCCTCCACTTTCTCACACGCCACTTTTTTCTGGCGGTTCAGTACGCTTTCATGAAATTTCCACGGACCACCCCCACTCTCAGGGCCCACCCCGAATCCCTGGTGAAGCGTGCGCTCGTTTCACGGTCATTCTCGCAGCGAGGAAACCTGGTCGGCGCCTTTGAAATTCACCACTTCGCGGCGAAGATCAGAGGGGCACTTGCGAACGAAGGATTTTCGCGCTTTTGACCCTTCAGAAACGCCACTCTGCCTGGTTTTCACTCGTTTTCCCTCGATCCATCTCGCGATCAATGAAACACGTTAACCACGAGACGTCGAATCTCTTTGATCGATGTAAGGAATCTTCTTGGGTCACTCATGTAGCAGATATAGCTTGAGCGTGAGATTTTCGAGAGTGGACTTCCTAATTTCGTTTCAATAAACGATTTCCTTAGTGAATTCACAGTGAACACAGCTTGCTTCCTGACGGAGGAGATTTTTACTATGGGAACGCGAGGGAAACAGGAAATCGCGGTTGAGATTTATGGGGGTGCTTTTGCGTTCTCGTTAGTGGGAAAAAGGGTTGCGTAAACTGAGCCACCTTTCTGGGATTTTTTGCTCACAGAAGTGTATTTTATGGGAGCTTTAACAAATATAAAAAACGAGTAATATCCTAATATTTGTAAGAAATATGTTGGTTTGAAAAAATAAATGCATTGCATTCTAGAAAAAAAAATGGAAAACCTTCTACATTCATCAGGTATGCAGTGTAGGTTAATTGCGCTCGTGGAGTCAGGAAACTGAAACCCCAACTTGTTAGCAGATGATTAAACAGAGTAATGGTCCCCTGTAGAAGGCAACCACAATCTCGAGTTTCTCCACTGAAAAAAGTCGATCAATTATCCGTGAGAATATTATCCCTCTCCCTTTATTGTTCGAGATGTACATAAAAAAAAACTGAAATTCTAAAATGAATCATAGAAAAATGTTTTCAATGAAAATTCCTCACTGCAAAATGATACAATTCAGTTGTTTACCAAGAATCCGTCTGACGAGTCATAATGCACGTAACATAACAGTTATCGTATAGTGTTCGTCATGATTGTCATGAAATAATAATCATGTAGCGCGTGAAACCGTGGAAGGGTGGTCAAGGAGAAGGGGTGAATAGCATGGCAGGGTGAAAACGATCACAATCAAGGCAGAGGTCGGCGTACGTGCTCGGTTGCAGGACACGTCACTTCTTTTGTTTCCGGTGGTGCTCAATATCCGTGACTGGAGTTAGGTGGATAATGAAGCGGAGTCAGGAATGGGTGTTAATGAGGAGGAAGCTTAACTTCATTTTTGTTAGCTGTGTACAAACCAAGTAGAAGCAATTTTTTCTCAAAATAGTATTTTCGGTAATAAGGTGCAAATTATGGTTGCATGTGGGGGTGAATGCAAGAAATTCCCTCGGTCCTTCGACACTACTCAGCTTCGTTATCGCATCCCCTGAGGGGTTGCTCGAGGACATCCTCTTTATGCAAGTATAATCTCGTTTTCTTGCCCTCTCTTGAATAGTGATATAATCGAACCAGTATCAGTAACGATCTACTAATTTTATAATGATATTGTTAGTAATTTTTATGGACAAATATTTAGAGACTGCAATATCGTGAAAAATAGAAGTTTTAAAAATCCTACTCATTAATAATTATTGTCAATTTAAAAGTATTCTTTATCTCTTAAGTTTCAGAAAATTTGGGTCTCCCTTAATCTAGTAAGTAAATTTCCAGTAACAAGCAAAGCGTGGCGAGAGGGAACTAACCCCATCACTAGCTTCAAGATACGAGTTGATATGAACTCCTGCATGAAGTGCATCAAAGTAAGAACCACTGCGATTCGTAAGCCGAGCATCAAAATACGGACAGATGGCTCGTTGGATCTGTTCGGCGATGGTGAACACGTCAGTGAACGTCCGTTCATTGGTGGTTGTAACAACGTACAGGGTGTAATAATAATCAGACGGAAGTGAGGAAAAATTGCACATTCGTAAGAATCACTCCCGATACAAATAATGTTCTCAAAATTTCCATAGAAATGCAAGTATCACATCAATTACAAATTAACAAATCTTTCCAAACATGCATCTACCATAAGATAGAAAAATATACTATTTTAAAGCAAAGATATATTAGAGATTAAAATATCAGTCATCTTACTTTGCCAATAAAAGTCATTTCATTATGAATTCGCTACCACACAATTCCAGTCGTCGCAAATTCGATCGAAGGACCATGGCGACAGACTGGCCCCGCAAAATGGAGGAACTTTCATCCACACCCTGTACATTCGTCAAACGACGCACACACGCAACTACTTTGTTCCTCTTGTGGGTGATGACGCACACACGTAAGCTGAACAATAGTTAAATCAGGGTAAGGGGTGGCCAAGGGTTGCTGTGGGTGTTTAATGAGCTGCCAGCCAGTGACTGAAAGGGGGTACGGGGCCGACCGAGTGGGGTACGTAACTGTAGGGGTAGAGGGACTTCTCGGGGTGCGAGAAGGACGGTGAAATCTATGGGGCACGAGCTACGGGCACCACTTGACTGTTTATGGGACCGGCACCGTGTAAAGTGTAGGAATAACATTGCATATGTTTAAATGGATCCTGGCTGGTGCTCTGCGGAATCCTTCGTAAAAACGAGTAGAGAATGGTACACATATATCGATTTTATGTTGCTAAAAAATTTGATCAAAGTCTGAGTACAACTTTAAGTATAGAATTTCGCTAAAGAAACAGTTATTATTTTTTATGCAGGAGAATCAGAACCTCTCGGTTCAGGTTGACTGACAGCTGACCTACGGTCACGTCGATCACCCCTGCATTCACAGGAATAACGCTTCCGTGAAATTAGACTTCTCTTCTATTGATGCTTCTCGAAGAAGCGCTATTCATCATATTAAGTTACTATTTGCCAGCAATTTAGGAATTTCGAAGGGCTCTGTAATATGCGATATTGAGTTACTATTTGCGGACGATTTAGAGAATTAGGGAAAACCGTTCGAAACGGGCTAACTAGACCGTGGAGAATGAAACTGTATACCCACCGCCGTTATGCTATTGTGGGGCGATCCTTGCTAATTGCCTTTGACGTTCGCAATTTCCGAAAACCGAAACTTTTTAGGTTCTCGTTAAAAAATATTTTGAAGCTTTTAGAAATGGAAAACATGCAAAATAAAATTCATCGGTATATTATTTGCAAGCTTCAAACTTACTCGATCAATAGAATTTATTTCTGTTTTAAGTATTCCAATGGACTGTCTTTGGAGTCTGTCGAATTCGAATAAAACGCACACAGAGATCGGTGATCCACAGATCAAATGTGTTTTCAGCGCGCCTGTAATCCTGCTTGAGCTCTCCCTACAAGCCCAATAAAACGCGTGCTCCTGCAAGCGCTTCACAATGACGTTAAATCAACGATTTGCTCGGGCGAGTCTTTACCACGGGTTCTAATCCCGGTTTTACATGTGATTAAAGCTTGGCTTAAGCGTCACATTGATGTTATTAATAAACAATGCCACTGGAAGGCTTATTAAATATAAGGCAGGGATGACTAGACATTTTCTGTCGACCCTTCGAGAGCGTAGAAGTGCAAACATCAATCTACGCTTATTCTTAAGTGTTAATAACTCTTACAGTAACTCTTAAGTAAAAATATTTGCATTAATTACGTCTGAGTATGTTGAACCTTCGCCATAAGAATGAAAAATGAAATCTGCATGCGCTGCAGTGCAATGAATGGTTAGCTTTATCGTCAATCGCCAGGGATTCGATGATTCCCGATCGACTTTGGAGGAGCCGTTGCTCCCTGGACCAGTAATCCACGTCATTCTGGGATGAATGCCTGGCTGGCTCGGGCATTCTTCAAGTAAATTATAGTCTTGAATGGCGACGCAGTGGGGGGTTGGTTGGCACGCGTACATTGGGGTACACCTGCCCCCCGTAGACATCTGTCCCCTATATTTCAGTCGCGAGAGTCAAACCATGGCGTGGATTCTTGGCAGTTGTTATCGAACTCTTATTAACAACTTCAGAGATCGCCAAATTCTTATTCCTATACGTATGACTTTTTATGCACTTCTAGAATCATCATCCCACCATCAAACAATTTTTACAAATCCTCTATTTTTTTCTTCACTCTCTTTTTTATCGAATATCCACTTCCCACTTCCCTTTTTGGACATTGCAACCCAAATTCATCTGTTTTATCTTCGCAGACGGCGTATCAATCAATTGTCCTAACTACACCTCGTTAATTCAATTTATGTCTGGCAGGGGCTTCGATCTCAAGTTCAAACAAGGCTTTTCATATTTTAGCCAGCCACCACGTTGGCAGAAATCAGAAAGAGCGAGGAAGTCCAGGGTGTTCGCGGGGTGTGTCCCATGACGTAGCTGCCTAGCATTGTTCGTGGTTTACCACAAAGGCCTGCAAATGCCAAGTTGCAATGAAAGGCCCTGCTACCCCACAGATAAAGTCTAAACAGATGCCGAAATACGATGCCGAAAGATGTTTGTCCGAATCTTCTTTTTACACCCTCCGCTGTCTGTCGACAGTCTTTTGGGGTAAATACGACAGGAGGGTGGTTTCGTACCTTGATCGACGTCGCTTTTGTCCGACTTAATTCTCCATTGGAAAGCTTTGTCTTGTTGGGCATAATTTGGGGCAAATTGAGATTTCGAAGAGAGGGAAAAATCGAAAGTGGAATACCTCGAAATCATCGATCTTCGACTGAGTGTTTAGTGATCGATCAAATTAATTTCCCAAACCTTCATATCTGAAGCAACTTCTCGACTTTGACGCAGGAAAGACTTTCCTATTTATTCGACAAATCACCAGTGGAGGATCCAATCGAACTGATAAATTATTCCATCAGGGGGGGAATTTCCGCGTGGCAGCGAATCGCTGCCATTAATCTTCGATTAAGTGTTCAACGATTGGTCAAGGTAATTTCACGAATTTTCGTGAATTAGGAAAACTGGCCTGTTTCCCCTTTTTCGAGCTGGTCGACGGTACCCCTCGGCTCTAGCCGTCTCTCCACAGGGGAGCACCTCTGTCAGCCACCAGTATGTCACCATACAGACCAGCGCCCCGGTACAATAAGGGCCCTGCGCGCGATCGATATGTGCACTCGACGGAAACGACCCAACGAAAGGTCGATCAAAGCGAAATCACTGCGCCTGGAAGTGCAACTCAATGTTTATGGCCTGTAAAAAATTCCTCGATGGATCTTTGCTCGAAGTGGAGAACGGGTCGCGTCGGGGTCATCGTTCGATGACTTCAATTTGAGGATGTGAAGAGAACTTCGTCTGAAAACTAATTTTGCATTGATATCTGGATGATCTAAATTAGGATTTGTTCTCCTGATTTTAATCAAATTAATTTTCTAAATTTTTGGCATGGCTTCGGGGTGGATTTAGATAATAAATCATTGCTGCTGCCAATTTCTTGTTTTCCACCATTGCACCCCTAAAGTTGGAAGCAGTTATAGGGTGCAAAGGCCACGGCAAAAACTGATTGAATCCCCCCAAAATCCAACACCTTTACGGCTCCTGGCCGTCTGGCGCGCTATGCACACAGTTATGTGTCGTAGACATAATGGTTCCATTGAAGCATTACCATTATTGGCGAGATTTGGGGAAACGATCGAGCGTGCTAACGGATTCGTCGCAGCTTGCAGCTTGTTTGCAAATAGGCCTTGTATACGAAATTATTGATCAGCTGATTAAAGCTACTGCGTTTTGTACAGGAGATGCATCCCTTTTGGTTCCTCGTAGAACAGAATTTTACAAATACGAATGATAACTGCATCTAGAATTTCTAACTTCTATGCAGATTAGTAAAATTGAGATCTAGCCCAACAGATTGATGAAAGTAGACCAGTACATAAATTCAAGTGAACTGAAAACGTCATCGATCAATAAAAAGCACCACACCCCCGAAAGAAATAATTACCATAACAAGTACAAGTAGGTATTTCACTGTCTCGATACGAGGACCCAGTGTTAGGAAAATAAATACACGAATTCGATCGTTCAATCAAAATCGAGAGCAAACGGGGCGGAGACTATCAAAATAATAGAACTATTGAATTCAGGATGGAAAAATAATATTTATCGAGCGGGTCCACTGTTTTCATCCCATTCACCCTTTTCTCTGAACACGAAAATTGCGAAATTTTTGCTTCTATAACCCCAGGGACCCTGAATAATACTGAAGAATATTCTAACTTAATTTTAACCTACAGGAAAATACTGTATAAGTAAAATTATGGAGAAAAGGCATGGGTGGATCGTAAAACGACAGGTTGCAAGGTAGATTTTTCAATCGTGAACAATTTCAGGCATTGAAAAGTCACGTTCGCCCGTGTAATCCATCGGATTAGGCGGGTAGGAGTAATTTCAGGCGCAACTTGTGATACATCTGCCCCGCCAGTGATTCCTATAAAGGACACGTGTCCTGGCACGTGCACATTCATTCTTGAACAGGACTTCATTCCTGCAAAGTGGCACGAGCACGCTCGCTTGTAAGACGATACAACTATTTAATCGTAACTTTCGCGTTTGCCTATCTGCTTACTCCCCTTGTAACGATAGCTCTATTCTTGAGCGAAAACGTGGCTTATCTATCATCATTTGTTCGGTACAGTGTTCTACAAAGTGAGAAGTCGGATCATTATCCTTCTGGCTTTAAAATTACGGGGTTTACCTTGAATTGCACAATAGGTGAGTTAACAGGAATGTTCTAATTTATTTCAGTACTTGAAAGTGAAGCATAATAAATTGAAAGAAATGTTTCATTTAAAACGAGAGACGTATATTTTACTTAGAATCAATATCGTGACTATAATTACAGTTTCCTAGGTGGAAGTGATAAAGCAAACAGAGTTAGGTAAAATATGATTTATTGATAAGATATAAATTCTGTACAATATATATTCCCTGAATCGGTGTATCCACGATCCGATAAGAGCACTGTCGGAGTTGTATGCTTAAATTATGTAATTAGCCTAGAAATAAAACGATGAGATCAAGCGTTCGAGATCAACTTAAGATTCTTCGATGACTAGAAAGGAAAGGAACGCGATTTAGTACGTGTCTGTAAAACATACGAACATCGTATCTCTGTTATCCTCGTAGATGCAATTACATTTTCAACGAAATAGAAAACTAAGAAAGGAAATGCCTTTTTATGGCGAACTTACAACTAAACCTATTCCTAGTAATTCGTTGCAAATAGAATGCTCTCTTACAAAGTAAATAACGATCATCTCTTGCGCACTGGCCTATTCATTTTTACAATTTTCATACGCGATATGCAGTAAAATGACAATTTACATGCAACAGAAATACTGTGTTGCTTGCAAATTGCTATAAAAATTGTTACTTTGGGATCATTGAGGATGAAAGATTGAGTGTTTCACTAGAAGATGGTAGAAGAACCACACGATGATTTTAGAGGTCCCAACTTAGAAACTTCAGAAGATTCTGATACCATAATCTAGATCACCCAAACGATCAATTACAAACCTTATTAAGAACCCTTCACTGCTTGCACCAATATCACTGACGCGTCTGGTCCCCAAGCCAGGGTCACGAAGTGCAGCGATGACTCATGCAACTTGCAACTACTGTACCCCACGATACTCAACTTCAACTTCGAAAAATACAATCTTTGAACCTTCCACAGACTCCAGTTCAATATTTAATTTACACCCCAAAAAATCCCCCAAATTCCCTACACCCAATGTTCCAATTCCACCGCAAAGGTAGTCCATCTTTCACGAAAAATTCTCTAAAGACACTGGTACATATTATTATGCGGCATGTGATGTGGCGCCGGAAGTTGATGCTGGTGGTACATCCTCTGATCATAGCAGGGTTGATACTGCATCGGAGGGCTGACACTTTGATCGCTGTAGCAGTCGTACTCCTGCCATTCTGGGACGTATCGCTCCTGCGGATAGGGGAAGGCGGTGTGGGAGGGCCCCAGTCGCTTTTGCGCGGCCACCGCACAGCTTCCGGTCGAGGAGGTGATCATGTTTCCGTTCTCGCTGATGCTCACCGTCACGTTGCCCACGTTCACTGTGATCTCGCCTGTCTCCGAGTTTCCCAAGGTCTGTGACAGCGCCCAGATGTAGTTGTGGGCGAAACGGAGGGTCTCGATTTTCGTCAGCTTCGTGTCTTCCGGGAAAGTGGGCAACGCCATCCTGAGGCGTTCCAGAGCGTCGTTCAGAGTGTGCATCCTGTGCCTCTCGCGATCGTTCGCCTTTATGCGACGGTTCCTTTTCAGCCTGAGCACCTGCAACGAATGAATGCTGCGATCAAGACGATTGTTCCATTCTGTCTTAAGTTCTCGAAGAGATTTCTTGGTGAGGGTGGTTGAGGCTCTTTTAGGAAGAGATTGGATTAAAGCGTATTGATCAGGGGATGGGGAGTACTCACTGTTTTGATGAACTGAGTAGGAATTTTAATATTAGGAACTTTGGAGTAGATGAAGAAATGAGATTTGTGTGGTTTGAGAGGGGTGACTATCCCCTAAATGAGGCTTTAGTTAGGGATGAGTTTCTAGGTTTTTAGGTTGATGTACCTGTGTGGGGCTCTTGCACCGTGTATTCCGAGTCTTCTTACGCTTCTCTTCTTTCGCTGGTGGGAATAGTGTGTCTGCCTGAATTTCGTGCTTAGGCGACTCGAAGCTCACATCGAAGCCCGAGTCGGAGGAGCTTGAGAGCTCGTCGAATCCTCCTTCGCTGCAGAACGAGTACTCCGAGGACATAGTGGGTCTTCCCTAAGGCAAAAGTTGTAAAATTATTCTCATACCTACACATCTTCTAAAATCCTACCTATTCCTCCCATCAGTAATAATTAATATTTAATATTTACAATTTTTGTCTCTTGAATCTTACCTGATAAATCTCTGAATTTGGAAAGGTAATCCTCGATTAATTTATCCAAGTCACTTCACACGAATTAATTTCGTTTTGTACTATTTTTTAGAAGCTTCTGCACAGATATTACTGAAGATTTAGATCACGGCATAGCCAAAGGACCGACTAGCGGCGAGAAAAACGAAATAAGAAACGCGACGACCGTTCTAGGCGGGGTACAATTTGGTACTGCGAAAGTGGCATGGGGCTCTTAGAGCATATATACTGTCCCGGGGGTATTTTGCCCCCTCCATAGGGGCGGACCGCCTTCTATGGGGCACCGTACCAAGAGCTCACCCCATAATCACGACGAAGGGGCACCTAACGTTCACCCCACTACTTTCTGTGTATGCATTAGACGCGTGCCATGGTGATGTAGCCGTCCAGTTTAGGAGATTAGAGGTTTCTAGGGCGATTACACCTCTTTATGGTTCTCGTGTGAGTACAAGTACGAAATTTTGTGGGCTGTTATTAAGATTGTCGGTGAGGGCATTTTTTAATACAGGCTTGGAAATATTTGTTATTTTTAGTGGTAGTAAATGTGTTTTTCCGAAGAGTAGTATTGCATTTTGCTGTCCATGAATTTATTTTGGTGAGGTGTGAACAAATGTGAGGAATAGTCTTTATGAAATTTGGAAAACATTGAAAATAGAGTGATCATTAGATTGAATAGTTGCTAGAGCTACGCCTTGCAGCAGTCATTGCGTTTACTGCCTTGTAGAGCAGGAGGCGATCAGAGAGGGGATTCAGAGGCACAGTATAAGATACCTTGCCAAACATTTTTAATCATGAGTTATAATTTTTAATTACTTAAATGAATTTCTCTGACTCACCTGAATTACTGTATCAAAAGGTGATCGTTTTTTGGTTTTTTTCGACACTATCTTGTTAAATTTTCACTCCTAGTCGTTGAACGCTGTCCTAGGATCTGCGGTAGAAAATAAGTGGACGATAATCTAATAAAACCTACCGCGGCCATCTGTCATATTCGCTAATCAGCTGATAATGCTCATCACTATAGAAACGATCAGTTACATTGACACGAGTAAGCGACCATGTTTCCTAAATTAATCGATGAGTAATAGCTCCTTTTTTCCACCTTACATTTATATTTTTCACATATTATATTACAATATTCTTTACAAACTTAAAACGAGGTACATATCAATGATTACCACGTGAAAATCTAATCCCAGGACGAGCCCCCGTGAAGTGTGTAATTGCACGCAAGAGTACACACACTTTCCCAGCTCCCATGAAATATCACTATGCAAAGGGATCACCGGTAGCGCGATAGGACAAGCGATAATCGATTATTTCTACAAGTATTAACGTCCATCAATCACAGCGCTCGCAATTATTTGACACGTTGGATCGATTAAGTAACCAACCAGGTAAGTCAATATCAGATTCAATCGAGGCTTGATCCACGTCGTCTCCCTTTTCCTCGAAAATAGTAATGAATCATTCGAGGAAAATAATAATTCTTAACAATTTGCATTAAACAGTATGTAAAATTGTTGTTGATAGTATATGCAGTGAAAATTATCACTGAAACCATTAGTTTATTCTGTACATCAACCTCTTAAGAACTATTTCTCGGTGGCTTGATCTGGCGGGAATAGCCAACCAATCAATTTTGTTGACGTCATTAACTCGTTCTTGAGAATAGTTATAAATACAACCGCGGCACCATCAGTTCTTCAGATTCCTCCTGGGCTTCTCCGGAGACGGATCTCCCCTGAACCTCTGAGGTTCCTTAGCTGAGTACCTTGGTGTACTTGGGGGACTTTATGTCATCCCACCACTACCCCACCCCCTACCCCCGACCACCACCTACCACCTACCACCTACCACCTACCACCTACCACCTACCACCTACCACCTACCACCTACCACCTACCACCTACCACCTACCACCTACCACCTACCACCTACCACCTACCACCTACCACCTACCACCTACCACCTACCACCTACCACCTACCACCTACCACCTACCACCTACCACCTACCACCTACCACCTACCACCTACCACCTACCACCTACCACCTACCACCTACCACCTACCACCTACCACCTACCACCTACCACCTACCACCTACCACCTACCACCTACCACCTACCACCTACCACCTACCACCTACCACCTACCACCTACCACCTACCACCTACCACCTACCACCTACCACCTACCACCTACCACCTACCACCTACCTCTACCCCCTACCCTCTACCCCCACCCCCTACCCGTACCCCCTATTCCCTGCCCCCAGCCCCCTACCCTCTACTCACTACTCCCTGCCCCCAGCCCCCAGCCCCCAACTCCCCATTCCTTACTCTCTACCCCCTAACCTCTGCCCTTTCGTTGACCCATCCCTCGGCCTTTCCAGAGGGCTTCTTTACTCTTTCTTCTCTATCGGAGAGTAGTGGGAGGAATTAGAAAAGAAGACTGAGGATTTCTTAGAAGAGAGCATGGAAGAGATTTGATAAAGAGAGAAGGTATAGCATAATTTTCGAGTATTTTTCACTTTAGATGCAAATGCAACCTATGTAAAGTGTATTATGCACGGCTCTGACTGACAATAAGTTCAATAGCTTCAATCGGATCGTGTCAAAGCGTATCATGCAAATCGCGTAGCATCGATTACCATTCATACGCTTGAATTTTATCTACCTGATGCGCTTCATTCTCCGTCTGAACGAAAGTGTAAATAATTTTACGTGAAATACGATCACTAGAAATGTGTCAAAGATAAATCAATGAATTTTAATGAAATGTGATGCGAACATTTTGATTAAAAAGTGTGAACGTTAGCGAAGAAGGAACATGAGCAGAATATAAGTAAGGCGTCCAGGAAATTATGCGTCAGGAAGAGTTGCAATTATGTAAATCACATGGTCGGACAGTTTCGTAATTCTTGCTCGTTAAACGCATCATTATCTGCCTTCCATTTAGGGCACAGAAGAAATTCAATGCAAAAAAGCCGGCAGTCGGCGTCCAAACGCAATTATGTGTGGCTCGCATGCTGTTATCATGCATCAGTAAAATTCCTAAAGGAAAGACACTATTATCGCCAATCGAAGGGAAACATTCTCGGTATTCTCAGCTTCCTTAAGGATTCAATGATTTTCCCATGGACAGATATTATTCTATCAAACTAAAAACTGAAATTGACAAAAGTACACAATAAATTACATTTATTTCTTCAAGAATCCACCCAGCATCCCTCGACAGGCTCTCATTTTTTAAGCGAGCAACAACCCCAAAGTGGCTGCCATACCCTTCACCGTGGTAAGGGTCCTGGAGGCTGGCGGCCAACCCTTTTCACACTTTGAAAATTCGTGACCGTTTCGCGGCGATAAAAGGACTCCGTGAAATCGACGCCGTTTCAGGACACATGTTCGATCTGCCCGCGGAAATATTGGGAATTACACGAAAGATTTGCTACCCGGTGCGTGCAGAATCGAAAATCAAATAAAAAGAAAAAAGGGGCGTGTGAGCGCGCAGAGAACCAAACTGTCGATCGAGTAAAAGGGTTCGAGGAAGGTTTGCCGATGCGATTCGCTCTAATTGGATAATTTATCGGCCACGTCAATAAATAATATCGACCTGGTTAGTCGCGCAGATATTCTTTCACGGATCATTCTCTCACTCTAATTTATAGATTTTACTTTCGTCAATTCAATTTTGAGGAACGTTCGCACACACTCAGTTACAGGAATTTCAGTCTTATTCAATTCTTCCTACCACTGTAAATCCAGAAAATTTCGAATAGCACCAATGGCAGCTCTCTCAGATATAGCAGCTCTGTCAAGGCAGCCAAAGGTGTTGCAGACATCGAGCAAACGGCATTTCTACTAAGAAGCGTTCTCCGTAAAAGGTTTCGCCTGCAGAAGGTGCACGTCGTGGGAAGTGGGTTAGCTAACTGGCAACACCCATGTTTCATATAGTTCACGGGAGTTTTCCCAGAGCTGTAACGAGCATCGAGCAGAACCTCGAGCGAAAGAAAGAAGGCAAGACCGGTGATCTTTGTGCCAGCGACGCTTTATCCCACGGCTTTCTTCCTCTTACTCTGCGCAACAATGCTAGCGTCTGTGGAACGTATACGTGATGCGATCGCTTACATACGCGACTGTCATTGTGCTGCATGTGACACCATGGTATTACAACAGGCAGAGAGTAGAGATGAAGTAACGATGAAGTACACAGAGAAGGAAAATCTTCTTTGTGCCTGGTGGATCCAGATGAGTGTAATGAGGATGGCCGATGCAGAGGTACTATTAAGGATTTTTAATCAGATCGCTAGATATTATCTGTAATTATGACGGTGAAAGGTACTATCACGGGTGAGAAGGCAATTTTTGAAGAATAGTACAGGGAATGAATAGAGTGAACGGTGAAGCTTCAAGAGGAAGTGAAATAAGTTATAGTTCGATAGAGAATCTCTACTGTAGTTCCTCAATATAAGTTCACAGCTTGTCAAAGATCGATTTTCAACTATTGTCTACTGTTTAATCTTCTTGAATTTGAGGCACGTGAAGCTATACCTGAAGAATAATCCATCAAGTTCAGCTCCATATTATCAAGAGAGACTCTTGCATAATCACGCTGACAGTCAGCTAATGCCATGACGAGTCGAGAAAAAATAAAATTCCGAAAAACAGAGAGCGTGCATGAGCAGTCTAATACGAACAAGACTCCGCGGTAATTGCGCATCCCTCCACATTAATTAATGCTTATCAGCTGACATTTAACGTCACGATAAACGCGCCAGTAAAAGTACTCCGTTGAGAATGTCTCGGCCTTCGACTGCTGACGTTCGATGTTCGCCTATAGACGATTGGCTTCGCTGTCTGCTGACGATAACGATCTGGGACAGAACATGCCTAACGAAGCAGCCTTCTTCCAAAGTGGAATGCACGTTCGCCGCTGACAAGTGTCATTCCCCTTCTCGAAGCAGAAAACGCAGCTCGGTCGATCACCAAAGCGAACGCAATCGGTATCGTCCCGCCAAAAGACGGGAAACTATCTCTCTATCCGACTTTTGTGCCGGCGATACTTTATCGTAGAAGGTGGAGCTGTTCGCCTCGGCCTTTGGTAACTGTACACGTCCCCTTCTCATCTTTCCAGCAACGTCCTCCAGGCCGCTTCGTTCTCTTCCACTCGATCCTCCGATGTCCTCCTTCCCGCCGTCCTGTTTGCACGACCTTTCCAACAGTCACGGATCCTTCCACTGCTCCGTTCGCTCTGTGGAGGCGCGAAGTGTTGGCGAACCGAGGCCTGAGGACGAGATACAATTTTCATACTCCTCGGTTGTCGGTGGCTACAGTGTTCTCTGGTTGCTGGAGAGTGAGAAGTATTTACTAGGTTTGGAGCGTACAGTAATGCAATATTCTTTTATGAGCTTCTTTGCTGCTTGAATATTCTTTGCTCGGTAGAGCTTCACGACTGACTGTTTTACCTTCACTTTTTACTTCCATGGAAGCAAAGCAGAGAATGGACTGCAGCCGGATGTAAGCTACTCTTCTGCCCACTCAAGCTAATCAGAATTGCGTAACTCCTTCCCTTTCTGTCTCAGAATATTGAATTCCCATTCTAATCTCCAAAATCAAACAAAAATTCTGCTTTCTCTGGAGTTACCACGATTCACTTCTTATCAATTTTTTTCTGACCCTACTCCAATATCTACCCACTCAAAGAAAAAGAAAGCGAAAGTCGAGAGACAGGATACAGGTTGCAAATAGTCTCGTTCTAGTCCTTCCCTGTCTGCTTCTACCATTTCTCTTTTTTTCCGCCGTGTCTATATAGTTTGTATACACTGTCATTTTTCCCCAGACAATTGCAGGGGTTTCTTTCGATCCTTTCCAAGAGATCGAGGAAAAAGGAGATTCCAGGGTGGGTCTGGCTTGAAACTTCTCTCACAGTCGCTATGCTCGTTACATTCCCTGGCTTGGATCCTGCGCAAGGACCTCTTGAACCGCTCTGATGAGAAGGCCACGAAATGGAACGAGCTGGCCGCAAACGTGCTCGCTTGCCCGAGCGTGGTCACGCTTGTCGCACTCGCACGTGTGTGCGGTTTCTAGCTTACACGCTCGTCGTTGGCCTGAAGGAATCCTTGTTTCCTTGTTCCTGGGCGATGCTCGACAAGGATGTAAATTGCGGTACAATTACTGTTTCCAGTCATTTTTTCTAATATGAAGGAAGTCTAGAATTTACGTAGAATTCTTCAGTTAAAATTACTCAATGGATTCATTTCTGTGATTCTGTAAAGTTACATGTAATTGGATAATAGCTTTCAGCTTCGATTCGAGTTTTCCAAAGCAAGTTTCGAATTAGATCTGGGTTAGATATGAATTAGACTAGGTCTGAGTCAGATCTGGGTGAAGTTTGAATTAAGTTCCTTCGCAAATCCAGTCATGTAATTGAGTTTATCAGACAAGCAGCCTTCAGTAGAAAATGACCAAAACAGTTAGTTCCAGTCAATTACCCAGTGCCATTCACTTCGCCTCCAATATACAACATACTTAGAATCCAGGAATCGAACAAACTACTGTATTATTCTAAAACTTCACGTTTCCCAAGAAACAATCTTCAACTCAGCTCTAGACCACTGATCCGCCAAGAGCAACGCAACTCCTGCACACTTAACCCTAGCTTTAATTCCCTTTATCTCTGCTAATCACGTAGCGCACGCTGAAAGGGCTTATTTTCTTCAGAGTCTTGGATTCTCCACGCACGCGTCTTCCACGTTCGACTAGAGCCTGTTATCAGCGATCGAAATGGAATGCACTTGAAACGTTTCTCGTGAAACGATGATAAACTGCTATCCTCGAAATTACTGGCTGCATGTCGCGGATTATCGAGAGAATACACGCGTCCTACAGGATGCGAGGAAGCTCTACGTGCAAGTATGCAGCTCACGTGCCTTCCGTAAGTGTGTCGTGACGCTGTTTCCGGTAGGATGCTTCCAGGTTGCAGGCTGGTCGAGTTGCAAGTTCGTAATCGTCTGATACGCGCGAAGGGGACAAACTTGTTCTGCAAAACGCGGTTTGCGCGTATAAATTAATGTTAAAAAGCACTCGCCGACTGGCGAGTCTAAGATATCCGGTAATTGCCAGTGACACGTACTCGTTGAGGAGTGCAGCCCATCCTATGAGAGTCACGTTGCTGTTACGTGATATCAAAGATGAGCCTTTTTGCAGGATGTCTATTTAAGTGAAGTAAAATTGATGAGATGCTATAGTAGAGACTTGTAACATTTAAAGTTGCGTTACTTGATGGCGCTCACAAAATGTACTTAAAAGAAAAACCCTTAAGAATATAAAGCAAATACTCCACTGAAAGAGAAACCCTTCGCTTAATCCTCTCCATGAAGAAGAGCATCGTAAATTGATTTGGGTTCGAAAATACTGTCAGTCACTCGAAACAAAATCCCAGTGCACAGTTAGTCAGAGGGCAGTCCCTTGGCTACCTCTGCCGCGCTTGTATCCTGCCATGATGGAACCACGAAAGACTCACCTGGCACGTCGAGGTACAAAAGAATCAAAAAGGTTCGCCCCCCTTTCGCTCGCAGTTACGGGGCACGTACTGTAGTCTCTCCTTCGACGAGCTGTTTCTCTCTCTCCATTCCTTCCACTCCCATAGCGGAGGCCGCATACCTCCTTAGGATGCAGTGTAGACCTGTCCATTGGCTGGCAGACATCGGCTCTTTTTCGAAACGGCGACTCATGAAACCGAGAGGATAGGCCCAGTGGTTCTGCACAGTGGTGTTCGGTGCGTCATGAGGCTCAGTGAATACGTGAACGTTGTTTGAACCGCAAGTGATACGAAAGAATAACACGTGGCGTGGTGATGATGAGTTGATACGGTGCTGCTGGGAAGAAGGATCCTGGACCGACTGTGTGAGGTAAGGACCTCGATGGACCGTGTATCGTTTCGCCCACGCGAGTGCTCGACCGTGACTTCGTTGAGAGAAGGGTTCGAGATTTGTAATATTACACAGATTTAGGTAATGTTCCTCCATTCTATACTACAATGCTACCTGCCCTGTATTTTCGTATCTCCTAAGAGTTACAAGTGACTGCAGATAAAATGTAATTGTAGAAAGTTTGCTGTAATTCAGTGTCGATTAATTTCAACATAGTATTCTTGGAGTAATCGCCATTTTGATTGCTTTGGTGGGTTCAGTGTTAAACACGTGTTGGAATGGAGTAAGACTTTCCGCACCTCCTGACCTAAAAATTTGTAAAACAAGATCTGAGTAATATTCTCTCTTCTTTGCTCCAATTCACAGGAGCTCCAAAATTGCTGGTCAGTTTGTACAGATTGTTTCTGCTATTTTAAAATGCTCATTATTCAAATATGATTCACAGTTTTGTGCGTATGTCCTCCATGGATCTCGGTTTCAACTGAGTGACTTGAAACACGCGAATCTTGCCAAACTTCATCGTTTTCGTCACTTCCAAGGAAACCAGTCTAACTAGCGGGTGCAATCGAAGTCTCGGTTTTCAAGGGACCGGTGTCAAGTTCGTGGAACAGGAAAAACGTGTAGTTGACTCAGGGTTTAATTACCTAATTTCCTCATAGATAATTTTATTTAAAGAAAAATGAAACCACAGCTTACTTCCTCTTACATTTCAATTTCACAACAATTTACTACTATCTAGCTTAATAGCCACTCACGAGCAGGATACACTTTTGAAAGCGCCTCGAAAAAACGTCACTTAAACTCGCCATGATAATGCATCCTGCTCCTGGCGTAACCCTACTCCATAAGAAAAGTAACGAGAGAAAACAGAATGAAGCGCGTGGCAGGATGCTACTTTTCTTAGTCATTCATCCTGGCATCACCTGGTCACACAGTGTCAGGATTCCAGGCGCGTAACGTAATGGCAGGACAGTGGAGGGGGCTTTGTAACGGTTTTTTTCTTCCTCCTTCTCCGTCGTAACGCCAGGCTTTTCTGGCTTCTTCGTTCCTCTGCCTTTCTCGACGATTAACCAGTCTAGGACGCCGAGACTCGTGTGACTAGCGCTGAACAGTTACCCGCGCGTACTCGTTCGCTTTTCTCGTGGTCAACGAGAGAAAATCAGTTCCATGGATGCGAAAACTTGACTTTCCAGGCAGCCTGCAGTCCTACGCCAATGTCGACAGCTCGACCGGTATCGCGACGTTGGCGGCCCGCGAAATTTCATAGAAGCCGCGTTTCGAAACCCCCGAGAGTATCGAGAATCGATTGCGAAGTATCAATTCTTGGCGCACCAGTTGTAGCTTTATGTAGGCCACGAGAAATTATGCATTCTTGAGGAGAAAATTGAGGAATCTTTCTAAAAAATTACATTAAGGTACTTATCTTGTTTTTAAATTTAGTTTTTTAAGTATTTGAATAATTGCACGTAGGGTATACAGAAAAAATTAGGTGAGGGAAGGTATATGTGATTGCATAGCTCATCGCCAAAGTAGTGGAGTACTTAAATACCTTCGCGCATGTGTGTTTGAGTATTCGATTATCTCAATAATTAGATACCTAAATGAGGGAGTACTTGAGCACCGAGTAGCTGACATGTTTTACCGCATATTACTTCAGAGAATACTATTGTGGCTCATCAAGCTGCCGCAGCGGTTTGTACGAAGACTGTTTTTATCCTTGCGAGCCAGTACGTGTAAAGCAAAAGGAATTAGTAGTCGTACGAAGAAAAGCTTTCTATTAGATAGCGTAGAAATGAATTCTGTAGTATACTGGGGAGATATAATAAATGGTGAAATACGTTTAACCAGTGACGAAACCGGTTTGCTTATTAATTGAACAACAGTCTGTGAAATTGAAGTCAAGTTAGTGGCATTATTTCACGTTTTATTGATTATAATACGAAGAAGAAGTACATTTAATTAGATATGCAGGCTCCGCTTTTGATGGTCGCTTTGGAATTCCATTTGCACGAGTTATTGATATTGAACGCTAGTAAAGAAATTGTTATTTCAATTTATTTCCTTTTTGCATCTCTGAGAACTTATTCTAATTCTGAAATCCCAATACTTTACACTTATCGATTGGTTGCAATAAACGCTGTCCTAACATTTGTGTAAAGTAGTTCGGCCCATTATTCAATTTCAGGGTGTCGTTTCAAGCTTGATTGGAAGTAACTACCATTTCTATTTAAAGACAAGTCAGTGAGTTAGAGAGTCCTCTTTGAATAGCTCCAACCTGAATAAACAGATAATACTGATTGAGTTTTCAAGAGTGGTCAATGCATTTTGGATTGAATTCATTAAAGAATAATGGATCCACTTAATAGTATATCGGTATAATTAAGGAGGATCCAAAGCAACCGAGTACACAGTGAGGTATCACATTTTATTTGACCAGCATTTTTAGTTAAATTGAGTGCCTCTTCAGACATTGAAGACCTTATTTAGAAAAGATTGGAACCCTACTTTTCTCCTTAAGTCCAATGGCTCAATTTTGTCATTTCAAAGCGATTGAAAGTAACGACCCCTTTTGTCACAAGACGAGGCTGCGTGGAGCATTTTCATCCTGTTATTTTGAACACGTTATAAATTGTTATGACCCATATACCAAATCTCGGTCAGTTAAACGTCATATAGTAAATTGCACGTATGGATGCATGTTGGTACATTACGCATGTAACTACCAACAAATTGGCCCATCAAACACATTATTTAATTTTTTATTTCTCCATTTTGTTCTCCATTCTAAAAAATAATATTTTGTTTACCGATGCTATGGGGCATCGACTGTTCAGTGCACCATGGAAATGCAATCTATGCACTTCTTTCTGATTGCAGTCGCATCACCCTCTTAATCTCGCGGTATCGCTTTACACCCAGCTGCCAGTAATTGCTACTTCTGTTTAAAGTTTCATGCGTGCGTGTGAGTATCTACATGATACAAACACGCACCTCGTCATGGGTTTTAACGCTTCGTGCTTTTCCGCGTTGCACACCGCCCTGTAGAAACTTGTTGTTGCAGATACTGTGCAAACAGTTTAGATAACGTTTCCTGCACACTTATATTCCCTTCAAATGAAAAACAATTAATTTTAGAAACTGAAGGCTTCTACTTTTATCAAACACCGTATAATCTTACAATTAAGTTAAAAGTAACAGAGCTGACTGAAATTTCCACTATTTCGAAGGCGCTGCCTGATAACAACCATTAGGACACGGAAGTCAACTAGCACGCACGAAGACCCCAGAAAATTACCAGGGAAACGTTTCCTCTGTAATTGTTCTTTCTTCGCGGAGTGATTTGTTCCCATGGAGTGCTCTCAACGCAGTTATACAATTCAACAAAAATTCCATTTTCTCTTTAAAAGTTCAAAAATATAGTAATCTAATATTCTATTCAGTAGACGGAGTTTGATACGAAGAATTTGAATCGTTAAGCAATCAGAAATCTTGGTCGCGATTTGCTCCAAATACTTGCCTGACATTCCAGGGTAGCACGGTCTGAATATCGTTTAAGTTTAAATATAACAGGAAAATGTTGTTGCTCCAGTGGTTTTGATTCTGTCTGAACTACCGCTGTTCCAAGTGAGAGTTATGACAGAAGGAGAACAGCACGGAACGCGTTCTACGTTTATCTCAGCCGATGTTGTGCAAGACGTTCGTTCGGATCCGGAGGTTCTACTAGAAAGTTACTGTCGGAGATCGCAACTGATCCGCGTAACATCGACATGCGCCACCCACTAGTCCGTGAAATTTCGCGACCTGATCTTGAACTGACTCCGAGATATCGTTACCTGTATGTGCAAGCTGCTGTGACTTAGAAAACCGTGATAGTCATGGTATGGTTTCTCACTTGAAAGACTTTCAGCGTATAAATATTTCATCCACTTGCAATTACAACTCTGTCAATGGAAAAGTGCAGCCGAGGGAAAAAGTTAGAGGTAAACCTGAACAGGACAATTCAATTTACGGAGCGTGGCCAGAGTTCCGCGAACTCCTGAAATGGAATCTGATTTCTAACGGCTTTTCACTGACCACACTTACCCGATAGAAGTCATTCAAAGACCGTACGCGGTGGCTGCAGAGCTCGTGGTTCGCCTCAAGGCAATTTTTCTTCGATACCGAGAAAGAACGTGGCCCAAGCAAGTCGTTTTATATGGGTGGAAACCAGTGGCTTCGGTAGAAGGCTGCATCCTCCGCGCGGTTTAGCTATTTCCACCCTGCCCACTCGTCTGGAGGTCTGCTCCTTGCACTTTTCTGTCAACCGTGGACGTTGATCCCTTGTATGCGCAATAGTTGCATCGATACTTGCTTCATGCTTGTTTGCTTACTTTTGGTTTCTTTAAAGTTGATTATTTAATTTCTATTTGATCCCTTTTAGTGTTTTTTAAGTCCTGTATATTTTTCTAACGAAGGACTCTAGGAAATATTTCTTCTTTTTGTCGAACATTCTATGAAGTAGTATAGCTTTGATTCAGGATACGCCTGTTTTGATGGCAGGAAGTGAATGGATTCACAACGGACCATGGTATAGGAAGTGTTCGTTTGTCACGCAAGAGGGAACATACTTTTATACATAAGACGTTTTCTTAATTGTTTTATTCCAGGTTACCATAATGAAAGTTGCGAGCTCGTACATACCATGTATAATACATAAATTTGAAGCGTGGGTCGTAATCTGCATTCAATGCATATAAACATTGTTTCGTATTAATAGTCAATACAGGTAACAGGCATGTATACAAGGATCAATACATATGATTATACTTTTTAATCAAGGTAATTAAATGATAAGGTAGATGGGTGGAAGCATTTATGAAAGGTAGAAGAATTATTAAAACAATTACTGATATCTTAACTTGTAATAGACTCCATAAAGCCTTCAGGAATCCCGATTCCCATAAATACATATTCAGATTCACTTTCCACACAATCTGTTCTCGAAAACCTCTAACGCTTTCTCACGTGCTGCGTATAATTGCAAAGACCTAGATCCTGAAATCCTTAAGAACCTTAATTTCAACAATTCGCCACGGTACATTAATGTTTAAATGCGGAAATATTTTCTAAACGACCTGCTCCAAGACATTCTGATTTAATTACAAAAACCTAAGTCACGAAGCCGTGGTAAATCGCAATTTCACGTAAAACTGATAGAACTAAACGATTCCACGTTAATTTCTACGCCACCTACACCTACTAACTATTTTCTTAACACATAGGTGACGATGTGGACGATTCTGCTGTTGGCCTTCTCCACGTGGTGTCCGTCATGGGGTCAGGTGATCAACCGAGGACCACACTTCGTGCAGGGTGGAGACATGGCCAGGTTGGCCGTGTCAGAGGGCACACCACCTGGTGCACCTGTTTACACGCTCCAGGGGGAGGACCCAGAGGGCTCGAAATTGCACTACTCCATCAGTGGAGAGTACTTCACAGTGAATCGGGACAGCGGCGTGGTCATTTTGCGGAAGGCGTTGGACAGAGAGACCCAGGACCTGATCGAAGTCATCATCAGCATAACGGGTAACTGCGTTGCTTTTATTGGTATCCCGTTACAGCGTCACGCTGGAATACCAATGGATAATCGGCGATATCTAGGCCATTAAGCATCTGTATGCTAAGTGTCTGGCTTATCTGGAAATACTGGCATATTCTACTTGTCTTTAAAGACATAGAGAATCTGTTTCTGTAGAAACCATTTTACGTAGAAGGGGAATGGCTACAGAATAATTCAGTGTTAACTTATTATGACATATTTCGTGTGATAACTCGTGAATATTTCCTCAGACGAAGGAATCGCAGGGTCAGAGCCCAACACAGTGTCCCTTCGTCGCGAGATAGCGGTGCTGGATGAAAACGATAACCCTCCTGTGTACCACGGCAGACCATACGCAACCAGAGTGCCCGAAAGTGCTCACGTGGGTGGCCCTTTAGTACCTCCTGGTACGATCACAATCACCGACCGCGACGGTGGCGTGAACGCTGATGTTCAAGTGCAGTGTGTCTCTGCCTCACGTGACGACGACGTCTGCGAGGTCTTCAATGTCTTTACAGAAAAGGTACCTTTCCTATACTTTCACAACTCACCTTGTAAGCTGAGAAAAAAGAATAGGCAGAAATGGCAGCATTCGAAATAACAAAATCTTGAATAGCTTCTTGGACCAGTCCCAGCTGATTTATTTCCACAGATATTTTACCCTTAGCCTGTGGTCCATAAATCATTACTGACGTAATTCTTTAGATGTCTATTAACTCTAAAACGAACAAGTATATAAGTATTTAGAGCTCTTCATTCAGTTAGCAGAGGGTAGATACGACGTGCAGATCACTCTGATGAAGCAGCTCGATTACGAAAGGAGGAACTCCTACCTGATCAATCTCCTAGCAACTGACGGCGCCAGCGACGCGTCGAAGAGGTTACATGCAAGAGCAACCGTGGCCGTGGACGTCCTCGATGTTCAGGTAAGTGGGCCTCGACTAACTGTAAATCCATCGTGATCGCTCTATCTTGGCTAACGAGATCGCTGACGATCGGCTGTCGAGGAGATTCGCGTTGCTACCTAGTGACTCTGACTTGGAGCACAGTGGTAACGATGCAACTTTCACCGGAACGGTGCACTGCATATTTTGACGTAGTAGTTTCGTAATCCGCGGAATTCTCCGCTAACGTGCATCGTTAATTCATTCCATTTTGCTCGATGAATCCTTCGAGCTTGTTGATGAGCAGGGAATAAAAGATTTTTCATGCTACTCGAGTTTCCCATTCTAACTGCAGAATGTGTTTTGAAATTTGTTTCAATTTCAGGATCAGCCACCTGTGTTTCTGAACGCGCCGTATAGCGCGGCACTTCCGGAGAACACGATGCCTAATCACACGGTCTTGACAGTGAGGGCGCGGGATGGCGACACTGGGGAGCCTAGGAACATCCTGCTGACTTTGGAGGACGAGGACTCTGGCCACTTTGACCTGGAGGTCTCGCGCGAGGGGGACGTGACAGTTGGCAAATTGGTTACTACCAATGTCTCCCTTGACAGGGAAGACCCTAGGATCCTGCAGAATGGGGGGATCTACACGTTTCGAGTGAAAGCTACAGAGTTGATCAACAACGAGATACCAGCTGACATGGCGAGCTCTGTTGTCACTATCGTCGTCACAGATGTGGATGATCTTGCGCCCGTTTTTAATGAGAAGCAATTTAGGATCAAGATTTCGGAGGACATTGGGAGGGACACACCTTTGCCTGGTGAGTAAATTAATATAACAGCAAGAATAAATGTGAGGACAAGGTAATTTAGTGTCTTAGAAGTCTCCAGTGGCTCTAGAATAATTATAGAAAAATTTCTTGACAGGGCTGAATATGATAGTCAGTGACGGTGACGTTGGCGAGAATGCAAAGTACACTCTAAGTCTAAGGGATGTACCAGAGTACCCTGGAATTAGTAAGGCGTTTAGTGTTAATCCTGAGGACGCTCAGGGTCGAGTTCCAGTCGTGATCAAAGCTAAGGATGTCAGCGTGTTGGACTACGACGTGGATGATCCTGCCAAAAGGGAGCTTGAGTTTGAGGTGGTGGCTCTCGTTGCCAACGAAACGGTACAAATTACTTGCTATTCCTAAAACGATAACTATTCGCACAGTATATCGTTACTTAAATGCACTCTAGGTCGCTACGAGTAGGATCCACATAGAACTGATGGACGCCAATGATCACAGCCCAGAATTCTCTCAATCGATATACAAACTCTCTGTGCCTGAGGATGCTGAAGTGGGGACTCTGTTTGGCAATGTTTTCGCTACTGATTACGACAGTGGTTCCTTTGGAGAGTTGACGTATACATTACGAGGCTTTGGCGCTGACAAGTTCAAGACTAATTCAAAAACTGGCGGGATATCTGTGGCGAAGGCTTTGGATTACGAAGCCCAGAAGTCGTACTCGTTGACGATGGAGGCTAAGGACGGTGGAGGGAGAGTGTCTGCTGTGAATATATTAATAGAGCTGGATGATGTTAATGATAACAAACCGATATTCGAGCAAAGTGAATATATGAGGACTGTTAGGGAAGGTGCGAATAGTTTCGATCCTCAAATGTTTGTAAGGGCCACGGACGTTGATGGCCCCATGCAAGGAAATGGAAAAGTGACCTATTCTATAAGCTCCCATAACAGTATGACAAACGATGTTTTCAAGGTACGTTAGAAAATCATTTTTATTCAGGCAATTATTATAAATTCGCTAAATTTGCTAAAAAATCTTCTACAGATAAACGCAGACACAGGAGAACTAACAATGGCAAAGCCAGTGCGTTCAGGCGACACTGAAAGGGGCATTTACGAATTGGTGATTCGTGGCACAGACGCTGGCATACCGCCATTGCACTCTGAAGCGAAGCTCTCTGTAAGAGTGGGCGTGCCTGGGAACCAGAAGCCTGTCTTCCGTGGAAACTACAAGTCAAATTTACCTGGTCCTAGCACTTACCGAGCGAGACTACTAGAGAATGCTTCACCTGGAACGGAGGTCATTAGAGTGGTAGCAAACGACCCTGACGGAAGAGACAAATTGCTGCAGTATCACATCGCCTCTGGTGCTAAGGATAATTTTGTCATAGACTCTAGGTGCTTGTAGCTTCTCTGAATAAACTTTATTAAAACTGTACTGAGCTTATAAAACACGTAGCGAAATGGATTCTTTGCGTATTTTAGCTCTGGTGTCATTACTGTTTCCCCTGACGCCCGGCTGGACCTAGAAACTGGAGGAGAGAAATATGAGGTGATTGTCTATGCTATCGATTCTGGCACACCTGTTAGAGAAACTGCCACCACCACAGTTACAGTGAACATGGTTGACGTGAATAACAAACCACCCACGTTCGACGTATCATCCTATAGTGTTCATGTGTCTGAAAGGGAATCCATTGGTAAATATAGCACTCATGATAAATCGTCTGTATTTAGTACTGACACACTGTAATTGTTCCATAGGTGCACCAGTGCTGAAGGTGACAGCAACAGATCCCGACTCAGACGCTTACCTGGAGTATTCCCTAGTAGAGCCAATAAGAGCAGTTGACAAGACAGGAGTGGCTCTCAAGAGTACAGCTACCTATGACTATAAATCAGCGTTTAGGATAAACTCCACCACTGGTTTAATCACAGTAAATCGTGTGCTGGATTATCAAGCAGCTGCTGTGATTATTCTCAGGGTCCAGGCGCAGGACCTCAACGCTGTCGTAGACAAGGAGAAACAAATTTCCAAAGTGGAGGTGATGGTTTACATCCAAGCCTACAGCGATGACAATCCCACTTTCACAAACCCTGGATGGTCACCTAATAATCCAACCATCAAGATTTCTGTACCTGAGGAACAACCCCTGGGGACAACTCTGTTGATGTTGTCTGCCAAGGAGCCCACCACTGGGTATCCTGTTCAGAGGTTTGAATTAGTGAGAGAAGACGATGATGAAGGGTATGTCAACGTGGGTGTTCAAAGTGGGAACGTCGTTTTGAGCAGGATACTAGACTACGAAGCTCTCAATCAAAAGGTATAATTTACTGACTTGTATCACTGTGGAAGGAGCTAGTGGTAACAATTTTGTAATTCTGTTTCCAGTTCATTCGCTTTAAAGTGAGAGCTTTGGCTAGCGACTACGAAATTACTCGAAAGATGTCCGAGGCGAATGTGATCGTCGATGTTCAAGATACCAATGATAACAGTCCAGTCTTCACTCAGAAGGACTACAAAATTTCGGTGCTAGAATCCGAGAAGCCTACCAAAGTCGTGTTGAACGTCAAAGCTGTGGATATGGACAGTTCCAACACGGAACAAGAGGTCAGGCGAGGGTATGGCGAAGTGAGGTACTCTCTGACTGGTGAAAATGCTAATATGTTCGAGGTGGAGCCCATAACTGGGAATATTCAAGTAAGCAAATGATTTCTTCAGTAATTGCAGTATCAGAATCTAATAACCAGTTGAAATTGCTACCATTATAGATAGCCACTAACACAACCCTTGACAGAGAGAAACAGTCAGTCCTCCGTTTCTATGTCGTCGCGTCAGACATGCCTCAGGGCGGTGCAGAACAGAGGGTCACTCGAGCCTTGGTGACAGTGGATGTTCTGGATGTTAACGATAATGCTCCAACGTTTGATCAGGAATCGTACACTGCTGTGATACCAGAAAATGCCCCTCCAAGTGTCAGTGTGGTGAACATCACTGCTACTGACCCAGACGAGGGCGAAGGAGGTGTGATCAATTTTGAAATTATAGATGAAGGTGAAGCAAATGGTAGGCAAACTTTACTTACAATTAAGTAGGATTCATTCTCGTGATTTAAAAGTATTAATTAATATTTTTAGGACTATTTAAGATCAACCATACAACTGGCGAGATATATTCTGCCAAGGCGCTAACAGGAAAGGGTAGAACAGAGCCGTACATTATGCGAATCAGGGCTCAGGATGGAGGACAGCCAGAGCTGTACTCTGATGCGATCCTAACGCTGTACATAGGGGATGTGGTCAGCAACGATGGCGTTCCTCTTTTCATTAGACCTACTCTGGAAGAAGTAGCCCACATATCTGAGAATTCAACGATAGGTAGCCCAGTGTTCCAAGTAGTAGCTTCGGATCCAGACGACCCTAATTTACCTAATGGGAAGATCACGTTCAAATTCCTGGAGGATGGGAACTTTGGCAAGGATGCAAGTGCCTTTAGGATAAACAGCGAAACTGGCTTAATCACTACTAGAAAATTACTAGATAGAGAGGCGAAGGATAGTTACACTTTAATATTAGTGGCTCAGGACTTGGGAAGTCCTCCTCAGCAAGCAACTAGAGTGCTCCAGGTGATAGTGAACGATATCGACGACCATAAGCCTCACTTCAAGAGAAACCTGGACAGTCCTCCTATAGAGCTAACTATTTTGGAGGAGAAACCAGTTGGGACCAAGGTGGGAGTGATCGAAGCGATTGACGAAGACATTGATGAGAATGGGATGATCGATTATGCCATTGTCTATGGTAACGAGGCCAGTTTGTTCGTCGTGGAACGTCTTGACAATAACTCAGCTGTGATCAAGTCCAATGGTCGCCTAGACCGAGAGTCGTCTGACCACCACCTACTGACGATCAAGTGCTTTCCTTATTCTACGAAGAAGTCTGACATAATCCCAAAGCCATACAACAGGCAAGATCCCTCTGAGAGGCAGGTCCTCGTCAGAGTTCTCGATATCGATGACAACAAGCCCACATTTAAGAAAGTGAATGTTACTTTGGGTGTCCGACTTAACGTTCCCATTGACACCAGTCTGATCACCCTGGAGGCCTTCGACGCGGATTCTGATTCACTACCAATCAACTATAGCATGGGCAAAGCTTCCTTTACATCCTTAGTCGATCCCTCTATGTCAAAACGCGAGATCCCCTCGCAATTGTCATTGAATCCTCAAACTGGTGAGCTCAGGACAACTGGGTCAATGGCGAACTACGCTGATGGTTACATGGAGATCATCGTCTCTGCCAATAATTCTGTGACTCCTGGCAGGGAAACGAACATGACTCTGAGGATCTTTCTGCTAAGAGATAGGGACATGTTGAAGTTCGTTTTCTCCAAGCCACCAGTGGAGGTCAGGAAGACACTGGAAGACTTTGAGAAAGCTGTACAGCAGGCTCTGTCTCTGCCAATCAGTGTCAATGTTTATGACACTCAGTTTTACTCGAAGGAGGACAATTCCTTGGATTTCTCTTCGACCAGTTCCTGCTTCCAAATGGTTGGAAAAGAAGCATATGATCTGGACGAAATGAAGGCTCTTCTGACTGATCCTAGGAATGAAGAGTTGAAGAAAGTTTATAAAGCTTATCATGTGGAGAAGGTGCAGCACTGTGCCGCTGTGGTGGCGCGGGCTGACGCTTCCATGACACAAATGTGGGTGCTAGCCATCGCGGTTCTGGTTGGGATTGCTACTGTGGTGTCGAGCTGTACCCTTTGCTGTATGCATGCCAAGTGAGTGCTGATACATTTTTACTAAGTTATATTAATTTGTAACTAGTACTTATAGGACTGTAATTCGAAGAATATTTTACTCCAGAAAGTATGGACAATTTATTATTGTTTTTAGGTACAAAAGACAAGTGAAACACGCGCGTCTGAGGGAGCAGCCGCGTCCACCCTTGAGCTACGTCTCCTCAGGCCCAGGAATGGTCAGTGCTACTTCTCATACGACTCTAGGACCAGGGACCATGGTTTCCTTAGGTCCTCACGAAGGACCCTACGAATGGGGAGCAGATACGACGCTTTACCATCCGAGTACTCTTGGATCGAGGACGTAAAAGAAGTTTAACTTGAAATTACGATTTGATTGCAAGAAGAAGTCAAAGAAAATTCTACTGCCGACATGATCAGAGTAGTAGAATTTTTGTTTCAGAGATTTAAAAAATGCTGAAGTCAAGCAATGCCATCAGTGGTGAAAACGTCGCCAGTTGTATCATAAATGATGAAGAGATGAATTTTAGTGTGACGTTGAGAGTCACAAAGCAGTCGATGAATGGTGCTATAATGTAAGATTGTCAAGTGCCAAAACACGGCGACAGATTCGAAATGCGACGACATTTCTTAGGCTAAGTGGACTAACTCCCGTGATTTGTATATTTCTTAGACCGTACACGAATTCTATTCACAACACTCGCAACACTGTAGTGTTCCACTGTAATATATGTAGTATTTAAGGACGAAATAAAACTTGTACATTTGTTTCTAACATCGCTTCATCAATCAATTTATTGAAGATAAAAAAAATGGAGAGGATATAAGTAGAGTAAGTAAATCAATATACCTACACTTTCTGTAACATACGGTTCAATTTTGCATAAAAGACAAGAGCACAGTATTAGAATTACACATAACTCACATATTTGTGATTCATCTTCACAGAAAAACTGTCATTCAATGTCTATTCATTAGAAATATTTTAATGAAACATGTTTGAGTACTAATTTTGTAGTCGCCCATGTCACGGCCTATTAGGCAATCACATGATTGTCGAATATTTTGAGATTGCAGCAGCCGAGATCTCGGAAGATTCTTGAGCACTGACGCAAATGTCAAGGCAAGGTGGAACTCCAGAGATAATTTGAACCTATGGAATGGTAAATGAAGAGAGGAGTCTGACTCACAATGCAGTTTCAATAATAATCAGCATTTATCATCGTTCAACACTATTATCAGTACAAAACGTAAAACACTCTTCATTATTTTATTAGACAAGTCATCTCAAGCCTTACAACACTCTTCTTACAAAAACTAACTAATTTCATTTGAATTAATTTTTAGAGATACTGTCGCTGAACTCTTTAAATCCCTCGATAGTGTCAATGTTTTTTGGATGATCAATTTTTTCAGTCCTATTAGTCGTCGTTTGAATTGGAAGTATGGTAGTGTTAGAATCCTCATATTTATTTGCTACAGTAGTTCCCACTATCTTTTGTGCTTCAAACTCATACTTTTCCGTGCTGGCGTAATCCTCCTCGACGCTAGATTTATGGTTGGAAGGAACAGTAATGGTTTCCCCCGAGCTGTCGTCACTGGATGCTGAAGGGCCATTCGTTTCCTGGAATTGGATTCCCTCGTTTTTTATATCTAGAGGAGTTTCTTGATAGCGCGTCACTGGGGAACCTGTTTCTTCCTCCTCCGCTAGTTTCGACCTTTCCACTGCCAAGTGCTTGGCTATGGTTTCCAAAGGCGACCACACTTTGCTCGCAAACTGCTGACGCTCCTCTGGCGCCAGTGATTCGGATCTGTGAATTATATCGTGCCTGAAAGTAAAAGTATTTTTAATAGAATCTCTATCAATGAAAAGGCATTGAAAAATTAGTCATTTATGGGATGTTCCACTCTCGAAAGTATACTCGTTTGCATCATAAGCTCAGTTATCTTCAAGGCCCTAACAGCGTTTGGTAATGACCTAAAACAGTACTTTCAGTTTTCAGAAGGTTTATTTCATTGTAACTCAGACACAAAATTGAATCGTAAATTCTCTTCTGCCTTCAAAACCTTCATTCGAGTATGTTCTTGAATTGTGTGAAAAGGATACTTTTGATGAGCTGCTTTTACATTATACTCTTTATGATACCTGTTTCCCATACAAAAGAACCCTGGCCTCTCCCTACATGGTTAATAAAACGAATCACCATGCGCTTTATAAAGAAACCTGGTCATCCTAAGGAATTTACGATGAACCTCTTTCCAAGCCCATTGCACGTTCATACACCGAATTTAGTCGCTGACATTTCACCTGACTCTTAAAGATAGTCTCCCTTCGGCTTTTTCTCCTTTTCGAACGAACTGAGGTAGCTCGTGCAGACTGTTCGTTTGGTGAAAGTCTTCGAGCGAGTTCGTAAGCTGCTCCTCCGCGATTTTAGAGATAAACCTAGCGTGGAACAGTGGCACGGGCATTTTAACTATTTCGCGATCCATTAGCTGATAGGCAAAGGGAAGACCACGATTCTTCGATTACAAGTGAATCTGCAGTCGTGACAACGAGACTCATTATTACGTAACGGGAGCTGAAAGGAGCAAGGCTCGAGGCATACGGCAAATAGCGTGGGTGGAAAATTTACATAACGGTTTTTGCACAACCAAACGCGCCAAAATGCAAATATTCATATTCGAGGGAGTGAGTCATATATCAAAATTAATTATTACTATGTTGAAAGGAATGGTACATTAGTTATGGATATTTCATCTAAAGATTTCTTCTTTTGGATGATCCTTCGGAATAACTTATCAGAATAATTTTATAAGTGGCCTAAAATTATTTAATAGGCATTCGAATCTTTACCTGCTCATTTTACTTTTCTTCCTAGGGAACAAGTTCAAGTGAAATATCATTTGCTGTCGTTCCTCCTCGTCCATGGCGCTCTGACTAGGCAGCACTCCCATCGGTTGTACTGGTGGGGCATAGAATTTATGACCCCTGTTGAACTGAATCGGTCTTCGTACCTCATAGTCACTGGAAGGAACTTGCTGGTGCTTCGTCGTCTTCTTATTCTGCTCCATTATATCAGTGATGGGATAAATATCTAACATAACGCTGAAAGGCTTCGGCTTTCGTTTCTTCCCGTAGCTGCCCGAATAGGCGGTTGGATTTTCGTACTGTGAATCGATGGACGATGGCTGCTTGTTATAATTTACTGGTCGTCCATACATATCGTAATAAGGATTATATCTATAGACTCCTGATGGAGAGAATCTGAAAGCAATAGTGGCAAGATATACCTATCTCTATTTTTAACTATTAGAATACTGTGTAATTAACTTAAATAACTTAAGATATTTACACACCTCACATTAGACGTTGCTAGTAGATTAACATCCGTGGGATGTTTCGGCTTGTACTGATAAAATGGATCTTCGATTGATGCAGAATTTTCATCCTCTTCTGATCTGTCGGTGTTAGACATCATCTCTCCTAAATCAGAGACCAAATCATACTTTTTTGGGTTCACGTAGACACCGGTGAACTTTATCCCTCTGTTTGGTAATTCAGCATCGTTAGATAAATACTTTATGATGTCCTGGATGTTCCTGGAATAATGTGGATACTTGTACTGAGAGAGCTGAGGGTATCTTTGTCTCTTAAAGGCAGTTGGTTGGGGTGTTTTAAGCTCCCAGTGGAAAGGGGTTGGTCGACTCTCTTCAGAGCTTTCGTCTTCTTCGTTTGAATCAGGATACTTGTACCTAATAGATCAAAAATCTACTTGAGATGTTGATTTCGATCAGAATTCTATTAATTGAAAAATGAGGGAAGGCTGGAACAGGTTTCTCAGGAATTGTGTAAAAATACATTATTGAGCATAATATTTTTACGTCGAATCTGCTTCACAAAAATTCTCCATTCCATCGTGAATTTTGTAATAAATACCTTGTAAACAGTTTTGTGACATTTTAACGGTTCTAAGATAAAAAAGACATTGCGATATCAATATTATTTTACCTCTGTTTTACACGATAAACAAGTGCATGATTATCGAATAACTGTTTTCCCTCAGGAGCAGAATCTTCCATATTATTTTCGACAGATTTCAAAATTCTCTTCCTCAACTTAAAATTATTCAGATTCTGAGATCTATATTCGCCTTCAGACTGTCCGTGATTGCCATCGTCAGAAGGAAGAGAATAGTCTCCATCGTCTGATCTGTCTTGCAGATAACTGGTCTTATTCACTTCAGGTAAAACAGTAGAACTAGTCACTTTTGTCGTGGCGTTCAAAGATTTTTTAAGAGAATTCTGCAATATATACATATGCTTCGTTTCCTGGTTGCTTTTAATATTCATCGATGTTGCAGATGTGAAATCGTAAAAGAATATCGCAACCTGTAATAGATAATTACATATTAATGAGTTTAAATTAGAGAAACTCCATGCAAATTGAATTTTCGTACTTCAAAACGAACCCTCCATTTACGGCCACTCACTTTTACTAAACTTTCTTTTCTCCACTCTTAATATGTCATTGTCTACTGAGCAACAAAAACGTAAGAATTTAACTCGATACCATATTCACAAGCATCCCACTTCTCTATTCTCATTCATTCATGAAGCCTCAATGAAACTCGTTCCGATCCCGCGACTACGCGAACTAATTCGTGTCAAAACACAGTTAACGCCCTATATGTGAAGCGCGCAGAAATCTCCTTTGACGCTTGGTTCCCCAAGCATGGAAGGGCTGGCTCTAAGATTCGCAGAGAAACTGCGATTTTTCAGCATCGCCGCTGTGCCTGTTACATTAATCATAGGAGAAAACTCGCGAGATGTAATTGCTGGCATTGTTAGCCAGTCTCGTTAAGAGGTAGCAGGATAAGGGCTGTGCCATTAGTGAAACCATTATCACCATCTAACGAAACACTGTCCTTCATGACTGTTTCATGGCCGAAGTTAACGAGCACCTCGAAGTATTAAAATAAACGGACTAAAAATTGGAAATTCGAAAGTCTGAAACTAGAGAAGGTAACACTATGCAAGTAGTTCGAGTGGCCATTAATTACCGAATGTAATTAGCGCTTGCGTGGCTTGGGGCTCGTTAAAAATCCATCGACCATAGAGAAACAAAAGCTGAGGCATGCAAATGAGTGTTAATGATTGATGCGTAATGTTTCCCCATCACGCTGATGGGAGTCGTTGAACCAGGCGTTCGATAGGAAGGTAACAAGACACGCGTAAGAGAGGAAACTTGTCCTCAGCAAATACCGCGATATGTGGGTCAGTTGTGGGTAAATATTAACACGAACAAGAGTGGACGTAATAGCCTGAAGTTAACAGGCTGTGCATTAATTTATGCAAAAGCATGCAGGCTTCCTAGATTTTTTTCTGACATGAAAAAAGGTAGAAGACTTGTGAAACTAGATTTTTCTATCTCGATACATATATTCAAGTAGAATAGAGCTACTTTATGCCCTGTTCAAACACTTACCAATATCACTGCCAGCATGACCATAGCTCCAATCGCGATTTTTCTCGCTATCGAACCGTATCGAGTGCTGTTGCCTTGATCACCGTAATCAGAGTATAATCCAAGCTGAGACGTACTAATTACAGTCCTTCGTCCTGTTTCAAGCATGTCCTTTCGTGGTATCTGCTTCCACTCTTTACAAATTATTTAATAACTACATTTGACAACTTTATGACAATTTGGCTCTTACCCTTGGTGTATTCACGAACAGCTTAAAGTGCAATCGCAATTTGTCAGATGAACCACACTTAAAAAATTTATTACTATTATCACTGGAACTGTAATTAACTTAACGCGAATGTTGAAAGCTTGAATAATTTCAATTTAGAGTTGTTTAACGATTAGGTACTATTGTGTCGAAACATGAGATGGTTTTCTTTCGAAGCTCCTGCTACAACTAGCGAGCCCACATTTCGCGCAACCGAGTTTTCACTGGCGATTCTATCATGAACGTAGAAAATCTGTTTACACGTGGGGGAGGCTCGTTATGCTAGTAAGAGCCAGGTTATGGGCTACTTACTACGCTATCAGGTTCAAGTCAAATATCATGGCACGATATACAGAGAGAATGTCAATGTCGCTACTTTACGGTTGCTGCACCAGCGATAGCTTACTGTCGTCGTTTCGGCTTATTTAATGGAAATAAGGAGACTGTATAATTACGATTCTCTGTGTTAATGACAGGTGGCAAATGATGACTCTCTTGAATTATTAAAATTTCAGATTATAATTATACTAAAATCTGACTTAATATGTCGATTGTCAGCGATGATAAAATATGTGCATTCTTCAGAAGGCACGAGTTATTTGGAGATCCCTTTTTATGCAAAACCGTATTTCATAATCATTAATATTCATGAGCGATGAGGATATCGTAGGCGGAAAGGTGACTCTTCGAACCCTCTGGCGAAACAGGTGTTTGATTCGTCGCTTTCATTTGAGATCTTCTGATGAATTTTCTTGGGGAATGTCACATCGAAAAGATCAAAAGGGCAAACAAAATTGAAGTGCCAAACGTGTTACGTTTATATGTTTTTTACCTGGTGGACAGTAAAAATGTAATACACTAATTCTAGGAGTATTTTTTAGAATAAGGAAACACAGTAGTTACATTTTATACAAACTTCGTTTACTCTGCTGTATGGGTGTGTTACATATACAAAATTTCCAAGGCACAGTTTATAAAATTTGTTCTCATTATTACGCATCTATTCATTACATATTAATTACACATTCAGTCCTTGTTTTCAACAGGGATTGCAACACGTAACACAGCAAAAATTTCGTATAATACAATCAAAATTTATCGGGAAATCTCTATTCGCATCTTACGTTTCGTTACATTTGCTATGATACTCGTCATCGTCATGGATATACGCACTTGATACAAGTATTTGACAAGACTGATTTTTCTAGTTTCCCATTGTTGATTTAGTAATAATAGATTCAATCGTTCTATGACGTTCCATAAATAGCATCTACTCTATACACATAAAAATAAAAAAAAAGGACAATGTAGTATGCGACTGTCAGTTCATTTAAATCGCTAGTCTGCTTCCTCATCGCACGAAGGGTGGCAGCTCAAGCGGATTTTCCGGTACAGGGTAGAAGTAACCAATAGGTCTCTTCGTTGTTGGTGGCAGAGTGGGAATTGGACCAGGTTTACCAGTTGGTGGCACAAAGTATTCAGTGGAAGTAGGTACGAGGGTGTAAATAGGCGTGGGAGGAGGGGGTGGTCTGACTGTAACCCTCGGTGTCGAGGGCGTCGAGGGTGGAAGATAAGGCTCAGGCCTCGTGCTAGGCTTCTCGCTATGGGGTGGCAGATAAGTCTCTGGACTCGCGGTTATACGTGGCGTGGTAGGATATGGTGAAGGGGTAGTCCTAAAGGTGTATGTCACCGAGGGGGTGGGTCTATGGGTAGTAACGAAGGGAGTTCCAGTGGAAATTGTAGGCCTGGGGGTAGTATAGAAGGGAGTGCCAGTGGAGACTGTTGGCCTAGGGGTAGTGTAGAAAGGAGTGCCAGTGGAAATTGTAGGTCTGGGGGTAGTATAGAAGGGAGTGCCAGTGGAGACTGTCGGCCTAGGGGTAGTGTAGAAAGGAGTACCAGTGGAAATTGTAGGTCTAGGGGTAGTATAGTAGGGCGTGCCAGTGGAAATTGTAGGCCTCGGAGTAGTATAGAAGGGAGTGCCAGTGGAGACTGTTGGCCTAGGAGTAGTGTAGAAAGGAGTGCCAGTGGAAATTGTAGGCCTAGGGGTAGTATAGTAGGGAGTGCCTGTGGAAATTGTAGGCCTAGGGGTAGTGTAGAAGGGAGTTCCAGTAGAGACTGTCGGCCTTGGAGTAGTATAAATAGATGTTGTAACGGAATAGCCTGGAGTTGAATGGTCTGGAGGGAGATAAGTGTTGGGTTGTGTAGAAGGTCTGGGTCTAGGTGGAGGTGTCTTTCGAGGTGGTGGAGTCGGCGGTCTAGGTGGTTGAGGAGAAGGAGGTATATATGGGGGTGGAGTTGGAGGCCTTGGTGGTTGAGGAGGAGAAGGAGGTACATATGGAGGTGGAGCTGGAGGTCTTGGTGGTTGAGGTGGAGAAGGAGGTATATATGGGGGTGGTGTTGGAGGCCTTGGTGGTTGAGGAGGAGAAGGAGGTACATATGGAGGTGGAGTTGGAGGTCTTGGTGGTTGAGGTGGAGAAGGAGGTATATATGGGGGTGGTGTTGGAGGTCTTGGTGGTTGAGGTGGAGAAGGGGGTATGTATGGGGGTGGAGTTGGAGGTCTTGGTGGTTGAGGTGGAGAAGGGGGTATGTATGGGGGTGGAGTTGGAGGTCTTGGTGGTTGAGGTGGAGAAGGGGGTATATACGGGGGTGGAGTTGGAGGTCTTGGTGGTTTAGGCGGAGAAGGAGGTATATATGGCGGTGGAGTTGGAGGTCTTGGTGGTTGAGGAGGAGAAGGAGGTACATATGGTGGTGGGGTCGGAGGCCTGGGTGGTTGTGGTGGAGATGGAGGTAAATATGGTGGTGGCGTGTGTGGTCTTGGAGGCTGCGTAGGAGGAACATATGGTGGCGGTGTAGGTGGTCTAGGAGGCTGTGGAGGTGAAGGTGGAATATATGGCGGCGGTGTGGGTGGCCTAGGCGGTTGTGGTGGTGGTACATATGGTGGTGGACTCGGTGGTTTTGGTGGTGTAGGAGGTCTCGGTGGCTGCGGAGGTGATGGAGGTAAATAGGGTGGTGGGGTAGGCGGTCTCGGTGGTTGCGGTGGTTGTATCGGAGGTCTTGGTGGCTGTGGAGGCGCTGGAGGCACATAAGGTGGTGGCGTGTGTGGTCTAGGCGGCTGTGGAGGTGCTGGAGGCACATAAGGTGGAGGTGTAGGAGGTCTAGGAGGCTGTGGAGGTGCTGGAGGTATATACGGTGGTGGCGTAGGAGGCCTGGGAGGTTGTGGAGGTACATAAGGTGGCGGCGTAGGAGGCCTGGGAGGTTGTGGAGGTGCTGGAGGTACATAAGGTGGAGGCGTAGGAGGCCTGGGAGGTTGTGGAGGTGCTGGAGGCACATAAGGTGGTGGCGTGTGTGGTCTAGGAGGTGCTGGAGGTACATACGGTGGTGGTGTAGGAGGTCTAGGAGGCTGTGGAGGTGCTGGAGGTACATACGGTGGTGGTGTAGGAGGTCTAGGAGGCTGTGGAGGTGCTGGAGGTACATACGGTGGTGGTGTAGGAGGTCTAGGTGGCTGTGGAGGTACAGGAGGTCTAGGAGGCTGTGGCGGAGCAGGAGGTACATAGGGGGGTGGGGTTGGTGGTCTCGTAAAAGGCTGCGGAGGGCTGGTTGGTGGTGGGAATGGTTTCAACGGAACGGAGTAATCATATCCTGCTGGCTCTGGCCTTGTAGGTCTAGTTGGTGGTTGTGTTGGAGGGGTTCTTGGTGGTTGTGTATAAGTATACCCCGTTGATAGTGTTGGTGGTGGTCTTGTAGGTGGAAAAGTTGGCCTTGTTGGTGGTTGCGTTGGTGGTGTTCTCGATGGTTCTGGATAAGTATACCCTGTTGATAGTGTTGGTGGTGGTCTTGTAGGCGGGAAAGTTGGCCTTGTTGGCGGGCGCGTTGGTGGTGTTCTTGATGGTTCTGGATAAGTATACCCCGTCGGTTGTGTAGGCCTAGTAGGTGGTCGAGTGGGTGGCACCGCCGGTGATGTTCTTGTCGGTGGTCCATAAGTGTACGCCGTCGACTGTGGGGGTGGGGTTCTCGAAGGTGGTAAAGTTGGCCTAGGTGGCGGCTGTGTTGGTTGTGTATAGGTATAACCCGTTGATGGCTGTCTTGAGGGTATAGTATAAGGAGGTGACGTTGGGAAAGTAGGCGGACGTTGCGTCGGTGGCGCATACGTAATTGGCCCTGCAGTATATGTCAACTTATTATCAGGTGTCTCATAGGAGTACCCCTGTGTCACTGGTGGCGGTGGCGGTCTTGTAGGTGTTAGTGGTCTTGACGTTGGTCTGAGAAGGAAAAACATTCATCATTTCTTGCATCTCTTCTAGACTATCATCCCTCTCCTCATTCTACTTTTTATATCTACTCAATCCCTACCTTGGTGGCAACGTAAATATCTCATCCGGTGGTTCATAGTTATATCCTCTAAATGATGATTTAGTATCAATCGCCCGTTTGCTTCTCTCACTGGATGCTTGCGCATACTGTGTGGAGAGCACTGCCACCAGTGTGGCAATCCACAGAATCCGCTGGAACAACAAAACACAGCATTCATTTATAACAAAATAGACGATCACCTTCAATGAACGTACACGAAGGCAGTTCCACGTAACCTTGATCATTAGATCGCCACAGTTTCAAAGTAGATTAAGTCACGGTCTGTCACGTAATCGATTATAATATATCGAAGATTGTCTTCGTAGGATTATCTCACGCCTCACCCACGAGCATCTTACATAACTCCTCTCTACTGTATCCTGTGATGGTGATCGTGAAAGGTTCATTCGTGTAAAATACGGCGTACTGCACTCTCATTGATCACCACATATTGAGAAGCTGCGCCAGCCAGTACTCTACCTGCATCCATCCACAATCACCCTTTCTTCATAAATCCAACATCCACCACAATTCCATTCTCCCATTTTTCAATTACACAAACCTCTAATTCTGTACCCTCATGACTAAAATGACTAAATCTCCTCTTCATTTCTAGTTAGTTCCATCCGTCACAGAATCGAAATCTTTGCTCATCGAAGAGTGATCATCACTATATACCGTATATAGCACATATCCATATTTCTTTCCAGCGATACCTCGGATTAAACAGCGCGTAATAATGCAGGCGTGGAGTGTAATTATCATTCGGTCGGCTCGACGAGCTTCATCATAAATCAGGGTAAGCGTCGCGGCGCTGAGTCTCGTTCCCCAGAAATTAAAACCATCTTATCCGTTTGCGACATCGTGAACGCGGTTACGAATGATGGTTCTGGCTCGAAGAAACGTCCAGTGACCTTTAGGCGTGTAATTTATATAGAAGGATCGCGACGGGCTATAGGGAGAAGCGATTCCCCCGCAGTGTCTTTCGCCAGTATGTGAAAGGCTTCTGATGTATAAGTGGTGTCACGACGCTCCGGCCCCGCGGAACACGCGATACAGATCGCAAGGTTACGATTCCTTGGGAAATTTTCGAGATCTCACGGTCCTGTACAGAGGTCTTTTGAAGTTAGAGACGAATAAATATGGAGTTTCGAAAAATTGAGGAAATAGAGAGGGTGACTTCAAGTTATACAATAGAAGTACCAATAATCCACGACAATTCTTCTTATCCCTTTTCAATGTCTGCCTATTCTATCTCAATTCCATGAGTATTCAAGAACCTGTCGAGTACAGTATCGATGATACACGTGAAAAGAAGACAGTAGATAGGAAACGTCTAGTTAGAGGATTTTATTCATACTCTATTGAGGCTACTATAAAGTTATCATATTTCCTATGTCAGGTAACTGTACAACCGTTCTTATAAATGGTGTCAGAGTAAACGTACACGTTAATGCTTCGATCTTCGCCGACTCTATTGATCGTATAGACTCCTTGTATTATAGATTGTCAGTGAGTTATGCAAGAAAAATATTGCCATTACGATATCCACTTTTCCTTCAGCCAAGGAAACTCCTAAAGATCAATCACACTGTTCTCACGCCAAAGAAATATTTCACATAAAAATTATTCACAGAATCGTCATAGAACCTCCCACAAACGCAGAGACCCACCCAAGGTTTCTCGACATTTTTTCGCAAACAGAGTAAACAGTCGACCACGTCTATGCAACTCGCAGATTTTATTTACACCTAGAGAAAGTGTGCACCCCCGAAGGTATTGCGTCTGGTCATAACCAGACAGCAATGTGACAAGAGTTCTCTATGGGTCAGCAATTCACGCAACTCGAGGTGCAAAATTGTGTCGCAATGGAGAGGCAATCGTCGTAGCTACTTCTGGCTACTGACTTCCTAATTAACAATATAGGTAGAAAAAAATCTTTGAGAATTGAGCAACTATTCCCTCTGTACCAATTAACGTTTCGATTAATGACAAGACGGGCTATGAAACACAATTTACGGCTCTGTGCTGAAGCACAAAAATCCGAGGCGCCAAAGGTTGTGAAATATGTTCAATAATCGCGTCACCACTGTCTAATTTGTTGACGATCAGTTACAGTCTCTTCAAAAAGGCTTGTCTACTCGATGAACGACCACGTTAACTATACGACAGCCGCAAAAATCTCAGTGTTGCGTAATAGAGAGTCGCGGGTTACGTCTTTGGTACTAATAAAGTGTGAGCATCTTCGGGCTACAGCTTTCTAATTATCCTCCTGATGATCGCGCTTGTTAAACGAAAAAAAGACACACATCCATCAGAGTTTGTTGTAAGAGGGGAAACGAAAATGGCTATAGTAAAATGAAAATCATTTTCGTCGAAGTGGAAAGAGAAGGTACGATGCAGTAAACGGAGATATCAATTAGAGTTAATTAACGCGAACGTACTGAGTAGGCGGACCATAGCCTCCTCTTACGTGATACACTTCCTACAATTAATTACCGATTGAAAGACTTTGCTATGCTGCAGCTGAGAAAATTCTAATTTTTTTCTATTCCTGAATTATCACAATTGAAAGTAATGTTGCAAAATATGTTGCTACACCGAATTTCCCGCGACGTGCCGCTGAATTAAGCAGGTCGAATTTCTGTCACACATCGGGACACGTTAAAAGAAGAAGCACGATTCCTAGGAGAAAGTTTGTACCGTGAACACGCGAGTTATCTCGTTCGCTGCTCGTCGCCCGCGCAACCAGTGTGCAACCGCTGCAAAACAGTAGAGGAATGAGGCGAAAAAGAGGACTATTGTCGGCCAGCGACAAAAGGTCTGCCGTACTTTTCCTAATTACCATAACAAAGATCGGTTCCGTTCCATCGGAAACCTTTGCATAGGATGCAAATGACGCTCGACAATCTTATCGAGTGACTCGATGGAAAAACACGTGTAAAAAGTACCGTGTTATTATGGTGTAAAATAGGTATGACTGAACATGAACTCATTCCAATGATGACTGAGTGAATTTGAATGGAATTAGAGAGAATACTCTGGCGACTGAGATTTTTCAATTGCTTTGCATATTAGACAGAAGCTTCTAGGAGAATTTGAACAAAACTAAGGCCAAGAATAGGTCAACCATGACCCCCACGGCAATTGCTGCGTTAAAGTGCTTTTTCTATTAAATCATGTCACGCCATTCCCTTGACCAGGTAACAGTGAGGCAATCGTTTTGTCTTGGACTTTTACATAATTTTATCCTGCATAATCGAAAAGTATCGGAGACCATATTCATGAAAATTTCATCCAAACATCTGTCTCGTCTGCTGGGTTATTTCAATTAAAGATTCAGTGACGCAACCGAGAGATTCAGAATATGAATGATCCAAGCTCATCTCTGGCCACGAAATACCGAGAGAATATGTGAATCCTTTTCGGGAAAAGATTGAAGGTTGCGTGAAAGAGTATTATAACTATTACGTAAAACGAGTTGCGGTCTGGTTTGCTGTGTCAGGTGCGATAGCTTGAAAAATTGCTATGACATCAAACGAAGAAAAATGACGGTCAAATTATTCAGCATTCTTCGAAAGGGCACAGATCCCCCTGTTAAATTTATTAGGCAATTTAACCGAGCCAGGGACGATTATTTCGCAACTATAGCCTGGCGTTCGATTTGATCGAAGCGAGGATGATCCCTCGACGATCCTCTGGATCAACCTGCTGCATCATTCCTATGAAATCAATGTTCCTTGTTACGTAAAAGCCTCTAAGTATCTGTCAATTTGAGCCTTTCTTATTTTAAGATTGCTGACAGGCTATAGATCCGAAAAACAACAAAGTTGAATCTTGCAATAGGAATTCCCAGAGACGAAAGGGATAGTCAGACGTGTGAAAAATAGTGGTGAAATCGGCGTTACTTTGATTTACTCATTCATTGCATATTTCATGTTGCAAAATCACGAGGTGGTCATACGACATTTCATTGCATGGCGATCCTCTGACTTTATTGGCTAGGATTAGTTTTTAGTATCGCGCAAAGACGTCAGGTCAATAAAAAAGACCGTGGCAAACACTGAAGACTATTTTTCTGCTCGTAGGCAAATTCCCATATGCTAAATTTATGGCTGATTTATTATCAGCTTGTTTATCGAAGTTCCAAAAAGTGAAAATGGTGGGTAATAAATTAGCAACATTAAATTCAATAGTCTGACACTTGTCCTTTAAGTAGATTCGAGTTAAATTGCGAACGAAATAAATCGTAATACATATTATTATTCATAATTATTCACAGAGTGTAATGACACAGCAATATCCACAGAATACAGAGGCTATGAACAATTAATTTCTTTTAGCTTCGATGTTGCATAGCTAATTAACTGTCCAGGCTTTTCTACTGCCATCTCAGCGTCTTGGGACAGTAATCTCAGAGCCTTGGTGGCATAGGGCAGAAAAATAAGCCATCCAGTTAGGAGGACTCTAATTAAAATCTCAGCGGTGATGCTCGAAGGAAGGAACGCGTGGAATTCAGACGTTAGACGCGCATACATCCTTCTCATCAAGGCTGTATTACGGCACACGAGGGAACACGAACAAGTGGATGGCTCTAAACCTTAAAGCACGGCCATCGTCGAGCATAAAGGCGCGAGACAGTAGCATCAGGCACAACAAGAAGAAGACTCGAAGAAACTGAAAGTTGTTTGCTGCGGATGTCAATTGCCCCATCCCGATGATGAACTATCATTGACCTTCGTCTTACGTTTTCTCTCCACCTGACACCGATGAATCCCTTAATATACTCGTCATCGAGGCATGTGTGTCTACGTCATCTAATAATCATGGCTAATATAGATATCAGAACGATGTGAATATCTCTTGATATTGATTCATTGAGAGCCCCAGTTCTGGAGCATATCCATTTTGGATAGAAAAAATTCTGCATCTTACAATAGATCTCAACATCATCGCCCAAGAATCAATGGAAAGCCCTTTAGTGCTCGCTATCAGACCATTAGACTCACAAGATAACCAGCCAAGCCAAGCCTGTAAGAAAACTCCCCTCAATATTAAAATCAATGTTCCTTCGTCAGCAAATGTCACTTCCACGAAAGATCACCTGATTATACCTTGCTAGGCATTGTTCATCGCCACTTACAAATGTCAGCTTCGACAGATTAGTCCTCGACGATGAATTGTTCGAGATAATCGAGACAGGAAAAAACGATGTTAAAAGGGGAACGTCTTGTTTTCCCGATCTACTGAATCGACTGGCTACTCAAATCACGATGAATTCATCATCGAAACAGGTCGGATCGAACACGATTGGCACACTAAGAGGGACTCAACTTTCGTAACGTCGTACCCTCTTAGTAATTGCATCGATTTTTCTAGTATTCCTTAATGACGCCAATCTTCGAACGATCGGTCACTGGATGCACGCCGGCGAATATCTCGATTGTCGGATGATTTTACTTGTTCTTTCGAAACAGCCGAGGAACCGTGGAAACGTTAAGTGAATGTTAACTGCGGCTGCACGGATGCATCGTGCGTATGCAATAGCGAATTCAGAGTTGCATTCCAATATGTCACGCATTTTCTTATTTTATTATCCTATTAACGTTTCCGTGGAAGGACTTGCTGACGACTTTGCCTCCGTTCTGGTGGCTGCCTGCTTTCTAAATACCTTTTCATACTACTTGCATTGTTCCCTTTTTTTTACTGCCATGTAAATTCGGGTTATACTACTTCGTGGGAACTTGCTTCGCGTACGGAGATTGTAGTAGAGTAAGAATTGTTGAAACAGACAGTGGATTGCAAAATTGAATGAAATATTGTGCTAAAGCGATACCATCTGGGATCTTTAATGTTAATTAGTGTGACTGGAATACGTCCTTCTGAGTTGGAGGGCTCGAACTAGATTCAATAAATTTGTTAAGAGTATGATTATTGTTGGTGTGACTAAGTTTCTTCTGAAGGTAATGTTAATAAAGAAAATCTGTTCTTATGCAACAACGTGGGTCAGGAACTGAGCAGCTTCTATGTGAATATTGTCGAGGGACTTGTATAGAAACTTGTCTACCAATAGGTGAGCAAATTTCAATCGAGTATTGCATCCAATTATTCCCGAAAGGTGATTAATTAATGATACTGCGATGTTGACGAGAATATAAGAAGTTAGATGACCTGATGATTCATATTAGTAGCTATATCAAACTCTGAGAACCAGAGTGGAGTAATTAATGCAAGTCAGTGCCTTGAGCAACCTCTTTATGCTCATTTTTCTTTTAAATGATCTGATCCGTGTCCTGAGAATTCATTTCTAAGGCTGAGATAAATTACATTCCCAGATACGAATCCTAAGCACAATGTCTTCAATAGGATGCAAAATTAGGGACATTAATAACCAGTATATGTGTTAATTTCATCGACTGAACTCACAATTAGGCGACACCGAAGAAAGAACATTACATCACTAGATTGCTGGTGCTTCAAATGATGGGCGAATTAAATATTTTGTAGGGGGATAATTTCTACGAAAGTATTAAAAGAATGACCTTTTGTGAACAAAAATGTCTGCATTACGTGATTCCAAAGGTAGCTGTGACCAATCATGTGTGGGTACCATTAAAATCAATTTTAGTAATCACACTCTGAAGAGTGAAATTCCTTGAGAAATGTTTGAATACTCGCACCCATCTTCGAAACAAAGCTATCATTATGAGTCAAAGAGTAATCGAAGAAGTATTTATTTAGAAGTAAATATTTATTCAAGGTTCCAGGCCAAGGTTCCAAGATACTGTGACAGAAGTTTTGAGACCTACGTGCAATAAATCCATCATTGCAAGTTATATGCAGCTGTACACTGATTCGTCAAATTCTCACAGCAAACAATTACATATTGCAAAGAAAGAAAGTAAACATTCGAAAGCAGATGCACCAGAACGGTGAATTTCAAGTTAAGAAACAATGATAACCTCTGACATTTAGCCTGCTAACAGCTGGCTGTCGCTTGCGTCTTGCTATTAATTCTTGCGAGGCAGTGGATGCAGCCGTACATGTAAATACCAAACGATGGGCTCACCAATGGAAATACTGTTTTGCAGAAACGAAAGTTACCGCGGCACACGAACTCGAAAATTGCACGATCGAATGTCTCTAAAACATAGAACCCTTTTCTTTTCCAAGAAATTGAAAAGATAGAACTGCTGAACCTAACTTGTTATAAAGACCTACGCTTAAAAGAATTTTTCTACAAGAGCAATAATATCTCCAAAAAGTTAGTTCAATTTTTCACACAAATTTTTTAGATATTAACTATTTTTACCTATTAATTACAAAACACCAACTCGAAGCAAGCCTCAGTGTATAAAATAAAAAAGAAGCATTTAAAATTCATAGTCGCTTTTTACATCCCATTCGATCGGCCTTAATTTCGACTTCGAAGCACCACGGGCACCCAAACGATGCGAAACTATCGAGGAATCAGTCCAATCACACCCTCCATATCCCAGTAGAAATGCACCATCGATCTTTTCGAATCCACTTTGCGCACAGATCCTCCCAAGATCCTCCCAGCTACTCAGTTCACATCTACCCTCGGTCACGTAGCCCAGGCGTTCACCCCCTGACCCGGTTCCTCGGTCACGTGTCTGTGTCACTTGGTCCCACTCGGTCGCACTTTACTTACCATTCTTCGTAATCGCGATCTAGTTCTCGGTAGCACCGCAAAACGGACGGTCACCGTCACTTCAAAACGGACACATGTCTCTCGGGAGAGCACGCTCGTTCCCGGGAGAGATGACTTCTTCGTCTCGAGGAACGTGGAGAGCATTTATAGGATTCACCCGATTCCATGGTGGGGGGGCAGAACGTTCGGTCCATGCGATTATTGCGAGCCGACGTCCACGGGAGGATGCTGTAACTCTTCGTCTCGTCCAAGAACAGAGGGAGGAGAGATAGGAGGAGACAGTGAGGGGAAGCGTAATGGTGAGAGAGAAGGAGAAAGTGAGGAGTCGTTGTCTAGCGAGAAGGACGAGACGAAGCTGAGCGTTGCCCGAAGAAGTTCTACGTCGGGAGGACGTCGTGGTACCGAAGGACGTTCGCCCTTGCGCTATCCTATGGATTTCGAGGAACTTGTCTCAAGGATGAGCAATTCGGAGCGCCTTTGTGCCGACACGATTACAGGGAGCCCCCGCGACACAATGTGGCAACTTTTTTTCTGATTACGGGATGAGCGAACGTCAGAGAGGCGCGATCTGAAGGACATTCTCGGTCGTTGGTTCACCTGATGGAAGGCAGTGGAGATTTTACTGACAGTTGCCATTAAGATAAAGCTGGTCCATGATTAAGTAGATGCTGGAGCTATCCTTAAGTGGATGCTGACATATTTCGTTTGAATTTTGAGGGAAAATTGTCTGAAGGTTATTGGTAGGGTTTGTTCAGTGATGTAAGTTATACACTTTGAATGAATTATCTCAATTGAACAAGAGAGGTGCTCCTAGTGTCCATCCTTCATTTTGAGTTGCTTTTGGGGAGCGAATTTTATTCTACCTTGCGTGTGAGATATTGGAGTAGGTGTTTAAAGGTTTCGAATATCTAAGGAATTAGAAATGTTCTTTTTCACTGGGAGGTCTTGCTGGCCTTAATTACAGAAGGTATTTCGTCAAGGCAGTGTTTAAGTTTAATGACTGTATTAGAGACACTGGTGTTGGGTGATAAGAAATTAATCAGTGTTGAGCATGAATCAATTTAAAATAATAGACTTCAGAAGGTACCTCATCCTTGTTTCACAGCTCATTCAAAAGCCCGTAAAAACTCTCGGGAATATCTAGTTAGAAAGTAGACACGTAATATTCCGTAATGTTATAAGACAACACCTCGTAAATACTAACGTAATATACCACAATTAAGTTACGCATATAGCAAACATTCAACAATAAGGAAACTGTTCCCCTTTATGGAGAAATCTTTGTCATTTATCGCTCTAAGTTTTACTCGTCCAATTATTTATTACTATTTCCGCGAGTCAAGATAATGGAGTGTCGAATAGATTAACCATATAATTGAGCGCAATTAAGTTACCCGAAGTGGAGATAAAAAACACTGCCTTGGAAAGAACACATAATTCGTATTGCCACAATTGCGCAGACATAAATCTTCAAGGCACCGTCGAAGCAGTCATAAACAATTTTTATAGGGAATCGTAGTGACCTGTGCAGAAACAGGTGAATTGACTCTAGGTCTGTACAGAAATGGATAAATTCACTTTGGGTCTATGCAGAGATGACCTAATTCACTTCTGGTCTTTGTAGAGACGACCAAATTCGCTTTTGATCTGTGCAAAGACGACCGAGTTCACTTTTGGTCTGTGTAGAGACGGGTGAATCCACTTCCCTTTAACGATACGTAATACGTTATTATGTAAATGAGCGTGAGGCACGTTTCGAAGGCAGTAACGATCCGAACTAGTCGAAAAACAGTGAGCAGGATAGCTGTAGGATAATTTCTGTTATGCAAGGTTTCGCGAGTGCCAGCGTCATCGAGATCCAATGCAGATTCCCATGCAGGTGAAGAACCTCGAGCACAATGATGCTCGACGATCGGCTGTAATCATCGCAAACGTTACGTGAGTTCATCGTTCTCTGTGATCTGCCTGTACACGCGTTCACACCTGCATCCTTTACCGATGTTGCCATTGTAGGTTTCCGACACTGAGACAGTCGATTGACGAATAATGAATTAGACACTCCAAGAGCGATTATTTGCATACAATTATACCTATCAGCTTTCATATGATTCCTATCTGCTGAGACATTTCTTTACTCGAGTAATGCAATTTATATTCTGAATAAGTACATGGTTTTTCTTACGGTCGACTGTAGATGTTTTTTCTCGAGAAATATTGACACGTAATGGAATGTTACCAGCCACATGGAATTTAATTTATTTATATGTTCCTAGGAGTGTTACTTGTAAATATGTAATTGCATCTAAGTGGCTTTGGAAATGGGCCATCCTACTTCTATTAAGCAATCGCAATGGTTCAACACCACCCCCCATCGTTGCTCGTTATGACTGATCATAAAACGCCTCTACATGCAAGACTCTCTTGGCGGAGGCCTTGAGAGAATCTGGGAACGCGAGCCATTCCATTCGTAGGTACAAGCCAAATGAGATGTTTCTATTGATGTTCCGTAGTCAGACCAAGATAGATCGAAGATCAAAAGGAAATTTGATTTTACACCAACCCTTGCACAATCGACGAGAAAGGTTAGTGGTATTCAAAAGCTTCTGTGCAATAGGCATTAACTTCACACTCATTTTGTCAAAAGTATCCACTCGAGAGAGGTCTTAAGTCAATTAATTTATCGGAGGTAAATATTCTATTTAATTAAACTCTCCTCAATGAGGAGATTTCGTTTTATGAAATTAGTTTTACATCCAATAATAACTTATATTTCAAGTTATGAAATATTACATTCTTCTGGAAATTGAGAATACAGTTTTTTTTACTGTCTTCGGATTTCACAAAATGTCAACGACTTTCATCTTTTGCTTCGACTCTGCTAACCGAAGTTTATATCAAATTGCTAACAATAATGACAGTGGACCTATGAACGTAAAGGTTTCCACCCACTGTTAGCCATATTTCTACATTATCTCAGGCTGTTGCATAAATGCTATAAACTGTATTGATTATATGGTAACTACTCCCTCTTCTGGCCAGCGCATTCCCACGATGAAGAAAATGGAGGCGAAGGGAGGCATTTCAAGTAGTGCAAATCGACTTTGGACGTACATATCTTTACCACTGCGATTATTCTAGTATAATCGACGTTTGTTTAATATTCTCGTGAAGATCATTTATAGTTTATTTTTGTATCGCTGTTTCTTCCCTTCCATGCATGAATGAAGCTCTTTTCCTTTCTCTTAGTATTTAGTACCTAGCTGAATGAAGGGGCTACGACAACCGCGGAAAAGGTCGTAATCGCTGATTATTCGACCTCCGAGCTTTCCCTTACATCGGATATCATCGACGATCTTGACGGTCGTCGAACGAATCTATCTATTGACATGATTTTTCTTGCTTGGAAGCGTCCTGAACTATGTTACTAGTGTCGAACGTAAGTACTTAAGTCACTCGTAAACGTGCCACTCAATGTGATTAATGAACACCTTCCCTTTCTCCAATTAAGGAATGGCCTTTAAAATGTCTAATATGGATACAAATATGATTTATAATGTCTCCAATAAGATAGAAACTCAAGTATAAAATCGTGAATGCTTTCATTACATAATGCTACGATGATGCCAGAATAAATTTATTGACCTCTGAAATAAATTGAATGAAAAAAATAAAGAGTCAAGTATAGTGGAAAATTTCAGCCTTCAATTTAAGAAATATTCGAAAAAAAGACTGTATGAACTTTCATACCTATTGACATTTCGTTTTAATGGACACCTTCGTTGCAATTTGTTTATGTTATTGCTTGTTATTCTTCCTCCAGTCATAAATGGGATTTTATTTAAAGAAGTTTAAGGTTTATATAATATTTTGTCCAAACTTATCGAGCTGAAAGTTTACTGTCATAATATTTTTCATCAAACACGTCGTTTACACTATAACGCGACCTTGGAATTTTAATTACAACAAATTCAGATGTACCATTAGTGAATACGTTTAGCATTATCAAGGTAAACCTGGCGTGTCGTAAATGGTCGCAGACGATTTCACAAGATGCGCACATAATATACCACGAGATGCGTAGCAGAGGCAGAGGATTATGTAACGTTTTCACGAATTTTTATTCGAAACTTGGACCCAGACATTCATTGAAGGATATCAGAAATATCTCATTAGATGTGTGTTCTTCAATTCTCAGTATTGAATGTTAAATCTCCATTTTTTGGAACTTGTTTTACACAAGAGAAACAGTCGTAATACTTGTAATATAATGTTGCGTCCATCACATATTGATTGATGTTAAATTTCCAGACGTAATCGACTGCAGTTCACTAGTAAAGTAAAAGTCTGGATGACCTGAGAAGTCGTGGATGACCTCTGCACCTGCACATACGGATCACTGCAGTTGCATTCTCTCTTAATCGCGAAGTTGCCCAATTAAATGAAAGATGCACAGAGAAACAGGATTCCACTAACACTTTAGTACTCTTTAAGCTGATTTTAACATCGTCCAGTCTTGTAATTAGACTTTTACGGAGTTGAGATTATAGTAAGTACTTGGATTAAACAGGAATTAACGTAGAAAAATTTAATAAACATTTAATACTAACACAATGTTAATTTAAAGAATTTTTGCATTCGCTATCTGCAACTCTACCACGATCTGTCGTTCATTAAGAGAGATTTCTACGAGGGTCGACAATAACACTCTTCAGACATGATACTTCCATTAAAATCTACGCTTTATTAAATCATCTTGAACAATCTTTAACGATAGTAAGAATATAAAGATTTATCCTTAATTCGTCACTGTTTTATCAGCTACGAGTACCTCGATTTTATGAAGGAAATAATAAATGCAGTTTGCGCCGAAAGTAAAAATAACAATCGCCTTCCAGTGACGTTTCGCTAGGCAGTATTCCAATGTTGTAAATTAAAATTACGACAATAGAATCGGCTACTAATATCGCTCTAAACGTCTCTCCTTCCTATATCATGCATCGTGGTGTCCGAAGGGTCGTCTTTTCAATTACAAATAGCCACCATAGTGGCCATATCCATGCCCGTAACCATAGTGAGGGTAGCCTAAGAGGAAGAGACTAGGATTAGGATCACACCAATGACGTCGATGAATATTTTGTTCCTCTGCGCAACGTCGATGAATATTTTGTTCATTTTATTCATAAGCTTGAAGACAATTCGGTAAAGACTGAAAGTTATGCGATGGACTTCATGTAAATTCAACTTCAATTCAATTAAGCGTATTTAAGATGAGAAAGAGTAAGCATATTTTATTATAATTGTACTTTCTATATGTTAATTAATGCGTACAAAAAATTCATTGACGTTGAAGACAGTGCTCTCGCGTTCTACTATTCATCATGCAACAATGTTCTCTTACCATAGTGTCCGAAACCATGCCCGTATCCATAGAATGGGTATCTGTAAATGTAAGGGTATCCATATCCGCCATATCCATATCCACCCAAGTATCCTGGTTTTGCAGAGACGATGCCAATGATGACAGCCAGCAGCAGGACCGTATACTGTGCGCATAGAAAAGAAGCATGAAACATTTATTAAAAAAGTGCTGTAATTATTATTGGTAAATATAATTTAGTCATAGTTTTTTGTGATTATATTCCATCAGCTAGTCAGCTTTCTCTCCTCTCATTTACATCATGACAAATAGTTGATCATCGTAATACTGTCTACTGTGCATAATATGAATACACGCGTCTGTCTATAAAGTGGAACATTCCCTTTTGTGTGGAATGCTTTGCCATGAGAATAGGAGACCTCAACTTTTCTAAATTACTCTATAAATTGTATTATGTAAGTACTTATTATGCAAGTGATCTATTAAATGTAATTGAATGATTGGATTAGAGAAAACTACATCAAAATCAATTTACAGAGTCTCAGTAGTAACACAGATAAATTACAGCGAATATGCTCTAATTAAATAGATTTCATATGTTTCTTCTCAATTTATCTATCTTCCAATTTTGTATTTTCTCTAGAAAAAAGTGTCATTATACATGAATCTACTTTTGCTTGGTGCATTCCAAAGATAAACTGTGTTTCATTGATAGATCGTCTCATTCAAATCCATCAGCATCCCCTTTACTCACCAATTTCAGGCAAGCCATTCTCCGTCAGCTATCGCGACCGTCTCTCTTCGAGCAATTGCACTAATTTTCCTTGATCGATTGGCAGAGCACCACTGTCCGTCTTACGACGGTGTCGGTTTCTTTTATAACAAAGGCGAGGTCCCGCCACGGCCCCCGAACAGCAATTTTCCCAGCCTTCGTATTGGCTTTCCTCTGTTAACACTAATAGCAAAGCCTGGCATTGTTACCCTGAGATTATGCGAATGCAATGCGTCATTATGAAAGCGACACACAGGACGACGGAAACCGCGATGCTTTCGGGACCCTCGCAACACGCACGCCCTGTGCAACACCGCCTTGACATCCAAATTCGTTCGGGGTTTGTACCGTTCTATTACGTTTCCCAATCCGACGAAGAGGAAAGAGACAATGGGAAGCGCTGAAAAACCGAGTTCTATGGAAAATGGAGAATCCATTAGTAAAATTGACCCATCGATTATGACGGCAGAATTGCAGTGTGGGAATATTAAGAGGAACCGTGTCGCATTATAATATAGAATTCATGAGAAGAATTTCATATGTTGCTGCAATAAAGAGACAGTGAATTCTGTGTTCGAGTGGGACAGTTGAAATTAGCATGCTCATTTGGATCTTATCGTCAGTTTCTTCGAACCTCTCGTCATTTTTCTAGCGAATATGTGAAGCAGGTTGCCGGTAGAGTTGCAAAGAAGGCTTTGTTGTATAGGAAGACGCGAAAGAAATTGGTTAATATTGAGATCTTCTTCTTTCAGACCTTTATAGTTCTTCAAATATGCTTAACAGGTATTATTACAGTAAGGGAATCTCCAAATGAGAGGCTACCAGTAGATTATTACACCGCTAATGGACAGTTTAATTACCGTCTTAAGAAAGATAATATGCAGTTATGATCCCCTGGGTACACTCAGAGAGCATGACACCGTGAGTATCGTAATCGAAACAGAAAGAAGAAAAGTTCAGGAATTGCGTAACAAGAGCGATAAAGTGGGGATATCATGTTACAAAATGGTGAAATTACATGGTGGATGTAATACTCTGGGATACAGGACGAATATCGCAAAAAAAGCGTTGCGACATGCCTGTGGTGTCGAAGATGCGTTTGTCATTAATTACGGCGAATGTAATACTCAGAAGTTATGAATACAATTATTCATTTTAACGTTGCTCAATGAACTGCTACAGCCATGTGGGAGGTCATATGGAAACATTAACCCTTTATTCAAAGGAATTTCTTTAGGTGAACTGTTTCATTGCATCGTGAATCGTCAACAGTTCCAAAAGGGACTTTACATGCATGACATATGCATCTCATAATTAATCGTCGTACACGCGTTGATTGTTTCATTTCGCGAGAAAAAGTCGCGTGACTGCACGGATCCATTAACTACGAACACCTGTCCTTCGTTCCATCCATCTCATTCAGTCTATGAGATTGTCACACATTTTACATTGTACAATTGTACCGAATACGTTTCACGTTTAGAATTAGAGATAATGAAAATGGTACGCGTAAAATCAGGAATTGCTGAGAAATCAGTTACTCCCACAAACATTTGCATCTCACGTGAATCACCTGTTCGATCATCGTGAAAAAAAACATGCTCAATATCTAATCCTGCCTGTTACGTGATCTTTTTTTCCTGTTTTCACACTATTTCCCTAGAATCTGCGATCAATATTTCAAATGTTGAAGGATTTCCGCGTATTACGTACCGCAATCACCTTGAAGGTGCATCGACAAATCGATTTTTCTGCGCTGCTGTTCAACCTTCCATGAACCTAGATCATAGCGAGAAGAGTCGAAAGGGTGTAGTGGCGTGAGAATGAATTAAACATTAGACAGCATTACCGTGAACTATATGCATTATGTCCTATGCTACGGTATAGTGTATACTTTATTATGCATATTAATAAAAACTCAGCTGTATTCAAGAGTATTCGAGACGTATAGACGTGCTAGTTACCATTGTTCTAATGTCGCATTTCTGTTATCCCATCACTGTCCACATTCACAGACAGTCGCAAACGTCTTGGACTATCGTCCGTATGCGAAATCTATTGTCGGAGGTCAGGAAGATTATCAGACCGTAGTTAGCATGCATCGTAGTACAGGATATAATTACAGGATAAGGTCAGTCGGAACTATGGGAATTTTTTGTGTATCATAAATATGGGAGTGTTCGACTGACCAATGCCAGGCTACAGCACGTGTCGTTGAAAACACCTCATTACACTATTCCGTCGTTGAGATCTAATCAGTTCGCGATTTTTCCATTGCGTCTTTTCGCGAGCGTCGAGGCAAGGACGTCGGGTTCGATTGGGATCAGCCGCAAGCTTTGCTCGAAGGCGTTTATTTGTTTTAATCATTTTGCCAGAGATCAGTTTTGTAACAATCTTTATGAATGGAAAATGGCCATTTCTTATGAATTTTATTTTTTTATTTCCTTCGATCCTGCATCTTACATACACTAAGTTATTCCTTGTGTTCAGATAAATACTTACATATTACAATTACATAATGTAGTATTGCTTATGCTAAGACACCTGGTTTAATTCTTGCCCACGCTCGGGCTGATCGTTCCCTTTAACGAGAGGCCATGGAATAAGTATTTTCTCTTTTCGATTGGAAGGCAAGGACCGAATCTCGTAGCCATGATTCGAACTACTTTCAGGTATTACCTCTGCGTCGCTGTTCATAGCAGGCATCTCACCAGCAGTCTGCTCACCTTGCGAAGGCTTCTGGTTCCCATGCATTCCAGGACGATGGCCATTATGAGGATAAAACCCGCCAAATGGGTACCAAGGGGCCAGTGGAAAGGGCTCTGCATGAAGTGGAAGAAAAGGAACACCTTTGAATCGGGAAGCGAAGTGATCGGGGAAGACGTGACCAAAACGATGATGTGGCAAAACGTGAAAGGGGCCCAAGGGATATCCTCCTGGATAGAAGTCTCCATAAAATGGACCTTGCCCTGGGAATCCATAAGGATACCCATTTCCTGTTGAGTTACCATTTCCCTGTTCATTATCTGGCGATTGCTCCAGAGCTCCTGAATTCTGATCTGGATTTTGTGGCTGTGCAGGCTTGTGCCCATTGAAATGCGGCTGATAAGGAGGAGGAAACCCATAGCCATAGAAAGGGTGCGGCCCAGGTGGAAACTGACCATTAGTAGAATTGTCTCCAGGGTGTCCTCCAAATCCTGGATCGAACGACCCATTGAAAGGACCATAGTAAAAGCCAGGATGCCCATAGAACCCACCGTGATAAGGTGGTCGATAATGAAACTGAGGACCATAATCGTAACCTGGTAACGCTGACTGTCCCTGACTTTGGTCATGAGTCAACCTAGAAGAATCGTCTTCAATCTGCTCTCTTGCAGGTGTTGGAGGCTGACCATTTCCTTCCACAAGTTCGCCATTAGAATAAAACAATCCTGAATGTCTATAAACTGATGGATGCTGAGGAACATTAAAAGGACCATGGTAATTAAGATCGTCTGTTATCCTAGCTCCCTGAATTTTCTCGTTCCTAGGATTGTCCTCGACCCCTGCAGTTTCAACAGGTTGCACAGCACCTGATCCACCTCTCTGATGCAAATGGTAACGTGGATGGAACCCAAACTGTCCAAGATGAGCAATTCCTCCATTAGGAGGTTGGTGGTAGTGACTGGGGTAGCGAATAGGTGCTCCATTGATATCTGTGTCGATGGAATTCTCTCTAGCATCGCCATTAACGTTTCCTGCTGCTTCTAGGTTGGCTGCTTCTTCAGGAATACCCTGTTGACGATGTAGCAAGAATTGTGGATTATAATTTCTCTGGGGATTATAATTATACTGTGGATTGTCGGCGATATAAGCGCCATGGAATCCCCTTCCCACTTCGTCTACAGTCTGTGGCTTGGCGAATCTCCTCGAGCGGTTCGAAGACGGCTTTGTCGTGGCTTCTGGCTGTTCCTTTTTAATATTATCGATGCTTAAGGTTTGTCTTTCCGGTGGCTTCTTGAGAGAACCCAAATAGTTGACCGATTGGTTCGACAGTGAATCTTGAAAGTCGCTCAGCAAGGTCGACGAGAGGATGGATGCCACGTTCTTCGCGAACGACGTCAGGACCTCGGCACCTATTATGCAAATGAGTGGTTTAGAAAGTGTAGGTTTGTTATGATTTTGGAAATAGATGTCTAAGCTGAGATGTAAGACAAGATAATTTTTGTGTGTAAAGAATTTGATTCTCCTTGCTTGTAACGAATATTGATAAAAATCTGATAAAATGTAAAAATGAAATGTAAATTAATTGAAATAAGAATAAAATATTATATCCCCTTATTATTTTACTTGTAGCTTTCCTCTCGCTCTGAATCATCAGTATTTACTTGATACTAAAAATATTAATTTATCTGAATTTCTTAACATCCAAAAAAGTGATTGGTATATCCTATGAGGTCACACCTTATACGTTCAAATTTTTTCAATTCCTCCATAACAGGAACAGTTTCTCAAAAAATTTCCTCGAATGTTGCATAACTGCACAGCCAATAAAAGAAACCACAGCAGTCTGCCACATTATGAACCATTCAAATTATCCTGAATTAATGTAAATTTCGACAAAATCCAAAATATTAAAGCATTCTAGACACAAAAACGTGGATCCTGTTACCGTAGTGGTCATCAATGTAGAACGAATATCATTCTTGTGGTTGTGAAACAGTAATTTTGTTCTCCCTGTCTAGCGAGGATCGCATTAACGTCCATAGTTGCATCGTGCGTGCAGTTCTCGATAGCTAACAGGTATGCATCACGCTCGATGTCACTCATACTTTCTCCCCTTTAGCGTTCTCGCTCCGATTCAGTCGATGCAACACTGACAAACTTTGAATAATTACAGGCAACAATGTAGCATCATTTATCCCTTGGACATTTCCATCGTTCTTTTTCTGTTCCTCTTTCACGCGACGCGTATGAACGCTTCGAGCGACGCTTGAGTGGAGATGGTCTCTTACCATGCGTCGAAATCACCGAAACGACGGCTGCGTTTACTGGGAGACTGCGACTGCAGTTATGATGTAACGAAGAATGTAATGGGTTTAGGGATACTACATGCGTAGTATTACTATCTACTGAATAATTCGTAGTACAACTTTTATTAAAGGTTTTCAAGTACCACAATTATGATAATAAAAAGGAGTATGCAGAATGGTCGATTGTCACTAGGAACTACTGATCTAAAAATAATCATTGTTGGTTCAAAAAGTGGCTCAAGGCCAAGCGCGAGGATTACTGAGTGTTTCCCAGAGCGATATAACAATCTGCTTACTGACTCCAGTTTTTGCCGCGTTCACATCGTCTTGAAGGACCCAAAGCACCGTGCAGAGCACCGTTATCTGCGACAGAACAAAAGCAAGAGTTAGAAAAACAAGAGTGGAGGCTATCCTCCTCTTTGCATCGTGAAAATCCCGACCCCTTTTCCAGCTGCGTAACACGCGCGCAATAATGACCCCTTCACGATGCACGTGCCCCGCAATTTTCCATAATACGATGTTTTATTTGTCATTGCGTGACGTAACAGGCGTACCCGCGCAAATCCAGAAATCAACGCACCGTTTCATACGTGACACACTTGCTTTTCGACATCCTATTGTGCTCGATTGTGCAAATTTCGAGAGCGTCGTGAAAACGAAAGAACGAGTACTAGGATAGAAGTTTTCAATTTGGACATCTGATTAGAAATTTCAGATTAAATTCATGGGGATGGGTGGATCAAGATGAAGAAGTCACAATGTTTGTCAAGAAAGCGAATAATCTCGCAAAGGGAAGTAATCAATCCTGTTCGTTCGCGGTGATAGTACCTGTTGTCCGTGAGCTTGCAACGCTTGACGAATCAATCGATAGCGAATGGACATTATTGCTTCCTGAAGTTCCGAGGATTCCAAGAACGAAATTGAGCACGTACCATTGAGAAAATAATTGGTTATGGTTGTATAATATCGGCGTCCTATTGTGAAATAGAGTCACGCACAGATGAAAGCAGGAAAATAGACTACAATTATTCTGTCGTTTATTGCGGATCACGTAAGGAAACAGTCTTGATTGATTATTACGTATTTCCAACTTTTTCCATTCGAGGGATCTAATTGTGAAGTTATACAATTAGAAACTAATAGGAAATGAATTTCCAGTATTCTGCACATAATATTCTATTGTATAATAGTAGCAAGTGAAATGAATATAAAAAAGTGATTTCGCAGAAAGTTTCAATCATCGGGAGAATGATCCGAGAAATACGTGAAATTCCTCGATACGTATCATTTATCGATAAATGATTCACTTGGACAGCAAAAAAGATTGTTTTGCACTTCATTCATGGTTTATTCATTCACGAGTTCAATTTCTTCTAGTGCGCGGTTGCATTGAAACGTACATAGTCATTTGCGATTTACGCGAGACGCAATGAATGACCACTATCGCGATCGAAAATAAATTACGATTCACTAGCAATTGTGGAATGCGTTTCTAGTTAAATCGATCAAACAACTTTCGCATCGGTGAACTGACCGACTTCATTCACATCTTTCCCTCAACAAAGTTGCACAGCATTTCTATATTGCTACTTTTTATTCAGCTTTCGATCATAGTAAGTGACACTGTTTTAAATGAAGCTCAAGGAGACACAATAGTAAAATATTAAACAATAGCTATTCAACATTTGACATGGTTTTATCAACGAGAAGGAATCTGAGGAACGTGTCCTTATATAAATATTTCTATTTGCAGTAAATGGCATAGATTTGAAGTGGAACGTGGTCTCAGTACACAGACTCTATCCTCTATCACATATTGTTACACTCGGATCGTAATTAGCATGATTATGCAACGTTTAATCCTTTCTTCTCGCAAGGACGTGTACCTTAGAGCACCCAGATAGACACACGGCAGATGTATCATAGAAGGATTAATTAAAATTTATCTGACAAGTATAAATCTCGAACAACACCTGTGCAACTCATCTATCTGGGAACCCGAATAAATTATCATGGTTGTGCAAATTTCGTTCGCCTAGCGATAACACCGATTTGCAAATAGAAAATTGCATTGATAGATCACTTCATTTCTATAGTTAAGGAACTCATTCAATAAAGGTAAAATTAACTTCGTGATTTATTATTGCAAAACAGCGAGGATTGAGCAAGTGTACACGTTATCTCCCCTAGTGGCAACGCGCGATGCACCATGCAGAAATAAATTGCTAATCATTGGTGTTCACGCGGCTAATTTCTGTAGAATAGCAATATTCACTATTTTGAGTGAATCAATGTTGAAAACACTACTCCTCAAACACAAAAAGATTGATGCCTTAAATTGTCACTTATCAATAACTTCGCAGAAATAAAAAGTCAAATAAGCAACTCAATTATGCAAAGCGCTTTTACTTGAATCGCATCGAGACGAAAATCAATTTGCTCGACACCTGTTCACAAAGCAGCTTCATTACTGCATGGCACATTCTTGCAAAAGACGAATATCATCTTCATAGTTGCGAGATAGTCTCTCCTATTTTTTCTGTCAACGAGGATCGTAGTAGCAGTTGTATACTCACATGTAGAGGGTAATGCATCGTGCGTGCGACTCGTGACGACTAACAGTCATACACCATGTCCGATGTCATTTATACTTTCTCTCCTTAAACGCTTTTGCCCTAATCCAATTGATAGGGGGCCCACAAATTTTGCATATGGCGAGCAAGCATTCGATTCCAGGGAGGGTGGTGAAAGTAGCTTCGGTTTTCATTCTAAAGGAATTAGTTCCCTCGAAGATACATAATCAAACTATTTTCTCTATGTGAACTCTTTAATTGAAAAAGAGATATTATTTGTTTCAACTATTTCTATTGCTTCTGGATACTTTTGCAACATTTGGGAGACGTTAAAAAATATAATAATTAACGCACATTGAAATACTGATACGTGTTGCAATGTAATTGCACTGTACACTTCACTGATTTCCGGTGCAAGTGCATCCAGATAAACCACTACTTGTCAGAGTATCTTTGCAATCGTTTCTTCTACCTGTTGCACCAGTGATTGAGCGAATTTAACAGAAGAGAAGTATTCTTAGTCAAGACTATAATAAGTTCGCTAACAAGACAGCATATCCCTGCAGCTAAAATTCTGAAGCCTGAACAGTAATAGTAATTTAATAGCCTTCGTCATGTAACATAACACGATTCGATGATCACATTAAAGCGAGAAATATTGAACTATGACCTTTCTAAAAATAATAGCTGATGCTGTAATAATGGCACCAGAAACATAGCAGACTTCTAACCAGTCGAAACACTTTCCTTCCATCCAACAGATGCTCCATGCAACCTTCTCAACAAGTCACCCTTTCCTCCAACTTAAAATAATGTCTGGGTGTTGCAACAAAGTTGATTTCGCCTGGAAACCAGTTTGCAAAATGGAAAATCTGTGGGTTCACTATTGTATGATGGTATCTAAACATCTGTTTAATGTCTTTCCTTTTATTTATTTCATTTCTTACTACTTAATAATGAAGATTTATTTTATTGTTATATGACACAATGATGTGGTGGCAAATGGGAGAATGCAAGTTATTTCTAATATTCTACTAACAATGACTTTTAGTATCCTATTTGACTGATGGTACCAAGCACTCCAGGAGCAACGACACCAGGAACCTTGTAAATTTGCACTGCTGACGGTTGTTGTCCCACTAATCTAGTAGCTCTGACGTTTGGGGTAACCACCACTGGCTGACCACCTCCGTATCCATTTAATGCTCGAGCCTGCAGGATATTATTTCCCTGATTCGCGAATCCTGGGTATTTTGCTATCATCCCACTTATGCTTCCGTATGGGATGCCACCTGTAAAGAAGAAACAATAGCTAGTTGAGAAATATATCTGCGTCATTCACTATTCAAATAATAATTAGAACTCTGCTCTAATGAGACTCCAATCTTCTTAGGCTCCTGGTTCATACTTTCTACGCTGAAAAGTGAAAGGATTTCCAAGTCCACTAGTCTTGAACAGTGTCGGCCTCTGTTGTTATACAACTAAGTGCAAATTGTTGACAATTCATTACGCAAAGGTCAGGATTAGTTCTATCTATGCAGACACGGAAGTGTCAAATTGGGAGCTAATTTATGCATCGATAATTGGTGAGAGATATTACAGTGTTTGCAAAAGGTTTGAAGAAAGTGATCTGACTGACTTACCATACGCCAATCCATTTACCATCTCTACGATCCCTGCGCTATCCGGTGCAGCTGCTGATAAGTTCAGCAAACCAACCACAGACAGCAGCAAAGTGGCCTGTAAATGTTGAGCTACTAGCAGTAGATATTGATTCATAAAAATATTCACTTCTGAAGAAATAATGAATTGATTAAATACAACTCTTTCAAGTGTTAGCTGAGTAAATAAATTTTCTGGTGATCTAAGAATTGTTAAACCTGTCCATGATTTAGTTTTAGTTTTCCTTAGTTTTCTTTTCTTCTAATACCCCTCTAAAGCTTAGAAATTTCGCGAGACACTAACGATAAGCAAATACACTTGAAATGTTCACTGTTAGACGTTAAATATTTCCGCTTTCTCCAAACCCCTTTTTGTTGAAACCACTTGTTTTGTGCAGGTAAACTTTCAATTGCATACATAACACGAAGTACCGAAAGAATTAACATTTTTCGATAGCCCTTGCACAGTAATATCCTGATTTCTTATTGGTAAGAAAGAAGCTAATGAAATAAGGATAAAATTGGAACGTCAAGTGGAATAGCAAATTATATACGCGACATAAGATTACTATTAACTGATCTACTGAACATATGGACATTGGAGAACAAAGTCACCTCTCACAGAGTCACTCACGTGATTTTTGCCACTCATGTTCGACTATTTTCTCTTTTTGTTCTACTTAAGACCGCTTATGTGCTGAGTTAGTAATCATCACGTGAGGGACAGCGTTCTCTCTGTTAGTATGCCATTGCACACAGTGTATGCCCTTTGGAATTTCTTTGTCTTATTGCTCCACTCCCTTTAATATTACATACATCTCAATTAATTGCATTACACTTCATTTACAAAATAATTTTAAACTCTTTATAGAAATAAAACTTGATAAATTTCATTAAAAGAATTGTGATTTCGCCAACTTTTATTAATGTTTTAGAAGACCACGAAAACTTAATTCTCACTACACTGAAATAAAAGATCACAGAAGAAAAAGTAGAAAAATATACCTTTTGGGAGAACATATCGACTCTTTGCTAGACACGACCCGCGAACTAAAGGAAACTAAGGCGCCAAAGTAAAGATCGAATTATATATGGGGCTCGGCCACACGGTTGACCAATCGAGAGCTGGTATTGCCTTTCAGCGCCGAATGTTATTCATCGATGCAGGATTTTATTAGAATGCAATACGTGAACCTTAATAGAGGATATCGTCCACCTTAACCTTGGTGAACGCCTAGCTGCCTCTCACATCCTCCATGCTGATCGTGGGTAACAGATGTAAATCCCTTTTCTCTTGCATTTCTGCTGGCAAATATCATTTTCTCAATAAATCACAATTTCTTTTCATTAAAACAAATTTACGTACACATTTCATATGCTCTGAAGAATTTTCTAATTTGATCATAGGATATTGGTAATTGAAAGTCATTCAATTCCCTCAGGTCACTTAGTTCTAATAGCCACATAAACCGATGGATATTTAATTACATTAATCATAGAATATTGCAGCCATAATGATATTTAGACCATGAAATTCATGAACGCTGGCAATTTAAATAAAGTCATTATCTGCTTAATGGAGAAATGTAACAGCATCGCAACCACGGTGAGTCATTATCCTTCAGGCAACATAGTACACTAGTGCATAAATGCAAGAGATCTTTTATAAATAAATTGTCTATACATCACTTACTAGACTTCGTACACAATAATTAATAGAAAAGTTATTGGTAGTTTCTTAAGTTCCATAGAAAAATAGTGACAATCTAGCGTATGGAATTAGATCAAGGACAACCAGCTTAGGAGCAGGGAACGTATAATAATTATGTAAGAAGATCAATTATTTATGGATAGAAGTTGCAAAAGGTAATAATCAGTGTCGAGAATATCAGAATTTCAAGAATCCTAAGATGCTTTTCTTACCCTCCACGCAACACTTTATTCAGAATAATTTGATTTATGTACAACAACACAAATAACAAATAAAAATCTTAACAAACAAATAAGTTTATCTATGAAAAACCTACAGGAACAAGTAGGAAAATATTGCAATTGCATAACTGTGAAACGAGCTTCCTTCGCTACTATTCAACTTCCTCCTGAATCATTATAGATAATGCTATCGGAAAAAGATATACTCTACGTAATAATAAAGTCTTTGCTCCAAGTCTTTCACAAACTTCGCGCCACTTTCCCTTTTCTTTCCCCCGCTTTGGCTCCCCTGCCTTTTTTCTTCGTCCTCATGATCCTGTAACAATTCGATTTTCACACTCCTCTTTCCATTCTCCTCTTTTTGCTCCGATACATTCTGACTGCCTTCGCACGTCTCGATTTTTTGGTGGCTTAGCCGAGACAGTTCTCAGCAGTTTGTCCTCCAAGTGGTTCTGAAATTGGTTGTTTCGTAAGCGACACGTAATTATTGTTCGATATTTCTACTCTATTTTGTATGGTATTCTATACTATCTAGTCAGTTTTGTACCTAGATCGATTGCTAAATAATGAAAGAGAAACTCAAGGAGACTGTAATGATACCTGCTTTACCTGATCTACAGGGAAGTTAAGTTAAAATTAATTAGTAAAAATATCCTGCCTTAAAAATCGTAATTCTCTGATATCCAGGAAACAGAAGACATGATCTCCCTAGATCCTTGCTCGGATAGCTGAACAGCCCTGCTCGGTGGTATACCTATGTCTGCTTTCAAGACAGTGCCAAATTCATCGTCATAATCATCAGGGATAGTGTAAGACTTGTCAAAATCCCCGACATCCTTGAAATCTAAAGTCTCATCCTCATTTTTGGCAGAGGACTCTTTCTTTCGTTCAGACTCTGTTTCTTCAGTCTTCTTTGCATCAATACCCAATTTTTCTTTGATTTTAGACTCTATTTTAGCACTGTCATTTTTTATAATTTTCTTTTGGCTATCATTGTGCCCATTTAAGTTTTCTTCCTTGCTTGAACTTTTCTTCTCTAGCTCCACATCCCTGAATTCACTCGAATTTTTAATCGTTTCGCTGCCTTTTTTGTCGTGCTTCTCTTTTGAATTATTCTTCAATACTGAAGCATCTGATGTGATCTTATCACTGTCGAGTAATTGGTTTTGGGTCTTGGAAATAGGTTTCTTATTCAAGTCCTTCGCCGACTTCGGCTGTTTTCTCCTCACTACCATCGGAGCAGGAGTCGTACTCGAAATGGATGTAATCGTGTCAGGCGTAGATACAGTAGGTTTCTGTCTTCGACGACTTCGATCCACCACTGACTTCGTCGTGCTTTCCACTAGAGGAACGACATTTTTCAAAGGCCTACGTCTCTTTTTGCTCGTACCATTTACGTCACTTGTAGAATTGGTAACATTAGTTGCCTTCGATGCTAACAATCGTGACTCTGAATTATCTAAAGTACCATTCGACAATATATTTAAATTTCTGAGTTCCTTTTCTACTTCACTCTTCAATAAATTCCTTCCAGCGCTCACTTTCGTGGAATTTACACTTGAATCTTTCAGAGACTCCTTTCTTCCATTTCTTCTCGTAGGTGCCAAAGTGACATCCTCAGGAACTATTCCTCTGGAAGCTCCTCTACTTTTCGAAGCTCCAGAAGCTTTCTTCTCCTTTGGACTCTCTTTAGAGTCTTCTCCAAGTGTCTTCGTGTTAGTTCTACTTACATCTTCCACGCTCCTGGACCGCACACTCGTCGACTTCTCTTTCAAAGGCAGCCTAGTGTTCTTAGAATTATATCTGCTACTATACTTCACTGGTTTAGGTTCACTACTGCTCTCTATATTGTCAGAAGCATCTTCTTCTGAAGAATTCACCTTCATACGAGTCCAAAAACGATATCTTCCACGAGGATAGGTGTTTCTTCTATATTTCTTCGTGAAACTGCCTTCATCCTCTTCGTCTTCCAAACTCGTTGCCAGTCTCTTACGTTTCTTCTCCTTCCTTCTTCTTTCTTCTTCAGCAAGACGTTCTCTTCTCTCCCAAGGATATTCATATTCTCCTACCGACTTACTGTGATATCGATCGCGTCTCCCTTTCTTATCATCCTTCCTATCTTTGTACCAAGGGAAGACATATTCTTCTTTTTCTTCGCTCCCTTCCACCTCCTTGGAGTACTCCTCAGAGCTCCCTTTGGGTTGTAATATAGTGTAACTGGAAAAGGAAAATGGTGGATGGAAGAATGCTGGTTTATTCACTCGAGGACCAAGGTCTGAGTAGCTTTCGTCCTCGTAGTTCTCTGCTGGAGAAGTTGGCCTGGATGAGTAAGTGAAGAAAGTTCGATCCTCCTCAGAATCGCTGCCCTTCGAGGAAGTGCTGGTTTCTTCAGTAGATTCTGTGTTAGTCTGGATCTTTGCACTCTTTTCTGCCTCCTCTGAGGACTCCTCGTCAGAGAAGGGCGATTTTTGAGAGCTTTTCGAGGCATCATCATTTTCTTCTTTTTCTACGCTCTGTTTGGTATCGATCGATTCGATATTGGCGAAGAAATCTTTGGAGTTATTGCTCTGAGGGACATATGAACTCTTCAAGTCCTCAGAGGATATGTCTGTATATCCTGGAGGATCACCATCTAAAAAAGTCTTCAATCTTGCAATTGCGGGAGGCTCTGGTGTAGTGGTTGTACTTTCATTTACGTTTTCGTGGACTGCGTAGGTGTTTTCTGTTTTATTTGAAGTCTGATCTTCTGAGAACTCGGGAGAACTTTTTCTGAAGTGATTTTCTGGGTCTTTGGATGGACTCGGCTGCTCTACTTCAGTGTCATTGGTGACATATTGAACTCTTCGATTCTCTTTTGTCAGCTCCTGGTCATTTGCTTCAAGATTTGGATTAGTAACTTCTGACTTGGTCCAATTAATTGTATTAGTAGAGTTTAGCGAAGGTTCTTCTGTTGTAGTTGGTATTGAAGGCTTCCTTCTCCGAATATAATTATACTTTGGCTCCTTCCTCTTACTATTCTCTTCAATCTTGGTTTCATTCACAAATTTTCCAGTTCCCCTCACTTCCCCCTTCGGTTTCGAGTGCCTAATCCTATCTCTGATAGTGTAAATCACCTTCTCAGACGGTTCTTTCTTCGGATCTTCCTGAGTGTCAGACGTAATATTAACCGAGACAATTTTTGGCACTTTAGACTTTCTTTTAGAGACAGAAGCCTTCGAAATGGGTGCTAAAGTCGTCGAATCCGGAAGAGAAGCATTTGTAGCTTCCGTTGTTGAGGTAGCCTGATCTCCAAAATCATCACCGATTCTCTCTTTGCTACCACTTTCTTCTGAATCGAAGAAAAATTTCATTTTACCAATATTTTTCTCTATAGATGATACCTCAAAAGAAGAATCATCATCCTTCGCGTTCCTCTTATAAATACGAATCTTCTGTCGACGATTCGCAACTCTCAGGTTGGACACAGGCTTTTGTATGAGCGGCATCCACGGCATACCATTCGGAAGAACTCTATTCCTCTTCTGAGACATACGATGCCTGTTGAGATATTTTGGTGGCATCAACCCTTTGATACTTATATCTACATTATTATTCGGCTCAACAATATTTATCGATACGCTGTCTTTCTCCTTCTCCTCACGATTAGTAGAATTCTTAGTCGTATTACTTTTATCTTCCTTCTTATCTCCCTTATCAGTGACTCCAGCTTCTTCTGAAGACGATACCGTAGTAGTTTCATAAACCATGTATGAATTTGCCATGTTCTTGATGGTTCCCATGACATCTTCGTAAACTTGGCTCTGGTATGGCATAAACCTCGATGACATTTCACTAGCAGAGGTAACTGGTCGTCTGATAATCTTCTGAGGCCTTCGAGTTTTCACGTACCTCGTTTTGGAACTCCTGACTCTATACACAACAGGTCTGCTTGGCCTGACTCCTCTAGGATAGCTTTTATAACGAATTACTCTCGATTTCTGAGACCTCATGGAAGTGGAATCTGGTCTTCGTTGTCTGCTGTAGCTCTCAGGTTTTTTAGAAGTCTTCTGCACCACGTAGTCATCGTCTTCCTTCGGGAACATCATTATCCTGGATGCAAACTGTTTCGAGTCGAATTGAATAGGAGCTTCTGGTTCTTCTACCTCCTTCTCTAGGAACAGTGGATTGTCGAATGGGTCCTCGTCGAAATACTTAGCTTTAAAGCAGTCGAGCTTGTCCCCCAAGCCACTGATACGAGGCAGGTTTTCATTTAGGCCTCTATCAGCTACTGGTTCCTCCTCCTTTGGCAGCACATCCAGTTTTGGCTCCACTTCGTCGCAGTGCTTGTAAGCATCTCGCGAGTTATAGAATTCCATTCCTCCATACGTCTTTCTGGGTATTCTTCTAGGGTCCATTGCATACCTCAATGCAGAGGGACTCGGTAATTTCTCACTTTTATAGAACGGGTACTTTTTCAAGTCCAACGTGGGCTCAGCGGTAGTAACATTAATAAAACGATCTTCTTCAGGCAGTTCCTCTACATAGTCAAAATCTGGGACTTCCACCTCCACCTTCTTCTCTCCTTTTGCATCTTCCTCCGTTTGATTCCCATTGAAACGAGCATCGATCTCCCTACTAACAACCTCTTCAGCCACCTTGGGTGCCTCTTCCAGAAGCTCCTCGTGACTGTGACCTCCGTAGACACTTCTCCTCTGCCTCAACTTTCGTTTCGTCCTCAAGCTACCCCTCTTTCCACTTTTCCTTAAGCTTTCCTTGGAACCAGCTCCACGAGAACTTTCTCCTTCCTCGACACTCCCTCTGCGCAGCGATCCAAGGGACCCTTTCCCTCCATCGATCACAGAGGATCTCGATTTCTTTTCGTCAACCGGCCCCGTATCCAGCACAGGCCCCACTTCCACGCCCAGCGTGCCTCTCCGCCAATTTCTCTCGATCCGTCGATTTTTCGCGGACTGGTCTGTTTCACCCCGATTCGACGTGCCATTGTTTGCCAGCGCGACTTTCACGACGCGACCCTCCCGTCCCGCGGATCGTCTTTCCCTCCTTTTTGCACGGCCGATTGCCTCGAAGCCGATCGACGCCTGACGGAACGGTCTCAGCGCGTTTCTGCTCTGTTTCAACCTGTTTCCTCCATCCGTTAGGTAATCGTTCGCTTCTTTGTACCTGACGTACTCGCTGGCGGACGACGCCAGAGGCGGCATCAGGTCAGTAGCTGGCATTGAGTACCTTTTGCGCGTCTGGGGCTGCTTGGGTGCGGGGAACGAGCCGCCTCGAGGAGGAGGCGCTCGGTGCATCGTGCGACCGTAGTTCTGCACTTGAGGCGACCCGTCCTCGACTGGTTTCCTAAGATGAAAGTTCTGGTAGCCGACTTCAGTCGCCTTCTGCGGCGCTGGAGGTCGCATTCTTGTTAGATCCTTCGACTCGTCTTGATTGCTTGAAAGAAAGTTGCTCTGGAGCGCGTTTGAATAGAGGTTCTTCGCGTTGTCCTCGTTCCTCAGGTGCGTCAGAACTTTCATGTAGTTGTCGTTTAATGTGACACTTGGGCTTTCACTTGGGGTGTTGTTTGTGGGCTGCGATTCCTGTTTTGGGGTGTCCAGTGAGTCAGTGGGTCTCTTCGATTTCTGTCTCATCGTGATCTTGTAGCGTGGCTTGCGATTCATGAGGGAAGTTAGGGGGGAGAGAAATGGGTTATCGAAGCTCTGGATTGATTCTTGACTTGCCAGATTCCTTACGGGGTCTGAGAGAGAAATGGCCTGGTAATTGTTGAGTGTTTCTAGTAAGTGAGAGTGGTCTGTCGTTGGCGGTGCTTTGGTACTGATAGGCTGCCACTTGTCCACGCTTGTTAGTTGGTTATTTTGAGCAGGACTTTTCAGGTATTCTGGATTGGCGAAGGACTGGGCAGAAACTAGCTTTTGAGGACTTAAGATTGAGGACTCGGTTATAGGGTATGGTGTTGTTTGTTCTACATACAGAGGGTAAGGTGAGAAGCCATACTCCAGGAAGGAAGGAGCTTGCACGAGACTTGGACTGAGGGTTGTGGCCTCTAAAGCTAGGGGCTGCACGGTGGTCAACTGATTCTGCAATGCCTTGAAATAGTCCCAGAAGAGGTGACTGTAGCTCACTGGCATTGGACTCCCGTCTGCTCTTTGGAAGTCGATTATCTTCCCATAAGGAGAAGGATTCCCTTCGACTTCGTATCTGTATGATTCTAAAGGATTGTTTGGAGAATTCTGTAACATCTCTGGCAGAGTAGTTGTCCTATAAATTGTTCTCTCTGTGGTGATCCTGTCTTCCTCATCTGGAACTCTCGTTGTTGCATAATTTTCTACATAGACGCTATCATTCTGATCTGGTTGAGACTCTTCTACGTTGTCATTAACCTTCTTCTTTTTATTTTTCCCTCTTTTCTTCTCCTTCTTCTGACGATAACTATTACTCTTCTGGGAGTCTGCTAAATTTTCTTGCTCAATTTCCTGGGCTTTCTCTATCTCTTCAGCTTCCTTCTCCACATCCTCCTGTAGCTTCTGTATACCCTCCTCAGCGACCACCTTTGGGTCGTATCTCTTCTTCCACTCACCTCCATCATCGTTACCCTCTAGCATTTTCTGATACTCTGTCGTAGTCTCATGGTAGTCTCTATAATCATCTTCGTAATCCTTGAACTCTTCGGGATCGATGGTCTTATGTTTCCTAAGCTTCGCTGAATTTCCTTCGCGTTTATCATCATCTCCAGCCTCTTTCCTCAGGTCCATTTGATCGTGCAGCTTTCTAGCGTATCCCTCATGAAAGTCAGCATCCCTGATGTGACCAGCGTGATCGTAGGCAGAATCTTCGTAGCCTTCTTCAGTGTACACAGTGTTTACCTTCGAGTTCCTGACTACTTCCCTCAACCTAGCCGCGTTCTTCCTTTCCTCGTCCGATTCTGCGTTCTCTATTGCTTTCTTCTGCGGCAGCCTCCTCACTGTGTTAGTCCTTCTGACCTGTGCCAAGAGTTTCAGTGGCACATCTTCTTGGGAGCCATCCCTGACCCTTGCTGGCTTGGCCCATTCACCTGGAGCTTTGTATTTCGGCTTCGTGGGGACATCCTTTGGTTCTTCATGCTCCGAGTAAGGTATCACGTGGTCTGGAGGACCCTCAGGGTCGTCCTCATCGTCTGAGTTTTCGTCATCGTACGGAGGGTCCTCGAACCTGTTGTAGACGATTGTCTCAGAGGACTCAGCGGGGTCCTGGTCTTCCTGTACGCTGGTCGATGTTTCTATTCCCAGTTCACTAGTTCTAGAGGTGGTAGTCACTGTCTCGTTCCCATCACTTCCAGCATAATCGCTTACTGTACTTGGAACATAAGCATAGCCTTCAAGAATTAACACCAGAGGCAAGAACAAACAACAAATTGTAAGTGCTCGACTCATCGCGCTATTCTGATCTTGCCATCGCACTTGCTGGTAATAGGTACACTATTCTTCACTTTCAGAAGAATGACATCACGTAATCCTAATCCATGGAGACCATCCTGGCAGAATATCAAATCTTCCACAAGACACAATACTTCTACGATCACAATTATCGAACTCTTGCACTAGAAACGAAACTCTGATCGATGATTACCGATTCTTGGCTAAGAGGCACGCGATCTGAAGTTTCTAATCATTTTCGAATGAAAACCGCCGTCGAACTGTTCGCGGCGCCGTCCACCTGGCCTAATTTATATTTTCTAGCGATCAGAGCGGCAGAGTAGGGTCCCCAGGCTGTGGAGCGTGCAAGCCTAAACGATCAACGGTTCTGTCACTCTCGATTGAATCCCTCGCGGTGGATCGTTTCACCAGAGAAGGGAACGAAGAAATTCTCGATCGACCTGTCCTCCTGCGCACTAATTGCACCAGGTTCCTGTTTTTTCTCTGAGCCAGTTTTCGCGCGATTTGGTAATTACCAGTGAATAGCTTCGATCTATGTATCAGAAAGTTTGCGCTTCTTGCTCCTCCGTTTCCCTCGATCTCAGTCTTTCTCACGACACACTTATTTCACTTTTCTGAGGACTTTCGAGGCTGGACGGTGTTGGACACGAGTTTAATTAGTCAAGGTTTTTGGCTGCGATATTCTGGAGATCTTTTTAATGGTTCGCTGTGGCTTATTGGTCGACGAAGGGGACAGATACTTGCTTGTCAGAGTTTCTTCGTAAATTAAAGTACTTCAAAGTGTTTAAACTTGAGAATTATTTTAGCAGAATTTCTAGTTTAAGGAAAAATAAGTTTGGAATAAAAAATATATAAATCTTGGAAGAATGCGCTGTTATTCATGGCGCGATAAAATCCTGCAGGTCATAATCAGGTGCCTTCACGCTCGAAGCACCCGTTACTTAGCATCCATTCTGGTTACTGTAATTCTGCAGCAGCAGATGCAACAGTATTATTACCGCAGTCTAGCTTTGATGAATCAGTTTACTCTACCGTACATTTAATTACAATTTTACAATATAATATTCTCATAATCACCTAATAGCTGTCATTAACATCGGGCAATTAATTCCTCGTGCAATTAAACAGTCTATAAACTTGCACAGCGATCAAATACCACCTCGAATGATATAGTAAACCGTGTCCGCAAAGTATTTCAATTGTTCGATTACCTCAGGTCGTGGAACGACCATCTCGAGAAAAGGAGTTTCTAGAATTCGAAGTTCAGTAACGTTTTATCCGGAGGCAGCGAAGCGGAGAAAACTGTGGCTCGGGCGACACGCTTCGCGGCTCGACGCGGAAAGACTCGGTACAATCGCCTTAGCAGAAACCTGGCAAGCGAAACAAACGATTCACAGACGACTGAGCTAAGCAAAACGCTCGGTGCTCTTGACTGTGAAGAGGGCAGTTGATGTTCCTTTGGAATTGTAAGATGCAGTAAGTGCATTTGAGATTGCTGCAGTCAGGTCTGGGATGGCAGTCAAATAAAACGAAAGGGTTAAAGGCACTTAAGATGAGGAAGAGTTGCGTTATGGATAATGGGAAATATTTAGGATAAGATACAGGTGGATGGAATTAGATATTCGTGGCCTCCTGCACGACTTCTGGATTCTACGATATTTTAAAAATTCTTTTTATTATTTTACTCGAACCGTTGTTACATCTTTTATTGAACGATTCCTAATTTCCTCGCGTCTATTCATAAATACAGAAAAGTAACAAATAATAAATATATTAAGGGAAAATTCTCGCAATATTACATAACTACAATGAGCTCGCGATTGCACCTGCCCAACATGGTCATAATACTTTGCAGGCGTCCAATCTGAAACTTCCATCATCGTAAAAAGCTTCACGGTCCCGTCTAAAGCGGTTCTCATCATGAAGAACGAGTAATAATGAAAAAAAGGAGTATCTTAACTAACGAATGCGTATAAAAATATATCTAAAATATAAGTCTACTTTCAACGTGAATGTCATCGCCTTGACTAACGTTAAAGCACGTTTAATACACGAAAAAAACGATCAGGTACTCTGAAGATAAAAAAACGTCGTTTAAGATGATATCATCGGTTTCCACGAGTTCGAATCATCTTGGATCGATGACGACTGGGTCTCTGTCGATTGCAACGCTTCAGGTCTAAAGAAATCGATAATGGGATGATAATTGTAATTAATCCTCCTCTGTGGTTCCTGGTACTCATCGTCGAATCCACCATTCTGGAGTCGTGAAGTGGCGTCCATGTCCAGATCGTATGGCTGACTGTATCTATGTCGCAATTTCATTTGTGGTGATTTCAATTCAGTTAGAAACTAATATTCTGATTCATCAGTGATTACCTGCTATCAGTTGTGCTATTATTCGTAGTTTCAGCGCGGTCTTCAACGTGGGATGTGGATTCTCGTCTGTAAGGTGGTCTGCCAGGCCTGCTTGGCCTGGGTCCCTTCAGCAATGGCCCTGTATACCCTGGGGCCCTGGTGTTTGGCGCGTGTTGCTGAGGCAACTTGTCGAATGGCCTTGGATTCGAAGACGAGGGCTTCTTCGGTCTCGTTCTGATAGGAAGAGTAAAAGTAGGCCTGCTTGGCGTGGACTCCACTACAGGTTTCTTGTTACTTGATCCTACTATGTGAGAAACCGAGTGTTTACCTAGTTTGCTATGGTAATGTTGATCTACTAGTCCCCTTTCCAACTTCTACCAATAATGAAACTTAGTGAGAGAAACTTTACTGTGACTAGAACTCGCAAAATTAAACTTTCAGAATGATGACGCTTTGGAAAACTAATATTTCTGAAAGCAGATGATTTCTAATATATAAATTTGCACGAGGCTAATCAATTTTCTAATGTTAAGTACCGAGAGTTGAATCCAAAGTGGCTGCAAACTTGTTCAGATAGTTCAGCTTCGAAACGTCTTCGAAATCGTCTTTTTGGTCATTGGTGGTAGCAAAATCAGAGCCTGGGAATGACTCCTTGACCTTCGGGGGAGGATCCTTCTGGTGAGGAGGAAAGATATCAGAGTAGCCATGAACGTGACAGCTACAGCAAGATGGTATTTTGAAGATGTCCATGTGCAGGCCCAGTTTGCTGTCCCAGGTCAACAACCTGTGGTAATTGTAGACTTGCACGCAGGACGATCGATAGTTCTCTGAGATAAAAGAGCAACTCGCTTGTGGATTCCTGAAATTGACAGGTTTAAACATTAACTCTCTTCTTTCAGCAAATTCCACGGAAGTAATCTCAAGGGATCATTTGGAGAATCAGTTTTGATTACAATGAGGCTGAACTTTTCCAAGCGAAAGTGAAGAAATTTATTCTGAAGTGTCCAGGGATCCTTTACCGCAAAATAGGTATTTTGTTCACTCATTTGTGACAAAGTGTTCAATCTCAATTTCCATGGTGAAGCTAAGATACTTTGGGAAAGCGTCAAATGAATCATGAAGTGAATTCACTTCACAAGGATAATGAGTCGATTAAAAGCATTGAACTTTTATGTTACTTACGAGCACTTTTCCAATCGCACAGTCTGCGTGTGTTCGCCAGTGTTTATTATGTACTTCCACATACCAGAAGCGGCTCTAGCTAGCTGTGGGCGGGCATATTTTATAACTGAAGGACATGTGAAGCCCTCCTCGACGTTCTCGAATGGTAAATTTGTGTCAGATCTCCTGAAAAAATGTTACCATTTAATTAGCAAGATTTAGTAAATGTGAAAGAAAAGAGTAAATCATGTTTTTTATTTGATTTGTAGATAGTGCTTGATCCTGCAGGGAATCATTGCAGAATGAACTGTGATGCACTGATGCATTTCAGAGTAATGGGTAGACATTCTATAGGGGCACAGTAAACTGCCATACTCAGAACGAAAGCGTGTACACATTCAACAGGGGCTAATACACTGGGTCCAGATAATGGGTACTATTAGAGTACTCCTGATAGTAGTTAGACCTCTGTCACACAAAAAATACTTGTGAAAATGAACCTCACCTTCTGATCTCATTGCTCTCATATCGGTTCTCATAGTGTCCCCCATACTTGCTCTCAAATTTATTCTCAATTGGCAAGGATATTGGCAAACTTTCACTGGATTCGTCAAAATCCTGCGACTTATAATCCGTCAACAGGGCTGCCACCATTTCCTTATTTCCCCTCAAGCTTCTGGTGATCGCTTCGCTAAAAAACATTGCACGAAGATAAAATTACTATAAAATCTCATGAATTCCCGCAAATTCTTGATCAAACATCTCTGACTCATTTTGACGTAATTTATTTCACAATGGAAGAAGCAAGCTACAAAAGGAAAGCAGGAAACGAAAGTGGATGCTTTCGCTGTTTTTTCTACTTCCTCTCTCGTCTAGTATCCCATAACACCCAATTAAGATAATAGTTATGAGAACATGGGGTCGAGGTGTCATTGCGCAACAGACATTCGAATCCGCGAAATTACGAGAAAGTGCTTTCTTACACGTCAACGAGACTACGAATTGCGAGGCTACTATTGTCGGCTAAAGTGCTGCGAATTAACAGTTCTCTGATGACAGGAAACTTACTGTGGATAGTCAGAGGCCTCTAGACAAACCGTCTTGGAGAAAAAAGTGCACTCTTTCTCTGTTGGATCCCTCTTCGATTCTGTGGGTCGTCTTGGTGGTCTTATCAGGGACGTCTTAGACAGATCTTTGAAAACACAATTATTCTATTAGTAAGGTTGCTCTTTAATAATTATACCAAGTGTTTAAAAAATGTAATAAATGAACACCAACCTGTGTAGACATTCCTTCGAGTGGGGGATGTTGGTCTTCTTGGAGGTGGAGGTCGATAGGTTGGCCTTTTTCTTAAACCAGGTCTAACAATCCTTAATTCTTGCGCCTAAAATAATTCATTATTGTCTAGTAATTAACTCTAGGTCTTCTCAATAATTTTGAAGTACTACATTTAATTGACTAGATCTCTCACCTCTGGCAATTCTTCTGGAGTCTCCTCATCCCCCGTAGCATCATCAGTTATCACTTTCGCGATGTCAGCGATAGGCAACTCTCTGGTAGCATTCTGACGACTACTGTTGCTGAAGAGAGACCGAGCCTTTCCAAGTAACAAAAAAATAATTAATTCCAGTCCTTCTGAAATAGTTTCTTTTTCGTTGAAACTTTCGACGCCTCAAGTCACCGGAACTAAGAATAAAACTAATTAAAATAACGCGCCTCGAAAAAGCTAATTATGAATTCGAAGGAACTCCATGCTAATTAACTTCTTTGGAAGGGAGTCCTTCCAGACGAAAAACGAAAGGTTGCCTATCAACTTTCTTTTCCAAATTTTTGCTCGCGTTTACGTTAGAATCTTCATGATATTAACATACACGTTTGACAATAATTAACACGGCCAGTATGCCACGCAAATGTTAATCAAGCAAATAGAAATCTCTGCTCACCGAAATCGACGTAGTCGTCTTGTTCCTGTGTCTCTCATCGCTGATCTTGATGGACGTGACCGTCGTCGCGTTGTGTACTTTGTGGTCGTTAAAGTCTCCTGTAAGATCCTCCGTGGAACCGACGTTAATCGAGGATAGTAGCACGGTTGCCTAGAGAGTGAAACGCACAGTGGTTATTTTTACCTCTGTCCTCGCAAACTCTTTATTATCATTGACAATAGGATTGCGAGCGAATATTGCCCCCAGGCTTGCTAGAGACGCTTTACTTTCATTCGCCATACAAGTTCCTTTTCACTTTTAATACTAAGATTAACAATTTAATAGGAGTGTTTTACAAATTGTTTAGGAAATATTTCGCGCAGTACACCCTGAACTCAAAATAGCCTCCAATCACCTAAATAACTGTACAATATTCGCTAATTTCGCCAGATAGGTTCATCAAGCAGCACATGAATATTAATTACGCAGAGATGAGGAAGGGACAACGCTGAACAGACCTCTTCATTAGTATCCCAAACGAAAACATAATCCACGAGCTATTAATCCAATCAGCATCGCCAATGATCGGTCATCGATCCAGAATTACGGTATTCTTAACGACCCTATCATTCTCTAACCAAGACAAGGCTCTCCCCTCGTCTCTTCCAGCCGCGCAATTAATTCTTCCCCATTACTTCGAATTTACGATCCCCCCGCGGGAAGAGAATAAAGAAATATTCTCGATAAAAATTCATCCCGTCCCGAAACTAATACCGCCTCTTCTTTCCTTCCTGCGGATTCCTTTCAGAGTGCGACGCACTCGAGCTTATCGCCTCGAGGCGATCGTTCATACGAAACAGATCCTTTCCCTCTCATAATCGTAACGCGCGCATCGAGCGACAGGGCCTCTCTGGACAGACAATAGCGCGAGCCTGGCATTATGCGCGCGGGAATTAATCGCGAGGAAGCGTCGCGACGAAGATGGCGGAGACGACTATCGCGGAAGGAATCTTCGAGCGTGGAGGAGCCTGGGGAACGCTCGCTTCGCGTCTCGACGGAAGTGGCGGCGTGAAATCGTCGTGGAAATTCGAGAGGCGGATTTAACGACATCAGCCTGGTGAAATTGCCGCGTTTTCCGCGTTGAAAGACACGGGGGAGAAGGAGCGACAAAAACGGAGGCGATCCGCGTGAAACGCGCGCAGGAGAAAGTCACGTTTGTTCCAAATGCGTGGCTAACTCGCGCGATAGGATGTTTGTTAATTTGAGGAATGAGAGAGGGATCCATGGTCCAGTTTGGTGGCACGCTTCGCTGGAGATTAATTTGTGACGATGATCCTGAGGGATTTTTGTTTCTCGAGTGCTTAGTTTCTCTCTTTGGAATGAATAAAGTTGTGTAACTTTCACGGTGACATGAGGACCCGTAACAGGGGTACTTTCTAAAATATGGATTTCTCACGGTAGCGGAATAGGTCTCAATAGTTTTCTATTGAATAGAATATAATGGTTCCAGTCGTATGTAACTAGTTTCCTTGTGTTTCTTGTATTCGTTATGCTGTGATTGGAGTTTCAATGGGAGAATAGGGTACGCTGTTTCTGAATCAGTGGAAATGTACCGTGTTGGATCAGACACGAATGGAATCAATAGACTGAAGCAGATGTCGTGGATACTGAATTGATGTGGAGCCAGTGGGATCTTGTCTAACTGAGATTTAAGACTTGAGGATCTAGAAACCACAATATATCAAATTCTCCTGTTCCAGAGATCAGAAATCTCTCGTGAAATCAGTTGAATGAAACTGTGCTTCTTTCGAGAGGCCTCACGTATCGAAGGAAGTGCCAGAGGGTACTCTGTCTCTCGGTATACATATATGACTGTTGCTAGTGGCATTTAACAAGTTACACCGATGTATCTCCAGGGAACATCACATTAATTTAGATTCTCATAAATGTACCAGTTACAATATCAATCTTGTCAATCTTCTCTTAGTCAACACCTGCCTCGCTGTAATATGAGTTTAGAGACAGCTTCTACTTGCTTCTGTCGATTTCCTTTTGACGGGTCTAAATATATCTGAGAGCCTAAACAGCAAGTGTAAGAATAGAGTGTGACGTGCCCAATTACGGGAAGTAATGAATGCAGCAACACGCGAGGGTGCTCAATACATTATGCCACGTGAAATAACCGTAAAAGTGGAAATTCCAACATATCCTCTTCTGTTTGCAATCAACGTTGACCCAGTAACCATGATGCTCACTAAGAAAAAGCTACGATTTCACTGTGAGTGATCCTTTTTCTTTTTTATCGCGAGTCATCATCGCCTCTTAGCTAACGGTGTACAATTTTCAGGATATTTCATAATTTACACCTGCGCTTATGACTATTTACGTGAGACAGCTATAACGATCCCTTTCAGTTTGCTGCATCAAACGTATTGTTTCGTTTTTCTTAACTCCCCAGCCGTGAGCAAGCGATAAGTGTGGCACGAGTATGAAGTAACACTTAACGTTTTACACGAATATTCTTAGTCAATTAAATTTTAACGAGTCATGAATTTTAAGAGGAAAGTTGCAGCGAAGTTTCACTGTCAATATATCGATTCATTGAATACAAATGGCAAACATGCAAGAGCAGAAACAAACTTTCCAATAACTTTTCACGGCGCTTTTCACGAGCGTCACTTCTCTTATTTCAGTGTCACGAATACCAGAGCCTTTAATATTCTTAGGAGAAATAAAACTTTCGTGCAAGTTAGATTATCATCGAAAACTTTCACCCAGCTTATCGAACTAAGAAGATAAATGCTTGTCGTAAATTGTAAGTCATGCTGGATCTTCCAGTTTGTCCTGGCACATCACAATTAATTTCCAGTGAAATTTCAAAAACGAAATGTTAAGTGCCCGCTGGCAATGTTCTGACGCAAGCTTCGTTATGCTACCCCATATTATGTGCATATTATACCTGTATTATATCCATACTACTTCTCACAGTATCAGTAGTAGGAAATAATATTGAGTCTCCAGTAGAAAACTGTCTTCAACCCAACACCAAAAAAATACTAAACTTCCCCTAATTTTACCTATCACTCCAAACCCCCAAAAACAATTACAGGAAAAAGACCACCTACCCCAGGACACTAATTCACGTTTCTAAGGCCCCATTCTCAATTAATTAACGAGATGCGATAATCCAACGAACAATCGCGCGAATCTCGTATTTCCGACCAAAGATTTCATATTTACATCTGCAGTAAATCTTTCACTCGCAGTCACGCGAGAGCGAACTCGGCATCCTCGGCTGATTAAGGGGAATCTTTTACTTTTCCCGGTTCCGGGCAGGTTACCAGATCAAGGCCACGCAAAGGTTGTTCCACTTTATCTCAGCGGAGCCAGTGAACGCGGTCCAATCACCTTTCGGTTACGTCCAATCGAGGATTCCCTGAATCGTCGCCTCAAATGCGACCAACGACACGGTTTCGGCTACTTTATACGAGTTGTTAAACGTCAACGATCCTCTGGCTGTCAAATAAATTTCGCTGAACACCAATCTGCTGCCGAAAAGTTTACTATACCCAGAATACTCCTTCTCGAACGCTCCCGAAGAAAGTAGCATTCACGAGGACCATTTAGGTCTATAGAGGACAGCATGGACCGTGAACTTGAGCGATTAATACTATATCAGACTATTTTCGCGGCGCATGTAATTAGAGGGGAACGATGATCGAAGTAAATCGACGAGAGTTTCTCGCGATTATGGATTCTTGAAAAATCGGTGAAAGTATGATGTATGATGCTTATGAAGCATGGAGGCTGTATTCGGGAGAGCTGTATGTTGAATTGAATAAAATGTAGAACGAGTAAGTAACATGGTAGACCCAGGAAATTGAGATTTCAATGCTCACCGTGATCAAAAGTAATCCTCGAGCCATTATTCCTCTCCAGGTTGTCTCATCAAAGTCTTCCCTTCTTCACACAGAACAATATTCACTGTCACCACCTCGTTCAACCCTTTCCTCGATACTTCTCAATTTAATTCGTGAAGAATTCTCATCCCCTCGCGAAAAATCTCAGCAAAACGAAGTCACTAGTCCAAAAGAATCTAATCGAAGCTGCGAGCGTGACTTCTAATTTATTCCAGATTGTTTCAGAGAGTCGGTTCTTCAGTGATCCTCAGGCTGCGCTTCCAGCGAGCGGAAGTAGAGGACTGAGGGTCGACGCGCGGCAGGTGAAAAATTCAGCGGCCGCGGAGGCTCGATGACTTCTCCTTTGAGCGGCCGCGCAGCGCGTATGGTCCTCGTGTACATCAGGTGGAAGGAGACGCCGAAGAAGAAGAAGAATCGGGCTCGACGCCTGGCGGCTCTCACGTGGGGATAATGTAGGAACGAGCGTGGTTCGTCCTGTCTGCTTGTTCCCCCGTTCGTACAGCCGTGACCGAGAAAACCGGACGGCGGATAAGCGTGTCGTTCTCGAGAGGAGGAAGAGAAGTCGGCCACACGACCTCCTCCTTCTTCCTTCGACAGAGAGGAGCACAGACTCGGCTCGTCGGGACCAGGGACAGAGAGGTGGCCGACAGCGTCACCCTTCATGTGACAGCACGTCACGTTTTCTGAGAGATACCGACGCTTTTGATTGAATCGTCTTCCTGGATTTCTTCCTTATGGCTGGGCTTCGAGATGGGGCTCGAATGGTCCACTCTGCGGTCGGATTAAATCAAGGGGCAGAGGGATTGTAAATCAGGATTAAGTGACAGTGTAATCTGGTGCTTTAGAGCGTAGATTCTGGAGAGGAATAATGAATGAAAGTTTGATGAGTTTGTGTGTTCTTGTGGCGATAGGCTTCGAGTGACATTGGAATTAGAAAAGTATGCTGTTAATGGTTTCTGTAGGACTTGTATGAATGGTATTTTTATACAGAACATTCCTGGCTCGGTATAAATTGTGCAGAGGTATTCAGAGCATTTCTTAATAATGCCTTTTATGATTAAGTACTTAATGTACTGTGATAAAAAGTGATATATTACGTCTCTAAAGCGACACAAATTGCCTTTTCTCTGACGGTCACCACTTTCAATGGAAACCTGAATAATTTAGATTACTCTGAAAGATTTCGATGTACAATTTGTGTAGCAAAAATTGCTACCTTTCTTTTTAAATTAGTTGCAATAAGTGCTGCGTAATATCGAAATTAGCTCTCCGCTGTCAATCTTATGTCGATACTGAAGCGAAGCGAGAAAAGGACTTTCAGCAAAGTGACTGCGTCATCAGTAATGATTGTAGCCCATACAGCAGATGGTCGATGATATTTTCGTGCTGAATGCTTTGATAACACGTTAGATAAAAAAAATATGATAATGGCAGCCTTTCTAAATATTCATTCATGGCGACGACATTTATTTCGGGCGAAATTCTGGCGTTTAACGTCAAGATGGGAAAGCGATTACGAAAGTGTGGCAATATAAAAAGTAATATTACTTTAGAAAGTAGAATAAGGTGCTTTAATTGACACCTTTGTACTGGTATAGCGGAGGAGGTATGAATTATCTTCCGCGTAAAAATAGCAATTCAACAGACGAAAGGTAGCAATCTCCATTGAGCTTCGTTAGTATAGTAAAAAGGTGAAGAAAGGTTAGCCCATGTGTTAGTTGCATTTTTAAGTGAAAATTATTAAAAATTCCAAGAAATCTAGAAATTGCCAATTCTTGTACACACGAAACCATTATCAATTGATATGTACTTATATTGCTAAGGAATGTTCAGCAATTAGCATCGAAGCTAGCCCGTTTTCACTTCAATAAACTTTCTGTTCACTGCCTTGAAACCCAAGTTAACCATTCGATATTCGCTTTGCTCGTAAGCTTAGCAAACGTTTCTAATGGTACGTATCGGAGGGTGAAAGCGCCGGAGCGTCCACAGATTGGACAGACTAGGGTTTCGCTTCAGCCACGCTCGTCAATTTCAGCCAGTAATCGGTGTTCGTCACTCTCGCGACTGACTTTCAAGGGAAACTCTACGAAAGTACTGTCGTTCTAGCGGTAGTGCAATTGACAGCGTTCTCCACGGAAATGTCAACTGCTAGAAGTGGTTTAACGTAACGTTTAACGCTACAGTACTGCTAACAGAAGCGGACAGAGATCGGCTAACGGTGTCGACCTGAACGCGATTACCTGGTTGTTGCAATAGTGCAGGCAGAAGGAGAGTTTAATTGGTGTTCTACAGAATTGCGACTTTTTCTGCATGACCTTCTTCCTATTTATGGGAAAATAAAGTGAGAAGGAATAAAAGACAAGACAGACGAAGCAGAAGGCGCCACCTTCTTAATGCATCAACTTCACTAACTCCCATATCTTGTACATATACTTCCTACTCATCCCTACTGACCTCCAAGTCCTCCCACTCCACCCACTCCACCCACTCCACCCACTCCACCCACTCCACCCACTCCCCCCACTCCCCCCACTCCTCCCACTCCTCCCACTCCACCCACTCCTCCCACTCCACCTACTCCACCTACTCCTCCCACTCCACCTACTCCTCCCACTCCACCCACTGCTCCCACTCTTCCCACTGCTTCCACTCCCCCCACTCCTCCCACTCCTCCCATACCTCCCTCTCCTCCTACTCCTCCCACTCCACCCAATCCAGTGGGAGGAGCGAGAGGAATCAGAGGAGTGAGAGGAGTGGGAGGAGATGGAGGTGTGGGAGGACTAGGATGAGTGGGAGGAGTAGGTGGAGTGGGAGGAGTAGGTGGAGTAGGTGGAGTGGGTGGAGTGGGTGGAGTGGGTGGAGTGGGTGGAGTGGGTGGAGTGGGTGGAGTGGGAGGAGTGGGAGGAGTGGGAGGAGTGGTAGGAGTGGTAGGAGTGGTAGGAGTGGTAGGAGTGGTAGGAGGGTGAGGAGGGTGAGGAGGGTGAGGAGGGTGAGGAGGGTGAGGAGGGTGAGGAGGGTGAGGAGGGTGAGGAGGGTGAGGAAAGGGAGTAGTGAGAGGAGTTGGAGGAGTGGGAAGTGTAGGAGGACTAGGAAGAGATTCAGGAAAGGATGGGGAGGGGTAGAGGTATGGGAGAGGTCAGAAGGGAAGAGGCAGGAAGAAAGAAGACAGGAGCCCCTATGTGGGGGTGGTGGAGGTCAGGGAATAGGGAGGGATCCTCTGTCCCTTAAGTGACCACCCTTGGGTTGGTCACCCAAGGGACCCCGGAGGCTCGGGGAGATCCTTCCCCGGCGGAGCCAGGGAAGGATCTGAGAGATCTGCGCTCCTGCTACGGTATATATAACCCTGCGAGACATTGACGTCATCTAATTTGATTGATTGATTGGATCTGCCAAACTAAGTTACCCGGGAAGAACCCGCAAAAGTATAATATATTCAATAAATTAGTCATTTGAATATCAAATCAAGTTACACATGCTATTGACAACAATTTTACATATTGTTTAATATAAATTATTATTAATTAAGATTTGCTATTTTCTAATATCGACCCTTTTATAAGAAATCCTCCAAGTTTGAGAAGTTTCAACATCTTTTTCATTATTTATTAATATAAATTTTAATTTCTCTTAATTTTTATTATTTACCAATCATTACTAACCTGCGATACAATAAATTTAACGAATCTGGAACACTCAAACATAATTTTCTCAAACCTTAATATCTTTCTATTCAACAAATCAAATTATGCCGAGGAGGAGATATTTTTCAGACTAAGGAGTCAATAGCATGAACCTACTTCCTGAAAAGGATAGAATGACGAGTCTCGCACTAAAATTGGAAAACGCGGTTACTTCAAAAGCCACGTCATTTCTTTCACCTCGCTAGGAAAGGTAGGAGCAACTTCGGGCAGTGTCTTTTATTTCCTTAAAAGTCGTTTCTACGTAATGGTTCGCCACTATTTTCTCAAGAAGAATGGCACAAGTAAATAGCATTAAATTTACCACCATTCAAAAATGGCAGCTGTCTTCTGCGTTGACGAAAGGCAAGACTTTTGGATTCGTCGCGCACGTTCTGCATTCGTTTCGACAAATTTCAGCTCAAGTGAAAACGAGTCCATTTCTCACGAATATTTGGGTCAGGGGCTCGTTAAACTGTACTATCAAAAGAATAATGTCCGTCAACGAAAGGAATTTTCTGTCACTGTACGAATGAAAGTGGAACGTGCTACCGCGATTTTACATTTAATTACGTCTCGATTCCTGTAGAATCGAGATGATCTTTAAAGTAGCCTCTCGAGATTTCAAGGAGCAGAGCCACAGATCTCAGTAAATGAGACCTCATGAAATTAAGTAATTTTTATACAAGAACCCAAACCAGTTATTCTGGCTACTCTGTTTCATCCGCCGCTAAACAACTCATGAAATACAGCAGAGTGAAACGCACAGAATTAAAAATGAACAATTTCAAGTAAACCCTATAAACTCATGCTATAAACTCTCAGGCGGCTCATATGTTTTCGATTTTCATTTTACTTTCGCATCATTACCCCGGCCCCATTACTGGATTTCCAGGCGAAAGTCCTTCCTATAGATAGCAACCGCGACCTAGACACACGCTCCCACAGAGGATGTTGCTGCTGCGCGAGATGTATCCCGATGACCTTGGTGAAATTACGGGATGTCGTGATTAGCTCATTAAAGTCATCAGCCGAAGGCTTTTATCGATGCTTTAAGAGGGTACAAATTGTTGGCGCTATTATAAACAACGAAGGATAAACTGTAGCCACTACAGTGATGTTCGCGTATGGTTCGTTAATTAAAATCTTAATTCTCGTGAATTCTTTCTTCCCCTGAGTAATTAACTGATCTCAGAATGGACTTTTTCGAAAGTTCCATCGATAAAAAATCACGGTCCTATGATGCTCCAGCGAGTTCTGTATTATACTTCTACATATAACCACTTCCACCGCTTCCTCTTGCCAAAAAGTAAGTTCATCAATTTGGAACATTTCCTGTTAGACGAGTCAAAGAACAGTCTTGAAAGAAATCACCGATTTGACGCTCTATTAGAAAATTTATTCATGAGAAAATCTGTACAGGGAGCATACATGGGATGAAATCTCATGGTGATAGTAAACTGCTGAGAAGAAGGGGAAGAGAAAACTTGACCTAATGCACGAAACATGGTTACAAGTCTCATAAAAATTCATAATCTGCGATACTGATCAGTCTCTTATCTTTCTCGTGTTTCCAGACTTTTATTAATCGAACATTTTTCACCAATTACTGTATTCAAATACTTCGTTGCACTAAATGCAAATAATTCCCGTGGTCCATGAGCATTACGTACTCCCATTTCCATTTATGTTGGATGAAAAGAGGCTCTTAAGATCGCAGAGACGAATACTGGAAACATGGGTGTAATTCGCGAATCGTTTACGCAATTTTTCTCTCCGATGTTAGATCTCTGTCTCGACCGTCGGCATCATCGACAACTATAAACGAGTCCCGACGGTTTACGGCTGTTTCAAGATTTCTGGAATGCGATCCAATTTACGATAACGATTCTTATCCCTATGCAGGTTGCAGCGAGCCCACGACTGCTCGAAGAAGTGAAGACAACTACTGTGACCGTTCATATGCTATCCAGACCATCGCTACTGACAGACCTAGGAAAACATTCCTTTCCTGGCTTTCCTCTTTAACATTTTAGAAGGAAAAATCGTCTAAATTCAATGTCCTTATATTGACTAATTCCTTTAATTTGGGAAGGTCTTTGAGTCTCTGGCAACACCTGTCTCTCTCATCTACTTCCATCTACTTCCATCCAGTTTCCATGTCTGTCCACACACTGTACACTTCCACTTAATAATACTCTAAGCTTCACGGTATATAGATCCTGCTGGATTTGGCGTAGTTTACTCGGTCGTAAAACATCCCAAAGGATTCAATTAATATGTGAATGTGTCGTGCCCTCTGAATATCTCGAGACGAAGGACAACATCGTTACAAGGCTACCGTCTGATAATTCCTGAAATTATGCAAACGACTCGCGGATCGTGCCACCTTTTCTGATCGCGTAACGGAACCGAATTTAATGCGGATGGTATCCTGTTTCAACGACACCCGTGACAGGTAGAAATTCAAAACTAATTGCGCCTCCGAGTCATTTTACAGTGATAATCGATCTTAATTGAGTGCCGTGTGAGAAACTAATTGAGATTTTATCGGGGTCCCTGCGTTGAAATTGTAATCAGAACCGGAATAGACTGTCATTACTTGAGATGTTATGATTTAATTGTGGACTTTTCGTATAGCATAGTGAAGTTTTATTAAGAAAAACGTATGCGTTACGAATTCGACGATGAAGCCAGTCTTCTTTAATGCAGCCTCCGAAGTAGTCAGTTTATTTAAAAAGATATTTTACAGCACCGAGTCAGTGTGTTTGAAAGTGGATAATGATAATTGTAATCATAAACAATTCAACCCGCATTAAATTGGCTCAGGTTTTTCTCTCTCGATTATTTCCCTTTCTTACTAAAAGTATTCATTAACTTCTTTCAATAGAACCTCCACACAGAAATCGCAAAATAAGTATTAATTGGCCACTTTTCATGATCTCTTATTCGTTAATTACTCTCTTGCAACGAAGGATATAAATACGAATTCATTTTCTTCTTACCTCATTTCGTGAGCGATGACTTCTTGATTCCGTATGGAAGCTCTGATAAAATCCCGAAATTAAAGTATCGCGTGCGACCACGTGCGAGAACGCGATTCCTCGGCAGCATCGATTCGCCAGTTCGCGAGTTAATTAACGTCCCAGATACCCAGACGGTAATAATTAAGAAGCGAGAAAGCACGTAGATGATATCGTTGCACGCCCACCTGTGCACCGTCACGACGCGACAATCCGTTCATACGTTTTCGCAATTAAAATCGATGCACCGCTGTGAGCGTCAATTCAATTAGTTTAATTGAGACGTGCCCAGTCGCATTCACTGACGATTATTCTCTCTATTACGACACCTTTACGACTCTATCTCCATAATACGTATCAATAAGCGCATCCTTTCGATTGTCCCGAGAAAATTCATGCTTGTTTCTTGGCCCTTTGAATTCAATATTTTTAACAGTGTTAATTTAGATTTAGAATTAATTCTAAGCAGTGTAAAAAGTTAAAAGGCTACTGAACACTCGCAATTAGTCATATTAGCAAAACGAGCGACTGAAAGAACGCCAAGAAAAATGTTTCCAATTGCCATTCCACTGAAATTACGCCATATATTATCGTCCCCACGGAATATCTCGGTAATGCGCGCATTTTTTAAACACGTTTCTTTTCTCGCGCTGTCTGCCCTCTCCCTTTGAACCCCTGAATCCGAGACTTTGACAAACCGCGCTAAACTCACCGTCACCTCCGGGTTTTCGTCCTTATCTCGTCCCTCCATTCGCAGATTTATCCACGCGTCCAGCGAGGTGCAGCACGATTAATCAGACACCGAATGCACTCGCCTGCAGCCCTATTTTGAAAAAAGAAATTCGTGGTCGCGGGACAAGAAACGTAGGATGCGATTTACGACAACGTTTACTGATGACAAAAGAAGAGAAAAACTTCTTACAGTAATTGAGTTTACAGACAATAATTCGATTGCATTTTTTTTTTGTGGTGGAAGGGAGAGGATGTATATATGTACAGACACGTATATATACACCATTCGAGTCGCAAATTATGCGAGAATTACATGATAACACTATAAACGAAGACGTTGATAAACTCGATGAACAATCGACGTGTATAAAATACAAAATTTAATCGAAATATAATCGATCGACCATGGTGGGGCTTGAATCGGCTCCGAGGAGCTTTCGTAATATAAAAAGTACGCATATATCACAATCCAGGATAAATTTACACGCGGTCTCGTGTTAATATTATGAGGACCAATCGCCACCCCAGACGCGTCGAGAGAGACTAGAATGATTAAGAGAATAAAAAACATCGACGATCGGGAAACTTATTAAAGACGCTTAATAATATTAATCAATGACGGTATATATAATAATAATAATCCTCGATTACGATGATAGAGCGATGACGGAGGTTTTCGTCTTTTATTTTTTTTGTTGCTTTGTCATTTTGATTTACGCGATGCGTTGTTCAGGTCTGGGTAAAATGTATATTTTATTTAAATAATACAGAATTAGGGTGTTTATAAAATTTACGTACTAAAAACATATTAAATAATAAAGAATTTTAAGTACATTTTTTTCAATTTTACCCAGTCCTGGTATCGTGATGCGATTTTATATACAATGCTTCGAGATGAGAAATTGTCGCGGCGTGAAGTAAATATAAGAAGACGAATCAAAACGATATTGTATGAATCGTTTCGCTGTATAACGCGATTAATGATCGTGATGAATTGCATACTTGATCATTCCATTACCGAGGTTTCTTATCGAATCCAGGAGATTCATTGAAATCCAGACACCTATTGAATTGAACTCAAGTCTCTAATTTGCATATCCATGGTCAGTGTTTCGTTAATAAAATGTCTGCACCGATTAAGAAACGCCGATAGGAACGAACACTCGATGACTGGCGCATTAATTAAAAAATGCTAGATATATGATAATACTTAACGAAATACTTAGACCTTTCCAAGATTCTTCGCGTTCAAAAAACAATGAAGAACTCTCCTTTGCAGTGCTGTCAGTTCCTTCGTAACGCCGATACCACTCAAACACACACACACACATTTCACACGATTACACGATGTTTCTCACTTCCCATCAGCGTCATATACTTCAAAGTTAAATATTAGCACTTCCATGAATCTTCCGAGCACCTACTCGAGGAGACTGACACTCGAAAATATTATCGAAAAGCTTGAAAAACAGAATCAATGTTCGTCGAAGCTACTTCTGATCAATATTTGCACTATAAGTTTACAGCTTCGTCATTTTCTTAGATAGAATTTCGTACTTTTTATTAATATCTACTGTACGTCAAAAAATAACACTGTGCAGCGGACGGAATTTGATTACTTTCCAACGAATTGAAAGTTTCCTTTTATAACATTCTGAGGAATGTTACCAAATCTATTTCTTCCGATATAGAATTTTTTTAAAGCTGTCTATCAATAAAATTTCTAGACCCAACATTTTTATGTAATCAGAGAACTTTAAACAACACTCCCTTAAATGGACTCACCACCCATAGTGCATCATTCAATTAAACCTCAAAAGACATTACGCAAAGAACACTCTGCATCATCAATCACCCTACTCCTTCAAGCTCATCCACCTGTGTATTTCTCCCATGACAGAAAAATTCGCAACCCAAAGCAACAATCAACCAACTAAGTACACTCAGTCTTGTCTACAAAACCACACGCAATGAAAAAAAAAAAGGAAAAAGAGAAAATGCCATCATAAATCACATTCACTCACACATGCAACGGCCTTCGGCTCCCAGCAGTCTCCAAACACGTTCAGAAAAGTCAATCTTCTCGGACGATTCGCGAAGAGTCCCACAGTCTTCGTGAGAACTTTGTTTCGCGAGAACTCCATCGAGGACAGTCGACTCATCCCTGTGCACCGACCAAAGATCGACTGTCCTGGAATCGTCCCCTATCCTCCTCTGGACGAGGAAAACGGGGATCATCGAAAATCGATTTCAGTTCGATTTCTCTAGCGTCAAGTTTCAATCGGTACACTCAGAGGCGAAACTCTCGAGATCGACGTAGTGCCCGTTCATGTTGTCCTCGAGGAGCTGCGCCAGATCCCTCCTGAGTGTTTGGAACTCAGGCCTGCGGTCTGGGTCGGCGTGCCAACATCGGGATATCACCCTGAACAGTTCGCTTCGACAGTGCGAAGGCCTCTCCAGTCGATAACCATTCTGCACGTTCCGCATGACGTCCCGTGCCGTCATATCCGGGTACGGTGTCGAACCTGTGGACATAGGATTTAGTCCTGTTAGATGGTGATTCTACATGCTAAACTGAGGAGAAAATCAAGAATAACGAAATTGTATTTGAGACTTCCTTTCAGAGTTATTCAGCGCTAGAGACGCCTCAAGCGTGTCTGACTAGGGACTCATTCTACTTACACCGCTGGAGTCTGGCTAGCGCGCGAGGACAGTAGAATGAGACCTAGGTCAGACATATTTTAATCTCTGAAAGGGCGCTTTAAATACAGTTTCAGTATTGTTTAACATCTTCACAGTTCCATGACCCGTATGTGGGTCAGGGACATTCTATCTATGATTCCTGGCGATATTTTCACCAAATTCTTCAATTTATGTCAGAAGGATATGTACCATACTTCAGCAAAAATTGCATCGCGTTTCTAAATGTAGGAGTGACTCCATTTTTTTGAGATCAGTGCAGAAGCCTTAAGTAGTAGAGACTCACCTAGAGTGACGATCTCCCACATCAATATCCCAAAGCTCCACACATCGGTCTTCGTGGTGAAGAGGGAGTAGATGAGGGACTCAGGTGCCATCCACCTGATGGGCAGAGCGTTTCTCCCATGCCTGGTCTCGATCACCTCCCCGTCCTCGTTCGCGAATCTCGACATGCCGAAGTCCGCGATCTTGCAGAGCTTGTTGTGGTCCACCAACACGTTCCTCGCGGCGAGATCACGGTGGATGATCTGCGAAACCGTGGGCACAGGTTCATCGACGGCAGTTCTTTTTCTTTTTTGCGACCACAGGTGGACGTCCTGTTACGCAACCGCGTCACGCGGTGTCGCGTGACAGGATGCGCGAAATTATACCTTCGCTCCTCGTTCCTGCCGCCAAGACACTCGACTTCACAAGCTCGCTTCGCCTCTTTCAAGTGAATTTACGAGACGAACTTTACGACGACGCGGAATTCAAGCTCCGTAACACGGAGGCAACCACGCGTTATTGCTTGTTATTATTTATTACGTCCGCTTGATTTATCGCGTATTTATCGACGCACGCCGCTGCTTTATCGCGGAAGCTGACACTTGATTTACTTCAGCGTTCATTGACTCGAATTACGGATATGTAATTGATGGATGGCTTTTGATTTTCACGGGGCTTCACATTTTTCTGAGGTGAAATTATCATTTTGGCAGGGCTCTTCTGCTTTTTAGCAGTTGCAATTAGAAACGTGAGTAGGTATTTATTGCAGTGGAATTTGCATTTTTGAGAAGATTGGGTAGCTCTCCTGCTACTATTTGAAGAATATCAAATATCAGATAGCCTGGTAGTCTGATAGTCTATTGGAATACAAGCAATCGTTCGATTCTGAATGCACGCTACATTATATCTATCAATCGACTGGCCTCAGAGCACTTATGCTCCTTATAATGTAATAGCATCCCCTGTTCCGATATTTTATTCGACCTCGCGCATCTCGAGCTCGTATCGTCTGCAGCTTCCACTTTCAATTAACCGTACAATGTGTATCGACCTCGAGAGGGAGCTATTTCTACGAAGTCATATATAATCTTTGATTGAAATCGACATCCCGCCTCGGTTGCTCTCGAGTCGTCCTTCCAACGACGAGCATAGGATACTGATTTCGATCGAGACTTCGCTGGCTGCTGCCCCGAGCGCACATACATCTCATAACCGGTCGGCGATGATGCTTAACTATTTTACATTTTTAATTTCGTAATCGGCTTGGGCTTGCTACCGATCATCTAAGATCATTGAAGTTTAATAATGGTACAGTCTCTGTACATGGTATACCTGAACGACATGAATTGAATTTGAGATGCTGCAAGAAGAATTTCTCTTTGAAATCAAGAATGAAATTAATACACTTCAGGTGACTACACCTTGGAAGCTGCTTCAAAAGATAGGAATCCTCACGATGGTAACTCTTCCATTCTTAGCTCCCTCGACTATCTAATAGCTAAAAAAAGAAGAGGCTGAGTAGAATCGAGGCTGAATAATAAAAGGTTGATATCCTTCTTCCTGTCGAAGTAGAAGGGAAGTGTACAGATGTACAAGGCAAACATGAATGAATTCGAGTTATCTACCATGCAGGATTGAACGTCAATGGAGTGCAACGATTCTGTTCAAGAAGTAGACCTCGATTTGTTATTCTAATGCTTTGACGAAGGAAATCGCCTTGTGAAGGATGAAGGAAAGATGGCTCGAGTGAACCTCGGGCAGATGAATTATGGAAATGAGGAAGATATGTATCAAATACTTAGGATGCATTCGTGCTACGTAATCCTAAAGACGCTTTGCAACTTCACTTCTTAGTCATACCCCCCTCTACCGTATTTTCAGTATTATTTCTCTTTCTATTATTATTTCACAGCAAATTATTTTCTTTTAATTTCATACGTTTCTTCTTTTAATCCTAAAAAAATTATGAGAAATTTTAACTATTTCTGTCAGGTATTCGTGGAAATTGGAAGCATCAAGCACATTCCACGAGTTCAACGAGTCAAGTAAAAAAAGGTTTGATACTCCTCAGGCTGGCGTGAGCACTACCGTTCTCTTCCGGTAAACGATTATCGTTCGCTAACTTCAGAAAATTAGCTTTCGCGCGGTAATTCTTCGAAGCAATTACAAGAATGTTGGTAATTCGACATTCGAGGAAAATAATCACGGACGTGTTTTATCTGGCTTTCGTCCTCGCGAAAATAGCAAGAATATCCTCTAATCGATGGATCACCTTCGCGAATACCACTACGATTATTACCCCTCGCTGACATAAATATCTGTCTGTACATTGCATTAGTATATTCGATGTCAGTGACAGAGGTCCCTCGTCCCTGGGATATTCCTAGCATTCCTTTTTGGGTTCGATAAAGTGCAACAGTCTGGCGTGAAAAAAGATTGAAAAATTCTACAGGTTATTTTAAGTATCACTAATTAAATAGCCAGAGGAAAATCAAGGAGAATTTTTAGCTGAACGATAAGAGGAATAAGAGAATATTGGCGAAACAGAAAGCTACGAAGTGGACTGATGCAAAACATGAGCGGTTAAGCCTCGCTGGTGCTACTAAAAAAACCCTATTATGCGTCTGTAGGTGCATAAAGATATTTATTTTACGTTTCTGAAAGGACCATCCTGTCACATAGAACGGAAGAGCTATAATCGCAACGTTCGAAGGACTCGTGTCATCTATTTGCATTATCAACCTCGAGGCGCGCCTGTTCCTTTTCCAAATCTCTAAAACCGAGCAAAAACTTGATCTTCCTGTGAGTGTTGGATTTTCGAAGGCGCTTCTAGTCTCTCTAATTTACAGAGGGCATTTGTAATCATGAGTTCCTGCGCCAGGACTTTACATTCCCAAGAACTTCTACATTTCTCCAAAAATATCGAAACTAAATTTACAGAAGGAATAAATTTGTAAAAGTTTGCGAGAAAACACAATGATCTCTATCGAGGACAAAATTTATAGTTATCGAGTTTAATTCCTCGATAATTAAAATACTAAATGAACCACGTCGTTCGACATTCCTATGGCAGCAAAGAAATGGCTCGAGACACGAATGCAAAAGAGCCGTGAAACTAGTTTTCGAAGGGACTGGATGGCAAGAGGATCTTCTCACAAAACGCGTGGCATCTTGCCCCAAAATTCGACAGAAGACGAACGGTGTAATTGATACAAACGTCTTCGCGTGTTGCTGCTAATGGAAGTTTATTGCCTCTGCCACGCAGCGTTCTCAAAGGGTGGTCGAACGACTTGTTCTCGAATTCGTCGGTGTCGAATACACTACGAACCACATTTTTGCCCACTGACACGAATTCACCTGGCAAAATAGTCCTTCGACGATGCCCCGTCGTTCTCGGGATCGTTAAGACACTAGGAAAATATTTGAGGTACAAATACTGATGTCCTGTTTGTCAAACCATCCGTTCCTTTTTGGCGATCTTACGAAAAATAAAAGTTAAGTCCTCAACTTTCAGCATGATATGCAGAGGTATCTTTAAGCTTCAGTACAAGGCTATAAAATCAGGGACAGCAAAACGTTCGATGAAAAATCGAAGCTTATACAACTCTTTTTTCTTTTGATCGAACCGGATTTATTGACTGATCCAGATTCGAGAAGAATTAAGAACAGGTTCGACCTGCAGTGAAGTAGCAACAGCAGAGGCAATACTTCGATATAATATCGCAATAAATAGACGCTGTCGGTCGAGATGCGGAGACTGGGCACGCGAGGATACAAAATCGTAATAAATTTTCAAGCAACACCGAGAGATCTCGTAACAGTGACCGAAGTACAGATAAGACCGGTGTTAATTTAAGATAAGCTCACCCACGAAAGACAAGGCACTTCAATATTTTAAGATTTTTGATGATTATACAGGGGACACTGACACATACGAAGCCATATAAAAAAATCTACAAAAATCTCTGTTGATCAGACACAAGAATTCTGGTTTTTCCTGTTCTCTTAACACCAGTCGACTAATTTTAATAAAATCTCGTGGGTATGCTAGAATATCTAGCCAAATAAAAACTGAATCACGAATCTACAAATGAAGAAACCAAGAAGAAAGCTCACCTTTTTCGATGCCAGATATTCCATGCCCCTCGCCACGCAATAGCCGAAGACAGTGAGATCCCTGGATGTCAGCGCAGCAGAGTCCTCGCTGAAGTTATAGAAATCCTGCCTGGTTCGGTGGTCACGCAGGTAGGCCAACAATTTCCCATACATAACGTACTCGAGTATGAGATAATGAGGTTCTGCGAACAACACCGATTACGTAATTAATACCAAATCGACCAGCCCTAAAGCATCGTGAAATTACTGTTGGGCCAGCGTTAACAGAGTACAGAGGTAGAGGAAGCGTGCAAAGGATTAGAGGACCACATGGCGAGAACATGAAGGAGCTGTACTGTAGGGAGGCTCTGGAAGTAATTTAACCAGAGCACTTTCGGGCCCCCGTTGGGCAGTACCCGCCTGATTGTAACTTATGGGCCCACTTTTACTGGCCCCACGAGCTCGTAACTCACATATTAGGCTAGCATTACTGGCTCTAATAACTTCAGTTTGTTAAGAAGCATTTCTTTTCTGGTGGACATCGCCCCTCGCCAACGTGTCACAATATTTGCATGTTTGGACGCGTGGTGATATTCGTGATTATTCGAGTTACAGTGAAGGCTGACTATGTGGCAGAGTGATTCTTGAGTTAACGACTTTATTCTTGAGAGGGAGGATGTCGGAACTGTATGATAGGAAGACATAAAGTGAAGTGAGATATGTTGGCGGAGATTTATGAGGTCATGTGCAGACTATGGGTCTGTGTGACACGGTACTGATGACCTAGGATCGATGGAGCAGGTTGTAGGTGTCTTCTGAGCGTGTAGCAATCGATATGAATGACAGCTGGGGGATGAAAATTGATAGAAAGGTTTCTTAGACACGCGAGGACTGATATTGACTGGGCTTTTAAAATTCTAGGGTCAAAGTTCATAGTAAAGGTCCAAACTCTAGAGTTCACTACTTGAAGAACCTGAGTTAAGATCCAAAATCCATAGACCAAAGCTTAAAGTGAAATGTCTAGCTCCAGGGTGCAAAATTCAATTACTTCACACTAATCGAACACTAAGTGACATGGTAACTATTTAATGCTTCATGTTATATACAAATTGACTTATAATTTGCAATAAAACGAACCTAAAGGAGTAATTAATGATAATTGTCACGCACCAGGCACACGTGTAGTACTCCTTTACATAATCTAATGCAGACGCGTATCTGTTCGTCAGACAATTAATTTCTCGGATAGCTTGCAATTAGTATGTATGTATGCACTATTTACACCCTCAGAACAGGAATAAATAAACGAAATAATGTGTGCATAAGCCACTATGGGATAATTTCATTTCCATAATTAGTAGTTAACTGTCCGCTATTATCGTAGCTACAGAACTACATGATGACATCGTTTCCTTCAGCAGAAATATAAAGTAATTCCACTGAATTCCACTGTTCTAACATAACGACCAAATAATTCTTTCTACACACACGTAATTGCCTAATCAAACACCACAACTGTTTCAACTTAGCAAACGTGTGTTAAGCAGCGAAGAATACCTTCGATGTTGAGCTCGCACGTGACAGTGGGCGTTTGAATACTATCATTTAGCACAAAACGAAGCCTATCTTCCCACAAGTTCTTGTTCCCGACTTGTTGCTCGAGCTTTTTAGCATAAAACGAGAGGGTAGGATTATACGAGGCTGGAGCATGTGCCTGGAGCTCCATGTTTCTCGGAATTATCGGCCGTATGAGACATAGACAGCTCGTTTGCTGAAATAGCGCACCTGTGTCTGAAAGGACGACACATTATCAAAGAGCCTTGCCCTTTCAGTACAATTTTTTGTTCGGAAGAATAATGGGAGTCCCTGGACCAAGGCTTTACGTTTCATGCGCGTTCGAACGTTCGATGGGCCTTCGGTACCTTTTTCATTTTTTGTCGAGAGTCGTTAGAAAGGGCGTACCCTTTGACGAGACTCGAGCGTCAAGGGACGAAAACGTCGCGAGAGGAATCTGAGCGCGCCCACCAGGACCGAAACGATAAATACGGGGGGCCAGGATTCAGATGCCGTAAATCTTGCGAGGAGGACCTCGCGGCTGTGTTTTTTCTTCCATGCGACCGGGACGAGGAGTCCTTCAAGGTGGTGCGCCAAAGGGGAACACGCTTCGTCCTCAACAAGCCCTAATAATCGTCGACAATTACGAGAATGGCCCTATCAAAAATGTTTTCCTTTTTTATAATCCCTTCGAAGCTGCAAGCTCAATTTTTGTGAAAAAAAAAGGGAATGAATTTTTTCTTCAATTTTATAGTGTACCTAGTTTTCGGAATGTACACTGATCTGCATACTCATGAATAAAGGATTGAGTTCCAATAAAATAAACGTCAATTAATCCAACTATTTCCCCTTGTAAAATTCCAAGAAATATTCCAGTGTTCTTTTAAGGAAACACGAAATCCTGAGCCTTTCGAAAAATAATTCCACGAAGGGGAATTAAATTTCATGTTACTCCTAGATCAGCTCTCGACGCATTAGCATACAATCGCGAAAAAGAATAGGGCACGCATAAATATCTGCTAGGAGGACAGGGGGAAGGGCGAAACGACATCAAATCCAAATCGACGTTCATGCAGACCGATCGTATCGATATGCCGACGTTTTCTCCCTCAACCCCATAAGAACGATCATTTCGCGGACTTAATAGACGTATTGTGCCACGGGGATCGTCGTCGTGAGGACGTGTATGGAAATTTATACGATGAGAGCGATGATACCGACGAGTCTGGGACGAAAGACGTATAATGGGCCTCCCCCTTTTGGGCCCAGCACGACTAAAACCTTTGGGATTGTCTCTTGTCCAGAGTTTTGATGTCTCAAGCACACATTTGTCTCTAATGGCAAAGTGTGTCCATTGACAAAACCATATCGGAGGAATATGATGAAAAAGAATTCTATTTGCTCAATTGTCTGCTTGTTATTTCAGCAGTTGCATGGAATCGATAATGGGGTACACGAAACACTTGTCGTCTATTGATTGGAACTTACGTCATGCCAAATTACAAGCTACGTTGAAAAATGTCCATTGCTCAATTATGTTCTTTTGATGCGAGAGAACTATTATATTACAATTAACTGGAAAACGATAAGAAATAGGTAATTATCGACCACTTTGTATTTCACTTCCTGTGTACCTGCGTGAATTTCCAGTGTCATGTTACAAAACAACGTTTCTTTTCTCTGAGTTTCAAGGACGTAGCTAGAGGTAATGATAACAGACATGTGACACCAAGGAATTGGAATTCGCTGAAGTTTGCGAAATTGAAGCGAGCGATGAATAAACCTTGCCTTCTCGAGAGTGGTTGAAAAGATATATTAAAATCCACAGAACGTATTTTATATAATTGTTCCATTAGAAAAAGATTGAAAAATCAAGTAGTAGAGTCAACGTCAATCTGTCGTTCGGACTTCGCGGAGGCTGATTCCCCAGAATCATTGCTCAATTACTATCAGAATGATGGCGTGTAAATCTGTCAAGTCCTCTGGAGGACGGACGATCGATGTTCCTTTTATTTGCAAAACAATAGCGCGTGCACGTATATCAATATGATTACAGTGGTTGTGTTCCAAGAAGAGAAAAAAACGTGACAACTATGGTTGACTCAATGACAAAGAATGCTTCCATTGCGATTCCCTAATGACTTCAATGTACATATAATACAATCTTACGAGTGATCGTCGAAAACGAAGAATCGTAAATAATCAAAGATACGTCCGATTCGCGGGAGATAAGTGAAACTGCATTTACGACAGCCTGTTGGTATTTGTTTCATGGACTCAGAGCGAGCAAAATGCATTGCTCATGCAAGATGGCCCAATTCGATTTGAAAAGGCATCGACGTAAGAAAGAAAACTTCATAAATATTTAAATAAAATCTCATTGAGTTGAAAGTATCAAAGCTACCTGTACAAAATATTTTTCTTTGCAAAATAAAATATAAAATATTACGAGATGAAGCTTATAAGACAATTAGTAACAATTATGGCGTTGTAAAAATTGGAGAATAGCGAATGGCCACGTTCCAAACAAACGGACCGTCTCCTCGAGCTTTGATTACTTAATCATCATCAGCTGCAATCTATGGGATCTCAGTCAGAGAACTGGTACTTGAAACGCTGCTAGTTTTTACGAAGCTTTACGTCAATGTCCGTAAAGGCACTACCAAGGATAAGTGTTCTGCACACTCAGACATGTAGTAAGAGGTCTCAAAGACGCACAAAGCAAAAATAAACATAATTGTTAATCTTTTAGCTGCGGTTTATCATACGCGAAGATGGTTAATAAAAAGAAATTGACTTTGCTCAAGAGAATTACTTTAAGAGTTGCTCTGCAGTTACAGATTATAATGATCAGATATATACAGATTAATGATCGATGGAAAATAAAAAACGTTCTACTAGAGAGGCAACCATAGAAGCACTGGTGAAAGGTTATTGACAAGAAGCCTTATCGAAACTTACCCTGCTCGGTGCAACAACCCAGGAGAGTCACAACGTTTGGATGACTGCCAAGCTGCTGCATAATTTCGAGCTCTCGAACTAGGTCCTCTTTCTCTCGATCGGAAGCACCTTCTTTGACTGTCTTTACGGCCACCAAACGAGTCGTTCCTTGATGACCTGTCAGATCGTCTGCTTCAGCCTTCCAGACCTGGATAATTGAAAAATAGGACGTGAGCACGGCTTTCTAATTCCATTTTAATTATCAACTTAATCATTTTGCACGAAACAAAAGACAACCGATTTCCGCACGTAAAATTATGTAACAAATTAGTAAAATCTAAGCTAATAGTCTTAAATTATCTTCTGCTATTAATTATAGTACCATTAACATTTTTCCAATGAGGATTACTTACTCAAATTCTTACGCAAAAAATAATCGTAAGACGATAGTGTATTACAGCTAATTAGATACTTCTAAAAATTCCACCTAATTGGAAATTTCATACAGTGAACATCCCGAATATCTAAATTACAAGACGCAAAAACTTTTGAAGATTTGCACAGACTATGTTCATATGACACAACATGTCTTAAGAGGTTTCTAGGAATAATTACGTAACCAGTGATCCAACGATCAAATGCAAAACATAAAATCAACAGACAGTCAAATTAATTGCTCCTCTGTGTATTAGCCTGAGCAAACTCCAAACACGGAAATTTCATCAAAATACAGCGCATTGTTCGTTTCCTCAAGGATGTCGAGGCGGTTTCTTAAAGCATAATGAGAGCGCCAAAAAAGAACGTCCAGCGATTTATTATCACGCCCGAGGCTCGGCGTTTCGGTTTTGTTCAAAGCAGAAAATGAAGCCTTACCTGGCCGAAGTTTCCTTGACCGAGGACCGTCTGTAACCTAAGCTTATCTCTAGGAAACTCCCATCTGGATTCTTGCGACGACGGAGGCGGAGGCTTCTCCGCTTCGTGACACTGCGCAGCGAAAAAAGCTGGTATTGAGTCGCGAATAATAATTATTTAAAAGTGCCTGACGAATAAATCTGCGGGCAGAGTCTCTTTGATGTTTCGCGACGCGAATCAAAGCACGCCTAACATTCTATTCTTCGCGGCAGCAATTATTTGAAAATAATCAGCAAGACTCAGAAGTGGCCTTCAGGGTAGTAGAGAAATTGCAAATGCAAAGGAAAAATATCAGAGAGTACACTGATGCATGTGTAATTATCTATTAGATACATATTAGATGCATAAGTGTTTACTTTCACGTGTCAGGAGGAATGACCTGTTCACTTTGAAGGCTGAGAGAAGACTGATCGAAATGAAGGGCAAATTAATTTATGAAGAGGGGATGGTTGTGTTTCTATGGGGATTAGGAACACATTGATTACGAAAGTTTGTCACTGTAAATCATTTTTTTGACTTTTTCTACTTGAGTTATATTTGCGAATGAGTTTGACCTTTGTTCCCCTGAATTTTTTTGAAGTACAATACATGTGCAAAAAGGAGTCTGCACTTACCAAGTGCTGTATCCTCGGTAGTTTCGTGATCGCCTTCTCGATGGACGTCTTGAAGTCGCCATTTTCAAGATTCAGCGCGTCCTTCCGGCAGCTTATCTCCGACGATGTGTCTGACTCCTCGAGCACCTGTGCATAATTAACGTCATCGTACGGACCATTTGCTTTATAAAAATTCTCCACACACGTTCCTTCATGCACTTTCTTAGCTCAGGAAATATTTCACGTTTTACTGCGCGACTAACGGCACTTTATCGGCAATCCTGTTTATTTAATTACCCGATTCGTCGACGAATGACGTATCGATTCATTAAAGCAGATACACTGCGGAAGTATATCAGACACGAATCCCGAGGATAATTCGCAGCCTGAACTTGAAAATATGCAAAGTAGTCAGTGAATATCCCCAAGCAGATAAGAACAACTTTGACGCAAATGTGATAAAAAATTGCGTAACAGTTTATTGTTTTATTGGAAAATGATTCATGGATTAACCGAGTTACTGCTCATGTAATATTTTAATGTCACTTCGAGAGAATTCCAAGTTCATATAGAAACGTACAAAAGAAATTTACACTAATATTTAACTATAATAATTTTTCTTTTAAAGCAGACTGATCTACTTCTTTTGGAAAGAATCTGAAATCGAAACGCGTAAAAGATACTGTATTTGTTCGAGGAAGCCCTGGAACGGGTTTGTCCACCGTTTATTCATTTGGTCCTCACGCCTTTTCTTCTTCCCCTTCTCTCTCAGCTTTCTTTTTTACCTTCACATGACCCTTTGTACCACCGTGCAAGTTTACACTCATGAATGTCCAGTTAACCCAAAATTTATGTCCGCGATTTTTACGACCGTATTCGTTAAAAATACTCGATGTCCCAAATATTTCACGAATCGAATACCACTACGAACACACTCGTGAAAATAAATCCAAGAAGGATCGAGATGCCATTAACCTTTGGCAGGATACACGATAGAGTACATTTTTTACGCCATAAAAATGATTGACCAAGATGATGCAGTTTTCTGGATGATTTTTCCTCGATGGAAACGAGAGATTGCAAATGAGCTAATTTTTCAATCTCCAGGTGCGAATTCACAACATCCTTTACAAGAGATAATCACAATTAAACGCTCGTTGAAGACAATACTGCGAACAATCATTGGATTATATAATTCTCTATTTATTTTCCCATTATCGTAAAGCATTATGCTATCCAGTAAATCTAGGAATGCAAAACGCTAAAGGAAAATGAGTAATCGTCTTTAGACAATAAGCCTACAAATCACGATTGTTTATAGACCGTTCACAGTGAAACATTGGCAAACATTCGTGTGTTATGAAGATTCTTCGGTGACCGAATCTGTTTCTGGTCAGTTCGAGAATGAATAAATAATTCAGGAAAGACAAGGATCATGTTATGCATTCTGTTTTATTTTTTATATTTTGGTAATTAGTACCCTTTAATTTCGATGTCTTATATACCATTGTTGACCTTTTTTAACATTTTAAAAGCAAGAATCATGGAAATATGCTTGGAAGTGTGAAATCAGTAATAAATTTATACATGATTTGTTCTTTTTGTTAAGAATCCTGCTCGTTTCCATATCATCCGTAAACAAGCAAAAAGCGTGAATAAGTGAATGAAATTGAAAATATTGGAAACCACTCTTCTTTCTCTGATAGAAAATGGTGGCTCATGCCACCATTTCTCTTTAATCTACAAAGACATTTTCTACCATTTCTCCTTAATCGACCATGGCACTAAACTCATAAAAAATGACTAGTCATTCAATAATTTCACTTTTCATATCCTTACAAGATATTTCACTTTCGAGCAACAAAAAATACCTTGCAGATCTCCCAGACCACAGCTCCCAAAATAAAACCAAAAGTAAAATTTCAATGCACTTGCTAAGAGTCTCCTTTCTGGAACTCACCAAACGAGAAACTGAAACTCCTGTTATTATCATCCGAAAATTTTCCAGATCCCCCCACACCACTTCCATCAGAACTCATCGCACGTGTCTTAATATATCGCACAAGTCGCTAACTAGATCTCTCAGCACAGTGGTCAAAATCCAATTTCCGCTCAATTAATATCCCACGCACGGAACCACTTCGAGGCGGCACCTTCAAGCCAATTATCGATACGATGGTATACACATGTGAACCATTTCGCGAGATAAGGCGAAAGCCCTCGGTTAATGGCCAGATGATAAATGTTCCAGCGCGATGATAATCCGCAGGCTGCGTAACGGTACATAAGTGGCACCGCCATACGATTTCGCGTCTCGATTCAGCGATCATCGGGCCAGATACGCTGTACGGTACACAATCGTAAATCAAAGTTTTTTGTCGAGATAATGTTCTTGGTCAGCAGGGTCTCGAGAGGAAATTACAAGCGACGGACAGGGATCGCGGCGAATAAAAATGAAACGATTACAAGTTCAAGGATGCCATTCAAGAGTGCTCTTCCTCTGGAAGAATTGCCTCAACTACACTCCCTATCCATCAAATATAGCTCATCAGGTATACTATAAAATCCATCGAGGTTTATCATGGAACATTCCAAACTGTGTTTTTCGTTTTCTTCGAGCATGACCTAGAAACTCGTTTTCAGGAAAAGGCGCGCTGAAAACTAATGCGTCTGTCTGTCACTGGACGCTTCTACTTACGCAGCAGAACCTGCGCGGTGGCAGTATTGTGATTGGGCAATATGTGTAGTTTTTTCTGAATTCTTCTGGATCTTTCTACATTTCCAGATTTTTTAATGTTTAATAACTACGCGTAAGTAGAATTATCCCTCTATAGACAGACACCTATCCATCTAATCCTAATTACATACGACCTCATTATATCTGTAAAATCATATTATCTACGCATTTTCCTTCTACTTTCACACAAGAAATATATTATCTTATACGACAAAAGAAAGATTCACTATACTACTGCTCCGAAATTCTACTCCATAAGTAACGAGGTCAGTGACACCAGCTCCTACACCTCCACAAACTTTCACGCGAGGAGTCTGACCACAGAGAGTACCAAAGCCATCACAGGACCACTTTCATTCGACCTATATTACGCACGCTTTCTAAGATCCCAACGGTACTTGTGCCCAACCGCTATGACCTAAATTCACCACTCACCTTACGATTCCTAAGTATCAGTCTTCTAAGGATAAGTCCAACGCCGACGGCGATAGGGAAGACGACCAGGGTCGCCAGGATGTAGCTGACCACAGCAACAGTCTCCTGCGATGCGATCGCGTCCCCATCGTGCCTCTTCGATATCACTTCACTGATATTCACCGACTCCCTCGGACTAACCGATATCAGTCCAGTCTCGAAGAACGTCCTGTTCAGTTCGCTAGGATACACCGAGACGTTGTACTCTGGCAGCATGGTAGGGTGGTAACTTGGCCTGTGCCTGGTCCTGTTCGAGGACCCTCTGCCAGGACCCGACGGTGGGACCTGCGAAGACGACTCGCGACTGTCTTCGTGCTTGTCCTTCCTGACTGGCTCGGAAACGGGGACACGAGTGGTGCTGGGAGCATCAGTCGCTGGACCTTTCGTGGTAACCGAGTCGTTGGTTTTCTCGGTCGTTCTGGAAACTTGCGGCCGCCTCGCGTCCACCGGAAGCTCCACTCGTCGTTCCGTTCCCCTGGCGAACGAGTTCATCGCGCCGCTGTTGTTGAAGATGTCTGACGTGTTGTACAGGTGCATTATAGGCAGCACGTCGTCTTTGTCCTTCGATTTGTCCGACAGGTTCCGCGCCCTGACTTCCGGCGACCTCTCACCCGATACGCGCTTCCCAGACTCCTCCGCGTGGGCGTCCTTCGAATCGATCACAGCACTTTGGTCCCCTGGAACTGTAGACATCTCTATCTGCACTGTCGTCGCGGAAGCTTCTGTCGTAGTTGACACAGTGGTCGCGTCCTTGGACCTGTACATCTTCTGGATCTCTGAAGGGTCCAGGTTCCCCATCCCAAAAGACTTGTTTGGCTCGGTCGTTTTGGTATCCGTCACTCGGCCCACAGGTTCCATCGCGCTGAAAGTGGAAGTCTCGGGGCGAGTCGTTTCCGCGATTATTCTAGGCGTAACTGGAAAAACTGGCGGCGGCATTGCTGTCGTGCTGGACGTCGTTTCTTTGGGCTCAGTCGTTTCGACTGACGCGGTCACTGTCACGGTCGACGAACTACTTCCGTCGTCGCTGGCAGCGTTCTCAATGGGCGCGTTGCCACCACTCGCAGGGACACTTTCATCGTCACTGCGCGACGCGTTAGCTTTGTCTTTGGTATCAGTCTCGACGATCCCACTCATCGACGTCACCACCTCGGTCAAGTTACTGCCATCCTCCTCGGTGGTATTCACGACAGGGGTAGTCAACTCGACAGTCGCCGAAATCTGCTCCATGGTGACACTCTCCACCGTCATGTTTCCTACGATAGCCTCACTCGTCAGGTTCACAGGTTCACGGAATCCTCGTCCTCGCACCTCATCCTCCAAGATCTCCTTCCCCGATCGCTTCTTCCCCCCAGTGGAAGCATTCACCGCACGAAAGCCCTCCTCCACGCTCTTACCCCCTTTCACCCTTCGGCCAGAGAACACAATCTGGCCATTTGCCAGCCTCCGTCTCTTATTAATCACCGAAGCAGCGTCTTCCTCGCCGTTCGCCCCGATCCGTTGATTGAGCACCGCGCTGGCCGACTTCCTGAGGAGCCTCCTGTCCCCGAATCCCTCTAGGTCCGTGTTCCTGGTCTTAGTGTGATTCCATCGGACGGCGCCTCTGCTGGCCACTTCCGTCTGCTTGCTGGCCGACCTCGGCCCGCTCTTGTTTACGGTCAGCTGCGGCGAGGTTCTGTTCACCGCGCGCTCCTCCAGCTGCGCCGCGACTGTGACGACTTTCCTCTGTCGTTCCCCCACCAGGATAGCAGGGCTCGCTCCACCGGCTGCGACTGCTTCGACGGTCGTGCCGGCACTGAGTTCCGCCGGCGCGAGGGCCGCCTCTATACCACTACCGGCACGAGGAAGCTGAAGAGACGGCGGCGGTGGCTGACGCCGCTGCGCCGATCCGGTCGTTATCTCGGTCGTACCGCTGCTCCGCTCGGGGCCTCCTTGCTCCTCTCTGCTTAGCCCAGGTCCGGTGTAGTTGCGCAACAGCCGCGTCACGTTCGTTATCGTGTAAGCGTACACGTGCTGCTGTTGTTCCTGATGTCGATGCTGTTCCTGATCCCCATCCCTGCTCTCCCTGTCCTCTGCCAGCCTCTGCTCCTTCTGACGACCCTTGGACCGCGCTCCCTCGGTCGCTGGGTCGACCGCCGCGGTCGTCGCCGGCGTCGAGCCTTTCAGACTGGGAACATCGCCGGAAGCGACGCCGCGAACTCGTTCCTCCGCGGAATCGACCGGTTTAACGGTATACTTCTCCGCTGCGCCTGTGCCGATCGCGAAACTCTGCCCCAGGCTGCCCTCGGTTACGATTATCCTCAGAGTGGACGTCTCTGGAGAGGTCCAGAACGCTTCGGTTGAAGATCGACTGAGCTTGTCTCTGGAGGTTGAGGTTTCGATGTTGTTGGTCTCCTTTGAGCTCGGTCGAGGCTGGTCCTGCATCTGGTTCTGCATCTGGTCTGTCATCTTAGGGAACTCGAAGTTGTTGTTAGAGTCATAGATGTCGATTCTTCTTATCCTCTGCTCCGTGTGGTCACCGTACATCTCGCTGTCAGATAAGGCTGATATACTCGAGTCCACCAAGTCGGAATGCTCATCCGCTAGATGGTGTATTTTACCAATCTTCTCGATGTCAACAGTCAGAGTGGAATTGTCAGTCTTCCTCCTCCGCGATTTCGCCACTTTCGCCTGCTCCACGCCGTTCGAGGCAGCGCTGGTCTCTGCATCTGTAGGACGATCCCTAATGCCGATTTCACTTTCCACAGGCTGGCTGTCCGCGTCCGCGGAAACAGGCTGCTGGTGCAGTATCTGGGTCGAGTTGGTCGCATTCCTGGTTTCAGCGAGCACGTGGGCCGCGACACTTCCTCTCTCGTGCAGCTGGTCCCGCGTGTTGGCGTGAGCGGACGGGTTAACGTCGCGAAACTTATCGTCGATCGAGTCTACAGCAGCGTCTATCTCCGTGGCGTTCCTACTAGTCTCTGCAATTATATTCGAGACGATAGTAGGGTCTGTGGGCCTGCTCTTTCGATAATACACCCCATTTTCAGGGCTCTTGAAAGCGTTCTTGATCTTGGACACCTTGTTCTTCTCCACGACCTGCCGCTCCACGGCAATGTTCATCTCCTCGTTGATGATCTCCTCCAGCTTGGGCACCGGAGTCGTCGTGCTGAACCTCTTCATCGAGTACCTCCTGCGCGAGCTAGTCGCGGTTGGCGCAGTCGGCGTCACCTCGACAGAGTTGTTCCCCGTGGTGTTCTGCAGCTCTGGCTGGATCTTTTGGCCGAAATACAGAAACTGCGACATGTCCTCCACTGGTATGTTGCTCTCCACAGGTCTGAAATAGTTGTACAGTGACTCTGGCATCGGTACCGTGTTCTTTTTGCGCGTCTCCGCGTCGGAAGCTTTCGGACTGCTCCCGAGCACCGATGAAGACGTCGAGACGGAAGGGGAGGAGGAGGAATTCCTATGGCTGATCGGGTAATTGCTTCTCGAGTTACCAAGGGCCGGTTTACCCTCCGAGCTTGACGCCGTGAAATTCTCGTTGCTCGGTTTTCTCGACTCCTGCTCGGCCACCTGCTCGCCTTCCAGCTCCTTCGTGACGAGCTCGATGTCCGCGTCTCTGCTCGCCAAATCTCTCACGGTTGTCCTACCCGACGATTCTGACGGCTCCTCCTCGACCCTGTGCTCGAAAGGCTTGCCGTTCGCCGACGCTGTCACGTACAGTCCGTGTCTCGTCTCTTGAACCTCCAGCATGTCCTCTTTCGCGGAGGAATCGCTCGGTCTTGGTGTGCGGTTCAGATTCCGAGATTCGATCGGTCGGTGACTTAAGACCTGTCGCCTTCTCGCGGCTAGGATGCTGCGCAGCGCTTGTTCCCTCTTCGCTTTTGACGACGGCTGCTCGGGCTGGAGGGACACGTGGGATTGACGATGATCACCGACCGGGGCATCTGGAAACAAATATTTCAAATTGAGGATACTGAGAAAGAAAGTAGTTTCAATTATTGGTTGTAATTAAGGGCGATTAATTCTAGTGGTAGATATGTAGAAATAGAAGTATCACATTTTTATCCTGCTGCAGAATTAATGGAACAGTACAGCTACTAAAATAGTAGATTTCTTTTCCCTTTTTTATGTTATTCCATTAAGTTTGTAGCATACCACGCTACTTACACAATAATAAAATTAATTTGTAGTCCTGCGTTGATCGTATATCTAGTATTTAATTTACAGTTCCCTATAAGCTTCTAAATTCTGTAGTCACTTATCCCAACCCAATAATACTGCAATTACGAGACACTAGTGCTCAATAATACTCGAAACAATATATCCGTTCCGCACGACGATCACAACGCAATCGACTCGACCACGGTTTTGCATAGAATTCGCAGGGCAACGGATCGTCTACGCTCGTTCAATGATCTCGTTCTGAATAATTGGCCGCAGTAGCGCGCCGCAGTATAATCACGACATGCAATTCCGTTTCGTTCCGGCACTATTCGTAGAGGGAAAGTTCGGGTAATGTAAACGGATCTGTAACAATGCATCTGAGAGGCAGTGGAACAGATAATCGTTACACGAGCCTGATCTACGATTTTTCTACGTTCTTGCCCACCACTGAAACTCCATGTCGATCGATAAGTCAACGCGAAACTATCTCCAGCCAACAATGATACACGATTCAGATTAATATAAAGCACATATTAATGAAGAACAAGATCTTAGAGACTACTCGTTTGAGTGCTCACTTCCATAAAATCCTGGCGACTGGAAAAAGAGGAAGAAAATGATGCGAAGTGTCGGCCACTTTGGGGACTAATTGGGATCGTTCCTGGCGATTGACGTCAGCATTCCACTGAAATTACACGGTTTGCTATTTGGCTGAAAGGGGTTAAACGGGACTGTGAATGAGAATGTATCCACTGTCTTGACTTTAAAAGAACGGGACACGTTTGTCGGGGTCGCGGATGGTTGGAGTGCTTTTGTCATTTTTTTCCTCTCTTCACAGGGCTCCAGAGACCCTGTACCGTTACTTCACGGTTCCGTACGCAACGAATGTTTGTTTCTTTGCGCTTCTTCTTCGGCTCCGTCATGCCCACTGAAATTCCTCGTCGTCACGATTCGATTAAAAACACACTTATCAAATTCGAACGTTTCGTCGCCACTGGCACCGTTACGACATCACAGAATGTTGAATTATGAGAAGCGGACTGGGTTTAATTGCTGGGATCTTTTCCTTTGCCAAAAACAAGCTCATCCTTCTGTTATTAAGAGCTATAAAAAAGTGCAATTTTAAAAAATTTTGATTAAAGGTCTTGTGAAACTATATTCAAAGTCTATACTGCTATCGGAAGTGGAATGCACTCACGACTTTAGTACCAAGCGTCGATGGAACACAGAAGCAATTACCCGAACAAGCGATTAATATCAGTGACACAAAATATCTGAGGATTGTCGCGAAAAGAACTCGGTTGATCAAGCAGCAAGGTCTAAGGTCAAGTCGCTCCGTACATGTAGACAAGAGAAGGACTTTCATCATGATCGCCAATACACATAGGCGAGAGAAAGAGAAAGGATTCGATGGTACCGTTAGTAGCATCGGAGTACAGGACTCGTTCATCGTACTCGAACTTCCGATCAGATATTACAAAAGATTTTTCTGGGGAAATTGGAACACCGATGTATCGTAGATGATCTGAGAATAGGATGGCGAGTCTTTCTAGTTCCCTCCCTGGTCTATTTCAAAAGGAAATTTAAGATCCTCTTGAGATACATAGAACATCTAAAATTCATAAAACCTTTTATTAAATTTAAATCATTTTTCTATAAACTCTGAATATAATAAAAGAGAAAAAAAAGTTTTGTATTACGAAAGATTGCAACGACTACCATACCAGTGTCGAAGAAAGAAAGCAGGGTCCCGTGTAAAGGGTTCTCGAAGCTAACGGTCCCCATCGATGAAGAAAGGATGCAAAGTCAAGTGTCAAGGTCTTGGGTCAAAGAGTAGAGTATGAAAACAGAGGAGGAAAGATCCCTATCTCGATGCGTGATACGACAAAAAGAAAAGTAGAAGGAGGGTGATAACGCCATAGCGGTATCTCAAGGTAATTACACGGTACCGGTTTCCTTATAAGCATTTACAAATAGAAGAAATCGAATCCACACGCTTCACGGATAACCCGTACCATCGGTTTGTGAACATTTTTCTGCCATTTTGTTTGCCAACTGACGATAACTGAAGATACCTTGTCAACGAGGCTCCTTGAACATTATCGCTAACACAAAGTAAATAACGAGATGACAAACATACTTGCACCGATTTATTGATATACATTTTTTTAATCTGGACTGGGAGTAGCAGAAGGGTGCTAATAATTGCGTCGATCTACCTTGAAGGTTTTGTTTGTAGTTCTGATTAGAGCAGCGCATGAAACAAGTATGTATCAATGTAAACACTTTCCAGTTTGTGTACTCACGTGCAAATACACATGGTGCATCTGGTGGAGTGGCGTTTATCGTTTCAAGGTAAGAGTACTGTCAAACAATAAAATTTTACAAAAATAAAGAAATATAGTAGGGCACACAATCTCCGTAGATAAGCGTCAGAGATAAAACTAAACAGGATTAACCAGTTCAATAACAAAAACTGAACTCCTAATGTCAAAATCTGTTTATGCCATAATCCTTTTTCAATACTGTATAAAAAAACTGTAAACAAAAAATTTAATACAGCAATATAAATTAAAGCTATCCGTTTGCGATTATAAACCATTTTCCAATATCTAGTTTTTTTCTGGAGTTCATTTCCTCCTGAATTCCACACAAAATGCTCACAAATCAGTAACACCATCGAGCAGTCCAATTAAAGTCAAGTAGTAAATCTCACGAATTCTTCCGACAACGTCAGACCACGATGCATTATTACCACGTTACCTAGCCTGCTGGTCGTCGCGATAATTTACTCTTTTCGCGTTTGCTTCCTCGAACGCCGAGGAATAAAATTTTCCCAGTAACCTACGACTATGCTGCCCCGGCGAGAATGACCGCATCAAGTACTCGCCTCTGCATGCGTACACGCATAAGTTACACGTTCCTGCGACACGTGGAAAGCAGCTTTAAACGCGTGGGGCCGCGTTCCTCCGTAAATCATCGGTGACGGGAAAAGGGACGTCTCTGTGCAGTGCTAACACAGTTGTCTCGCTGTTTTCCCGCGAACGTAAACTTTGCATACATATCTGTCGTTCTTCTTCGCGCGTTGTCAGCCTTGACCACTTCGGTTCAATGGTAGAATGTTCGATGGCATGGATGGCTTTTAGGAATTTGCTGTTGTTTGCTGGGACTGATGTTTCCTCAACAATTTTGGTCGTCTTTCAAGTTAGGAGGAAAGTTAAAAAGAATAGGAATTTGTGTGTGATTCGAATGGAATCGAAGTTTATGGAGAGATCGTTCCCCTTGGATGTTGATAAGAAAAGTAACGAGATACAGTGCATTCACGTTACATCCTGAGACACGGGTAAAGGAAGCCTCGGGGATCTCCCTTCGTGCCTTTCTCACACGCGATGCTACATCGACGTCTTCCACCCTATCGTGCGGTTAATGGGCGATTCTCGTTCCGTTCCTCTTCGAAAAATGGACCCCCTACACTCGCCATGGTGAAATAAATGGTTGCGCGAATCGTAGGAATATAACTATCTATAGACAGAGTAGGATTATGGGAACACTCGTGAAAAGTGTCTAAGATATACTACCATTTATGACGTTCCTGTAAATTATCAGGTTGTATTTATTCTCACGTATATGAGTCAAAATGTGCATAAAGGGAGACTTAAATATTAAGCAGAATAGGTCCTCTGTCTACATATTCTTCTACAAAAATATTTTTGCCCTGAATTAAACTCTTTCGACTTGTACAGATTCTCTCCCATCCACACGACCCAGAGACCCATAAACGAGCAAGTAGATACCACCCTCGCGTAACAGCCAAATCCTGCTGGCATCGAGGGGCATCCATTTCGGGCGGCACGCGGGCAGCAGTGGGAGGAAACGTGAGATCCGACACTGCCACGGCTGGGTCCTGGATCCTGAGGTCCTGAATAATGCAGACCACCTATTATCCCTTCCGGAATCGCGAGTCATCATCTGACCTTCTCCGCTCGTGCGCGAGAAATCCGACGTTGCACGGAATTCTACAGGGTTGTAGCTTGTGTCCTCTCTGTCCCGCCGTGAAACCGGAGGAACGAAGGCGAAAAAACGAGGGATAATAATAAAGGGGGAGGCAGAGGAGAGTGGCGTCGCGTAGAAGAAGGCACGAGAAGTCGTGGGTTATCGCCGCGAACGTGACCGCATAAAAGATCGTAATGTTTTATGTGAACACGTGTATAAGGGAAGGTCAGTTCTGCTCGCTCCTGTCCTCGTCCCGTTGACTCTTCCCTCCGCGCTAGGAACAGCCATTGTTCCACGAAGGAAAAGGGGACGCTCGTCGTCGGACGATGTAGCGATTATTGTTTCTTCATCGATCATTGGGACCCTTCGAAACCGTTGCTCCCTTCAATGATGTATCGTGACTCTGGGACTCTGCCTTTGCTTCGGGGAACGAGGGTGACTCGGTGCTTCTGGGGTAAGTACCTCGAGGACTGTTCTAGGTAGAGGCTACTACCACTTTCTTCATTTTTCGCTTTCGGGCTGATTCAAGGGATATACAAACGGATGTCACTTCAGTTTCATAAGAGAATCTGATATCCCTTGTTATTAGTAGTAACTGTAAATTTATTTAACAGCTGTATTTATTTTTATCATCCACGGTACAGAAACGAGAGAGAACAAATTGATTTACCGTGAAATTCCTCGAAAATTCACAGCAAGGCGAGTACCAGCGTACAGTATGTCAATATGTCGTTAATAACAGCGCCCGAGAATGAAGGCTCGCCGAATAAGGAGTGGGACAATAAAGCAGGCCTTAAGGTGACAAAGAAGTCGGATTAAACGAGGCGCAATCGAGGATTGTCCAAGCGTATTTAGTCGTTTCGCGACGCGGTTATTTCGCCATGAATTTACGACGCGTAGTCGCGAGGCGAGTAAACTTATCACGTCGAGTAATGAACACTTGTTCGTTTTAAGTAGCCGTCCAGCAATTTGTACGTCAGTCCGTGGGGCGCGCGACAAGCCCGACTTCTATCTGGCACGAATCTCGCGTCGACTCGCGATCCTCTTTTTGCGGCGCGTGTGCGCTCGCAAGCGGACTCGCGACCGCGGAGGCGTTCCGAGTCGAACGACCGAAATTCCTCGCGAGGAACGGCGCGATATGCGGCCTCCACTTAATCCTCCGACTCGCTGCACCCCTTTGATCTCTATCAAACGCCTGGATCTGGTTCGCTATCTAGCTTTTTCATTTTCTGATCCACTGGGGAAGATTTACTCGCTCACCTTCGTGCAGGGTGGCCTAGTGATTGTGGATCCAGTGTAGACGAGATGATTTATTCTTGTCTGAGGTATGCTAATACTAGGGGTAATTTAAAGTCGAATTAGTATCCAATTATCCATCGAATGGGGTGGAGATTTTTCTGAGAACACTTTTTCGTTTGCGTGGCACGTTTTGTGGGGCTGATTATGTTAATTTGGTCTGGAAGGTGAAGCAGGAGGAGTCTGGTAACTCTGTTGTACAGAGGGCAAGGTTTACGATGTTAGTAGTTTGCCTGCCTTATTTCAAACAGGCCAGGATCATAATCAGGCTTCGGTACTGTCCAGGCCTGCTTACGGAGGATAACTGGTAGGATTGCACCGTATCTATGAGTATTATCTCGGTATTTATGCCGAAGCCGAGACCTTCGTGACGACATGGATGTCACGGATAACCTTTTTTGCAGGTGGCCGAAGGAAAAGTCACTGGTCATGCGGTGGAATTCTTCCAAGCTTGTTTAAATGTTCCTTAGAAACGCTAGGGATATTAAACAACTCATTTTTAAACATTCAAATATCCAAATATTCAAAATTTCAAAATTTCAAATATTCAAATATTCAAATATTTTTAAATATTTAAAATTTAAAATTTTCAAATATTCTCATTTTTTAGAGAATCCCTACAATACTCCCACGCGCTCATATAGTCCTGAATGCAATCCTCGCTGCTGCGAGTTTGACGCAATCAAGGTCTCGCTTAATGGCCTTACGTAATAGTCTGGAAAGATGTAGATTAACGACCCGTAGAATCAGACTGGTTCTTCCTGCTCTTCTTTCGTGTTTCTCTTTTTTTATTACTGCTGTTAGTGGCATCGTTAGACAAATTTATGCAAATGTCTGCGAGGCTTCAAGTTCATGCGTGCCATTTGTTTCGGAGTCACGAACGCCCGTTAGCGTTTAAAAATCTTCTTACTCGTCTAAATTCACCAGTCATCGATAAAAAAGAAGAACGAAGACTAAAAAATTGTTATCCTCTCTCCCGAAATCAATTATACGCTTCTGTAATGAGTAAGCGATTCCTTCGTTCCAGATTTTATCAGAGAAAACAATCTCCCCTGAAAAACCATCCATTCATAATCGCTCCAGAATGCATAATGGGGCTATTCGTTAAACTCACGATACTTGCGTTAAGACATTGCTGCTTATTTGCGTTGAAGCCTGCTGAATCATCCTTGATCGCCTGAGACTTGGCAATAGGTCAACGCCAGCTTCCAGACCACTGGTTTAGCGATCAGAGAAGTCGATGTCGCGATCGTTGACCTCTTCACCTTTCTCGCTTTGCATGTACCATATTATCAGTAAAAATAATAACTTTCTTCTCCACAATTACCCAAACTTCAAAAATTCTACAGTAAAGGGAACCGAAAATTCATAGTTCTCAAAGTGACAAACATACTCTAATTGAAAACAATTAATTTAAACAAGATGGAACATCTCTGTTCGATAGGAATAATCGAAGGTTAGTTAAAAATGTTAACAAATATATTCGATGCATATATGACGCTGTCGAACAGGTCTGACCACCTGCCAGACATATTTCCTTTGCTGCATCGAATTTTTCGGACGACACTGGACAAACGACAACGCAACAGGTTACACGCTCCCCAAGAAAGTTTAACTGTATCCAAATGTTTATTGCCATGTTCTGCAACCCGTTGTGCCAGAGAAATGGTCTCGTCTAGGCGGGAAGCATGGTATTAAGAAACACAAAAAAGGAATATTGGATTTGCATGAGCCGACTGACCAATGTTCAGTCGACTTAACAGATATTTAAACGTTTCAGAAGATTTACTACAATTTGCTAACCTGAACCGACGATTTTCTTAATTTGCTGCACACCAACGTAGAATAGACTTAAAAAAAAGTGGACATGTAAACTAAATTCAGAAGAAGGCTTGGTTATTTCTTTCAAGATAAGATAGCACACGCGTCTGCTCATCTGAGTGCCTCGAATGGAAATAAACACTTCTAATCGGTACAAGGTGAATCGGCTGTTACGATTAGCAGCTATTCAATTCCAAAATAATGGGGTTCCATTGATTGCAACGAGCCCGACGAGTCTGTTATATAATTACTAATAGATTATACTTGTTCAGTGACCGGAGCGTCCTCTGTGGGAATCGTCCCGCCGGAAACGGATACACGCTTCAGGAAAGACTGAACACCACTGGAACGAGTCGTGTGTACACAGACACGGCGCAGTAGACGCATCCGCGCGTGTCTGACACGGCAATTTTATTATATATACTATGAAAGTATCTCCTGCGTGAATTTTTATGCTCTGAATGAACCTTGCATTTTATGGAAGATAAATACAGAGATATTACAAGAGAAGGTATTTACAATAAACCATCCAGCACTGGAGACAGTAAATAAACCTAACAGCTTAGAGAGAACAATGAAGTCTTTATTATAGAGGGTCAATGTCATTCCCTTCGATTCTAAAATCATTTACGAACGATAAACACACACCCACACGTGCTCGGTTAATCCCGCGGTAGTAGTTCACGATTACGCGCTGAAGATTGCATCTCTTCGGCTGCCCATTGCATAATGGGCCCACGATCCTCCATTAAATCATACATGATTCCGAAGAGAAACCGCGTGCATTTTCAGATCGCAGAAGGTGAAACTTTCGATAGACGTGATGCGTTAAAAGCCTCGTTGAGAGTGTCGATAGCTAATAATTTACTTTCATTTAGGAAAGCTTTCATTAAGGACCTTCTGTGAGAAAGGTCCTTTCGGTAGAGTTACGCAGGGGATTACGTGTCGAAGATGCTATCACCTTGAACGTTGTTACGTAAGGCTTCCAGGGACGCACAATGGGGCCCCGATGTTCCATTAAATCGTATGCAAATACCAAGAGAACAATGGAACGCGGACGGTCGGATCGACGTTCGCGAAAAGTCAGTGGTCGGCTGCCGGAACGCTTCCTGGATGTGTCGCAAGCGATCCACGGGTGCCCTGAAGAAGATCCTAGGAATTCAAGAGCGTACTTTAACCCCTCTTCCTAGTACTTTGCATACTAGTGCTTGAGTCTGAGTATCTCTCCAAAAACGCTGGCTCAGAAAACTGAAAATCCTCTACTCTGAAATACCTCGTAGGAGTACCTATTTATTTTAATTTTCGTTTAACTTTAATGGTATACTCCCACGAATCCAGTCTTAAAATAGCGAAATGTTTTGACTCCAAGTATCCCACGTATCTAAGAAGGCGAAGGTCGTCCATCATCTCTAAACGAGGAAAGTAATGATCGCCAACAGCTGTTCAGTATCGAGCATTCGTTAACACCGTCACTGCTATCTTCTTATAAAAGGAATCCCGCTAGACGCAGTGCGCACGCGGGTGTGGCTGATTGAATATAAATCATAATAAATTGTACAACAGTACAAAATTAATTTACGGGTCCGATGATTTAAGATGTTGCGTATCCTGCGTAATTGACGCCTCGTTTCCGCATTCGGTCTCCCCGACAGCCAGAGAAATCCATCTTCCTCCTAGGAATTCGCGGCGTCGTTATTTCCTACTAACGGAATTCAAAACGCTCTCCTGTGGATACGTGATCGATCGTACTCTTCTCGACGCGTTCCTCATCGTCGACAGGCTTCATAAAAATTTTTACGACTTCGTGTGCCACTTTACTCTTTCCACGGTTCGATGTGTCGCAAGTATTTCTTTTGAGGAATATTTATGATCACGTTACGCGTTGATTGTTTCAGAAAATCAATGACTATTATAATTACAAATTTAGCATAATTGAGTAGTTATGCATTGTTTTATCTTCTGGCAAAATTACGCCACCTAGTTGAAAGATATAACAGGCTGATTAATGCAAATGCTAGGGAATAGTTTAGGAAAACCGAGATTCTTTAACCACTCGGCTCACCTGGAACCTTGCGATTCTGAAGACATCTACAGAGCTTAAAGTATGGTAGATCATACTATTTAAGCACTGCGTGTTTTCCAATGATTTTTCTATGAGGGAAACATCCAAGGCATCCTGGGATCAGCAAGCAACGATGGAAATGCCGACGTGGTTTTGCGTACCGTTCGACGAAGCGTCGTCCTTCTTTCTCCCTGAGGCAAACGGGCGTACCGACGATCACGATCAAGATCATTGACTTCTCACGAATGTAAAACGATCCCCTGAAAGCACCCGTACGGTCGGCGCGATCTTTCGTCCGGATATCACGTAGACACGGAGAAAGGAAGGAATTATCAAAGTCGTGCATCGCTGCGACGTCACGAACTGGCTCACACGGGATTTTTCCCTACCATCGCGACGACGGTCCGCTTCCCTTCCCCTTCTACTTCCGTTTTTGGACGGTACCATCTTCGACCCCCTCTAGTTATCGCGATTGCCTCGGGTGCAATCTCTAAAGACTCGAAACAGAAGGTTTGGAATGGACCTCCACCTTCTTTGTTTCATTTATGTTCTGCAAATGCAAACATTGTTTAATAAATGATAACTTTCTGTGACTCCTGGAACCCTTCTCACCACAAAGAGCGCCCACGAGGTGAAGCTTCTTCGGTGAATATCGAGAGAGATCTGGACACCTCTCCGACTTGACTTTATCGCCTCCACGTTCACCGATATCGCGACGAAAGTTACGGACTGACAAAAGGAGAGAATCGAGCCTCGAGCCGAACGCCGAGATCCCGCGTCCACTACCGATCGAGAGGGGGTAGAAAGGAGGAATGACTTTCCGTCTTCGACGTATGCTGAAACGCGCGTTCAAGGCTACCCCCAAGATCACGGTCACGTCGTTAGCGCTGGACAATCGCCATCTGTCATCGAGCGTTTCGCGTAGTCAGGGTCCGAGCGCGTGCTGGCAAAATAGGAGAAAACAGTAATACTGTGCCGCGATTGGCGAATCATACATCACCCCGCATTTACATTTTCAGCTGAGGGAATCTCTCCGTTTGTGTCAATCCCTGCGTCCCTATGAATAATGGTACTACCTTTCATTGCTGTTCTCTAAACGTGTCTACACTTCCTCTTCGATGTTGCTACAGCAGTGACACTGATTCTGACTCGCTTTTGTAATATCTTTTATTGAAAATTTAAATATGAGACTTTTAAAACTCTAAATATTTAAAAAATTTTTAATTTCAAATATTTGAAAATTTAAAAATTTGAAAATTCAAATATTTGAAAATTTAAAAATTTGAAAATTCAAATATTTGAAAATTTGAACATTCAAATACTTGAATATTTGAAAACTTAAAAATTCACCAGATATTTGAATTCACTTCCAACGCTCGATACAACACAGATCAAACTCCCCTCCAGTACAGTTCTCCATGTTATATTTTTTAATTCCGCAAAGGATATCCAATACGCCAAAAGAAGACGTCAACATTCATTAGCTTAGAACAAGGAAAGAGGTCCCCATTCGTGGGATTTCCGCAGGCAAAATATATCGATAATTAATGAAGCGTTTATTAGCTGCCACCGAAATAAATTTATGCTCGCAACCGGTTCCCACGGAAACGTCCCGAATGGACAGTTCATCATTGCAGTAAACGAAGGAGACTTATCCCCGGCTTTACTGAGTCAAATGCAGTCGCGAAGGTCGTGCACGAAGAGGAAAGAATTAAAAGTGTGTATCTTAAAAGGCACTCTCGGTACGTGAAAGACTCTTAATGGACACCGTCGCCATGAATCTCGTTTCTATCTCGGCTGTGACACAGCGTTTAATCTGACATCCACCATGCTTTAGATCTAGCAGATTTTATATTTAGTCCAAAGCTTATAACAAGATAACTTGAGCAAGTACATTAAACAAAAAACAATCCTTAAGTGACACTATTGTATGAGAACTGCGTTTTAGTCTCGAATAACAGATAGGTACTTAATGTTATTATTTTTCTGAGTGCTAATAAAACAGTTTTTACCAGACGTAATTTATGAACGATTGTAATTCTAGATGTGCTGGCAGGTACTGTACTTCAGCAAGGTGTTACTCGCGACAAGGTCCCCTGCTGCAAAATGCGCGATCATCGGCTAAGGTCATCTATCCTGAACACTTCGTTGCAACATTTTGCATGGACATTGAACCTTGATTACGAGGAGAAAGGCCGTCGTGCAACAGCGTTGCATACTAACGAACTTCCTCGTATATCGTTATTTCGGTCTTGTCATTAGGGGGACGGTCGCGCTTCAGTCGTGTTCCATGAATCAAATTTTTCTGATCGTAAGTCAGACCCTGTTGCGACGAGAACTGGTCGTTGATCAATGGGAACACGATAGGATGATCATAAGAATACACTCACGGTGCCCTTAACTCACAATACGTCAATTCTACTAAAAATAGAGTAAAAATAAAAATATGACAATAGTTAACATTGCTCCAAATCGTATAGAGGCTGAAATATTTCACTTTCGATCACTTAGAGACTCAAAAATGTCTTGAATGATCTCTAGAAAAATATTTCAAGACTTTTTCCTAGCACAATCGTAAAGTACGATTTCCTATTCCAAGTAGGAGCGGGAATATCAAATCCTTGAATAAGGTAACCTGTTCCTGCTTCGCTCCTCGGCGCACAGTAATCATAGCGATCCTACAATTTACGAGAATTCGAGTCGTTTAAATAGGACGCATACAAATGGAGGATCGTGGTCGCTCAATGATCGAACAGATCGCTGGCTATACACACGCGGATCGTTTACACGCGATCTTCTTCCGGCACGTAATACCGTGGCTAATGAGCCCACGTATCTCGAGTGCAGGTTACATAAACGTGAGGACGCGTCGTGAGGAGAGAACAGAGACAAGGAAGAAGAGGGCTCGATCCCGAAGACACCCTTGCAAGACGAAGAGGAATAATTAATAGCTCTAAAGGGAAGCTTTATTCAGGCTCACTGGATTTTGAATAAGGGTATTTAAACCTGCGATATTAATGGCTCGCAACCAGATAGACCTTGAATGTACTAAGGAAGCAACTATAGAAATGTACACACCTGAAGAATAATACAAGATAGGAAAGGATTTCTTACGTGAAAGCATAAGAGGGGATATTCGAGAAAAAATAGAATAAGAAGTCTGTAGATACATTAATTAACAAAATGAAACTCAAGTAGAGTGAAATCTGGCTCGCAATAAATATTCAAATTTAAAGTGAAGCTCTATCGAGCACATTTATTTCGCTATCCCCGTCACTGTCCAATAAATTAGGACGCAGGCAGCATTTTAATGCAGTTAATCGCGCGTGAGAAAAAAGGAGGCAGATTTTTACTCGAACAGAGAAAGAGGATGGAGCTTATATTTTATAGGTTGCAGTGAAAAGTGTCTTCCGAGAATCCATTTCGAGGAAGAGACTGGAGGAGGAAGCGGCGTCGGACGGGGTCGATCAGACGTTAATGGAGATTAATTTTTATACGGTCTACATCCCACGAACGCCTCCTCCCACCGATGTGAGACAAAGCCTGTAAGGATACGGGGATAAGTATCGTTACATGTGCCATGGCGCAGGGATAGTCATAATGTAAGCATTGAACCGACGACGGTGCCTGAACCGTCCATTGTATTCCGTAGTCGGAGTCGCAGGTTCGGGCCAGCCTTGAAGCGGTGAACCTCCCAGCGCGACAAGATGATGCATTGTTACAATGCGCGGCCCTATACTTGCCCTTTAGGGTCACGCAGAAAATCGCAAAGGTTAAAAGGTATCAACGCCAGCGTATCTGCGCTCGCTGCGAGCAGAACGCGCTGAGGCTTTGGGTTCCGACCGTGTCAAACGTTTCCTGCGAATAAAACGAGAATTCTATGCAGTATTTCGTGATTCAGAAATAGCCATACGAATTCTAAAGATTTAGAGTGCTTCAGTTTCAAAGAATTTCTGTCTTTCAAAGCTAAAATACTTTGATTTAGATCCCACGATTCCAAAGAACTTTAGTTTTAGCAACTAAGGTTCAATCTTCAAAGCCTCCATTGGTTCCAACTAGGGTTCACAGGTCTAAACTGAACCCAGCTCAAGTCTGACATGCCTACATGAGGTCCTCCAGGTCCAAATAGTTGAAATAGGTTCACCTATTCTAACTCAAAGGATCTAGACCTTGGGACACGCTCTATCCTGACGTTCTACGCAGCATGTAACACACAGATGATCGTGTACATGATTCTATGATGAAAAAGGTTAGCGAGCAGCGATCAAACGCGACGTCTCTTCAAGGTTAATCTGAACTCACCTGACAGGATACTAAGATCCGACCGCACGATCTTCCAATAAAAGAAACACGGGGTCGTTTTGAACGTAACTTTCCTGTAGTTACCTGTCTGATGATATAATTTGATAAAACGATGGAACATGTTTCAGTGTTGCGATATTTCAGAGGCATCTTAGCAGATATCAGAAAAGGGAGTCTTATTTTCGCAAAGGACAGCATCACCAATTAAAATAACCTTAAGGATTCAACTTCAGCATCTGAAGAAGTCGCTAAACATTAACATTAAACATCTATGTGCATCCACGAAGACGCGTTTAGATATTAATCCTCGATCTAATGACACCCCTAAGCTCGATGAAGGCCCATGTATCTCTAATTCGTATTTCACGCTGAAACGCCTGGACGAACAGCCAAACGACTTATGCAATCAGAACGATGTCTCTATTTCACCGTGCTACGACCGTGCACGTCACTGCACACAAACACGCCAGCCTCGTAATCCACGTGCACACAGGTACCAGAATATCGACGGACGTATTAGCAGCACTCGTTTTATGGAGCCGGTTAGATACCGTGGAACACGCGCTATCAGCTAATGGCCCACGAGGAACGTATTCACTGTGAGCATAGATTTAGTGCTTCCCCTGGCGATAGGGTAAACGCGATGAATTTTCCTCGCCTCTGTGTCTTCCTGCCCAGACCTGGTCGTTTCCGAAAATCTGTGTCGCTTTTATAGACCACATTATCTTGAATGGGTTCAGTCAACTCCAACCTTAATAAAAGGTAGAATTCTAGATGAATCATAATGCAAGAGGTTCCACGACTGTAAATTTCATTAGCGAATCTCACGCCTGCGAGTCGAAACTAGATCCTCGTGTCCTGGACGCATCTCGGCGTGATCGAAGCAGAAGTAGCTGCTTGGGTTGCTTCAGCAGGACGTCAAAGCAGATCAGGGAGGCACGAAAAGGCAGAGGTGACGGCGGGTAAAGCGTTCACAGCTTAACACGAACTTCGTGGAGATCCGTGTGCCTCCAGGGGTGAAAGAAGAGGCTCAATAATGGATATCGATGATGTTGGAGGAGACATCGGCACGTCCGCACGCATTCCGGCAGCCAGTTATAAATCACTGATTCGTATCTCGGTAAGGCCTCCTTAACCAAATGGATGCTACTGTCGATTTGAATTACTGCCCTTACCCGGCGAGAGCCATTGCCAGCCGACATCCACTCCGAACGGTTCAAAGTTCTATGTAAACTACCGCCCACGTTTACATTCTCTGGTCACGGGAACCCCTCTTTCCTCCCCTACACCTAGACAGCGCAACAGACCTCTATGTCCGCAGCTCTTCTTCCAGTGATCTAAGGAAACGTCTGCAGGACCGAGGAGAACCGACGCTGTCGCTCATGACTCTTGAGGATTTAGAATCGAGGGTGATAGCGACTGAATAAAAGATGAAGGAACGAACAGGGAACGTGGCGTTCGCTGGAATAAGGATTTCGCGATGCCTCGTCTCGGGTACATGTGTGAATGATTATTTTCAATGCTGTGTGATTGTCGATTGGTCGAAGCTTTAACGAATCCTTCTTGGGGAACATGGGACCAGAAAAGGAAGAGTGGTTGCAAGGGAAGAAAGCTTCAGCAATTTTTCTAACAAGGTTAATTTCCAAACTTTTTACGTTTTTATATTCCATCCCTGCAACCACTCCATATGAACACAGTTTAATGCACAGAAGATAAGTATCCATGCAAGCTTCGTTCCTATTGCCTCTCCAACTTCGTTCATTTTATTCCTATCGCGTTCCTCCGCGTCCATTCCAAGTGCTAATATTCTCACACGGAGCCGAAGCCGAAAGGAGCCTCCTCCCGTGGTAATTTCAAAAGAATTTCGGTTCAAGGGGATCTGGTGGAACGAGCTGGCTGTAGGGTTTCAGAGACTCTAACTGAATTTATGGCGTCACCTGCCTAGGAACGCGCCCGTACAGACAATAGAAGCCTATTCGTTCCCACTCAATTCTCCAGTCGCGCCTCGACTGATCTACGATCTGCAAATTGGATCAACAGTGGCCACTGTCCGACGATCCCTCGTTCGGCGCGCTTTTTGCGAGCAGTCTGGCCGCGGTTCGAACGCTTGTGTGCGTGCAGTTTCCACAGGAGTCCTGAGAGAGTGTGAGTCAGGTGCGAGACTGCGTGGGCTGCGGAAGATGCGTTGTGGAAATGACTGTCTCCGTCTTGGGGCTGTCTTTGGTCGGACAACGTCGCGTCTCGGCCAGAACAATTGTCTATTGTGCTTTTTTAAGTGGCTGGAGTCGTTTAATGAATTCTGACGAAGGGACGGCGGCTTGGACAACTACACACGAGCCTTTTTTCAGAATTTTTACCATGGAATAGTCTGTATCGCGTTTCCATGCGTCTAGCAATTGGTAGAAGATAAAACCAAGTGGCTAGACTAGAAACCACTCCTGGATGAATAGTCTAGAGGTGTTTACCAGAGCTGCTCCCAGTTGTTATCTCTTTGAAACACTTTGCAGCGGCGTCGCGAGTCATTGGTCAACGAGAATGTCAAAAATGACCGGTCGAGGTCGACAGCCAGCCTATCTTCGGACCGCAAGTGTGTTTTCAGGGTGACTCGTTGCGCAACTGGCGATAACATTAAATCGATCGTCGCGCGTCGATAGCTCCGCGCGACAGCAAGATCGTTAGTATTCAGGGGAGGCCTGTCTGCAGTCGAAGCGGCGAGAAGTGCCTAGGAATTCCACTCAGGAAGAATAATTTTAGCTTCTCCCTGCTCCCCGGCCTTGCCAGCTTCGCGAAACCTATGCTTCCAGCGAGCTTCTCCGCGGTATCGACAAAATTCATGAACTCTTCCCGAGGTAGAGGGAAGTTCGAGGAGATTCTCTGGAAAGAAGGTTGGGACAACCGACGATCGATGGATCTCGTAAAAATAATTGGTGAACTGTTGGGAATGCGAGAAACTATCGATAAACATTAGGAATTAAATATTACATACGCGAGTATAGGTTGAATTATTCAGTTTGAAAGCGCTATAAACCTGGCGAAGTGGATTTATGCTGATTGCAGATCCTCCATGCTCGATAATTAATTGCGTGAGCGTCAGTGGAGCGTTAGGTGAAAAAGTAATTGCGTTACTCGTGACGCGCATATTCAATTGGCGACCTCTTGCACTCTGAGACACGTGTTGCATTAGGCGAACGGAGTTGATTATCAGTGGTCCATTTGAAAGAAAACTTTCGATTTGTCTCAGTTGAATGCGTTTATGAATGCGTGGAGAATGCATCCTACAAGAAATTATGAGTTGCAAGGAAATAATAACCTCTTGCATATGAATTCTAGGAAATCATCAGTAATTATACAATACTCTAACGTTTAATCCTCACCATTGAAGAAGCTTTGATTAACTCCAAGCTTGCTGACTAGCACGGCAAAAGGTACGCCTCGAAAATCAAATCTAAACATAGAAACACTTGCGTAGAGAGCTGTACCATTATTCGAGGAAACATTAGGCAGCAGGAGTCTGGGCTGTCGTGACAGTCACGGCTCTGAATCATTCATTCGTCCCGCGGCGTCTGTTCGCGGCAGCGCAGCGCCCGTTGCACTTTCGTGGTCCTTTTGTCGTCCCCCCATATCGCGGTTAATATTGTACGTACACAATGCAACATCGTCTCGGGGCGTAGGCAGACCGCAAGAGGGAGAGGCTCTTCCTTTCCAAGGGTTTTTACTTCTCTTACCATCGCCTTTATTCTCTCCTCTGGCTCTTTCACTTGTTCTGGGCGTGACGAATTTCTGTGCGCGCAAACGCTCTTCTTTTATACATTTTGTGACCCCCTTTGTGGCCTTAGGGCGAATCATCACTCCCACTGTCTACCAGAAGAAACAAATTGTTTGGTGTTTGCTTTGGTAAGGATTGTTGGTAGTCGCTTTGTCGAGTTAAATGGAGCCAGAGCGTAGACAGAGATTAAACAGGTATATAGACATTTTATCTGTAGAATAGAAGGATTATTTTTTGATCTAGTAATCCATATTTTCCAGAAGCTACTGGACTCCAAACACTACTTCAATGCTACTTTCCCAAATTTCTCTTGAAAATTCTGTCTACAAGCTCTGACAGAAAAAAGCATCAGCTTGGCTCAATATTGCGGTAGTTCCGCCTGGCAGAGTCGCGAAACGACACAAACTGGAAAGAGGGGAAAACGGCAATGCAGAAAAAGAAGAGACGAAGAAGGAGAACGAACGAAGAAATACTGGAGTCGAGGGCGCGCTTGCCTCTCGTCCTCTCTGTTCCGCTCGCGAACAGTGCACGCTGAACTTATGTTACAGACCGCGGCAGCTCTCTCGCTACGGTTATAGCGCTGCACGGCTCGAAGAATGTTGCTGAGGAATCATAGACGGACGTGCTGCGAGTGACTGCCACGCAAAAGGACATTAGAGGACTAAGCTCGAAGCCGCTTCGACCCGATCGTTCCGTGACTCTTAGAATTTCCTCACGACCGTGTACACATCCTTCACAGCCTGTTCTCTCCGTCTTTCTTCACGTTCGACGGGAAAATTGAAATGCAGCCGGACGTCTCGTGGGGAAGAGGTGCTTCTTGCGGCCCTTGGAAGGGAGCCAGCTGTCTGTGTACCATCTTCGATTCGCTTAGAATTCCTATTGATCGATCGGCTGAAGAAGTGTACTCGTTTGTTCAGGGATGTAATTCTAATCTTATGGCTCTTGACTTTTCTTCGAGTAATGGAGGTAGGTTTTTTGTAGGATCATAAAAATAAATTTGAGATATCCTTCTATTGTTTACTGGGATACTACGCGAGACCCTCAGAGTACTTGAAATGAATTTTCTCTACAAAGATGTTGAAGAGGTACATGATACACGTGCAAATCAATTGAGAAATGGTACAGTATAAGCCACATCTTTGGAGGTACGTGTTGAAACGATCTTAGCGCGACGCAGTCAGGTTCGCCACACTCCCACGGTTGCACTCTGTTTCGGCTAGAGATTTATCCGCGCACGCTGATTGAATTACGTAATTACTTCTCGACGGGGCCTTAAGCGGATTACAAACTCGATTATGAGCTAGCTGCGAACAATCCTCGATCATCTGTCTTCGTTTGACGCCTGACAGGTGGAGATCTACGGTGTCCTAGAAATGGACAAAATTTGATCGATAATACCCCCGCACCCACAAGTGTGTTTAACAGATACCCAGAAACCAGTCACGGTTTTTCCATTCACGTTTAAGGAGTTAGGTACAAGCGGCAAATAAAGACATGGAAAGTTTTCAGCAACATACCAGTTCCCAGGGAAGCTAAATTACCTATTGTTCGCGAAAATAAAGATTCAATTCGAAGCATCGCCAGATGCTCCCCAGCACAATCCGTCTTCTCTAAAAAGAAAACACTATATAATTGCATCAGTAAATTTAAATATCTCTCCAAGTGACTCAGGCATTTAATACAATTTGCAGATTGAAATTCTGATCAGACTCGATCCCAATTTCCTCTCAACTCACGAGCTTTCGATTCACCAGTTATAGATCTAACCGAGGCTTGACCGAGAGAAGCTGAAAGGCAGCTGCGCGTTAGCCCAGCGGCTGTGAAATGAGAATCTTTCGTTGCCTCGACACGCCTAGCGGTGGCCTTGCGCGAAACATCGCCCGGTCCTTTTGATGTCCGCGATTATCCTCTTGCAAGGAATAATCGATCGTATCGTTTCATCAGGGTCGCATTGTGGCCCCGTGGAATGAAACGAATTCCAGCCGTTTCACGTTCTCTGTACGCGCGCAAGATACGTCGCGTCTGGGCCTCTTTGAGGGCCAGCCGATCGCGAAGATTGGCCGAAGCAGCGTTCGCTTGAAGAGAAAAGAAACGCTGGCTGCCGCGATACAGCGTTACGTTGATTATCGCCGCACGTATATGTTTCAATTCAGCCTGGGACAAGCCAGCTGATTGTGATCGATATCTGATCTCTAGGCGCCTGTCAGGATGGACACGACTATAACGTCAGCCATCGTTCATCCGATAGCCTCTTTCGATGGCCTCTTTTGTGGCTGATGAGAAGTAGTTTGATGACTAGAAATAGGCACAACGAGAATTATTGACAAGACGACTGCAGACGCCAGCTGATTTATGGAGACCTCTGAAGTTCTTTAGAAAGATGACGTAGGTTTCCAGGAACGCCCGAGATTTTATATAAAATACTATCTAAAAGAAATTTTAGCTTGAAAACTCTATGATAAGAAGAAGTAAACTTAATCCCTAGTTTTTAGCTCATCGCTAGATCCTCTTCTCATAACTCACACCTCAAAACAGAAGCCAGACCATCGTCTGCCAGGTATTCAACCGGATGCAATATTCGCGCGCTGGTCGACCATGTTCCCCTAGATTTCTTCCGCGGTAAAGAATGATCCTGAGGTACAGAGGAGCAATCATCCAGAACAGGAAGATCTTCAGTAACGCGCGAGCGGTCTCATTCACTCGTTTCGCCCAGATCGTACGACCGAGATGATAACTCGGCTCTACGCTCCACTGGCATTCCCTCGCCTCGGTTAAAGACCCAGTGGAGTTAACCTAGCCTAACGCACAGTCTCATAGAACCCTTCCTTCCCTACGCGCCGCTCTGCCGAGCGAACGACCACCTAGAGGCCCTGTGGACGAGAGGGCAGCCATTTTGTTATATAACTCGCACGCAAGGAGCCTCCTCTACCTGTTGGATGGAAAAACTTCTAGACAATGCTGCATTGCGGCTCTCATCCTATATGGACTGCCTCAGGCACGGAGGCTCTAGAACCTGAAGACTTCCTACAGTACCGTGGCTCTGGAATTATTAGAAAACGCCTTGGGCTAAATATCTGGTGAAAAATTTCTATAATATTGCTGTGAGAGAAATTTAACTACGTGGAGAGGTTCAGATATACATATACTGGAACTCTACAACAAGTAATAATAACATGGAACCTTCTTTGAACCTCCAGAAGACCAACATTCGTTGTCTGACTACCTACGTCTTATTCCCCTTGGAATACAGACCTCAAGAAAGTAATATTCTGATAAAACTTTACATTCTCAGAGGTTTTCAGCTCAATGTAGACCTTGAAAATGCTAGAATAGTTCTCAGAATAAGACTCTGAACTCTCATCCAGGGGTCCAGCCTCTAAACACAGCAACCTAGACTTAAGAGGTTGCAGAACGAAACCGATCGACTCGCGGGCGCCACGGTGACTCAGCCCCGGAATTTACATCCTTCGCGAAACCGCGTTTCGTGTAACCTCGCAGGCCCGCGAGGGAAGGGAACGAAACGGGGAAGAATTCGTGAACAAGCCTCGCCGGCCCCTGCTTTGGAAAAGGGAAGGGCACAGAATAGCCGAAGGAACAGCGAGAGGCGAAGTACGATTCGAGGGAATCGTAAATTGCCTAAAGGCTGCGTGGCCATCTGTTCATCCTGGTATCCGCGCAAACCATTGTCAGCTACCTCTTTCTCCTCCACCCCCTCTCCTCTCGGTCGCCTTCTTCCCTCGCTATTTACTACGGGGACCTATAAGGTTTGCGACCAGCCACGCGTTTCTCCGCTGCCCGGATGCATTCCCTCTCTAGGGGCCCTGCGATGGAAGACAATGCTGACGGTGGATGAAAAATCCGAAGAAATTCTGTAATTGCCAGCCCTGGTATTTCGCTTTCGTGCATGCGTGCATCTATTCTGAAACGCTTGAACCTGTGTCAGCAGCATAGTTTACAAGTTCGTGGGGCAGAGCGGTAACATGAATCTTCTTGGGGTGCAGGACAACTTGTTCGAACATTCTGCTCTTATCGGTGGCTGGAATCAAGCTTTTAATGAGATTCACACTTCTGGGTGAATTTGGAAGGGATGAAAATTTTGTTGGGAAATTGAAGTGGAAAAATGGAAGGGCAAAGTCCCTTGAGAAGAAGTGAAATTAATCTATCTGTAACAATATGCAGAAGTCTGAATCACAAGTAGAATATGTAGCGAAGGAGACGCTAGAGATTCGGTGTGATTCATTGCTAAACACCGTACTCCCATCCCATCTGTATGCAATCTATATCCACCTTCCGCCTGACCTAGGTGACGAATGCAGGCGTGACTCATACAGCCCCGCGCGTTAAAAAAACAAAAGAGTGACTCTGTATTTTCTAAGAACAACTGAATATTAACTCGAAACATTTAACAACAGCCTCTACCACTCACTGGAATGATATTCTGCTGGCAGAGTTCTCTTGGCGCGAAACTTCACGATCTAAAAAACCCAGACGCTCCGCCCGCGGCTTCAATTTAATTCCCCGCGTTACGAGTCGCGTTTCCCTCTTCCTCCGACCTACACAGAAAGTAGCCGCGCACAAAGCTCTCTTCTGCCCCCTCGAGTTTGGCCTTCGGCCTTCGGCACACTGCTGAATCTGCATGCAGTAATGACTTCCTGCCGTAAAGCGGCAAAATAATAAAAGCGAATGGCCCCGTTACTACAGACGCGCGCATATCTTCTCCCTCGGAGGTGTAACGAGATGCATTCGTGGCCGACGTTCCCCCGCGTTCTCGACTGTCTGTCAAGCGGCGGGGAACGGGCCGAAAATAGACGACGGAAAATTAACCAATCAGCGCCGTGTCGAATGGAATTTCTTCGAGACGCGCAATCATTTATAACGAAACCTGGTGGATGATTTTAATAAGAAGCGAGGCAGATTCAGGGGATTCTGTTTTGCGGGAGAAGCTATGATGAATGGGTAATGGGAAACCGATGGTTAGTCTGAGACGAAGGCGTGAAACTTACTTAACTCCAGTGAAACAACAAATTGGAAACAGAATTTTTTTCTACAGATAAAATCCTAGGTTTCAAGTTTCTCTCTGTATTACTACTTCATACAGTCTTTAACCATTCAAAAAATAATTAAAAGAATCAGCTCCCAAGCATGAGTCGTTGAGCTATGGTATTGGGTTCCCAAACTTCGAGCCCCAATATTTGAGAAATAAAAATAAAAGTGACTGCCTCCTAAGGATAAGCTCTGCTTTCCAACCACAGATATATTGTCGCCACACTAACAACGTTGTGCAACAGTGGGACACGACGACGTGTTACACGAAACAATCGCGTATAAACAGCCGTATCGCGTAACATCTTGCGTGACATCGTGGCCCGAGTCGCGCAAAATTCGATCGTCGCCCTATTGGTCGCGCGCGAGACGCCGCAGGAATGTCGATCCAGGGAACACGATGCCAGATACGATAATCTGAACGCGATCTTTATTACCTGCGCGCGTGAGCACCTTGCGGCCCGACGATATCCCGCCACGGGGCTTTGTGAGCAGCGGAGCTGCATCGCTGCATGCATTAATGCGGGTACGTCATGGAGAGCAAGCTGGGGCCCATCAAGCTGGTGCTGCAGCCCCTGAGCGAGTATGCCCGACAGGTAGCAACGTTGACAGATGATAGTTGCATCTTCGTGAAAAATTTTAGGGACCCCTCTAATTGCTCTGGACGATTAAGCGGGGAACGTGCCTTGTGTATTATTACGATTGGATTATTTCCTGCAAAGCTTTACCTTTCAAGTTTCAATAAGTTCACTTTTCCCTCTTTGTAGAATCTAGCTGCAATAATTGTTCTTCACATTTTCTTCAGATTTCTTGGAGAAATATTCGAAAATTTGTTCTGTTCTTCCCGATAGATGCAATATAATTGTATTCCCCTGCATTCTAATCATAGTTAGGAACTGCAATGGATAATTAAATAAAAGTTCCAAAGGGCCCCGTCAGTCCTCGGGTTAAGTGGGAACGCCTCTCACATCGGCTCGAAAAAGTGGTACTTGTATCGTTCACGTCTATCTTCCCACATGTCTGAATGATTATGCAAAGCGCGGAGAGGCCGTCAAAGCGTGTAGGCGCCACGCTATAACCTGGCAGATTTCAACGTCAACGGATGATGAGTTACACGTCTTTGGAAAAATCAACGAGTCGCTAATTACCGTGGACCAGTTCGGCTGATCCCAGTGCTCGCATTCCGCTCATCTCTCCGCAAGTACTGATGTAGAAAATGCGAAACGTGACTCTTAAGCAAGCGCTGGGAAGGCAAAGATACTGTCAGAGTCTTTCACTCGAGTCTGACAACGTCGATTTTTGGAGTCAGTAAAATTCTTTTACTATAATCACTACAATCCTTCGAATCAATTTTAGATACCAATTCATTTCACTAAATAAAGATAGAAAAATTAGAAGACATTAAATAAGTATGGTATCCTGTGCAATGGTTACACCATCGTCACAGAAAGGTATCTCCTCGAGGTGTTCGCGTCCTGAACAGGTAACAAAGTTACCAACAGACGAGTTCCTTCGGAAAAAGTCAACGATCCACTTACTTAAATACCGCAGGACAATGAACCCCGCATCGGTGTTCGTTTTCATTGCACTTGAGAGCACATTCATTCGCCTGTGTGTCTACATTCACCTTGGCCTTCGTTGATCGTTCAAGGCTACTCGATACGAAAGGGAGTCAGGCTCCTCGTGAATCATACTTACGATCAAAGTTCGTAAGTGCGCCGCGCACGTTTCAATTATTCAGTGGGTCATACGCGTAAAGCGAGGCAAATGCGTTCGCCTCGGTTGATTGGGAGGAGAAGCCCTCTGGAGCACGAGAAAAAAATCTTTGCGCATGAATGAACCGCAGCAAATGCGGCTGATGAAGAAAGGTATTTGATCACGAGTAAGCTGCAGGACTTTTGTTTGGAATTCTGTGTAGGAAAACGGTGTTGAAGAATCAGTATTGATCCGATGCGATCGAAAAATGTAGAAGGCGAGCATTTGCGAGAAAAATGTGAAGAAATCCTCAAGCTCGTGGGACTGAATCAACGTCAGGTCACAACAAGATCATCACTCAGCTTCATGTATATTTAAATGACACCTCCGCTTTTTTCGCGTGCACTCGGACTGCTCTGGCTTCACTTTCACGTTGCATTTTACGTCGTCAGCGGAGATAACGATTCGCTTGTGTCAAAGCAGGCCGCGAGGGACCCAGAATCTGCGAGACAGGTCCCGATTATTCCGTCCAGGCTCTTCTTAATATTCTATGCCTGCAGCTGCTTTCCATGTCGACGATCGACGGCGTTTACACGCGTACGAAATCCAGAAGTCGCCGCCGCGAGCTTCCACGAAGAAATAAGATTTCTCGTCGGAAGCGTGACGCTTTTACCGAAACCCAGGACTATCGAGACACGATCGCGAAGGACGAGAGTCTTGCTTCTTAAGGACTCTTAAATGAATTAGAGTTGTGTGTAGTATTGGGACTCTAACTTGATAATATATTAACCAATTCCTGAGACTTTGTAATAAAATGAATGGAGTTACAATGGAGTTAGTTACCATTAAAAAGTGGCACAATATTGGAGAAAATTCTAAGCCACAGCAGAATTCTACTTCTACTGCTTGCAAATACCCTTCCACTTTGGTATTCCTACCACTCTATTTCTACGCGTCTCATTACGTCTGCCCATGTCTCTTTACGTCCTCCCATGTCCCCAGCACCATTCTCTTACCGCGCCCAGGGGGACAGAGACCCGATCGCCGCGACGATCAACATTTAAATAGGCTCCTGTTCGCCGCCTGCGTCAAACATCGGATTACCACGCCAAAATCCATTGTCCTTCCCTTAATAAACAAAAAATCGAGCTCATTAACCGTGTCAATGAAGGCTGGCGGACCTCGTCCTACACTAACACTGTCCCTGACACAACGACGCGGGTCGAGGAGACCAAGCATCGCTTGGACCTTTTTTTCCGACTTTGGAGCCGCTCGTAATCGCTCACCGAGCCGAGAGGATTTCAGATCGGCGGCGAAGCGTCTCTGTCCACGTTGGACGAGCACGCAATTTCCAGAGGTTGCACTGGACGAGCAAAAAGCTTGAAAGATCTACCCGCGTGTGTCGTTTGCGGCGACCGTACACCAGCGACAGAAGTGGTCAATGCCAGGGAGTGTCGTTAACCTCCTCCTCTTCTGCGTGGCAGCGTGTGCCGTGTACCAGGGCATAGGAAAAGGGGGACGAAGACACGGATGGAATCCACGGTGGTTCGTTTGCGCGTCATAACATTTAACTGGCTCGAGAATCCCTGACAAGGCCTGGGCTGACCAATGCCAGCTGAAAAATGTGCCAGTCGATTTGTGAGGGACCTGGCATTCAGTAGTAGGGAGGTATTAAGACGTGTCGATGAATTCTCGTTTAAGGGAATGTGGATGAGAAACCTTGATAATGGGCTAATGGCCCGAGAGAGATAGAATGCTTCCAAATGAGGGTGTGAGGGTACTGCTTTAGATGAGAGGTGTCTTAGAGCAGTTTTCGTGAGAGTATTCTAAAACATGCACACTCTAAGTACTTTGCAGGTTCATAGTCTCTAGATCCAGAAGCAAACCGAGGCATCCCCTCCACTAGAAACAAAAACCTGACCACCCTTAAAAAAGTACCTCTACAAAAATATTCTACAATTATTCCAACCCCTATGGAATCCAAAATTTCTTCTATACTCCCAAGAAAATGAACCCTAGGTAGTTCCTCCACTTTAGAACCGTTCGATCGGTGCAACTACATCGGCGATCATCGCTGGCGCGAAGATGCGTAGAAAGAGAAGAAGAAGACGAGAGGAGGCGACGGAGGAAGGCGGAGGGAGTTGACGAGATGCCGGGCGAAGGCACTCGGAATGGTGACAAGAAAAGCAGCGAACGCATTTATTTTAATTGGAGTCGGGGCCCCTGTACACGCGTGGCGGCTACCGCGCAGCGCAAGGACGCAGACAGTTTCTTCTGCCGTTGCCACGGCTGAGGATAATTTAAGGATTCATTGTAAGTGTGACGCCCGAAACGAATGGCTTCCCCTCGTCATCGAGGACCGCCGCCCTGGGAACGCGACTCTCGAGGGAAGATTCGATGAATTCCACGTGCGTGCCATATTTTTGCAAGGTAACTGTGGGAGCAACGCGCCTAGATTGCGATTATCTTTTTTTGATACAGAGAGGCGATGATAGAGTTCGTGACAGAGTCAGCTTGAGAAAAGAAAAAGATCACATGAAGAAATCTAGCGAATTTTTAGGGGAAGTAAAATATTTTCTTCGACGCAAGATGGGGATTATTGAAAAGGAGTTTACAGCGTGTAAAGTTGTTAAAGTTGGAGTCTATAAACATCTGTTATTTAGTGTAAGACGATTACGCGAGGAATTTGCAGAAAATTGCATCATACGAGGAAGAATTCCGCAAGAACGGTAAGAAGGAATTAAAACGATTCTAACACATTAACCATTAAGGTTGATGCTCAATAATGAGAGGTCGTGATGCAGGTAACAAGAAGTATAGCTCAATGTTTACTTTTAATTGGCGCCGCGTCTGCTGGAGTTGCAGCAGCGCATGGTTTCGTTCAGCGAAGATAATTTAGGATTCCTTCTCCGTGATGAATAGATTCTTTCACTCTCGCGAATGGGGCAACAATCGAACCAATAATCGCTTTCACATTTTTCCTCTGCAGAGAATGGTTTAAGTTTGTGGAGGAATCCTATTTCAAGAACTATTACAGATATTACTAGGATCGCGTGTTGCACTCATGTCAAAGCGTGTATCACGTTGCAATTACTTAATCGGGTGCAACAGGATTACGTAATGCGGTTATGTATTCCATTTCAATTCGTGCTACTGGTAAACGAGCGGAATGAAGTTTTACCAATGTGCCCCATTTTCTTTTTCTAATTTCTGAAATGGAAATTGTGCTTTACAAACGACTGTCCATTTCCAGGCATAACGAATTGAACTAAAAATGGCGAGCCAAGTGCACCTCGTCTTGAAGTACACTTCCTCGCAGACGATCCTCTTTTTCCTCTCTTTTCCCCCAGGTGTGTACCCAGCAAAAGAGAACGAGAACACACGCACACGTAAAGGGAGTCATTAGTGCAACGGCGCATAACACCGAGCGCGGCTAGGAGGTACTCTCTTCTGCTCACCGTGACAGAAGCGGCTATTAAAGTGATTACAGTGGTGGGTAGGTACCCCCGTAAAGCAATTATTATGGGGCTGAATTTACATTTATTCATTGCGTCCTGGGATCGAGAAGCTCATGCTTTATACATGAATGGTAGCTAGAACTCTACTTTTATGCGTCCACGGATAACACGTGCATCGAATGATGTTCTTTCGAGACCACCGACTACTGTTTCTTCGTTTTTCTTCGTTTAAGTTATCGGGGGTAACAAAAAGTTACCATGAACAAAGAAAAAACTAGAATCAGCAATAATTTTCCCTTAATTGTGAGGAATGCGAGACGAATAACTACAAAAACTAGCGACAAAATTAAAAACTAGAAACTTCAAGTACCCAGGTTCCCACATATCCTCTGTTATCAATTCCCGATAACCTTACTATATCTACCACCATGATACATTTCCGTGCTCCCTATCAGACAACCATCTGCGCACCGTTTACGCGTGCAAGCGCGTTTCATCCTCGCGCAGAGGTTGCGTCGTTCGCACAGAGCATCCTGGTCAGAGACGAATCTAGATAGGCGAAGACCCCGCGGCATAGAGAGCTCCGCCGAGACTCAACAAGTTTTTTCTTTATGTAAATTTTATGCCCTCCTAACTTTATACTCGGCTGCATTCCGTGCCGCGATAATACTACTGTGCATTCCGTGTTTCGTGGAACGTGGTAGCCTTCCAGATTACTAGGTCCTTTATTTCGCGTCATTTAATACTGTTCCTCGCTGCCTTGGTATGCACCGAACCCATGGCATCGTAACAATGCGAGGCAAATACTAGCGGTCGAGGAAGCTGGCGAAATATAGCGAGAAAAGAGTAATATTTAACTGGACTTGGATCACTGATTTCAAAAACTGACAGTGGGAAAGCTAGAAGGCTAAATTTCTGAAGAAAAACCTAGCCAAGCAAATTAACAGAGACGTAAGAATATAAAATTTCAGTTAAATCGTTCGACATACAGAAATCTAAGAAACTACAGGCAAAGTAGATTAGCACAGTGCATAGTCAGACAGGCATATTAAACACCCTCGAGCAATAGACTCCGATAGTACTAATAGAAAATTCTAGCTTAATGATCTAATAAGTATTGCAATAAGTGGTAGCTGAGAAACTACCACTGAAGTAGATTTATACCGTACTTAGCCAGACAACTCGTTCAATAAGCCCGCCTGATAATTCTTGAAAAAATTCCCTCGGCAATCTTCAATACGCCCATAAGAGGGCTCTAAAAGGAGGTTCTAAACACGTTCCTTGATTTTCTATGGTTTCTAAGGTGCCCGCGGCTAATCCGAGCCTGCCCACAGTGGACGAGGGTATATTGCGTTTGCGTGTTACCTCCTCCCTCGCGGCTGCATATCTGCATTTATCACCAACTTTTCTGGGGGGAGGAATACTGTCCCTGGCTCGTGTCTAGGTGATCGTGCATGGCTCTCACCGGGACATGAGGGTATGGTAAGTCACGATGAGGCCGACGACGATGCAGCGGAAACCGTATCGGCGGTATATGCGGGTCGTGCGAAAGTCGGGCTCGATTTGTCGATGCACAACTCACGAGCGGCCACGTGAGCTCACCTCGGACTGCATATGGTATCCAGGTTGCATCTGAGTCCTTTGCACTGATGAGATCGCACGACGGTGGATGTTTCTTTCTTCGTAAGGGAAAGTGCAGCTGTTGTTCGAGCACTTCTTGAGAAGGAAATATGAATAATTAAATGCACGACAGTAGAGGTATTTTGAGAATAACTTTCGTGTGGATTAGTGTACTTAGAAATAATTAAATAATTAGAAATTATTATTAGCTATTTAGAAAGGATAAGTTGACTGGTTGAAAAAGAAATTAGTCCTCTTATTTACAAAACGTCCATGACACCGTGCGTCATCTGTGCACGGATGCACATGCAACGCTGACAATTTTCACAAGACGGTGAAAGCCAGTGGAGAAGCTTTAATGGCGAGGGAAATTGCGTGTCACATGGCAAGCTAATGAGCGACGATAACGTTCAGAGAAATTCGAGGAACACGATCGTTAAACTGAATATCGGGATTCCGAGCCTCTGTCCTGAACCATGTGTCACGTCCTGGCTTACATAAGACGAGTTTTCACAGATACCATTTTTCCTAGCGCTCGCTTTTACGACTTCCTGCACGAAACATCGCTTAGATCGCGTCCTCTTCTCGCAGACGTGATCCTACTTCTAAGAATAACTTTGAGAGTACTATTTTCAACAATTGCAGCAATTTAGTGAATTCCAGGCAAAACAAGGATCACTGTATAATAATTTCCATAATGCGATACGAGTAGATCTCCATAAATTTAAACTTCTGCGTTATATCTCGATTAGCACAGTTTCCAGCGGCTCGATCAAGCTTCGAAAAGTATTGCAAATTTATGAGACGAAAACGATCGCTACCGGTGAATAAGTAGTTGTTTCAAAAGGCCAAAAGATTTGACGATTCTCGTTTCGTGCCAATTTTCAGCGATTCGTCGTCGATTGCATCGCTGACGATCAAAGGAAGAGGATAATGGCTGACTGTGAAATGGCAGAAGGGAACCCTTTGCGACATTCTCGGTCACGAACTACTTAATTATAAACAAACTATGCGGGCTCGTTGTTTAATGAAGTAACGAGATAATTCGGTAAGGAACGGCGGCTAGGTTGTTGCGGCAATCAGATACAAGGCCAGCCTGCATTTTCACCTGTAACTCGCGGGAGTTGAAGTTGAGAGGGAAGAAGAGAGAACGCTTTGCAACAATGGGACTACTTGGGTTGGCGATTGCAGACACTGTATAGTTACTGATGACATTGTCTCCTTGCACTAATTAGAGGAGCCTAAGGTTTCAATTATCTACCTTTTAAGAAATTAATATTAAATAATATTCTCACTGGAAAATGGTACTTTACTGTTCTCGGAAAATTTTCACTGATTATTTTTAACTTGTCATTGCATAATTGGGATAATAAAAACTTCGTTACTGTTAGACTTCTAGGTTAACCAGCACTCAGCACCTCGATCTTCAAATATTAGTTCTTCCTTCCTCCCTCACACAAAACGGAAATGTTACGCAAGCTCAAACAAACAATCCCAAGAAACGGTTCTTGCGTTCCTCACATTGGTATTTCGTCACCGTTAGATGTCCAGAAATGTTACGATAATTAAATATTGAAAGAGGTGAGTACATCGGTTTTGTTGAGTTTCATAATCATTAGGTTCGTTACCAAACAAGTTTAACTTCCGACTTTTTCCACGAAGCTCTAAAGGTAATTACTACAAATTCCCTTTCCATTTAATCTACACAGGATACCCCTCCGTTCCTTTTCACAGTCGTAAAAATCTCGGATTAATTCCCCTCTTTTAGTAGCAAGAAAAAGTAAATAAATGCTATATGTACCCAGTTCGATCCACCTCATTGCAGAAGGAAACCCAAAGCACTTTCATTGAAGGCGGCAGGTTCCCCTCAGTGCTCGAGGCACATCGGAGCGAGCGAAGGGGAGCCTTTAAGTAAATGCACCATACCGCACTTCCGGCGACTTCAGATGCTCTCACGCCACGAGCAGTGTTCGGTCAACGTACCTGGAAAAGAGGAACTTTAATTAGACCGAGGCGATTTATAAACATAATCGTGGATCGTCTGAAAGACGAGGAGACGCGAAAGGAATCCGTAAAATCGTGTTAGTATGTTATGGACAATACTTGTTCCCTGTGGTCTTCGTAGGAAATAATATGATCGCGAGTTTGAGCTGCGAGGCAGACTGGGAATGAATCGTCCACCGGATGGAATGAGGTATTTAATGATACGAAGGAAACGCGTGTTATGAATTCGCGATGCTCCTACGCGTTTCTGAGCCCATATCGGGTTCCTTTTATTGTTCGAATCGAGTGGTAATCTGAATATAGTTATCGCTTCGTCTGGTGATGCTTGTTTAATCCTTTCACTCGTGGAGTAGGATCGAAGGAGAACGAAGAAGGTACAGGGAATACGCTTATCAGAGCACTTAAAGGATTGAGGGTTCGACAGTGACCCAGATATCAGTTTTCGAAGTCTAAGTAGTTGTAATATAGCCCCTCGACGTAAAGATACTTTAAAATTTATTACCAGGTCATGAAATATTTTTTTCTCACTTCCCGGATCGTAAATCCCAAAATAGATCACTTGATTTTATAAAGCAATCCAATTTCATGCATTCCTGAATAAACTTTATCTAAGTGAGAATCGTCGATTAATTATATTAATGTATGTGTCTCTTCCAATTTCTCTCAGGATTTGATATCCCTCTATTTCTATTCAAAGATAATTTTCCTATTAATTATGATACGTTATTCAACAACTGCATCTCACGCGGTTCATGAATATTCCATCGGAGAAGCGCCTTTAACGTCCAAATCAATTACAATGTTGCGGTGCATCAAGCTACGATTAAAGTAATTACGACACGTCCTCCCACGCGAAATTCCTCCACGGTTGGAGAACACTTGTCCCGCAAAGCGACAATTTGTTCGGCTCTAATGCGATTCCGAATAGATACTAGACTACCTGGCTAAGGTCAAAGCAACCTACCGTAACTGGATCAAGTCTCTATCATTTTCTGCAATTATTCCAGTCGTGAATTCACTCTCTCACGTGTCTCTAGTCGAAGGATACGAAACCCAGCGTTACCAGCCTGCGTTCCACGGACAGGGTTAATTAAATCGCATTCCAATTAATAAGTAGACCGTCAACGGCGGAGAGATGTGGCTGATATCGATCTTTCTATCGTTCATGGAACGAACAGTTCGACAGAGTCTCAAGTGAAAGTATTCCTGCGTGAAAACGTGCGTCAACTTTTCGAACCCGTCTTGCTCGCTACTCGACGGGCTTGCATTCTAATTATGAGCCTCGTTAATTCGGCGTGTTGCTTATCTACTCATCTGGCATGCGACTTCACTTTTACTTTTTGCTAATATAATGCTTATATACCGTTATATAGTATCTAATTTCAGCCTAGTGGAAGGTAGGAAAATAATACCTTAAAATACTTTCTCACGATTTGAATATTTCCTTTCGAGAAGTTCCAGATCCATCAAACCTAGAATTTCAACCTACACTATAAAATACCCACGATTTTATTGCAGACCACTTGCAACTCAAAACCGCTTAAATCTCACAATCTAAAACGATTTCGAATCGAAATGATTCAGAAACCTGAACCCTTAACACCAAGGCAGTTTTATTGGAAGCCAATTCTCCTCAGTGACACTCGAATCTCAACCAAACTCCATATCACGTTACTTCTCTATCAGACACACGTTCTCTCGCTCACTACTACCCGTAGCCCGTAATTTCAATATTGCAGGCTCGATAACGAGCCTCTACCAGACACACCGGACCTGCATAAATCGTGGATCGAGGCTCTCGGGTCCCGTACCCGCTTTAAACATCCGATTTTTCGAGCAAACCGATCGGACAACCTCTCAGATCGCCACCCTTGTCCCCGCGGATTTCGCGACGCCCCCTGGAGTACCGGTTTAAAAAACCGTTCATATCGCGTGGAACGCTGTTAAGACAACTAGTCTCAGAGATGGAGCAGACAGAAAGAGAAAATTCAGCGAGGAGTGCACGCGAATCCACTTGTTAGCCGTGCGTGTAAGGGCGTGCGATGAACCTGTTGCGCTCGTACGCGCACGTAGACGCAGGGTCCCATTGGATTTACGTGCCACCGATCGCGATGCGCGGACTGAATATTCCATGGACGACAACCAGTGGAATACGAGCCGAGTAATTTGTTGGGGGACCGACTACAGGGGATATCGGCTTTTATGAAATTTGCATGATTTGCCAAGGGCGACGGCTCGTCCAGAGATGCGTGGACAAGGTACAGGGATAGGGAAACCTCCTGGAGAGGGGAATGAGAGGTGAGCATGGTTGTTAATCAGTTGCTTTGCAACGTTGCTGAATTTAAACTGCTGTCAGGGAAGATATGATAATGATAATGATGAGAAATGAATTGTAAAGTTTGCTGCGAGTCTGAGAATTTGGGAAACAGGTGCTAGCTGACTAATCCCTTTTAAATGGGGTAGTAATAATGCTACGATATGACGATATCTGATGTGGCGACACCTTTATGAGCTTGGGGATTAGTCAACTAGCTCCTACTATTTTATAATAAATAGCGTCTTATTTAGAATAATTTATTAGTTCGAGTTTAAGCTACTGTGGATCTAATTTATGAGAAAAATAAATTAAGGCTAAGTTAATTTCTAGATAAAGTATCCTATGGAGAAGTCAACGAGTTAAATAGTTTTCTGATTCTCTAATCTGCAGTGTAGCGAAAGAATTTTGTCACAGCAGATAGCACTAATCCCATAGTGTCTCTTTGGGTACTTAAGCCATTAACCTGTCCAGCAAGACGAAAAGGCTGACTTTCACGCTAATGACAATGGCTATGCTATGAGTACGATATCGTTCCCTGACCAGACGCAGCGCAAGCGAAAGGACATGTTCGACGACAAGGCGCGAAAGTGAATCCACGTGTACTCTGAACTAATCGGCCGATAAACGGCGCTTGAAAAATTGCACATCAGGATGTCCAGCCTTTCTTCTTCCCTTTCAGGGATGTAATAAATGCAGAACCCTATGCCACGGTATCCTCTACTAGCCGATTTATAGTGCCGTGTAAATTTTCATGTAATCGATCGCTAGGAAAAAATTCTCTTGTTTATAAGGCTGTTCTAGGCATTATCGAACGCTGTTGGCTAGCTAACGCGTGCTGCTGCAAGATTATTCTGGTAAGTATCCTTATGCACACATCTTAGTTTAGTGTTATTGCTTGTTGGAGAAAATTGGAATCAATTTTCTAATACTTTCTCTAAATCCCAAGCTTCTATTATAATATCTACTCACAGCATAGATGATCTGCATAATAATGATCCCTCGATTGCCTACAGAACACCACTAATTTCACAAACTGAATTACAAGACACTGTTTCTAATTTCCAGGGCCTCCCTGCTCGAAGTGTGTCGCTCGAAAGACACTCGCGTACTAAACCTTCTCAGGGACATTTACCATAACAAAAGGATTGTTTACTCCACTCCCAGATTTATTGCCTCCTGTCGAAGCCCTTTCCTCGAGGGATCCAAGACGAATCGAATTACCTGTATCCTCTCCACTGAACCCCAAGCAATTTCGTAATGAAGCGAGAGATTCTCAGGTAACACGCAGCGTATTAATTGGGCGTGACCGTAGCGCGCGAAAAGTCGCGTCGTTTCAAATCCGTTTCACGGTTCTCGCGTGGCATTAGCAGCAGCACGTGAAACACGTTCCTCGATCACGAGCCCCACGACCACCCAGGGCCGCGGTCGACTGCCTAATGCGAAAAATTCGACGCACGAACCCGTGAGATAACAATTACGCGACTGTTACATAAAGCGAGCCAGAAACAAGGCGACGTCCTTTCCTCTGCGGGAGGAACGAGCGGAATTCCACGTCGCGATCGTGTACCTGGTTACCTGTGGTATGCTTGATCCTTGTTCTAAAGGTTCTTCTGCATTTTAGGGCATTGCTGTTTTTATGTTACTGTACTTAGATAACTCTTTTTTTATAGAAGTCTATTTTTCAAAAAATTCTGGAATACGGGATACTCTGATATGCAGTCCCAGTTTTCCTAGATTTATCGGTTTTAAATATTGAAGGTAACACCCACGCAAGCATTCTGAAATGCATCCTATCTAAACACAATCTAGATGCAAATTCGCAGGCTCGCGATGGAAAAAGAAAGGAAAGTGTGAAGCTGGAGAACTACACTTTTCGAGCTTCCTATCTCTCGATCTCGTTTGCGAACACGGGGGAATCTTCCGTGAAGTGGTCGTCGCACGGAAATCGGTAATATCCCGAGAAATTTGCATGTTTTATGCAGTTGCTACGCCCAGCAATAAAGGGGAATGGGCGGGAAGAGGGCTGAGGCAAAAATTTGTATGCCAGGCCGCGTCTTGGCTATGGGGTATCCATCCGAGCCCCCAATTATATTTCGATACGTCGAGATTTAGGGTTAAGGGTCGACCCACCCCGCTGAACCAAGTATCTGCAACAATTTTCGAGTAAACGAGGGCCTCGCTACTTTTCTCCTTTCTTTTTCTTCTCATCGCGCCGTCTGTGGAACCAGCTGTAATTATCCCTCAAAACAAATGGAACAAACGATCTTGGGATGTGCCCTTTGTCGAGGAGTGGCCAGTTAAGTCGACTTGATCGATTTGGCAGGGTGGCGCCATGTTATAGATAAATATAGCATTGTAGTTTGCATGCTGTATGCTTTACTGAGGGTGTAGGAAGCTGAATTATTATAGAAACTAGCAGATACAGTATTGATCTGCTCTCATTAATTTATGATTCTGAAAATCATGTTCCTACTTATGAAGCAAATATTCTCAGGTTAAAGCTGAGAAATCCTCCACACTAGAAATGAAATATTTTTCTCTACTCTATTCGAAGTTCCTTCGACAAGCAATCAGCAGCATCCCACGGGTAGAAACAATTACAAACCAATTATACGATTTACAGATGAATTAACGAAAGGTTTGCCAGATCGTAATTCGAGGAAATTGCGCTCCCACGGATTTGAGGCACGATATCGTCGTTTCTCGATAATAAACGTGTCCCTCTAGGTCTTCGAACAGGCACGGATGCAGAAGGAAAAGAAGTTCGCGTCGATTTTTCTATGGACTAATTATCACGATAATCAGCGACTGTCACGAAAGTGGCACGAGGTTAGCGGTTACACGATTCACAGAGTCACGCGTCGATGAGAAGCGTCGTTGTCTCGGCGGGACAAAGATCATCGGTCGGATGCATTTTTACGATACACCTGCAGGAAAACTCGCGCGACGCGTAAGGATACCTTTTTACGACTGCGTTGCGACTGCGTTGTTCTAGTTTCATCTGATCTACTCAAGGTTTTCTGTTCATCATTGTATCTTGAAACAATATGCCAAGTGATGTAAACGAGACAAACGATGTTAACTAATATTGATGCAACGATGAGCAATCACGAATGTTAATGCCTCTACCGATTAACTGTTGCAGCAAACTCAAAAGGGGATATTATGCAAATGCCAGATTAGAAAGTGTAACTCGCTAAATCTCGCTGCAGCGCGATCGATTATTTAAGAATCTGTAGAAGTAATTGCGCGTTTAATTAAGGAGCAACTTTTATTTGGTACTTCCATATAAAACAGAAACTTAATTCACTGTTCTCGATCTCGAATATTCTGTTATAGAATACCGTGAAATTTCTTATTAAACTTTCTACTTGTAACGTACCGAGTAAGGAGAACGAATCAGAGAACGTTGATCTGTAGAATAAGTAAACGTTGGAGCAAAAAATACTCAGATCGAGAACGTAAAGGTATGCGACGTGTTTCTGGAACGAAACGGAGATAACTAAATTGAATCACGTAGCTCTCCTTAGCTGGGTGTAAGGCGGTCCTTAAAATCACCTGGCTGGTAAGTAACGAGCCGATTCTAATCAATACGATTTGTTTCGCGGCTGCTTCTATACGACTGAGAACAGAAATGCATTGAGACGTTACCCTTTCTAAGGAACCTTTTATTCTGTTACCAGCGCAGCCAAACCTAATTAACTGGTGAATCGCTTTTCAATCGACTTAACGAGAACACGTGTAACTATTTAATAACTCTTAAAACTCATTGCGTGCGTATTAAATTAACTTTACTCTATTTTTTCTAATACTTATTACCTACTCACTTGACAGTACAGATTAAAGATAACAGAACACTACAACTATTACTGTCGCATTCTTCTCAAGAGAAAGCAATTTCATGAAAGACGGAAGATGCCTACATTGAGTTTCGAATTTCATGGACAATTTCCTCCGATTATTATCGTATTAGCATGCCACTATTATGAGTACTGACTTTCGAAACCTGTGATCCTAAGTCACCGAATGGTTTCACACGATTGCGAATAAATCGAAAGTGAGATCATGGACCAAAAAATTGTAAATGTTTGAAATGCTATAACTTCGTGAAAAAAATCGCAACAGCAACCAGTCTGAACTCATTTCAAAGGGCAAAGTCTCTACTTTTACATTCCTGAGTTCAACTTGTCTGAAAAAAATTCTCTACTCCATGACTCGCCGAGAAAGAGAGAGTGGTACTTCTCTGAAAGTTTTCCAACTTCAAACGACTCTCAGAAGTTTGATAAATTTTTCTTGCGATTTCTTTCACTATGGTATTAAAGCTAGAACCCTTCCCTTTCGAACGAGACCTTAACGAGTGATCTGCGATTTTTTTTCACCGAGATATCGCGCTCTGAATGAAAAGTGAGCCTCCAGGTTTGAAAACACGCACTGGTCCAGAGACGGAAAAAGTGGTCAATCTTTGAGCTTCTGTAACTTCTTCAAAAAAAATCGCAGGGAGGTGAGCCTGGTCTCATTCTAAAGTGCAAACTTTGTACTTTAACATCCCTGAGTTGAACTTGCCCGAAAGAAATTCTCCACTACACGACCCGCCATGTAAAAGAGGGTGATTTTACTCAGAAGGTTTTGCAACTTCAGACGACTGTCCAGAGCTTGATAAATTTTTCTTGCCATTTCTTTCAACGGGAAATTGAAGAATGAACCCTTCCCTTTCGAACGAGACCTTGGCGAGTGTTCTGTGATTTTTTTGCGCCGAGATATCGCACTTTGAATCAAGTGATGCACAAGGTACACTTTGAATCAAGTGGTACCAAGCTATGCTTCTCACTCAAAGTGCGATAACTCGGCCAAAAAAAATTGTAGAGCACTCGCTAAGGTCTCATTCGAAAGGGGAGGGTTCCAGCTTCAATATTCTACCAAATAAGATCACGAAAAAAATTCATCAAATGTTTAAGAGTTGTCCGAAGTTGGGAAACATTTGGGGAAGAACCAGCTTCCCTTTCTTGGCCAGTCATGGAGTGGAGAATTTTTTTCAGACAAGTTCAGCTCAGGGATGTTAAAGTAGAGGCTTTACCCTTTAAAATGAGTCCACGATCATCTCCATATGATTTTTTTTGAGAGAATTACAGCAGCTCAAAGATTGACCACTTTTTCGGGTTCTGGATCTTTGCGTGATTCCGAGGTCTGTGGTTAACTTTTCATTCAGAACGTGATAACTCGGCCAAAAAAAATCGCAGGGACTTCGTTAAGATCTCATTCCAAAGGGGAGGGATCCAGCTTCAATATTCCACCGAAAAAGATCGCGAAAAAAATTCATGGAGTGCCTGAGAGTCGTCCAAAAATGGAAAACATTTAGGGAAAACCACCCTCTCTTTCTCGGCAGGTCGTGGAGTGAAGAATTGTTTTCAGACAAGTTCAATTAAAAGACATAAAAGTAGAGGCTTTACCCTTTAAAATGAGTCCAGAGTCACCTTCCTGCGATTCCTTTTTCACAAAGTTACTGCAGTACAATTTTTCGACCTAAAACTAGTAATCCTACAATTCTGTTACGAAGTATACTTCTAACACTCACATCAATCATTACCATTCCCTGTCGAAATCAACCCCTTCTGACGCAATCCACAGAGACTGTCAATCTTACCGCAGCTCTAATTAAGCAAAGTGACCAGAGATTACATTATCAGAGGAGCAGGGGCGGTTCCAGCTTCATTTCGCATGAAATTCGCGAGCTGAGGCCGCCACCACAGTCTCGATTACTCGCGTACGTTTTCAATTAACCGTACAGAGCACCGACCCGCCAGCTACCAGCGATATAATCATCCTTTCTGCGCGTTTCCTGCTCGCCAGAAAGGCCGGTTCTTTTTGCGCGGTTCGAGCCCGCTGCCAGGACTCGCCTCGAATAATCGGCTTAAATGGGATGGGATCCCGCCGAACGAGGTTCAAAAAACGAACAGGAACCACCGGGAAGCTGCGATGAACCGTTACGAGGCTTGGGCCATCCGGGAGGCTGCGGTAAACTGCGCCGCGTCGAACACGACTACCGCAATGCAGTAAAATTCGACCGAGCTGTTCCTCTTTGCCTCTTCCTTCGTCTTTAGAATCTTTTCTGCGTTGCTTCTCCTATTGCGACGAATACTTTCTGGCATCACTGCTGTTTCATTTTCTCAGGTGCCTTCGACTGGTATTTGTCGATTTATGGTATTCGGTTGCGTAACTGCCTCTATAAAGGGCGTCCCATAGGGATTTGATGAAGGTTTTAAGATACGATTGTGGAAATAGAAACAGAGAAGGTCTATCTTATGAAGACTTGAAAAATGAGGAAAGAATTTTTGAATATTGAACATGCAATCGGGATAATATTTCCCAGCCTTCGATTTACGACAGAGATAAATGTACGCAATGTTGGAGTGAACTCAGGTGAGTGGTGCAAGAGAAGTCAATGCACCTGAGCCAAGTGGCTGGTGCTCTTTCACGTATCATGCCTGAAAGTTTGAAGGTAATACCCGTCAGTCGAGAATTCACGGCTCGTGGAAGAAATCGCCGCGGCAATGGCACGATGTCCCGTTAGATCGGTCGCTTAAATATTTCTGCATGCAGATACGAGTACGTATCTTCTGTGTGAACACGATGCACGTCTTACACTCTGCTTTCCAGACCTTTAACTTTACCATCAGTGTCCATATTTACTTGCAATAACAAATAAATAATATTTTTCTTGGACAGACGCTCCAATTCGTGATTTCTAAGTTCCATAATTTTGCATTTCAAATCACTTTGCATTTCACAATGAAAGTATTCAAGTTTCTGACAATAATAGCCAGGAGTAATGAAATGCAAATTGCAAGTGGAGAAGCCACTGACTAGAAATGCTATTAGATTATCTAATTCGTTCCTAGAAAACGTGTTCAATTTAGAAACGAAGCATCTCATGGGAATTGTTAGACAAGTCGTTTATGACAGCCTAGTGGATCCAAAATGTGAACACAGGCGAGGATGCGCATAATTACCATACGTGTCGATACGTGTACCCGCGGAGCGCACGTCACGCGCTATGTTGCACCACGGAATTACCTGCATCTGGACGCTTATTAGGATGCACAGAAGGACAGCGAGTGAAAATATGATTGCACAAGCGTTCGATCCGCTTTCGGTATTAGGAAATCTTGCATCTTCCACGCTATTGTCTTTTCATGGATTTTTGAGAGTCGCAACCAATTTCGTTGCGAAATCACTTGCTTCATAGATCATTTTCTCATGTCAGCTGCCACTTACTCTTTTATTATTCTTATTTTGTAGCATCACTGTAGCTTATTATCCTGCTGTTAGTGAAGTTTATTACTGCTATTTAGTTTTTACTGCTGCTCGATTTTACTGCTGTTACATGCACTCCAACTGTCATCAATTAATGCAGGGAGATATATGATAGATTGCTACTGCTATTTTATGGATCTGTTCCTAATATGGAGATCTTCGAATTTCAAACCAGTATACAAGGTTTCCCTTTAACCCCAAATTTCGCAGTACTGATAGATATTACTTAGCTAATCGTTTCTACCTAATTATGCGTTTAAATCAGCGTCATTTGCAATGAAACAGACCGAGTCAAAGCTAAGAAGTAGGAGACATTAAATGATGATGTCGCGTGTCATAATTGATTCAATGTCTCTTTTATTAATCAGAGAATAAATACATTTTCTAGATATCAACTTACAGTTCTGCACCACGGCTTTATTGCATGAGATCGCGCGTAATGATTTCTAGATCATTGATCGCTTACAGCATGTACGAATCGTTATCGTAATGCACGAACGTAATGATATCGTTAAAGGATTATAATACAAGGAAGTTGCAACTCGCTATTAAGACAAGTCGTTCTAACAGTCTCTTGAATTAAAAACAAGCAATTTGTCTCGATGACGTCGAATCACTTTGAGGACCTCTAATTTATTTCTACCACTAACCCAAGAGGCATTAAATTGTGCACAACTGCTATTTCACGTTTCAGGAAGAAATATAGTAAATGTGTTATTTAACTTTTTACTGCGATTTTAATCGGTGTTTGCATACCTCCATCTTAATGGAGCAATAAGGCACAAATGCACCAAAGAAAAAAACTGTCATTTGCATTACTTCCCTCGAGAAAAAAGTTTCATTTCTGCTGTACAGTTAAAGAGAATGCGTGTACCTAAAGAAATACTACTTCCTTAATGGCGAAATGCTGGAAGTATAATTTGTCTCTGAGTAAATTCATAAATAATAATTGGAATATAAACCTCATTAGTATAATTAACAAAATTACGGTTTTAAAGTCTGCATGTGGCTCGAAAAGTTTTCAAATTTTCAGATATTTAAACATTCAAATATTCAAATTTTAAAATTTTCAAATTTACGAATTTTCAAATATTCAAATATTCAAATATTCAAATTTTCAAATATTCAAATATTCAAATTTACGAATTTTTAAATTTTAAAATATTCAAATTTTTAAATTTTAAAATATTCAAATATTCAAATATTCAAATATCTTCCAACTGGACCATAAAAAACTGAAATTAAACCAGCATAACAAATCAACACCTTGTTTGTCGATCATAAAATTTAAAGATACTGTGAAAGTTTTTTATGAATTGCTATAATTACCCATGTCCAATGAGAATTACAAGTTGATGAAATACTGAAAGAAATTCTTGTTGCCCTTTCTCCGCGCATTAAGGACCACACAGGTTTAATAATACCTTGAATGGAAGTAGCGTGAGTAATATTAATACGATAATAATGTATGATTACGCTGGATCTTAATTCCGTGTGAAATTCTTCCCCTTGGTCGTATATTGAAAAGCAGAGGTGAACGTGTACTCAAGGTTCAACGGCACGAATTGGCGAAATTGCTTCTCCAGGGTGTGGGTGTGCGGACCATGAAAAAAGAGACGTGGAGGATCGATAATGAAGCTCATGTACTCTCGCGGTTTTTTCTTCTCTTCCTCGCCATCAGATTGGATAAGAACTTTTTCTTTCTCGGCGTTCCATCGATCCTTTCGGTTCAAATCGTTCCAAGATGCAATTTTTACGCTCTGATAAAATTTATTCTTTGAATAATCCTGCTTTTTGAAATCAAGCTCAACGATCCAATGAAATAACATACTAACAACGTATTCAATAGGCTCCAGAATGATAGTGACATGAACAAATCTCAGTAAATAACTCAAATCTGTACTCCAACCGTCTGGAAGTTATCAAACTGCCAGTGAATACGGATGCGCGTTATTAACGCTCACGCATATATGTCTCAGATCCGATCTCGAAGAATCCACGCCGAAGAATAGTCTCGTACGCCACTTCCGAGAGGAATAAATAATGCAATTGTGACTGAGACTGAATCACAGAGGCTCTATCGGAGTCATTTATCAGGCTGGACGAGCCATTGTGTGCGCAACTTTATAAATTCCGCTCGTAAAATCTGAAGACTCAACGACGAAGCTAAGCCTAGGATTACTCTCTCTCTCTCTAAGTTATTAGGTGCTGCAATCAAGAAACTAGTTCAATTAATAATTAAAGAAGTCGTGAAGAATTGCATATGGGGAGGACAATCGAGCTCACTCAGCCCACTCAAAACATCCAAGTATCATCGAACAACCTGTTCCTCTTACAAAAGATGCACCTTCTCTCCATCCAAGGAACCCAAAGATCACTAACACCTGACATATACTTGCCAATAAATCTACCAAAGTTAATCTTTAAATCCCCGCGCAGTTCAAAGGACCTAAAACCCTTTTCCTCCAAGGCTCCTCGATTCCATTTATTAATTCCCTCATGAGCGAGAAAGCCAGGGAGGGACAAAACAAATCATCCATCAGCTGTCTAAAAAGAGGCACAACGCAGAAAGGTGTACCTGGTAAAAAAGCTAATCACGGTGGTTGGTGCTCGACCGACAAAGGACTCTGCTACCGAACTCATTTATCCGCGGAGATGGGGTTACTATGAACCGCCTAAATCCGCGATAGCCTTCGTGCTCCGTGCACGAACGCCACTTTATCACGCGGGCCCTTTCGCAGGTTGCCCCGTTGTTGAAATTAATAAGCGCCAAATAAACGAATCCTCCAAGACAAATGGCGGCGCATTGTGCACGGACGAACGGAGCCGTGGCTGGCTTATTTATTTCGCCGCGCGCAAGAAGGCCCCTCGAGGCCGAACATGGCCGCGTGATTAAGGAGATGAACGGATACCGCGGCGCTGATTTTCTTCCTTTTTTTGAGTACCATCGCTGCGCGATCTGTAACGCGGCTCCATTTGCTGCGATTTGCTATGAGGATGCTGCAATGCGTTGGTGGTCGGTTTCGCTCAGGATGCTGGGCCCATGAAATCTCTTGGGATCCTGAAGTATCCTGAGATCCTAGAATACCCTGGACTCGCTAGAATTTTCCCACTATTATGCGCAGACTTCAATTCAAACTCAAACTAAAACTCTACTGCTCGAGTAGAACTGGTCCACAGGTCACTTCGAGCACCTCCTTCGAAAAGGCTCGCCGCTCATTAACAGGCATCGTCACGATGGTATGCCAAGCCTTCCCAGCTCCATCCCGAGGTCTCTCAATTCCCGCGGAATCCGGTGGAACGAGCCAGTGCTCGCAATGCATCAACATCAAGCAGCTGTCGACAGGAACACGTTACCACTTAATATATTCGAAATATTGGCTATCGAGGCTCGATCGTGGGAGAGCGTTCGGGCTCCAGAGCAAACTGACCGATACCAGACACGCTCCATACGTATCTAGGGACAGAGGCAGCGACTACCAGCGGCGCTCTTTCCACGGACAATCTGCTGATTTATAGTAACGCAAGAGCGCAGCCCTCGATTCGTATATACCCAGTCGGAGAAATATACACTCTGGCATTTATTTCCCCGTCGGTGATTTATGCCCAGCCGATCCTCTACTTATGCCACGTCTGCGTTGCAATGAGAGCGTCACATAGCCCCGACATCGAGGGATTCCGATCTATAACGCGGGACGCGTACCCGAGGACCCCATACACGTTCGATCGTGCTGCTCGCTCGCCAGGCAAAAAGTCGCTCTTCGGAGAAGCGTCCCGTGAGGCCAGTTTCCAGAGAATCTTCTCGCGCCGAGGAGCTTCGCGGGTTGAAACGGGGGAGGCGTATTGCCGAGCAGCGTCGAAGAGGATCGATGGGATGCGCGAAGGTATGCGAGTTTTCTTTGAGTCTATGCGTTTCCAGAAGTGGAGCTAGTTTTTAGCGATGTAGGGTTCTTCGAGGTGGAGATCGTTAGGAGATAGACTACTGCTTTCGAGATAAATCTGTGAAGAAGTAGGGTGAGTGGAGAGGGGAGAAGCTGATGGATAGGGTCTTGGGAAAATTGGTAGTGGTTTAGCTTGATGCAAATGCAGCTGAGCAGTGAAGAGTTTAGGATTTCTAAGTTTTCTATGCAGAAAAACAGTTTCCCTGATCTTTGAAAAATAGTAATTAGGAAAAAGAAGTCTAGTGGTAAACCTGCTGTGCAAAAGAAGTGTCCCAGCTTCCGTCAATAATCTCATTCACAGTATATTGTATGTAAGTAATCGCCACGTGCTGGACTCGTAAAAATGACACTTGATACAACTCACCTGCAAGCATTTGTTCCCCCAATTTTCTTTCAGTTCTCTTTTCACCGACTCCCTACTATTTTAAGTCGCATTAAAAATATCATGCGTGTCTCGACACAAAAGTACCTGTGGGTAATTACCAAAGAGTTAATTACCCCTCATAACCAGTTCCCAAGATCGGACCAAAAATACAAGCACCACAAATAACCCCAGCGCGACATTAATCAGCCAGGTTTATCGCGGTCCGCAGAAAAACGAGGGGCCAATCCCCGCTGCATTTACGATCCCACAGTTATCACGGCGAAGTGTCGGCTCTCTGCCTACGAATGTCGGGCAGCAAGACACGGATCAAGAGCTGAATGGCCGCGAGTATCTCCGAGTCCGTCAATTAACGACTCGCCGCGTCCAGCCAGTACGGCGAACCGAACGTTTTTTCCATTTCACGAAGATAATCAGAGGCCTAGCGCACCGAGGGCACGGTATAATTAGAGAGGCCGGAATCGCGGAGTTTGGCGGGAAAAAATCGACGCGGGATTCTTCGAAGCGCGCATACCATCCGATAATCTCGAGTCAGCTACGAATCCTGGTGGCGCAGGTACTCGACGAGAACGTACCTAAAATCAGTACCTACGATCCGTCTGCTACTAACGGCGGGCTCATTATCGTTCTGCCTTCTTTGATGCTTCTAATTGCGCCAATGGAGGCCAGGGAAACAGGGGAGGGGAGAGAAGGGGGAGGAAAACTCGTGCTTTACAGATCAGCCTGGCCGATACACCGTGAGTAATTCTATTAGGAGCTGGACTGGACGCATTCGGCGTAATTGATGGGAGCTATCTGATTTGCTCCCTTGATTACCTACGACTTGTTCCTTTTTATTTGTGAATTCGAAGCGATTGTATCGAGTAAAGGGTGGCTCAGAGAGATCCGAGATACTTGAGAATGTCGAAGCGACGCGTTGATACTTCAATGGTGCGATAATAATAAACTCGAGGAGATTTATGCGGTATGAGTAGGTGTAATAAAAAATTCTTCAAGAAAATTTGTCATCAATAAAGCGGCACGAATGAGTGTCGTAAATGCATGTTCCCATGTGGAGGGACTTCCGCGAACGTCAGCCAGTGAATTAATTTAAGTGCCTTTAAAAATCGCGAATAACGTACGTTCAAAGGTGAAAAAAGCACGGGGGACGGTCGAACCGTAAAACTCGTGTTAATTTCGTGCAAGATTCTCAGGGTCCGTTATAGGTTAAGAAGACTAAAGACGAGTGCGGTCAGACACGGCGAACGGCTGCAATAATCGTGAATCATCCTCCTCTTCCCTTAACGCTGGCCAACTCCCTTCGCCACGAGAAAAAAGCGCATGAAGCGCCTACGCGCCACCGCCTGAAATTGTCCTACAGTTTTACGGCCGTTCCGCCACTTTCCAGAAGCGGCACTGTTTTATTCCCTTTGCGGTTTTACGCCCGTAAAATGAACGCGAACCTTCGAAGATGTACGACTCCTCGGTAGTCGGACAGCCGCGAAAACACGAGCTCGCTGCCGATTGCTTATTTTTTGCCGTCGAACATTTTGTATCAGCTGAATACTATCCCAGAGACAAATCCATTAGCTTTAACTATGGAGGAAGAAAATTTCCTTTGCTAGGTCAGAATCTGAGGGTTTCGAAAAGAAGAATTCGATTGGATTAGAGTGGAATGAATAGAGGAAGCCTCGAGATCCTTGAGGTCCTTGAAATCCTTGAGGTATTTTAGAGGCGTGAGATTGATGATGTCATAGACACTCCTACTGATTCTAAACTAAGCCTATTCTGAGATTCTAAAACTGGCTCTCAAGGGCTTCTTAACCCTTAGGGATTTTCAACATTTCCACGCCTCCAGATCTCTGAAATCCCCAAACCTAGCCTTTGACTCTGACTTTGAAGACTCCTTATACACTTCTATTGATTCTAAACTAAGGCTATCCTGAAGTTCCAAAAATATCCTCCAACCCTTTCAGCCCTTAGGGCCCTCCAAACTTCCTAAAACTCTTCCTTAAACTGAGTATCCAGAACTCTCAACACTCCTAAGTCCTTCAATCAGCGAACCACTTAACGCTTGAAAACCAAGCAGCTTGAAATCGCCCATGCAGAGGTTACCAGGTCCCCTCTAGAAACAGAAAGTGTTACGATATTTCCCTAATCGTCGAGCTACTTTACCCTACCCTGGAATCTGAATATTTGATCGCGGCGCAAGAGAGCGAAGGAAAGGAAATACGATCGCGTGCAACCGAAGCTGCGCGAGCTGCTTGGCAATTCAAATATCGCGAATCAAAACTCTATCAGCATGCGCGGAAACTTCGCCGAATGAATAAGCAGAGGGAATGGCAGAGCAAGAGCCTGCTCCGAGTTGAACCCGTGATTTCTTATTCGAGTGGATCCGCGGGTCAAAGGCTTGCTCGCCTTTGCCGCGTCGAAGTTTCCATTTTGCCGCGGTTAATGGGCCGCGATTCTACTCGATTAGTCTTTAACGACGCTGCACAGCCGAGCTCGACTTTCTTCCCGACTCGTCGTAAATCAGTAGGAGGCCGATTGCCCTTCGAATCGAGCGATGCACTGATTTTACACGACCGTAAAGACCGACCTTTGCGATCCTTGCGACACGGAGGAGTTTCATAAACGTGCTCTCCTTCTGTGTCTCCTTTATGCCTCGATATCCGTGTGGGTCTTGATTTCTCTGTAGACTCGCTTTTCGGACCCGCGCCAACGATCATCCGAATCTTGTGTAGAGGCAAGCGTGCTGTTTTATAGAGCAGCGCGTGAAACGGTACGTTGAACGCGTTTCTAGATCTTCTGAGGCAAGATTAGGAATGTAATAACTGTGGCGTGGCTGAAGATTGACTTTGGGAAGGAGGTTCAGTAGTCAGAAGACGAAGAAATTGGTGGTTAGTGGAGTATGGCTCGTAAGGGGAATATGACTGTTCCCTGACAGACACGAGAAACTACATAATTTCTGATGAAATTTCTCCATCTGTAAATATCCATATACTCAAATATTTAATATTCTAATCTTTTAAATAAAAGACTCATTTCTACCAAGAAGAAATGAATTCATTATCTCCTTAATATTCCCCTCTATCTAGAAACACCAAAATCTACATACCAGCTTCTTCCTTCAAATTCCCTCTTATGAGTAGCTTCAACCGCTGCACCTAAACGAAGATCAATGCACCACAATTCTAAAGAGAAATGCACCACATAAACCAGGTGTTCTAACAAAAAGGCGGAAAGCAAATTCCAGATCACGGAAGAAGCTTTTCCTTCGCAAGAAAGCAGCAACCGATCCCAGAGCGGAAATAGTCTTTCATAAATAGAAGAAATAACGAGGGGCTCTCGTCGTGAGCAAGACACGCTCAACGTTCCCCTTGTTATGAGATTTTACGCCGGATGCGCGCATTATAAAATTTTTCGTGCGTGCAAGGAGCGAGCAAAAAGCAGCGTGTAGTTTATCAAGCGAGCGGGACGAAGTGTTTACCCAGAAAACATCTCTCCTGGCGCACGAACACGAGCATTCAACTTTCTCGTCGCCTCTGCGCCTACAGACTACAGGAATCATCAAAAACGATCGTCTAGAATCGAGTGCAACTTGCGATTTTATTAAACAAAATTGACGACCCAAAGCTTCATTAATGTAACATAATCATTGCTTGGAGATCGACAGTTTTGTTATAGCAATAATTCTTTCTGGATTATCACGTTAATAATAAAGCTATAAAATAAAGTATTCCTTCAATTACATCTTGTAAATGGAGGCTATAAGAGCCACGCTGATATTAAAAATAATAAATGCAGATTAGCTAAAGTACCATTCATCATTCGCTACCATTCACATAGTTCTTCTATTATCCACCATTTTATAGCTCATCTTAGACCTTAAGGGATAGGACTAAGCTACTGAACTGACCCGAAGGCTCGTCCCCTGAACCTCCTCTTTTGATCTTCCGCGGAATATGAAATTTTCGCGATGGTCGCGCAGAGATCACGAAAAATGCGATTGGCACGAGCGGAAGGCCGCGTGTCCGACTGATTATTCCCAAGGATGCATCGGCCCCGCGTCCGAGATGGATGTATCTGCTGAATCTCTACGGTTGGTTTGCGCTACGTCTCCATAGTCGAAGGCCTTCGGTCTGACCTCTCGACTGGTAGGCGTGCAGCAGGCATAAAAGAGTCGGACAACGCGCGTCCACCGTCGTCCCCTTTGATTCGATAATAATTATCGTCCTCGCGATAGGAAAAGCGTACGCGCAGTCCACGCAGCGAAGAGACAATGAAGCAACTCGCGACGTTCCAGTTGGAACGCCTGTTAATTGCTTCAAGCGTTGTAGCCTCGAGAGCTGAACGCGACATCAAAGATGATGGTATCATTAGAGGGACGATGACACGATGGACCTGATGCTTTGATGATGCTATTGCATTATTGCATCCTTGGGGTTTTAATCGATCAAATGAAAATGGTTTAGAGAGCTTCGAGAGTATTTTATGGCGACCTTTGATCATTAATTTAGATATGGAGGTAGGTCTAATGGCGTTATTGTGGTGAGTAGCTGCAGATTATTGTTAGTCAGGAATTTCGTTCTCCATAAAATGACGCTACTTTGATTTTACTTTCTTCAGCTGCGTTCTACTTGAATTTATTTGCCTTTGGCGGCAAGAACAATTACAACATAACGGGTGCAATATAATGTAGTATTACTAGGAAATCGTATTCAACTGTGAGGAATAGAAAATTGCTTGTTATTTTTAAATACACTCGTTTCTCGAGTGACCAGCTGTGATTTAGTCACCCTCGGCCTCGAGTACAATTCCCCAGCTGTCCAGAATATTATTTAAGGAAACGACCAGTGACACTAATCTTTGAAAGACAATTGTCATACCGAAGGACATACGTAATTAAGGAAATTACTCTGAAATAGGAGCCATGATTGCTTCTGTCGAAGGAAAAAATCCTTTTTTCATTATCCACAATTTCCTGTGACTCTAAACCTCCCACGATAAAATTCTGCCCAGCAGAAAAGGAAGCACCAGTGTTCCAAACTCTTCAAGTAATCTCGACGAGGTACGTGCGTGGCCAATAAATTCTCATCTCGTCAGTCGTCCCCCAAAAGAAACGAACACGAGCGCGGAATCTGCTGAAAAGATCCAGATTTACGATCGTCCAGCACGAAAGTCGAACCAGCTGGGAATATAAAAGTTCCGCGACTATTTTTCCCTCCGCGTCGTATCGAACCAGCCGCGAGAGATGACTATTGCGTCGGCTCACGTTCGAGCCCGAAGGACACTCGTCGAGACGCCCCGATGGGCCTAGCGCCCGCGAAAAAATCGGGCCCGCTAGTCGATTGCAAATTGCTCCAGCGAAACCGTGCGAGACGAGGAGAAAGGAGGAAGAAAGGAAGGAAGGACGGGTCTGCTTCCAAGTCAAAGGTCCGCCGGCGAAACGAAGCTAAGCAAAGGGTAGGTTAGAATGATTGCACGGGATGGCTGGGAATTTACTGCACCATAGGATATTCCCCATGGCTGTTTCAGAATCGCCATTATAAGATACGCCTCTGTGACTGGAGACCGCGGGAATGGGTGAAATTTCATTTCAGATAAGTGTGAGATACGGCTTAAGTAATTGCACGAATATGGTATTTGAAGACTAATTTCGCTCAAGAGTTTCGATTAACCGGATAATGAAAATACAAGTACTAGAAAATATTGACTGAAACTTTCGGTATGCATTGCAAGTGCATAGTGCAACTGCAACTATGCAGCTATACCACTGGTAGCCGAACTCTGTCGTAACTGGAACCATATTTTGCCTATCCGAAACAGTCGAAAACCATATCCTATATTAGGTAAGTATTGAATAGAAAAATGAAAAAATTACCAATTTTTGAGCTACTCTAACTCCGCCAAAAAAAATCGCAGAGAAGTGAGGCTGGTCTCATTCTAAAGGGCAAAGCCTCTATTTTAACATCCCTGAGTTGAACTTGCCCGAAAAAAATTCTCCACTACACGACCCGCCGAGAAAGAGAGGGTGGTTTTTCCTAAAAAGTTTCCCAACTTCAGTTGTCTGTCAGGAACTTGATAAATTTTTCTCGAGGCTTCAACTGAGAGAAAATTGAAGCTTGAACCCTCCCCTTTCGAACAAAACCTTGGCGAGCGCTCTGCGATTTTTTTTCGCTGAGATATCACGCTCTGAATGAAAAGTGAGCCTCCAGCTTTGGAAACACACAGTGGTCCAGAGTCCGAAAAAGTAGTCAATCTTTGAGAGGCTGTAACTCCGTCAAAAAAAATCGCAGCGAGGTGAGCCTGGTCTCATTCCAAAGGGCAAAGCCTCTACTTTAACGCCTCTGAGCTGAACTTGTTCGAAAAAATTTCTTGACTTCACGTCCCGCTGACAAAGAGAGGGTGGTTTTTCGTTGAAAGTTTTCCAACTTCAGTCGTCTGTCAGGAACTTGATAAATTTTTTTCATGACTTTTTCTTCAGTGAGATTGAAGTCTGAACCCTCTCCATTCGAACAAGACATTGGCGAGTGTTCTACGATTTTTTTTCGCCGAGATATGGCGCTCAGAATGAAAAGTGAGCCTCAAGCCTCGGAATCGCACAGTGTTCCAGAGCCCGAAAAAGTAGTCAATCTTTGAGCTTATGTAACTCTGTCAAAAAAAATCACAGAAAGGTCAGCCTGGTCTCATTCTAAAGGGCAAAGCCTCTATTTTAACATCCCTGAGTTGGACTTGACCGAAAAAAATTCTCCACTAGACGACCCGCCAATAAACGGAGGCTGGTTCTTCCCCGAATGTTTCCCAAATTCAGACGGCTCTCAGGCACTCAATGAATTTTTTTCGCGATCTTTTTTGGTAGGATATGGAAGCTCAAACCCTCCCCTTTCGAATGAGACCTTAGCGAGTGTTCTGCGATTTTTTTTTACTGAGATATCGAGGTTTAAATGAAAAGCCTCTGAAAAAGTAAGTGATCCAGGGCCAAAAAAGTAATCAATCTTTGAACTGCTCTAACTCCGTCAAAAAAAATCGCAAGACGATGAGCCTAGTCTCATTCTGAAGGGTAAAGCTTCTACTTTCATATCCCTGGATTAAATTTTCTCGAGCTTATGTTTCTAAGCAACTGCAGGCCGATAAGTATAAAAGTAAGCGTAGTCGAGATTAAAGGAGATGCACATAATTGCATCAAGACACCCACGTTCCTTACCCTTGTCCATCGTTCAACGACTTTGTTATCAATTTCAAGTTGATTTTCCGCGACGAATTGTAATTATTATCCTGTCTGATTACAGCGACTCCAGAAGCTTCCGTGTAACGTTAACGAGGCTATAGATAATGAATACTGGACGGGTGAAACTGAATGCACGCGTCGACAGGACTCCCTCTACCTCACCACCCCTTCAGTCGCTCTGAGGAATGCATCGATGCGCGATAGATAACGCAGCCGAAGCGTTTCGAACGGTTACTTTCGCGATTATAAACCTGTTCACTCGCGAGACGTCCGTCTGAAATTTATCACTTCGTGCCACCATGCGAACACATTGCGAGAGTTGAACGTCAGGTGTGCAGCGTAAAGTAACGTCGATTGGGCAACGATGCTTAAGCGTTTGGCTACTTTAGATGAGATAGGGAGTTCAGTGAAATAGCTATTGGTTCATCGCCGATCCCCAATCATGAGCTTCGAGATTGTGCTTCATTCACTCTGCTAAGAACTTTTAACTGGTGCAGGGTCAGATGTGTTGAACAAGAGCCATGTTACATGTCATTGTAAAATGTATCGAAATGGCCTTTAAATCTCCTTCTACGCAAAACTTACATTCACTAGGTTCATACATATCAATCTAATATATCTTACTATGAAACAGTAGTATATTAACAATGAACGATAACTCACGTTAATTACGTAAAGCCGCGCTTCCGCGATGGACCCTCCGAAACCGAGGAAATGGCTTCCTATAACGATGAAATATTTACCTGAAATAAAAAAGAAATACTGAATTAAGGCATGCATAATAAAGCAACGTTTCTAATAAATTATCATAATGCACAATGCACAGGAATTATTATTCCACTGGAATTACAACTTTTGCGTTCAACGCAACGCTTAGACAGTCAGAAAGAAACATGGGCTTCATTACAATGTTCCACCCATGCATTTTCGCGCTAAGCACACCGTGCTTCGTCATACAGAAGAATGTCGATATATCTTTCGCTAGATTGCGAGCCACCTGTGTGGTAACTAGAGAATGGTGCATTCATGCGACAAGGCATAGGGGTAATTAATTGGGGACTAGGATGTCAGAAAACTGTGGCTGTGTAATCTTTGCTTTTAATCCTCTTGACATTGTCTACATCTAGGAGAATAAATTACCTCGAATGTTCTGGGCTTAGAGTAAAAATTTATGAATACTCCAATTCTTAAGTAATTCATAAATAAAGTTGTAGAATACAGATAAGGACAATTTTCTCAGGGAGTATAAAATTGTCACGTCGTAATTTTATTTTATGGCATCGTTGATAATGTAATGAAGGGGGTGTCAAAGGGTTTTCCACGAAGAAAGTGTGATCATATGCATCTATCATTAATAGCGTTGTTAAGAGGATGGATCTCGACGGAAGGAGCGCGACGCAGGTGCGTACAGGGCGTTGCAAAAGGTGCAACGAGACCGCCGACGATTTTATCGAAGCCAAGGAAACCTGTTAGAAGAAGTGTTATTGCGATGTGCCAGTGTATCTGTGTGTACGATCGCTAATAAATTCCAACGACTCTGAGCCGCGCGGCCTCTCTCATTTTCCGCGGTTGCGTGTGTCTCTTTCTCGTTCTCTTTCTTCGCACCCTCCTACTTTATCTTCTACTACTATCCCCGATTGAATTCGTGCTAGGCGATATCAAGACGAATGTGCAGTGATTTTGTAATTTTCGTGGAAATTTATTCGTGGACTCTAAGTCATAGTTATGTGGAGGTGGAATGGTTTATGGCTACTACTTGCTGCAAGTGCTTCTCAATTTTAGAGTATTTCGATTTCGAAGATATGAGATATTTCCTGATTATTAGGTACTGTTACCATAAAGCAGAAGTTTTATAATATCTTATGCATAAATTAACATAACGTGAGAGAAGGTAGGTAATATTCCAACGACAGTACCCACGATCTCTATCTAAAAATCTTAGAATATTCATCAAACCAATTCAAGTTATAGCCATGAAACGTTCAGTTTCCACCTGATAAGATAAGAAATACATTCATAATTATCCAGGATAATTACCTTCACATTCTACCAATCGAGTATTTAAATATCGATAAACCTAAACACATTCGACGCGTTATTTCCAGCAATTATCAGTACAGATATCGAGCTATAAATAGGTGGTTGGTTGGACGGTTCGCCAGGTATTACGTTTCAATTAAAATCGACGTATCTTGGTGCAATCGCGAGCTACAAGTCTCACAGCGAAATCTACACCGATGTCCCCTGAATAATTTCCAAGATGACCATGTAATTCTTATTTTTTCCCAGAGCTGCGTAAAACCAGCTGATGCTTCTATTACTTTTGAGTAATAACGATGGAAGGTCTCTATAGGCGCTGGCTACATAATCCGACGCAAAAATCCCACTTGTTTCATTAAGCCTTGATCTTGATCGCGGACTGGTCTCAAGGCAAACCTATCGGGGATGCACTCTATCGTTTTTTCCCGCTTAAATGAAAACAATTATGGGGCCCAGCCAACGACTCGACGAATCTTTATCGTGAGACGAAGCTCTCCCTCTTGGGAGAATGAAATATAAACGATGCTCTACGGCTGCTTTAATTGCCGAGCCGCTCCTATCCCTCCAGCTTGCTCCTATCGAACGTCTTGCCGCGGCGTTATTGCTGATTGGATGTGTCGATGAATTAAAATTGATGCGTTACTCGCTGCGATTGGGAAATTTTTTAGAAATAAATCAGGGACCTTGAGACTGAATACTAGTGAGATATTCAAACTTTCAAACTTTCAAACTTTCAAACTTTCAAATTTTCAAATTTTCAAATTTTCAAATTTTCAAATTTTCAAATTTTCAAATTTTCAAATTTTCAAATTTTCAAATTTTCAAATTTTCAAATTTTCAAATCTTCAAGCTTTCAAGTTCCTTAATTTTCGAAAGATAAGCTCAGAGCCACCGTCTCAGAATTACGCATTCCCACCCAGCTGAGTGTTAATTAATCGTTCCAGCGGAAGACAGAATTAACAGATAGGCGGACATATTTATGAAGACATCCACGTGCATTTTTCCATGCGTAAAACGATAAGGGGGAGGTTCGATCGAGGGCGTGGGAGGTGAATGAAGAAACCACGAGTCGAGTGTGTCGATATGATTTGTGGCTCTCCTCCCGTCCGACCACTACCAGAGAACAAAACGTGATTTGCACTTTCCAAGGCAGACTGTGTGCTTAAAGAAGTTACACAATGTCTCCATGGAAATGAACCTACGGCCCTTGTCTGGTCAGTCATTTTGGCAAACCACTAATTGTAATAGAAACGAGGTGCTGAATAGAAGAACTGCCATAAACGCTAATCTTTATGACACTCGTCAAGTAACAATGGCAGGTCACAGTAACGAGATAACATCCTACGTCACTTATTCACAGGTTTTTTACTGCACGTATATCAGCGTTTAGCAACGCCACGAGACCGTCTTAGGAACGACGATCCTGCAACGAGGCGTCCTACTTCTCCTCTAAGCGATCATTGGGCAAGCGTCGAGTAAACCTCCGTGGAATCGTAAAGCACGGCTGCCTTTCAGTCCCATTTTCATTACAATGAGCAACCTCTACCACTAACGGTGCCTCGCTGCCCAAGGGAGCACTGAGATCAATGAATTATCCTCTTAAGCGATTCCCTGCTATTTTCAAAGATCGAATCTCGGAGCTGTCGAAGAGACAGTCGCTTAAAAGGCGCCGAGAAGAAGCAGGCTTCGAGATATGGTTCGGTGTTACCATTAAAAGTCTGAGTCATTGATCATTAGCCACAGGAGGCGCAAAAAAGTGATACCGCAAAGTTCTTTCATGGGTAAAGTCACGACCCACTTTCGTGGATGAGGCTGGCGTTGCTGGAAGTACCGTAAACCCCAGCAAACCTGATAAAACCAGGTTTCAGAGATGAGCTCGGATCCCTAAGCTCCTTTCCGCAGCTGCGAACTCGGTTTACAGTTACTTGGCCTGCCTGCCTCTGGACGAGACGTTCAACCCGCGTGTATACACGAATGTCGCGTTATCGCCAACTGATATCAGCCGTTAAAGAGGATGAACCTGCGTGGATACTCAAGCGCCTTTCTCCTGAGCTTGGTCGAGATCGTGTGGTAGAGGAAATGGATGAAGGAGAGGAGAATACGATTTGGACAAGCTTTCCAAGGGAAGGTTGCTCTTGGATAGAGGAGATTCTTCAGATTCATGGAATTATCTTCAATTAGCAAAAGGAACCAAGAGACCTTGTAACTTTACTTTTAGTATAATATTTCGAAGATAATATTGTTCTAGAATCCTTGTGCTGGTTTGATTAGAGCTATTCTAGAATCTTTATAATAGCCTAATTAGAGATATCCTAAGATCTTCGTAATAGTCTAATTAAGGAATCCTAAAATTCGTAATATTCTAATGAGAAATATTCTAGAATTTGTGTAACAGTCTGAGAACCTTGAAAATGAACTTTGAAGATAGGATTACAGACAGGATTCTAATTAAAAGTATAAAATCCTCCTGAATGAGCAATTTCCATCATCCTGAATAGAAGTTGCAATCTCTAACCTTATATAATCGAATCTTTGCACCACAAGATCCACTTCAATTCTACTTTCTTTTCTGCAGCTTCAGTTTCCACGTTTCTTGTTCTCTAGACCCATGCAGATGGAACTCAATTTCATTTGAAACGTGCGCGCTCGGCACTCGGTCGCAGGCTTGACGGGGATGCACACAAGTGCACGTGACTTCCTGCAACGTACACGATGCAGCACGATCGCCGCGACAAGATGCGGCTGTACAATCGCTACGTGGGCGTCGCGTAGCTTTCACTCAACAATACACCATTGCGTACGGTAATTGGCATACACGCTGATCGTCGAGAGACTGGATAGAAATGTTCAATTCCGTCTCTGCAAAAAGTTACGGTCGCGATGCCAATAGAATTCAATATGCCAGAGTTTCTACAGTGGAGCTTCACTTGAACTTCACTGGGTGAATAATTGAGTTACTGACTTTAAAAATAGCGTGGGTGTACAAACTTGTCACAGATTCTATGACACAATAATGTTATGAAAGTCAAGATATAATTTTTTCAAATGCTGAAGACACATGCACCTGTCTTATTTTCTCTGTTTTCCCAAACCTCTGAGACCTCAATTTGATAGCACATCTAGTAATCGATACTGTCTCAGACTCCTGTTATCCGATCTGCATCCTAAACAAACGAAACCAGTCGTACAAGATAATAAGAGAGGCAATAATCAACTGAGGACAAGATTGACTTGCCACGCGCTGCATTTCACTTTTCACATGAAGGCAACTGCCGGTTCCATTAAACGAACCCTAGGACTTGTTTAGCCAGATGCTTCCACGGTTACGCGTCAAATAATTCTTGGCTATTCCAATTTTTCTCAACTCCAAAATAAACGCAAGCTCTTTTGAATGCACCACCAAGACTAGGAATGCAATAATCTCGTCATATCGAAGAACTGGCGTTCGACTAAGGGCGAGGGGCTCCTTCGGTATCTCCTCTGCCTAGGTGCATCGTTCGCCAATAATGTACTGGAGTTCTCGAACGCGAAACGACGCCAGACGAGGAAAAAAGAAGAACGTCGAGGAGCTTTTCAATAAAACTTATAGTCCTTATAAACCATGGCCTCTGGACGCTGCAGCGGCATGCGGCCAGCACGCAACGGGTACGAACATGCGCTTTATAATAATAGTAAAAATGACGAAGGCAGCGCAGCGGCGGCGCGCAGCATGCGAACTTGCATGCAAATGGATTGCAGGTAGGCCCGTAGGTACGCCCGAGTATACCCATCTGCCGCACGAATCTGCATATAGGGTGATTCTAGAAACTGGGACAAACTATACACATTTTTTTAAACAAAAAATCTTATTGCAATGATGCAGGAGAGAGCTCATGCAGAGGTTTATTTAAATATATTATGTAGTTCTCTTCGACGTTCTCCGATTCATTCATAAGTGTCCAATAAAAACTGATACAAAATACAGGGGAGATAAAAACACTTGCACTGGAAAAGGCCTTCATAAACTGCTGCATAATGCATTCTGCTTGTCCTTGGATCTGCTTGTATCCCTAAGTGAGAATCAAACCCTCTCGGCTGCAGAAGAATCTGCAATTTGTTCCAATTTATAGAATCACCCTGTATATGCGTGTATCGACCAATACCGATGCATATTTCACCAGGCTACCAGGTGGTTCGACGCGTCTTTAACTCTCTTGAAGGCTTCTCTCTCTTCGGTACGAGTCAGGCCAGCTTTATGCACCGATTATTGAAATAATTGTAACGCCTACAGCTGTCGCGCTCCAACGCTGCAAACGAGGCTTTATGGTGTAATCATTGTCGAATGAACGCCGCCGCTCGATCTTTACGACGACCTTTATTTATTTCAAGATCGCGAGAGGTTCGTTTAGTCGACGTTCTCTTTCTCTCGAAGCTAGGGCACGCTACTTGTATGGTTCGATTGATTCGCGAACTTTTTCAGTAGAAGAATAGTCTCTACATTTTTCGTTATGGAAAATTGGGATAAAAAATTCTTCTAGAGGGCCCTATCGTTCAGATTGTATTCTAAATTTGATAACTTTACTTTTTTCTTGGGAGCTACTTTGCATTTTAATTCACAATTGAACTTCCTTAAAAAATTTCAACCCTGAGAAAAAAAATAGAAAGATCTTTCTCGAAAGTTTTCTTCGCGCTCAGAAACTCGTGAGGGGCTCGCTGTAGCATTAAGAGGGCCGTGTAAAAATGAAACGACGTCGTGTTATGCCTCGTGCTGCGCTAATCGCGCATTAAAAAGCGCTTGAGCACCGCAGGCATTGCACATCATCGAAAATACCGAAGACGAGTCACTACTGAACGCGTGCGCCGTTAATTGACCCGACACACGCGATTCGCGTATTTACGATCGGCTCACGCTCGCACGGAACGCGAGTTGCGCGCTGAGAATCATTAAAAACCGCGCGGACCCTTGTGCATGGATTTTAGGATCGTCAGTGGGCGTGATCGAACCGCCGTACGAGCGCTGTGTCGATCGTCAGACGTCGATTAAATGCGTCTCTAAAGACCTTCGACACCTGTCCATGTGTAACTTCGTGTCTCCTAATTGCGTGTCCACGAATGACCAAATTGGTGTTTGGTGGTGGTCTACTGCCTCGTTTACAGAGGAGAACATAAACGAGGAAACTCTCTTATCAGCGATACGCTTGAGTAATCCTTGGAAGGATGCCAGGAGGTACATTACGTTCCGTCGTTAGCGAGGAAAGTAATAAGAAGAGAAATTAAAGAAAAAAGTATAAGAAAATTGAAGACGGGAGAACCTGACTGGAGGAAGGAAAAGTTGGCGAGATTATGGATTGCTAGACAGGAAATTATGATTTCTTTTCGCGAAATGGGAGAGAGAAACGCTGATGATAGAAGTAATTAGCGGCGAGCGTGAGATTTTGAGGTTGAACAGTGCTCCACGAGCTAGCGACACGAGCCCTTGTCGGTGTCTGACTACAGACTGGACGTTTCTACTTACGGCGCTTAATAACCTGAAAACCGAAGAGAGAAGGGGACATTTCTCTGAATTACGTTGTTTCCTCTCCACACTGTCGGCGTCGATGCATCGCAGATATCAAATTATACGAACGCAGTCGCAAATGGTGACGTCGATTATCGCCGAGAAAATTTATCTTTAGGACGTCGTTCCCGCATCCTTCGCATTTACAGCGTCCGACGATTACACGACATAGCAAGCTACTGGTATCCCCACGAGTGCCTTTGATACGCTGCGACAATCCTAATCCCTTTAGCTCACGTCTGGAAGTTGCAGAATACGATCCACCCACGATGGCAGAAACTCCTCGCGACAGTAGCCACAAGTTCTGTGGAAGTACAGAATGCTAAACAGTGTCTCGCAAATATCTAATTTATCTGTAAATAAATTGAGAGCTTCTAGGACAGGGTACACTATTTTCTCTCTATACAATCTCTGGCAAGGAACGTGGAGGTAGAACTGCTTCTCAGAAATCAGTTCGCGCAACAAAGTGGCATAAATATTCCTGAGGAGCGTATCTAACTTCCCCGTGCAAGGGGTTAAGGAATAATGAGGCTAAGAGGAGCCTAACAAGAAAATACTGCCTATAGTGCTACAATGTTAGAAAACGGCATCCCTCCTAATGATGCAAGGCTTCTCGATAGATGCGCCGAGCAGCTTTCACCCAGCCCCATTTCGCTGTCCTATCACGAGACAGAGCCCTGAGCAAGCGGAAGAAGCGGTGTAGAGCAAACAGAAAGGTGGATCATCGGCGAATCTGTTTTCCTCCAGCGAGGCCTTTCTTCTCGCCATTAAACAGCGCGCATGGGAACCGTTAGGTGAAAGGGAATCGCGAGGCGGCCCAGTGAATCGAGCAAACTATTTCGCGGGTTACTGCGGCGCGAGATTGTCTCGCAATTCTACGGTAGGTGGGTACACACCTTCGATTGAAGGCGACGCTGATAATTTACGATTGTTGCGCCTCTACCATACGATTTAAGAGCGAGACGAGAAGTATGTGCTATACGTGTCCCATGACAAGTCCCCTGCCAAGTATTTCCTCCAATGCTTTCCAGGGACTTCTCCTGGGACATGAATAGTACCTTTCTCTCGACTCTGAAGAAGAAAACTTCTTTGAATTCTTGTGGAAACTCAGGTTTAATCGTTAAAGAAACTAGAAGATAAGAATTTAGAAAAGATTAGTTTTTAAAGCAATGGCTAAATAGATAGCAACGTGTGGATGAGGTATTGCTAAATGATGGACTGATTTTGATTATTTGTGAAGGTATAAATAGGGATTCTGGAATAAGGAGAAACGTATACGAGGCGATATATCACGCGACGATATTCCAGAGGTAGTCTTTTGCGTATAGTGGCTGCAAACAGGCGAGATAAAAATACGTAACTCGAAGGGCAAGGCAAATTTGCGTCACGGCAAGAGCACTTACCGAAATATACGAACGCGTTAAAAAGTTATGAAACAATCCCTACGTAATGAAAAAGACGAGCTATTTAAATGAGGCAGCACAAGACGACTGGAAGTAATATCACGGCGTTTTAAGCACCGCCTGGTTTACGAAACGTTTCTCCAATTAATTCCAGTGTTTATACTCGGTATATTCAGGGAATAAATTCAACAATGACGGGGCGAATTAAAATCGAGTGGCCTTTTTTTCTTAATGATCTAGCAAGTTCCGCGATACGAGTAGACGACGATAATTTACAGAGAAGCTGTTTAGTTTAATGGAATAACGCGAGTGTGTTTCGAAGCGCACGTTGCTACAGCGAATAGGAAGCAAAAGCGAAAATAGCGTCCACTTTATATTCAGCAAACACCAATTTCAAGGTTGGACAGGTGGAAGAAATCGAGAATAAATGGAAGCCGAAGCACAGAGGCTACGGGGTTCCCTTGGTCGTGATAAATTCAAGGAGACCGTGACTTCGGCCTGTAATACTGAAATTTATAGAATAACGAATACCTATTGACACTGGTAAATCCAGAATCTACGGCGTTATAAAGCGTCGTAAATATACTCGCGTGGTCTATTCAATGCGAGTATTGCCTTCTGCGGAGGAAATACTCGAGAATGTATTATTATGATTTCATTTGAAGAGCCTCGAGTAACACAAAATGTAATCCATCCAGAAGACTTCTCTGAACACTTTTCTAGTTCCTTTCACTCTAAAATCTGATACTACTACTTCCCTTTCAAACTCTATACATTGGAGCCAGTATTCACTTTAATCCCCTGTAAGGTAAATATTCCAGCACCTACTCGCTTAAGATGTCAAATATCCCAATAAATAAACAGCCTAAAACTGTATGTCTTAATACTTTAATTAAGAGGCCCCAAAAACTGAGGATACTATTTTATTACACTAGTTGTTATCTTTAATCAGGTATACTTTATTATACTAATTTCTGCTTTACCGAGCCAACACCCGAGAAGGTTTAAAACCAATCCACTCAACCCCATCGGTCTCTCCTCAAGACCGTGGACCAGCCATCCCAAGCCAACCCAAGACCGCCAGGGGGATAAATGAGCGAAACCAGCGGATTTCCATGAAAAAAGCACGGAGTCCCGCGGCGAAACTCGTTTCTGAGGCAGCGGAATTCGCGTTTGCAAAATGAATTACCACGTATTAACGCATCGCACGCAGGGACGCGTGCACTCCTCCCGCGATCGCTCATAAGACGCATTAACACCGACTGACGCGTCCCGTGTGACTATACGCTGTTCGTACACCTGCTTTATTAACACGACCGTATCTTCTAGACCCTGAGGTCGCGTAGAGTGCGCCCTTTGCCGCCTTCTCGCGAGCCTCTGCCTACGAAACCGAGGAAAAAAACAGCTTTAAATTATCGGCATAGCCTGGGTGTCGTGCAACCATGTATATATGCGTGTGCGTGCGTGCGTGTGTATTCTGGAGGCGAGCAGGCCTGGTTGCACCGCTGATCTCTCCTCGAATACGTGGCTGGTGTTACCGTGAATGCATCGCTGGTGCAACAGCTGCACCCTATAACACTGGCTTTTGTATAATCATAAATCTCCAGACGACGAAAAATCTCTGGCTTATTCGCGCAGTCGGATCGGATGTCCGGGGAATGTTTATCCATTTACGGTTTCCTCTGATAATTTACCCTAGTCGTTAGGCCGCGAGCGATTTTTGCTGGACCCGAGGAACGACTGGATTGGCTCGCGTGGATGCATTGTACAAGAGCTGGCACAGGCTTACTTTGTCACACGTTGTACTGGTTTCTAAGAGGTTGGAGGGGGACTGGAATGTGAATTCGAGGATCGAATGGCTGGAGTGATATGTAATGAAGTAGGGGATGAATTTAGAAATTTATTGAATCGGTGAATTGAAGAACAGTGCAAGTCTAAAATTAGCTATTTTCATGTAGTCTCGAAGCTATATCTGGACCCTAAAGCCACAGTGTATTAAATGGTTGACAACTACTACTTATCAAATACTTATCAGGTAACGTGATATTTTTCTCTTATACTCGTATGTGATAGTTAACTCAAGTGATTCAATCAATCTCCAAGACCATCACCCGAAGGAAAGGAAATCCACTCCCCCTTTTTAAGTCCCCCAAAGCCCCATGCACTTATTTTAAACGCATTAAACCGTACTTAAGTACCAAGAGTACAGCCAAGCTCTTCTAAAGTAATGCTCAAACCCTGTCTCAGATATACCAGCGCTGAAAGGCAGCTGCTGGCATTTTGCAATTCAAGCTTATCATTTTACAAAGTAGTGGGTTTTTTGCTAGTGGACAAGCAAAGTGCTGTTCCCTGTCGCGCGGCTTGTATAATTAGCGAGAGAGCAGACGATAAGGAAAGCGAACGAGACATCGTCTCCTGCATTTATTCGTGACCTCGTTGCCAGCGATTTTCTCTCTCGGTAGCGTCAATATCAGCTAATCACTCGTTAGCGATAGCTAAAGCCGATCTCGCTGTAACGAGGCGAGACCGATTCTCTTCGCCATGCTCGTGCAGCCCCTGCGAAATGTAATAAGGTCGAGGTCCTGGGTCGTCCTGCGCTTTCATACGATCTCGTTACGCTGCAATTTACCTCGGAATTATTCTCTCATCGAAACTTTATTGGATTTATTTTCATAAAGTCAGAGTGCGTGGTTTCGCTAGGGGTATAGTAACATTACTCTTTAGTCTCCTCGAGTCAGTTGTATCATACACTTTTCCATCTTGCATCAATATTATTTTCCACTGCGATTGAAGACTAACAAGCCTAACAAGACGAAGATTGTCAGTCTACATGACAGGAGACACTGCTACAGGGCTACAGGACAGGTGATGGTCGTCAAGTTCGATGACCCTCCATGCCAAGCGAGTGAATAGACGGTGTCAGTAGGGAGTCATTAATTTCGTAAGAACGGTCGATGTTTTAACATTATCATCATAATCATCGCGTGGATGTTCCCGTTATTTCCTCCCGTGTCCAATCGTGGGAATAACGAGCTCCCTGGAAGGATCAATAACCAGCATTTCGTCGTACACGGATCGCTTTCGATCGAGCCGCGATAGAAATCGGATCGTAAATCGCGCGAATAATAGAAATTGCGATAAATCCACTGTAGCATTTCCCAGCATTTGCGCAATTTCACTGGGATACCAATTGGGTTCAACGGTCATTGTGTACGATGAATCATAAACCTCGAACGCAGTGACCGTAGTCATTCAGATAGCTACAATAAATTCACTTCAACTTTTCCAATACAATCGAAAGTTTATAGCTATTTTTCAGATTTCACTCCGTGTTCCCATGTCGAACCAGTTTCAAATTTTTAACTCTCAAACTACGGACACCCGATTTTAAAGTACGAAGGCTTTGACTAAAATCAACCGATGTTAAATAATTGTAAAATTAAGTGTTAATGGGAATGCAAAAACAAGGCACGACACTGTATTGCTAACTTTCGTTGCACGTAAAATCTTTCATATTTAAATAAGAGCAGTAAAGAAAATATATCACTTGTAGTCTACCGGACGCCCTGTCAATAGCCAAAGGTTAATTCTCCGTGGAGAACGATCCCCTTGCGTGGTAATTGAAAAGTAAGCCGGTAAATCGCAGAAATCCTCGCACTTCCTGTGCGCCGTGAAATTGCGAGATCCTGTGGGAACACACAGCTTCGACTGCAGGCTGCGTGCAGAAATTGCGTGTGTGGACTCAGCTCAGGGTGGAGGTGGTCAGCGGCACACGATGTTCCGCCTTAAGATGATTATCAAACACGTGAAACGAGGATTCGAATCGTCAAACGCGGATGGGCAGTTACCACAGATTCCTCGTCGAGATAGGAATTCTTCGATGAGGTAACCGCTTGTTTTCGCGCATATCCGCTCTCCCTTGTGGTTGCCCGACCATTCGTCTCCTCTCCTTTCCACTCCCCACGGCGTCCTTGTATATTTTGATTGATATTTTCTCCATACTATTTCGCAATTCGCGCTATATTACTTCTACATATCTATTTTCCCCCTCGCTGCTTCTCCCTTCCTCCAATTTCGAAGACGGTGGAAGATCTGACAGGAGGATGAGATGTAAATGAAGTGAGACTCCTTTCGAGGTCTTTTCTTTGGGTGTCTTCGGCGGCGGCGAGGATTTTTAATAGAATAGAGTGTTTGTTATTTCATAGTGATTTTAGTAGGAAGGCGCTGAGTAACGTAGAATTGCTTCTTGGGGTCAGTGAGGTTCTTTCAGGAAGTTATGCCGTTTCGTAACGGTTCGCCAACGTGATTAAGGGAAAATTGTTCGCTGTACATTTCTAAAGGATGCTGAAATTCCTTGGATACCTTTTCTTGAAGAGTATCGCTAGCGGGGAGTTGTTTGCCAAGAAACAACGCTAGAACTCTGGAGAACGGTACTTCAAAGTCTATTACTTTGTAACTTCTACAGAAATCAAATCCAAAATTAGAGAAATACGGAGAAGTAGCAGAATCCTGAGTCACCTCGAACTTCATAGAACCGATGAGTTGAAGAAGAGTGCAAGTCCCATATTAACATAAAATTATTATACATTCCTCCAACTCCTCCACTACGCATCTCAATTATTCTTAATCTCCGTCAAGATTCACTCACTTATGCGCCCAGCAACCTTTCCCGCCAATTACTCAATCTTCCATGCACAACAATTATACCAACGCATTAGCCAGAAATGGATGCTCGGACAAGTGAAATATCTTGCGCAATCAGGGCAATCGAGCAAATGAACATCTCGCAAATATTAAGTAACCTCAGAACAAACCCCATAGAAAGCTCTCGAGCTCCACCGAATTGCGTTCGTATTCATTACATGATGTACAGAGTCTGTCTTACGTAATTCACGTAACGAACACAGAGAGTATATTCCGATTTTTATTACAGACTTCGTTCCACCTGACCAGTAATTGTCTTTATGCTCGAAAACGCGGTATCGCTGTGAGAAAGTCGCGCTTTCGGGGGCTCTAAGTCAGTCTGAGAAGTTTAAAGAGCATTAATTGTTAGTGAACGAAACCGAGGGCGTACACTAGCCTAAATCAAAACGTTAATTCGTCGACCTATAGATCTTTCTGATGGAGCGTTATTATGGCCGGTGAAACTCATGGGAAACAAACCTAAGACTGATGGTTGCTTTCCAAAGGTACTGATGTTTATGCGATCGTTTTGACCATCGAATGGAGGATGGAGAACGTTTAATCGACGCCACAAAGTTTACGACGCTGTTCGTAACTATTGAGAGCGTATTAAGATTAGTAGAAGATATCCTACAGTGTAATTAATTTGGTTAGAGATAGAATTACTTTCATAGACTCTGCGACTCTAGCTTCCGCGTTATCTATGGATTTGATTAATTGAGTCTGATCGTCAACGCTGATGACTGATTTCTTCATCAGAGAGCTCTTTGTACCTTTGTGATTAGAGAAATGGAGACTGTTCTTAGATTGATTGTTTCGGGGAAAAAGTTTAGATGAAAAGAAGATTCAATTATTTCTTAGGAACTGATTCCATTTCATTCATTTATAATTTTCACAAATTTCTAATGCAATTATATAGCATTCATAGAATTATTCTAAGAAGATTTACAGTGCTTAAAGGAATGACAAGAGCCGCGGTTGTCGTGGCGCGCTATCAAGAACGATGAAAACGCTTCTTCAGGAAGTGTGGATAGACGAACGCGCTATTACGCTCGCAAATGTCGTGGTTGGAATTCCCCATGCGCTTAGAGGAGAGGTTTTCTCAAGGAAACATCGAAGCTGGTGCTCACGAGCAGAAGCTCTGTGTATATATTACGCTTATGTTCGTAATAATGCGCGCTATGTTCCTCGACTGGTTTCGCTGCAGCGTATGCCACACGAATACCACTACCTCGGTGTTACGATATTATGTAACGGGGTAATAGTATCACCGACAAGATGCACCTATCAGCCACTGGAATTCTGAGTTATTTATCTAGTCCAGCATTTCAAGCTCGTATCTCCCCCTAAAAGAAACAATTTTTTATTCCCTCTAAAATCAGATGGACATCGAATACGATTCACAATAGGGTCACGAAAGTTACTGTTCGATTGTCATTATTCACGCTCCGATCGAAGGGAATCCCTAGGCTTCCTGGTGAAACGCAATACCAGATTTCAATCCACGAAGCGCGTGTACCTGACGGGGGCCCCGGTGAAATCGAGATAGCAAGCCGCTTATCTGGGAACATCTATCAAGGACCTTTGACCCTGGTGATTCGTCTCTCTTGTCGAACGTGCTTACATACCTCTAGCTTAAACGATTCGTTCCGTTCTCTCGCACTGTTCCCTCGAACTCCTCTGTTCACGCCTAGGGCATCTTCCTTTAATTTTATTCCGATGCTTTTCTTATTCTACAACCTGTCTACGCGAGAGAAATGCTTGCGAGGGTAGCCTGGCTCTATTGAGTCATTCTCGATAACAAGCATGAAGTAATTTACGGGTTTCTAAGGGGAATCACTCGATTCTGGGAAAGACAACAGTGTTTCTCTTTAGTTGCAACCTCATGGATTTTCAAATTACCAATTTCTTTGGTAATTTTCCAGATAGACTACCAGGTTTAATTCTGCAAATAGTTTAATGATAGTTTTTGTGCCATGTGCTACACGTGAGAATGGAAATCGAGAGAAATCGTCAGCAATTTAAGAGACGATCGAATCACCGTGAGAAGATATCCCAAGTTCGTAGTACCTAGACTACTTGATCGATCTTAACTGTTTCCAGTTCGGATTGATTGGTACACGGTGTGTACTTGATGAAATCGAAAGCGATTGCGAAAGTTTCGTGAGACATAAAACGCGAATCTACAGGAGGACGACGATTACACGGAACCTTGATGTAAGAAATTATTACGTATCATTTGTACAACCATCGTTCGTATACTAATCGTTGCTTCAAATGCGAAACCATAAATGTTACTTTACCGTTCCTCGAACGCCAATAAAAAGGATAAGCGTGAAGTTTCTCTATTAATCCCGGAAGAGACCTGCGTACCCTCTTCCAAAAGAGGACAGGTACTTTCTCTAAAGCTGTACTAACTGATAATCTTCATAGATTCATAAATTCTTCACAAATCCATGAAAACTGCATAAATAATGCATTTGTAGCCTCGCAAAAAAAAGTAGAAGAATCCCAAGTAGTAAACCACAAGAAACCTCATACACGATAAAACTACTCCATTATAGCTTGAGGTATCAATAAATCTTCTTGGATACTAAAACACACACACGCAGAAACCTATCACAAGAAGAAAAAGTCAACTACTCGATAAACCCACTTCTCATTGTCCATCGCCAAAGAAATCAGCTAAAAATCCCCTGAGAAAAAATCCTATACAGGAACGTCGCTCACCCGAAGCCCCCCGAGGGAAGAAGAAAAATGTCAGCAAAATCCACACGTTTACGGGCGATCTCGTTGGGCAGTAACGAGAACAATCGCGGCGTTACAAAGCCAGATGAGGTTGCGGAAACAGCGGCGTTCGAGGATCGTAACCGCGGCTGCACCTGCCACGTCCGGCGCGCTTTTCCACGCGTAACCCGTGAACGAACGTCGGCCGGACGCGTTCACGGCGCTTTAAAGGCATCCAGCACGGTGGAGCAGAGAAAGTTCAAGAGGAAGCGCTCGGTCGCGTGTGTAATTCACGTCAGGATGCGGTGGACGCGGTGGTCGCGTCTCCGCGTTCGTTTCAGGACGATTTCACGGTGATTCGTAACGATGCCCATAAAGGTCAGAGCCTAAGGGACAGGCTGGCTGCTGGCGAGGCGTTCGCCAAAAATGGTTATCTAGCTAGCCGCGCCGACCACCGACGATTTACGATATCGATGCTAAAAACGATCGATGTGCAGTACCGACGCGGAAGTCACTCGCGATCGAGAACTCGTTTCAGATGCAAGACCTGCGCGACCGTTTAGCGGTGCTCCCAGAGGATCGGCTGGTTGGCTCGCTTTCAGGAATTTAATCTAGGAATCTCGTCGGGGATTTTTATGCGAGCTGGCTCGCTAGGCTTGATTCTCACTTTGGAATTAGCTGTCCCACGCGTAGCTGGGGAAGCTGAGTGTATAGTTGGTATTGCTTGGTGTTTACAAAGTCCTAATTTATCTGCCTCCAACTTCAAGGAATAATTCATACCAATGTTCATTTTCAGGGAGGCTCAATAGTGATTCCTGCTAAATTAAGATATCGACAGTAGAAAGACCTAAGCAGTTGTCGATAGTCCATCATAAAGCAAAAATTGCTCAACAATTCCACCGTCAAGAGAAGGTCCCTTCACATTCCAGCGTAACATCGAAATGAATTCTCGTTTCGTTGCTACAGATAGGGGCAACGATAGAGCACCGAGGCCGCGGCAGACACGCTGATTAATCAGATTTAAACGGTCTACCGCGACAACGCGTAAACTTGCTCGTCGTTCATTATTCACCACAGAACCGCGTGGATTTGTTGGCGTCCAGTTATCATCGCTGTCACGGATAATTAATAAAGCTCGTTGCGAAAACGCGGCACTCCTCGGTGTTCTGGTGTCGACGGGACCTCACTGGCGAAATTATGACCCAAAGGCTATTAGAAAGTTCATCGTTCTCCGCGAGGTTTCCCGAGAAAGGAGCCAGTGAATCATCGGTGGATGGACGTTGCGTGCATTTCAATGGTCGCGACGGACCGCCTCTATGGTAAACCGCGGATGAAAAGTTTGCGGCTAACAGTCAGCGATTCAATGAACGTTTCCAGGACCAGGACCCCGTAATTTATTATAGTCAGCGTGACGTGAGAACGTGCAATTTAGGAATAGGATTCGTTGCAACATCCATAGGTATACACTTGTGCGTTGGCCGATGCTGCCTGAACGCTCGTGGTTATCAGACAATCAGAAAATAGTTGCTGCGCCTTTTTCGAAGACGTTTCGTAAATCACGTGGAATCTATTATAAACGATGCACGTCTGTTAGTAAATTATAAAAGTAAAAGTAATGCTGAGTCAGTCGATACTCATCTGAACCCGCGATCCTAAAATGACTTAAAAAAAGATTTGCAGTAGGAGATGAGTCACTTAATGACGCACCTCGAGAAGGAAGGTCGCCAGCCGTTTGTAATGACCTGTCGAAGGCCAGCACTTAGTGAGATTCGAAATTAATTAATTTTATCTCGGAATCGTACGATCTCCTTTGATTACTCGATACGCGCGAACTCTCGAATCCAGCAGCGAAGTTAGACATCCCACAGTTGCCACGAGAGTGTACCTAGCACTCAAGATGCCAACGATGTGGTTTACTTCGCTACTCGACAAATTATCGCGAAACGTTTTTGCACAGCTGGCCCCATTATCGGCAATAACGAAACACCGTAATTTTGTCAAGGCAATTAAACAGTCTGCCTGGAGATAAAACTCGAGAAACGATACGTAGTTTTCTCTATAAGCGATCTGGCGTGAGAGAGGTTCGTAAGTCAGACTAGGCGAACATTGGGTCTGCTCGAAGAGGCGTTTCGAGCCAGCCTGATAGATTTGCCGAGATAATTCTTAATGCCGTGTTAATTATCTGTTGCTGCTTGGCAATTACTAGCGGAATAACAGCACGCCCTGGATTCCAGAGCTGCCGAGCTTCGTAAAAAGTATCCAACTCTGATCGAAGCAAACTCGATCTTGATGATGCTACGTTATTGTTGCTCTGTGGCCGGGATATCCTTGCGAGGGACACTTTTAAGATATTTGTGGTCTCTTCTGTGAAGGCCTTGCTTCGCGCAATAGTGAGTAAAAACACTCACAGAAAAGATCGCTGGGACAGGAGGCTGAACGATTGGTGATAGTCGAAGCAATTGTTTCAGGAACAAGAGCACAGTGATTGGCCAATTTCCCTCTTTTTATGCCACAAGACTCACAAAAAACACAAGATTTAAAAGAAAAAAGGAAATTTTTTACCCGAGTATTTAGGATGGCAGATGAAAATTTGTAGTACAAGTGTGAAAAAATGAACCAATCAGTCAACTTTCTCAGACACTTTTATGCATTCCAGTCCCAGCATTTATTCCGCCTTAATTGAGTGCCAAATTAACTCTGCACGCGAGATTAAATGAGTGCAAGTTGCATGCAACGCTGCTGGAAAGTCACAATTAAGACGGTTTCCGTATGCTGGCGTGATATACAGTTCCTTAATCGAATTCCTCGCGGAAACGCTTCTTAAGAGAAAGTCGATCGCGATTGTTGGTATCATAATCGATTCAGAAGGGAAAACAATTTCGCTGGAAACTCCACGCCGACGAACTTTTACTGCAACAGCCTGATCCCGTATATAAAAAACTGCGAAGGCACGCGTGTAATGAGAAAACAAGAACGATCGTTCGCAGCTAATATTTCTTCAGTGCCAGCCAAATCGACCACTTAAGAGGGTTGCAGAGGAATTTGCGGTCGGAGCATTTGCGATGTACGTACCACCGCTTCTTTGTAATCGATTTTGGATAGCTCTTCGAAAGAAGTGTGAAGCAAAAAAGAAGAAAACTGTTCAAGCCTTGAAGAGAAACAAAGTAATAACGAAGTCGCGTTTTAATCCTTTTTGGAATCTTCAAGGAAGAATATAATGCAGAAAATTGAATATTTCTCTGAAGTCTTCCAAGGTGAAATTTGTCGAACATAAAATTGAAGAAGGACTATACCTTCAAGTGTTTTGAATGCAATGTATATGTAAGTAAAAAAATTAAAACGTTCGTTTGCAATCACATTAACGACCCTCCTATTATATCCAGCCTGCACGTCGACCACTAGAGCATAGGTGGTGATGGTGATCTAATCTTTGAAACGACCTATCCAATTTCAAGATTCGATACAGTCTATGGTCAAAAGGATTCCACCCATGACCAGTGTTAAATTCGAGTAAGAATGATACCAGGATGCGTCGGGGTACACGTGATGCTGCAGTTCGTTGCAATTAAACCTCACCGCCAATTGGCGTGCCCGTCCTGTTATTACGATCAGATAATCTGAGCGTAACGTTCCAGGCGAACAGGTGGATGGTTCAAGGGCAACGCGTGGCCTCTGACGCGAGGAACGTTTCTCGATTCACTCCGTTGCATTTTCACTTTCGCCAGAGTTCGCCAGGGTTCACGTAACGTGACGGGTTAACGTTCTGAAACGATCGTATTTGGGCATTTCGATGGGAGATTAAAAATAGGGGATCTGAAGCTGTAAGGAAATACGTGGAAGTCTCTAACAGGGATTAGAAGAACTAAATCATGATGAAGAATAAAGGGATAGTAAGTAAAGCTCAATTACTTAGCATTCCAAAGAGAGTCAACTGTGAGCTATTGTTGCTCTTAACAAGAAAAATTACTTGAAATACTCGACGCCTGTTCCTTTGGCTGCTCGAACATTTCCAGGAACAATTCGTGCACTCGTTCGATACATCACAAACGCTATCAATGTTATCTCGACTCGTCTGGACCCTTAATTATAAGCTGCCATTTATAGAATACTCCGTAGACATTTCTCAAAGCCGCTCCCTGCCTCGAGGAAGCACTGTCCTCTGGAAACGTACTTAACAGGCATCAGAGCGACGTTAAAAATGAGCCTGGGCAAAAATCAACCACACTGACCGCCTCGATAGAGTCAAGTATCATCGCTTACTATATTTCATGCACGGTTTCGGTGCGATACTTCGGTCGTATTTCAGGCTTATCAACGCGTGCCCAGAAGGTAGCGTCTTTCTTCCTCCCATTCGCCCATCCCTGGTTTTTTCCGTTCGTAGCACCCGCCAATTATAATCTGATTTTTGAGAGGAATGTATGGAGATCCTTATTCATTTTTACACCGCCCATAAATAACCAACGAATACGTATAGTCGAAATGTGTGTCGATGCGTATTTTTCAAGACGGCGTCTCTCGCTTCAAGGCAAATCGCGAATCGAAAAAGGAAGGATGATTCATATATTAATGCTACCTATCCCCATTTATAGCTCCTTCGAGAGGAATATAATTCAAACACCTTACCTCTCGTGAATAATAACTTTGAGGCTAGAATATCTTAAGAAAACGTGATACATAAAATGTATACATTCTCAAATAATTCTTGTAGAGGCTGTAATGCATGTCAAAGGTTGAAAGCTTTTATTTACCGTGCGTAGGTGTAAGACACTAAAAAATACATCCAACATCAATCAGATCTCTGATTAGATTTTAATTATTTCCGACATATTCCATCCAGTCGATCGATAGGCTCCATTTTCAGATAATAATTAAAATACCAGAAAGCTAAATCACGTGTTGCAGAACGGTCGACAATGCCGCTGAAACTATAATCGTATTCCCAGTGATCGGAATGGTATGATAATAGCTAGGCGATTTCGAGAGATCTGATCGGTTCGATTGGACGTATGGGGGTAATCGATACCACAGCTTGCGTAGACCAAAGAAATCGAGGATAATGTACTATTGCTTAATCAAAAATTCGGAATTTGGTAGATAAATCCATTTATACTACTGACAAAATTTTGGACAGAAGTTGGCTAACTTTGACTGACGATAACTCCGCGAAAAATCATCGTAGGATCTTGATTTTTTTTGTAAAGTAAAGTCTGAAATCTGCACTTCAAGATCCCATGTGTAGATTTTAAGCTTAATATGTCACTACTACTGTAACCCCTTAAATCTAGGAGCATGTTTGTCGTATTGAAAATTGCAAAGTTTGACGAGATGCACAGACTCCAGAAAATTTTTTTCGGAAATGCTGCTTGCGGGAGCATAAAGGCCAAACTTTCCCCTTTAATTTAAAAAAAAGATCAAGTCGCTACGATTTTTTTTCGCAAAGTTACAGCATTTTGAAGTAGCACTTGCATTTTTACAGCACATCAGGTAGTGCCAATAGATGACAAAAATGCAAGGGCTACTTCAAAATGCTGTAACTTTGCGAAAAAAAATCGTAGCGACTTGATCTTTTTTTTAAATTAAAGGGGAAAGTACGGCCTTTATGCTCCTGTAAGCGACATTTCCGAAAAAAATTTTCTGGAGTCTGTGCATCTCGTCAAACTTTGCAATTTTCAATACGACAAACATGCTCCTAGATTTAAGGGGTTACAGTAGTAGTGACATATTAAGCTTAAAATCTACACATGGGATCTTGAAGTGCAGATTTCAGACTTTACTTTACAAAAAAAATCAAGATCCTACGATGATTTTTCGCGGAGTTATCGTCAGTCAAAGTTGGTCGATTTTTGCCAAAAATCATTCTACGCCGTAATTTTGCGCGGCAGCGTAGTAAATATAGGATTTTATACGATTCATAAACAACTCTTAAACTGTGATCGTTCCTTTAACAAAATAAACGAAATCCCTTTGCGCAATTCCTTCACTCGGTAAAACATCAAAGCAAAATACCAAGGATTCCCTCTCAGCGATCCACGCCTTCTGCGATCTAAAAATCCCCTCGCTAATTATGAGCAAAGACGCATCCACAGAGCAACCTGGCATCGTGATCTAATTAAAAGGCTGGCCTTGGACGCACTCTCTCACTGCACGTTTCGATTTATCGTTGCAAAAACATTCCCGTAGAAGACCATGATATACTGCCACGAGTACATCCTCGGAGCACCGTGGAAATCGCTCGAATAATTTTCAGTAGAATCGTAAGTTATCCTGTCCGGTTAATTCGCAAGCTCTCGGTGCGTGGACACTCGCCATCCAAGTACTGCGCGCCTCGGAATACTTCAGTTTCACTTTCTACGTCAGTCTAGACCACTGCTAGAGAACTGGCTTGAAAAATAGAGTTCCAGACGAGCGAATGTAAGCCATGCACGCGAGTTATTACGCTAGTTGCGCCAAGTGCACGCAGAAGGCAGTTAGTTCATCGTAGTAGACAAGATTCAGCAGAAATTGCCATTGCGACATCTAGCCTTCCTAAACTTTCGCAAACGAGAAGCAAGTGGAAGCTGAACGTGAATCGAGCGGAGCTCGGGCTCCCTTAACGAGCAGATTAGCAGATTTGCGATGCGATATCCGGAGCAATTTAATCGAACAATTCGATCGAATAGCCCCTCTGGCTCGGGCAGCCCTCGATCCATCGTTCGACTGTTAACGAGCTTCGAGGGCCTCGAGAGGCACGTTTTAAGGAACGTCAGTGGGAAAACGCAAGTAGACGGGGCACCTTGCGAATAATTATTATTGAATCATCCGGTTACACGCGATAATCTCGGGACTGATCTCTGGATTAAAACGTTGCTACTTTTTCGCGGCGAAATCCGGTTCTACGGGCGCGATAAAAGCGTTTTAATTGAGTATTGAGCGTCGACCCGCATGTTATTTATTTTCGTTCACTTCGCGCTGCGTTTCCATTATTCATTCGCCCCAACGCTGCTCCTTCGACCACTATCCTCTCACGGCGCCGTTTCGAATACAATAATAAAAGGATTTTCGCTTCATTTTCCCTCGGGTAATGGTCGTGCTGCATGCTTAATGAACGCTGAGCGGCTTTTTGCTTGGGCGGCAAGAGAAAACTGAGAGGCAGGATTAAAATAGTTCAGGGGATCGAATAGGTAAAAATACACACACGACTGTTTTAAAGAACTGAGTAGATACTATAAGTTATTGTTAGAAAATTCTGAAGAGAATAGTACCTAGAAATATTTCTTTCTGAACGAGTAATAGATATATTAAATTAGATACAAAAAAGAACTTAAAAGAGTATTTAGAATTGCAAAAAGACTAGGTTGTAAGCTCATTTCTAAGTTATTTTATTTTCAACGATTAAAAAGGATCCTATTCTATACTTTCACTCGCATGAGCTACTTCTCAGAACCTGACGAAGGGTTATCCTCGTTCTTAACTGTTCGTTAACGTCGCGTAGGTCCTCGATCGGCCCAGAACGAATCGATTTCATCGTGGATCGATAACGCGAGCGCGACGACCGGAGAAAGGAGCACTGAAAGGTTTACGGCGACTCCTAAAGTTCAATAGCAACCGAAGCAGGCAAGGTTCACCGCTATTTATTTTATAGAGGCGTGCTCCACTTGCCAGGCGATCGAGAGGCAGCCTCCATTCACCAAACGGGAGAAAGAGAGAGGAAGAAAGGGTTAGAAGAACAAAGAGAGAGGCGAGGAGATCGGCGGGGGGGCGCAGAAAGAAATCAAGGTTTACGATGGTGCACTTTAGCTGTTTCTGCATGCCACCGCGGTGCAGCGAAAAGCGGCGTTGCGACCGACGCGATTTACGCGACAACTTTCCACGGCTCACTTCGCGAATCCGCTCTGGATTCTTTGGAAAGATATCCTTGCCCGTTCGAAGACTCTGAACGACGAGGCTCCCACATTTTTCTCTCGTCTCTTTACTTTATGCGCCCGACGCGTATGCAAACCGGTTTAAATTCTCTTTAAATGAAGTTCAGATCATTTGCCAACGGAATTGCTTTGGAATAAAGCAGCTATTCACCGATCAAAACACGATCCCCCTCGGATACTCTGTCCTCTGTTAGCCCTCAGTCACTTGGGAGTCTGATATGTGCTCTGTTATTCAACCATGGGATCATTTCTCACTTTGAAGTCTAAATTCGTACTTGAGTTGTAATTAAGGGCTCAGATAATGATCTACACGATGGTAGTATATGCACAGTGGGGCGTAATTTGTGATACATTTTTTAGAGTGTGTGTAGCACACAGTAGAATTGATACAGGGCGTCTGACTATTGCGGTCTGTTTCTACTTTGGGCGCTGTGCGCACTGCTACTGTATAGTAGTTTAATAAATTATTTAATTCTGAGGTGTGACAGAGGAGACTGAAAATTACACGCATTTAAAATTTCGAGTCAAATAATGAACCATAAATCTGTCACGACTGAGTACCCCTTTGAAGGCTAACCATGACTACGTCACTGTAACAGATATTAATAATAATCATGGAGATAATAATCAAGAACCATATTTTAACGATTCCACAAAATAATAGTATAATCACTCACCCAGATATGCTGCCTCTGCACAACTCTCTCGCCTTTCCTCCCCTTCTTTCCTTAACACCAACCACCCCGCACTATTTGTCTTTTAAAGTAGTATCCACGTAAATCCAATTCCCTTCAAAGCAGTGTCATCATTAATAAACGTCACTTGTAATAATCCTCGACACTAGAAGCCTCACTTGTTTCAAGCGTCGCTACAGTTAAACACACTCTAACCTAAGCGTTTATCGCGACCACTACTGTGTACACGAGTTCCAATCTGACAGGACTACCAGCCGAACAACTCACTCGTAAATAAGAGTCCTACTAGCACAATTCGCAATAAAACCACCAATGAAAGTTCCATTACGTTCGCACTTATCGACAGCTGTGCCGTGCGGTCTGGTGCTCGCACAACTTTGTTAAAGGCACACTCTCACTAGTCAGTGTGCTCATATGCACCACCCTCTAACACGTATTACACTGTCGTAACACTCCACTCGTGAGAAACTCGCTCGCGGTAACGCGATCGACCTCGACGCGATGATTCGATTAGTCTAATGACAGCAGGAGTGAGAGCAGTCGTGCTTTGTCTCGAAGGGCACCGTCAGGGCGAACGCCAGTGTTTCTTATTGACCGAGCGACCTCGATGACTCCCGAATTGCTACTGACGCGCGAGACAGCAGAGAATTACCCCCAACCCCTAATTAGCGTCTGCGCCTAATTGACCAGTAAGAGTGACACGCCTAGGTCATGGGGGGGTTTAGGCGAAGGGTAGGGAGAGCCCTGGCTCCTAGCGCATACCTGGGTCATTGGGTCGCGAGCTATCGAGAAGACAATTTCGTTCGATCACAGGGGAGGGGAGAGAGGGCATCTAAGTGACAGAAGGGAATATTTTAAGCCGCTTCTCAGGCAATAGCGATTAGTGGCATACAGTAATAGTTAATAGTGACATATTGCAATAATCATTAGTGACATGCAGCAACAATTATTAAGTGATATAGAGCAATAGTTATTAAGTGATATAGAGCAACAGTTATTAAGTGATATAAAGCAATAGTTATTACACGTAAAACCTAGTTATTCTTTACTATTATTAGTGTTTCCTGGTTGATACCCAACTGTTTTTACCTGTGACTGGGTACAATCTGACGATTAATCATGGATAAATTCCACAACCATTACGGAGTGAAAATAAATTATATCAGTGACATTTCCAGACAGAGGCGAAGACTTCAATGCCTGGACACGTCAGGCGCCGTCGTGTGACCACTCTCCTACTTTTCTCTTTCCCTGATCACATTGACATGGTCACTCGATTTCAATGTAAACTACTTTTTACACGAGAACAATCGTTCCCATTAATCTTTCAATTTGTTCCGGTGATTAAAGCCTACTGGAATCGAGTGAAATGGCGATATGATATAACTGAAATTAGATATTATGTAATACCTATTTAACGACTAGATCATAAATAAATTAGTTGTAGAAGAACCTCACTACTGTACAATTTTCTTTTTTCAGAAAATGATAGCAAGTCAAAGATTGCAAATTAACGATCCTTTAGTACTGACTCTTGTCACGTCAGGATTTAGCCAGAAATGTTATAAGAAATCAGATGCAACCTTGAACCCTTAATGCACTCGTTTTAATCTCCCATCGAGCGATCACGAATACACAATCGATCATAGACTCGCTCTCTAATTACCGATTAGCGGTTTAAGGGCTGGCAGAGACTGCCCTCACGATTCTAGGGTGGGGAACATCGAATAGGTCGAGGAGGTCTCTTATTAAAGTACAGACAAAATGACTGGGTCGTCTTTGAGAGGCGAGAGCCGCTTGTCAGCTCATTGTGGCGCGGGGCGAACTAACGCAGCCATCCATTTATCGGCCTCCCATCAAGATAACAAGACCTTTTTTTCTTCTCCGTTTACATCGCGAATATGCTGCACGATCGACGGACAAGACCCTTCATTATGGCCCTGCGTAATTAAGCTCTAGACACGAAGAAAAATGCGTCCCTCCTCTCCCTCAGCTAGTAATCAACCCTTGCATTATCAGTTTTTATTTCCCCAGAAGCGAAGAAACGACGTGAACACGAGCTGATATACAAATTTGATCACCTTGAAAAATTAATTATTTTTACATATTCATAGGTTCCTGATTGTACGAAACATGAATACTAAATCCAATAGGAAATGAGCAAAGTCAAATGATCGTACAACGCTAAAGGTTAATAATTCTTAACATGTTAACATTCATAGCTACGACCCTCCTCTTATATCCATAATTTTCAAGGCCCTTACGTCTCACAGTTATGGCTTTCCTATGGGATACCTCATGAAATTTGATTCTCTGGCAAGGACAAGAAGTTCTGCTCATTTGAATAATTTCCACGTCGAAGAGTCTGTTAACTCCCTACTTTAAAGATTACGAGCCGCATAAATAGAACGTATGATGGAATGGCGGACGATAAATGTAACATTTCGTACAGAGCACCCGCGGTAAGGCATTACGAAATTTACGATCGCCGCGTGTAGCCGTCAGAATTGCGTCGTAAGCAGTTTAATCGCGCAAAGACACGTACAAAGTGCGAATCAACTTTCGTGTCACGGCGCGCAAAGTGACAGGACGCCGTGAACTCTGCTCGATTTATTTTCGCTTTCGTGATGCGCGCTGAGTCATTAACATCAACCTTTCTCTCCTGTCGGTCTCTGGAGCGGACGATTTTATTCTGAACGATATTCCTAGCCTAACAATCCTGACCGTCACTCGGCTACTTTTTGCTGGCCATTGGGAAATAGCTTCAAAAAGAAATAGAATTGCAAAAGTGTGTAAATCAAGAGTTAATGAAAAGGGCAGGGATTTCAATTTGAAGAAATATGTTAAGTTCTTAATGATAATGCTACGTTCTGGCTGGCATAAGTCGGAGGAGTTTCAACGAGGGAAGGAGTTTAATTTCCATTTAAAATGAGAAAACGAGATCATCAGCGTCGTAACCTACAGCCTTCGCCTCGTTATATTTCTCTCCCACATTGTTAACAGAGATTTACGCTCCTCTGTAGCAGTAAACCATCCGTGGAGCAATTTCTTGGCACTCGAACCAACTGGCCACCCCGCGAAAGCTGCGAGGATTAAAACGTTCTGGATATAAAATATTCCAAATAAAACTTTTTTACTGTCATTTAAGTGGACATTGACAATGTTATCAGTCGCGATACATAATGCCTTATAATCTTTACTGACTTCAGAAAAATGTGACGTGAGGTTTGAGTAAAATGTCTCCTTTGGAGTTTGTTTTAGATATCTGAAGATTAAGAAAGATTGTTGCATCAAAGAGCAATTAACGTGTCATAAAACGTTATGCAAAGGGCCGACAGTAAAATTTACTCCATCCCATGTCAATCAGTATCCTTCCTTCGTTAATAACCAAACATTTCATGTTCATTACCCTCGTTAATCGTTCTCCAACTTCCTGAGCAATAATTACCAGCAACTTATACTTAAACTCGTCCTATACTCCAATCGGTAACCACTGAGTAGTATTCTTACAACTTATTACACAAGGACTACTCATTTATTACACGGAGACGCATACCTCGCTAATTACGACAACGATGAATGATTGTAAATGGAAATAACTCGAACTAACACTCACACTTTTACTAACAAATTCCCTTACTAATATTGCCCTTATAGGAAACCTCAGACCTAAAGGTTTTAGGCCCCACCTTCGTCAACCTTCGTCGAATCTCATCGATTTTTATTGGTGCACCCCTCAGCGCTCAATAAGAAACGCTACCCCGTTGTCAGAAGCTATAGTTCATCGATTAAAATCCTCATAGATGGTCATTCCCAAACGTTACGCTGCGAAGTGGCAGACACTCGCGTGCAAAACACTAGCGAAATACGTTATGGCCGTTCCTTGGGCATTGCAGCGCAATCAATGATCACAATACGATTATGGTTGCGTCAAGATCCTCCGCGAGATCGTATCGAGTCGCTCGTAGCAGGATCGTTACAACGTCGGGGGAATAGTTAATAGGAATAACAGTGAGTAACGTTCCTCATAAAGCGTCTGCCGCCAGCAGGTGAGCACATGGATCCCCTTACATAACACGAACGTAGATAAATGCATAGGGTGTGTCGCGAATCCAGTGCCAAGTGATTCAGATACCGCTTTGGTGAGCAATTTCCTGTGTTAAGACTGTTTTGTGAATGGGTCACTTTTGTGAGTTGTAGATGTGGGTGGTGGAGTTTAGAGGTAAATTAAAGAAGACTAATTATCGATATTTTTAATAAGTGTTTGAGATATTGCGAATCATAAAAATATGAAGCTTCTATTTCTATTTTGAATTTCCTGTGGACTAGGTTTTTAAGAAAAAATTCCTTTTTTCGAGTAGGACAAAGAAGAATAATGAACAGTACACCCTGTATACTGGGAAAAACATGATTCTTGAAAAGCTGGCCTAACGAAAGGCAGTTTGTATGCAGCTATATATCATCTACGTTGACTGCATGGAAAATAGTGATGTAGTACGTGTTGTTTAATAAACAAGCCTCTCCCTACGCGCGTACATCAACTTTTCCATTAATGTTTTAACATAGCTCGCAGACATTGTCCCTGTCGGTACACCCACACGCCATGTCTGCCATAGGACTATGTATTTCCCCTCGATAAGAATGTAAATTCCAGTGACGTAACGTTACACGCGAAGTTTACACGGATGGAATACAATCGTTTACAAGTTTCTCAGTTCAGCTGATTAATCGAAATCTCCTGTGTCTATGAAAGATGAAAAATTGAGACTAAAAATTTCTCTGATCTAATCGACATTGCAGCGACAGTTACGTGTCGTCCACCTGTTGGAAATCCAGAATGGCAATATTCGTGCCAAGGTGTTCCCACCCAGCCATTTGTGTGCGACGTACACTCTTCGAGCGAATACGAATGCCACTATTGTCGCGAATAGTTCCCTAGAAAGGCGTACTGGGATTTTTACCGAAGAGAACCACGATAGGGGAACGTGGAAACAATATGCAGCGGACAGGTGAAAGTTATATTCGATGCGTTATGCATTAGCGAGCACCGACAGAGATTAATGCAATAAAAATCTAGCCTCGCGTTTATCCTTTTGCTCGATTGTGCGAGTCTAACCGCATCGAACGTCTCCCCTCGCCTAACTACTGCTATCCGTAGAAGAAAGTTTCAATAGCTCTTAATAAGAAGAATTACAAACAGTTCTCTACTGTATAAACATTCATAATGAGAAGATATGTATAACTTCTGAAATTGAGATTTTATTTACTCACTCCAAATGCTTCTTCGTTTTCCTCTGAAGTTCTATTAACTCCCAAGTTACTTCAATCGCATTAGCGCCAGGCACAAACTCGCCACGATGAACTGGTGAGTTCTTTATCTCGTAATAATTGATTTTCATTGTTGATACTCCCGTGGAGAAACGCGACGCTTCTTTGTCGCGAGTAGCTTCTTAGGGACCGTAATACGCCGCGTTACGAGGCAGTGATAAGCAGAACCTTTATACATTTTAACGTCGAGGACACAAACTGCACCTTCAGGGCGTGCAAGTTTCTTTCGAACCTCATCGATGCAAGGCCGCGACTTTCTTTGTGACGTCGACGCGTGTTATTGGTACCCCGAGTCGCACGTATTAACGCATGAATAAATCGCCATTGACGCGAGGCGACTCGACGCAGGGCGTCTGAAAAACACCGATGAAAAGCACCGTGAATATTTCCTGCAAGTAACGTCCTCGATCTTCTTGCTGGTCTCCACGTATTATGGCAACGACTGCTATCGCTAGTAGAGCGATAGAGGGGAAAAATGACGAGCAATGTCGTCACACAGGGAGCCACCCCGCGGCCTCGAAGTCGACTTTATACGGCCTGGTGGAGCAGCCTCCGACGAGAAATAGAATTCTACGATCGAGAGTAAATCCTGGCCTCGTTCGAGAGAGGAGCGCTGGTATTCCAAACGCGTAGGCATGCGACGAGTTTGGAAACGACACAATTATCGCCGGGCCCCGATTACGTTAGCCCCGAAGAGGCAGCAACCATCGCTGGCCTGCTAGATTCCACCTTTTCCTGATTCGCCCCGAGCACCAATATCGCCTTTACCTTCCATTGTTCTCGGCTATTACGTGCTGCTCCAGATATCTCAATGTCTTTTAGAGCCTCTTTGCGTGACATTTAACGGCACGGGCACGAAGCCATTTTTATGCTGTGGCGAAGTATCCCACTGTCGCTTTCGAAAACTTGATAGGAGCAGTGGCTATGGATGAAGAGGGAATATTTTCAGCTCAAGGTTCAACGAAATTTCCACAACGAAATCAGTAAAATATTCCCCTAATCAGACACATTTCCCACAGATTTTATTTAAACAGTTTCATCTATCTCCACTTTCATCTTACTTTAGTACATAGAATCACCTTTCGTCGAACAGCCTCTATAAAAAATCAATCGAAGAGCCCAATCACACTATGTATTCCTCACGTAAGACCTTCCGCCCATAACACGCGAAGCATGTTCCCTGTGTCGAAATCGAAGTCAAACATGTCGCGAGCGTCGTTCGAGCAAGGTCGCGCCGAATCGTGTCGCAAGCCTGCTTAACTGCATTCTTGTTCTCGCGAGCGGGTCAGCGTGTAATTAACTGTAAAGGCAATTACGGGTGAACGCGTCCACCTTCGGATTTTTATTGGAATCGGGGCACGTCGAAGGGGTAATAAGAACCAAGAGCCCAGAGGACCCTCCTCGACGCGAGTGCCGTTAATAGGATTACGGACGAGGCGCAATTAACTAGCGTGCTGAATAATCGCCGCCATGCCTGCGCCTCATCTTCGAGACAAGCTGTACAACGCGATTCGCTTCGCGACGACTTGTAATCTGCCTAATGACAGCTCGCAGGATTTACGTGGACATCGCGCGATCTACTTCGCTCGAGCACTAAAACAACCTTTTACGCCTTGTTATTGAAATCGCGTGGCTCGTTAGATGGTCGAGGTGAAAGTTGATGGATAGAGAGGAGGTTTGATCGAATGCAGCACGTCGGTTTGATTGCACATCGTGTCGGGTTGTTGATTTAAAAGCACTCATGCGGGGTTATGGTAATGAATGTACCTTCTAAATTTTTAATTAGGCTCTGAATTATGCTGGCTAAGTTTGTTAGAGAAATTTAGTTAAAAACTGAGATATAGAATGTACTGTAAATTACGCTTAAGAAATGAATACTCTGGAATTAAGGCAAAATTAGAATAATGGGTATTCTAGGGGGAGACTGTGGTGCATGGATGCTCGAAGAACAATTATAATTTGTAGATACGATTCCTACCTTGGAGAAAATGCATCGGGCGGGAAACCATGATGGGGGAAGGCAGTGTTCATAAAACAGAGTCACTCCTACCTGGAACAGAAAATATTTTCCCATTAAGTTAGAAGCTTCTCAACACTGATTTACATCTCCATGTATTTTCGCACGCTTCGCGTTGCTTACGTAAGACGTGCTTTCGTGTTTATGCAACAGACCATTCCTCGATATTGTCAATGAGAGAATAGTGCTGATGCTTTCAGGGTGTTTGAAATATTTCTCTGTAGTACATAACTCTGGAGTATATCCAGAGCATTACGAATTACATCAGCTTGTACAACACAATTTTCTGTGTACTCCTAAACAATGTTCCAGCCAAGATTTACGTTCCCTTACAAAAGAAAAGAAAGGCAGCAGGCAGTTCCCCACTCGAACAGTTTTCCGATCCTCTCCTCTCACGCGTTTTCCACTTGCATAATCGCGAATCGGTTAGAAAAGGATCGCGCACTCGCGAGCCTTCTCAGGGGCTCGTTTTCTCGATACTCGCGCGATGTTCGAGATTGTTAATCCATTCTTTTCCTCGTCCCCGATCGATCGTTCTGGGTCTCGATCCGAGGCACCGAGTATCGAGTTTCCATGTGTACAACGACGCTGCGAGACAACTGGGCGTGTGATGTACCGGGGGTCGTTTCTGCTCGTGAGTAATACCACTGGCCACCATTAAACAAGAAATACGCGACTGGATTTCTTATGTTAATTTGATGACGAGGACACTTCGAACAACGACGATCATCCGAGGCGTATTTCGTTGGGACGTCAGACGCCCCGAGAGGGCCAACCAAGAAACTCCAGACTTGTCCTGAGACAATGCAGTCATATGAAAATCATATAATATATAATAATTTATTCCTGTGGTCGCCAAGATCGGAATACCAATTAGAAAATACTTTTGCTATGAAAACTATCCCCTTATTAAAAAAATATTCAGTGTGTAGAAAGACTAGAATTTCTTCTAATTTTTCAGAAAACATCACAGACTCCAAAAATCTATAAATATTAATACCAAGAACCTTAAAACCCCAAGAAAATATTCTCTTGTTACTGTCAGCTCCTATCCAGATCCCATCTAAAATTATTTTAGTATCTTCCTACGAGTCTCCATATGTTAATTCGACGACGACAGTCGGAGGGACGAGTGGCATCCGGGTGCATATTTCGTCGGGACGTCAAAGACGTCCCTCGGGGTGCATGTCGTAAAACGCCCCCGCCGTTTCGTGGGTTCGCTCGTCGGTTCGTCGATCATGCACGTGTTACCGCTGCCGTGCAATTGCAATATCTTACGACACGAAATCCCTTGTATACCCTGAAATATTACGGTTATAAAAGTATTTATACTTATTATTGACGCGGTCGGAACGAACGGCGGACCGCAAAACGCTGGCCGAGGTGTTGTTCATGGCCCATTCAAGAGCACGCTTATGTGCTCGAATAATGTATTTATGTACCATTGGGACACTGAACAATGAACTTTACATCATCTTAGATGGTGGGAGGGAGAAGATGCAAAAGGCGAAAGAGAGGCGGAGAGAGGAAGAGATAACAGGTACTAAGAAGAGGATAACTATCTGACTGATTTCAAAATTTGCAGGTATGAGTTGTGAAGCATCTCTCTATGGCTGTAAAATTTTATTATCATGGCTTGCTTGAAATTTCAACGCGCAGCGTCAGTGAGATACCAATTATTATATTTAAAAAATTGATTCTTATCTTTCAGGGTTGCTAGGATAATTTTCTATTTTTATGTTAATTGGCGTGGATAATTAGAATGGCTTCCGCGTTGGTCGTTTGTATCCCGTTACCCAGTCTCCTTTATCCTCGAACAATTCCATCCTGCTCGCGTGCAAGACCGACCTTACTCATAGATCTGATTATTTCTTTCTCACGATTGAGTACTCCCTGGACGCGCTTACACGCTGGACAACATGAATGGCAGCTACAAGCTTTCCTACTTAACCGATGATAGGCTCCCGTGGGCTCGCGTTTCACCCTCGCAAAATACGAAAAAGAAATCGTCGAGTCTGTTGCCAAATCGAAAGTGCTCGTAATACCCTGTCAAAGAAGTCACTTAGGACTTGCGCAATTATCCGCTTTGCTCCGACACTCGATTTTGATTGCCGGATATGTCAAAATAAAAAACAAAAATAAATTACTTTGTAGAAATATAGTGCTGATAATATATCACAAGTGTCACAGAGTTCCTCTAGACAGCCACTTTTTATTGTAACTAGCTCTTCCGCTAGATAAAAATCCTGACAAGCTTCCATAAAAAGAGCGAAGGCCAAACTAAAATAAATGCAGCATAAAAAGTTCTCAGGGAATGCCAAATTCCAGGTATTGATAGCATCAAGTAACATAAGTATCGCGTTACGAAATTGCGCTGATTGATGGGAGACTCCAACTGCAGAAGAAGTAGAGGAGTCTTCAGCGGAATAAAAAGGTTATCTTCTAAATGATACAAATAATTACACTACTGAAGCTTAAACAATGTTGGACACGAAGATCGACGAAGAGTGCGCTTCGATCGATAAAGACATTTTTGTTCTCGAATCGACCAGGCACACGAGAGGGCCAAAGCATGGTAGCAGTTCGTTTCACAAATCACCTGGGCAGCGAGGGTCACGTTCACGTGCACGCGTGATCGTGCGTCCACGTTCCACCTCCCATCTACGACGTTTTATCTTTCCTAGGCGATTTATGCCCATGGTCCCCCCTCTAACATCGCATCCTAGATGGCTTGCATAGGCTCTACGCCTCTCAGCGGCTTCTCAAAGGCCACCGAATCCCGCTACACCGGTTGCTTTACGACTTAAAACCCTGAAAGACGATGTTCTCGAATCGTGTGTTCAGTTCACGCCTGCGACGGCCCCCCAGGGATGCTCCACGACCGATGTTCACTGTTCTTTCCATATTCTTACATCGAAAAAAATGTACGTATGCGATCATTAATCGTCTCAATGTGTAAACTATGCGTTTATAAAGTTAACACCTTCTGTCGTAAACTGTTATCTAAAAGAAACTGTGGAGGTTTCTCAGAGATAGAAAAAATAGAAGAAGAGTTCTAAGAAATGAAGGGGATATTAAGGAGCTCCCATTAAAAAGATTCTATCGACGAAGAAATTCTATCCTACAGTAGAAAAGTATGAAAATAATTCTAGTTCAGGCATGTCATGAATGCAAACTGCACTTGTGCAATGGAAGAGAACGTAGGGAAGCACTGGACGAGTTCGAGGCAGAGGGGCATAGGAAATAAGAGTAGAAACAGACGAAGCGACCGTATCTGCATAGAAACGGTGCGTATACCCCTAGATCGGCAACGATTCAATAGAGCATTTCCTACCGCCATAAACGAGCACAAGAAAGCAAGTGTTTTACGAGCGAGCCAGCTTGTCAGGTGGCCACGACTTTTATGACGATCCGTAACATCCCCGTACCCTCTTTGTTCATTGTTCAGACCACGCCTCCGATACAAAGGGGAATAAATTTCGCGAGATCTTGTTCGATAACGGGAACATTGCCCACCTGTACCGAAAATATCGCGTTTTTTATCAATCCATTATGAGGGGACTCGAAACCAACGATACGAAACTGGCGCTCAAAGTAAAAGAAAACTATGATCGTTGAATATATTGCAGAATATTTCTCTTCGTTTTTGCACATAACAAAATTATAGCTGTGGAGAGATTTTGAATGAGGGGAAGCGACTGAAGTAATTATTAGGTTAAATTAGAAAAAGAAATACAAACTGGAAGTATGAGAAAAAAGTTGATTGAGAATTGATGATCGAGTGCATGTTATTTGTAGGTACTACTCCAGAAGCCTTCTATATTATCATTAACTACTGCCTTTCAGCAAACAAAAACTTTACCGGTGTTTTATTCGTCGAACTAACAGGTCAGCAGTCATTGCTTAACATTAAAGCATTAAGAGCAATCCTATTTTGTTGGACCTACATAAAAAAAGGTTAAACCAGTACTCATTCAAAAGAAATAATTCCCAGCAACGAAAAAAACATCTAGAACTGTAAGTTACAAAAAACAGGTAACAATCATCTTTTAAATACGAGAGAAATAAAAGGACTGCATATCAACAGTTACGTCCCAACATTCCAGCATACGTAACAATTCACGTCAGCGTGAGGGAACGAAGGTCTCTGAGAGAAAAAAAATTTTACGTGGCAGACCAAACCTGATAAGATCTCAACATTCAGGACAACTAAACCTGGCATAATACTTCTTAAAAAGATCCAAGTATCTAGTAAAGTAGAATACACAAAAAAGCCCCCCAAAAAATGAAAAAATAGTAAACCCAAAATTTCACCATTTACCGATAGCTCCACTTCAACTCTAAATAATAAAAAGAAACTCAGAAAAAAGGAAGAAAAATTGAGCGACGGCGTAACGCAAGAGTGCCAGGAGGCAATAGGTGGGACACGGTTGACGAACCTTCAGTGAGGAGCCAAGGTCGGGATAGGATAAGCTGTCCGTTTTTCAGTCGGCTCACCGTACAGCCGGCGACACACTTACGAGACGTTGACCTCGCGACCGGCTGTGTAAACACGGTGAATATCTTCATTTGCGTGTTTGTAGGCGGCCGTGGAGCCGAGCGAGAGCGGCCGTATGCACGTGGAATAAGTGGGCAGCTGCAACTGCTTGCAGCTCGAATCCTATCTGGGTAACCCGGTCCCAGAAACTCGTTCCGCCCTTCCGTGGATCCTGCTGAACCGTACACGCGGTTACTTGGCCAACCAACCAGGAAGTAGACGTCGAAATTGTTACGACAACGCGATTCTAGCCTCGCCCCATTGTTAGCGAGAGCATCAAGATTAGAAGATTCAATTTAGCGCTTTGACCTTCTGCTGCTATTCTGAGCTGTTCTGGAATGTTTAGTATTGCGTGAACCTTGAGAGGAAGTAAATATTGGGAAATTAGTGGAGAAGGTGGAAGGTGTTTGAGTGGACTTAACCTTTTCTGGAACAAGTGTAAGTAGAAAGTGATTGTCTTTGAGGTTGATGATTGGTAATATATTGGTACTATGAAAATTATAAATTTGAGGCAGAAAACTTTCCTAAGTTTTTCTGAATAGTATAGAAAAGTAATGGGAGTGGAAATTAGTGGCCCTCAGGAAAGTAGAATAGCTAAGTAGATTCAGTGCGTTCGTGGTCAGACCAAGAGGAAAGTATGATACTACTTTATAATTAGACAGACGAGGCTACTAAATGAAGATTAATAGAAATTAGTAACACAATTTTATAATATTATTAACTATTCAAAAGATATTCTGTGAATTGTGTAAAAGTTTCTTAATGGAATCTCGATCGCAAGATTCGATGACGCATTTACAGTTAAGAGAGCAAAGCGATGCGAGAAATTCGGAAGGCGGAAAGAAGAAAAAGAAATATGCAGTATTTCGCGAGCTATGTGGGTAACCCGGTTCCAAAACTCGTTTCGCCCTTTCAAGGATCCTACAGATGTCGAGTTGCGTCGTCCAGGAAGTAGCAAGATGTCGCGCGATATTTTTTTCCAGACAAACTGGCGCTCGTCGGCGAAATCGTATCTAAATAAAATGTATGTTACTATAGGAAGCTATCTTAAAAATGTTACATCGAATTTCCCATATAAATATTGTCCCTAATAAGTACCCATTAAACAGTATTTACTACAATATTCACTTTCTACTGCAGTCCCCGCAGAAATTCCTCCATAACTCCCAAGCACTGTTTACAAAGCCGAGAAAGACATAACACGCGTGTCAGCTTTAATAGCACACCCATTAAATCAGATTGGCTAGGCGATAATAGTGGCAATACCACTTAAACGCAGCTATCGCAGTAATATTCAGTACATAGCGTCTCTTTAATCAGCCCCTCGACCCCATGGTCGTTACTAAATTACAACAATCGTAAAACGACACACACCTACACCAGACTCTAATTTCCCATTGTTACAGCGAGCTTTAATATTCGCCCATTCAGAGCATTACACGGTTGCGGCTGAAAAAACCATGGAAACTAATTTCTACTAGCCATCGTCAATTGAACTCCGACTCAGGGGCTCAGAAATAAATGGCTACCTGCTAGGCTCGACTCTCAGGCCTGTCGTACAGGAGTCCTGAATCTATTAACTCGTTCCCCAAGTTATCAGGATTGGAAAGGGGAAACCGATAACGGTGCAGCTCGTGTCGCGTGAACCGACTTTCTCCGCTCGATTGGGAGCCATGGAGGAGACTGGATCGCGACTACTTCGAGAACGTGAACTTTCGAATGCGTAGGTTACTCCTGCGTCACCTTTCAGCTTCGTTAACGCGAATATCGTGCACTCGACTCGCCACAACTCGAGCCTCTAAAGAGAACTGTTGCTACCGATTGATTTCCTCTTTAATGACTTCGTGTGACTTTTATAGAGAGGATCTCGGCGGTCTCCTTTCTTCAGAATAGTTCCACTTACGTGACGGTTAAGGATTGCGACAGGGAGCGAAGTGTGAGCACGGCTTCTTTACTATTTTTGGCATTCGCAGCCTGCGCTAGGATTTTGCTTAGAATTGTAAAGTTGATTGGGTCTTGGAGCGCTTGGAGGACCTGAAGAATAGTAACACGCGGATTGCTCTTACTTTAGGTGAAAGCTTGAAGAAGGAATAATGACACCATTCAGAAAGATGCAAAGTGGATTTAAAGATTGTTAAACTAGCTGAAATGATAGTAGAAGCACCACTATGTTTGCCTGTTAAATACTTCATGGGAGTTGCAATTATTGACTCGCTCATGACGCATTTCTTACGTAAAACACGGTGCTGAACGTTCCTGTGCAAGGCTCGCGAGAAGGCCCAGCAGAGGATATATCTCCAGATCGATCGAAGAGATAAAGTAGCCTGAGGTTGTTAAATTTCATGCCTAATAAATGTACTTACATGGTAGGAATAACGCTCATTCATCGAGTGTGTGAGAAATATTTAGTATTATAGAAGGTCGAAGAAAATAAATGTATAAGATATAGTGTAATACAAGTCTCCATTAATAATACTCACTACTGAGCAATATTAAATGAGTGGGAAAAGTTCCCATTTAAAACGATTAACTCTGAAATCCATTAAAAGTTCTCTTACTTAAATTACATTTTCCAATTCCTTTCCCTTCTAGAAATTTCCACCGAATCGCAATCCTTGGAATTTCCAAGTAAATTTGAAAGGAAATTTAGAATCCAGCTCAAGGTGAAACCATAAAGATTTCAATATTAATAATATCCGTCAACAAGAGTTTACGAGAAAGAAAGGACTCGAGAAGAACGATGGCTGTAGGGAGGAGTCGTAAAACGAACTATTAACAGCGAGAGGAGGAGACCAAGCAGTGAAGAGGGCTGAAAGTAGAAATTATTTGACAGGAGGGTTCCCTGCAACCTAATCTAAATAAAATAAATGGTGGCGAAAATGCACAGCGAAGGGTGGGTGTTCTCTAAGCTGCTCCACGGCATGTCTTCATCAGTTTCATTCCTAGCAATTTTTATTCTTCTTACCATCCCATGGCCTTGCTATTAAACACGACCATGGAAGAACTTTAAGCTTGGCTTCCATCGTAAAGCATTGTCCCTGCTATCAAAAGATAAGAGATACTCAAAGCAGAGTTTTCGAACAAGATTCTGAAAAAGAAAGAAATCACGTGGCAAACGATACTACAAAAGGAGGAGTCAAATTATCACAAAATAAGCTACTTAAATTCTTCTAATATTCTCAATTAATTTTTACTAAAAAAATATTCTATAGCAAAGCAATTTTCTCCAGCAAAAATAATTGTATTTTTCGAACCAAAGCTTGAAAGACCAAAGCAGCCAACGAAATTCCCCGCGAAGGGCGGCCTACTTAAAAAAAATAGGTGGAAGTATAATTTATCGCTCGAAAAAAAGTAAAAAAGATGGATATCGCTATTGAGCCGAATCGAAGAAGATATTCCTCGCGCGAAAGGGATGTTTCTTCGTCGCTCCCGTTTCGAGGGCGAGTCTCGGCCAGCTAATTCGCCCAGGGCAGGAAGGTGATCCTAGTCTATTAGCCGAATTTATATAAGGCTTCGAGGAATCGGGACGCAATTTCGAGCCTCCTCCCGCGGTGTAGAACGTAGACTCGACAGTATCTCAAAGGGGGCACGATACAGGGGGCAGCAAAAGAGAGGGAAAGTCGAGGAGCATGAGGGAAGGGAAGAAGAGGAAGGATCGAGGTTCTAGGAACCGTCGTGCTCGCGCATCTTCATTATCCACGTTCAGGGCCTAAGGGCATCCGTGTATACAACGGTAGAACCGTGCTTGGACTCGATCAATTAGCGTATAGACTTCGTGATCCGAAAGGGCAAAAAGGACCAAAAGGAGATGCGCGTACCGATGCACTTTCCGCTTATGAAAGCAGCCTACGTCGTTGCCATTCTCCCGTTCTTCCCTAGCAGAGGTACTTACGATATCCTATGCAAGTATCTAGACAATTGTTTGTCTTCGTGAAACTTATTGGAAGCACCGTCTTTGGATATCTTATCGATGATAATCTCTTCGTGCAAGAAAGTACTGTTAATGTTGCGCAAAAGTGTGGGAAATTTATTTAAAAGCGTGCAAAGACAATTGGGAATTAAAAATAATGGAGTGTTTCTCATGATTACTCAATATGGTATAAATTAGAATGTAGGATTGTGAAATGTCGCTAGACAATTTCTTCGCAATTACGAACTCCTTAAATTATCAAATTTTTCTCGGTTCCCTGAGAACGAAATACTGCTGGCATTCCATAAGTTTTTCTCCCTATATTTCTATTTCGCGGTTTATTACAAATTAAATCATAAATAAGAAAATCCCATTCACCACTTCCTTCGTTTCACACATATCTATATAAATTCCTTACGGAAATCTCTTTCTTTAATATTCTCGATGGGTCTGAAATCGCGACTTCCATAAAAAGTCATCGCGATTGTGTGGATATAAGATGGAGAAGGAGAATTACCCATGCGACAAGAGAATTAACAAGCTAGTCAACCACTTGACTAGCCTAAGATTAAATAAGATGACTCACAAATTCGTCTGCTTCCTGAAACACCGTGTACTTAACAGATAACGCAGTCACTAATCGTAATGTGAATCGCGTGCTCTGCGACGACTGTCATAAAGAACGTCCTCGTGCCACATATTAACGAAGAGAAAACGAAGCTTCATTCGTCATAACTGTGAAACAATACAATGAACTCTTTGTTATTTTTGTTTTGCATTATTCTGCAATTATCTCATGCAAATGTAATTTGTCACTAAATATGTATTACCCTAATTTACTTTAGTCTTACTTTGCTACAATTTTTATACAGACACTTTATAACTTATCCTTATGAGTGGAGATAATAATCGTCCTGTTACATTCCTACTGCATCGACCAGAATCGTTCGTGAAAGTTTTATCGAAGCGCGTTCTGAAAACGCATGCAGACTATCAATGAATATGGCCAGCCCAATGATGCATCGGTAGCCAGTCTGATGAGTTCATTCTGCTCACCTCAGGTTATTTAAAATATACACAAGTCAGTGTAAGGTTGAAGGATGAGTCTGCCATTGGTTCTACTAACGTCTGCTGAGTTCTATAGTGTAGCGAGTTAACAAGCAACGATGGCTCGCACATCACCTGCCCTTTTATTCTACTATCTTCACGTTCATGGTCACATACCTTCACAGCACGCATAGACCTTTGCCCCTGCGCCGATAATTTTATGGTTCGCGATTCTGCTGTAGACAAATAACAGAGTCAGGCCTTTGTGGTGCAGCTAAGCTGCGGAACTGATTCGTGGGACATCAAAGGCATCTCGAAAGGAACGTCGAAACCGAGTCGATAATAGAGTCGCTCTGTAATCTAGCAGGAAGTTCTGTGAAGAATTTCTCTCGACAGAATAATTTCCTATGCTAAATATAGTAATCATTCTGTGCAACAATCGTGATGCAAATCCTTTATAATTTAAGTACTTAGTAATGAAGAAGCTACCAATTTTGTTTGGTAACGAGAATAATTGAAAGTTGAATTGTAGAATAAATTTTGAAAAAGAAACTTGGATACAGGTAGGTATTAGGGAGATTAACAATTTGGAAAATTATGTTCCTAGCTGAAATCGTATTGGATTTTCGTACAGCTACTCCACGAACGTTTTCCATGGAATCGATTTAATCGTCGATAAGCTTCCCGCGTTCGCAATAGGAAACGTTACCAACGTCGCAGCTAGTTACATTCAACCCTGTTAACTATTATTCACGCCATCGTTACGAGGCGGTTGTGCACGCGTAACGCTTGTTTCCACGCATCGTATTCAAGTTTAAATCAATCAAACCGACGCGTGTGCCACTTAGCTTTAGCAACATCCCGCCACAGTGAAATATCGATCCAGACCACGTGGGTGTAACGGCAATGGGACTGTTCAAAGTCAATTGGCCGTTTCTAGAAACAGGTAGATAGATTTCTTGCTGGGAGCACGCGTCCACACTAGGCGAACCAGATCGTTGGACATTGTTTAACGGTGCATTGCGTCGCTGTCGATTTCATAACCGTGACCGCGTTGCGTTGCTAACGCGACTGGTGATTTCAATGCTGGCACAGGCGTGATTCTCTTATGCGTGGACTTAGTATGTATTTATGTGCAATTCTTTGAAACCTTACCCATTATCGTGGAAAAAATTGTCCTATACATGCTCGGATTATTTTACTTTGAATTAGAAATTTGGAAAATTTGAAATCTGGAGATCTAAAGATTTGAATAATTGAATGTTTGAATATTTAAATATTTGAATATTTGATTATTTGAATATTCGAATATTTTTGAATATTTGAATATTTGAATATTCAAATATTTGAAAATTTAAAAATTTGAAAATATGAAGGTTGAATTATGTTCTCTTATCCTTTTTCGAGCGAAATGTACTTGATTATACTCACAGTTATCAAAATAGACGAAGCTCATACTGCTTAAATGGATTTCTAGAATTATGAAACTGGTATCGAGAAATTTACTTGGTGTTAATGACTCTCTAGCAGCTTCACAGCTCCGGGGACTTAACAGCGAAAGCGAGGAATCACTCGAAAAGCTGAATTAAGAAAATCACGATTTCCTCCAGTCTTCGGTGATGACAGGGCATTCACCATTCAGTTACATGGGTTATCTTGCAGGATAATGGCACGATTATCGTGGACAACTACGGAGAGTGAACTTTGAATGCGCGGCTTGGTTTATGATCCTGAAATTGTAAGGCACGAGGAAAGTACTTTCGTTAGTGTGGTCTTCACGGTTACTGACTCTAACTACAAAGTCTAGCATTAGGGAGAAAGAATCGCTGAGATCTAACTCTACTACCAAGAGAAACTATGATTATAAATATTCAAAAAAGTCATTTCTCCAGAACTAACGTAATAGTACCGAATTAACTAGAACGAAGACGTAAAATTCTAAAATAAATCTCATCCTGCTTCGATTTGTATAATCACAGATAAAAGAAATTAAAATTCTAGATGGAGAAGCACTGCACAATTGCTTCGTCTCTTTCCCATCTTCTGAACCATGAAAACCACCACGTTCAGAGAGCTCTTCTTTACAGATTTGCAACTTTCATGGTTTAAATTTACTCCAAGAATAATAATACTATTTTTTAAAGGCTCCAGTCCTCATGAATCCTCCATTCCAGTCTGCCTTTCGTCCCATTTTTTCCTCCGTCGCGAGATGAGCTAGTCTCGAGCGACGGCGCACGCGTGCATCCACGTCGGTGCGCATATTCGCGGTGCATCGGTGCATACATGCGTGTCGGAGGAGCTGCAACGCGCGGCGGCGCGGTGCAACAGCGGGCCCGTAGGTGGCTTAGTGATCTCATGTTTCATATTTATACTCTCATCTGCATATTACGAGCGGGGTGTGCCTAGGTGGCTGCTAGCCGCTCTCCTGCGCACCGACAGCTGGAATGCGCTGGATTAGATTGCCCCAGAGCGTTCCTCTTATACCTGCTGCGAACACCGCTCTTCGCTCCCTGTGACAGACATCCTTCGTAGTGGGAAAGCGTGTCCTGCAGTGACAGCTTCGATGATAAATCTATTTCACCTAGACACTTGCTATGCCTAAAACACGCTGCGGTGCTCCACTGGAAACTCTACTGGCGTTTAGGCAGCTCCCTCAATCCTCTTATCTTGTCATCTGCTTATCCATTCGTTTGTCAATTCTTTCTTTTATTTCCAATCAGATTTTTTGACTCCTCTACGCGTAGGATGCAAAACCTCCAAGCAATCGATCAACTGCTGGCAGGCACCAGCTGATCAGCTGATCGAGGTTTACACATTCGAGGCTAGTGTCTTTTGTCAAGACTGTCTTCAGTGTTGAACAGCAGTCTAAGTATAAAAATTACTCAAATATTGTACCCTCAGCTGACGAGAAGAGCTACACCCTTGGCCCAACTAGGTCATCAGTCTCCAATATATTAATCTCGATGACAGAGTTGATAGAACAGGTTCTCTCTAACTTGTGTAACTGCAATTTCTTTGGTTCCTGTGCACACCTACTCGATTACCCTAGCTGAAGGAAACGCTGCGCGTTGCACTCTCGTATGGGAACCATTGTGCCTAGCGCAATGCCTAATGCGATTGCGAAACGTTGAGCAACGAAAAATCCAGCCTAGGCGTTTAACTTTTTTTGAGGATTACCTAAAGCATTACGCTACAAACACCTCGCTTTCGTTTCTCGCGACCGAAGATTAACCTGTTTTCCACAATTAACGGAACCGTGTCGGGCTTTCAATTAGCAGCCTCTGCGAGGGTGAGCTTCGACCGACACACGCAACCGGATAAATTTCGTATCCTTAAAGGGAATACAATGTCGAAAGAGCGAGAGAGATCTTGCCAGTTGACTATGCTTGTTTACTGAACGAGCGCATATCGCATGCAATTACATCGCAATTTGTTGCGAGGATATTATTACAGATTCATCTTGGGGTGTCTTGAGTTTCAATGGCGAACTCTATGAAGTTCCTTAGCGAATTTGATTTTCAAGAAAATTCTACCGCTAAAAAGTGCAGGAAACTTTAGCCACTGGTATTTGAAGCAGCGTTGTTCTTAGATTGAGATCAAGATGGCAAGACCGATTGGCCGAATTCGTATTAGTGGGAGATCCAATTTCTGACGCCAGAAACGATTGCATCTGAAAGAATTATAAGAATATTATGGTCTTGAGCGACCAGTGCATAGACCACAACGATTTTTCTGCTGGACTCGTTGAACCGGAGTGAAATGTTACCTCTCCCTTGGTCGCTCCTCTCGCTTAACCGCGGTGTAGTGTTACTATGTGAAGGTGCACTCTGTAAAGTACCATAAAAGTTCCCGACAACTAGCCTTTGGGCACGTTCGCGCGCGGAAAATATAATTTTTTCCTCTGGCCGAGTCGCGACACGTGTAGGAATTTCAAATATAACTTGCATGGGCGGTCGACAAATTTATCTCGTGAAAGGGGAGAACACCTGATATGCAACAATCGCTGAGTGGATAATGTGAACGAAAGGTACGAGGCTATCACCGATAAAACAGGAAAGATTGAGCAAATTGATGTAATAATAGAGATTATTCTATCGGAGTACGTGAAGACAATTTTCGATACAAATGGATGCTTGCTTTTTCTAAAGTTCAGAGATAACAAAGTGAGCATTGTAATGACAGAGGAAACTTATGAACACTAATTTTCTCTGGAGATACTATCTTGAAAGCAAGTAGCAATTAAACAGTGATTTTCATCTCTGTTCTTTGATGTTGTTAGGATCGCTCTATTAAAGTTAATGTTACGATTTAATTACCACGGAAGACGGGGTCTCTAAAAATAGTTTCATCTTTGATAGAGAGCAACATTATTTATGTAGCATTCTCAGAGCTGTCTTCTACGTTCCTTTTACTAATCTTGTCTTAAGTATGTTACTTGAAGCAGATACAATTTTATTTACGTGTCTTCCTGACTGCTTATTAAGATTGCTAGGACTAAACCGAAGGAGAATCTCGAGCCATTTAGTACGAAGGCTGACTGAAAGGAGGAGCAAATGCTAATGATGATGTTAATACAGATAGGCTACCAAAGTCCGCTGGAAAGTGTCATTATACCAATGATGAGATTAACTTAATCAACCTGTTTCAGGAAGCGTTCGAAAGCAGCGGTAGCGGTTCATGATGAAAAATGAAGACACGTGACTCCTCTCTCTATTCTTTCCCTTCGGAACGGACCGAATTAATTGCGCCAAGTTAATGAACCTATTCCATCGGAGTTAAACAATTCTCTTTCTTGATACGTTCACTGAACTCTCACCGCATCGTGGGGATGGTCCACTCGATTAATTGCACAAAATTAACGAGCTGAATCGATAGATGCGATCGACCTAGCCTCTACAGGCGCAATCCCTTTCACTGGGATGAAAGTACCCTATCGAGGTCTCTAAACTCTCACATGTCGATGATCTACTTTATATCATCCTTTCTAATTACCTTACATATGGTATTGAACAATGCTTCACGTGGAATAGCAAACGAAATTTCTATTTGTTCAGTACTAATATCAGTAATATTAATAGGACAATTTCTTAGAATCAACTCTCGAACACAGAAAAATTGAGAAAAGGATATAAGAGTAAATGATGCACAGTCTGATAAGACAAGAACGCGACACATGTATGCACTTCGTCCACTTTCTCAGGAATTAAATATTTACGTCCCAACAGATCACCCTCTCATTATCTCAGGAGTCTCCTATATAATCGTTTCCCATTACGAGTTCATTTAACCCATCAAAGAAACCAGCAAAAATTTCAGCAGCAAGCAGTTCCCATGGATCAGGATAAAAATGGGCGTGCTGGCTTTGGAGAGAGGAAGTCGAGCAGGAAGGATCGAGGCGAAGGGAGGCTAGAAAGCAGAGGTGTTCTTGCTAAGCAAACCATGCAAGTGTCCCACAGTGGAACTAATGGCGGTGCCATTAATATAACTTTACCTTAGCTTAGATGCAACCGCGGTTTGTGTACATACGCGTTTTGTACCAGCGAGGAGTGATGCATGGCACGACGCGATTCACGGCCCTCTTAAACGTCACAATGCAGCCCGTGGGATGGGGACATTAATCCTTCCGCCGACTTTAGCGTTTCGTCCCCGCGCTTCCCGCTCGGGAGTAGCTTAGACTCTCGCGCGACTCGCGCGCTCTTCGAAAGTAAGAACTCGCTGCTCTCGGCTGAGGAGGCCATCCCGTATAAGAGGATAAGAGGAGTTTCGTTACTTGTTAGCGTTCTGCCGCGTCACGAGACTCTGGAGACTCGATTATACAAAAGGGATCCTTATTATCCTCGCGCGTCGCGTATGATAGCCATGCCTTCAACCATTCTCTGAATCTATCGGGGCATGTTAAACGTGGAAAACGATTGTATGAAGTAAGTATTTCATTTTCATGGAGTTTTGGTCAGAGTCCTGTTACAGGTACACTTCAGTCCCAAATTTGTTAGAAGCTGCAAAAATGAAACCGAGTTTTCTCTACTTTAGCAGTCTTCAAAAACTAAATTCAATTTGAATTTAGTAATTAAAGTTAGGCAAGTTTCAATTTCATTTGTATTAGAATTTAAATGAAGCTAGACTTTCTGCTTGTTAACAAGGAATAATAAGTTGCTTTCTTTGATTCCCAAAGTGATTTCTAACCTTTGGCCAACAACCTCGTGAGAGGATTTAATCTCTAATGAGACACCTGCTCCAAGATGAAACGGCGTCGCTGATTTGAGTAGAAAATCCGAGATACAATTTAGAGATACAGCTTTCGGCGCGACATTTAGTCCTGAACGAAGCATGAAATCCTTTCGCGTAGAAGTGCCTTTGAAACGTGCGCTTCTCAAGCGGCTGCTTGTTCTACAGGAGGATCAGATTAGAAACAAGTAGCCACGACCAAGCAGACACTTCAGCGAACCAAAAAACGAAAAAATATTGGCACGGTAGGCGTTTCATTTTCAGCTTGGTTGACGTTAAAACCCTAAAGAAACACGTCACTACCAGTCTTCTGTTTTTGAGGATGAACCCTGCTCAGCCTCTTCTCCTTTACGCGTCATGGTCAGTGTTTAGCGCCTGTTTGGATTCTGTTTGCTTCAACAGGCTGGTGAATAAGATTTATTTTTAGACAAGTGTCTCATTTAGTATATGATAGTAGGATGATGATGAAAAAGTGTAATTCTGAAAATCAATGAATTTATACTATCATGACTTTAACAATGTTATCTGAAAATACGTGGTCGTAAGGCAAAACAGCATAAGTCGCGTATTTTTGATTTCAGCATACTAAAGCATTTGAAAGGAATGAAAAGAAAGCCTAATAGCTTCTTCAAATCACATTCGAGTCGACAATATCGAGCGGAGCACGATCTCTCGCATACCTACAGAAAGATAATCGCGGCGGAGTTGATTCCTAGAATAATATCTATGATGGTTCCATAGTCATTGCGAGGAGAACGGTGTTCGAGGGGGACGGGATGACCAGCTATTACAAGGGGATTCGCTGCGGGCGGATGAGATATCTCTTGCATACCTAACCTAGGACGATCGAGTTCATTGTTGGACCTAACCTTCGATAGAGCCTTTGTCCCTGTCGCTTCTTTTCCAACGTACGCCCGTAGCCATTGTTCCGAGTCGGTGTAATTAGTGGACCTTGAGGTATAATCTCCCCGTTCAACGACTCGTGTCTTAACGGGGGGACACGATCCTTCATTCGTGACTTTTAGAAGCGTCCGACCAGGCAGATAAGCCTCAGGTCGGCTGGATGCAATCGCGACTTCGACCCATCTCTCTTATTAGCCGAGATGCTACAGATTAGAGCGACTAATGCGATTTTAGTTTCTCGACAGTGACGGACGATATAGATCGACGTTTCGCCAGTATGGAAATCTTGTCGATGATTGATGGACGGAGGAAAATTTTCAAAATTTATTTATTTCAATTGCTGTAATAACCAGACACTTCAAATATTCAAATATTCAAATATCCGAAAATTCAAAAATTTAAAAATTCAAAAATTCAAAAATTCAAAAATTTAAATATTTAAATATTCAATATTCAGCCGTTTCGCTGCGTCCTCTATCTCCCCACAGCATCACTACGAGCATAATTACATTCTACTTTGTCCCTCGAAATGTAGCCCACCAGTGTAGCCCGCTTTTGGATGAAAATAATCTATCCGCGGATCTACGGTGCGGTCCCACGATTTCTACGGTCGTCCGCCGTGTTCATTAGTATCAAAGATCCTCGCCACGAAGAGCACGGTGCCATGAGAAAATAAAACGAGAGATAACAAGGAAAACGGAAAGCAGATAATAGGGAGTCGAAAGAACGCGATGAGGATCTGATGAGTTAGAGAGAGAGCAAGTAGTGCGAGCGAGGATAACGCGAAACCGCGACGCTGCCACCGTATTATCAGAACAATCGAACATCCTTTAGCGGTGGAAACGGTCCCCAGAAGTTTATTATCTGTTTGGATGACATCAGGCAGTTTCGGGAGAAATTAACCGCGGCTGGGGAAGCATTTAGACGGAATACAACGACTTGAAACAGCGCTTTACACTATGATTCGAGGAACTGGGAGATTCAGTGAAGAAATGAAGATGGAAAGATATGATAAGAAATAATATCGCATTGTTTCGTGAAGAGTGTATTCCGGCAACCTTATTTCCTTCGCTAGAGTGGCAACGCATGTGAAATGTGAAAACTGAAGTTTTCCGTTTTAATGAAGTGACGCATCGTGTTTTTAATGGAAACAAGGTGAATAATTCTATCGAAATTATTATCAGGAAATCTTTATACGCTATTCTCTTATTCATTGATATTTTAATTGAGCATATTGCAGAATGTTTCACAAAGAATTCATTAGATTCAATGATTATCTGATCGGAAACAAAGAACTTTCAGTCAATTTGAAGCGAATACTTTCGATATCGTGACCCTCTTTCACCTACAAAAGAACAATGCTTACCAGGCAGAAATGAATCGTCGACCATTAATCAATGCCTAAGAAAACATTCGAAGCTATTGTACCAGTACCGCTCAAATGAACTCGTTGGTGTCGAAGAAAGGAACGAGACGATGCAGAAAAGCGTCTGGTAGTCTGAACAAACCTTGACTGATTTTAACGCAGCGATCATCGAAAGCTCGCTTTGCGACGCTTCGATTTACTGCAGTCATTGATCAAGAAACGTCAATTATTATAAATGAGCGACAATCACAACTTCTCTACCATACTTCTAACGAATGCAGATAGGATTGGTTCCAATCTTTAAGAAAATCAGCCCAAGGATCCCACAAACGTGATACTTCTCTCTGAGAAAAACCAATCTCACGCTCTCTGCGTGCGCAGATCATCTATTCAATGAAGACAAGTATTCAGTCCACTCAAACGGTGTCACAGTTATTCATGGTACAATCCTACGCATTCCCTGTACATGATTCCTCGCGAAGATCGACCCAGATACGCATTGATCGGTTAACCTGATTCCAATCGAGTTGTACCTGAATAATTAATTGTCGTGGGACCTGGAATGCAGAACTATTGCGCCATAGTCAACCTTCCTCGTTCCATGATTGATAGAAGATGTGTGATTGAATGTTTGCATGAGATCGATACAGTATCTTGTTGCCGGAATACGGTGAACGGAAGACCAGCTTTGTGGGAATGGAGCAGATCCTTGGGAGCTAATCACATAATCGAAGGTGACTCCGTGGCGAGTAGTAACTCCCCACTGAGACGTTCATTGCTGCGTTTGCAGCGAGAAGGAAATATCAGTTAGAAGTTTATGATCAGTTATATGACTTAATAAAACGGTTCTTAGGAAATACCTCGTAGAAGCTTGTTTTTGCGAACATAATCTAAAGTGGTATAATTTTTTAAAGTTTTACAAATGGTTTCTAAAAATTATCTATTTCTAATTGCCACTCAAAAGTAGAGTCTAAAGAAAAATGAAAAAAAAAAAAAGAAAAAAAAGAAAATGAAATATTCCCCTAAACATCTCATCTGAATCTCTAATAAACCAACCACAATTAAAACCTTTGAAGCTTCTCAGAAAATTCCCAGAAAAATCCTCTAGCCTATCGTCCATCAGCGATGCTATCGACCACAATATCCCCGATTGCGTTGCCCTCGTCTCCCATCTATCCAAGCATAGATGCAGCACATGCGATACACCACGCGACTGCTTCTGTCGTAACCCGCGATTTTTGCCATGGGGATCTATTAATCCGTCGGACAGGCACGTTCGTCGCGTCTCGGTAATCGGCGTTCGAAACCCATTACCATGGAGGAGACATGAGATCACGGCTAATTAGCAATCGCGGCACGTAACGTGTCACGTTTTTCCCGGGAAATCGGTGAGCGCGCTTGGGCCCCAGAATTTGCAATGCTGATGCGCCTCCCTCGTCCACGTGACTCTCGCGGGGGGTTCCATGCCTCCTGTGGATCAGGATGCTCGCCGTGGACAGGATCCAACGCTCGACCATCGATCACAGCGATTATGAAACGGTACCTCTCCTACGATGCCTTTGATCCGATCGGCCATCGTTAAACACCATCGAGAAACGCAACGTTTGACTCTGCTAGGACTTATACACCCTCGTTCAAAAGTACTGGGACACCTATTTTCAATGAACTTTGGAACATGAAGGATCCATGTGACGTCACTTCTTTTTACATATCTAGAATATATATAATGAAATCAAAAAGAAAATACACTGGTTGTGTTCGACAATAGGTATCAGAAATTTGATAAAATTAAAACTAAGAACGATTAAATTGCATCTGAGTCTCTTTTCGCTATATTAATTGCTGAAAACAGGTGTAAATGAAAGGTCTGACTTGACATACTCTACTGGCTTATTCTACTGATTTCGCTACGACGAAGATAATACCCGATGCCAGTGGAACAAGTCTCCTTGTCAGACAAACTTCACATGTATATCTATTTATCGAATATATAGACTCTAACCTGATACAAAACAAAATACTTAATATTTAACAAAAATCTAGTAATACTTTTTTAATATTTTCCAGATATTTGTTGTGATCCAGTGTCCTAAAACTTTTGAGCGGGAATGTATATATCAGAGAGTGCCAGAGGGCTGCAACGGGGGTGGCAGATCGCACTTAGTGCAAGGGAGGAGGGTCCACTCGCGATATTAAGCGTCACAAATCAAACAACGTATCATCTTGTTGCTCTTCCGCATAGTCACGCTGCCCGATGCACATTCTCGACTCTGCAGCTGCATTCTTCTACGCTCGATCGAGGCAGGAGGAGGGCGTCTCGGTTGCGACAAAGTATAACGACCACGAAATGATTTATCGACAGCGGTACCGTGCCTGTTCCTCGCGGAGGAATGAGGCACGAGCGGGACGGACGTCGGCTTGTAGCGTATTGTCGCTTGTTTGTTGGGGGAAACAAGAGGAATAGGAAACGAGCCTGAGAACAGACCACACATAAATAGTCCTCGGACGGGAAGAATTTTGTCGCGATGGGGCGAGGCGGAAGGGAGGCTGGGCAGTTCTAGGAAAGTTGGAGCGAAAAATGGGAGACATTGCGAGCAATGCGCAGTCTGGATGCTGGAGCGATAGATGACTTTGTGAAAAGAAAGAGAAGATATATTATGCATTGCAGGAACTTCAAGGTTTATTGATCTTAAGACTCGAGGAGTTATCAGAGATATAAAATAAGAACAGAATAAATTAGAATTCTTGTCTGTCACTCGTGGAAATGGAGGGATCGTTGAGGCTGACCAGCAAGTTCCTATTCTACTTTCGTGGTGTCGGAGCACAGAGTCTCCTTAATCGGGCGATTTGCTATGACCACATTATTTCAAGCTAGTCTTTCACACGCATTCTTGCCTGTCACTTATAGAAATCGAGAGTTTATTAAGGCTGACCAGTAACATTCCTATCCTACTTTCATCGCAAATAAGCACACAGAGTCCCCCTAATCGATCCATTTGCAATTACAACGTTACTTCAAACTGGTCTTTGATAAGCATTCTCCAATACCAGCTCTGAGCAATCTCCCATCTATCCTAACTGTCTCTATTCATCAGAATTGGAGGCGTATGAATGAAATTCTCAAACTACCACGATTCTCGTTGCACGAGCGGTATAAAATATTCGCCAAGTGGATTCCTGGATTGATCCTACTCGCTGACCCAAGATTCGTAAAGTAGTAAATCGCGCCTAAGCTACCTACATAATTCTTGGAAATAAATCATTAGTAACCGTGAGAAAGAGTAGCCAGCTTCTCGACAGAATTCGAGAGTAAACGACTATTCACATCTTCCTGTTTCCACACATGAAATTTCTCGATCATAAAACTGTCAAGCTAATTTTACATAACTTTTCGCTTATGCTGCGCATGAAAAGTTAAGGATAGGTTGACGACCATCACTTAGAATACTTTTCACTTTTCAGTAACAAATTACAAAATTCAGTAAAACTTGAAACATGTAGAGTGGTGTTGCGCTGGGGAATGTTACAAATTTGACACCGAAGTCGCCTCGATAATTTGACTAAATATGAGGGCCCTGCGTGCAGTTTTTTCCACGAAAGTAATCGCTCTGATTTTTACGCGCTCAAAAGGGAAAGGGCCGCGAACATCAAACATGTTATAAGCCCTCCTCAAAATTACACGTTCCATCGGATGGAAAAAACAAGGTGGTCCGAGGAAGAGCAGAAAATCGTGCGATGTATGTGCAAAGCTACCTGACGCCGGTGATTCACGGCCACTCGAGAGCTAATTTAGATCAGCGGATCGATAGGTTGCTCACTCGGGTGGACCTCACGTGCACGTTACGCTGCTTTCGCTTTTTCGAGGCGGATCGTTGCGCGAGATAATGCCTTTCCACTGGAAGGAGGGCTCCAGCAATTTGGAGCACACTAAATATGCCTTAACCATAAGATCCACAAATGTCTTAAAGAGGATAGAAAAGGCAAGAAATCAAAAAACAGTGAAAGTACCACGGAAACATCTCTAAAATTTCAACAACTCCGAAGAAAAACTGAATTCCTGTTTTATTCAACTCTGATTTAAGAGAAATATATAAAACCTAGAAATAGTCGTAATACACCTGAATGAATACTAATCCACAGTTCACGTCATGAAAAAAGGAAAGCAAGGAGTAGATCGACGTTGACCTTGCTGCAGCCACGCGAAAGATAATTTTTCAATGATAATCGCGTAAGCGTTACGGTATAGCGAACGGAGTTTCGTTCTCTCTGGTAACAAGGTGGCAACGGGCCCTCGTTGACGAGCGAAATTTTCGTTCGCCTTCCAGTTTATCGCGATCGAAGCTGCCGGCTCGTAACTTCGCGTTGCAGGAAAGAGCACAGGCATCCTCGAAACGGGGACGCGAACACAATGGATTACAGCCGAGCCACGCTTTCGGCTGCATTGTGGACGACGATGAAAGCAGTTCTTGCCGGATATGGGCGCCACTTCCCGTTCCCATCCAGGACTATTCCAGCGCAGGAGGTCATCGGAAGTTTTGCCTTTTAACGCGATTATCAACGCTGCGGAATTAAATGAAAAGGAATTACCTGGTCTGGTTTACAGAGGGTACTGCCTTAACCGTTTCTGGGACAGCGTTCTTAATTAAACAACATTAAACTGTAATTATGTGAATCGCGAACAGGAATGAATTCTCCTGAAATATGTAGGTTTCATTCTTTTGATAACAATTTTTCAGTACTGGTTTTGCAGAATTTTTTTTAAGTTACTTATAGGAAAAAAATTGAAGATTTAGGGATTCTTAAGGATGTAAAATGCAAAGTTTGCATAGCGACAGCTTATGTTCAAGTTCAGAAGAGTAATTAGTCTCTGCGTGGCCAGATCCAACTATTCACGAGGAGACAATAATGCTGCGCTCAAGCATCAGATGATTCGTGACTGTGTATCTCCCCGTGGAGCGATCAGAGTGTATCTATTTGGCGAGTAGATTTATCTCGTGCAGCCGACGATATAAATTACAAACATTCTTTACGACTGATTATTTATAACGCGACTTACAGAACGTAAAACGTGATTAATATCGCTAATGAATTACCAGAGGACATTGTGAGAACCGTCTTATACTAAAACCCTTGCTAATTCATCTCTGAACATCGAACCTTTTACAAAATTCACCTTAACCGTGTGAACGAATACTAAACCACCATAGCATAACATTTTTCTCGAAGATCGACCATAAGTGTTATGTTACCAATAATCACGTATAGGAATAAGATCCCATAGCTTTGCTCACGTTCGCAAGATTATAATGCGCGCTAGGATAATGTTAGGGAGAGCTATTCCACGTTTACGTTTAAAATTCCAACGAGATTACACGCAAAAGGGTTATCCTTGGCGAAGAAAATTCGAGTGCCGTGTTTCCCGCCGCGAGATCGACGGGTGCGTTATTTTGCACGTAATAATGATAGGCGCTTTAAGCTCTCGACTCGAGGAAATTCCATCGCGGCGAACACGAATTGTTGTAAAAGTTAGAACCAGTTCCACGGAGAGCAATATCGTGGCGGTATCGAGCAACGTACTATTCATAATATTCCATCACTTGGAAATACCTCATCCATTCCCGTCTTCCCTCGGGCGCCTCCATTATCCTTAATTATCCGCAAGCTAGCGACCGCGCAACAAAACTCTGTGAACGCCTTCGAGTGCTTCGGCCCTTTAGTATGCTCGCGCGACCGAGGCCTAGCGAGAAAGGATGCTAAACGATAAACCGCGTTTCTAAGCGACGATAAATTTCGCTACGTGAGCTCTAAGAATTGGCGTTATTAGATGCCCATTGCTTGGACCTTTATTTACGATTTTAATAACGCACTGCCTCGAATAGGTTGCTTTGGGGAGCTTCGGCGCGAGTACCGGAAGAGACGATAGTGAAATATGGCGCAGAGAGGAAAATATTGTATTTTTCGAAAAGAGGTCTGCTCTTTTGACTCGTGGAGAACTGTAAGACCAAATGCTTATTGAGAGCTTGGGTAGAGATCGATAAGGTAGCTGATTTGTGATAAATCTGCTCCTATACCTTGGGTATAATTATAGACTGTATAAGTTATAAGCATGAAGAAGCGAACCCTGCTGCCGTTCTAGATGTTTAACATCCTTCAGATATTTTGGGTTTAATGACGAACAAGGCAAGGATTAGCTAGGGTTTATCTCCTCTGGTACGAGCAGCGATCCTTACCTATAAGCACAGGATACACTAACGATTATTTACAACATTTCACTATACCGAAACACCTTCCCTAACAGCTTATTCCCTCTTGCGCAAGCTCATCATTCTTAATTATCTACAACCAGTTACCCACGCCGTAAAAGTCCTAGGAAACAGGTTTTTCGGGTAAGCGTTGCCTCTATTCTGAATAAATTAAAAGTAGGTATCAATGATCTTAATATTTGAAGACAATTAGATCGAATGATAGCGGAATTAGAGCTTGAAATTTTTTCTTTCAGTACACGTATATTTTCACTTTCTGTAGCTGCGTTACTGTAACAGGTTTCTGATTGAAATATTAGTAACAGTGAAACAATCTACTCGGAAATCATAAAGTCACACCTGGATACCCAATGATCACGTTTACTGTTAGATTAAGTAAAAAACACAGTTCAGTATCTAGGACTGACGCAAATTGGAATGCACAATTCCTGCCACTTCGCAAATTGAATTTCTGACTTTATAACGACATACCTTTCAACATGTAACCATAACCAGACACCTCAGTGCCACAAATTCCACGTCCAAAGACTAAATCAAGAGAATCCTCTCAGTCCCCAGACCTCCCACCAGAGCCCTCTAATTACTCCTCCGCTTAATTACGTTCAATCCCGTCGCCAGCCTCCTCGAGAGCCTCCTCGAGAGCCGCGTCGAAGCCTAGCACTAAATCAACGCGATCACGAAGTGCCTACAGTTTCATTCAAAGCCCGAAGAGTACACGATGCGCGCGTTAGCGCACAGCATCCCGTAGGAATCCCTCGAGTGTTACCATTAGTTTTCCACACGCCAATAAATCTGGCCGTGGGAGCAGGTAGGCAGTCCCCGTGGCAGTTCCTTACTGCTCGGCCCTCGCGGCAGCGGAGGAGCGGCTCGATTCGACTCGAGAGAAACGCGGCGAGTGTCTTTCTCGCGGTAACGAGCTCCCATGTACCACGTCGCTTACTTTCTAGGAGCGGTCATCCGTTTCCACTGCGCCTGCCGTGCCCTGTACCCGTGCCCTGTACCCGTGCCCTGTACCCGTGCCCCGTACCCGTGCCCGTGTTCGAATTATAGCGGCGGTCCGGCCGTAACGCTATCCTCGCGCGTACGACACGGACTGACATCGCTCGCGGGTCAAAGGTCGCCAGGGAATCTCGAGTTGTAATGCACGCTGTACTACGCGCCGCCTCGCGTGCTCCACGAATGACGAGAGGAGTGATGCACGCGCGAGGAGACCGCCCAACGCCTGCACCGAGACACGCGACTGACACTCGCGTTTTTCGGAGGATTTAGGGCACTGAATTGAGACGTCGAGAGGGGCAACGCGACCGTCACGTGGAGAAGGCATTTCTGGGTGCCAGAGGTAAAATGTACCGAGGTACAGTTAGCCAAGAAATATAGTGTGGTAATCGAGGCATAAAGTGGAAGGGCTGTCTAATATAAACAGGTAATAATAAGTGATCGTGCTCGTGGAAGAGACTGAAGCTCTGATGTGCAGATATTCCTGTTACTTCACTTGTTCTAATGCTCCATACATGTTCAGTTTACTGTTTCATTAATTTTACGACCACGCTATATTTCTGGACCAACTATAAACGTCCCACCAGCTGACCATGTTCTGTACCTGGACAGTAATGCTAATTTTATTCAATTCTGAGCTTCGATTTTAATATATTTAATAAAAAACAATATCTGGTACCATAAAATAATGTATTCAGTATCGGATTATGCATTTTTAAGTTGATCACTTAGTAGGATATTGTGTTATTTTATGTGTCTGGGTAGTGGAACATTTAGCTTACGTCACATTGTTGGAAACAGTAGAAAACAGTCAAGTCGAATGTGGAAAAATCTTGTAACTATGGGACCATCAGTGATACAGGATCAAAGTTACAATATCTTCTCGTATGGTTTTCTTAATACTAGCTTTTGGTAAGTAATACCTTGATGAAAAGAAAGCTCGTGAATGTCTTCCTTCCGTTCCAACAATACGCTTTCGCGGAAGTTGATGTATCGGTTATTGAAAGGTAGCAACAGTTTTCTAATTGAAGTGTCTGGAACCAACATGGTTGCAAAACGCTGTAATTACCGAGACGAATTCGTGTGTAATGAGATACTGATACTGGTCTCCGACTTATGGAGAAACTTTCACATACCTAATTTAACAAGGCCCACAGAAACTATGCTCAAAATCTGAATATGCTACAAAACACTTTTCATTTCTTACAGGCTCCGAGAAGTGAAATGGAAAAAGCAAGAACTAAAATTAATCATTAACAACTCACGTAGGTATCTCTCGGCACACTTTCCAAGCTGATCTTATCAACCAATGTAATGAGACTCGCCATACCTGTAACAAAACCAAAAGTTTATGAGACTTAAAACAAACATTACACAAAAACCACAATCGAGTCCAATCATTCGACGTATGCAAAATTGAGACAAAAAGATATAATTTCGATATAAAAAATGTCTGTTATTTTCCTGCTATTGTCCATCGCACTTTCTACTCATCTCTACGCCCACTTTCGATCAACTTTCAGAAATCCTGTAACAAAAGCCTGCCACGTGATCTTCCGTCTTCTAAATTCAAGCCACGGGCCTGGTAGGCCCCTGTTCCAGCTTGTTCACAGCTCCCTCAGCCGTTCTAAGCATGCATTATGCCAGTTAAGTGATGTGCAGAGGTTTGAAGAAAAGGGAGAACATCCGGTGGCGGAGGATGCGCAAGCCACGAGAGTAGGGACACGACGAGAAGACGGATAAGGCCTCGGGAAACCGAGAAGGACAAGGAGCACGGTGTTTCAGCATCGCTGCTGCCATCGCCGAAGAAACGGATGGTTCACGTAGAGACCCGGTATTACCATATTCACGAGTCTTCCATCTCGAAGTCAATGTCATGGTCCGACGGAGCCTCCGGGCAACGCGAAACGATCCCACAAGGAGCCTTGAAGAATGTCAGTGTCAGGGCCCCATCGGCCCCTGGGCGACACCAAACCAGTTCGCAGTCACGTGGACCACCGTCGTGTTTTGAAACAATATTAATAGCTGACCCGACAGCTGCAGCGAAAACGAACCTTCTAGAGCACTAATGGACCTTTCTCTTTAGATTTTTACGAAGCAGCTTGCGTACTAGCAAATACCAAGTGAAAATGACAATCTTTCGAAGAGAAAATCTCTATGTAAATACCTAGTTAGTCTACTCACAATTAGTAAATGAGGTGTTTTTCTTTATGGGGGTAAAAAGAGTGAAAGTAGGAATTTTTTTGCCATATAAAAATGTCTACGAGATTTATAGAGTACTTATCTAATAATAGGATACGCGATCTATGTTAAGAGAGTAGAATGATTTTAACAATAGATCAACAGAGCATGCCATACCTTAAACGACCAATCGATCATCGAATTACAGCAATACGAAGCCTAACAAGATTCCGTGAAAAATGTTTATTGATCATTAAATGAATCGATCTAGACGTGAGCGAGCAGCGATTGAAAAACAGGCCTGTCGAGTCCATTTCAGAAGCGTTCGATCCGCGGAATGAATGTAAGAGACATGGTAGTTTAAATGTTTATCGAGGCAGGAAGAATGTTGGCCCCTCATAATCGATTACACTGTACAACAGTGTGTCTCGTACAAGGAAAAGATCCTTATTTTTCCTCTAAGACTTTTCAGCAAGCCTTGAAACGAGGAAAGGAAAAGCTGTCCAACACTTTGCAACCTAATTATTCCTCTTACGCTTGCAAAACTTTCTACCGTCGCTACCACTGAGCGAGAGCAATTAACTTGCGCCACGTGACACGATTAAGAAGGCGAGATCGAGAGGAATGCGAAGGACGAGGCGCCGCGCATCGGAAATGGACAGGAAAATCGACTGTCTCTAATTATCGACTCTCCACGCGATTTTCCGAGCGCAAAGACGAGCGCTAATAAAGTGGCCAAGGAACCGAGGAACTTTCACTAGCGTGGCCGCTCTCACGTGCGTCGAGACGCCTTTAAAAGTCGCGTGTGTCGTGACTTGCCGCGCCGTGAACTCGCGTCACGGGCAGCGGAGAATTTCATTTTTCTTTCTCTTGAATCGAAGCTAAGGTCAGACCTACGTTCCAACGAAACTGCGGCACGAGAACAGCTCTACCCCTGAGCGAGCAGTAAGGTTCAATGCAAAATTACGATCTAACTATTTGCGTGGATTCGCGTAAACATAGGCTAAAGTATGTAAAGAAAGATGCAATTGCTATTAAAACGAACCTGAAGCGCATAGAAAAGTAACCAGAGTATTCATTTCTGGAATGTCTGTCTATGACGGTCCAATTCTACTGAAAATAGTACGGAACTCCTTCCAGCGTTCTGTCGAATTTATTATGACAATTATTACCAACAGTAGCACTGCATCAGAGATTTATCAGCCGTGAATCCTTAGATTGTTATTTAACACTTAATAGGTGGTCTATAGACAATGAAAAGGAAGTGGGGAATGATTCCTCTAATCGGAAATTCCACGATATCGTCACAGCTCGCAAATCAACAAATTTACTCGCTTGCATCTTCACCGTATCCGTTTTCATCGAACAGAGTCACAGGCTGAAAGCGAAAAGCAGTTTCCATGTGCATCCTACTTTCGCCAGGGCTGTCGCTCGAGCGTGCTTACACCTTCGCGTGGGATATGAACGTCAAGCTGTAAAAGTGATTCACCATGAGATGCACCCGCTCATCGATGCCTTTCCAATGGATTCGACATGCGACCGCGGTGATTCGATTCACTTTGGGATTGAAATGTAGTCGGTTCGATGGACAACGGACAATTGTGAAGAGTCTATAAGATTCTAACGTTTCTATACATATTACAGCTAAGATAAAGGACCTATAATCAACGAACCCAATAGTAATTTAAATAAGATACTACTGTAATAAAATTTTTAGCAATAATAAAGGGAAAAATCATAAAAGAGTAGTAACATTAAAAACTAAAGAACCTTTATGATTCATAAATTGAATCGATTGTATATCTTGCTATTTCTAACAAATATTTCTTGGACACCCGGTGTACATAGCCAGACTAGGCAGAATCTAGCAAAACTCCGTAGGAGTTGCGCACCGTGAGAGAGTTGGCCGACCCGTTTACTTTCTCGCGCGAAGATGTAAGCCGAAAGGGAAAAAATGACGGCGTCCGCGGAAAGGAAACACGTCGGATCGCTGTCCAACATCTTGAGACACGTGTTCGGCTATAGAAGCAGCTCTCGGGGCCAGGAAATATCGAATGTTCATGACGATTTCTCCTGCGGGAAAACACCTACGCTTCTAACAATTCATCCCCAGCGAGCATTAATAGTGAACCAAGAAATCGCTTTGCAGTTATTAACCGACTTTCCCGCGAGCTGTCGAGGCTAAGGAAAACCGGCAAAGTTGAATGGAGAGCTGGAATGCGACAAGTGGAAATAAAATGCTGTGCTGATCGGTCATGGGAGGAGAGAAAGCAGGATCACACTGCCTTAACAAGAACGATATAAGATATTCGATAACACGTGTCGAAGTTTTAAGGGGTAATTTTACATGCTAAAATAAGATGAGAATATAGTAGAAGAATTGGTAGTCTCAGATTAGACACAGCGAAATCAGTAGAATAACTCCCAGATAAGACAGCCCGCAACCAGTAGAATAAGTCGCAGGTCAGACACATTCCACTCAAACTTTCGACGTATTGGCAATAATTAATAACTCTGAGTATTATTTAACACGTTTACAGTTCTCTAATCTACATGTGGGTCACAGTAACGTGGCCTCTGACAATATTTTTTCTAAAACATTCTGCAGTAATAATAAAAATTGGAAGGCCAAGATTCAAAGACGTTGCTCCTATAAAGCAACATCGAGCCCAGCCATCAGTCGAGCGGCATCAAACGCAGCGCCAGTCAACACCTAATCAACCTCAACTAACTCCGCTGAACGCTACAACCCTCTAAGCAGATAGTTTGAAAGCCACGCCTATCAAAGACACGTTTCAGCATCGGACAAGCTGTTAGACGGGCGAAAACGAGCAAAACGGGCAGACAGCTGCTCGCTGCTCGATAATCAACGAGCGCATCGCGCAAACTCAGCCTGGCCGCAGGCCTAAGCGCAGATTCCTGTTTCCCTGACTAGAACACGTCCGGCTAGCGATGTAATTCTGTGAACCGCAACACCATGCTAGCGTAACGCGCGCGGCAACTCTACGCCAGATCCTGATTCACTGTACCAGCTTATAGGGACGAGTCCTGTTCGTCCTCCCCTCGCTACGGTTTTTACGCGTCGGTGGTGCATCCAGAAACGAAGCCGGCATCCTCGCCGCTGCACAGAGTCAATTTTACTCATTAAGGCTAGATTCCTGCACGAAGCATGTGGCGAGTGCTGGGGAGAAACTAGATCCCGAGGTGGGATAGCTGCAGGGGCTCACGGTGCCGCGCCGTAAACAGGAGCAGGCAAACGATACCGTCTCGCGAGACTCGCGTGAATTCTGTTTCTACGCTTCCAGCATGCCGAGAGGCTCCGTAAAAACGCACCAGCACGCGAGTTCCCTCGGCTGGCCTCGATTACATTCAGGAAAAATTTCATTCGTTTGCCGAGACGTGAATGGAAGACGAGGCATTTGGAGACAGGATTGTGGCTGAGTGTGGGATGAGGGATTGTGATTTTAGAGAACTGCGTTTCAGGGAGTTTCGAGTGGGGACATTTTGTCGGGGTTAAATTAATATATGGACCTCGAAGCCAAAGTGTATTAAGCCACGCAGAAGGTAAGTGGAGTTAATATACTTTAGCTCTGGGGTCCAGATATGGGATACCTACGTCCTACTTTTCCTATACTTCAGCAATTTTCATTTTTTCTCATTCTAGGGACTTAGGAATGCTTCTATAATATTCACGATATTACCACTACTCCAGCAGGTAAGTGAACCACAAATTAAGGCAAAGATCAGAGAGATACTATCAAACCAGTGATCAAGATAAAAGTATATACTCAATAAACACCACAACAAACTATCCAACACACATTGTATCCATGAGATCAACTCACTTAACTAACAACTTCCACTTTCCCAAAGTATCGAAATTCAATCCTCAGCAACCTCCCACTCATCCACTCAAAGAAAGCTCGACTGCGTTTTGTTAGAAGAAATCCAGGAGACGAAGTGAAACCAGCGAAACAGCACCAAGGGAAAATAGGACGACCAGTCACATACCTCTGCCCCCGAAGTGAAATTCTTATCGAGAGGAAACGCGCAGAACTCTCGAGCCAACGTGCAGCATAGTCACGTTTCCTGACCTATCCTATAAAGAGGGAGACTCACGAAGTCATCCACGAAATTCAATTTCTTTTTGTTCTCGGCTTGGGGCGGCTAGTAAGAGCCGTCAGGCACGTAGACAACCCACGATTATCACCAACTAAAAAATCATTCCCTCGGAGGCTGAACGTTGCCAGCGAATAGTAACGCGAGACACAGAAACCGGGTCAGATAATAGGAGGCTGAAAGCAGAACGAAATTGGCCCACCAGAGAATCCAGCTGGATTGTATTTACTGGAACTGCGACCGCCTCGGGGTGGAATCGTTCCGAGAGGATTTCAGAGCTTCGATTCTCGCGTGCATGGGATATCTCTGGGATACTTCGGCCATAAAAACTTTAAGGGACGATATGGGAATTGGTGTTGCGAGAGAGGAGGAAAAATTTCGCGGGTAATCGCGTCGTAAACGATCTTGGTTATGGAGGAAGAGCACTGAGAGTAGCGAATGGGATAAAAGCTTAGTGAACCTATGGGAGTGATGATAATTGGAAAACGGTATCGGATTTTCTTAATGAAACCTGTGGATTGTTACCTATTATTCGAATAGAAGAAAGAAGTTAACTAAAACAGAGTAGGACTTTCGGTTTAGACACCTCTGCACTTTCATCTGAGTTTATCTTTCCTATTAAAAATTAATATCAGTACTGTAGTATGTCTTCTACCATTTGAAAGCTATGTACAACGCGATAGAAGCATACAACTGCCACTTATCGACGTGACAGTGCAAAGTAAAAGTGGGTTGCGACTCGAAAATAATAGCCACCTTCGCTTTCATAGAAAGTGAAGGCACACGAACTCCTGACCACTATCGCAGACACAATAAAACGACGCGAAACTGCTCGCAGCAGATTCTCGGCGCTCGAGGAATCGGTCCTCTGGCCATGTTCTAAAGCGAGCATAAAATTAGATAAACCGAGAGAACAAAGGAGGCAAGGACCACCCACGCTTGGAACAGTAGCAAATGTATCGCGAAAGGGTCGGCGTTTAGAGCGCATCTATTGCGGTTATCATAGAATTTACAGCGTCATTAGTTATAATGAAGCCGCATCTGAACGCAGGAAACGTGCGTAAATGATGCAGGGAAAATAAAGGAGCGATGCGTAGAGCATATGCGCATAAGCGAACGTGACTGGAATAAAGTCTACGCGGCGCAGTGAATCAGATGGCACAGATTCCCCCAGCGAGACGAAGACGTCTACGTCAAAAACGAGCCCAGCGGTTCGAGCAATCTCGATTTCATATCGGCGCACATAAATCTGCCCGGATGCGGCATTATTAAATCCACCGGATCCTAGTTGCATTCAGTCGGCTGGACAAATATGGAATCGCAATAAAACGTGGGTTCATAGTCGATCGACGTCCGAGGAGCCACGATAACAACGTCGTTTGGGAACCATCGAATCGGTGTTTCTGGTAACGCGAGCTTCTGAGGTAACAAGCAACGCGTTTACATATTTATAGGTGTTAACGTCCTCGTTTACATGACTGAACGTTTCAATCATGCCCTCTGGAGATTCTGTGGCCGATCGCTGTGAGATTCAAGTGCCACTTTCTCCTAGACCTTACTTGAATTAGATTGGTAGCTCGATTAGAAGATGATACAGATCACTAGGTGGCTGTTCTACACACGTTTCATCTCTTTTATTATGGTAGAGTGGGCTACTAAATCAAGCAGAAATTGTAGCCTGGAAGAGCGTAACGCAGTAAACTTAACCAACACTTTACCGCCACTGTTCACGGGGATAGTTTCATCATCATACAAAATAAAAGCAAAACCACACTAGGATGCAGCGTATCGATGATCAAAGGTTCCAGGTGCAAGTCGGGACCGTGTGGAAAACAATTCCGACGTTAGCACTGCAACTAGCCTCATCAGGACGCACTGAATTACGATACTGATGGTGTAATATGTCAGAATCATTTTTCACATGGACACGACTCGCACCTGGGAGCCTTGGCTATCGATAGGAACGCTGGACGTGAAAGCTTCGGATCATCAATCATCTCCTATATTAAACTCCAGTCGAAAGTTTTTCTAACCTACGAAATGCGGTCGAAGGAAAGGTAACCTGATCGATATACTTTCTGATCCACTTTTGCAGACGTTCTCTTCTAATATTAAAGAAATACTATCAGAGAGGACAGTTAAAAAATAGAGGCAATACTTAGTAATTTGGACAGAGATACTAGGATCTGGTTACCTAGACTACTGCTAGGACTCAGATAAGTACTAGGACTTAGGTGTCTACTAGGACCCAGCTAACTACTAGGCATCGGGCAACTACTAGGGTCCAGACAACTACTAGGATTCAGGTAACTACAAGGGTCCAGGTGACTACTAGGATCCAGGCAACTACTAGGATCCAGATAGCTACTAGGACTCAGATAGGTACCAGGACCCAGCTAAGAACTAGGGTCCTGGTACTCAAAACTGTGATTGCAACACCTAGGTATCACACGGAGGGCATCTAAAAGCAACCGTGGCAGCGTAATCGAAATGGCCACAGAGATACTGTGATAATACTAACGTCGGCTCGCGGTCTCGACCGGAACATTTTGTAGGGAGATTCAAGAGCAGCACTGGCTGCTCTGGACGAGATCGTTAGATACGAGATACCTAGAAATGCCAGGGGAAAGAAACTGGCGGAAAGGGAAGGAGAGAGAACAGTGGTTGCTCTATAAGCCACCTGCAAAAACCTGGATGGCAACCTGTTCTTCGAGCACCGATCGCGCATCTACTCGAGCTCTCTCTTGACTTCTGTGATGAAACTTGATAATACAGTAGGAGCCACACTCGCCAATGGGAAAAAGGAAATTCCTCTTTTTCCGTCGTCATCCTTGGAACGATGCTTTTCTGTCAGTGTGAAAACGCCGAGCCAGTTTTTACTGGATGACTATTCTCAAATCTACTTTCCACGTTTCTTCTGTGTTAATAAATATAATATTACACTCCGTGGTACACGTTGCAATTCAGTATGTGGAAACTCTCAGAAGATGGAATGTTATAAAACTGAGTAATTTTTGTAAAAATGATTTTCAGTAATTTCATATCAATGTAGGTACGTGAAAATATCAGTCAGGTATGTAGGGAGTGCTGGGATCCTCAAAGAGTCCCTATTCCTTTAACATCATACCTTTTATCCTTCGACTAGCAGCACATCCTGTTCTCCGTTTTTGTATTCCCATTCCTGTCCAGAGGAAAAGGACATAGCCTTCAGTATGATTGCTGCTGCTCGTCGGCTTTTTCTTACATTTGCGTGGCATTCTTCAGCCTGTTCTTCGAGAGAAGAGATTTTCTTCGAACGAAAGATTCTACGAAGTATTCTAAAGTCTAGCAAGAGCAAACAGCGGAGAGCTCTTCGTGCAGTGGTCGCTTTAAATGCCGCTCCAATTTGAATAATTAATGAGGAACGGAGGACGAGTTTGCTGGGATCATTAACATCGAAAAAGTCGTCGAACGAAGATCTAACAGCCACTGTTGACTGTATAGGGAAAGTGAAATTAATTACTGAAGAATATCGAAACTGGTTGACGATTTTTCATGCAACATTTTGCACTCCAAGTATGTCCAGTAACTAAGAAATTCTGGAATGGTACGAAAGTTAACATTTTAATTGACTATGAGAAGTCTAAGGGAAGATCAGCTTCTCTTTGGAAATGTGAGCACGGTACGCTTCCTATAGTTTCACTCGAGTACATGTTCCAATGAAACCGAAGAACCATCGCGTGGCTTGTGAGATCTTAATCAATCAAGGAAGATTGTATCAATCTTGCGAAATATTTATCCAGCTTGCGCGCGTGTAATACATCAGATACGCACGGTGTCATCAAATTTCGTAACTATGAAAAGCCCAAGTTTTTTCTCCGAAACAAGCCAGATCAAGATTTGCAGATAAACCTCGGCATGCTGCTCTTGAACCGCGTTTTACAATCTCGGGTTAACAACTTTCTCCGATCTTGAGAGGAGATCTTCCTCTCTTCTGATTCAACGTGCTTCCACGCCCAAGGACGATTTGTGCTACTTTTGTCAGCGAGTAGAGAGAAATATGATATGGGAGGCAAGAGGACTCGTGGGATAAGAAAGCCTTCAACTATTTGTCAAAGAAGCTTTAGTGACTCAGACAATATCTTTTGCAATTGTGAAGGAAGACGATTACAAATGACAAAGAGGACCTAGGAATTGTAGGGCCTAACAAGTGACAACTTTGACATGAAGAGACCTAGTATGTAATAGTGAGACAGTGTGATAAAGGCATTCTCAAGCTGAGATCTTTAAAACTTGATACAAATGTTTCTAAATCCATTATGGACATGTCTGCACAGACATTTGTAGGTCTCAGGATATCTAAAACTCTTATATAAAAATCCCTAGCCTCCTAGGATACTTCTAGCCTCTTCAGAACCTTCAGAATATCTTCAGGTCTTCTTCAACACAATCAAAGTTTCGAAACACCTGTTGGAAGCGTTTCCACTCAAAAGCACAGTACAATGAAACGAAAGGAAACACGGCGCGAGAAAGCAGTATCCTCCGCGTTTCCGGTGTACAGAGACATTCCTGAGAGCTTGTTTAAATGCAGGCTGCATTCGGTTGCCTTGAAACTACGTGCCGGTTATGTCATGCCAGCGCAAGTGGGCCACGCCGACCCTTCCCTTATTCCCAGCGGACCAGGACACTAGACATACGCACCGTCACGAACTCAGCGTCTTCGCGGCTCGGTCTTTATCTCTTCTCACCGCGAGTAGCTGGCCTTTTGTACGTAAGAGTTATTCCTCGGTTAAGTCCGTCTTGAAGAACCTGATTTCCCTCTTGTGTCACTCTTGCAACGTTGTCAGCTGCTCCAGCAGCGTTCAAAGGTCAAAAGCAGGGCGTTTGTTTGTTTACGAGAGGCAGGGAGGTATAATTGTAAAACGTGGAGCTCGCATGAAGACATAAGACACGTGATTCTCTGCTTGGAGACACTCTGTGAATAAATTATATCCGTCGAGAAATACCCCAGTGCCACTTGTTGCGTCCCAACGCGGAGCCAACACTCGAAAACGTCCTCATCGATCATCAGCAACTTGACTGGCTCGCAGAGTTATTCCTCAGACGATTACACGCTAAAGGAACGCCCCCTTCCTATCGACGCAACGATAGCTGAACCATCAACACCCAGAGGTGTTGTTAAGAGGCCGATTGGCTCGATGAGACCAGAAAGATTAATTGATTACCGTGAGACCACGCTCTCGGATACGACCTCGTGCAAGCTGCATCCTCGACGTCTTAACTCCCACCCCCTTTATTTGGTTACCCAGACCTTATCTCGACGGACCTCGGCCAGCGCTGTCGGCGTTATTACCTCGCGAACCGAACAATCATCCACCGGCTCGAACAACAATGTGATAGACATAACCCGTGACCCGAAACCCTAATGAGAGGACTCGGCTCCTACGAGACCTGTTCCCGTGGCGATGTAATCAGCCCGTTGTGTTCGGTAAATTGGATTCGATGATAGAGGGCTTTCTGCATTGTACGCTCTGATGCTCCCCTCGATCGCGTGCTCCGCGCAAATCGACTCGCGTTAACTCTGCATCCTCTCGTAGGCGATATTTGACGCGTGCTTCGAACTATCAAGGATTCGTGCTGAGGCAATTTACACTGCAGGGCAAAGACTGCTTCGTAAATTAGAGAAATTTCGAGATAGATGGGTTCGATATGAATTCAGATGAAAACTTCTGGCTATAGTGGAATTCATTACGAGAACTTCTGACAAAGACAAGACTTTCAGAATTGAGTTATAACTTTATAGTGTAAAAAAAATAATATCCCTGCAAAAGAAACAGTCAAAAAAGTTTATCAAGTTCCTGAAAAGCGTCCGACATTGGATAACATTTAGGGAAAAACTACCCACTCTTTCTCAACCTGTTATGGAGTGTAGAATTTTTTTGGGAGAAGTTCAATGCAGGCATATGAAAGTAGAGGCTTTATCCTTTAAAATGAGTCCAGGCTCACTTCTCTGCGATTTTTTTTGGCGGAGTTACAGCTGCTCAAAGATTTGCATTTTTTTCGATGTCTGGACCACTGCCTGATTCTGAGGTCTCTGGCTCACTTTTCCTTCAGATCGTGATAACTCGGCGAAAAAAAATCGCAGACCGCTCGCCAAGGTCTCATTCGAAAGGGGAGAGTTCCGACTCTAATATCTCTGCAAAATAGATGGCAAAAAAAATTTATCAGGTTTCTGAGAGTCGCCTGAAGTTGGAAAACATTTGAAGCAAAACCACCCTCTCTCTCTCGGCGAGTCATGGACTGGAGAATTTTTTCTGAACAAGTTCAATTCAGGAATGTAAAAGTAGAGGCTTTACCCTTTAAAATGAGACCAGGCTCACCTCCCTTCGATTTTTTTTAGCGGAGTTACAGCTGTTCAAATATTGGCCACTTTTTAGGGTCCTGGAGAACTGCATGATTCTGAGGTCTCTGGCTCACTTTTCCTTCAGAGCTCGATAACTCGGCGAAAAAAAATCGCAGATCGCTCGCCAAGGTCTCATTGGAAAGGGGAGGGTTCCGACTCTAATATCTCAGTAAAATAGATCGCAAAAAAAATTTATCAAGTTCCTGAGAGTCGCCTGAAGTTGAAAAACATTTTGGAAAAAACCACCCTCTCTTTCTCGGCGAGTCGTGGACTGGAGAATTTTTTCTGAACAAGTCCAATTCAGGGATGTAAAAGTAGAGGCTTTACCCTTTAAAATGAGACCAGGCTCACTTCCCTGCGATTTTTTTTAACGGAGTTACAGCCACTCAAACATGGGCAATCTATAGTCCGAAAATAGTAATCCTTTAATTTTTCTGTAAAGTACATATAATAAATAATCAACATTAAATTTTTCTTTAAATGGGAATTTCGAGATTTCCTATCACACAACACACCTTCATTTAACACTTGTGTAAATCATTGAGAAATGAAGTTATATTTATCCCAAATGCTGCTTAGCGTAGCAAGAATAAACGCGGGGCTTGAATCGCATTACTTCATCGCTCGAAATAATGTAGTAGCCGATAGATAATGGTGTACCAACTGTCGTAGGCATTTGATGCCGACACGGTCCATTCGCGAGCCACCTACATTAGAAGTGCAACAATGGCGTAGGGACTGACTCTGTTTCGCCTTACTACACCCGTTGCTCGTTGGCATTTCCAGTAAAGATAAATAAGGAACTCGTTTCGACTCGTGTAAAGATCAAGATACCCGCGTCGCATTATTATTTGATAGTACGGAGAGTAGATGTAATGTTATACTACTCAGAGTGGGAGCAAATTGAATGATTTCGACGCCACTACTTGCTTCGTGTAGGCGGAGAGCAGTCGGACTGTGACTGTGTCAAATACGTGTGACATTAGCTGCACTACTATCTCTGCTCCACTACTTGTAGATAATGCGGCGAAACTAAGTACAGGGAATGGTGTTGTATGTTCGCGATTGATTATCTGAGTTGCAATCTGCGAGGTGATCTGTGCTTCACGAGATAGTTTCTGCTTGTTACATGCTGCTCCCAATTTTACTCGCTGAAGTAATCTTAAAACTTAACACGCTCACTTTCTTCTAACGTAGAGTGCATTGCTATGGACTGTACTATACGTTTTTTTAATTGGCCCCAATGTCCACAATTCACAGTCTCCAGTGACAGAATTGTAAATTCGCAATTTTAGTTCTACCATTCTTGTAACTCATGATTTACCTATAGTGCAATTTCAATAAAGATACAAGAACAGCTGATGAACAGGTGCAAGGACAGTAATAGGACACTTAAGCATAATGACGCTCTCGAAACTATGCGGAAGTTATGCCACGCGTGAATAAAGAACTCGAAGGAACAGCCACTATCGTAAAGTGGATTCCAGCGGTCGCGATTATGAAGAGCGCAAGTACTTGCTCGCAAAGGAAGCCTCGTTACCCCTGATGCAAATCACGCCTTGCCCTGTGTCTCAACATCTGTTCTCCAGAACTGCATTTCTTCGTACCCCTTTACCGCCGATAACAAAGTCACCACGAGGACAGTGAAATGAGTTAGCGGACCATGAAACCGTAAAGTCAATCGGAACGAACCAAAGAAGATGGAAATTCCTTTCACCCAGTTTCTTGCAAACTTCAGTCGACCTTTCTTCCAAGAAAATCGCCAAGAAGAGTTCCTTCACCTTGAAATATTAAATCACCGCGGCGAAGCGAGTGAATCTTCTTAAGACAGTAAATTGGATAAGAAGAGGCTGAGACGTCCGGCGAAGGACAACGGATAACAAGACACGGCTGGCTTACCGACTGCTAATATTCAAATGACCGTTCATTTGCACGACGCGTCCTGACGAGCCCATTTTTGTTCCCTCGTCCATCCAGCGAGACAACAACAGGCTGCGTGGGTTACAAGGGCGGTGAAGGATTGCACCCACAAGAAGCAAGAGCAATTTGGGACTCCCCACGTCGCCTGCGCACTTAACATCGCCATTTCGTGTTCTCTCGGGCCGAGCTATAAATCAAAAGCGGCCGCAGCTCCGATGCGCGCTCCTCTACTCCTCTCGGTCTGCGCGGTGAATGTAGTGCAAATTTTAATTACCGCCAATGCCATTCGCCACGCCGCGATCAGCGGAGCGGGGATCAAAGAACCGATGGGGCAAAAAGGGGGTGGATGAGCAGCGTTAGAGCAGCGGGTAACAAGAACAAACATCCGACGATTTTCCACGGCGTGGGCAAAGAGTGGAAGCTGTTCAGCGGAGCAACGAGAGGAACTAGGTGTACGCGTAGATGATCAATCTCGAAGGCAAGAAACGAGGCAGAGAAGAGGAGAGCTCGCTAGACTAGTCTAACGAGATGTTATCCTCCTTTCCTAGCATTTTCTACTGTCCTCCTCTCGCGATCTGATCGGCTTCCCTCTGCACCTCCGCGCTCTTTCCCCGCTTCCACTGCTTCTTGTTTCTCCGCGAGGAGCGTACACCCGACGCGCTCCCTCTATATCTTCTTCCAGCCGCCGATCCCGATCCTTTCGGCCAGGCGACCGTGTGCATACTCCAGATCACGGCAGCTCGATATCGCGGCGAACGAGAGAAAGGGTGCAGCGAGGAGGGAAACTGATACCGCGAGCAGAACGACCGCGTCGCTCGTACGTTTAATGAATATAATCAAACGAAACGCCCACGAAAAGATTCGCCATCTGCCCCTCGCTGTCCCCCCGATCGTCTGAGCCAGTCTCGGAGGGGACTGGTAGACAGCGACACTTCGAGATCGCATCACGCGTTAAATCGCGAACCTCCTCTAGCGAGAGGCTCGATAAATCATTCCTGGAGGTGGCTACTTTGCGAGGACACCCTAATAATCGAGGCAGATACGCCAAACATTTATAACCCCGACACGGAATTGATTCTCTCCTCAGCCAATATCGTCCTGGGCATTTTTTAAAGCGATCAAGCGTGTGCTTGGACAGGGGTCCGCCTCGGGCTCTCTGGCGCTGACGATTCGAGGGTTATTTGTCTTGGTGTACAGCAGTCGTCAAACGCAATTACGTCTGATTGACTGGAAACGCGCGGTGCTGATCACCTGACCGGATACTGGGGATTCCAATTAGGGGAGCCCTGATCTCGGCGCTGATCTGACTCGGGGGATTATGGAGAGGATAACGAGAGAGTATTGGGATTGCTGGAGAAAAAGGGAGAAGAGTGCTTCCAGGTGAAGTGGATTCGAGATGCTGATATGATCTCTCCCAGTCTTGGAACAATAGCTGCTTCGGTGAAAGTAACGAAGAACTGGTGTCTTTTGCTTCGAAGGTTGAAAGTTCGCAAGTGACTTTCAATTCTTTGAAAATTTGGGTATCTAGGAATCGCTAGATCTTCTTCTTCTTCGATACCATTCGAGCATCAACGCATACCGATGCCCGATCGAATCCTGCTTGTGATCAAGAGCGTGAATGAAATCGCGCTGCCGATTGGCGGCTCACGACACGATATAAAGCTCGAAAAGGCACTGTTTGCGGTTCTGCGAGCAACCAGACCCCCGGCGAGGTGGTGAATAACGATTGGACGCCCACCAGCACGCCGAGAGGCGCGCATCGAGATCAGACACCGCTGCAAAGCGTGTTAGACACCTGAACTTTACGATGACATCCAGGTTTATGACGCGTTCTACCGCAAGTGAACTAGAAACCGTCGTGCTGCGAGGGAGGAAACCGTCTCGGCTAATTGAATGTCCGGTTTAGAAAGAAACGACGACAGGAGGAAGTATGAGAGGACATCGGCGAGTGGCCTGATCGTTCGAGAACCTCAGAAGCGGTTATGAAATATCGCATGAGTACGTTGGAAGAAGAAATACAAAGTTGAAGGCAGAATTGTAATTTCCTCTGCATGGAATCATAAATTACAATAATGGCTAAGATTTCTACGGAATCGTGAGGATACTGACAAGTATCCTCGTCTCAGAAATGAGACACAACTACCTTGTTTAATGTACTCTATAAATTACTGAAATTATGAAGATAGAATCAACTGAAATTAGAGTTTCATTTGAAGAAAGTTAAGCTTCCATAAAATCTTACTATTTTTACCAAGTGGATTAGAAGCAACAAATCGTCTCAGATAATTTTTACCCAGCGAGAAATAATTCAGATGTAGAAGACTTAGACCCATCCCTGCTAATACAAGGTCTGAAAGGCGGACTCGATGAAAAGCAAAGCTAAAAAGAGCACAGTTCTCGCAGCACGATGCACTGAATTATGCCAGAGAGGAATTAGCGAGATCCCCAGGGGATAGAACGCCCACTGGTGAAAGATGCGTTCCAGGATTAGTCTCCATGAAAGCGTATCTGACATCTGGGTTCCCAGTTCCCGTGCTAGTCAATTTCATAACAAGAGGGACAGACCAGGGGAAGTCCCACGTTGCTATCCGCGTAATCTACCAACGACTTACGGAATTTCCATTAACGTCTAGTTAGGAGATCGACGATCGTTGATGAACGACAATAAACGACACAGAGGAAAGGAGAACAATGCGTGTCTGGGGGCCAACGAATTGACTAAACAGGAAACCACGATTGCGCGATCACCGACCAAGGGAGTCGTACTCTGCTCCAATTTAATAAACCTTACCGATCCTACAAACCATTTCAATCTACCATTTGCTCCTTTTGCAACGTCCTTCTCAGATGTCATGAAAATTCATACGTTCAGTTAATGTCCCAATTGTGTGTCATTCGGAGCGAATTTGTAGAAGCTGTGACGAACCTCGTAAAGTTTACGACGCGAGAAAAATTTGTCTGACTCTCTTATTGCACTGTCACATTAAAACGTTTGGTATTTAACACCTTGCTAGGTAATGCTCGTAACGAATTTTTTGGAAGCATTCCAGTCACGTGTAAAGTGGCAAATCTTTTTTCTCAAAAGAGTCCTCTTGAATACGGAATTCGTATAAAACTCGAAACCAAGGCGAATCCGTGTAAATCACGAGTATGCTCGCGAACGTCGTCGAGCCACTCGGATTACGTGTCGTGCATCCAAAGCGAATCGAAATTCCACGGGGATCGATAGGCAGGAAAATTCAAAGTGCCGTGGCTGATCGAAGTGCCTCGAAGCTGTATTAGCAACTGTCTTGTATCGCCGAGGACACGTGTTGCGAGCGGTCAGTGAGCAAAAGGCAGCAACGAATAAATCAAAGATCGACCTCGTTCCTCCGACAACCAGAACAAATGATCACGCGAGCACACGGTCAACCACCGCCATTTGATTTCCATTAACGATTGCGTTTATAGACCCTCACGTAATTATGCGCCAACCACCTACGCTCCCTTCCACTCCTCCACTATTCCTTTACCCGAGTTCATTTATCGCCGAGACTTCAGCTCGGCTTTCCTGTTAACCAATTTGCATCACTTGGAGATATTTTTCTTCATTTCTTTACTTATTATCTTCCATCCAAAATTTCCAGAGAAAAGGTGGTCTAATTTTGAAATTTTAATTAAACCTTTAAAGGATTAATCTCCCTTATTTTTCTGTCACCATTATTCTTCTCATATCGCGTTTTCCAAGCAGAAGACGCACGCAAGAGGGCAAGGAACGTTTCGTGCGCGACCGAAGATCCAGCGAGCGCCCATTGATAAAACGATGGAGGCTCCTCCGTAGCCAGCGCGAATTAATTAAGACGATCGATGCATTCTCTACGACTATAGCACTCTCGCGATATGTACGTATGAAGCTGTGGCTTAAGCGTGCCGTCCTGCGTGCCTTCATCCTCTTCCCTTATCTGGATCTCTGTGAAATGCGACGTGCTGTGTGTCTCTGGCGTCCGATGACCGATCGCAAGGATTTACCGCGTTCGTTAAATTAAATTACGCTGACTTGTCTTCAAGGCTCGGTTATCACTGATGAGAGACTCTGTATCTGCGATGCAGCACCTTCTTGCATGTGGTATTTATAAATCGACGGGATTCGTTTAATATATGTGGTCCAATTTTTTGAAGGAACTTGAGATCATAAATACACATGACAGAAAAATTAAACTGTCACTAATTTTGGACCGAAAAATTGCCAATGATTCAGAGAAAAACAACCCTCTCTTTCTCGGCGTGTTGTGGAGTGTAGAATTTTTTCCAAAGAACTTCAATATAGGGATAGACAAGTAGAGGCTTTACCCTTTAAAATGAGACCAGGCTCACCCCCCTGCGATTTTTTTTGGCTGAGTTACAGCTGCTCAAAGATTTGCAATTTTTTCGATGTCTGGATCACTACCTGATTCCGAGGTCTGTGGCTCACTTTTCCTTCAGAACGTAATAACTCAGCGAAAAAAAATCGCAGATTGCTCGCCAAGGTCTCATTCGAAAGGGGAGGGTTCCTACTCTAATATCCAAGTAAAATAGATCGCAAAAAAAATTTATCAAGTACCTGAGAGTCATCTGAAGTGGGAAAACATTTCGGAAAAAACCACCCTCTCATTCTCGGCGAGTCATGGACTGGAGAATTTTTTCTGAACAAGTCCAATTCAGGGATGTAAAAGTAGAGGCTTCGGCCTTTAAAATGAGACCAGGCTCACTCCTCTACGATTTTTTTTAACAGAGTTACAGCAGCTCAAAGATTGGCCACTTTTTGGGGCCCTGGAGAACTGCATGATTCGGAGGTCTCTGGCTCACTTTTCATTCAGAGCACGATAACTCGGCGAAAAAAAATCGCAGACCGCTCGCCAAGGTCTCATTCGAAAGGGGAGGGTTCCGACTCTAATATCCAAGTAAAATAGATCGCAAAAAAAATTTATCAAGTTCCTGAGAGTCGCCTGAAGTTGGAAAACATTTGAGGCAAAACCACCCTCTCTCTCTCAGCGAGTCATGGACTGGAGAATTTTTTCTAAACAAGTCCAATTCAGGGATGTAAGAGTAGAGGCTTCAGCCTTTAAAATGAGACCAGGCTCACTGCAGTGTGATTTTTTTTCACGAAGTGACAGCAGCTGAAATATCGGCAATGTTACAGTCCAAAATTAGTGATTCCTTGATTTTACTGAAAGGTGTACAAGTATGCTTTCGAGGAAACGTGGTGATTGAAATTTCTTTTGAATTGTCTTGCTCTCAAGGTCAGTATAATGATGCTAGATATCAGTGGACATCGTCAGAATAAAGCTATGGACTGTAAGGCAGCATCTTCAAGCGAGCTACAATGAAAGGCAGCAAGGATCTATTGTAACGGATCCAGGCAGCTATCCTCGGCATTTTAAAGCGTCTCACGGTCAATTACTTCAGTCAGTCGGAAGGTTAGCAAAGCCTAGAGGCATAAAACTCATGGATCCGTTCATGGATCCGCGATAGCTCAAGTTTTACAGACGACTTTAACAAGGAGACTGCCTCGACTTACACGTTCCTGCAATTACTTTTAGTGTTATAACAGCTCCTATGATGATGCTCGTATAGCGTGCTCAAGGGAACCGTATGCGACGTAAAAAGCTAGTTTTCTCCAACGAGCTACGCCGAAAGTGTGTTGGTTGTAATACGTCGGCCATCGTAAAGCAGAAATTATTAAGTGGTTCGTAAAAACAGGAGTCGTGCACGACTGGTGTTCGAGAACAAAGCCTTGTGCTTCTTGAACCTCTAGTGACAAGGTCTGACCCATTGTTTCATGAAAGTATAATGTTATTTTACGGTACGAAATAACTTTTGTACGTGGAATGAAATTAATCTGAATCTCCAAGTGAATCAGCTTCGAACACTAAAGCTGTCTCGATATATTCGCTCTATGATTCAATTTTCATCACCACACGGAGAAAGTTTCCAATTACTTTTAACAATGACATCAAACGTTAATTTCATTAAAGCGTTAGAAAGCATGCAATATGTCACACCTATCGAAAGCAAAGCGAATCGATCTAAAAACTCGTATCGCAATTTCTGTGGGCACTCGAGGATTGGGTTAGTGGAACAGTAGTTGAAAGGACGCAGGAAAAAGCAGACTCCACTGATTCGCTCCGGTTCTACTCGATCGTAGGATGCTGCTGCATCATCGTCATTTAACAGGATACTAATACAGAGAGGATTCTATGGCAGACCTTTAGCAGATCCTCTAACATAATTTATCTTCCTCCGTACTTTCAGGATGCTCGGTATGCTTTAATGAAACGAAAATACGCTCGTTGCCTATGGCAAACAGAACGTTAATTGTCCGAAGAATAGGCTGTTCCATGAAAATCCTCTTTAATGAATCGGGTCAATGATGTCGACTGCATTGATATATCAGTGTCAGTAGAATCGAACGTAGGTACGTCGAGGACTCGAAGAATGCACGAAATTATGTCATAATTGAAGTGTGACAAGGTGCTCAGCTAATTAACTCGCGGGGCAGATGCTTACCTTCGATTAGAGGACGTGTCATCGTTAGGACCGTATAAATTACACGCTGATAGTGAGGTAATAAATGGCGTATTGTTGGATTCTGAACCTTGACGAACGAATTTAGAATCATTAACTCGATTCTTAAATAAACTATTGAGAAGACTGGAGTTCCTCGACCTCTTTCCTTAAAGCGTGACGAAGAGGCACGCACAGATGTCGACATGAAATATGTAATAACAGTGTCGGTGCACGACGACACAGCTACGCGTGCAATTAGTCATCAGAGCAATGGTCAACGCAGTCGGACGTTAAGTGACCAAACGAGCGAATGAGGAAACGCTGTCAAATCGTCGGTTTCTCCGAAACGAATCGGCGAACCATCAAACCAGCGGCGCAAAAAAAAGTTGCACAAAAATGATTCCATACGGAACACGAAATACATAATGGACGGGGGTACGAGGCAGCCAGTAATGCCTTTTTACGTCGCGAAATGATAATAACCTAGCAATGACACTGTTTTCGCCTTGCGTAAATGGCCATTGAGCGGCGCTTTAACTCGCTTCCACGGCCCTCATAAATAGTACCTACAACCGCAATTCTTCTGCTGGGGAAAAGTTTCGGTTTGCCACGCGTGCAATGTAAAACGCGCGCTCCACGCAACCCGCGTGACGAAATTGACCCTCGCGAGGTTGCGAGACAATCAGACCCAGAGATGGAACTTAATTAGTCGACTGGGCGTCCTGCAGAAAAGGAATCTCCTTTTTAGGAAGTAAAAACAACCTGTGCAATACGTGAAACGAAGACTGAACTAAGTGCAAACTGCCTGCAACTTTCTGGAATGCAATTCCACCTCTTCTCCACATTTTTACTTATCATTAAACAATACAATGTCTTCCAATCAAAATTTCACCACCCCTATATTATGTTCACTTAAACCATCCCCCAATTCAGCTTTGAAACCCCCTAATCTACCTTCACTCCATTCCCACGTGATCCCTAATTCGCGTCAAACGACACCATCAATCCCGACACTGGCCTGCAGACATAGAAGGAACCAACATTCTCAGAAGACATCATCGACTATAAACCCGAGACGAGCAGGTCCACGGTTGCGCTTGCACGCACACACGTGATCCTATCTTCCTGGACACGCGTTCGTCGTGAATCGTGCACGGAGTTGACACGACAAAAATGCCAGCGGAGATGTACGCCGTCACAGTGAGACGCAGGTTATCTGAAATGAGCGCAGGCCGAGGTGAACCGTGAGAGCAGCTCCGCGCAATCGGTTTAGACGAGTTTGAGCTTTTTGCTCCTCTGCTCGGATCCGGTTGATGGATGGTGACCAACTGCTGCTATAATATAGTCGCGTCCGACGAGATCGAGTTCGACGCTTGTACGTGTACGATCGCGATCCTTTTTTCTGGTGTGTGCTCCTGCAGTCTGAAAACTCGACTCAGGGACACAGGGAAAAGAAAATTCCATGTCGTCGAATGATGATGAGCTCAGAAGCCTGTTTCCACCAGTTGTGCAAGCTCATCAGGGACCAAGGAGGAACTATTTTTATTCGGATGCTGCGCCTTTCATTGATACGTATGTAGATTTCATGAGTTTTGCTATTGTTCTCGCCTGTGTTTCACTCGTCACGAATTTTTTGTCTCTATTGTCTTCTTTATGAAATCCTTTCAAGCTGTTTCATATATCTCATAATGAACATTCTTCTGTTAGTCTTTATTTCCAATTCCATCGTGCTACATTCTTGTATTTGTGCTTATCAAATTTAACTCAAGTGAAGTTAAGAGTTTCTAGTGTTCGAATAAATCTTTATAGCAGTAATCCACTGGTTATCTGGTATTATCTTTGCCACCTTCAGTATCGTTAATTGTGCTTTTAATGCTACCCTGTTTACGGTGTTATAAAGTCGGTGTTATTACGAATAGGCACAGGGAGCCAGTCTCGATTTCAAGTTCGAGTTCGATAAGTACGCGGTTTCTGAGAAACACGTCGGTGTCGCCAGTAATTTTTCATCTGACGTTGCTTGGAAACCTGTTTAGAGTCGCCGCGATTATAGCCATGCGGCACTGGCTGACGCGCGACCGTACGTCCAGGGAAATCGCCATCCAATACTCCTGATTAACACTTTGCTACGCTGTGTTCAGCGCTGAGCCCTGCTAGACGACAGGGCAGAATACAAGCATAACAATTCGCTTAATATTTCTCGATTATATGCAATCATATTTCTGGCAGCAACTAATATCCACATGTTAGATACTGGTATAGGTATTCAGAGCCTCTGGAAAAATTAATTGAATGAAAAATCCTTTTTCCTTCTATTCTTAGATTTGTGGAGTTAATAACCTTCTTGTATGAGGATTGGTAAATGCACGATGACGTTCCTGAGATTCTCGAACCGCACAATGCTGTTGAACTCCCCAAATTAAAGGGAAAGTTTACAATACTCCATTCAGCTGCTAGCGTTTTTGAGCAAATTGTACGCAAGAACGAGAATCCTATTCGAATTCCGTAAAGCAATGGAATTGTTGGTAATTACTCTTCCGAGAAAATAGCTGCATCGGGACACGCACATTCGACATTCTTTTATAATACGTGTGGAACTACACCTCCAGTCCTTATAGCCTGTAATTTTTCGTGATTGTGAAACCAATTCATTTACAATGAAAAGTTGTTTTCTTTTAAATGATATGTTCCAACACAAATTTTAAGGGTTTTTGAGATCGACCAGCATTTTTCCCTGTTGAAAATTTTTGTAACAATTTAATCCGATCGCATCCCATCATCGATCATTGCTGGTTCTAGGCTTAATTGTACATTGAAAATAAATTGCATACACGAAATGAAGGGCTGGCAGATACTCCAAGGAGTAAGCTGCACCGATGAAATATGTCTACGAAGCGAATCTCCTAGATTCTCATTGCTCTTTAAATCTTGCTCAATAAATTTTCCGAGAACAGGGACCTCACAGAAATAAATCTAGCGTCTGAAGGCCGTCTCTGCAGGCGCTCTATTATAGACATACTTTATGTTGCAATATATTACAATTAGCGCTGCCAGAAAAATCCAAGTTAAATCTCGCTCCCGTTACACTGTTTCCTGTTTCATGTTCTGAAGATGTGCAGACTACACAAATCTAGATTTGCGTGTTTGCAATTGCCCTGTACATTTGTAATAAATACCATTCCCTCTATTCGAATAAAAATCGCAAGTAGCAGCAATGCTGCGACATGGAAATAAAATGAACGCAGAGCAATAACCGCGTCGAGAGATCCCAGAGTCATTTAAACTGGAATGAAAGGGTAGGTATTCCCTCGCGTTACCAACGCTGGGAAGTTATACCGAATTAATTGCGAATGGTAGGACTGTGCACTGTCAGCGGAGTATGCAAATACGACCGTAATTCCACATTATATTCGATACTGAACCATAAACCTGACGACTGTAAAGCTCCAACTACCATTGCCTCCGCAGAAACGACTGTATATGGTGTACCTTGCTTTCCATCCTACGCTGCACGATTCTTGCTAGACTTTCCCTTCCCTGTCTCTGCTGGGGATTTGCAAAACGGCAAACGATCTAGAAATCAAGAAAATCGAAATACAGCTGGGGGCAGATAAGATTAAATCTGCTGGTAAGATGAACCTATAATGCAAAGAGAAACTCTTTCCCATTTTTACTATAATGTGTTTGATAACATAATATACACCCAATGTCGACTACACCCGAACCTTCCTTCTTCGGATCCTCGAGTGGAAAAGAATCGCGAAAAGACTCAGTGGAGCTCAGCTTAGGTAGAAAATAAAGCATCCAAGAGAGAGACTAGCCTCGGTCCGACTATCTCTACTGGCCGAGCTGGTTGGTGCAATCATCGCTACCCCCCATATACCAGCAACCACCTTCAACAGCGGGACGTAACAAGAGGTAAAGCAAGTAGGACGAGGGGGTGCCGTGTAAGAGACTTTAATGCTTCGTATCACGAGAAAGAGAGACGGTACGCATGTATACAGCTGCGTATTTACGAACTGAACGTTATCGCACGAATTTGAGGCGTTGTCACGATTAAGGAGTACCCCGCTGTGTAACGTAATAGCATACAATATAATTGGATGGGATGGAAAAATGCTGGACCAACGAGAACTCGATGATAGTAAATTATTCGAGATGCCAGCGCTAGAGAAGGGGGCATAGAAACGAGATTACTGGAGACTTCAATGCGCACACCAGCGATGGCTCCTGAGATACTAAGTCTCCACGATTAGACAAAATTACTATTTTCAAAATCATTTCAGGATAACACATTTCCCCTATATTAATGCTAACGAATAAGTCGGTCGAGTCTGCTAACCTGAGATTTATTCTACTGATTTCCCTGTGCCTGACCTGTGACCTATCCTACTAATAATTCTACTTCATTTTAAACTTTCTGTCCCCTCTAAATAAATACCCCTTACAGCAGCCAAGAATTTATGTCATTTCATACTACAAACACACCATTCGCTTATTCCTACCGCAGGATGCCCAACACAATCGCGTTGCAACACTGTGAGAATTTACGTAGCTGGCGCAGAGAACAAAGTAGCCGATGGAAAAAGAAAGGAAGAGGAAGAGAGATTTTACACGGTATCGTGGACCGGACGGAGGCTATTCCTTACCGTTGTCCAGCTTCGTAATGATGGATAATGACATAGGATGCAAGTGACCGGTATAAACCTGCGCGTATTCAGCAAGAGGACCACAACGACGGTAACTCGTATCATATAAAATGGCAAGCGCAAACGGGGGGAAACGAGACTGGTGGAGAAAGAGAAGGAGAGTGGCATCCGTTTACCAGCAAGATTCCGCTTCACCTGTGCAGCTTATACAAGAGCGTCGTGTACTCGGCGCACGCTGTGTTACACAGCGGATGTAAGGTGCGCTGCCAGAGCACACACGTTACATCCTCTCTCCCTGAAACCACCTCCCTGAATTATCCAACACAACATCCCCGAGGCTCAATCTCTATAACGTGGCAGGACACGCTCTCTCATACCCATTTTCTGCCTGTAAGAACTTCATTTTTGAAACGGGCCCAAAGTTATATCGAATTCCCGAGAATCCTCGAGTGCTCTTTACGACGATCCAGGAACACGTTTCGATAACTTTCGAGCAAAATTTCCATGTTAACAAGAGAGTCTCGTGGATTACAATCTCAGTACCTAAGAGCAGATCGAGAGGTTTGTTCAGCAACTAGTATTCTCACACTCGAAAACCATTCGACTAGCCCAAGATCCAGAATACTCGCGTTCCAGAAAACGAGAAAGAGAAACGCGATTCCTCGTTTATGGATCGCGCCGATAAAAATCGTAATTATACCATCTATTTTGCTCCATAAAAATCTACTTGCAAGCGCGTTCCTGTGTACGAAGGAAGTTAGAAAGCGCTCCTCCCTTCGCGTCTCATTCTTAATCAACGTGCGCCGCGCGATCGTTCTTGGACGGTCAGCGATTTGCCCGTAGCTTCTACGTCCATCGCGTGTCAGTGAACACGGATCGTGGGTAATTGCAGGGTTTTAACAGCGAGCTCCTCCGTCGTTTAATAAATAGAGGCCTTGACGCCAGACCCCTGGCAACACTACTGGCTATTACCCTCGGTTCATTATTTTTGATTTTAATTATGGAGATGTAAATTAGAGATGAAGGAGCACCCATGAGGACCGTTCAAAATAGCCAATCGAGATACATTTTTCACGAGAATCGCTACAAATGGAACGCAGGTGTAATTGAGGATAGTTTTACAGAAACATTATTCAATACTGTCACCTAGTTCGACTTTCACATCTATCGACTATCGACCGCAGAAACTAGGTGTGATTGTAAACTACCTAGCCAAATATAGAAAAGACCTTCGTCTCAGGAATGCTGACTTTTGCATGTGGACTATCGGATGGATACTGAAGCTATACAATCTAGCAAATTTTTTATTCTGTAGAATTCTAGGACACAGGCTACTGGAACGTAAACTAGTTTCGACTATGGTTTCCCCCTTCCACAGAAAAATATAATAATGTCGATAAGAATGCCGATAAGGAACTGTAACGCGAAGCCGAAAGATTAGTAGATAAAGTATACTCGCTCCTCCCTTGGCTTAGAGCGAAATGTGGTCTTGCGAGTCGACTATACTGTTGCAGGACGTCTACCCCACACGCCCATTTCTTTAGAAGTATCCAGCTATACGAGCCTAGCCATTTACATTCACCTGTGCATGCTCGGGTTGCACGGCCGACCGATAATCGTCATTTTGCCTCGGCATCTTTTTAATTGCCGTCGCTGCCGTTCCTGCGAGCCTCGTCTCTTTTAATCCCGCAATTATCCATTAGTTTGTTTGCTGGTACTGCGAGTGCAGAACGAACCTTGATACACTGTTTTAAAATGGGTATATACTCAGAAGAATTAAATTAAAGACAATTACAGAGGAGAGTTCCTGCAAATGAATTCCTTACAATTATATCAAAACTGGTCTTCACCTAACGTCAGCGAACAGTATTGTTAAGCTACCTTCGACAAGTTTCCACGCACTATAGCTATCCAATTTATTTGTTACTATTTCTATATCTACCATTCTAGATGCTATCTCGACCGAGCATAATACGCTATTATGCGAAGCATAGGCTCCACACCCTCTCCTTTATAAGTATCAAGCACTCTGTGCGCGTTCGCGTTCACCTGCACAGGGGTACCACCCGATAATCGTCATTTTGTTTCTTAGCTACCTTTTTGAACGGAATCGCGCTGGAGAACCACCGTCCTCCCGAGTTTCTGTCGCGAAAATTTATTTCCCCGCGATCTCGCGGCGGTATCTCGAGGAAACAGAAAGACCACTTCCCTCCCTTCGGTTCTCAACGAAACCGAACACCCCGTACTCGTCCCCGTAACGATGTGTATTCGTTGCGTTTGAGAAGCTATGACAGCACAATGTTACTAGCGCCATTGTACTGTCAGGGATTTTTAACCTGTTTACCGAATCATTCTTGGTGCAGAAACACCTTCGGCGTGTTTGACTTGATAATAGGATCAGTCGTTCACTGGGTGTGCCTCCAGAGTATTTTGAAATTGCTGAACACGAGCTAATTGACTTTTTCTTGAGTAAAGGCTATATTTCCTCTGATAAATTGTTGCTACAAAGGAATTTTGCTTCGATTAACAGATTAACGGTGGGTAATAAGCTACTGTGCTCAAACATTAAAACTGAGTAAGGAAATAGAAACTGTCGCCTCGGAAGGTAATTATTGGCTCGTCACAGCGATTCCATGCACAAAAAAGGAAATGCAACGCGCGTTTTTCCGTCCACTCGAGTCCGAATTCGCACATTACTCGCCAGCAAGCGCGTGTTTATTTAGCAATTACACAACGACAACAGGTTTTTCTTTTCTACAAGAGGAAGTTATTTCCGTGCGTTCGGTCACGTTCAAGCAATGCTAAAAGCGAGAGCCGCGCGTCGAATTTCAGCAGGTCCGATCGCGGCTGACTCATAAATATTGCGAGAAGCATAGTAGAAAACATTTCTTATTTCCAGCGCTAGTGTTTATTGTCCAATTTTTGACTAAATAAAAATTAAAGTATGGTATCAGTTTAGTCAAAATGAACTGGTCTAGAATTTTTTCAATCAAAAAAGTGCAAACGAAAGAATGAAATTCTGGAGACTCTTAAGTGGCTGAAGTATCCATCAGTGTAACGATAAAAAAAATTTTTTAACGAGTCATTATTCTGCTCAACTGGAGCGAAATGACGGGCGCACTTAATACCTCGAGGAAGAATGCAAAACCATATCTGGCTCGAGAACCTGACCGAGTTAATATCCCTAATCACGGTCCCTGTAAAATTGTACCCTTCGAATCGTGAACGAGCGAAAGAACGTGTTTGCCACTGCTCGTAAAGTTCGCCGAAAAAAAAGAAGACTTTCCAACGTGCAGAAAATGCGAACATAAGAAAACGCACGTATTCGTTGCTAAACTACACGGTGAGAAAGTGGGCTTCCATTCACACGTCATTTTCTGTAAGCGAATATTAAGATCAGAGAGAAAAAATAGAAACGGCTGCTGAGTCATTTGCACTAAGTGCACGTGTAACACTAATGAAGAAAACAAATATCTATTAAAACATGAAATAGAATTTTAATAAAAAGTCTATAATTTTTGTAATGGAATATCTACTATAAATAACAGTTGATAGCGCATAATTAAAAGAGGAAAAAATCAATGATTAGTTTTTGCAGAAATAATTGTTGGTACGCATTATCTCACGTGCAACGGCGAAATAAATAATTAGACCGATAAAAATCATAGCAGAAACCCGATAACGCAAGGAAACTGGTTTGCCATCTAACTTTCAATGGCAAGCATGCATGATTTATTACAACTTCGTTTAAATCTTGTTTCAACCGTGTCCATACCCGCGACACGGACGAATGGCAAAGCTGTCCATACCCGTATAGGCGAAACCTTGAAATCCTTGCGTCGCGTTACACGACCATACGCGTAATACGTACAAGGCAATACGCAACACTTTAAGGAACAGGCCCCGCGACCGTGACGACTATTATCCTTACGATTACGCGTTCACCAGCCCACAACCACTGTCGATTAATTATTGGATTTCTATAATAAAACCGCTACACAACGGAAAACTATCGGGGAAAATATTACATTCTAAATGAAAATAATTGCTGAATATTGTGTCACCCATTCAGGTAGATAACTATTTAAAAATAGAAACTATGAACCCAATCTCTATTTAAAAATTCATTTGAATTTGAACTTTTGAATTTTTGAATTTGAATTTTTGAATTTAAATTTTTAAATTTGAATTTTTAAATTTAAATTTTTAAATTTGAATTTTTGAATTTGAATTTTTAAATTTGAATTTTTAAATTTGAATTTTTGAATTTGAATTTTTAAATTTGAATTTTTAAATTTGAATTTTTAAATTTGAATTTTTAAATTTGAATTTTTGAATTTGAATTTTTAAATTTGAATTTTTAAATTTGAATTTTTAAATTCAATTTGAACCGTTAAACCGGACGAAACGATAAATCACATTTATTCCATAGCAGCGTAACACCGTGTATCCGCGAATTAGAGAAGCGACACGGTGGGGTTAATCTTAATTAAATCTCGTCCGATCATTTAACATTGCGTGTACATTAATCTTCGAGGCTTCCTAGAGACCAACACGAAATCCAACGGTTTTATTCTGTTTGGCTTCTCGCGTGTTACTGGCTTCACACATACGGTAGAAATAGATAAGAGACCAGCTTGCAATCTTATACATAGACTCCCTTACCAAATCGTGCGAGAAGTTATCACTGCAACTTGCAGGATAGTGCTTCCTCGATTTGTCTTTTATTTTCTCACTGCGTATGCTTTTATCTTCCCACTGAGAATCCTTTATAGGAATGAAGTAGATAGCACAGAATGATAAACTAAATAGTCGATATTACTTTCCATTAGTTTACACGAAAAACGAAAGTCTAGGAAGATAATTAACTGCTCTTCCCTAAAATGACCTCCAAGTGATATACTAACGATGGCATCCACAGTCGTAAATAACATTAACGAATCGTAAACTATAGTATCGTTAAACAAATGCTCCAGGCGCATCAAGAATTATATTTACAGCGAACGATTCCTTCCTCCCAACAACAGGCTCGACACGTACGCAAGTACCATTGGCACCAAGGTTGAAAAAGAATTCTACGTTGGCAACGTTTACGTCGATGCATGCATATGCATCAGATGTCCCGCGAGACGCTGTCGCAAATTCTAAAATACCGAATGACCGTTTGATCCGCTTATCTGTTCACGTGCAGGGTTTTTATTTTCTAATCGTTACTCAATGAAGCAATACCTAAAACCGTGCAACATTAATACCATTGCAATACACTATTATTATTATTATTTTATTCCCATAGACTAAGATTTCACAAATTACTCAACTTCCCCCAAAAAGGATCCACCACCTGCTCTTTAAGCGAACCGGAACCGCTTTCAAAACTATAATTTCTTAATTACCAAAATAAATCCTTCATATCCTGAAAAATCCCATTCCCAACAGGAAGACCGTTAAAGTGACTCTGAACGATAGGTTGCACGCGATAGCAGTGCAGACACGCGAAATTTCGTCCCAGTGAATTTTTTTTATTGTTCATGATCACTCGTTTAGAATGTCTCCGAATCGGTCCCGCCGTGACCAGCGGTTTCGACACGCGCACGCGTTGCATCATATCCTGTATTGTTTCACACCGGCGCGCGGCAGCCGTGCACGTAGCCAGGGAGATCTTTAAGCGAGGAATTCCGACTTAATTATCGGCCGAGGTGAAACGATCGGAAAACGCGCGCACTCGGCTCGTCGAATTCTATATAACTCTGGCACGTTTAGCCCGATCGAAAGCGCGATCACGCAAGTAATTTGCACGCACAGTTAGACGCCTCGCAAGAGGGTTCATCGAGTTGGCGCACGACACCTCTAAGCGTCTGACACGCGCAGATACGCATTTCCGCCTTTCTAAACGAATGCAAATTAACCGAACGCGATTAACCCGATGGACGCTGTCCAACGATGACCGATAGCGACCATAGCGTTCCTGCCGTGGGAAGTTTTTCTCGAATACGTGGGTGGAGCCGCTTTGACCGAGATTCAGAGACGAGTATTAGCTTTGTCTAGCCAATTATGGGATTGGAATCGTATTAATTAGATACTAATCGCGGCCAGTGTAGACTCTGGCTAATAATTACAAGAATAGAAAGCAATTTCTTTGGTGGACTCTAATTTTCTACAATTTTCAGGAAGAGATTTCGAATTTTTTATGAGCACTTGTATGCAAATTTAATGTAATATTTATTATAGTTACGTGCTATTAAAATTGAACAGTGAAATCAAAGAAAGTAAGATGCTTCGCTCTGAATGAGGTAATGCAAATTTTTGCACGATACCTGGACGAGAGGGTCGATATCGAAACAGCAGAGACAATGCAGTTCAGCACGAGTTCATTGCTCGTCAATCCAACTAGAGCAGCAAGTCATCTCGCAAACACGTCTTCGAATTGAATTACGAGCAGGGAATTCGTGCGAACCGAGATTCATTTCGATGCATTAGTTATGCACATTATACATTCATTATTCTCTGTAGGAGTTCATCAATTATTCAATCAAATCTGAAGTTCCTTGGAACGAAAATGAAAGTACAGCAGCTTGAACGCAGCTTTTAAATTTATAGTGACTAATAACTCTTTGTTTTAAATATGTAAAAATATCTGAGCTTATGTAGTAATCTGTACATCCTGATGTTACAGGAATCAAGGAAAAATGAAATTTCCTCTCGTAAAAACTAGGCATGCGTTAGAAGAGAACTTCGGAAAGGCACAAGGCCTTAGTCGGCGAACGTATAATACTTTCACAGAAGCGTTAGAGCAAAGGTCATTCTTCCCCGGCAAATCCGAGACGAGTAACACAAAGTTCAAGCATTCACCGTCATAGTACTGATTTCGCGGCAGTGCAATTGCCATCCGGCGTAACAGAAAACATTGCTAACGTTTCTCTTTGTATTTGTCAGTAAGTATCTCCGCCTACAGAACCTCGGAACAATAAATAGAATACGAAGAATATGCTAAACTCAATGATTTTTCCTACACAAAAAAATCACGCGAAATAGGTTGTAAAATAATGGTTATAAAAAATCCTAACCGTCAGACAAGAAAGAGAAATATATTATAGAGAATAGCGCAAGGTATTAACATTGCTAATATCGTTCCTACGTTAAGGTCGTACGCCTCGAAGTAGCATCGTGACACACATCGTGGAAGAAGCATAAACGACACTTTCGATAATTTAAATGAGCGCCGACATTCAATGCAAATCGTGACGCGTATAAAATTAACCTCGTGTGGACAACGTCACGAATATTGAGCCCCATTTCTGGAGAACATGCTTTTTGCAATGTGCAAAAATGTAGACATAAATTTTATGTTGAAGAATACTTTTCTAAAAAACATTTTAGTAAAGGCGGAGAAATCGCAAAATATGTAAGAAAAGATTCTGTTCCTAGAAGGCTCATTTAAATTACCGCTATTGTATTAATAAAGTATTACCGATAAAATATTTGCGAAATAATGTAAACAATCGCCAACATGCAAATTATTTATGTCATATGAATATCTATTCACTATTGCCGTAACAAGTGACCGATTCGAGCTGGGACAGTATCACTATATAATACACAAAAGTATTTTTACTTAAGAATCTCTCAAAAATTCTAGGATAATTATATACCCAATATGGCGTCCTTCAGTCTTCGTTCGATCCAGAAATTCTCAAGTCACATTCAAATCAATTACTCCTTACTAATCAATCCAAAGTACCCTCTATATTTATAATATGTAATTTATCCACGTGGTCTCGTTAAAAAGATCGAATAAATGAAGCACGTCCAAGGTCGAAGCGAGGAAGAAACAAAAAATAATAAAGAATAATGGACTGACCTGTATCGACGCGGTGCCGCGCAGTGGTCTCGTTCGCTAGAAGAAGGTCGTCGTACTCCAGCGTCGTCGCATCCTTCGCCTGCACCATTACGATCACGGAGGTCACCAGCATCACCACCATCGTCACCACCGATCGGTTCACCGTCATCGTGGCAGGAAAAGCGCGCCCACCCGGCCACGAAAAGTCCGTTGCGCGACACAGTTGCGCGTCGTTCGATCACATTTTCCCGAATCGCGAAGATCGACGCTTCAGACGCGAAAGCTCGAATATTATCGAGCGCGGGAAGTTCGAATCACGGCGTGGCGGGCCGGCCGCCAGTCCTCGCATATCATTAATACGACTAAGCCACGGCGAGGCGAAAAGGCCACGGGAACGATTAAGAAAAATTCGAACTCGGTACGTAGTTACTGGCGCGCATCTTCTAAACTAACGAAACGCGGGTAGAAGCCGTCTACGCGTGCCCGATGCGTGCGCAGATCGAAGCAATTGTCATAATTGCTGCGCACGCAGGACTGCGTACGAAACGAGTGCACCGTTCACGGATGAGAAACTCGAGGTCGGTGAAACTTCGCGAATCCTTGGCTCGAAGCGTAACCCCCTGCCCCGATTCCTGTCCCTTCGAAGGGCTGTCAGTCCCTGAACATCGCGCCGTCGGCTGTCACTCGTGCACACGTAACAGACCGGCCGCGAAAATAAAAACAGTCGGGTTAGCGCGTGCTACCAGTTTTAAAAGAAGTGTGCGCCGCACGAGCCCATGCCGCACTGCTAGAAGGCGGTCAGGTGTTTCAAGCACCCGCCACGCGACTCCACCGCCATCTGTCCACCTATCACCGAACACTCGCGATCGCGTCAACCACTGCCGCGCTTTTCACGCGCACGCTCCCCTGCACCTCCTCCCCGCCGTGTCACGTGGCTGACTCGCTTCATTCATGGGACAGGTCCTTCGCGCACCACGCGCTTCACGCGACTGAGCGCGTAAACGTCGCCGACTGGACCTCTACGAGGCTTTGTTTATGTTATATTATTCTGGCTACGATTTTTGGGCGGCTGTTCCTGAAATATGAGAAGCAGATTGCTATATTCTAGGAATACATTGTCTGTCATAACAAACATAAAAGAGGGGCGATGTAGAATGAATATAAAAGTTAATTAAAAACTGTTTTGTTTTATTTGAAAGTACTGCTATCATAGTCATGCGATGTCAGTCAATGAAATATGAATATGAGATGTAACTGAGCTGTATGTACAGTTTTCTGCTTCCTTTGCAATTTAAGCTTAACGATTAAAATCTCTCTGTACCTCCACATCTTCAAGGATACTGTACATATTAAAAATAGACTAAAAAAGCTACCTTACTTACCACGGTATATTCAGATATTCTTCCTCATAAAATCATACATCTACAATCTTTATCGTCTACACTTTACTGTTGTATCCTGTGTGCTCCGTCCCTCTTCACCCCCCATTCATTGTAGACAACAAAATCGCGTGACAGTCACACAAGCATGCCTCTCACCACGAAGGGGACACGGATGCCTCCGTCCAGTGGCATTTAATTAAGCCCAGTCGCCTGGAGAAAAAAGTCGTTGGTACAGGAAGCGATGGGTTTCGAGTACGCGAGCAGCGGACCATGGTTCGAGCCCCGTTACGGGACAAATGCATTGGCGTAGTTGTAATCGGCAACTGCCTCATCTTTCCCCGAATCATTCTCACAGGTGTTGGTCCGACGCCTTTGCTGGATGCCCCGTGCAACTTCTCGCCGGTATTCCGTCGAGATCGCGAACTATGTCGACCTTAAAAATTATCGACATGCGGCAGGGAGAGTAATGGTCAAAGCAGAACGCCAGGCCTTTCTCTCGCGCGCTCCCTTTTGCTGCTTTATCTTCCTCTATCTGTCCCTCACCGGGGCAAACGATCTTCCGTTCTTCACCCCAACAAGGAAATGGACGATCGATGCGCTCGTTCGATCGGGATACATGATCTCTGGTTCACTGTTCGGTGAAGTGGATGCATGGAAGCGTTTTACACTTCGTAGTGTCTTGGAAGGTGGATAAAATACAGGACAGCATTGCTATAAATTTTCGGGTAATAATATGTTCGGGGAAGCATTCTTCTTTTGATAAGTGTCTGAAGTAGGATGCAATTGTCTTCATCATGGGAAAAGAATCCAAGGGAATTTATGATTCAGTCTTTCCGTAGGATGCAGCGCTCTTTCAGTAGTTGCAAGTTGCAACTAATTGCAAGTTCAGAAACTGGAGGGTCCTGCATGTTCGAGAGGAAGGGTAGAGTTGGTATGCAATTCTGATGTGACGTCTAAACATGGTACTACGTACGACCGAAATTCTTCTATGGTTCTCCATTTTACTCGGTCCTTTTTTCAAGCCTTGGGGGACATATTCTCACGAAATCCGGTTCTACTGGTTCGGGGTTAGATTCGAAGGTGAAGCTTAGCTGCAGTGGCTCGAGAAATCTGTACTTCTGTTGATTATTACGCCGCCACATTGCGCCTTATTAGGAATTTTTAAATTTCAGAAAAAAATGTTCTTTAAACCAAGCATATCTATTTCACACGAATTCCCAAACGAGGAAAAGATAATTCATTGTTAAAATAAAGAGAAATTCATGAATATACAGAGAGTCATACCCTTGAGTGCGTGCTAATTAACTTAACACGTTTCGTGCTGCAATGGAATGTCTGGCCTTCGATAGTACTTTAAAAACTGGCGTAAGTTTCGTTTAAAGTTTCCTCTTTGATAGGAACGTGTTAACAAAATCAAGAGAAATCAGTAAAAAGTTGAAAAACGAATAACTTAATCTTCATTAAACTTCCTCAAAGATATACGACAGAAATCAGTCGTTTATCGCCCATTTGGAATCTCACTGAAGCAGTAAGGTCGTCTCCCTCTCATTTTTATCCGGAACGTGCGAATAAATGAAAGGACATTAGTGGCGGTCACATTACAGGTTGTCACGTTCGCCGAAGGGATGAAATTTATTACTTCAAATTGGTTACAAAATACGCCATAATTCTCATTTAATTTATAACCGTGCTGGCCAGTGTTGACGACGCAACCCGTGAATACGTCTCCCTCATATAATATTATACATACGAGGGCAATACGAGAGACCGGGTGCATATAAATATTCATATGCAATGCATCATTGCACCATGCATCAGTTCGCGGCTACATGCATTACAGACACGAACACTTGACGGTGCATGCAGTGTGCATTTTTATTCAAACCATCGATTACCTTCCCCCGAAAGGTCCTTAACATATTGAGACACAAACAAAAGAATATTTTAAGTATAATGGTGATTTTTATCGCTGTAAAAAGTACTGATTAAGTAAGAACTAAAAATTATGAATATTACTTAATAGATGAATAACGAGAAAATGTACTAAAAGCTTGGTACATTTAATATCAAAAGATAAATGTTTCATCCAGCAACACTTTTTCTCTTCCCTCAGTAGGTTGTTATTCTCCCCCTGTCTTTCCCCCTGTTGTAGCTTTAATTAAAAATCGAGCTTGTCGAGATATCAGAGAGAAGAATAAATTTAATCCGTACGAGCCATTAATTGGCGTCCCTATTTGCCGACATTCTTGTTGTACATCGCCAATGTTCGCCTCCAAAAAGAAGCCCTCATGAGTAAACCGATTTGTTTGTCTCGTGCTCCTGTGGTAGATGAAAAAGTGGCAACGATAGTGCATAAAATATACGTCATACATTTTTATTGACAGAGAGTATTACTTATATTCCCCTAAGGAGATCCTTTATTGTAATTAATTAACCAGTTATATTCCGGGACAAATTATTGCAGAAATGTTTCATGCATCTATAAATAATATAATCCATTAGACAAATATTTACCAAATCGTTGCACAATCCACTTCGCACACGAGACAAGACTAACTTTGAAGAGAGTCTTTATTGGGAAGAAGTGAAGCTAAATAATGGCAGCAGGAACTCGCCAAGAGAAATAATTAACTCTGCACAAACACATTTACAGCTGTCGGGTTTCGCGAACAATGAACTCATGGGAAGTAGTCGAGTCGTGCCAAGAAGCAGCTATGAACAACGACGACGTTCATTGTTCTAAGTCTTTGTATTTGCAGCGCTGAACCTACATATCGGCTAACTACTATACTGCATTCTTAAACTGCATACAATTCAGTTTAATTTCATTTTCTAAATAAATCTTAAAAAATATACGAATTGCATCAGAAATATGCAGCTGCATAAGAAATATGCAGTTGCCATATAAAATTTCCATTTACTTACAGCGGTTCCTTTTTACTAAAATTTAAGAATACCCCTTTCTTATGTAAATGCAGTTCCTTTAATGTACCTCTGCGTATTGTATGCGTAGCATTGCTTATGTACGTACGCGTAAAGTAAAGAACGAAGGTAAAGAATGAGAAACACAAAGAAATAAAATCCTAAAAAATCGAATTCACTGTTTATTGAATATGTTTGTTTTCTCCAATCTGAATGCACGACCATCGCGAATTGGAAGAAAAACTCGTTCTATTGTGTGTAAGCTATTAAAGTAAATTTCTTCTAAAAAGAAGTATTTACTTACACGTGAGGACATAGCATACTTCGTCAAGGAATTTGCGAACAACATGCTGCACTTAAAGAATTTTTCTAGGCACGCACACAATGTGCACCAGATCGGTCTAAAGAGATACCTACAAGTGAGAATACAGAAGGCAAGCCTCTATAACGGTAGACTACAGTCGAAAAACAAGAAATGGAGCAGCACGGCCTTTTCTCCCGAGAACGATCTAGATTATGGAATAAAACGCACATTACGAAGAGACCACATTTCCTCGAGATATCTGTGCATACGCAGTACGAGACGATATTTCCATACAATTTTACTTTAAAAGTCTATTGTACTCTTTGTATATAGCTTTAGGAGGTAATGGCTTCTACGAAATGCTTACCGAAGAGACAAGAGATTAAAAGCACTAATTTTCAGGGATGAGAATAGTCTTCTATTTAGAGCAAATGTAGAGACTAGAAAAGCAGAACTTCAGCTTAAGTAATTAAATTGATAAGGAAGTTAATCAATTACTCTGACAAATATAATAGTACTATCTATAGCTTTTTTGCCAATTTGATATTTTCACACGACACCATTAACAATGATCTCTAATATTAAGTAACATCCGCCTCTGTCACACCAGGATATTACTTAGGCTGCGATTTCGTACAAAACAGACATTGCAAGCTTTACCGATACTCAGTTGGGAAACACTATTTGAATAATATCCTTAGCAATAATTGCTTTGGTCACGAAGAAGACAGGCACTATTTGCGATGTCTCAATACAGTCACCAGATCAATTGATTCACTTTCTTCGACGTCGTTTACTACTTTTATGAACGACGTACACTGAAATAAATTTTTATTATTCCTATTTGTTGCAAACTTTAATATCTTTTAGTTTTACAAATTATGTGATATTTCTTAAAATAAAATGCCCTGGTGTTGAATTACATAATATAAATATTTAATATATTTGGCCTGTATTTTTTACATACATACTTTTTGGCTGAATAATTATATGAAATTTCAAAACAATAAATTAATATTCAGTAACACATAAAAAACAATTAATATGTAACATACTTAAAGCATATATATAACAGTGAGTTATAATATGTGGCACTGGCAACGAAGGCATTCTCCAGTACATCCATACGATTTCATAAATTTTAATTCTGGAGATGATTGTGCTGGTCCTAAGTTTAGAGAATCCTCACTTTCTTCGCTGAGTTCCTCAATACTAAATGTATCAGTCAGATCCTGTTTGTGCTTTGAAGAATCTTTTGATTTAGATATTGGAAAGAGAGTCATTTCACCTTCGCTACAAATTAATATTATTCAGTTTCAAATACTAATATTACGCATGCACACTCTCTTTACCTTTCACTATCACTGTGCCAGTATTCAACAAGAGGAAGATGTTCTTTATTTTTATTTGGTACTGGAAGCCTTTGAATTGATATGAGACCAGCGGTGCCACTACCACCGCTGCATCCTTTATCATATTTTGGTAGCTTTATGTAATCTGAACTACGTTGAATACGTTTTGCCTGTTCAATTCGTGCTTCTGTTCAGAATAGAAAATGTATGAATAGAATTATATAAAACACTACACTAAGAAATAGTAAAGTAATATATTAATAGTAATACCAAGCTTCTTTTGTAGCTGCTTTGTAGTAGAATTATGTTGAGAAATTTGTGTCTGATTGCTGCTACAGCTGCTGTCACTCCCCTAAGAAAATATAAGATATTTCACATATTTTAATTATGTACTCATTTTTGTAAATTTTTGAGCACACAATAAGCTACAATGTGTGTTATATATTTACCAAAAAGAGTCTTTCATCTTCTATATGACTAGTAGCTTTAGGATCACTATCAATTCCACTATCTTCCATCACAAAATAAAGTTAATATTAAACTAAAAACTTATTCTTTCATCTCATCTGAAATAAATCATAAAACTTCTTCAAGATGAATACTCAAAATTTGCTAAACATAACCATGTACAAGTTTAATAATTTTTTATAAAATAACTACAAAAATGATACCTTTTATCATTTAAATATTTAATAACAATGCACACATTCCACTTATAATTAACATACTGTCACTTTTTGTACACAGGTACTTTAGTACAGGTACTTCAAAAAAATAATAATTTATTCTGGAATATAATATATTGTACAAATAACACTTTTTATTGTATTAAGATATTTTAAATAAAGTACGATTTTTGAACATTTACTCACAAATATTTTCAAATTATTCTGACTTATCTACAAGTAGCAAGCATGCTTACATTATCATGCTATGTCCTATTATTGATTTTCTTTCACCTATATAACCACAGGAGATATCTGAATATTGCTGCTTACTATGCTTATTATTTCAAAAAAATACACATAAATTTGTAATTAAATATACTATGCAACATTATCAATCATGATTTCCTATAAATACAACATGTACTATGTATTATATTATTTTGATGTAAGAACATTTAGATAAAAAAAATACCTTAATTAGGACAAAATTTTAAAGATTTATGCGTTTTAAAAATATTAATACAGTAAATATAATAAATTACTACATACTATAATATAATATTTTGTCTGAAACAGATGTTACTCGAATACTACTATAGCAACATAACAAGTTTCCTAGGAAACCATAAGTTATTTCTCCCGGTTTTCTAAAGATAAATGGGATATTGTAAACTTCAATTTATTTTCCAATATATATATTGATTGTTTTACAACTACAGTATTTTTAATTTGCTGAATATAAAAGGCAATATTTCATTTTTAAATTGTAAGAGTTTCCTTGAATACATTTCTATGGAATGACAACAGGAATTTATAGCAAAAATATTTAACTATTTAACATTCCTGTCTGCAGTTAGGTAATAGATAATACACAAAGTTAGAACAATGAGTCCACCAACAATGACCAAGAGAGCAGCTTCTAGGGTTTTGGACCCACAGAGAGATTTATCAAGAGTTAGTATTCCTGCTTTAAATGCATTTGTTAAAAAAAATAATATACTTACATTTAGAAAAATTAAAACTGAAGTATCATGTGTATTTAGCACACAGGCAGCTTCAAAAGCCGCATAGATTTAGGTGGTGGTGACATGGATTGGCTACGTGGAAAAACTTATCTCAAGCCAGATGACCAGTTACAGTTAACAGAAGCGGTATGTTTAACTTAATGTTCTTAAACCAATTGTATATAAAATATGAACTAATGCAATATATACCATGACATAAAACTGCAGGAGCTACAGGAGGAAATTGCCAGAGTTCTAAGTACTCACAATACAAGGATTCCAGATTCCTTGGTTCAGTGGTCATGGAAATTAAAAGAATTCATAAGACTACCTCCTCCTCCACATTTAGTAACTCTATTAAATGTACAGGGAGCAATACTACACAAGGATTCAGAAGAAGCAAAAATACAATTAGCTGGTGGACTTGTAGGTAGGATTTAATAAAACATAAGAACTGTTTCTTATATTTCTATTTTTTGATAAATGTACCATCTTTTTAATAGTGGACAGTCAACATGAAATACCTGTATTGCATGAGGATGAGGAAGAAGAAGCTGAAGAAGAAGAAGAAGGAGAGGAGGAGGAGGCTGAAGACATGGCAGAAAAAGAAGAAGAGGGTAAGATAACTATGTTTAACATAATTGAAATTGTTTTAAAATATTCTGTAATTACAGAGGAAGCAAAAGAAGCTGAAGAAGAGGTGGAACACAAAGAACCTGAACCTGAAACTGAAGCAGATGATGAAGAAATAGAAAAAGCAGTGAAACCTAAAAAAATACCAAATCAATTTAACTTTTGTGAAAGGGCTGCACTTACTTATACAAATCCTATGCGAGTATGTTTATACAGACTAAAATTTAATAAAATATTTCTGCATTTCATTATGTTTGTATTAATTTTACAGGAAATGAGTACACAAACCGTTCCTCCACCAACAGCAATGTTTAATACTCATGTATTTCAATGGACAATCTTTGATGCTTATCAGGCATGTACTTTTATATGAAATTAAGTCAATTCAAATGAATATATATATCATGTTGTGCTATTACAGAAAGATTTTGCTCAACAACAACGTGAAAGAGAGAAAGAAAGAAAAATTCCGCTAATACAACCAAAAAAAGAGGATTTAAAAAAGAAAGCTCATACAGAATCGATGGCAGTAACATTAAGAATGTTGCAAGCTGCAAAAACATTAGAAAGGATGGTGAACCAAAATATTTTTGATGATATATCACAAGGTCAACATTTGTGTTATCAATTTTTTTCACAGGCAAATATTCAATAAAAAATTTGTGTAAATATTTTTAGACTACAGATACTGGGATGATCCAAGTGATGAATTTAAGGATGGAGAAGGTTCGTTATTACCTTTATGGAGATTTAGTTATGAAAAAACTAAAAAACATGATGTCACAGATTTATGTTTTAATGGCAGATATTATGACTTGTTTGCAGTATCTTATGGAACAAGTTAGTATGCCATAATAGATTTATATATGTTGTAATTACTTATACAAGTAATATATATGTATAATTTCAGTGTCATTTAATAGTGCGATAACAAATGGAACAGTATGTTTATTTAGCTTAAAGAATCCATCATATCCTGAATGGATCTGTCCAACAGAATCTCCAGTAATGTGCTTACATTTTAGTGAACAACATCCACATCTTCTAGTCATTGGTAAGAGATTAAAACACTATATTGTTATAATACTATTTATACTATCTTTCATGGTTTAGGTACTATGGATGGTGCTGTAGCTGTATACAATGTAATGTTACCACCAACAACTCCACAGTACAAGAGTAATGATGTTATTCAAAAACATGGAGGTATAGTATGGGAGGTTCGTTAAATACTAGTGAGATTATAATAAATGTGTAACAAATTGCTGTCTTTTACCTACAGCTTCCTGTTTACCTAAAACTCTCTTATCTCATTTGTTAATACTTTTGCTATATGTAATGTTCAAGGTACGTTGGGCACCAGATACAGAAGAAGGTAATTTGGCATTTTACAGTGTTAGCATTGATGGAAGAATAAATTACTGGATATTAAATCAAAGTGATCTTGGTCTGACAACTGTGATGACTCTCTTTCTAGATCGACCTCCAATACCGGGACCAGATGGTACTATGATCACACTTAAAGGTAATATTATGCATCACTATACATCATCATCTTTCTGATACTAATAAATAAAAGACAGAAATATATTGACACTTTTTTCAGGGTGTGGAACATGTCTTGCATTTCATCCTGCAGATCAAAATGTATTCTTAGTAGGAACAGAAGAAGGAACCATTTATAAATGCAACACCGCATATAGTAGTGTTTATATGAAAACCTATAATGAAGCTCATAATATGCCAGTGTACAGAATAGTATTTAATAAATTCAATTCTAGTATATTTGCAAGTTGTTCGGGTGATTGGAGAATAAAAATATGGGAAGATAACAGAATGTAAGTTACTGACTGTACGACTATTCTACATAATAATGTTTATTGTACTAGTTCATTAAATATTTAAATGTTTATAGGGAACCTTTATTTATGTTTGATCTTGGTGTCCCAATTGGAGATGTTCAATGGGCACCATACAGTTCAACTGTATTGGCCTGTGTCTCAAATGATGGAAAAGTTACTGTATTTGATCTAAATGTAAATAAATATAGACCAATATGTAGTCAACCTGTTGTGAGTAAAAGGAAAAATAAACTTACTAGACTAGCATTCAATAATGAACTACCATTCATTATAGTTGGTGATGACAAGTAAGTATTTCTTTAATGCATATTTTAACATATTAATTCACTATTATTATTTTTGTGTTTAATGTTAATAGAGGTACAGTAAATACACTGAAATTGTCGCCAAACCTCAGAATAAAAGTAAAACCAACAAAAAAGCAACTGCATCTAACACATAGAGATTTAGAAATAATGAAATTAGAAAAATTATTAAGTTTTGTTCGTGAACCAGCTGTATTAACACCACCTAAAGATGTAAGGTCAGTGTCATAATCAATCATGCTTTTAAAAAATGAAAAAATTTATTGTATTCAGATTACTTTTTGAAATAAAATCTATATGAAAACTCAGTTCTTTATTACTTATACAATGTGTAAAAAAAATTTCATATTTAAAATCTTTTCTTGTAAACATCAACATTTTATTAACATTTGCTATAACAGAAAATACATGGTAATGTCTAGATTTTTATAAATAAATTGGCACTAAATTTAAAATACATTAAAAATATTCCTATATCTTACACATTTGAACTTAGATCTAGATTAACTATAACAATGGTTTTCTAGACTACAAGCAATTATTAACCATTATGAAACTACTTTAATATATGATTTTGTAAATAGAATTATTTATGTTAAATTTGTTGCAATTCCATATATGTAATAGTAATGACATAGTTTTATAATAAAAGGCTACTTTTAAATAATTATTTAGTATCTCAGAAATTGTTTACATTAAATATGTATGCATAATAATACTAGCTATTATTTAAAATGTATGTGTAAAATTTGATATATTTAAGCAAGAAGAATAATAAATAATCACTGTATATAAATATTAAAACCCTTAATAATAATAATAAAAAACATAGAGAATATGAAACTATACTGCAGTTGCAATATATAATCGATAAAAAATTTTTATGTATATATAAAATACTGAATTCAATAACATAAATACTTTTTTCCAAATATAATATAAAATATGAGACTTATGCAAATCTTATTTTCTGATATTTCAATTGTAAGCACTGGCTATCACAGTGTCTGTTACCCCCTTCAAAAACACTATAATTAATATTATATATAACATAGCAAAATTATAATGCACAAGTATTTCTTATGCATCATACTAAAGCAAATATTAAATATGAAATAATATGATTTTTATTTTAAATATCCTTCAGATGAATTGCTTTTTAAAAGGAGATTATATATGTATAAAAGAATAATATATTATAATAATTAGTCAATAAATAGCTGCTATAATTTATATAAATAATTATGTTTTTCTATAGCAATACTTATATATGTCATAGGTATTCCCATAAATAATATTGGTCAGATGTACTGCAAAAGTTGATGAAGTAAATTTATAAAAACACGAAACTGTGAATAATCTTTGTGTTTTTGGCACATTGAATCATTTTATCAAATCATTTGCACAAAGTTTTAAATATCATATTTTAAAATAGATTTTTTTGTAACTTGTCAAAGAACAAGTTTCAGTATAATGTTTAAAATAATCTAATATCTTGTTAGGAACTTGTAATATCTGATAATTTACTGCTAATAAAATAGAAAATAAATTAATCTTTAAATTATGAAAAATTAATCATTTAAATGCAATGAAAAAATAAGTCAATATTTAGATAACTATTACCAATTTTTATGCCTGTACCAAAATCCTAATTTAGTTAATCCTCATTTTTCTATTATAATACAATTGCATCAACTTTGATAAAATTTCGGAAAATAATATTTTTTATTCAAAAACTCTACAATACAATTCTAATTTAATTTTTTATAGAAGATATTAATTCGGATATTTAAGACAGTATGAAAAGATTGTAAAACTTTAGTATATGTATAATCATTGATTATATAATTTAAATTACATATTAATAAAGATTATTTTATATTTCTAACTACATAATATTTACTACTAATAGTTTAATATAAAACTTAAAGAGAAATCTTGCCAGGGAGTTCTGGATTTTCTATCACACCTTTAAAATATTTCAATTCTAAAAAGTCTCTAATATTGTTTGGACATGGCACTTGTCTACCAGCAAATTCAATACTTGACATTGGATGAAGAAATTGTTCTGGAAAATCCTTATTGTTTAAAAACCATGTATCTTTAACCATAGAACCATTTCTCGCATAAAATGGGAGTATGTTTGCATTTAAATGATTTATTTTTGAATATTGGACTTTAAAAAATTCCCCATCTGTTGCTTTTTCCCAAACAAACCCATGATTATCAACAATGGGTTTGTTCATAGCTTTAATTAACCATGGTGATCGATCAAGATCATCACGATTTATTCCTATTTGTACTTCATGATCCCATGGTAGAATATCACCATTTCTCATAGCACCAAGTAAAGAATTCCCTTCTAACCAAAACCTGATACCAACTTCTTCTAATTTATCAAACACATGATGAGCAACTTTTCTCAATCCTGAGAGGCAACAAGGTGGTGTATATCGATTCTGATAAAGATAAGATGGAACACCATTTATTACTGAACCAAAACACCTACTACTCTCTCTTGAACAACCATACCAGTCTATGGAATTGGAAGCTCTAATGACCTTCTTAATTCCCAACTTTTCAAACATTAATTTTTCACGGCTTTTATATAATTGTTGTACTTTCCACTGAGACTGTTGACTCTTGTACAACAATTTTCCCTCATTCAATTGATAATTTGTCAATATGTGTATCTGGCAACATGTAACAAATCATCTAATGAAATGAGGTTCTTAATATATTACGATATTATTAGCAAATAACAAACACAATAATTATAAAATAAAAGAACTGATGTGTGATACATTTTACAAATGCAAATAAACATTTTGAAAGGTTGCCCTCCAACAGATATAATAAACATTTTCTTGTAATTATATATAAAACAACATAAAAAAATAAAAATGCATAATAAATAAAAAAGTAAAATTAAACATAAAGTACGAACCTTTGCACCAATTGCAGCAGTTTGAATATACAAAGCATCTGTGAAAGGTAACAGAAAAGGGTCACTCAACTTCTTTAATAGTCTTGTCTCAAGCATCGTTGCATGCTTCCCACTAACTGCATCACATTCAGTACCCACAATATGTGAGAATTTCAGAGTCCACTCTTTTAGTTTTAAATCTATATCAATGCAATTCAGAGTAACTTTCCCTATTGGAACAATCACCATGCCTAATTTTGATGCTTGTGTCACAGTTTCCTGTAACAAATTAAAAAAATATGTATTAATAATTACATCTTTACTCAAAAAACTATGAGAAGATAATATAAGTTCTTTACTTGTATAACTTGCTTGGTGGAGAGTCGACTAGCATCAGGCAAAAATAAAACATACTTTGTACGGACATAGTACAGTGGATTCCTCTCATCATAAGATTTATTAAATTCAGGTTGTAAGTTTATTAACTTAACATTTTGCATGCTTTCATTCGCAAAATCAAGTTCCAGTGGAGGATACGGTAATTCATTGGATACTATTAAAATTGGCATAGTAGGAAAGAAACTTAATACAGATTCCACTGTAGAAGCCACATCGTTCTCAAACGTTTCAAATTGTCGTACAACCACGGTCACCAATCGAGCTAATCGACGATGAAGCTTTTGCGGAGGATCCGGTGTTACCATGCTTGGTGTCAACAACCGAAGCGTGTTCTGCGCTGCGAATAACCTCCATATTCGATGCCATATAATGATATTACCTAACAGTGCAAGCACTAGCAGCGTTCTTACAAATTTAAGGCGCATAGTTATCGTATATGCCGTAGTATCATTGTATGTCAAATTTTCATTCACATAATTCCCATATCATAGCACATCTAAACGTTTGAACGTTTGACAGACCACGATACTCCCTGCTACATGCTTCAATTTAATTCCACTTAGTACTGCCAACCTAACACTTGCCGCACAATAAAACGTAGAGATATAACCATCGATATTTATTCATAATTCATAAATATAAGTGAATTTCAGTGCTCAAATCTTATTCCATGAGAAAATTATTATTAAAATGAGCAATTTAAAACACCGTTTAACACACATCGCAGTATCATTTCAAAATTAAGGCTGATTTCAATTCAATATTTGGCGGGAAAATCTAGTAACATTGAGAAAGTGAATGTTGAGAATACTTCTTCATTGTTGTTTTTACATAAACGTCAAACTCGTAAACTCGCCTCCATTTGTGGTACTCGGCGTTCCGTTAGTCGAGAGGCGAGATTCATTCGGTGGTTTCTAGGATAATTGAAGAAGTTGGAAAACATTGAAGATCAGATCATTAGGAAAAGAATATTGTTTCGCCGATAAGCCATGCCTCTATATGAATACACTCATGCAGTTTTATGCAGAATTCCTCTTTCGCTTCGTACAAGAGGCGAGGTCAATTTAGACGAGGCTAGAACGCAGCATTTGGCACTGGCTCAATTGTTGCGAGAGCTCGATATCGATGTCGTTGAAATGCCGCCGGATGAAAATTCGCCGCTTTGCGTCTTCGTAGAAGATATCGCTGTTGTCTGCAATGGTATCGCTCTTATAGCACGACCTACCGAACCATCGCGCCTAAAAGAGGTACACTTGTCATATCTAACACTTGTTGACAAACATTTTATAGTTATTAAATTAGCGTTTGCAAAAACTAGTAGTACTCTCATCTGATATGTATTTGCATTGCTTGTGAGAAGAAATCTGTGTCTACAATTGAATATTTTACTCTTGCATGCCGGATTTAACAGCATCAGTGTTTAAGTGAATAAATAGGTGATGATCTAATTTCAGATTGAGACAATTAGAGCTGTTTTAAAGAAGGAGTTGAAGATACCACTTATAGAACTTGCAGATGAAAATGCACGTCTAGATGGGGGAGATGTTTTATTCACTGGTAAATTTTTATTTGTAATATTAAATAGATGAATTATTATTTTAAATTATTGATGATGTAGATAATTATATTCCTTAATTGATCATTCCAGGACGTGAATTTTTTGTGGGATTATCTCATTACACAAATGAGGCAGGGGCAAAAGCTGTTGCAGCAGCATTCCCAGAATATCCTTGTGCACCTATTAAGGTATGTCAAACAAAATTTTTAATGTAATGTATTTAATTATACTTATTTGCTTTTTAAGATGTATCTTGAACTGTTCTTTGAACTGTTTGTTGAACTGTTTCCAATTTTTAAATATAAAATTGTTCTGTTCTACGTATTTTTAGTACTATAGTACAAGTCCATTACTATGTGTAAAACATTAGATTAAAAAATGAATGTGATCACATAGAATATTAATGTATACATGAAACAGAATGCAATAGGTATAGTGATTTGTAGAAATGAAAAAGCTAGGAAAGTGCTTTGTGCTTCAAATTTTAGAGTATTTTTATGATTTACATATATATTGTTATGGGAATAATTTTTCTATTTTATCTTAAATTATTATTTAATAGATATATAAGTGAAACTAATACTCTTATCATGACCCACCAATTTTGTATATCATGTATTCTTTAATTATTTTAATAACAAATTTTTTATTTGTTATTTAATATTAATGAAACTAGTTTATATAGTTTATAGTGCATATAACTGATAAAAAAGTATAAAAATCACACGACTTATCTTTTTCGTGTTGATTCAAGGTGGGTGATGGTGGTGAAGAGGTGATAGTGGAGAGTCTTACCTCAGCCCCACTTCAGGTTTGGGTGTATTAGACTGACTCTCTTTTGCATACTTGCAATTCAAAATGAATTTCACATTTTAGAAATACAATTTAGCACAATTTCAACAAATTTCTCTGTGAATAAATATTCTACACTGCAAATCTTAACAAAATGCTTTCAGATAAAGAGTGTTAAGGTGCAAGTTATGGCTTATTACAATTTTGCACATACATACACACATCTACCCAAAAAATATCCCTTCACTTGCACATGTATGTAATTAATTGCTATATTTATTTGCATAGATACGTCATATTATTGAGTTTTTATTATGACAAAGATATAATTGAAGTTACACTGCATCTATTATTAATCCTTAGAAAATACATAACTTAAATTAGTATATTCCAAATTTTGTTTTATAATTATTATTTTTCATCCATGAAATGCCATAAAAAGCTGGTTATATTTAATACATTTCACTCCTTAGATCATGCATCATGCCAAAATGAATAAAAATTGATTCATAATCAAAGTTATTTTAAATTGTACGTATAATTACTGTAATAAAAATTATAACCTTTTGATAAATTGTTCTTAAGATAATGAAAATATTAGCAGTACAGTATAAAATTGAAAATAATGTTAATTTATGCATTTAATACTGTAACTTTTTAGTTGTTTTATGCTAAATATATATTTTTCATTTAATTACAGGTTGCTGAATCTAAACGTCTTAAAGCTTTACTTACCATGGCAGGACCAGACATTATCTGTGTTGGTGCTGGAAAAGAATCCCAAGAAGTGTTGAAGGTATTGTTTTATTGATTTGTCTTTATATTAATCAGCAATATTACTTCTGTATGGTTTTTTATATCTTTATGCTGTTTCTTTTACAGAGAATTGAAAGGGAGGCAACATATGGTTATCAAACATTGACTGTGCCTGAAGATGCTGCTGCTAATGTATTATATGTTAATGGAACGTTAATTCATCGATCAGAAGATGAAATTCCACAGTCGTGTAAAGTCTTTGCAGAGAAAATAGAATTTCCAACCAGATCATTACACATGTCTGAATTAGCTAAGGTCAGTTCTGGTTTATCTTCCTGTTGCTTATTGGTACGTAAACCGAGACACATTCTCAGTATTTAAACCAAAAATGTAGCTAGCAAACTCGTTACTTTGCTAGTGTCGTTTAACGATACGAATTGCAAAATTAAGATTTCCCATGTTTCTAACAAGAAATATTAACAAAATGCTGTGCAAAATATCTATGAGATTGGCGTAGCATTTACGTCGCTCTAAACCATTGAAAATTCCTTAAAAAAATTGTTTTATAATTATTTTATAAAAAAAGATGATCTTACTATATAGAAGAGATATAATTAAAAAGAATAATATATTTGATTTCCACGTATTTACAGTAAAGATAATATATTGAAACTAATAATTTATCTAATTTATAGAATTTTATTACATGAAGTCATAATGTATATCTTGCCATTTCTATAAACAAATCTTCTTTGTTATTTTTTTGAGTTTATTATGACAGCATTTATAGATACATAATAATATATTAATATTTTTAACTTTTTAATAGTTTCAAACATATTCTATAATTGTTTTTTATTTATGATTTTATATTTTATGCTTTATGCTGAGAACAGACAATGAATCTATATATCAAAATGTAATAGTGATTAATATTGCACAAAATTTCTCTGTCTTAAGAATTTATCACATTGAAAATGTGATTTATAAGCTATGCAAGTAAATCAAAAGAGTTTTTTAATATAGCACAAGAGAAAGTAAGGATATAATTATAATAAGAAAAAAGTCAATATCAATTAATGTCTTCTACTTTTGATAATTTATGTCATATAATTAGGAATCAATTAGAAATTAATTATCAGTATTCTGGCACCTTTAAATGCATTTGCTACTAGTCTATAAAAAGTTTTCACCTAACCATTCAAATAGAGCTCTTATAATTCAGTATATACTGTAATGTTAAAAATATATAAAAGCACTAATAGTTGAGAGTTACTGTGCTGATTCACATTAAAACAAAGTTACACAATTAAGAGTCTAAACAGAAAAAGCAAGAATTCTATATAAATGAACTTAATATATACACAATATATATATTATGGCAAGCTTGAAATGTTTCAACAAATTCTATAATGTCTATAGAATATTAATGCTACTCCTAGTGACACAATGCAATGCGTTTTTAATATTTTTAAAAAATGATGACAATATTTACGTAATTTTATTAAATTTTGATACATTTTGATATACATATTTTCGTGGCAAATCAAGTGTTCCCTTTCATTTCTATAATTTTTTCAATCACCTTTTAATATGAAAGTAATGTAAGAACATGGTTCTATGACAAGTATTTTATAATTTCCAACATTAGATTTAGTGGTGTCCAGTGTAATTTTTGAAAAAAATTTTCCAAAATGTATGAGACTATGAAGTTGTAAAAGAAAAAAAAATATATGCTAGACGTTATAGTCTACTCGTTATTCATTAATTCCCATCCCGCGTCAACGAAGCACATACAGAAATATTCAATATTAACTTAATTAGTAAAATAGTTAATTTATTCAAAAACATTCTCACAAAAGTCAACATGTTAAATAAGTGATAAATTTAATATACTGATTGAAAACAAATAGGTACACACTGATTATAAATCTAGGACTAGTCCTCTTGTTAAGCTCTAATTGGACAAAATTTATATTTGCTTATAGTTATTCAAAGCGTGTTCATTAAAAATGTTTTAGCTTAATTTATAACAATTTTGAATAATTGTAAGCAAATATATCGCACAAATTATTGATGATCATCCTAGTTATATATTCGATATCGCCATTAATTTTAAGTATTTGTAAGGATATAATTATTTCTGTTTACAATTGGTGGATGGAAAACATCGTCTCAAAATTTAGGAACAATTATTTTGGCTAACATGTTATTAAAAAATATAACACAGTCTTGCTGTATTCATTGTATTCGAATGTATATGGAAATTGGTCCTTGGACAAACACACTCTCGAACATTAAACTCATTCCAACGTGCGCCGTTTTGCGTATAAAGGCACGTTATTATTGTTTATCGCCAAGCAACTTCTAGTTTTATTAAATCACTTATTTACACGTTTATAGTGTTTAAGTCCTCGTTAATAGAACACTTCGACTAATTCTGACAATGATCAATTTCATTATACACAAGTCTTTTCATTTCTGTTTTCTTCTCTCGCGCAATTACGAGTAAAAAGTTAAAACAGATGTATGATTCCCTCGAACAAGTAGAAATGGAGGCATATCGCGTGTTAGAGTCTCCAGCCAAGCCATGTAAAGAGGTGCTGATACAGCACCTTTCCGAGGCATTGGTAATGTCCTAAAAAATGATTCAAAAATAATAAATATGCCACTAATTATCGAAAGAAACTCAAATAGTCGTATTCACTCACATGACAACTAAATTAGCCTCCATAGAGTTTTCCAATAATAGCTCTCGTAAACGCAAATGCCTATTCGTTTTCTCCTTCATGGCAACTAGTTCAGAATCCTTAATCATGCCTAAAAATTAAAACAGCATATTTTAAAATATAATAAAAATGACTAATCAGTTCTTTCATAACTTTTATGTAGACATACTTTCATCTGCTGTTTTGGGGTCTTCTGCTTGTTGAAAATTTGTTATTAATGAATCGAAAAAGCTTTTTGTACTCTCTTGCGCTGGCTTCGAAATATCTGGTATTACTTTCAGAGCCGAGTAATCTATTCGGAATTTCGATAAAAGACTTGCCATGCTAAAAATGCGATGATAGAAATATTAACAATCTGATTTGCCCATTTTTGCCTACAGTAACACATATTTTATAACATATACTTACTTCCTCTGTTCATACTCCAATTCAGAATGCTTATTAGCAAGTGCAAAAACCCTTAGTTTACTATTGGACCAGTTACGTCTTGTACTAATGATGTATGGGAGTAGAAGAGTTAAACCTCCATCATCATACAACCACCATACATCTATTGTACCCTTTTTCTGTTTGCGTTGAAATTTCGTCACAACATTAAGTATATCTTTCGCTATCGGTATGATATTCTGCCGATTTTCGCGTTGCTCTTCGATTGCTGGATTAGGATACTCATTGATTACTTTAGAGCGCCTCGGCGCTGGGCTACCAGGAATTGAAATATCTGACGTGCTACTGGCTGCACAAACAAATATTTCTCATTAATTATCATATACAATATCGAATATATAAGAAAAAAGTCACAGACATTTTACAAACCTTGACTAAGTTGAGAAAAACTTTGATTTCCTGGTATCGTAGCTGCAGTATTCTTTTTCTGATCATCAACGTCTCCCATAACTGCACTATGGTCAAGGCCTTCACTTATTCGGAGAAGCGCTACTGCTATATGCATATCCAAGGCTTTACTGTAGGAATAACGAGGAACAGAAAATGTTAGTATAAATAAATTGATGTATTTTACTTCGTGATGTATAGAGATACGTACTGCATCACGTTAAAGTACATATTCAGATTCTCTTGTGGGCATGTCGCCCAGTTTTGTTTATAGCCCATTAACAAAATGTTAGGTCTCATTTTTCCCAAACCAGCGGCTTGCAAAAGGGATGTAGCACCGTCTTGAAAGCTTGCACCATCCACCAAAGAATAAAACGCTTTGATTTTATTTGTTCTGAGCCAGGAAGTACATTTGGTGATCATGGAATTACGCGTTTTATATGATACGGGTGCCTGGAAACCAAACGAGAAAGAACTATCATTGTGAAGCCAGGTTTTGATACTACTAAAGGATTTAATCAATCGCCAATGTTTATTGAACTGTACCTCCATAATATGGCCACAGATGAATAGGCTATTGTTCTTAGTAATATGATGTGCAAAATCGACGAGCGCTGATCGCGCACTTGGCGCTCCAGTGAGTACCAAAAGCTGAGGTCTGTAATTTTTAACATGTTCTTCGACCCTATCTAATTGTTGGACAGCAGTTAAAGCATTATTGTACGTTTGGGCTTGCGTGGTCGAACCCCAATTCACATCTGTAACAAATATTTTTTAATGCCAGGAACTATGCTACCTTGCATATCGCATCATTACCTGGTTTTCTATACGACACTACTAAATAAAGTGCCAACACGACACATAAAGTGATCAAGGCTGTCCACCATGAGATCAGGAACATCACAGAAACACAGAGAATAGCACCAGCAAGACTTAGCCACATATTGTAATACTAAAAATGAAAGTAGCATTTAAAACGAATGATTATTTTATTCAAAGATGCTCATCTGTAAGAATTTTACCTTAAATGTCGGTCGCCAACCAATTGGTTTAGCCAGCGAAGCATGGAAAGTGCTAAAGTTAACGAGAGTGTAGGCAGCCAAAAAGAAGTTTGAGATCAAAGGAGCTATGGCATTCAATTCCCCTAAAATTGGAACCATATTTAACAATGATCTAATTATTATTAATTTACCCATAGAAGATGATAGTATTTACCAATTAAAATGAACCCAACAGCAATTATAAATGTCAGGAAATATCCACGGATTGGTTCTTTATCCTTATCACCACTGAACCATGCGATTCCAGGGTATAACTTATCAAGACAGAGTGCCTGAAATACTTTTGGTGCAGAAACCAGTGATGCTAAAGCACTCGATAGTGTGGCTGCGAAGCAACCAGCATAAATGAATGGACCAAATGCAGAGACCAATTCGATCACCTGAAGAATTCAATTTTTATGCATTTCTATGCTTAATAAATATGTAACTCGACGTATTTTTAGCTTAATGCAACAAGTACCTGAAAACTGTTGTGACTACCGTAAGAGCAGTTGCCTGTGCAATTAAATTTCGTGCCATATGCGCTCCAAACTATTTGACTTGGATATTCTGCGGTCATGGTTACGCTCTCCGTTGAGTCATTGCTTGTATTATTGAAAGTTGATAAGGCAGCATAAGAATGATTAAAAACGTTCCATAAATCATTAACATCCCCAGATGCATCTCGTATGACGGTACCACCCACCATAAGTGCCATGAGAATATACGAGATTGTTGTCAATAAAATTGCTAACAATGTTCCTTTAGGAATAGCTGTTTGTGGATCCTATCGAAATCATAAAAGAATTGTATGAATGAATTTATCTCGAGACATATGTTACTATTTCAAAATAGAGTAAAATTTTCTAGCAAACTTAATGAGACATGCAGCGTAAAAATCGAAGCATTTGAATTCAGTTTTAATAATTACGACAGTAAAAAATATTCCCTATAGACGGAAGGACTAAATCACCTTCAAATCACCGGATATATTCGCACCTGCCAGGATACCTGTTGCTGCTGGGAAAAAAATAGCCAAGACTGAAAAAAAATTATGTTCCACTCCTTCGCTGTATCTATAGTCCGGATAAAAGTTCTCCTTAAACAGTTCGTCTGTAAATGGGAAAATGAAAACAATAGAAATTTATAAAATACAAAACACCTTAAAAACTGAACTAAAAACTAACTATAATACATACAATACATTCATCGAAACTCAATTGTCTTTGCTATCTACTGAACAAATTGCAAACTTATCAAACATTACCATCGTATCCTATAAATCCTTTAGCTCGCTCCTTATCATCTTTGGGCCCAATAAAAGTGCCGATCATAAAGTCAGCAATGGCTACCAGTAGAATAACAAGTAAACCAATCTGTGCCTTCGCCTCCCATTCCAAACCAACTATTACGATTACCAGAAGCAGAACTATCGTGATGCAACCTGTTGAAACGAAGCAATAAAAACGTGGTCTAATAAACCACACATAAATTCCTTCATACAGACCTATGATTCTGATATCCGTGTTATCGCAGTCTACAATGCAAACACCGTTCGATTTGAGACAGTCGACCATACTTTCGCAAAATCCAACAACGTACATCGCGCAGGCGACTGCGTTCGCTAAAGAAAATATAAGTCCTATGGATCCTCCGAATTCTGGTCCCAATGATCTAGAAATCATATAATAGGTGCCACCTAGGGGAAATCCTCCATTAATCCTATGGATTTACAGGACGTGAAACTTAGCATCTATTTATTTCAGTGTTACGCACCTCCTTTAATGAGCCCATTCGTACTAATCGCCGACATCGATAGTGATGTTATAGTAGTCACTGCTGTGGTGGTGAAGATTAATAAAATAGCTTGCCCTGGAGACACAGAAGTCATAACTTGAGTCTAGACATCTGAAAAGACTTGGCGATACGTTCAGCAATATAATTACCTATTCCAGCCTGAGCCACGACCCAGGAGAGCCGCAGGAACAGCATCACACCCCAGATATTGAGGAGACATCTTAGTAGAACACCTTGGATCCAGCCAAATTTGACCCCAGACGATGGTGGTTTTACGTGTGCTATAGGCAGAGTATGCGAACCTGAACCCTATGGAAAAAGAAAACGAAGATACATCTTGAAGTGTCTGTAATTGCTCTGAATGATCAGTTTCGAAGGACTACAATTTAGACTCTGCTGACTCTATCCTGTATCTAGATCATTCGAGTTCAAAGCAAATCGTTGTCCCACATACTCGACGCAGCTAGATGACTTTTGCACGATTATGGCTAAACAGTAACTAGTCGGGCTGAATAAACAAGTATTTATAGAATTAAACGGTAGAACATGCCGAGAGATCTGTGGATCTCTGTACGTGAGCGTTACGCGTAAATTGAGATTTAGAGGTGGTTATCGGCATTGAAGGTGATTCGTCTAGAGGAAGGGTCGCCAGTCGACCAATGAAGACTAACGATTTACGTAACAATGCCTCACATGTCGTACATTACAAGTCACCCAATGTTGATATACTTTTTCGGGATTCGGTACTCGAGTCTTGCGAATCTCGAACACTCCTGTAATTACATTCCCATTAAATTTGCAGCAATGAAAAGGAACGAAACTACCACGGGTCCGAGTTCAGATTTAACTTCGTGGAAGTTTAAACGGACAAAGTGAATGTTGAAGCACTACATCAATGTTTCCAGAGTTTAACTCCAGGTTTAGGTAAAGCCCCAGAGAATTAGGTAGCTGCTGGCTTTCCAAATTTGCGTGGCGCTTGATCAAACAATGTTTGTCGAAACCCTAGAAACGAACGTGAGTGAGTAGAGAATAATTGGATCAGCCATCCGGTCAGATGTCACGGCTATGTCTTCAAGATTAGCAATACGAGAATCTTTAACATAAAATACGGATAGTGTCAAGGTTGATCTTTTAAATTTCCTTGATTCGATCCCCTTTGGCGAGGAACGCTCGTTTTACTTCTTTGGCGAACGACCGTCAGGCAGTTCAAGGGTACCTCCTCAACTGGCTTATAGCTCTTACAGAGGCGATTATTTCATTCCATTATTTCCCGTTATATCCTCGAATATCGTGCCTTGGACGCCACTATAATTCTAAAATTATTCTTGCGCATCTACACGATATCCCTCCACGAAAAAGAAGGAAACACTTTACAAATCTCCAAATTCGCTGAATAAGTAGCATAAGCCTCAAAAACTGAAATCTCTGTTTGCCATTTATCGTTCTGACCGTATCAGTTTCACCATCGCTTGCATATCGTATTTCTTGGTCGTGTTACACATGGTAATTAACCGTGTGACATCTCCCCACAGTGTTGAAGGCACGAGTAGCAATCTGACCTCGCTAATAAGAGGAGATTTCTCGGATTTCCAGAGTAACTTTTTTTATTCCTCCGATGCGAATGCTTGAGCTTGCCTAATTAATGAAATAGACTCTTAAATGTCCTTCTATTTTTGCGATAAGTGCAGCGAGGCAGAAGAGACTCTCTCGAGACTGCCGTTCGCTGATGCAAATCATGCATCTGATGCGATCCACGGGTGCACGTAAGTACTCGTGCAAGGCGTAAGTGAATTACGAGCGTGTTGCATCGAAGAAAAGAGTATTCGTGACTGCGGTCACATGCGTTCGTAAATACTGACACATTCACCGTGCACGTGGTATAATAGTCAAATAATAACAAACGCTTATCCCTCGACCCGTAATGTATTCGGAGCACGCGTTTTACTGGTCCTATTGACACCCTCGTTAAGTTCTCGTGACACACAATTTCGGTTTGCGTTAGATAGTTCACTTTTCCTGTGCAGGAGGAGACATCAGAAAAATGATAAACCTATAGACTTCTAATATTTTAGAAAAATGAAACACTAAGAAAATTATTGAAGTTGAACATACCTAAAATTAAATAGGATGAATTATCCATCAAGCCAAAACAGTACTCCAATTCTATTCAGAAAAGTAGGAGTTGCAAAATGCATTAGGGACGAAGCAGTTCGAAGAATAAAAATTGACAGCGTGTTTCATAATTCGCAGTTAGCCCAGAATGCAACTGCAGTTGTATGAGAATATCAGTTTCCCGAATAAATATTCTAGTGGATGAGGCAGCCTCGTGGCATTTATGATTAGTTCAAGCGATGCTTTAATTGTTCGGGGGAACGTGTGGGTCTTGGCTTTAATTTGCTGTGCACCATAAAGATTGTGCGCCTCTAAATGCATTTTCTAGGGTGCATGAAGTAGATTCACTTTCGCACAGAATTTTATAAGCATCTTTCTTTTAAAACAACTTTTACTAACTTTGCTGTAAGCTTTTAAGGCACTGCCCAAAGAAATTCTATTATACTTTCTGCGAAATGCTAATTTCTACTTCACTTTCGAATGCAACGTAGACACTGCACGCGTGATCACGTAAATAGTAACCCACATGCAGGCATTCTGCATGCAGTTACGCGTAGAATGCAACGTGATATTTTTACGAATTTTCTATAAATACGATTCGCTGCAGTGTAACTGGAAATTTTCCAGAATGCTACTTTCTCTTTAGACGGAAACTACCTTTCTCAAATTATTTCTGACTGTGCAACGTTGAATGAAAGTAACGAACAGTCATAATCAATGTCCTTTCTGGATACGTCTCTCGTTGAGGTAATTACGAGGGAATTGAGACATTTGACTGACTGAATCGTATCCAAAATGGATATAGCTTGAATTATCGTTAGCTTCACGCCGAGGGCAATCCAGATGATGGATTTAAGTCATTACTGTCCTACGTTCCGCCGGACATATCATATTTCGGCCTAGCAATCACTTTAACCGCGTTTATATCTAGCTAAGCATCGCATGGGACTTTCTAAAAATTGTGTACGATCCAGATATTTTATAATTATCTACAGTTAGAATCTAAACGAAATGGATATGTAGTTGAATTGGTGTAAACCATCTGTTATCGAACGTGAACAGCATAGTGGAACCTCGAACATATGGACGAGGAAATAATTCCAAGGAACATAAGGGTGGACAATATTGTAACTTTGGTATTGTAACTTTTATAAAATTATCTACACTCAGTCGTGAAATATCCGCTAAGCAAACAATGATTATTACCTCTGTTTCGCAACAACGATTGACTAAGGAATCTCTTGCGAAAAAAATCATTGATAGAATCATAGATTTTCGCGTTGCAAAACTGAATGAAGTTATTATACGAGCACCAGTGATAATAGAGTTTAAACTTTCGCGTACGAGACACTTAAAGGATCAATGATGGCTTACGCGTGCGTAATAACGCGTTTGATAATTTCGGAAAACGATTCCATGACACACAAGTCATCTATTAATTTACATCATGAAATATATTATCAAATATTAAGAAAATGACGATAAGAGGTATCACAGTCTATAATGAATGAACTGTGATATCAGCATTCCCAGCGTTTATTATAGAATTTTTTAATTCTACTCAATTTTTAAAAAGGTCTCGTCGCGTTCTCAACAAATCAGCAAATACGTGACTCGAAATAAGTTTATTCGGTGCTCGTGATATTCAATCTCACGTTCAATATTAGCTTTTGAAAGACCAACGCCGAGACGAGATAATCGACGACGTTACGCTGCACTGAGTTCCCGAGCGCAACATTTTCTAAAACAAATTTCTGCTTCCTCGAGACACAGGCGATTACGCGATTAAAAGTCTTTTTCTTCCGACAATTCCGTAATCGGCGAAGCGTGTTCCTAAAACGATAACAAGCAATTTCTAGTTGGAAAGAGTAATCGTGCTGCGTGTGTACCCTTCCCAGGAAGAATGCTCGCACCGACCATTACACATCGTGTGTACAACTACGTTTACTACACGTGTTTAATTTTAGATTGCAGTAATTGACGAGAGGGTCGTGGATAAGGGGCGGGGATCTAAGAAATGGGTGAATGTCAATGTACAGGAATCATATGCCTCGATGAAGGCTCAATTTTTCGTTAACAGTGTCAGCTTATAAACAAACTGCAGCTTCAGAAGAAACCCTCATATCTCGACACACCTCCATCAAAATTACCACAAAATAAATTTTGTACAAAAAATTGATCCTCAAATAAGGAGGCATCAATTTCAAGCCCATCTTAATTTAAACGACATAAAAAAGTCCTGAAAAAGAGTCTGAGAGTCGCAGAAGAATGCCAATCGCGTAGCACCATGCGCCATCGCGATCGTAATGAGTCCAACTACCGGCGCATTATAAAACAAAGAAATAGTGGTGCCTATTAATGGTCAAGTATCATCATCCTTACCTTGTTAAGCAAAGTGGGATTGTGAAGCTCGTCCAAGGATGGCCTATGAGCAGCCTGGATGCTCATGATGTTCCTGTAATTATCAAGCCTGGGCAGTGCCTCTCTGGTCATGTGTCTGAGGGACTTTTTGGTCTCTTGCTCGCCAAGAAGGCTGGCACGACCTTCCAAGCTGTCGACTCGATTCACGTGAAACCTTGTCCTCCTCAGAGGATTCAGTTCCACCGTCTCGGAATCGGTATCTCCGTTCACACCGTTCTCGTGTGCCATATTTGCTTCTGGTCTTACGCTTTCTCCTTAACAACTCTTCCAGTTCTCCTTTTACTGACCCTCCTTCTTACTTGGCACGACTGGTCGATTTCCAGAACGAACAGGAAGCACCGTTCGCTGCAGACAGGGCCAATTGATCGGTTTTCTCCGAGAATTCGATGGTTTATTTATTCAACCTCGGACTGAAGATCCCTGTCAACAATCGTTGCACGATGAAGATGTTAGGATTATCCGCCTGTTTATTCCGCGAGAATGCGGAACAAAGGGGTGACTATCTATGCAAAGAAAGGTTCTCAGTTATGTAGTTAGGGATTCAGGGATGTATAGTCATCCCGTTTTTCATGCTCCTTTGGGTTTCTTGTTTGAAGAGTTCACAGAAAGGTTGTTGACTATCAGTGGGTGGATTGAAATTAGCTTGTCAAGAGCATTGGTCTATTTCACCGAACTACTATTTCAAATTCTCCATAGGTATGTCTATTTCTAGATTTTCCGCTTCGATCAAGACGAATCCCAGTTGCAATTTTCATGATCGATTTTCGCAAGAAAAGAAAGAAGGCAGACTGAAAAATATTTTGGGGTGTACTAGCGAACATCTGGCTTTCCAATGACATGACAGTCGTAATTTATTTTTTCGATACGAGTGATTTGACTGACAATTGGTACAATGTTCCAGAGCGAAAAGGAAGTCGTCTTGAAGAAGACGCGCCGATCGGCGCCCGATGCCCTTGGTTCTCGAGTTACAATTAGTTAACAACTGCCGCGTAGGCTTGTCAATTATGAAATTACCCTTGTTTACAACACTCCACACATAATTACTGGCTCCTGACGGGTTAATGCATGGATGATCTAGTTATCGAATTAATCGTTTCTTGTAACGCCGTAAAAGAGAGGTTTCCTGGATGGACAGTGGACACTCTACTTGTAACTTATAAGTAGAACACGTTTCCTAAACTTTATGTTGTTCAGATACGACATGGGTTTTTTTTATGTAACTCGTGACTTATATCTTGAATCGAAACCTTATCTTAAGGCCTTTTTATTCATTTTGTTGGGATTAATTCGAGTAAGAACTATTATTATTCCAAGCATAACATCCTCGGAAATGTTATGTTTATAAATATGCACGTTATTATAGTAGGAAAGAATTATGACTAGATTATTATTGCGTCAAATCATTCACTTCAGCTGCGTTTCCCGGAAATACCAAAGCGAGAGAAAACTTGAATCATCGACTTACATTGATAAGATTTGTAATTTATTTTTACTTTCAAATCTGTGTCTATCTATAAATATGCTCGATAAGAAAATTGCTAGGAATCACAGAGCTTATTTATAAACAGATAAATTAACACGAATGCATTTCGCGGCTACTAAGAATGAAAAGGAAAATTTCTTGTCAGAGAAAATATGTTTATTGAATAATAATAGATCTTAACTAACCTTTAAGTAGATTAAACTAACAACATGCAAAAAGGTATGCTTTACACACAACTCGATCTAATATTTGCATTTCTGATGAGGACTTTGCCATTGTCACAGCGCTATCGCTTATATTATAATACTATGTATCAACTGCCTCGTAACCACTGCCTAATAGTGTACTATTGCAAAACGCCTGTTGCACCTACATTATTGCAATATAAACACTTTACAATTCAGTTTCCTATTTCATGTTCTCTCACTCAGAATTTGTTCCTCATGACGCATATGACACGAGGGTGACAACCCTCGTAAAATACTTTTTAATCCCAAAATATCCAAAGGGGAGAAACACGTCTCTATCTGTATTCATCCATCAAATATTTATTCAGACACCAATGGATTCTAGTTCTCCCTGACATTTCATTAACTTCACAGAGAACGAAAATAATATTCTACCACCTCAGACATTGAAACATTTATTCAACCCCAAAAAGTCAAAGGCTACAAGATTATCCTCTGTCCTTTTAAACAACATAATTCACCTAAGAAAAGTAAAAGAATGACTTGGAGATTAGACCTTAAGCAGATCGTCGCTGGAAAAGATAATCGCGACACTTACTTAATCAAGAATAAATTACGAAACAGAAATATTTCCAAATGTGCCGCATCACGTGATAGAGCATGGCATTGGATTTAAATATTTTAGAACCTCAGAATTGGATAAAACTGATTTGAGAAGCTACCAGCTCAGCTGGCAACGCAGCCGGCTCTTCCTGGGCGCCGGCCTTTGCTACAAACACAATGCAGCCTAGTTTCAGTTGCATTGTGCTCGTTGAAGGGGTAGGACCGGTGCGCTCGGTCCTGCTCCTTATTCAATGAAGAGACCGTCAAAGAGCCTTAGGACAACCCGTATTTATTATCAATAAACCAGAATTATGTACACACTAAACATCATCTGAAAGAGACTCCTAATTGAAGAAAACACTGCATCAAATCTTCTCTTCCGAGCTCCTAAGTAGCAAGTACAAGTTTTCACTCGAGCAAACTTCCAAATTCAATGCATCACAGAAACCTGTATTCTTGTACACAATTCGGCTTAATCTTATTCTTTGGGAGTCCTTGAGTAATTGTGAGTATTCTCTATTCTCAAAATTCGCAAATTATGGTAGTACTATAGGACCTCGACCAACAGATTATGAAGATACTCATATCTGAGACATCTTCTAATGCCTAATTTTCTTATTTGCAGCATACTCTACATCGACGTTGTACTTCTATTGTCACTCTACCAAATAGAAGTAACTCCAAATAAAAATGGTTAATAAAAAACAAAAAGTATTGTTCTACTGTAGTTCTAAACTACAGCTCACGCTATTTGGATAGAAAATATGTAATTAAATTTGCCCCTTCTGGACCCGCGAGCACTGCACAAGGGACAACTATCGACAACCCTTGAATCTCCTCATACCCCCAAGAATATAAAAAAATAATTGATCGTCAGGGAATCTCTTAACAGCATCAATCGAATGATAAAAAAGAAACGAGTATATCGTCCTTCACCTTTCCTCTCAGCCTCGTAAAAGGATCCTTCCGAGCGGGACAGGGTTTTCCGTCAAGTGTCCTTTTCCCCCGTAACCTTGCGCCATGAATATTCACGTCGTGAAGCCTTTCACATCAGACTTGCAGGATGCATCCAGTGATTTCAACGTTCGAGGCGTTTCGAAATCGCGAGCAACGACATCCCTGGCGGCGTGGAGGGATGCCGGCTGCCTCCCCGGCTCTCGTTTCCACTGTCGCGCCGCGGGAGCCTGATTGTTTCGTTATCACTTGGCTCGCGATGGAAAACTCGCGATTGGAACTGATGTGCACGGTATATTTGTGCAGCACATGCAGCTTCTGTCACATAGGGTGCTCTCGTGCGACGAGGGCTCGCCACTCCACCGACACGTCCGACCTCGACGACACCCCGACTCCTACTGACGGCACCACGTCGCACGCAGTCCCCTTTAACTTCGCCGCTGAAGCGCGTACTACGCGCACACACATGCAGTTGCGTGCACGCGCGCGTGCAGGAGTGCACTAGCGATGGCTTTCGACGGGGGTCGAGATCGAGCTAGCCCTGTTTCGATTCTTTTGGAGCGTCTGGAGTGGTAAGGGTGAACTGAAGGAAGAGGTGTTTAGAGAAGAACGCTTTTTCAGTGCTTCTTATGAGGGTGAGTTTATTGAAAACTTCTTGTATCTTTATGGGTGAGTAATTCGTTTTTTGTTTCTTTCTCTTTCTTTTTTATTTGTTAGCGCTAAGACTGAAGAATTGATCAGAGGTCATCTTAGAAGCATGAAACTTGTTTTTGTTTTAATTGTAGAGGGTCTATGATGCTGTTAATTTTTTAAGATTTCGAAGATTTTCATTTTAGAGATTGGAGAATTCTTACAATGATTGGAAAGCTGTGATGAAACATTAGTCCCGTTGCATTTGCATAATGTATGCGGTGATGCGTTTATTGATACTGAAAAAAAGGTATGCGATTATAGAGATGCAAATCCATTACTCTTTAGTATGCACACATGAATCGGTATATGCAACGCACATGCGTTATCTCGCACACATGCACTTTGACCCAAGTCTGGCCCAACGAATTCTTTCGCCCTAGATTTTTACATAAATAATTGACAATCTTTTCAATGAAATTTTGCTCTTTATCTTGATCTACTGTACCAGATTATACTACTTTATTTTAATGGCAAGCTAGTATTTGAAAGAATGCTGAAACTACGCAGTTCTTGTTGCATCAAAATTCATTGCAATTGGCATATTAATTTATAAAAAATGTAGTCTTAAATCATCATAATACGTTCGTGAATATATCTATTAATGCATTTCTATGTAATTAGAAAGCAGACGTAGTAAAATGCTCCAAATTCTTTCTATCTGTGCTCCGTTGTTATCCATTTGATACGCTACTGTTCTGTGACGTATCGACAGAAAATATTAAAATCTAAATGTAATAAATATACATCGTAAAATATTTATGATAAAGATAGACTATACTTTTTTGCTTTAATTTACGTTTTCATGAGATTTTTTCCATTATTATTTCAATGAACTGCGACGTAGATATGAATTGCGCTAATAAGTACGCAAAATGTATCTCCTTCTATCAAAACTTATAATATATTCTCCAAAAAGTTAACGTTATAATAAAATGTATATTTTATGAAATCACACAAATACTTTATGAAGTATTTTATTTTATTATATATCCGTTCTATATACATCGACAAAACTATATAAATTTGTTAATATTATGAAAGTACAGTTTTGTTGGACATTTTTAGTTGAATAACATTCTAGGTCAGATGTTATTCTAGAATTTTAAAAATAAACAAATTTATATATTAACAAATTTCACTTATTTAGCTACAATTTGTCCTATAGTATCCAAATGCTTATTCTCTAAACTTAATTGTTACTGAAACCATTGAACACTAGCTCAATCGCTGCCTGAACGTCACCGTTCGTGAACTGCAGTGCCTGAATATTCAGTGTGTCATCTTGCAGCCCCATTTCGTGCATTTGTGCTAGCTGCCTTTGCAAATCGGTGAGCTGTGGCAAAACGGGCGGTAAAAGTGATGCTAACGCGGAATCGTTTATCAGTCCTGTTGCTGCAGACGCTTCTTGTATAGCTTGGGTGCACATTTCTGTGGTTATCACACCAGAATTTGTACTACCACCCGAGGTGGATGAAGGGGAATTGGACAGAGGAAAACTTCTTGCTCTAGCTCTATTCACAGCCGCTGCAAGTTGCGCAGTCGTGATCATAGTGTTCGATGGATTAGAGGATAAATTCGGGGGTTGTGTAGAATCCGAGGATTGAGAAGAATCTCCTGCCATTTCCTCGTCGTCGCTAAGATTATCTAAACTATACGAGTAAGCAGCTGGTTGCAAGTTGGACAGTGAATTGTTGGAACTAGCAGCTGCATTGTTGTGTGCTTCTTCATGGACTGCTGCAGCTATATTCTGTGCCGCTTCTACTAGGACTGGATGGGCCTCTGCGTATCTATAGGTAGATTGTTCATTAGTTTTATGCAATTGTAGTCTAGATGAAAGTACAAATTAATGTTTACCTCCTAACAGTCTCTACATCTGTGAAATGCGTCATTAGGTCAGTGCTTTGCAAGATAGCAATTGCTACAGTATCGTCGTGTAATCCAGGAGAAGATGAGATAATATTGTCTATAACTTCTGGCCTTCCTCCTAAACGCTGAAATAAATAATAATTTCGTATAATATGTTCTGTGTATCATAAGAAACAAATGTGATACCTACATGCAAAGCACTTCGAAGAGCAGGATTTTCCTTAAATGATTTAAATGCAGATGCAAGCTGTAAAATACTATCTTCTGAAATATATTTGGGCAGCATTTGGATTTCTGGTTCCTTCTTCTTTAAGACATGTACCATTGCACCACTTTTCAAGCCATAGGACTCCAGAGACAAATCATCCTCGAGAATGCATCCACAATATACTAATTCTAGAACAAAGAGAACAATTACTGTACAACTATAAGTTTAGAATTGTTTAGAATTAGATCAGAGATTCTTAGTAAAGAAAACAAGAAAAAGAAATTAAGAAAACGTATGAGTAAGGAAAAACGTCATCTTACCGAATGATTCTTTCGATAGGTTAACTCTCTCAGCTGTCTCACACCTCAGATCTTCGACTTTCGTTTTAAAATTTACATTGTTTAATTTAATGGTAGTCAAGGTACTAGGGTCTATCCGTACGCCTAAGATTAATTCCGCAGCCATTATCATAGATCAGAAGTGATACTACACAACAGACGCTGCACTTCAATTTTACGGAATCATCGGCCAAACGACGTTGCGATGCCGACATTGTCTTTCTACTGTCATTACTCCATTGGCATCTTTGTATCGTTTAAGCAAATAAACTTATGAATCGATAAATTTAAGAGAAAAGAGTGTATAATTTCTTTGTAAGAGTTTTACAACAATAAATAATCCATTTTATTGGAAAACATTGTTGCAAATGAATCCTAGAACACGATCAATGTTATTGTACAATTAATTTGCACCGAATACAAGAATTTTTGCATTAATTTACTCATCTACATATTTAACCTTTGTCACATCTCTAGACCATTCTGTAAAGATGTTATTCATTCATTGTTTTTTAAACATTAAATGCATAGTGGTGCTAAAGTTCAGTGATACGAACCTGGCACTCGACCGCTAAAAAGAATAAAAAATTGTTTATTAATTAATTTAGGGACAATTGGACCATGCAAAATCGTTGTAGGAACTCTACATATCATTATGCAATGGTAAAACTCCGTGGAAATTGTTTATTTATTGCAAAAACAGCATTTGAAAATTGCAACTGAAAGCCCAAAGGTGCTGCGTGCGCCACCTAGCGGCGGCGCTTCGGAACTAAAAGTTAGTGTTCGAAATTTAGTTCCAAGGCGCCACCGCTAGAGGCGCTAGTGTCGCCCCCCGGAAAATTTCAAAAATCGGAGAAAACAAAACATGTTGGTGGCGCCTCTAGCGGCGACTTCCTAGAACTAAATTCGAAACATCGACTTTTAGTTCCAAAGTATGACCGCTAGATGGAGCTAGTAGTGCATTCTCTCTTCAATTACATTCTTCAAATGCTGTTTTTACAATAAATAAACAATTTCCATGAATATTTACCATTGTTTAATGATGTGTAGAGTCCCTATAATAATTCTAAATCATGAGATTGCTTCTATTGTAAACCGAAGGATGCTGCTGAGCTCATCTTATTTCCATTGCATCTTTGCCACTTATTCACATTATGAACAAACTTAAATTATAATTTTCATTTTCATAAGCCTTGCAATTATTCATGCAATTCATTAATGACGTTACAGGTGATACGAAAACGCTAATTGAAATCAGAACCACAAAAATTCATTCAGCGAAAGGTCTACCCTTCTGCTTAGTTTGTGATAAAACATAACGGCAGCGCCAGCAAAATACAATGAGCGAGTCCAGTGATATGTTTGCCGTAAATTTTGCAAGCTGACACTTGAACAATTATAATATGATGTTGTGTGATATGCAACTGTGATATGTCATAAAAAGAAGCAGCAATGCAAGACATTTGCGAGAACATTCGTACGGCTATTGAACATGGACGTACCGATATAATTAGATCTCTTTTGGATGCGTGTACGTGTAACAAATTTACAGTAAAACTATCTGTGTATTCTCTTAATTTATCACACAATATTTCATTAAAGCTACTTGCATGCAAGGTGAAGGAAAAATATAAAACACATCAGTTATACTTAGTTCAATATATTTCATACAACAATACTCTTACAATAAAATTATCTGAATGTTTATTTGATTTTTATAACAGGTGAAAATGGTAATACAGCAGAGGGTATAACAAAAGAAAAGATATTAAATCAGCCACTATTAGAGGAAGGCACTTTCCTTTCATATGCATCAAAGGTAATTACATTCTATGAATTATAACAAAATTAATGTATATTAATGAATTGCAAAGAATAAGGATTTTATGAATTTGTATATATCTGTAGACTAATCAACCAGATATTGTAAGAACATTACTAAGTTGTGGTGCTAATCCAGCCATTCAAAACACTAATGGACATAATGCTGTAGATGTTGCATCAAGTGATGTAATAAGACGTACTTACATTGAGGAATTATTAAGAGCAACAGCTGGATCTGAGTAAGTGATCATATTTATTTTATTTATGACATTTGTACCTATTTTGATAACATATATTTACTTAAAGGATAGAGAGGGTACTGCAGTTATTAGATGCAGGACTAAATGTTAATTCATGGGATTCCCATGGTAGTAAAAATACACCTTTGCATTGGGCAGCTTGCTATGGCAACAAAGATATTGTCACATGTTTAATAGGTAAAGTACTAAGAATATTTCACAAAGTATATTTATTATAATACTAAGTATACGATGCCTACACAGATAGAGGAGCAGATGTAAATGCTGTAAATGGTTGTGGTGCTACACCATTGCATGATGCAGTAAACCGTGGTGATGTTGCTATTTGTCAAGAATTATTACAAGCAGGAGCCAATCCTCTCATACGAGCAACTAAAGGGTACCTAAATATTGCAACATTTTAAAAATAGTGTTCTTTTAAATAAATTTTAACCGAGATTCTGTTGCAGAACTTTTGCAGGGAAAACCCCATATGATCTTTCTAGAGGAAAACAACCTTTGCATTGTTTTCTTCAAAGATTTTTATCAAACTTTGTATCGAACGAGAGTGAAACAATGCACAGCCCAACAGCATCATTTACAGATGGAAATTTTTGTCAAAAAAGTATTTCGAGCAACATGAGCCAACTTTCTATTGACTCTAGTAAATCATTAGATCCAGTATATGATGTTCCATTACGTGATTCAGGCAAAGACAGCCCCACTAAAAGTACAGAGAAAGATTGGCTATATAGTTTACTTTGGCCACAACCAAAAACTGTTGTAGAATTGAAAAATTTCTCTTCACCTTTTATTGCTGGAAAAGAACTTTTTATATCTATAGTACAGGTACAGCTTTTTACTATTAATAAGTTAATCATAATTATGTCACATGATTCTTTACTTAGTCTTTTTTGCATAGGGTAGTGAATCCATACACAGAATATTAGACGTTTGGGAAATTAGCAGGACCCATTTATTAGAATTGGGTCATGATGTAAAGATTGGAGAAGTACATCCCAGTTCTGGTAAATTGATTAATGATAACAGAATAGAATGTATAGTTAACAAGAAATTATTTAATAAGCCTGACGGATATCAGTTGCATATTTCACAAAATGCTATTAAAGTCGGCGCTGGAAGTCTGGCTGGATTGCATTATGCAGTTTGTACATTTGTACAAATTTTACGATTAAGTAAAAACCACAGTAGATCAGACGCCTGTGAGATCGAACCTGTATTTATAAAAGACGAGCCGCGATTCACGCATCGCGGTATATTGTTAGATATCTCGCCCAGAGGTCGTATTCCTACTTTAGAATATTTACTGCACATGATCGATCTGTGGTCGTCCTTTAAAATATCCCATTTACATCTGTACTCGAGACTTACTCCGAATTGTGATTGGCAAATTTGTTATTCAAAATCGGAGATGGTTACTCTTGATCGCTACTGCAGGTATGTTCACAGTATTCGTCCTCACAGTTTCCTCTACATTTGATTTTATTAATGAAGATTTTTTACAGAGATCGACATCTAGATTTAGTTCCAACTTTGGATGTTGACTCAAACGTAGGTCAACACCATTTATCGCAAATGTGGCCTATATTTCAAGAGTTACTAGCAGTATTTCCAAGTCTAAGTTACGTTCATGTTGGTCCCAGACTAGCTAGTCTACTTGTTCAAGCAGACAATTTCGATTTAAATCTATCGATTAATGAAACTATAGAGACAGATATGTCAGAAGTATTTAAATCCTATTCTTGTCTACAAGAATTATGGCACATTCTGAATTTGAGTTCAAGTACAACCTTGTTGCTCTGTTCAAATGGCTTACATTCCAAAGCAGAGTTTCATAATATACCCAACAATATTATTCTTGTTGAGTATGGATTTCAGGTGAATAATAGTTTCTTTTAATTCGTTCATAAAAAGCTATTGAAATTTTATTTATATATTTTGTACCATCTATACTATAGGCGGATTATGACTTTTCTGAATGGACAGAAGCATTTAGAATAGCAGGTGGTAACGTTCTACTTAGTTCTGGTACGGCGAGTTATAATAGTTTAGCAGGATGTCCCGCGTCGACTTACGCAAATACAAAGAATGCAATAAAAACCTCGCTCGAGCAGGATTCAATTGGCATAGTTGTAGCGCATTGGTCTGGAAGTCATCATCTTACTCCTCATCCTTTTGCATGGATCGGATATTTGGTTGCAGCAGGATTGTCGTGGAATCCAGGTTGTGAAATAGACATGGGAGTTGATGATAACTATGAAATTTCTGAAGTATTTAGCTCAAGGTATTACTAACTTGAATTTATTTTTTTCATTTATCATTTGTATGTAAAGTTTATATAACTAAAACGTTACTGTCACAGGCAAAAATGTATTACAAAATTACTGGATGTTCATGTTTTTCAAGATTCAGAATATAAAATTGGAAATGCAATACTGGAATTGGGACGTTTAGATACCCTAGTGCTTACTCTAAGCAAGAATCAAGGAGTAAAAGATTTACAACAGATCCCTGACAATCGAGGATCAACCTTATATAGATTACTAACAGACCCAGACAATGTTAACTTAGAGTATCTTTCGGCTGACTTATTTGCGGTAAGTATAAAATTGTAAATATTCATATACTACTGTAACTGAAGTGTAGATCAAACTAATTAGAATGTATTTAACAGAAATTAACAAAACAAGTGAAACGTATTTCCCACTCATTGTACGAGTGCAACTTATCATCCAAATTTGCATCAATGGAAATTCAGGAGTTACAATTAACAGCTGATTTGATGTTAACAGCGTGCAAAATCGGAAGGACATTGATAGGCGTTGGCGTTAATCCTAATAGCAATATGGGTCTGGCAGTCATTAATTTAGGAGTATGTAATTTACCACCTACGTTTAGAACCGATGTAGCAAATAAAATGTTGGCTCACATAGAGCAATATAAGGGGTCGTGGTTACAGAGGCATTTACCTCAAGGCCTTCAAAGCTCTTTGCTAGTCTTGACTAGTGCTTTACATAGGTTTGTGCCAGAAACATAATCTCTCTTATATATCGAAATCATGAAAGATTTTTCATATTTATATGTAACAAATCAGTTCCTGCTATACAAGACTGCAGGTGCACACAGTGCTGAAAGCAATTATACATAGAGCTTATTAATGTTCCTTTAAGAGGATACAAGTTAATACACGATAACATAGTCATTTCACTGGTTCTACCTAACCGAATATCTCAGATTGAAACAATTTTTAATACTTGTACGACGATAATAGTAAGGGAACATTCTCAATATCTGCTAAAAAATTTATAAAAAAATATTGGTTATATCAATTTATAACGTGAAAAATGATAATTATAACTATATAATTAATTACATTAAATACAAATGTATTTAATTATACATGGTAATATGTATTTGATTGTTTACAATATATTAATTATACAAAATTTCTGTGGTAGAATTGATGTTAAAATTTATGTACAAAAGTATTTTCATACTAAATATTTTTAAAACAATATAATTTTTTTATACTGTGAGTCTTACTTAGTAATTTAAAATAGCATTATTACTTCCTCAATAAATTGCAATATCGGTCTAGTTAGTATACTTTCTTAACCAATGATTTCATACCTATAGTATTGTTAAGTTTCCCATGGAACAGTATTTGTATACTTAAACATACATTTATATTATGAACTTTCATTAAAAATGAAATACAACACATTTTTATATCCTCCAATTTTTTATACTATTATATATGTAACAAAGTTAATGTATTTACAATGCTTTTAAAGAACATCTTTTTATATTTAGCATAAAAGCAATTATTACACTGTTTGAAATTGTAACAATTTAAGAAATGTTCGATCCATGCAATATTAAACATACAACATTGGTTATTAATGCAAAATGAACACATCATTGAATAAAGACTATAAAACATAACAATATTTTTTATTGTACAGCATCATTTATCAAATTATTTCTGTTTTGTTCAGTCCACCCACCCATTTCCAAGTCCTGTTTGTGTTGCATCTCATTTTCAAGAGCCTTAAGTCTATAAAATTCATTGATCTCGAATTCATATTTTGGAGCTGTAATGCCAAAGAAACTGGCCAAACATTCACCCAAATAATCGCACCCATCCAGAATCCTGCCACCAAGCCATGTTGTTTGATACCAAGCCCATGGCATCCAAGTAAGAGTCTTCTGTGAGTCCCATTTTTATTTTGATACAAAACATATTAAAAGTGCACATTAAAAAATAATAATAAAGAAAGTTAAAGTAGTTTATAAACAAAACTTAACTGGGTCTATTTGAGCTACTATCGTATTTGTGTTTGGTGTGTCTGCTTCATCCTCAGAGTATTCTTCTAAATCACCATCCGAAAAATGTAATACGCGTTTTGGTCGTTTCTTTGGTTTCAAATCCTAAAATTGCCTCAAATGAGAATACTTCTAAGGATCTTATCACACTTTCCTAAGTAACATACTTGTGTATCATTGTCACTATTGCTCTTTTCACTTAACACTACATCAGATACGTCACAAATTTCATTATTTTCCGAATCCATGATCGATGCTCTGATTTCTTCCAAATTTTCCTCTAATCTATATGAAACTGTTTACAAAAATTTTGACAAGTCTCATTCGTAGTGTCAACCATAAACAAAGAACAGTATAACCTTTGACGCTTTAGTGTGAGTCACTCGAAAACCATTGGTACATGAATGAATTAGTAGTCATACTTTAAACTACAAAACTAAATCATAGATTAAATATTTACTATAAGGTATAGTAAGTTGAAAATGTTTCTATGCATCGCTGGGATCAAATTCATTCAATGGAATTATTAACAATTATTAATGTAAGAAATGGTCTGAACACCACATTATTAGTGCTCATTAAAAGTACAAAGGAAGCAAATTTACACCTGCACACGTCCTCCCATGTTCTGTCGATAATTCAGTCACTACATTTACCAACAGCAAAACTCAAAACAATTGTCATAGTCATAGCGCAAAAACTACAAATTACTATACACATTTCTGTAGTCTAATCTCGATAACTTAAATCAGAATCATAAACGCTATAATACGAAATTATCCATTTAGAATATAAACGATTTTCAAAGTAACAGCGTAATCTGCAATTCTAATTCAATACGAGTCGAAAGAGATGGTAGGAAGAACTAAAAAAGTATAAGCGGAGAGAATATTGTGGCGTAGAATGAGCCCGAAGTTTAAAAGAGAAGCGAACTGCGTTCATCGATAAGGAATGGAGCACGCAGCCGGCTGTGTTTGTGGCGCATTGTTAGTCTTGTGAGGAATGACTGTTCAGGTCTGAGGTTTGCGTTTGGTCACCGTGGCGACGGTCACCCATTCGTGAAATCCCTCATTTTTCTTTCGTTTACGTTTAGTGCACCTCTGCACATGTTATCCAAGTGATATCTTCTTCATTCGCGAAGATTTGCGATGGCAGGGACACTCGTCTGTTTCCGGTACTTTCTCATCGGTGGTGCTATCGTCGTCGGCGTAAGTCCATTATTTACTGTACATACTGTCATTGGAAACAGTAGCACTGTTTACATTCGACAATCTCTGCTTCGGGATCGCAGTTAAACAATTTTTTGTATTCTAATGTATTGGAGTTACACAATGCGCTGCGTTCTTTTCGGTTTCGTTCTTTGACTCTCTTTCGGCTGTTCTATTATTAAGAATACAGCAGTCGCTGACCAGTTTCTGATTTGCCACCGTGTTGGACGACGGCCAATCTGCGCTGCTACGATGTCAGCGGGTTGTTTTTGTACGAACTTCATACGGTGTTCCGGTTTTTGAATTTCATTCTCGGTCGTTTATTGCGTTGCTGCACTTGCATATGTTACCAAAATTATTTAGTCACTGATTTTGGTAGCGTACTAAACTTTTTTCATCTCCAAAATTCAAGTACTGACGATAAGATGTACCAAAATAGAGCCAATAGACACATACTATCAGAGTTTGATACCGATGAATCTATTCTTGGAAAGTATGATCATCAGAAATACTTATTAGCAGTATGAAAGATACACTGGTGCTTTTGTTCGCCTTTGATTATAATTATTACCTCATCACGGTGAAATAAAAATGATTTTAAAATCTTCTATTACTTTATCTGTCTCAAAATCTTTGACTTTACTTGGCGCGATAGATTAGATACAACTAATCATCGCTTATCGTGAATGTTAGTGCATGTTATCATCCGAGAATGTATTGTCTCTGCGGAAGTAACATGAAATTTTCTTTTTCACAGGTATGCGGTGCCATAGAAAGCATTTGTGCAGGCTATTTTATATATCAGTTCTATGAATATGCACCCCTCACACCTAGTAATGTATGCGGTTCAGCGATAACCCTGTTAACAATGGGTTTGATAGCGACTATGGTGGGCTGGTGTGCCTGGCAATTTTTAGATTTCTCAAACACCGGCCAAGTCGTAATTGTAAGACATCTTGCATCATTATCTGCTCCTAATTATTTCTAAATTACGTCTATTTGTTTACATTTTCTTGCACCAATCAGTACAGTTTTCTTCCTTACCCAATCACGGTAGAGAAGTAATTTCGTATTCAGTTTTCCATAGTGTTAATAATCATTACGATTGCCAACGCGGGTGCAGGGATTTGGGCCCTTATCAGACACGAACAGGTGGATCAGCTACCAGCAGCACATCTCGAACAAGCTTTCGAGCTTGCCCTCTCAGATCGCAAGCCTCTTTGGGATCGCATGCATTCGAGAGTAAATTCAGAAAATTATTGCATAACGATGATTGATTACCAAAATTTCTAGTTACAAAGGCTTCTTTCTTCAGCTACGTTGCTGTGGAGTAAACGGACCAGGAGATTATCGTAGCCACGATGCTATTCCCTGGTCATGTTGCGATACGGACTCGTTTTTAAGTTCTGGCGACGCTAAAGGTGTGTGCAGCACTATGTACGCGCGAGGCTGTCAGCACGTAGTAATAAACCGTACGAGATCGATCCTCCTTCACATTTTTTTACTTGCACTGTGCACGGTACTACTCCAGGTGAGTTGATAAACTCTAGATCGATCGTTCCATGAAATCATAATCGAGAGTTTTATTACGTTATCTTATAGATCTGTTTCATAATGTGCGTAACGTGTTACACGAGGGCTTGTCGAGAAAGGATGGAAAGAAGAAAGGAGTTAATGCTCGCCGCGCAGGCATTCGCGAGAGTATCGAAAGATATGGGAGCAAATGAAATTCTTCTAAACCATCAGCCAAAGGCACCCAATGCAGCAACAGATGTTTGACGATCGAGGAGAGATCGTAACGAATACTTCCTACAAGGCAGCACTTTAGTATCGTCTCCTGATTTTTATTTGCACTGGACGTATATATAAATTTGGATCCTGTAATAAATAATAATTGTACGATACGTCAAAGCTATTGTACAATTTTAGGACATCTTGTATTACATATGAAGTCCTCTTAATTACTTATACAGGGAATACTTAAGTAACTACTAATTTATAGTGAGGAGAATGTCTATATCTCCTTTTTCCAAAATTATAACTTTCGTAGTAATAATACGAGTGATGTTTGACATAAATGTATTATATGTATATGAGTACAAGATAAACCGATTTTTACTAGTCTATACAAGTTTGTACAGTTCTACCAAGCACGAAATAAATATTTGTAATAGAATACATTCATCTTTTAACTCCCAAATTCGGCGAGGTATTCTGGACGCTCGCAAACACGACTGTACAGGGTAATCCTCTCGCTTGTGAACAAAGGCAGTGCGGCCACAACTATGTCACAACAAAAATCCTATGTGTTGTACATGTTGTGATCTGTCGATTTTCAGCTAAGAAATATAGTAGTACAAGAGCATTGTAGGCCTCTTATATCACAATACAGTCCCACTGTAATGATTTCGCGACGTGCCTGTCTCTGAGTCACCAAACGAGAGGATCACCCTATATAAGCTGACCTTAGATCGTTTTCGTTGAACACTTGGATGATTCAGAAGAGCTTCCGGGTAAAAGAGTTTAATTATACTGATTCAATGATTCCGATATTGATATACGTACCTGGACTACAGTTAAGTTACATTATCGATAACGGCGGTAGGTTTGCATGGTATTCGAATATCCTTAATCTCTTCAGATAAAAACAGGCGCGGCGCCATTGCGCTTCACAACGGGAACTCGTTTCGATTCTTGTATCAGTTGAACGCGAGACGTCGGTGCCGCAGTTGTTGTTCGTCCTACGTCTAACCTAACCTGTTGAGCGTCTGTTTGCGCGTCCCCTGAACGGTTCTCGACATTTTAACGTACCTTCTCTTCGCGACAAGACCTGCTACTCGAAGAAAACTGAAGCAAAATGGGCTGCGGAACGGAAATGATAAAATACCTGCTCTTCATATTTAATTTCATCTTTGCGGTAAGTTTGAACTGGCTTTCCGTTGGCACACGCACTGATCCACTGCGCGTACTATTTAACCGTTACGACGTAGTACTTCATTTATATGCATGGAGTAACTGAAAATTGGAGTATTTATTAGTGTGTATTTAGTTGCTGCCGAGGAAAATGTTAGAAAGAAGAAATACTCATTTGGATATAGAAAAATGCTCTAATTTTTTGGAGTAATTTTAATATTTTTGAACTTCATTTTTTTTTATTATTTTGCAAAGATTGTGTATTGTTTAGTAGTAACGTGGAGGCGAATTTTGCCAGCTGGAGAAGTAGATGCAATTTTTACATCGCATTTAAGCTTCCCCATACAATCAATGCACGTGCTATTTTTAAATACTAAATAAAGATAATGCTCCTTTGTTCGATTGTAGTCGTCAGCTTGTTTATTTAATTGTTTCGTTAACAAATTTTCCTTTCTCGCTACTTTTTTTTCGATCTCGTTATGTCTGCTCTCGTGGCGGAGTGTTTGATATTTCTTATCAAATTCTGGTGATTTCAGTTTTGTTTCTTTATTCTACGTGACAAATGCCACGAAAGAATTTTAATGCATCCTGTTCTGCTGAAAAAGATAATCTTCGTTTCATGTAATTATACCAATTACGATTGTGTTGTGGACAAAGGTAACGTGACTGTCTTTCGATACATCCTGTGGATTGAATTAGAAACTAAATTGTTTCAATCGTGAATAGTATCAAATTGTATCATATTGAAGAGATAATTATGGGGCGGGTTAAAATTTCTGAGCGAGCATAGTTTCACACATGCTTGTTCAAACATGATGCAATATCAGGAGGACAGAACTTGCATGAGTCATGCGATAAGAAGTACTATTGCGGTTGAAGAACTTTAGAACTTTCGAAAATCGTCACGCTAAACAGTATTAAATGTGACGAGGAAATCAATCCTTCCAATATTTTGTATAATCTCGCGTTTAAGGCAGAGTTGATGTAACTTCGATAAGTGACCGCGATATGCAAGCTACTGCAAGCGATTTCAACGGTGACAGAAAAAGGGAGTAAACATACATCCTTTTCAACTATTAAGTAATCGATATACAGATTCTATTTGTATGTCGGTAGTATACCTTGGCCGATTCTAGAGAATTCGCCTTGGGGTATAGCATTTCAAATAACTCTCTCCACTCATAAATATCATTTTCACATTTTTACAACTGAAGACTTAAGTTCCGAACATGCATACAATCGTCAACCAAGGCAATTACTCAATTTCTGACGAAATAAAGATTTCTATAATCAAAAGGTAGACAGTCGATGACATCACTTCCTCACCTGCAAAGTCTTCCTCCTACTATTTGCCTCTCCTTCTTTTATCGGAGTTCCGCAACTTTTGTGTCGCAAGACTACAATCATTCCTCTTCTCGAAACATATGTCATAGTATAATTAAGAAGGGGGTGATTTCTAACCTAAAAACATGTAATTGGAAAATGTAGAATGTAGAATAAAATTTATCCACGTGAAGCTCCAACTTCTGAGAAAATTGAATAGTTTGAAATCTTATTCTATATCTTCTTCAACTTATTTGTAAGTCAGGAATTGTCTCTTTTTATACCATTTTAGAAAAACCTCGTACCTATATCATTTTCTTTGCATTCGCGCGTATCAATCTTTCTAAGAAATAAATTACGTGCTGCCGAGTGACGTAGCCCCGAGCTATTGGCTGCCAGGGAATCCCCAACGATGATACAGTACGAGATGAGGAAAAGAAGGACAGCAGAGAGGAGAGGAGAAACTACATGCATTTCAGCCGACAGCCGACGCACTAAGCGCCGAATTTTTAGTGCTCGCCTTGGCGTCGCGCGTGTCGTTTTTATCGTTCTTGCGGCGAATTCTGTTACGTTTTTTTTTTTTCATTTTGAGTGACACCCTCGGCCTTGTTATACTCGAAACAATATCAAACAGGAGATTCAAAATGAGTTGCGTTTCGGATTGTATCAAGTGGTTACTCTTTATTTTCAATTTTATATTCGCAGTGAGTAAACTATAATCGATCTCCATATGTTTAAAAATAAATACGAGGAGGAGTAAATTAGGGAAAGGTTGAAATCTAGTAGATCAAGTCACTAGCATAGTAATTCAAATAGAAATACCTGCTTTATCAATGGAGCTGTGAAAAGATTTTCTGCGAATTTAATATTTAAAATGAAATTTCTTGTGGAACGCAGAAGTTTCGTGACACTTCTACCGGTGAAATACTGCTCCGAAGCAGTTTGTGTGTTTTGCAATGAAACTGCGTCATTTCTTCATGGTCAGAGGGGACTGGATATAATTCCGTTCTAAATTCCACATTATTGTCGAGGGTCGGACGTGTGCGTTATCCTTGACGTTTTATAGTTTATGAAAAATACGTCACTATACTTTAGCTTGAAATTGGCGTGTGATTTAAAGGAGTATCAAATTTCCTTGGCATACAGGAGAGTTACAGAGTAGTTTAACCTACTTTTTTTATTATTTTTACGTTTGAAATGAAGTAGCTACTCACTCACTACGCCAAAACAAATTTAAAAGATTTCAGAATTTTATGTGATTGCGTATAATCTGAATCATCCAGATTTGATAAATCGTACAATGGAATGATATTATACTCGTAGAACAATTGTTACAGAAACTGCGGATAACATTTCGTTGACACTAGTGTCTATTAACCGAGAATTGTATCGTGTTTCCAGAGCATTGTGAGTCACGTCATTCAGAACTATCGCATTCTTGGAATCTAGAGCTAGATTCGCGTGAAATTAAACTCCTTCCTATTTAACGTGCCCTATGATAGAATTAACTAAAGACGCACAATTTCATCCTGACTCAAAATCATCGAAACAATCATTGCTTTGTCCACTACGATTATTACTATCTTTTGTCTTAGTAGTATAGCTACTATTATGCAATAAATAATAACTAAAATGACATCATTACAGAATGATAAAGTAAAAAATTGCGCTCGATTATAGCGACTGATCTTGCATAACTTTGTAATTTGCAATCGTACCACGATCAACATTTACACCATGCATGAAACATAGCAACACTACTTACACATCCTTTTGTCGATTGTATACAGCTGGGAGCAGATGAGTTTTAATTAGAAGAGTATCATTAGATAAGAACGCTCTTTAATTTTGCTATAAGTATCTCTGTGTATACATCACAACAATTCGCAAGTTTACAACATAACACATTGCCCAATAAAATATCTATATCTTGCCTTAAATCTTATATTTAGTACGTCTAAGAAATCTCAATAGTCCAGCACTGTGAAATTCGATCGTCTTAAAAGTATTTCTCCTCGATCAACATAGCAAGAGTTATGATTAAAAGAGCACGCATTGTCAATAACTCTTCTGAATCTTCAACTGACGGCATTGGCTCCAAATGACTCACACTCTTTTAAAAGCATGTTATCCGATAGATTACACTTTGACGCAGAGAATGGCAAACCCAAGTTGCACACTGTCTGGGAATCATCGGTGTCTGATTCATTGAAACACTTCTACAAATTTCCTTGTTATTTCAAGTACTATTCATAACTCATGGAAAGTCCCTTGGAAAGTATTAGGAACAATGCTTTCCATTGGACTTCTCATTGAGACATGTATTACTGCATAGAGTGAAATTAATGCTGGCAATTCGTTCGAAATTAGGGTCGAAGAAATTACGTTTCGCGTTCTGAATGATTGAGTTAGTACTCGCGCTTGAGGAAACGGTGTGGTCAGGCAATAGTTCACAGCGACGAGATAATGGCTTAAAATAAGATAATAACCAACACGGTTTCAGTGTCGATTAATTTGGGACCCTTGAAGATATAAATTTCAGGCTCGTACACTTTTCTCAGAATGCAGATAAGAGAACATCGATGGTAAAATATTGTCATGTTCGTGTACTTTTCAATAGCCTAATTTTATCTATCGATTATCGAGAATTTCTTGGGCGTTATGACTGATGTAACACTTCTCGAAACCCCCCAGACTCTGAAACGCCCATTTCAATGCATATTTTCGTGGCAACGGTTGAGTCATTCACGCCAGTTTTCGGCGGTTGAAATGCGCAAATTCAAAGAATACGAGGCTTACAAAAAGAAACTTTTCAAGTTGCGACGTTCTTTTGTCCCGCGAGCTCCATTCGAGGTTTCAATGCCATTCAAAGCGGCGAACAGGTTTCGTCACTTTCGGTAGGCGGTCCAGTTCCTGTGGAACCTCGAATATCATAAAACTGATGAAAGAAATTAGGATCTCGATTAGGGAATTCCTCGTTCTTTGACCGGTGAATCATTCGTTTTATCAAGCGATTAATATTGATGCTAGAAACGCTAATACTAATGACGTGTCGATTGGTTTCGCACGAGCTAAAGGCTATTAATAAAGTGGAGTAACTGTGACCATGACTACCAGCTTATCGCCTATAAACTGATTTAAGTTTTCGTTCTTGCTTTATTAACATTTATTAATAAGGAAATTTCACATGTTTAAAGATAACTCCATTTTTCGTAGAATTAAATTACCTTTCAAAGATATTCCTTTATCAAGATGGTAATTCTCGTAATAGATAATGTTCAGTGAAGTGTTTTGTTGCTAGGAGTTACTTATCGTCGATTATTGATTTTCTGAAACATTAGTATATTATGTGCAATTTGATAAAATCGATGTTCCAGTTAGAAATAGTTGGATATGTGTTGCAGAGAAATTGAAGTGTTAAGGGGACTACAGTTCTATGAATAAATAAGTATCTACATGTACTATATCCCTTCAGATATTTCAATGAATGGAGGGGCTGTGACCCTTAATTGGAATTCTTTCAGCACGTTAAAGTGATTAGGAAGTCTGAAAGAATATCAGCAATGAGATAACATTTTCTCGGTAATCAAAGGGAGTCTGACACAATTTCCAGTGATAAATTTAGGAAGTTCCATTCATAAATTTTAGGATATGCTTGGCAAATTTCTATGGTACTAAGTTTGAACAAAGGTAGTTTAAAATATTTATTTCCGTCTTCAGTCGCGTGAGATTCTGGAGGAAGTCGTTGAGAAATAACGCGAATAGGATGATGTCATTCAATTAGCGATCAAATCTTTACACCGCGATGGTGTTATCGTAGCTGCTTTACATAACAAATGAACATTGTATTTTGCATTGAGTAGCACTATTTAAACAAAATAGCATAGTATTTGAAAAAAAGGTAAATTGATAAAATAAAAAAGCTGTTGAATGCAATATAGATAACTTAGGTCATTGATTGCTAAACATGAACTACATCTTCTAATAAATATGAAGGAGATGCAAATGCTCTAGTTTGTAAACATTTTATTCTTGTCAATTGACTGATAATGCTTGTGTACAATTATTTTCACTTTTTTTTCACAATTAATTAAGAATTCAAGGGTGCAGTGATCATTTAACAGAGACCCAGCATATTTTTATGCAAGGTACCTCACTTATCATAGAACTAGGACATTTTAACTATTACTAGATTCTGATTATAAAGAATATCGTACTAGAAAAAAACTGAGTCAAGAACTGTCTCGTCGGCTAAAGTTTGTCGTTTATACTCGCGAAACTATAGTCGAAGCTGAGTTTAAAATGTTAAAGTAACATTGTTACGTAGAATTGAATAACTGACATTCGCACGTGCGATTCTCTCATCATCGATCACGGTTCTTTTGAGCTTATGCACGTTTGCAACGTGTCAAGGATATTATGCATATACAGGATGCTCCATATTCGTCGATCCACATAAACAAATATTGATCACTCGTACGAATATCAATCTCGAAGAGTTGAAAATTTCCTCTGTGTACGTAGTATAGCAGTTTCGAGGAAGATTTTTATCGCTTGCAGAACACTACGTTATCGGAGGTCATCTCGCCAAATTGCACAGTAATTTTGAGTAAATATAGAGCCTAAACTCGAAGCATTTCATGCACATTGCTTTTCTCCGTTGAACTATTTGTTTGACTTTATCTTTTCAATGCTTTGTGCTTCATAATATTTCTGAAAAGAAATCTTATCGTGATGCACGTACAATCGTAATCGCTGGTAGTAATTGCATTACAGTGGTTTCGTGATTGTTGATACTCATACGTAAGATTAGACAAAGAGTAATTCTTGTTTGGGGATGGATCACGTTAATTTCATTGCTAATGTGCATACTACGTGTAATTAAATTCCATTTAGAAATAGTGGAATATGTTTTCCAGAGGAATTGGAGTTTGAGTTTTACGATATCTTATCTTTCGGATCTTCGGTTACATAAAGAATATTTTTAAATTGGCACAGTAAAGCCTACATCTGGCCTGAATAAAAATTATGTCTACCACCTCAAAAAACCGTTAAACTAATAAAACTTCACAAGCTTTATCTTTAGCGATTAAGGGAAACTGGAATTGTTAACGAAATAATACTTGATTTATTCGATTACATAGTATTTAAAGTACTGAAATATCAAATGGACACTATCATTATTGATTTTGCCTTATCGATAAGTCATTAAAATCAGCTATAGAAAATTCTTCCTAGAGAACGTGAAATTTTACGTATCCTACCTTACTGTAAAATACAGTCTACATATTGATAGGAATGTTTAGCAGGCAAGCTTTAACACGAGATATAAAGCTCCAAAAAAGCATCTTCGGTCGATGCCTAGAGCCTCGGCTAAAAGTATGTTGAACCATCTGGCTAGCACCTGGAATATGACCTAAATTCACCTACGGGATATATTCGTAATCGCAGTGTATACCGTGTATAGATTGTTCAATGCCAACCGGTTGATATTGAGCAACCTGATGCAATGTGTGGTTGCTATCGGTGAAGTAAGTCGTCCTAGTCTTCAATTGCAAACTTATGCAATGTATAGAAAGTCCGAACTATCGTATAAGTACGGTGTCAGCGAACTAGGGCCATTTTACATAAAAAGTGAGCTCCGTTTCTTAAAGCCTCTATTAAAAAATGCAAAAAAAGGCTTTTTCGTGAAATGTGCATCTAAAACTATTACCTGTTGCAGATATGTGGCTTGGGTATCCTGGTCGTCGGTGTCCTGGTGCACCTGGAATTGTCCCATGTCACCGACTCGGTACAAGAGGTTGACATCAGGTTCCCAGCGATAAGTATGATAGTTGTCGGCAGTATTATATTTGTGATCTCGTTCTTCGGCTGCTGCGGTGCCATACGGGAGAGTCATTGCATGACTGTTACCGTAAGTATATAACAATCATTCTACTAGTTATTAACTATTTCGAAAGTAATTAAATCTCGTTTCTTCCATCTAGTTCGCCTCGTTCCTACTCTTCATCTTGCTCGTACAAGTGGCAATCGGCGTATATACGTTCGTTTTGGCGAAGAACGAAGACAGCATCAATATCAAGACAAGTTACCAACAAGTGTTTGACCGATATTACACGAGTTCAGCGGATAAGGAATTTGTGGATATTGTCCAGGGTAACGTAAGTATTTTGAAATAGATTGAAAATTGATGTCAATCGGATCCAATGGTGACTAGAATAAAATGTAAAATGTGTGTAATTTTGTTACAGTTCCAATGCTGTGGCGTTAATGGTCCCAAAGATTTTATCTCTGGTAATAGTCCTAATCGTACCATTCCTTGGAGCTGTTGTAATAAACGGGAAGGACAGATTTGTGAGTATGGTGAATCTTATAAGGCAGGCTGTGTTGAGACACTAAGCCAAACTTTGCAAAAGGCAGCAGTTATAGTGGGTGGCATTGCTATTGGTATTGCTGGTGTTGAGGTGAGTTCATTATTTGCTGATAATAGTTAAAGTCAGTAGATTTAGCTCGAAAACTTGAGTCAGTCACTTAAACTTTATTTTATCATGTTTTTACAGTTAATCGGCATCATTTTCGCGCTTTGCTTGGCGAACTCGATCAGGAATGCCGAGCGTAGAGGCTACAGAGTGTAAAAAGAACTGAAAAAGGAGGAGAAACGAATACATATTATACACACATGTTACGTGAGAAGTAATATAATTGATACTTTTATTCTACCAGTAATGATGCGATCGTAAAAGGCGGTAGAAACTACAGAATGTGTAATGCAAAGAAATTTAGAGATAAGTTATGGACGATAGACATAACAAAGCAAATGAGAAAAAGAAGGAGATGAGTGCCTTCTAATTTTAATTTTCAAAAATTGACCTTTTCTTTTGAATCTTTGATTTTGGTACATGTGATATTGAATACATAAACATATTATTTAATGCATTTTTTTATTTTCACATATTTCCATTAAATTGATTATATTTTTTATTTACGATAGACGAAACACAATAGTAATTAATAATAATAATAGTAATAATAATATGAATAGTAATGATAGTGATCGGTGCAAAGTATTTTCTAGAGGCTCAGCCATTTTTTACGTTTTCAAATTACATAATATTAGCGTACGTTGACGTACAACTTACCTAGCATTTGTGCACACAATTGGAAAAACAAGGAAGTTACTACTAAATTTCGATTCGAAGCAACTCCTTTTCGGTGAACTCCTTTTCGAAATTTAATTTATAAATTAAGAAGTTACATGTAAATTCTAAAATATTTTCGTTAACGAAAAGCTAAAATCACAGCGCGTTACGTAGTTCCGCGAACGTATAAAAAAATATTTTTTATAATAATATTTTGATAAATACACATTGCTTACAGATGCTTTTATAAAATACAATTCATGTTGTTTGTACAGCACGTATTTCACTAAACTTTTCAGAGAGTAATTGTCAAATGATATATATATATTTCTCTTGTAATAAAAATCTGTTTTGTCCAAATCACTGTCTTTTCTCAACTCTAATCTCCCACGTTTCCTCTTACTTTCACTTAAGAGGTGAAAACGAAACCAAATGTAAAATACATACTCCTACGTGTCGTCCTCTTTATTACTCATTTCAATGAAATTAATCGACTGTATAATATTATCACAGCTATTTACATGCAAACGAGACGTCGGTATAATTAAATTATCTCAATTCTTCACTGAATTATTTGTCTATCGTAATGGACAGTACGATTCTTCGGACTTTGACGATAATATCGATAATAATGTTTTGTATAGGAACGGTTTTCTAAATTGAACATCCATCATGCGCCTTTACATTCGTTATATTGTCGTTATTTATTAAGTTCAAGAGAGGATAACTTACATCTGTTGTGCTATAATACATACTATTTACAGTTTCCCAATCACGTTCACCTCTTGTCGATTTCTTAGTGATTTTCTTTCGATTGGGAGGAGGAGCCGTGCTTAGTAATCGCATTTCCGATATAATGTTACTTACACGTACCTTACAACTACGCCGTTAAATCAATTACTCCCGAGACTGCAGGACAAAAGTTGTTTTCGTCGGAACTTCTTCGTTGTAGTTATTAAATATTTAAATTAGTAATATAGAATGATATAACGCTTCTCCTTCTCCTATGATAACTAGATACAAATCAATACGACACTCGTGTACCGTTATATAACGATTCTATTCGCAATAACGTAAAATTGGATTCCAATTTACCATGTCGCGTGTCGTGTGTGTGATATACGTTTCAATAAACGTATCAACAGAGACATGATTAGACTATGATTCGCTCTATGAGTACGAGGAATAGCATTAGAAACGGATGAACGCAAAAGACAACTTTGTACCCGTACAGTCTTCGTTTCAAATATTGAAAATATCCATCGCATTTAATATGCCTACGTGTAAAATATCCTCGATCTCTATCGATCCATTATCTTAACGTTATACGGACTAATGATATAATTACTCCTAGTAATTTGACCAAACATTACGTTTTCTTTCGGAGTGGTCTCTTCTGTGAAGTTCATACAAATCACGACGAAACATCTACTTGGTACGGCGGTTTGATCGTAGCTACTTTGTTGTGAGCTCTTTCATTCTTTTACGTTTTTTATACCCTTTACTATTCATACATTTTTCACCCAAATCCAAACTTTCTATCTTACGACTCATAAGACATACAGATACAATCCTTTCCCGGTGGAGACAGAACGAAAATCATTTCCATGTATACAGGGCCTTTCAGAAGTACATGCAGAAACTTAAGTAATTAACAGAACTCATGGGAAGTAATTAATTACTGATGTATTCTGTAAAAGTAGCCAGTTTGTGCTCCATCACTTAAGTTCTTGTACTTATAGCTTTGAAGCACCTTGTACACTCTGTGTTTTATGCACAAGTGTTCGCTTAAAAGAGAACCACTTGAGAGGGATATCTGGGCTGACTTCCCTATTATCATTTATCAGAGTACAAATTTATGTTCATATAAAATTGTGACGAATATTCTTAATCTAGATTCTTCTAAGCTCAGTTTTGGAAGATACGTCATTCTGCGTTTAATTGAAGTCTATTGAAACCTGTAAAAATGGGTGTACTCTGTCCTTTCACGCAACATTGATACCTTTTGAAATAGCATTTTGCTTCATTACTAATTGATTTAGTTGTGAAATTCCGAATTTTTGTCATATGATACGAGTCTGTAGTGACAGAATACTCGGTGCGCTTTAGAAACAATTATAATGATTCTTACAATTCGTCCTATGCTTTATCATGATCGATGGAAGTACTGTTTGAAATACTAGAAACAATTCTTATGAGATTTAAGGTATGAAGCACGACCATAGTCTCAGTCTATGGTCTAATTACTTCATTCTGGTAATTTGTACGCACTATACATGCTACACGTTAATGTCTCAGACCACCTGTCGTAGAAAATTGCTCTCATTCCCGTGGTGTGTATACATTAATTAAGAAATCTACTTCCATCTTGTGAGCAAGAGAGTACACTTCGAGTACAATGTAATTGAATTCTGCCCGCCCCTTATCGTAACGTATAAATTCAAGTAGAAGTGAAAGAATTGCATTGTCCAAATGAAATTCTTCCATCGATTAGAATTCGTTCCCTTATACGACAGATGGAGTTCTGCCTGTCGAGTCGCTTAATATTCTACCAAGAGGAAGCTCTCAAGTAAAGAAAGTAAGGCGGTGCCTTCTCGCAATATGTTTCAATAATTAATTGCTTCATTGAACATTGTTCGTTCAGATGAAACAATGCTTCTAGTCTCGACAATTGTTTTAATAGTCACACTTGATATTATACCGAAGATGTACAAAAACTCTCATGCATCGAAAGTGCAGCTCGATGATGAACAACCGTTCTTGTTCGTAGGAAAAAGAGTGCCCTATTTACAGACTCGAGCATTCGAGAATGAGGATGCAGTAACAAGTAGTGGAGACCAGATAGGTGCGTACCTTGAGAAATTTGGTCATAGATAGGCAAACTATCACACCCATGTTTGTTCTTTTATCTCTTTAATCTTGTCTCTGTGTATCTAGAATCATGGAAGATGAAAACGATAAAACTATACTGACCTCTCATGAAAAATCTGTAGAGTTACTTCAAATAAATAAAACAGTGCAAGCTTCTCTAGCAAATCTATACAGCACAGTTCGTCAAATATAAATAAATGGAACTCGTAAATAAACTCTACTATTTTTTAAAAAAAATCACAACGTGATATTCCTCCATTGTCTTAAGGACAAAACGAGCGATCCCTCAAAAGGACGCTCGCAAAAATATCTGTATACAAATCTCTTCCAAGCTCAAAGGAACCTGAGACACAATTCCTCAGACTGTAAGTTTCAACATTTGATCAGAAAAATGAGTTCCTATTGGAAGTGGAGGAAGTCAACCATAATTCGTCCCACTGACTCTCTAATCAAGGCAAAGCGCGACCTGTTTCAAAATCGAAGCCAGTTTGCCTATCCCTGACGATAGTTCTCATCGCGATAGCTCTACATCAGCCTCCTGGCTGGAAGGTGGCCCTAGAGTGGGGACAGCTTCATGATATCACTGTGAATCTCCGCAGACGGAGTGTCGTCCAGATCGATGAGGCTGGCGTTGGAGCCTGCCGAGGATGGCGGCACGATCTCGTCAAGGAAGTCGAAGGAGGCCACAGCTTCGCGCTCCTTGTCCCCGTAACGGACGAAGAAGTCGTCGCCACGTTCGATAATCGACGGCCTCGACGAGCCCCAGGTGGACGGCAGACGCAGCACACGGTGTGCGTGGACCGCCGATGCTGAGAAACCAAGCGCAGCGGGTCAACATGCCTCAGACCTCACTTGATCTCTTTTCTCTCTCTTCCTATACCGGCTCTAGCAGACACAGAGTAGCTCGGCTTAGCACTCTTAACACGTATCACGCCCCTCTCTCTCTTTCTCTCCCTCACTCTCCTCTATTTCGTATTTAGCTTTTATATCCACCTCATTTCTCCGCCTTCCGTTCTGCCGTCGTCGCACGATCGGTCAGTTTCTCTCAGTCAACTTCTCTCAGAGGATGCTTTTTTCGTTTTCGAGAAACTTTGCATTGGCAAGCGCACGACCTCTTATTCCCTTCGTTGCGCTTCGTGACAGACGAGCACAGTGGTTCGATACAGCTTGTGTACTTGGCGACACATTGGAGACCGATGACCCATTTGGGTCAGGGGATACCTTTCCTCATTTGCCGAGAGCACAGTGTTTCAGTCATTTTTATATTAGGAGTACTGATAAGTAATCGATTATTTTAGAGTTAAAACCATACATGAGTGGAAATTGTTTTTTATTAATATTTAGAACACTTGGCCAATGAGAATAGTCTCAACAAAATACACTGGTCTCCAATGTGACAATTGCTCTTCACGTTGAATTTTGGTAGTTCTTGTAGAAGACTCTTACTCGTCTGTCGCGAGCGCTATGATCACAGTAAATGAAGTACAATGAGAGAGCTGTGATGATTAATACGTTAGGGGCTACAATGCTAATTACCAGATTTGGGTTATTACAGCTTAAGATAGACGATAATGGGGAATTTACGAGACAGGATAATGAGAAAACATGACTGCGGTAGATACTAATAGACAATGGCGATAGAGTCGAGTACCTGCCAATGACACTTAAGAAATACCAATCTTGTATAGAATGAGAGAGAAAGTAACTGTTCTAAGTGACACCTTTGACGCAATTCCAGGCTACCAGTTTGACAGTCAGTGACAGAGTAAACCTAAGTATTTACATGATTACTTTCGATCAAATATAATTACTTTGGAATGTCTCCAGTTAACAGTATACTCGCGTATTCATGCGTACTCTACTTACAAGTTTACCCTAACGATGCTACTTTATACACAGAGCAAAAAAAAAAAAAGAATAAAAAACAATGATCTATTAACACATTACGGACAAATATTCATAGACAACTATGCGCACCTTTTCGTTAATCTCTAAATCACGACATGGTCTCATAAAATAATAAAAAATAAATGCTCCAGAATGGTACCGCGAGTTCGTAATGTGTTAACTACCAGAAGGAAGTCGATTTTCTCCTCTACCCCTGAGAAACGATGAAATTTGGAATTGCGTAAAGGTGGCTCGGATCGAATTCGTTTCTTATATCGTCTCCAGGTTAATAGATTTGTTAGTAAGCCAATGGAAAATCCGTAGTGGCCGTACAGTTCACGTTGCATTGTAGATCCCGGCGAAACGATTCCTCCCAACTGGCATGTCGGTTACAGAAACTGATCGTCACTAAGCCGAACTACGTAGCTTTTCTTGTGACAATCAAAGCACACCGCGTAGGAGCTACCATCTGAACAGAAAACGTGGAAAAGGCTATGTACAGAGCGAGGGCAATCAGCGTTCGTGTTCTTGTTTCCGTTTCTTGTGGCTGGTAGAGTGACGGTGTTAATTGGCGAAAGGCCGCTTAACAGCGTGACGTGTTAACGCGTTAGTGCAGAGACCCACGCTAATATAGTCTAGCGGAACCATCATTTTCTTTTCAGTTTAAATATCTCCACATATCCCATTTTCCATTCGTACTTCATTATTACTCTGGGAATTGGTTTTTAATTAATCAATGATACGTTTGGAGTATATTAGCGTGATGTAGAGACACCATTAGTGATGTTATTACCAGTGTAACAAGCGGAAGCGATTTCTCGATGGTGCATTCTTCAATTACTTCTAATTGCTTTCTCATGATATGTTCGAATTCGTTATCGCTATTGATATTGTTGAAAAGACTGAACGATAGTGTCAAGCGGAAGGTACAGTGTTTAGTTAGGACAGATTCTAGAGTGTTGTGCAGGCTCAGGGAAAAAGGGAATACAGTCTACAAAGAGTGATCAATAAATACCTTTCTTTTGTCGTCGGTACCGATGTAGTCTGTGCAAATGGCGATAATCCGGTGGTTCATCCCCCGAGTCACTTCCTGCTGATCCGCTGCTCGATGTCGCCGAAGAACTTTCGCTGCTTGCCAGCATCACGTCTAGAAGATTGGCTCTTGCCTGGAGAAACCGTGAATTTTTAAAGGGGATCCTTTCACTTCTAACAACCGTCAGCATTTTGGACCTGCTAACTGGGGAAGTACTATCTCGTTTCATACTGTTACAGACTTCCTCGAGTGAGTCTGAGTTGGAACATTTCACTCGAAATAGAATATAAAAATACTTTGCAAAAGTTCCCAGTTAACAGATTAAGCCAGAAGACCATGGGATATAGCTGCACTTACTTTTGGGTCGGTGAAGTCAATGTCCCTTTCAACGTGAACCCATCCGGTTGGACAGCAGCAAGCGAGATCCAATTTTTCAAGCGGCACCTGGTTTTCATGGTTAATAAGATTCTCTTCTCCTTTCCTAATCATTCGATTCAGTTCGTCTATGACGTCCTTCGATGTGGCACGTTCGTGGAAGCTCAGCGATCGGTCCCTTCCCTCGACGAGCAGGGGCGCCCTTGCTGGACTGACCTGGGAATTTATATTTTTAGAAAGAAGTATATAATCATAAAACAGTGTTAACGTCCAATATCTCAGGTGTAAAAATATGTGACCTAGGTCTTAGATTTTGTTTGACAAACCCAGATATTATAATTTCGATTTACACTCGAACTTACAACTGTACTTGGCGTGGAGGAAGTGGCCACTTCCTCGTCCTCCTCAGGAACAGCGCCCAATTCGGACGGCGCGACTGTCGTGTAGGAAACTCCACCGTTGCAAGCGACCGCGCTGATTATTCTTTCTTCCGGTGCCAGAGACGGTACGGGTATCTGATCCAGCAGATCGTCGTTACTGCTCGTTTCAGCGATGTTTTCCGCGTGGCTGTTATCTTGATCGACGGCCGTTTCCATTTCGCTGCACACCGCCTCCGTTCCACACTCGTCCCTGCTTTCCGTTTCCTCTAGAACTACTTACACCAGAGTCAACTTCGATCTCGATTCCCTGGTATCGTTGTCGATAAATTTTTGCGCTGTTAAAAGCTACCAGGCGCAAAGATAAAACAAGGAACGAACCTTCCGCTGCGAGAGAAGCGTTGTTGCGCTCCAGTAGATTGTTCGGTACTTCGGTCAAGTACATTTGCTGCTCGGCGATAAACGATAGGACGCTTTGGAGAGCTTGTTCCCTGTCGGGCGGTGGCCTTCCGCTCCTCGACGACGTGCTGGCTAAGCTTTTCGTGCTCTCGAACTTTACCAGCCTGTAGAAGTCCCTCGTGAAGTCGGTGCCGATCGAAGGGGAGTCTGGATCGTCGCTGCAGCCTGATAACGCTGCCGATGATCGCTTGCTGGAGTTCTCTAGGGCCCCCTCTTCGCTGCTCCACGAGGCACCTGGACTCGTCGCGTAGGGCCACGATCCTGTTGCTCTGGCGTCCATGAAAAGTGCAACCTGTATGATAATAAGGGAATTGTAGATAAGAAAAGGACTTGAGATCGCCAATTTTGCTCCTATCGTAGAAGTTAATAGAGCAGCTATCTGTAGACTATATTTATTTGAAATTAGTACTGAATAAAAGGACTACTGAATATCTATGAATGTGTTAATATTAAAGCTTTGAAATTGATTTTGTCTGGTGCAAAACTTCTGCAGTGCAGAAGCTAACACATTTGCTAAGCTGGTTGCCTAGCAGAAGGCGCTATCTGAAAGTTACGCTTGGAGACCTTTAGAAAAGCGGAGAAGTCAAAAATAGTTCTGGCAAGAGCACTGTCGTATTCTCTATATTATATTCTATTGCAAGGTCCGTACCAATTCCCCTCTCGTTCTATCAGCAAGGTAACTGGCACCATTCCACAAACATTCGTTCGCGTCCTCTTCCAATTCTAGAGGATTATGTTCCTTGATTGCTGGCAGGGCGGGGGTGGTGATAGCAGCTGGCTCCTTCCATACCGTGGATTCGTTTTGGACAAGGTCCTCGGTGGACAACGAGAAACTCCAATCTTCCAGTTCTGCTCGGTCGTATTCCAACTCGAGAAGGTCTCGATGTTGTTGAGCACTTCTGCTGTCGTCCAACCTGGAATTTATCTCGCTGTTTAATCGCTATGCTAAGAAAAATTCTCTTTATGCTTATTGTACTCAGACATAAAAGATTGCTACCATGCAAATAATCAGAAGACTTTTTTTTATTAAGTCAAATTTCATTTTTATAAATAAATATGCTATACAAACCTGATCCACTGTTGCACGTACTCAGCATCCCAGTCCTCTTCTTCAACCAGAAGAAGGGACGACGATCCCATAGGGCTGGGCAGCTTGTAAGGTGTGAAATTAGTCGTCGTCGTCAGCTTGAGGCATAGGTGACTATCGGAGAAGCTGCGCATCACGTGTTGATACGACAACAAGTCTTTGGTCGGTGGATAGCTATGGCGTGGATTTATCCCTACAGTAAGATTCAGTGGGAGGAAGAGGACATCCGGGTCGCCTGCGTCGAGGGCGACCAATCGTGCATCCGGGGAAACATCCGCCTCGGTTTCATCGGTCGCTTCCTTGAGATCTTCTAACCCTCGGGAGGGCTCCTGTCGCGCACCCTCGCCTTGAACGTCGCTGGACATTGTCGAGTAACCCTCGTCCCTGTTACCACTCTCTGGACTCTCGCTGCCCTCTTCCTCCGACGGTTTTTGAGCTGAATTTTATTTTAAGAACAATAAAATAACATTTCGAAATAACATTCAATCTTTTGGGAAAGACATAAGTGTGGTAATAATGAGTTAGTAATTTTTCATTTTTCATAGGTGAGTAATTTACTTCGAAAATAGCTAGAAAGACCAGGAAGAGAGTAGAAACTAGATAATTAGTGAGTAGTGTACTCCACAGAGTATTCTAGATGGCACCCAATTTGAACTATAAAGAAAATGATTGATTTGAAGAAGATATGGGGGTCTCAAGTACATGCAATGTTAAAGTATTAATAGACGTACCCAAAGGTCTATTTCTTCGACATTTCGTGGTCGCCATCACTGGTATTTGTAGATTGAGAGACCGAGGCCTCGATAAAGGGACCCAAGCTGGGTCTAGACCAAGGGCAGCGACCACAGCCGCTGGTCCAGCCTCGAGGATCCCTTGAATCAGCTCTGACGGGCTCCCAGGACTCGCAGCTTGAGCTAACAATCCTGAAAGCGCTCGATTTTGTGCCTCGAGCTCCCGAATACGCCTCTGCAGTGCTCCGATTTCTTCTCTAAGACCCTGCTCAGGGAAAAGGCATAATGGTCAGCTGGTTTATCGATTCTTATTGAACTGGAACGATGGAAAGCGCGTTAGCAGACAAAGAACGGAGCTTTGGAGACTTCAATGCTGAAACTTGGATTGCGCTAGAACGAGCAAGCTTTTGCGATTCGCGATACTGTTGCTACTGATTTTCAAGTGGATTCTATTACTCTAAATTTTTGGAAACTTAAGATATTACTAGGCACTGCAAGCTATCATATTAGGCTATTGAAAATCACTTTGCTTGATAAATTAACAGCCTTGCAGCTCAGCAGATGCAGATGGATCAGACAGGATGTTAAGGACAATCTTTGGTTTAGAATTAGAATAATCATCAGAATATTAGCGAACAGTTAAGAATACAGAGTAAATCAAACTTTCTTACTTTCATATTCAAATATAAAAAATATCCATCATCCTTGCCACAGTAATTAAGAGATTATTCGGAATTAAACAATACACTGAATTGATCGAACGAAGAAAGAAGGAAGTACACGACAGAAATAGAAGTAAAGGACGTGGTAACGAGAGCATAGCAATGAACCTTTTGGGATAGAAGGGCGCGGACCACCTGGTTGGCGACGTCGTCCAGGCACCGCTCGTACTGTCGACGCTGGGCGTCGGCGTCTCGTGCCAAAGCAGCGTGCTCCGTCTCCAAAGTCGCCAAACGTGCCACCAATGCAGCGTGCACTTCTCCAGCACATGCAGCCTCCAGACCCCGCAGTTGACCCCTCATCGACTCGTTCTCCAGCTGCAGCTTTGAGATCTGCGCCTGATACTGATGCACACGTGCCTATTTTACAAAAAAAGATTAGTGTCACTTAATATTCTTAACATTGACATACCCCATGGCTCAATTTGATCGAAATTTGTGTTTAATCAGTTTTTAGACAGAGCCACCCACCCAGGACTCCCACGCTGCCACCATGTCCCATGGATAGCGATGGTCTCAAGGTGAGGCGCAACTTTGGTGGAATAGTTGGCTGCAGCTCGCGGCGAGAGTTAATAACGCGAACGGCCGTTATTAACAGAAAGGCGTTTAACGTTAAATTAGGGCTGCTGGGACCTGTCGGAGACAGGGGTGCTAATAGAGGGTGCGTGTGTCTGATTTATAACAGTCGTGCCAGCCGTGGCGGCCCTTGCTCTAATGTCTGCACCCCCTTTTCTTCCGAAAACGAAGGGAGCTCAACGATTTTCTGTCATCCCCCGCGCAGGGATGGAAAATAAAAATACAAACTGGCCTCTTCTTGGAATTCTCTCCCTGCGACGCGTTCGACGACTCCACGCACGCCTCTCCCACGCTCCTCGTAATTTATCGTCGGTCGCGGCTGGACGGGAGACACACTGCCGCTTCCGAGCTTCTAAATTGCACGCATCGGCCCCGTGAAATTTCTAATCTAATTCTGAAACGTGTCACCGCGGTTACAGCGAGTATCCACGAGTAGCGTGTCAGCTCTACCATTCAGCTTGGAGTGGATTTCAGTCTGCACGGGGATGCAGCAGAAGAGGTGGTGCAGGAAATGCAGTAGATTCAATGCGTTAAATTAGTTTAATAAAGGTACCTAAAAGAGCTGAAATTTCCCTCGAGTTTCTGGATCTGTAAGCCTTACAAGTTGACTTAGTCCAAGAAAGTAAAACGAGAATTTATTCTATTTCCTTGACGGGGTGTCTTAATCCTCTATAAACTTCTTCTTTCTCGGAAAGGATCAAGAAGACTATTCTCTCAAAGTTTTTTATATCAACGCTATTACCCTAAACCTGTTTCTTTATTTCCCAAGCCAGAGGCGCCTGCATGTGCATACACCTATTGCACCGGGAGAATTCAACAATTTCCAGTTCACCCCAGAGCCAGAGTTCGCAATAACCGACGATACTTTCGCCGCTTGTATTTGCCAACGGCCAATATTCCAGACTTAACAAAGTAACGTGGTGCAATGAAAAGGGAGGAGAACAGTAAACGGGCACGTTTACTGCGAACCCTTAGAATGTACGCACTATCTCGTTCACGGCCGGTTTGCTTCTAAAAGAGTCGTAGATTCAGAGAGACGAGGGGTGTGCATCACTGCCCCACGAAATACCGTTTATTATCGATCGTCACTCGATCCCCTGGTTCAATGTCGGCCGCCCCACCGATGCCAGCCCCTGAAAATCCCTCTATCGGCTGTGAGGAAGCATCCGCGCCGCCTGCAAGAGTTCTCTGTAGCTGTTCGATTTTACTTTCGAACCCCCTCCTTTCGCCCCTCCGCGAGGTACCCCTTGTTCTCGATAGACGTGGATCGGAAAGTTACCCGAGGAACTCTGCTTCATGATTCTGTAGCGTAGCGATAGGGGTGCGCTTCAATGGGTATGATTGATCTCTGAGTGTAGACTTTTGATTGGGATATTGTTTCGGAGTCTTCGTTTTTTGGGTTTGAGAAGACAGAAGGGGGTCATTGGTACACGTACCCTTGGTAGAAATGATCAATATTAAATGAAAAATATGATGCAAAGGGAGTTGAGTTCTTTCTATAGCTATGGAGACAAAAAATAGTAAGACCTCGATGACTGTCGACACAAGAAGCGCCGACGCGTTCAACTATCAAGGTACCTACGATCAATTACATGTTCCTCCACCTGTCACTTTTTACTCTCCCTATTCTTACTGAGTAACCCTGTCCACCTTTTCCCATTTCAACCCAGCAGACAAGGTCCACCCGCAACTGTCAAGGTTCTACTATGTCGTTAATACACGAGTCCTCTTAACTCTCCGGATCAATTGCTCCTCGATGCCTCTTTCCACTAGTGTCACTTCCAGAGGCTACCGAGAAACTAATGGAAACGCCAAAACTGAACTCCATCGCCAGATGACCAGATAAGTCAATATCTCTATACGCCCGGTTGCTCCCATCGAATTCAGTCCCCGTTCGACGCAGTTTCGACGTTCTTCTCGATCCTGCGCGAACGTATCGAATAAGAGGACGAAATAAATTGCATTAGGCATGGGCGAATTGTCGGTGCACGTCGTGCAATCGGTCCCCGCTTTGTCTCGCTGCCCAGGGACGATCGTGCACGACGATTCTCGGTGAAATACAATAACAGCTTGGAACGGGCTGTCACTCGACGAAGGGGGAAGCTTTTTACGCGAGTGTCGTCGCGTGCACTCCGCCGCCGCGTGCAAAAACGAAATAGCCGTGACGATAAACGGTCGAATCGTCGGATCGGCTGGGAGGCAGCAGAGAATCGCTCCTCGTTATCTGCTCGTGCTTATCGACAACGACAGGGGGGTTGGTCCCCGATATTCCGCGATGCCTCTCGTTCCGTTTCAACCTCGCTGATTAAAATCGGATCAGCCACTCGAACGAATATAAATTTAAGGAGAACGGGCCTGGCTGGCGAAATTGAAATCCCGCTTGATTCGGGGGAATGAGACTTTGTCGAAGTGGATGTTGAATAGGCTGCTGTGATATGAAATACCTAGAATCATTGGCTATCGGAATGGCCTGAGATTCGGGGATTTGTTGATGGTGAGAGGGAAGGACACTTCTTTCAGTCACTTTAGAGTATCTATAATTGAGCTTCTTCTAAGATGTCTCTTCGTGATGATATATGTACTCGTATTCTAATCTATCAGTGTCTACTCTAATTAATAGTCTAGTTTTGAACTGCTTGTAGAGAACTTTATGTAAAATATTCGCTCATCCGTATATCTCAAGAATTGCCTTCTATCTGGGCTATTTATAGTATACCTAAATCTCGCAGGACTTGATTGATCTGATTGAAAGTAGATTGAAGAGGGGACTTACCTCGTAAGAAAGCGTGAGCGCGGTCTTCTCCTGCTTCAGCTGTTCGGCCCTGTGCTTGTGCTGCAGCAACCCCCGTGACGACTCCTCCATCCTGCAACAAATCAGTCACGCCTGAAGGAGCAGTCCAATTTTAATTCTCGTCGAAAAGATTCTAATTGAAGCGAACCGTGGTCCAATCTCTTTCGCCTCTTGTACGCAAACGGCAGAGGAGACCGTTGTTATGCACGTTTCAGTTGCTCTCGGGATGCCAGTTCTACCGTGAAATATTAATATTTCAGAGTTTGGCGTGCTCAGCGAGTGAAACGCACTTCGGTAAATAAAATATCAAATAATGCTCACGATTGTCTGGGCCGCTAACAATTTCTTTTTAATTTTAGAGCGGAAGGACTTGAAAGATTTCGTTTATTCTTTTGCCAGACACTTACGTAATCAAATTACCCTTAACTGGGATTAAAAATGTTAAGGTTGCATTTGAGATGTGGTGTGAGTCGACGAAATGGATGATCGCAGCTGCAAACGGAATGACTGTAATTTAGAAGACAGTTGCGACTGTAATTTGTAGGGCTTTCATCCCCAAGATGAGTGGAACACGTTGCTAAAGTTTCGCCATCTGTTGTGGAAACACTGCGTCTATTAACCCTGAATTACCACTTATACGTGAGCTCCTGCGCGCTTTGTCATGGATATGTGATGTTATCATGGTGAGAGATCAATTGTGCCTACGTGCACTGGGAGAGTTAAGTGAAGAGGCGAAGGAATTGTATAAGAAATCCCAGTACCTATCTATTACTCATTAGATCATTAAAAAATGTGAGCAAGAACTTGAAAATTCAAAGAATCACCTCCTTTCACCTCCTTAAAAAACAAAAATCTGCATAATTGATAAAAGGATGCACATAAATACAGTAAATATTTGCACAAGACGCTCCACCGAGTTAGAAAACGAAGCTCAAGATGTCTTAGGTAAAATGGGGGAGCAAAACAAACTGGAGTTCAACCAATCTTAGGAACGCACCCCTTGCCCCAGTTCCAGACTAATGATTCACTGTGTACCGAGAGGTTTATCTGTAAACGATGGAACAGGGAAAAGTCGCAGCCCCTGAAGGTTGATTCGATTACATATTCGCGTGTGACTCGCGACCTGCAGCTTTCCTTTTCGAGATTTCTTCATGCGCACGCTCCGCGAGCTTAATGATCTGATTAGAGATACAAGAGGGGTCCCAGAAGCTGAGATATGAAGCCGATTTAAGCTTTTCGAGGGAGACGAACCGAGGGCTTCCCTCAACGCCTGGCAGCACCCTTTCCAACCCCTCGCCCTCTTTCTACGGCCTTCCTTCTAGACTTTCCGAGCTAACTTTCAAACTAACTGCGCGCTTTTGGGCCAACGTCCAATTGTTTTCTATCTCATAGGAGCCATCTGCAGTCACACGGAAGGGTTTAATGAAGATTAATTGGCAATTACTCGTTGGCGGTGGCTTAATGCCATTTCCATGCGTTGTTTGCAGAGGGGAAGGTTGCCAGTTAAATAGCTGAAACTTTTTCCATAGTGGATTTTATAAGACTTAAAACTTCAGTTCTCGAGGGAGGAGTGACAGGAAGAGAAACGTCACAGAGAACGTCTATTATTAGCTCCAGTTACTGTCGTCTCATAGGAGATTCACTTGTGTGCATGTCGGATCGCAAAAAGAAACTCCCGCGAATAAGCTGATTGTGTCCTGGCGAACTTGCTTGCTCAGACGCCGGGATTGTGTGTATTCGTGGACTTCGTGGACGTTAATCGGCTTAAAACTCTGACTCGTTAAAGTTTCCAGTTTGCCTTAACTCTTAATGTGCTTCTAAAACGATTACGAAAGTGCTCCTCGAAAGATTGAACTATACGATCGAGCCTTAACGAAAGATAAACCGTTCTGTTGAAGAGGTGACGACCACCGCGTCCGCTTCTTATCTCGTTATCGTTCAACTTTCCCTAATTCTTCGTCTACTTTATTCATGTTCGTTTACTTAGCGTATGGGGGTAGTTTATTAACTCTCGAGTCGTGTAGAGTCAATACTGCAGTGGTATAATGGGCTGGTAACGAGGTTATAAAAAATTCAAATTATTTTTTTATACCACTTTTAGTAGAAACTAAATTACAGCGTTTCTTAAGTACTTCTATCATATTCACTTGTAAAAATATTTTTCATTATTTTTATTTCCTGTCTTGAATTTTCTATAATTATTTCTCCTCAGGTTTTTAATTCTTTAGGGCTAAATTGCTTTCTTGCGAAGCTACTTAAAAATTCATACACGCAGCTCGTAAATGTCGACAAATGAAGGCATCTTATTCCTCTCACTCTCCTCTCATAACGTAATAATTCACGGGGTTCAGAAGTAACCCCGTAACCTCCTTCATTAGAGTTTTACCCCGAGGTCGGTGGCACCGAATGAAAGAGGGTTTTCCGCGGCGAATTCACGTAACTTATCAACTGGGGTGCCATTTCAGGCGCCAGGCTTAAGAACAATGCTCGACAAACAGTAATTATAAACGCAAACAGAAGAGCGATTGTCAGGGAGGTTCGCACAGGATGGATAATCAAGATTGCTGACCTGAGGGTTCACTTTACACATTGTTCCCTGTGTCTCTTTTCCATGAAATTTGACGAATCTTGCTTAGCTAGTCAACTCCATTCCTCAAGGAATGAAATTTTTCACTAATAACTCTTTCAAGCACTTCCTATCGCTTTTACAATCGCAACAGTCACTTCTCTTTCTCAACCAAATTAAAAATAAACTCCACACCCTCCTACGCAAATATTGTTAACTTTTCTGTAGCATCCACTTTACGCTTCTTTCCTCACGCGGATAAGAAGCCTCAGTCGCGATAAAAGGCGACAGAGCGAGGAAACAATGCGCGAAAGTCGCATTGTTCCGGTCGGTTTCGAGCGGTTTCGGGCAACTGTCGCGGCGGAAGATGATTATCGTTTAATGAAAGTCCAGCGACGTGGTTTCCGCGTGTAATTCGCCGCGGCGTGTCCCTGCATCATTATAATCGAGTTTGCACGGCAATAGCCGTAAATCAGGAGAAACGGCTGGCCGCTGCCATGTGCTCCTGCTGGCGATAGAAGCTCTGGATGGCTAGACTTCATGGGAAGGGAAATGGGGTTCTGGAAATGCTATGGAACACTTCACAAGTGTTATGTCTTCAAATTTCGCGAGTGAAGAGTGACTTGCACTTATAAAAAAATGAGGGCCAAGGTGTATAAAAAGTGAGACACTTAAATGGAAAATTTGATATACGAGCATAAAAGTATAGTGTCTACAAAATTAATAATAAGTAGATCTATATTTTTCTTCTATTTTTTAAAATTCTCTAAAAATCGAACAATTGTTACAAGCTCCTTTGGCAAATAAAATTCGATTTAATTCAGGGGTATTGTGCAAAAGCGAAGGTAATTGCCAGCGTGGGTCGTGTAGGGAATTGATCAAGAGCTTGTATCCGTTCCCTTCCTTCGGCTAGTTTCTTCCACGGTGACAGAAAACATCCAGCGGCGCGCCATTAATCTCGCTTCGTGAATTGAGTCGGATCGTGGGCATTTTTCAACGGCGAACAACGGAACGGGAAGACGTATTGTTACAAGGCTGCTGAACGTTGCCGATTCTTTCGCGATAAATTGACAAACTGACCGATTACTTTGTCTTCTGGACGTGGGAGAAGGATTAAGGGTTAGGGCGAAGGAGGCCAGAGCAAGCGAGGTTGTTCGAGGATAAAATTTGTGGCTTTCCATATTGTGCTTTGTGATGTTGGAGCATGAAAATAGGGGCTGAGTTAAATTTTATGTGAACGACCTTGTGAATAAAGAATAAGAAATTGTAAGAAGTGTAGAAAAGTAGAAACCTGTATGAAAGGTATTTTAAAGTTAAACATCTACTTTTATATATTCTTTTTTTTTTTTATTAATGGAGTAGAAACAAGTGTCTAGCATTCTGGGTACAATATTTCATGAGAGGATCTATACACCTAAGCTAAATAGTTTTAGGTTTTATTTACTTTTAATTATCTGCGAATAGACTACTCGCGTCTGACATATCACGTATCTATACTACTTGGAGCTAGAACAAATCCATGCTAGCGTTGTTATCCTTCGATAAGACGTTCTTGTCGACTTTTATTTCATTCAAAAGACTACTTTAAACAGCAGTAACTATTCTCAGTAACAAAGGGAATAGGGTGTTAACCTTTCCAAGACCCTGAACATTTTCAAGGCAGTCAAGACTCCTTGCAGTTCAAGACCCCTAAAATTCTACGAAACTTTGAATCCTTCTAAATTGTAATAGTCTTGTGAAACAATTTAAGGCTTCCGGGGCTCTGTTCTTTAGCTCCAGATTTCTCGAGATGGTTAAAAGCCTGTCGCTAGAAATGAGTGCACAGACAGCGTCCTTGCAGCTTCGTCAGCGCCCGTAATAATTTCCACGGACAACAATGGCGCCGGCACACAAAGGCACTGCCGCAAGGGCGGCTTTAACACCCGCCCCGATTCAATAATATATTCGTGGATACCTGTTTACCTTAGCCACCGTCTGCGTTTGCACAGCTCACGTGTGCGTGAACGTGCGTGCCTCTCTATCGCTCGCGTGCGATCTAACGTGTAAACAATAATTATTCGACGCTCGTGTTGCGAGGTGGGCGAGGGACCATCCATGACCACTGAAGATTTCGTTTTCGGTGAAACCTGCGCAGAGAAACTCGATTGCGTGTCACTATCAATTGTCAAGTAGAATGGGAGTGTGATGGGCAGACCTACTTTCCAGGAATATTTTTTATTATTTTATGCGTGAAATGAATTCATCTGTAAATCCACATTTATTTTAGTACTGACCGATTAGTTTATTGTCTACCTAAATGCAAAATTAGTCTTGATTTATTTTGGCTAAAAATGTCCAGTTCTGTGAAGAGGGATCATCGAAGCCTGAGTAGAACTTTGAAAGAAGAGAAGCCATTCGTCTCTTGGAACCGTAGAAGTGCATAATTTGTTTATGACTAGCAGAAACTCAGTGAAATATAGGGTAAAGCGTCTCGTTATGCATTCGTATGGATTGCACGAGGGCGACGTTCTGTGGAAGACAAACCTGGTTGATGGAGCGAACACGTGTACCTTTTTTAGGAAGGTCTGCCAGTGAATTCGATGACAGACGAGATTGCCCAGCGTGTGATGACACGATAATGGCTGGTTTATTAAGCCAGATCGCGCTTTTGTCTGACACGCACGGACTTCGAGGTACATTCTACTTTGGGGGAATAAATATAATCGTTTTTTCACGCATGGCGGAGAATACCCTTTTATTTTTTACGACGACGATTTTGCCTGTTGTCAGTCATGTATTTATTTCAGCAGAAGAGGAAAAGGACTGAAAAAAATATTCTACAAATTTTTGAAAGGAAATCAATCTTATACGGACTTATTCGAAGTATAGAAATGTAAAAAGTCAAGAGTGATATTTTTTAATATTTCAAAAAATTGTTAAATGGGAGAGAATATTATCTGAATATGGTTGTTGCTATAGAAATTTTGTTTCAAGTTCTACGCAGCGATTTATACAATCATTTGCAAGCGGAAGTGAGCAAGCGTTCGTCTTAGGGTGCAGGGGATTGGGGTGGCGTGCTTTTTAGGGGTGACTTCGAGGAAGAGAAAGTTGCCCAGTGGTAAGTATTGAGAAAATTACGTGCTGGGAATATTGTCCAAGAGGAAACTGGCTTACGTGGAATGGAAAATGATTTTTATTTAAAAAACTGTACTGTCTCCTGCTAGAATAAAGGTTCCATGTATCGAAGCGATACGCTTGTAACAGAATATAACCCATAATCCATGGGAATCGATGGTTTATCTAACTAATGCTATAGCCTTGTTGAAAGGCGATAATAATCGAGTTGAGCTCGCCTGACTATTTTCCCACAAAGGTATCGTTTATCTCGTGTCATTCATGGTATCCTATTATGTGAAACGATATCTACCCGAATTTTCAATCCATTGGATGTTCGGTTATCCACGTTTATGACAGCTTTGATCAAATGGAATCGATAGCGATGAAAATCGACTTTGCTACATTGCAATTACCAAAGTCAATAAAGGATAATTATGCTCGTACATCACCATTTTTTATCCCAAAATCATGCATCACTCCACCTCGCGTGACTCTTAAAACTAGTATAACAGGAAGTCAGTTTGTCAGCTGGGAATAGACACTAATAGTCACCAAATAGACACTATAAAAAAAAATATTTTCTCCGAATTAGATCCATGACATAAAAACAGTCCTCCCTCTAGTTCTCTCGAAACGAGGCGCAATCAACGATTAAGCAGTCCCACATTTAATTCCCTGGATTCCTGAAAGGATGACTGACGACCATTCCATGATACAGCAGTCGATACACACGCGATGCATTGACGAGACCAGACGCAGGACAAAAGGAGACAGAAGCAACGAAGGGACGAAACGTGGAAGGGACTCTCTGGCCATAAAACGCGTAATAAACGGTGCCCCGTATCTGGCTAATACAATGCTATGGTAACCGTGCTTAACAGGCACTCGTAAAACTGTATTCGGTAAAATAAATTGAACGCCGCCATCACAGGGTGAAATAGCGTGGTTCGATCACGTGGAGGCGCAATAACGCCAAACGGAACAATGGAGAACGGAATCACGGGCTGCGATCCAATCTCTCATGTACACTGTGCGATAATTAACACAGTACACAGTCGAAATGGCAGCGAAGTGTGAGTCTTTTAAGACAACGTGAATTTTGAGCATGAGGGCCAACCTGACCCGAGTCTATTTCTGCTAATTTTCTACTTAAATTAGAAGCAAAAAGTATACAACTGGCGATAAAAATTCTTGATTAATATTGCGAAACGTGAACTCGAAAACGATCTCCCAAATTGCAGCGAGTTACTCGTCGATCGTAATGGACTATCTACTGCTTTGCACATTCTCGAGATATTATTGGATGGTCAGATATAATAACGACAGCCGGCCATGTATTATATTTTACGGTCATAACTGTAGCGAAGACTCGCAATCACGCGCGGAAAAATGAAAAGTGCTCGGCAGGAAATGGCGGCTAATTCGAAGTTAATGGTCGTCGACACACGGACGGGCCATAATTTCGGTGGCAATTTTCGATCGTTACCATCGAGATTGCCATTTCCATGCGGACTTTGGAATTGAATAATTTTCCCACCCCATCATTTCCGTATTCCCGCGAATTTCTCCCTGGTTCACCGTCCTTTCACAGCCCTGAAATAATTCAACCTCCTTCACCGAATTTCAAGTTCCCATAAAGACCGTTTTACTCCACAGAATTTACACACTCGCGTGAACCAGAATCAAGTGAAAAATTGTACCAAAGAACCCACGAAGAAAGAGCACACCTGTTGGAATGAGGAAGCCAAAAGTTGCTCAAATAAAAATCTAAGATGACAGAGCGCAATAAAGGGAAGACGCTAACTTACAAACACGAGTAAATTCTAGCAGAATGGTTTCCCTGAATTAGAACAAAGAACCCAGGAGACGTTTCACGACTGGCAGACAACGGGTCCAAAAAGAAAAATCAGGGTGAAGGGGAAGAAAGGAAGAAGCAGAGGAGAAAAAAGAAGAAAACTGGTGGGAAAAAGAAGAGAGAAAGATCGAGTCGGTTGTATGAAAGCGAGCACTGCAGCTGTTGCACGCTGCCTAGCGTTATTTCGCGGATGTACTGGCGCCGTTTACGAGACGATCGAAAGTTGAAAGTTTGCCACGCAATTACGTGGCCCTGGATGTGCGCTAATGCTCGCGAATGAAGATCGAAATGTGCACGCGAATACTCCCCTCCACGTGGGATGACATTTCGTGCAGCCCGTTCATAAATTGCGGCGGTGCACACGGCCCGCGTACTTAGACGAGAAATTACGGAAATTAATTATCGTTGATTCACGCGTCGCGACTTCGCTCTAGCAGTTTGTACGCGTGCAAGCGCATTCATTGCCTCTTACTCGCCCCCTTCTCTGATGCTGCAATGGGAACACTCCGGGGAATATTATTTCTGCGCTGACGTAAATAGAATTCCTACTGTTTTTGCTGGATCACAAAATTCCATAGAAATTACTCTACATAGAATTGATCTGAGATCAAAAGAGTGAGGTATAATTAACGTGGGACGTGGAAATAATATTGTTGTTAGAGGGCAATTGTGCGCATAATTAATCATTACCTAAATAATAAATTATATTTCATACACTGGGAAATTTAGCAATTACCCTGGCGAACAAACGCATCGGTAGGGGAATTTATCTCTGACTGCAGCAATTGTTAATACCCCTCGAGTTCGCTGAATGCATTGCGTGTAATTCAGGACGATCGATACTTTGTCATAAATCTACCCACTGTCGCGAATAAGTATGTATACTACTGCTTATTCATTTCCTATGCAACTATAGCAATTTCTAAAGTTGATCAAATAGATACTTCCATAAAAAACAAACAAATGTTTATCCTATCCTAAGAATCCCACTAACTTCACCTGTTCCTACTACCTACTCGATCCCTTATCTCACAGAAGAATCGCAGGATATTAATCACCAATAAGCGGCAAAGAAAAAAAGAAACGAAAAGAAAAAATGCCACGGTAACAGGTCCAAAGCTGTTGCATTAACGAGCACCCACGCAAGGCAGAGGGTCAGAAGGGAGGGGAGCCAGGGACGGGTGAACGCGTCGCGTTAACCGATGCGATTATTCATTCAGGACAGAAAACCGTCAGCCGGTATATCCGGCCGGTTGTAATGCATCATGTCGCGTTATATTCTCGAAAACAAAAAATACGCGTACACGCATTCTCCTCGCGTGTTACACGCGCTGCACGAGACCTCCCTCCCTCCTTCCCGGAAAACATGTCGCCCGAGGAATGCACAGCGGCGCGGATTGATCTTTCAACCTGGTTCGAGAGGCCTCTTGCTCGTTTTGGCTGCCGATGTTACGCGTGACGAGGGTAGCGTATGATTAGAATCCTTGGCAGCCTCGAGAAAGGAGCCGAGTGCACATTCGACTGTTCGCTTTTTGCCAACGACGCGACGCGACGCGACGCGACGCGACGCGACGCTTCGCAGCCTTCTGTTTTTCGCGCCAAAGGGGGTTTGTGTTCTTCTACTCATTCGTTAGGGGATGAAGCAGGATTGAATCTTCCAGGGAACAGGGAAAGGGAGAGTTCTTCCACTTTCTTTCGGGGGTTTAGATGGATGAAAAAGTTCACTCGCTTGGATGTGCATTGTGGGAGAGATTTAGCGAGTAGGGTTGCGAGCTGAACCTAATGTTTAATTAAAAATAAGTTGGTTATTTATGAGACTGTTATTGTTATATCTGCAAATTTTCTAGGTTTCATATAGTTTAAGGAAGTCAGTTTTGTGAGAACCTCGCTAAAGTACACGTATTGCAGAGATATATGTGAAGAAACTAGGATGAAACTCACTGCATAGATGGTAGGCTATAATTTTGTTTAGATCCGTAATAAAACTGCATAGATTGATCGGATATGGCGTTCGGTCCAAGATGTTCAGATGACTCGAGGCGCAAAGGAACAGACGTCCCGATCTCGAAAAGGGTGGCAGCCGTTATTGCTGTCTGTAGACTGTCACTTCCCTCGGTAGCGACAGATATAACAGTGAGCGGGAACTGTTATCGACTTTCCACCAGGTAGTAGTCACGATTGATCGTAATACGTCTTTCATTTTACGATTTTCGTGGACGGCGCGACATAAACGCTACGACTGTGACGGTAGCTGGAGATAAAATGGTATTGCGTAAAACGGAAGGATTGTCTTTTATGAACACTAAAACACTAGGTAAAATTTAATACTACCCGGGGAATACTCAACTTAATACTAATGAAATCTTAAATGACATTATATTCCACGAGTTCAAGTGAAATCATTTTAATGAGATCGATACAAATAATTCTGAAGCAGCTGCTACAGAGTTATTACATTCCTGAAAAAGGTATGGTAATTTAGGATTTTAGAATTATGGATCCTTTCATTACTGCAGGAGATATGGGTAATTGGACAGACACGTAGCACAGGATGCTAAAATCCCTGAAATCAAAGCTTGATGACTGAAATACCACTAGATTCATGAAATTCCTAGATTCCAAGAGCTTCCAAACTAATTCCAAACGATCAGAATGATCTGTTCTATATTTCATGATTCATCAGTCCTCATTGATTGCATCGGAATTGGGATTTCCAATCCCCTGCACAGAATTTCACAGGTCCACTGTTATTTGCATCAACTCCCCCAATCCTAAGCTCGCCCATGCCACGTTTTTATAAATTCATAGTCATTTGCATCAACTGCTACGAGTTTCCAGCCCTCTGCGTACCCTCCCCGAGGCTCCGAGTTGTCGTTATCAACCCCCATCTGCCATGTAACCTCAGAGCCTCCCGAAAATCAAGCAGCAGCCCGTAACGAGACATTAGGAGACCGTACGCAAGTTTTCTATTGTTAATCAACAAAGTCTCTCGCAGATGAGACTCAGACTCACGGGTAAATAACTGCAGGGTACTCCCCGAAGGCTTCCATCGCGATTCCCGAGCAATTTCAAGTTCTCCCAGTTGTTCTCCAAGTTCCGAACTGCATTTTAACGAGACGCGGTTCTATTAGACATCTTCATCTGGCAGGTATCGTTGCCTACGAACTCTCTACTAAATGGTTTCATGTTTGTTAAGTGTTTCGGTAATTCCTTGGCCCCTGGAATACGGATCTCGTCGCAGGCGAAGTTTCACGGGGGCTTTCCACCATTGTCATCCCCGAGGCGTACTTCGGACTCTGCTGAACAGGACAGCGACGAGGCGAGACGAGGATGGAGACGAGCTCCGTGTTCATTTCTGCTTGGTCGGACTCGTTTCGCGGTAAAACCGCGCGGCTTCGTAACATTGTTTCGGGAAAAGGGTGCGGATCGATGTCATGAGTGATTTAATACCGCTGCTGCCGAGGGTTTCCTTCGATGTAAATCTTCGTGGTCCCCTCTAGCTGCTGCTCTCTATACGCCTAGGTACTGGATAACGTATACGATCATATTTCCATCAAAACGACGAGAAATCATTTCTACAAATATCTACAAAGATATTAGCAATTTTAGTTGTAGTATAATATTCTGCTCTTGCTTTGATCCAGCTGTTGGTCTAACTCTTGGACTAGTCCTTATGAACTTCGTACTTCCCAACTTCCATTAAGTAGTATTACTGTGATATCCACTTGAATACTCTCCAGCAATCCACCCCTAACCCCAATACGTCCTCCACTCGAAATATATTTCCCAACGAAACCCTTTCTTCGAGCCATAAATACATGTTTCATTCAGAAGAGAGTACCAGAAGTCCATGTTCCACTGTATCGAATCTGTCGGAGCAGACTCGAGCAAGGGCACGTCGAGCCAGAGCCACGAGCTCCCCTCAACGAGTCACGTCCAACGCATCTCGGAAGCAGGACATGGTCGATCCTGCAAGGGGGTTGTTCGTGGCATTTTGCCACGAGGAACTAGAGGATGGCGGTGCATTGTGCGTTCAAACGACAAAAGCACCGATGCGCTTCTCACAGTTCCGTGACTCGCGTAGGACGCCACGCACACGCGAGGGCCGCGCACAAAGACACAGGGAACATGTCGGTCATCGACGTCTTTCGCGTCGTCGCTCGTACACGATCGTTATGGTAATGCCACCGACGTGCTAGCGATCTTCGTGATCGCGCTTTGACGCGTCACGGCTGACGAGCCTTTGAAAGCCGTCTAAAAAGCATCCTCTTGGCTGCGACGAAGCTGTTTGACGAGACGACTGTTCACGTGGGGTCAGGGGAGACCTGGAGATCTGAAAAGCGAACTTCCGCTGCCTTTTACCGCCAGCTGAAGTTTCCTTGTCTGTGGATGACGAGATTCTTTGGGAATAAGGTTGATAGTTCAGTGTCCTTTTAGCTGCAGATGATATCTCTGCTGTTTTGTATTATATTTTTCTTGAGCTTAGAATTTGGGGTGGTTTCGTATAGGGTTGTTAGCGTTTGTAGAGGTCTATTTATGTTTCAAGGGTCCTGCTTTTGAATGGAAATGCTGATACGCAATTTCATTGATAAGAATGTGAAGTACTACTCTATTTTTTGGCTCGTATGCGTGCCTCTTACGATTTCTGCGCGATGTTATCGTCGGCCAGTGAAACGAATTTTTATCGCGGACCCCATTTGGCACTGTTGTCGTATCTCCCGCAGCCAATAACCCTCCGAAACCGGAATAATACGCATTATATCGTGGGAGTTTGAAGTTTATCAAAACACTTCTTGGCTCTTTGCCGCACACCATAACATTACGTCGATTGGATTATTCAGAACCTTCATGTCTAATATCTCTGACTTGAATATTTATCAAATATCCAATAAACCCGGTTCTATATTAACCTTTCAGGGCTGCTCATTTACAGAAATCCCTGTTACAAATTCGTTTCATTATACCTGAGAATAATTCTCAATAAATTAGTAAATTAATATCGTCCAAGAAAATCCAATAATACATTAACACCCGAAAAAATAAAATTGAAAAATATTGTAATTAATTCTCCCTCGATATCGTAGCTGTAAATTGCACACGTGGTAAAATAGCCGATTAAAATTTTTGGATTCAATATCGCATCCCACGGTGCCTGGGCAGATACAATCGAACATGGGGGGCAGGAATTAAATTTTGTCCATTTGCGCGATTCCAGGACACGCACCGCCGCTTCGCCGTTGTATTTTACACCGCACTTAATACCTCATTTAACACTTGGCTCCGTATAATTGGTCACGACTAACGAATCGCGGATAATTAAGCAATTATTGCCGCTACTGCGAGTTATGAAGGCGCAGCTCGATTTCACGGCTATCTTATAATTTCATACGCGCCTCGATTGCGATGTTAACACATTAACAACGCAGAAGTGTTTTCTTCTTTCATTCACAGGATTTATCGTCAGCTCGGCAGAAGAGGGAAAGCGAAGAAATCGATTTCTCTAATCTTCCACGGCATGCGTTGCACTATGGGACTATAAATTCCTGCCAGCCGTTACATCGAGTTACACGCCACCAGGCGTAAAATAAGGAGTCGATAAGAATCCTTAATGGATGGTTTTAATTCATCTTTTATTGGGTAGACCGATGGAAGAAATGCCCGGGTCAGACGTATGATTGCTATAATCGTTTGTTTGACTTCCAGACCGATTGAAATTGCCGCGATAAATAAGTCGCTCGGAATGGGACGTTTGTCAGTCGGCTACTGGATATTAGGATGGTGTCTGGGAATAAAGGGTTTCTTCTCTCTAAGGTCCCCGAAAAACGGAGGTCGCAGAATGGTAGATTCTTTGATTTTAGCTTCTGCTGGATGAGATCCAGTAACGAATCGAACAACCACCCACGATTTAATGCCACGGTCCCACCTTCCCATATTCGGTGTAATATATCCAGGGGTGGCACGCTCGATAGCAAGATTTGTCGCTGGGAAGGAGCCAATATGAAAGAATTATCGTCGGCCCTTTAGCCTTCGGGTCACACGCTATTCGTGAGCACTTTACGTTATCGTACCTTTTTCAGAAAAAAGGGAAATGATCTATAATTGCAATAATGTCTAGTTACACTCGAGCAACCCTTAAACCGAAGCCCAAGAAAGACCTAAATCGAGTCTTAACGCTGTTAACAAAAATTCCAAAGTATTCTGAACTCCTGCAAACACAGGAGGACTTTGATTAATCAGAACAGCAACTCACAGCAAATATATTTACATTTTCACGATCTACATCTCACCCTTTTCCCCTCATTTCCAGCTCCCTCTGAAAATCGTCAGTAAAGAAACCCTTTCGCCCCAGGATCGCACGAAACGTCCCGTGACCGGTGCATGTGGCGTTAATCAAACGGAAGAATTAACGAGACCCCGTTAATTCCACGCGACGCGAATCGCTCGACGAGCGGAAAAGCGAGCGTCGAGCAGGGCAGCAAAGGTAGAATTTTCACGATCCACCGCGTTCGATTCGCGCCACGAGTCGGAGGGGATGGAGGGCCAGGGGAGGGGTTCGTAATCTCGGCCAGCTCGATACACCCTGATAAAATATCCGCGAGGGTGACCGGCTCCTAGTCGCGATACGTTATTGGAAGAATGCCAATATCGATGATTTACCATGAAATCCGCTAGTTATTGCGTGGGAAACGCGGTCTCATTATTTATACGTTATATAGCGGCTGGGTACTTTTGCTGGCGAGCCTGAACACGGGAAATAAAGTGCTGTCTGCGGCCTCGATGAAATAAGCGATTTTCACGAGCACCCGCCACAGGAGAACAGGCCGAAGGAAGGAGAGAAATCGATGTCCGACAGGCGTCTGGAATTATTGCCGGATGTTTGGAAATCGCATCGATTTAAGGCCTGCTTTCCTGCTGACGGAAACGTGGACGCGCGTGTGACAGCGAAATTAAGCTTCTATCGACGAGGCTTTGGTTCTCAGCCTTGAGCACATTTTCCAGGGTTTGAATAATACAGGAATATCTGGAAAGTATTCTTCTTAAGGGACCTCGAAAGAGGTTTATCAGTAGTCTCCGCTTGTGGACCAGATTCAAGGTAAACTGTTTCTACTTTCGAATTGATTCTACTCTGGAATTTACTGAATACACTCTGGTCTTCCCCTCGATCCTGATCCCTCGCGATTAATATTCCACGTATTTTCCATTCGGATGGTTCGAGTGTTTTTACTAGGTATAAGCTCTCAGAGCTTTGATTAAACTGAAGCGTGTTGCACAAACAGGAAAGCCGAGGCGTGGAAATATGAGTAATTGATACGTCAGCGAAATCTTCGGATCAAATATTGGAATATTTGTTTTCAGGGCACCTCTCGTGTAAAAATGATTGCAGCTTTTGAAGCTGTTTTACAGGCTGTGATTAAAGGACTTGGTTCTTCTTACCTGGCCAATTCCCTCTGAAGGTGATGGACTCTGGAGCGTGCTCTCTCAGCTTCGGCCGTAACCTCGCGTACTCGAGTTTCCGCCTCCATTCGTTGTCGTCGTTCGCGTTCCACATCTCGTTGCGTAGCTTCTCTCTGCAACAAATAAGATTTTTCTGTCAGTCTTGGAGCACAAATGTCTTTTTAACAATTTCAGTGGGAGTTTCTGGAAGAATTAAATGTAAGAATAATTTATTTTCATTCAATTTCACATGAAATAGGATTTATCAGAAATATCTAGGTCCCTTCTATAATCTACTAGTTCCACTGCCCTCCATAACGAGTAAGAAACTCGTGCTTATTCCATCCAATTCATATGCAAATCTACATCTTTTCTAGATCATTGATCTTCTCCCCTGACACGGAAGTTTGCACGTATATTTTTCTTTCTGCAGATGTTCATTGACTCACGCCAACGATTCAGTCCCCTCGAAATGATAATTTTCAATATTCTTTTAACCCCTCTAAGATCTGTAGGAGACTCTAGCAAATTTTGCTGGAACTGTGTCGACGCTTTTCAGCTCGAACGAGCATAAGCGATCGAAGGTTCATTGCTGGCGGCTAACCTCCGCGAGACACGAAACGAGTCGTAAAGAAAAATGGGAAGAGGAGCTTAACGAGCAAATAAAACTACGGCTAGAAGTCCTTCCAGGCAAATACGTTGTATTTACGATTGACTTTCCCGTTTGGATAACGCTGATCTACCCACGATAAGGGAGACTTTTCCTAGCTTTCGCTTCCGGCGATTTGGTCTTCCTCCTGAAGATTTCTCGTGGACTGGAATCGTCATTTAGAGTTTTATGCGGATCGAAACTCCGTTTTTTTTGCAGTCAATGGAAAAGAGAAATACGTGAATTTTCAAACTGTAAGCTTGAAAAAAATACCAGAGAAAAGTACATCTCATTTTTATTGCCAGCGCAGATTCGATACATTTTTGCTGTAGTTGTACGTACCTTTTAATTTCGCCCTATTTTATATGGATCAAAAACAGATTGGCTCACAGAGGAATGGCAGTCAGTTTTCCAGCGTGTTTTTTAAATTTCTCTCCCTCGTCGCTAAAGAATAACATTTTTTAAAATTAATCCCCTTGTAAATAAAAAAAGCTCCATGCATCCATTTAAATTTTCGTTGAAAATGAAACCATCGATGCAACAACCCTCGTCAAATACCTCGAAATCTTTTTTCCTCTAAAAAAAAGGACTCCACTCAGCGCCACATATTTCCACACGATCTCTATCTGGATTGAAACAGACTAGACGTTCCGTTATCGGACATTTTCTTGATTAAACCAAGAGATGCAAGCTCGGCCCGATCGAGCGGAACGAGCCAGCGGGCGAAAAAAAAAGAACGCGGAAGAGGATGGAAGAGGACTCGTCGATCTTCGATCGCCGGTGGGAGGAATTATTCATGAATTTAAATCGAACCGTTGCACGGTACATTGATTGCACCCTTTCGATTCAGTACGCGGCTAGAAGCGCCTCCACCTACTCTCCATGGCCAGTCTGTCGGTCTATCAATAATTGCGCTCGACCAATGTGCCGAAAGCAGTATTTCACGCGATTTAACTCGACTGGCCCACAGTCGTTGATAATAAATCACCGTGCACGAAACTTGGAAAATCTGCCGACCGTTTCGAGCTTCCGAGTAGAATATCTGCTGGGGATCCTGTCTGACCCAGCACGGGCTTCATTCCCTTAACATTTCAATTTCACTGGATCGCAGCTAGTCCTCCGCTATTTCACATTCCCTGGGATCTACCGGATCTCTACTCTTGATCCACTCGGTTTGTCTCTTATCAGCTACTGCGAGAATTCTCAATCAGTGGAATAGAGTACACCGATGCTTTGTGAATTTCAAACTAGTGGAGATCCAGAACAATAAGTACACTGTATAATTCTACTATTTTCAGTTGTCTAATTTTCCTGCTTCTGTTATGCTGTGATTTCATTTATCTCGACAAAGGATTCAATCGTGGAAGAAACCCAACACTCATCGAAATTCTTCCTACAATGCTGTGAAGGAGTCAGGATAGACGATACCAAAAGTCGTAGCAATCAGCGTGGAGGCAGTCTATTAAAGAGAGTCAGGTGAAAGGTGTTTAGCCGAGGGTCCAAACGGAAGATATCGCGGAATACAATCTGGTAAAAGCCGACTGACCACCGTGCAGAGGGCTTAAGGGATGGCCTGGCCGGATTTATGGGGCCTTAAATCTCGACGAACGTTCTTTACCCCTGTACTCAGCATTCCTCTTTTCGGGGGTTGCTTTTCGTTTGCCCGTAATGCGGGCCTCTTGTCCTTCTTCGCGGGTCAACGGAACGTTCGTCATTGTGACGAGCGTGCTAGGAGGATCTAGAAAGTCGTGAAAGTTGTCCCTTTTAAAGTTGGAAGCTTCTTTTCAAAAGGAGGATTTAAAAAGCTTTTAGCGAGATGACTAGAATACTTACAGAATTTTTTAAAGAAACGATCATCTCTCGATTCTGTCCACGTTTCTGAGTGTTTTAATTGTGATCAGAATCTGAGTTATCTGAGAACTCTGATGAGAATTCGGGTTAGAATTTCGGTCAGCTGTATCAACCGAAAATTTTGATTAGAATCCCGATCATCTCATAACTATGATCGCATCTCAACGGAGAAACGCGATAGGATTCTCATTTCGATTGTCGCTTAGCCTCAGACTATCACGATCACAATTTCTCTTATCTCTCAGTTACGATTGTAGAAGGGAGGAGAGAAGAAAGAGAAGGACAGATCTGAAAGAATTCAATTTCCCACGAAAAGGATGTTCCTCTCTCTTTATCGTTTCTTTTATTCCCGTCGATCCGGAACCCTCATGCTAGATCCTTCCTATTATTTAATCATTCGAGCCAATTGATTCCAATTACACTCGTCCTCTCGTGTACTCATCAACAGCAGCCCATTCCCTTGGATCTCAGTCACTATACACGTTCCAATTCACTCTCACGATCTGTCCAATCTTCCTCATTGACTTTCTCTCGCGCGATACCCCCTGGGTTATTTGTTTTTGCTCGCGATTCCATTATTCTCATTGTTTTCGATGATACGTGTTAAAATGCACCAGATGAATCTGAAGGAAGTCGTTTTCGTGTTACGATTTTCAGGGGAAAATTCGGCGATCAGATATTAGTTTCGTACAATTCTAATAGCTGTTTTTGGTAAGAATAATAGTGCCCTAATTTCTCAAGATTAAATAAAATATATTAGATTCCTAGACGAGTTAAATCTTTGCTATCAAATTTATCTGTGGATTACAGAGAATTTCGTTGCTAACAGCTTTCTGTAATAGTTAGTATTCAATTAGGCCTAATTCTGGGGAACCTGACGCAACTACCAACACGATACACGCAAGTGTCTTGTCAGGATAATGTAGCAATTGTTCCAAGTGGTTTTTGGATTCGAGTAACCGCGTATGAAGTAGCAGATTCGAAAACCCAATCTACCTAGTTCTGTTTTTGCCACTTGAGCAGGGAGAACCGACGCCGATCGATATCCCAGTGTCGCTCGCATGCGAGGCACGTGCATCCTACAAAAAAGCAGATGCGAATAAAGAAATCTTCGATATAGACACGTATACTTGCTGGAAGAAATGAAGTAGATCGAGTCAAAATATTTGCATTCAAAACAAGTATTTTACACTTCATTAAGTCTAAGCTCGCTATTATTTTACGTTTCTAACCACAGACTCATTTCCCATTGTATTCATTTATTCTAAAGAAAGAAATAATGCTTCTGGGTTCAAATAAGACTCTATAGCACTTGAAAGATAACTAGTTCTCATTGATTATTCCAACTAACGAGTGTTCTCGCACGTGAAGCTACTGTACTGAAATCTGACGAATTCGGCAGTAGTTGGAGAGGGGGGCTTAACATATTCTAAAAGGAACACAGCATCGCTTACACAACGAGACAAAAGGTGGGCACGTCGATCGATAGCCGCACGTGAGTTTCATTCGGGACACGTGCAACGTGTGAAAAATGTATGCTCCTAACGAGATTCAGTGGGCAACCCATCACGTCGATGTATCGAAAAGATTCACCGATCGATTAGCAAACTTTTTTGACACCTCTTTTGTATTTCGATCGCAATTCATGGATCAACCATTCCAATAAATTTTTTGAACAGAAGACTTGCTTTAAAAAAAGGAAAAATAGTGCAAGAATTAATATTTAATTTATAAGAATTTGTGAAAGATTACAATAGGCATTTGTTCTCCTGTGATCGCCAGACCATTGCGACCCAAATGACTAGGTTTCCCCTGCTGAAATTCCCATTCTGAAAATACCGGAAACGCAGAGCAACCGCGGCGTTCGTTTCACAGCGCATTCCAGAGAAATCGGTACACAGAACGATCGGTGTACGCGAACGAGAGCGTCGATTCCCGGATTTTATGCGGCGCACCGTCACGAAACAACGCCCGCGTTATCATCGATAATACATGGTTCGAAGTAACGACGCGTATCACTGCCGAAACGTGGCCTCTATCAGCGCCACTCGCGGCGATAAATCCTCGCGAAAGTGGCTCTAAATAACACGATGCTGGCTGCTGATCGTTCAACCGCACGAAACTCCAGAAATTCTTGGAAAAATGTTCCTTTATTCTCTCGTTAATTCCCTAAATGAGCAGGCTACCCCTCGCGGCGGTAATCGAATCATACCTTCTTATAGCGTGCTAGATCATTTATGTCGATCGAAGGGGACGCGATAAAGTGTTTGATCGCTGCGTGAATGTGCAGTTAAGATATCAAGTGCACCATCAATGCTGGTAATATCTATTCGAATATAGTAAAATTGTTGAAGATTACTTCAAATTTCACTTAGATCACTTTGATAATTTTATAAAGTTATTTGTGTTAACGTTCACTTGCATATCATTGTTATTAAAAAGAAGAGAACTGTCAAACGAGGATTCTCTTGGAGTCATCGTTTGCGAGGACTAAACGATTTCACGGTAACAATAGGAAGCAGAAAAGCAGAATGGTGCATAAAACCGGGAGAGAAAGGCGCCTCGTAACCGCGACGAACGAAGATATTAACGCGTGCAACGACCCGGCTCGTTCTTATTCGCGCAACGAGTCGCTGAACACTTTGACGGCAGTTATCATGTGTTCGTGACTCTTTAACCGCGATATTAAAATCCACTGAACTTAATTCGCGTTTATTCAGCGCTAAGGTCTTCATCTCTTTTCTATTGCGTGACTCATATAGAATTAAGAAAACTTAGATACTAGAATTATTTTTTTTATAAGAAGTGGCTCAAGTGTCGTACTCTTTTGTAATAATAATTAACTTGACATTTTCTGGATAGAATTTGGTACTAAAATCTCTGACCACCATTTATCTATTGCCTCAGCGAATTTGAGCAGGTATAAACCAGTCTGTTAGCAAACAGTGCAGCAAGATTTACCTATGAAACGCAAGAGTACACAGAATTCACATTTGCTGTTCAAGCATGAGAGGTGATAATTATCCTGTTTGCACAGTTGGGCACTACTGCTGCTTTTCGCCAATGATCTATGTTTTATCTAGATTCTAGCTTTTTGTAATAAGCGTAGCCACATAGAAGTGAACATTAGAAATTACAAGGAACAGGTGTTTAAATATTCACCATGCGCAAACAGACATACAAAATTCACGGATGCAGAACTATCTAACTATGCAAGTACCGCAAGGGTGGCTAATTGCCAAGTGGAGGCTACGATAAAGCGGCTAACGCGCGAATGACACATTCACATCCCTTTGGAACGGGCCTGAGCTCCCCGAAGGTGCGAAGCCTGCAAGATTTATCGCGATTCCTTGCCAGCGACGAGTGGCGAGGATCAGTGGCACGTGACCCAGCAATCAATCCCTTCGAGGCTCACCTGCTTTTCCAGCTTCCACTTTCCCTTTTCTGGAGCCTTGGAAATCCGATCGGGAGGAAGGAGAGAATTTCGACGACTGGTAAATTATTGAGGCTCTTTCCCGCGATAGCCGAGCAGGGACCAGGCCGATCGTGGTTGTTCATTAATTATTTGTTGCTCGATCACTGGCCACCCCATGGATCGTGGTCCCCTCTAACTCGATGACGTCGATTGGCCGACGTACGAGGCCTTCTTGCAGCTTCCTCGCCACGCACGTGCTCTGAATAAAACGCGTGCACGCGTGCCACTGACTCACCAGGGACTTTGAACCGACGGGCCTCTACGCTGATAAAAAGCGGGAATACTAATGCAGGAAGGTGAAAGGAAGGGCTGTGAAACGGGGAATGCATTCGATGAGACCGGGGATTTGTGTTTCATTGCTGGATATCAGATTGCAGGTTTCGAGCTTGTGGTCAATATATGATTTATTTCTTGAGCTTATCTAGTCCTTCATGTAATGTCGTTTTTCAGTTTTCGAATTTAAAAATTTTCAAATATTCAAATATTCAAATTTTCAAATTTTCAAATTTTCAAATATTCAAATATTCAAATATTCAAATACTCAAAATCTTCAATCTTCTTATTTATCTTAATCTGTGGATTTCTCTCACTGAGCTACTTAATTCCCCGTACAAGCGTAAACAAATTTTAACTGTTTTATAATTTTCATTAACTTGACAATTCTGCCAGAAAAACGCGAGTCTGCGAGACGTGTTGAAGCTCGATGGGGAGAACACTACGCGCGATCGAAATCATCAAAGTAAACTCTGACTTTTATGAACGCGAGGCGTATGAATGCTTCATTCATCGGTCGGAAAGCGGCCAGTGAATGGCTGTCTCTCATGAACGTAGATATTTACACGTTGATACCTGCAGGAGAGCTTAAATGGCCCGTGAACTTCCTCGTTACCTTTTTTCCCTTCCACTTCGCGTTTCCATCGTCTCTTATCGAAGCTTCATTTCGCTTCGAAGCGCCCACCGAATCGAAAACTTTGTGATAACGACTTTCTCTAACAACCAGTAAAAAGTTTGTCCACTATAATAAATATAAAACATCTCTTCTCTAGATAGAAACACTACATTTTTTTTACTAAAATAATTCATCATCTTTTTCAGCAGATTCTGCTATTTTCATTAATTATCTCCATAAAAAAATCAATATTTCTAAAATTTCTTTTGTCGAGACGAAAAAAATCACAGCGAACGGAAGAGGAAGCATCTAAAATATTCCCGACACGGAAATTTCAGGCAAGAACGCTTCTTCTTCGCGAATAATTCATTCTCTCTCATTTCTGTTTTCAAAGAGGAAGTTCCATTTAGCCACGAATTTCTCTTCGGAAGCGCGATGCAAAATTCGAGCAAAAAGCATGACTTTGCTCTCCGATGAAAGTCGAAGCTTTTTTCGAATTATTTATTTATCCATTGAAACGCTGCGAACTTGATTCTGCGGTCGACTCACGTGGAAAGTTTACACAATCGGAATTTTCTCCCCGACGATAGCGTTTAAACGTCGAGCATCTCGAACGTGGAAGCTCGTCGCGGAAGCTCGTCGCGGAAGCAGAGAATATGGGCTGTACGTTCGATTACTGTGGAAGTTCTCTCGCAAATTGGCTTTCGACGGGATCTGGGAAAAAGTTCCAGCGAGTTGCGAAACTCGCGCGACGATTTCACGGCGGGAAGACAATGGTTATGTCTTTGCGCTTAGAACTCTGTGGAACTTTTCCTCGCGATTATCGTTTATGGCGCGAGACGAATATCCAAACAAGTTCAGCGAACAGGGTTTCCTAGGAAAATTTGCTCGGGCACAAATTACTTGCCCCATCGTGCTTTTTGCACCGAATAGAATAATGCATTCTGCTGTTTTATTTTATGCATGATATTTTAATGAGAAGAAAAGTTATGAAATTGTACTTTGCTTGTTTTAGTTTTACGATGGGGTGAAAATGAGAAAGATCCTCTCTTATGTGTTTAAGGTTAACGTGAGCATTATTCTTTTATCTTTTTTAAAATACTTCTTTAATGGAATAACTGGAAGTAAGTATTTTTCAGAGTATTCCTCTTCATTCATGAGAGTTGCATTTTGAAGAAAAACGATATTCAAAAGAATTCCTCTTTCCATTTCCTCCACTATTCATGCCTACATATTTCCTGCTACACGTGTAAACTGAAATGTCTGCGATGCTAGAGGAAAAATGTTCTTCCGCTTATGATATGTTCCCCTTTATGCTCGAATATAATATTTTTCCGGTTCCTGTTTTTACATCTCTGTACGAGAAAGGACAATGAGATTTTACCATCAAGGTAATACTGTGGAGCTTTGGAGATTATTTTTTCTGCTCACTTTTTTAAAACTTTGGTGTGCTTGCAAAAATTACGACCAACTTTAATTCGCCTCTTTTTTGAGCAGACTTTTAGGGAGATTTGTGGCAATTTTTTGAAGGTAGAACAGTCTGCTGCAAAATGTAGAATAGAATATTGATGCTGGTTGCTACAATATTTGAAATTTATATTCTTGGTATCAGCTTGTGACAGTAAAAATTTCCAAGCAAATTTAATCAAGTATTCACAGATCCTTATAATACTAACATTCCATAAAACTAGAAATTTTGTCCTCTCTTAGTATATCTCAAATCCAGCATTTTTAAATATAGTAAGCATTCACAAGACTAAGCAATCCCCTTTAGTATGAACTCAGAGACTCACTCACTGACTCCTTAAAAAATGTAAAATTACTCCACTTTTCAGCCCAGTTCCTTTGATCTCCCATCGATAATCCCGTGACGATCTAAGTAACGAGAGCAAACTGGAGAAGAGACAATGAAGAAAGGTCGAGGCAGAGCACGCTTGTTCTCATGAAAGGAGCACACGCGTCACCCCCACCGAAGGACTCACCCTGCTCTGCTTAGTGAGGTTGGCGCCCATCAGCCGGCGATTCTTCGTGGCGTCGAGGACGTTCCGACGGGGGGTGCCCTCTCCGCCGGGACATTCCCCCCGTGCCGAGGGTGCAGAGGGATTGACCCCTCCTGCTGTTCCCCAACGGTGCACTCGTGCGGCCACCCTGCCTATCGGGCCCTCTACCAGTCCCTTTAAAAGTCGCAACGTGCCACCCCTGCACGACAGACCACCGACACTAGCGTGGCAGTTGTTGCTGTTCCTACCACCACTACCACCAGCACCACTACTACTAGTTTCGAGGCTGCTAGTTCCACTGTCACAAACACCACTACCGCCGCTGTCGACACCACCCTCCACCGCCTTCTTTTCCAGCCCCGTCGTCTCCTCCTCCGCCACCCCTGATCCCGTCTCTCCTGTCACCTTCGACGAGCGCGGGACCAGCTCCGAACGATCCCCGCCACCCTCGGGACAATGTTGTCGCAGCTGTTCCGAAATCGTTGCAGCTGCAACGTAACCGGTCGATCGACGAACGTGCCGCTCGCCGAGCCGAGTCGACTGCTTTCGCTTTCGTTCCACGCGAGGATCTCGCGAGAGCCCCTCGAGAGATTGCTCCGTTCGGGGGATGGTTCTTCGAGGGGTTGCCGCGACGAGGTAACGTCCTGGCTCCGATGGACTTCTCCTGTCGCGATGAGCGATGCCTGCTTACGAACTTTCGGGAAGTAGTGGTTGGAAGACCTCGAGGGGTGGTTGGGACGATGGAGAGAGAGTGTCACAGCTTGGAGAGGCGTTAGAAAATACATACAAAAAATATATCACGATTTCGAGGTAGAGGGTTCCGAGGAGACAGAGGGTCCTCGATGGACTAAGGCAACGATCCGCGCGGAATAGTGAAGCTTAGGGGATGCAGCATCAGCTGAACTCGCTCATCTCGGTTCAGGCTAGCATCGTTCCAGCATCCTTGGTCGCCTGTCAACTCCCATTACACGGTTCGTTCACTGTCATGTCCTCGGTCCACCTTCAGCGAGCATCGATGTATCCTTGCGGCGGAATCAATTTCTTGTCACTTGATCCAGGTCCATCAGGCTATCACCTTCCCACTGTTCTCAATCCTTCTTCACCAATACACTCCAGTCTCGCTGGGAACGTCAGCTGGGCGTAATTCAGTGTCGTGGCGACTTAATCGAACACCAGGCCTTCCAAGGACTTCATCGAGAAACCCGATAACGAGGGTCTCATCCCTTCCACCTTGGGAGAATCGACCTAGACACCGGCGTGCTCGCGAGACACGATGACAGCGAGCTGACAGGGCTGCCCTCTCATTCTGAATACCAACGAGTCTCTATGGATTCAGGGGCGGGCAGAGGTTTCTGTTAATTCGTGAATGTCTTTGATACAATAGCAGAAGACTCCAAGTGACACGCGGAGGGCGAAAGCAGCGTGCAGGATCGAGTCGAAAACGCGAGCTGACGTCCGCGTCGCGCGCTGGTTGCCGACCGACTGACTGCCTATCGCCGATTAACAGCCAAGGGAGGCCGTGCGTCTGACTCACTCCAACCCTTGGGGAGAATTTTCGTGGCGCTGCGCCTGCGTGGAACCTGGACGCCTCGCGCGTGCATACGTAGCCGCGCGGCGCGTGTGAAATCGGTCTAGCACGATTGTCCGCGCGTTCTTACGCGTCCTGCTATCACGACGTTTGAAAAATGACTGAGCATCAGGAGGAATAAAACGGCGAGTACGCTGTGGGGCTCTATCTACATTCTTTTTAGAGCTTTTTGTCTTAGGATATGCGATCTCGCTGGAATTTGTGGACTAGGAACTGTGAACTTACTTTGCACGATTTTCAAGGTCTTCGAGAGAGGAATTTTTTAAATATAGAGAGGGATACTGAGTATTTTTCCTTGGTCATTCACTAATTTACAATACGAAAAATATAACTGTTTAAATATCTAAAAATTTGTTAATATTTCAAACTTTAGGGGTTGAAAAATCAAAATATTAAAAGTTCAGATAATTCTTAGCGAATTTTATTCCTGACAACCTAAAGAATCGCATACTGGGTCCAAGTAGAAGAAGCCAGCCATGGTCGGCCACAGCAATCCGTAAGTGTCAGCGCGCCTCAATATCCTGTAGCTACGAGGTCGCGTTAAAAGTGGCGGACAGCGAAAAATTCGCGTTATAAATATGACAGGTCGGTCGTTTCTGAAACGGGGAAAATTTCCACGATGTCATGGCGTTCGAATATTCCTTCCAGCAGGCAGAAATGAGATCTCGAGCCCCCTCGTCGTGGATAGCAGCGCGATAAATCACGCGACGGCTACGCAACCAGATCGTTCCGCGTGAAATCAGCTTACAGTTGTTCTCAGCAGTCGTCGAATTTCTGGGAGAACCGACATTCCGTAGGGCGAATGGGTATCGTTCGACGAGGGCCGCGACTGCGCGGTATTATTGCCCGTAATCAGTTTTAAAAAGCCATAAAGCGGATTAGTCGGCCAAGGATATTACGAGTCAATCGAAGCTATGAATTTATTACCGCGGGGGAGTAAACGAGATTACCCGCTCGTAATCGCCGCGATTCTACACGGTAGGACCATCTTCGCCTAATTAGGAAACAGTAATTATACGTTGTGAATTCGAGGGAATATTCAGCGCTGGGGAGCTAGAAATTGAGAATTGTTACGTAGATTAATTTCAAGTTTCCAAAATCTTGTTTGAGTCTTTAGTCTCTTATCCTAGAACTTAATTTTTCTTCCTTTTATTTCCTGTATTTTTTCTACAGAATAAAAATCCCCAATACGAAGAGCAGTATTAATTTACAGAATAACTTCCATAGAAGAGTATTTTGTATACACAAGCAGTCTTCATGGAACAGACAGCCAAACGATAGTATCCATCGTCTTAGCTCCCCAGAGGATCCCGAATATTTCCTTCGAGAGGCGAATCTTAAGGATCGATAAACCCCAGTGTGAGCCATTTCGCAAAGTATATTAACAGGTTGCCAATATCGCGATAGTGGCTGGAAGGATCCATTCGGAGGGGCGACATTGTGAGGCAAACAATTTAATATGCGCGGCCTCTCGACGAAAGTCCTTGCTAAGGACCCTTCCTCGGCATACCTTATCTGTCTTCTGGCAGTCACAAAGCCGAGATCTCTCCGTTTATTGGAAAGCTCTGCCGTCGCGCGATCCCTGGCCAGGATGAAAGACGCTTTCGCCCGCTCTCGCTGTTCGCGTATCATCGATACAGAAACCCTATGGCATTCCATCTGAATGTTGATGCTCCGCGGGGCAATTTGGGTGAAAGTGGAATTCACGTGGCATTCCGTTTTGAGGGATTGCCTTGGCCCTCTGCTTTCGGTCGGAACAATTAAACGGAGCAAGAGGTCGGGAGATCGAAGAATTTCAACTGGCTTGGATTGAACTGAGACGCTCGTGGTGCTCTTTCTGATCCAATTTGGGTACCCAGATTGAGGGAAACTGAGCGAATACTCGTGGCTAGCTTGGCTGGAGAAGTCAGTCAAGTTGAAGACTGGAAATCTCTGAGAGGATATCCAAGGAAAAGGATTCTATATATTGCATCCTCGAGAGAAAAATGCAAGAAATCCAAAATTCGAAATTTTTCATTAGTAAGAGTTTTTCTACGGAGGTGTGATATATGAAATATGGTGAATAATAAATTTTGCAATATTTTTCTTGAATTGGATTTCCACTGGAGAATGTAAAAGAATTGAAGAAGAATGTACTTGTTACCGCAAAGAGGAGGAAAGAAATTTTCCTCTTCATACAAATGGTTTCTGGGATTATTAAATGGAAACGTTGAGAAGGTAATTCCAAGACGAGAATGCTAAGGGAGGATTCTCTAAGCCGCGATTTTCGATCCGCGGCACGTTCATCCCTGAGCACTGTGTCGCACTTTTCATTGACTGCGCTGCTTTCGAGAGTGTTTCACCCTCGAAAGACTGTTCCAAGGGGCGGGATTTTGTGCCTCCCTTGTTCCTTCCTTTTTTCCTCGAGCACGCCCAAGTGAAGTACGAAAGGTGGAACACTTCTGGAGAAGTTCTGCGTTTAAGTCGTACACTTCATCGACTGTGGAAGAAAGTTGTGGCCTTCCATTTGCTGAGATGCTGGATCCCTTCTAGCCCTTAAAGTTTATTGCAAATTTAGGAAACCTATCCAACTCTTTGCGTCACAATTCAGTTCCTCTAATCTAAGTGTCAGAAAACTTACTCATCTCATAAAGATAAAACACAGTGAAAGCATTCCCAGAAGACTTACGTAATCAGACGAAGAACAATTCTTGACCATCCACGAAGTGATTGAGCTTGTCTTGAGGCTATTACTTAACCGAAGCCGTCGACTTAACACGTTTACCTGTGTTAAGTCGTATGGGACTTGTTCGTGCATAACAATGCATGGGAGACAGCGGGAACAGTGACGTATGCGCATCATAATGCGACGGTGTATACGTCTTCATGGCAATTAGCATGCATCGGGCAGAGCTTAGGGCAATGCAGGGGTGTCCGAATAATCCCACGTGATCTACGCGCGTTTCCGATACCCATATGCACTGTGCTTATGCCAGTGCTTGCCGCAAACCCCACGTATACAAGTAGCCCCGTATTATGGGGCTCGGCCTAGCCTCGAAGGGTGGAACGAGAGGGGGAACCCAGCCGGAGCCCTTTGAATAATTTTCCCTTTTTACTCGCGTGCCCACTGGAGCCGTTTCATTCCTTTCCAGGGGAAAAATCGATGGAGCATATTGATATAACTGCCTTCTAATGAAGACTTAACCGATCAAGAAGTTACTTATGCTTAAGCACGAATACTGTCCTTAGGTCTGAGTTATATTTCTAATATTTCTTACACAATTTTGTACAATTTTTTTTCAAACTTACGTACTGGCGGGAAATTCTTCGTCACTGGAAAGTACATACCTGGAACAAAAAGGGAAGTTTTGGTTATTCATAGCATTTTACTAATTTAGTGATGAATATTCAAATCTTAAAAATATTCTTATTGGTTTCTGACACTTTTTTCAAAACTAGACGAAGATATCCTAAGATAAGGGGACTGGAGGATAATTTGAGTCTCAAGTAAAGGGGATCAAAGAGGGAATCACGACAGGAGTACTTCTAGATCGCAAAAGGACCTTTTAATATGAAAATTACGCGTCCATCGTGGGTAGCGAGGTCTCGGCAGCGAACAAAACGTTGAAGGCGGCGGCAGAGACGAAATCTTGATTTGATATTCCGCGCAGAGGGGTTCCCCGTGCACGAAAAGCTTTTACACGGCCAACCTGAGCCTCGCCACGTCTCACCGAATACGAACAAGAACGATGCGCGTTGATAACGCTCTGAAGAGCTTTCCGGTGTGCTTTCCACGTATTTACTGCTCGCGAAAGTATGAAACGACTCTGTTAGCCCTCCAGGAACAACGATTACCGAAAGTTAATGAAATAATTTTCCGTGCAGATCACACCGAGGCTGCCTTGTTAATTTATGTTATCGTTTGTGGGCAGGTTTCAATTTGGCAGTCTGGAATTTATGGGATATGGGAATAAGAGTCGCGAAGAATTTATTTGCAGAGTTAATATAATGTCCTCCAAAAATTCATTTTTTCGAGTTCATGTTATTAATGTGAGAATATTTTTCGTAGATTTCTGTATTATTCCACGGCCACCTGTCACGAAAACATTTCCCACAGAACAACTTGTATCCAGCTAACAGGGGCGTGTTCGACGTCGGGTCAGTAGCGGTGATGCTTCTGCTCTTTGTCCCAACCCCAAAGGGGGGACTGGATGATGCTTCTCGAATAATTGGTAGGGCACTAATGACAATTATTTAGGTTTTCTGCGTGGTTATTCGTTTCCGGCCGTGCGTGTGACACGATATTGCCCGAAGGGAATCCTGAAGAGCCAACTAAAGGCAGTATCCTTCGCTCCATTTAACCTGAGCTGAATTCTAAGACAACGACAACGACAAGAGTCACTGCCTTTATTTGAATACAGGAAAACCCATGTTCCACTCCCTCAGAGAATTTCACCCCTAATTCTCAGCATTCTAACTTCAACATTCTTCTAATTTCTTCGAAAAGAAGAAATATATGTAGTATTTGTCTTTGACATAAAGATAAAATTCAGTGCCACCTGTCAGGCGTTGCTTCCAGGAATTAATGGTGGATTTCGCAAACGAGGGCAGATCCCTGGGTGGGTCAGTAACGACACCCCTTTTATTCGCCCTCCTGGCCCCAGGAAACGGGGATGCTTCCTCAAATAATTCGTCGGCCAGAAACGACGCGTATCCTGGTTCCTCTCCGCGCACGGCTCGTGTGCGTTTCGCCATTAATTAAAGGGGCCCCGGAGTGCGCCCTCTCCGATAAAAACCTTCGGGCGTATAAAGCGTAGGGGCGACGATGGTCGTCCCGCGAATGCGGGGTGCGGCCTCGAGATAGCCGAAATAACCACTGGGGTCGTACGGTCCACGCCGATCTCGGGGCTTTTAGTTTAAATTTCGAGAGGTATAACCACCCCCTGTCATTAACGCCGATTTATTGGTAATACGCTGGAGCCTCGATTATTCGAACGCCGATTGAGCAAACATTTAATCGCTTGTGTACCATTTCTTTGATTGATTCGAACCTGTTATTGGTTGGAGTTGCGTTGTTACTGCTTTTTGAGTTTTCTTATGGCCTCTAGAGGGAAATTTATGGAGGCATGTGATCGTTAGTTTAAGAGGTGTGGATTGAAAATTTGGGAATTGGAAAGTGGAACATTTTGAAAAAGGAGAACTTTTTCCATTAAAGAGAAGCGAAGATGGCTACATTTCATTGCAGAATTCGTTTCGATCTGAGCGGAGATTTTCGATATCATCGTATCGAAGAATGAATTTATGTTCGCTGTCTGGCTCGGGTGCAACAATTTATCGTCGACTGGCTTGTTTTTTTTCTGCGAGCCCCGTCGAAGTGTATCGGCATGAATTGAAATACTAGAAACACTTCGGCCAGCTTTTTTTCCCCTGTCGCCTACGTATCGACCAGAGAACGAGGGTGTATGTAGCGAATGGCGAACTCCGTCTAGACTGTATTTCGTCACGAAATTTCCATTTTGACTTTCATTCGTCGGACGACCCCTCTGTCTATTAAAAAACGCCAACGCGTAAAAAGTTAGCCGTGTTATCGTCACGATACCAAAAAGCCCTTGTTTCATCGATAGTTCCAGTACCAGTTATTCGAAAATAACAAACCTTCATATTTTTCTGTACCACAGAAAACTGTATTTCACCTAGAATTCTTTTATTTTTGCATATCTAACTTAGCTACTTCACAAATTCTCCATGAAATTCAGTTAAATATTCCTTAAAGTTGACGTTGGAGTTACTAAAGCATAAATCGCCGTTTAGTAGTACGAGGCTGTTCATTGTTCGGAACGACGAGCAGATACAGTCCGGATTTGATGCAACACGGCAAAACGCCACGGGTCAGAGTGCAAAGTTATGTACCGATCAGCTGCGCGGCAGTAAACCGCAACGTGCAGCGTTCCATCCCCTAATGTGGCTCAGTCATTAGTCATTACTTAGGCCAGGGTTGCACGAGTGATTAGAATGGGTTAGTGGGGTACGATTTAATGTCCCCTGGGAGTTTTCGCTCTCTCGCCTACATTACTAAGCGATATGCGTCCTTGAATATGCCCATTGTTATGAAAAAGTTGGGGACTCGAGGTCTATAAGAGGTTAGGATAGGAGAATAGATTTCCGTGGACCAGAGCTGTGTTTTCTGGAGCACCCTTTGGGATTTTAATAGTGGAGGGCTAAAGGGGATATCGGGGGCATATTTTTGAATACAGAGGAAAGAATAATGGGAGATAAGAAGCAGTATGGTGTGGTGCTTGAAATATTCGCTCGTTTTCATTAACTTAGGCATGACATCTGAATTTTTGGGGAGGGAATTGAGAGGTAGATTGCAAAGTTACTCGTGACTCGATGCGAGATAGACGTGATTAATCTCTCTGTGCATCGAATTAACTGGTGTCCGTGATTAATGGAAACCTCGTATAGCAATTTGCGACTCGTGGATCATTAAAACGTGTAACGCGTGAAACTTAATCGATCTTATACCATCGATAGCCCTTTGATCAACATGGTAATAACACGATCATCGTTAGCCGTCGTTCCTGATGATCATTCGAATCGAATGCAGATGGGCTACGATTAATTCAGACCCGACTGCATCGTTACTCGCGTAAGACTGTTCAATCTAATGAAACACGCGTAATCAGAATACTATACTAGAACAGTCATACCAATCGGTTTGAATTCACGCTGTACCTGTACTTCCTCATCGATCGATGGAATAATTGAATCGATAAGGCGGTGCATAATAAGGTTGATTCTAGATTAAACAGAGGAGAGAGATTGGAAGAGGGAAGCCAGGGGTAAAGCCAGAGGAGGGAGTAACGCGATAAGGGGAAGAGGAATAGTGTCATCTAAGAAATTAACGTTATCAGTTATTAGCACCGTCTGAGGACCTAGTTACATCGTCTAGGGAGCTAGTTACGCCACTTAGGAACCTAATTACACGAAGACACAGGGTGGAGATCCTAGATCTATCCCAAAATCTTGAATCTCCCGCGTGTCAATTCCCAAATTGCGTAAATATGTTTCCAGATAATACGAGTGGGTATTATCTCCTTAGATAACGCTATTTCCTCTTCGCCTTTTTCTACATTTATTTCCTTCATAAAATACAACTATAGAACTCAAGAGAAATAATTCTCCCCTGGTTTAGGGTGCCTCTAACACCAAGACCGTCACGTTTTTCGTCAAACACGATCGTCCCTTCGCATTAGTAGGAATCACGCTCGAGAGAACGATGACACAGGACAGCAATTATTGACTGACGACGACAATTGCGTAGCAGGCCGCGCAACCGCGTGAGCATGAATATCACTCGATTATCGAGAACCCGTCGCTACTGCTAAATACCGCGTGCACACGCTCCAACCACGCCGGGAGTAGTCGAAATCCATTAAAGGGTTTCGCGCCCTCCTAGCTGCACGCCTATATCCGCGAGCCTATCCGGTTCAACCCTTCTGGGGATAGGCATCGCGACCCTTCCGCGGAGAGCCATCGGCTTCCGCTTTTCCACCCTCTCGCGTTGCGGTTTTGCGCGGCAACCGGTGTGTTTTTCTTTGTTTGAGAAACCCACACCACGACCGAATTCCCTTCCTCGTCTCGAATTCACAAACGGGAAATGAGGAGCATTTGACGTTGTAATCGTACCGTGGAGGGACTAGAAATGGTTTTAGAGCTGGAGGGAGAGGTTTCAGAGAGAGTGTTTAACCTTTGTATGCGCGGGAAACTTGAAATTTTGGTAATATCGAGGTTGACAAGAGTGGCTGCTGAGTTGGAGTCTAGATATGTAGCAAAATACGATTTTAATGGATAGGTTTCTATTTTTAACTTTTCTTTTGATGCACCTTGGATAAATAATTTTGCTCTTCTCTTGGTTCCTTAAGATATATTTTACTTTTTGTTTGCAAGTGTGCATTTTATAGCATCCCCTTTTATCTACGACACGGTACAATGTTAAAGCTCTCATGGCGACAAATGAAAGTAAAGTTTATACAACGATAACGATCGTCCTGTACTTAAATACGCGTGAATTTCCACGGTTTGCCGAGTAATCCTTGGAAGCGGTTTTACGACATTTTTACTGTCCCCTCGCGCCCTTCCCTCAACCCGCGACCCTCGTCACGAGAGATAGCCGCGGACGGGGGTGAAAACGGCGAGAGTACATTTTAAAATTATCAAGCACGACCACGCAAAAATCCCTCGTAAACGCTTCCGCGAACGACTGAAATTCTCTGCTCCTGCAGTGTTACTTGACTGTCTGCGGTTATAGGAGGAACTTGACGTTTCATGGGTGGAGGGTTTTAAAGATGCAGCTGGCATCTTGAAACGGGACACAGTGTTTCTCTTTCGAAATAAATATAAATACATTTATAGACATATTTTAGAGAAACAAAGCTTTTAGTTAAAGCAATTTATATTAAATAAATTTCTCCACTCTCTACTTACATATTTTTCCTATAATTCAATCACAACCCCATAACAATACCTCAAATACCCGTCGAAACCCATTTAAAGGTGCATCGAATTATAAAAGACTCTTGCACACGAAAAGAAAAAAGAAACTCTATCGAGGGAGATGTAATCCCACCACTTAACGCTCAACAAGGGAACAAAATTGCATTTCGCGAAACGACATTCCGCCGTCCCTTGGTTCTCGCAATTTCCATCCACCGACGACGACGCTAATCGATACTTATAACCGAGGAGCCAATGATTGATAACAAAAAATCGGGCAAGAAGAAATACAATCTTTTCGATAATACCAGACGTTCCTCGAGGGCCCTCTGTCCTCGCCCACCCCCTCGCTGGGGCCGATTGTTTTTCATCGTATTAATGATCGATATCGCAACGAGACACGGTTCGACGTCGCCTCGGCGACATTGTACCTTTAGACGGTTTTGCGACGTCGCGGCGCCATGGAATCCGAGGGGTAGTCTCCCCTTCACCCCTTCGTCCTTTCGACTTCCAGCTTTCTCTCCTCGTCGTGACTTCGCGCCCCTTCGCGCCCCTTCGCGCCTCTGCGTCGCTCGTCGTCCTTCATCCCCCGACGCCTTTGAATTTACTTCTGCCGCCCGGGGGCTGTTCGTATATTGATATATTGGTGTTCGGATTCGCGTTACCGATGGATCGCTGATTGAGGGGACGAAGAACATCTCGGGAAGCTTCGTGTTACCGAGAGTCGAATTGTTTAACCAGGAAGAAGCGAAGACGATGGGAGGTCCCTTTTTGTGAACCAGGGACTACAGTTTATTTTTGAGGAAGTGGTTCGAGTACTGATTAAGTGGATATTTAATATTAGAAGACTTAGTGGAGACTTGAACGTGGTTTAAAAGCTTGTAAATTGAATGAGACTAATATGGGAAACGTCCGGCGAGTGGTGGGAGTTCAGAAAAAATAGCAGGGCGACAAGGGCGGGCGAATCCGCGAGGCAGAACGTGTGCAGCGTGCAGGAAGCGGAAATTTGCAAAGGAAATTACCGCGGGCAGCAAACTGCGCGTCTCCTTTGCTGGCCAGGCTAATCGAATTTCGAAAAAAAATTTGTACCTCAAAGCGTGGAGTAATGACGTTACCGTGGACCGTCAGAAGACGCTGCCTGTAAAGAGCGATGATTATTTATGCAGATTCGTATCATGCGCGCCGTTAGCATCGATTCATCGACGATCCACCCTTACGATTCATCCGCTGGAACAACAAAGAACGAGGCCCCACTCGACTCGCTCGACCACCCTGTTCCGCGTACGTAATCCTTTCAAAACAGATCCCGACGCAAGCCTGATGGAAATTATGCGACGAGCACGTACCTCCCGAATTTGAATTTCAACGTGGGAACCTTGTAGTGTAGCGTTTGGTATTTGTTGCTGGCGTCTGAGGGTAAATTACTTATTTTTGGGGGCTGTGAAAGGGTGACGAATGTTGTTACTTTTTTTAGGGGGAGTAATCTTACTAATTGAAAATTCATGGATTAATTTAGTCAGCAATAGTGAAACACATTTTTTATTCTAAATTGAATGGAATTACAGAAGTTTAGCGAAGTATCCTAATGATTATTTACTGAAAGACAGAAGTAATTATACCACGAGACGGCCGACTTGTATTTAGGATAATTATTCCATGCATATTTTAACTATTCACCGTCTGGCCCTTTGAATCGTCATAACAAGAAACTTATTGTATTGCAAATGTACATCGTCGCAGACGATAACGCGATCAAAGCGGAATAATCGTGGAGCTCGAAAACGAAAATCCTATTTTACCATATTACTTGACATGTTCTTGCATCGAATTAACTCCTCCCCTCGTCTCCCTGCTTGTCGTCCCGTTCGTTCACTTTCCATCATGGTTTTATCAACCGTCGAGGTAATTTGTTACCTTCGCCCCTATTTTGTTCACCCTTTCTTAGGACACCCCCCGCGATGATCTCTAAGCAGCGTGAATGCGGGATCCGAGGGGTGGCTTCGAATAATAATAGAAAAAACTTGACAGACTTGACAAAAAATTCCATCGATAATACACGAAGGGTGTTATTCGACAGAAAGTTGGGAATATTTTGTAAACAACCCCTTTGTGCTTAAAGTAAAATAGAATTGATCACCATTTTTAACAGCGATAAGACATTTTTTCTCATTTCTACTGCACAATATTTCACCCTCCCAAAAATATCGTTACGGTATATCCCGTCAATTTGCAGTATTATCTTCATTTTCGCGCGGTCATGCAACTCATATTACTCAATCTGACGAAATCATTCTTGATTCCTCAGAGGCGATTGTCAGCCCGAGCCCATCGGCGCCAGAAACATATGGCAGAGATTGCCAGTCGAATTAATCTTTCTCTGGACACGTAACAGTCAAATTGATGGTTAAAATCTGTGAATTCGTCGACCATCGGGGGTTGTGCGAGACAAAAAAAAAATACACAGATATTTCACCATTACTTTGGCTTCATTTTTTCCTGGATAAGTCATTTTTCATCGGGCCAAGGCGACTTTATGCATGTAACGCCGGCGGTATGGTCATCAATAAGGCTTTCCTGGTGTCTCACATAAATATCTGGGGATTAACATATATCGACCTGTTCGTTGGCCTTCAAGTGCCCTGTTAAAATTCAAGATACTCGGACCGTGCGCATTTTCATGCTAATTCTTCATATTTCAGAGGAATGCCTATTCATCTGACCAGTTCAAATTGTTAGATGCCCTCCCCGAGACTATATTCGTTAGTTGCGTTATAGGCTGCGAAATTATGGATGAATGAGCACTTTTTGGGGCTAAAAGGGATATTAAAATTCAGGGGTATTAAAAATTCCTTTCAGGGAATATAATTGTGCATATTTTTAAATACCCTTTAAAGCGTCCGATATTTTACTCCGATAAAGAATAAAAGACCGAATGACTGTGGTGCTCTACTTGTCCTGTCTGACCAGAACATCTCATACTACTTACACCACTAAACTTCCTACATATCCATATCACAAGTCAAAAGTTCAAATTCCATTTCCCGAAATAAATTAAAATAAATTACTACTACATGATAAATGATACTCCACTCTCCCCTGGCAATATCCCAGTCCCACCAATGTCATCACCTTTCCTTACACGCAAAGCCTACCGCCACATTATTTTCCCAATAATAACATTACACACGCTCCATGCCGCGAATCGAATAAACCGTGTCCCTCCCGGGGGCACCACTGTCTGTGGCGCGAAATGTTAATTTCGCAGGGGACAGTATGGAATCGCGCAACTTCGGCGTATTCTAATTAACCGCGGATCCCGTGACGCGCGAAAGAAGCGAACGTCCAATGGAATTTTTCACCCTGGCCAATTGTAACTTCGCCACCATCGGGACCATGAATCGCTGGGCGAAAAAGGACGCCCCTGCAGAAACGGAATTCGGAGCTGTCCCCCTCGGCTCGTTTGACCGACGAGTATTGTGACGAGAATCGGGTCTCCTGTTCAAGGAGGCCGCGGAAATATTCCTGTGAATGATAAAAACAGAGGCAATTTGCCAAAACGTCGGCTTGATGGCCGCTCGCGTTGCAGACACGAGGGGTAGCGCCGCGCAGGAGACTAGAGGGGCCTTCGCGACAGGAAACTCGGCAAGAACTCGAGAAGGGGAAGAAAATCGGGGGGAGAGGCAGAAAGGAGGGTGGTATGGAGGGGGCCAGGGGCGGAGGATATCTTCTTGCAAAGTGGGATGTAAATTGCTCGCACGTACATTAGTCATCATCACTCACAGCCCTCTCACCTCAACTTTGTTGCTTCCAAGAGGCTGCTACCCTCTGCCCCCTTTTCTATGACCCTCCACCTGTTCCCCAAATCCTGTCTTTCGTTGTTCTTCGTTTCAGTGGTCCCTTTGTTGACGGTGCTTTCTGTCTTGCTTTCAGATGTTCTTTGATTTTAGTTCGTATCAATATCTGTTGATTCTTGAATTTCTTTTGAAGATATTGAACTTTATTTATGGATTTCTTTAGCAGAAAAATATTTGTGGATTTGTTGCTGTCTTTTTTTCAAGCCAAAGGGCAGGTATTTGTTTCCTCAGTCTCTTGCGTATGTGTTTAGCTGTAAGAAAGGGAATAAAAATCGGTGTTCCCTTTCCTACAGGGTCACCACTTTGGTTGCTTTATTTCTTGACGTTCTCGACGGAAGCTTTTCGATCGCTGCGATCAAAAGAATACGTATTGTCGTGGGTAGTTTCGAGGAGCTCGTTGCCGGTTCTATCGAATTTCTGCTATATTTGCTTTCTATTCAACGCTCCGTTTCTTCTTTCTATTTGCTATATCAAACCTTCCGTCCCACGATTTTATTTGCCTCCATTTTTTCCACTTGCATTATTTACCTCATACAGAAATTTTCAGTTTTCTTTGAAAATTATGCTTGAACAAATATGAAGAAGTTCAAGGAAAGATTTTTCAATTTTGTGGAAGCTAAAGAATTCTAATTCTGATTTTTATATTATGCTTCAAGTTTTAGTATGGATGGACAGTTGCTTCAATGATCGCAAACGCAAATGTTTCATTAAAGTTCAGACAGAAATTTAATAATAAAAATTTCCTTAGAAAGCTTTCCATTTTCCTTGCTGTCAGAGTCCTCTGTTTACGGTCCCATCGTCGAGACGCTTATTTCCTGTCCTGAATTTCCGTTTCTCCATAAACTTCGATTCCTTCATACGCGACCCTTCCGTCTCTATCGAACAAAGTCGCTTATTGACGCTCGTTCCTCAGCTTCCCTTATTTTCTTTGACTTCCGTTTACCCTTCGCTACTCCTACCCCAAGTCGTCTCTTTTTCCCAGTCTCTTAATCTCGACTTGTTAAAACAAGAATATTTTATCCAGAAAGTGAAGTTAATACTCTAATTAAATCAGCAATAATTGGGTCACGCTTAATCAATTTCCATTTCGAGTGATAAAGACGAAGATAATCTTTTCTCCCCTTTAAAAAGTGAAATTAGTTTGAAACGATTTAAATATTTCATCAGCCTTACCGAGACCACGAACTTCCTTGAAAACGATTCTCTTCAAACACTCAACCAACTTTCCAATCGTTTTCGTGCAACACAATCAAAATTCTTTCCAGCGTTACTGCCGCGGCAATTAGTTACCAAAGGCTTAATTAATCGGCGACGATATTAATAATTTCCATGGACGTCCGGAGACCATCAGGATATAACTTGCTCGTTGCAAACAAAATGTTAATTAACCGCGGCTGAGGGGAGTTCACGCGGTGCACTCGGTGAAAAATCTCTTCATTATAAGTTTGGTAAGATTTTAACAGCGCTCAGCAGGCAGCCAGCCTTTAAGAAGCCTCGCCTTCCTTCGTATTAAACTTGCTATTTCAAAGAATGAAGGCATTTTTACCCTTAATCGTCGCCCCCTGTTACTCAGAGTGACAGGAAACGATGGTAATAAAACGTGATCGATCAGTTGGTTCGAGATCAATCTCAATTATTATGTAGATTAGATTATTTTTTAGTAAAAAATAGAAAAGAAAGGTAAATAAAATTTAGAAAGTAATTATTTTCACTAAAACTAAATAAAATAATTCGCAAGACGATTCATTCTACAGATCTCCCCAAGCAAACTTCCATTTTCAAAACCATTCCAAAGCATAAAACACACTTTTTAATTGAACCTCATTTATTTTCTTCCCTGTGCTTTCTTGTAACTCTCCCTCAGAGTCTTCAAGCAAAACCTCGACCATTTTCACGACGCTTACCGTCGCTCTAGAAAAGAATTGTTCGACGAACTACAATACATCCGTCCGTTTAAACATTCCACGTCTGGCGTACTCACAAGCGTGCCAGGTGCTTTTACTTTCGTTCAACTGGCGCGCGAGACGAGGGAAAGATTGAATGAAATCCTGGGTGGTTCTTTCGACTAGAGGTGAAATTCCAGGCGAAGAAGTCACGCTCGTTTAACGAGCAGGGAAAATCGCTCGAGCAACGACCATCCGCGTTATTGTGCCTCAGAAATTGGTTAATTAAAGCGGGGCACGTTGCGAGGAGCAAAGATAAGATTCCATTAAGCTTCGAGTCCAAGCAACCCACGTGGTCGCGCATAATTCAAGTGGACCTAGGTGGATCAGCAAATCCCTCCCTTTTTATAAACCTCTGGTTTGTGATTTTAGCATTTTTCAGTTTTCAGAATTTCAAATTTTAAACATTCAAATTTTTAAATTTTCAAATTTTCAAATTTTTAAATTTTGAAACTGTCAAATTTCAAATACTTTCCATTTTGAAACCCACATTTCATATATATTGAAATACTCTAATTTTTCAAAAAGTTAAAGCCTCATTCGTTAGTACCTTTTAAACTATTGACTTCAGGGTTCAACTCTAGAGGGAACTAGATCCCCAACAGTAATTTGTCTATGGAACTACTGTACTTCCACTGTCCTCTTGTTTCACTACTCCCACTCTATAGCCACATTACACATCCTCTCTGAGGTTCTCAAAAGAATCGTCCCCACTTTATCTACCAACCGAAAGGGAAACGCGAGAGCAAGCCAAAGCGGAATCCCGCAGCCGCGAAAACGTTTTCTGCCTCGGAATAATATCGCGCACGCGAACTTCTGTTACGATTTTTATATTCTCCCAGGCGTAAATATGCTGGGGATTCACTCTCACTCTCGTTTCGAGGGCCGTTCACGGCAGAAGTATCAAGGCGACGAGGGTTAAAGTTTTCCAAAGGGCAGCCTGACGTAAAATTTTAATCCACCCCCGCGTGCACCCTCGCCGAGCCAGACCTCCCCCCCGTGATCCTGCAGGCCGAGGGCCAAGAAGTTGCGAAACGGCAAACAAAGAATATTAGCGCGATTATTGGGAGACCCTCGTGGTTTCCTGGAACTGTTACTTCGTTTGCTACAGTCCTGAAGGGAAATCCTCTCGATTTTTCTCGCGAGATAACGACCCCGAGGAAACCAGGATTTTTGTCGACTCTTTGCGCTCCTCCATCAAGGGTCCACACTTTTCTCCATCCTCTCTCAGTAAAATGGTGAAAAAGAAAGTGACGAGAGCAGGAGGCATCGATGAGAAGAACTCTGGCACTGAGCCCTTCGGCAACCGTAACAGAGATTAATGGATTAAGTATATTTTCGAGATGGTTCCACGGACAAACGTGGTTGTCCTGCTGCAATAAAGAATTCTCTTTGTTCGACGGTTAGTGTACGCCATTTGTCAGCGACAATTAATAATCGAAGGACCTTCGACAATTACGCAATCCTGAAAGAAATTCACGTAGGAAGTGGAGACACGGATAACGCGACAGCGTGATTAATCGATAAGCCAACGCACAGGCGTTTTCTTCGACGATTTATGCCACTTACAGTGAATTGATCGATCTCTCTTGATGAAGGGTGATTAATGGCATTAATGAAAGGTTGCACAGGCTTTCTCCAGTTTCTGCGAAATAATATTTAATAACGCGCTCGCTTGTCGCCCATCAATCAGCCTCGATACACCTTTACGTGAAAATTGACTGTGGATTCGTCTTAATTGGGGGAGCAGGAAGGGGTGCGAATATTTAGCTGTGGTAAATTACAACAGAGATGAACATTACTTAAACGATATTCACCCACATAATGATTGTTTTCCTAAAAATTAGATTCCCAAAAAATCCTTCTCTACCATAAGTATAAAAAAATGACAACTCCACAGGGAAACCCTATCTCTATCTCCTTACAATCCCCAGAACACATATCAACACCTCTAGTAATTCAAAGACGCTCACCCAAGTAGAAGTCATCAACGATGAAATCACCATCGCTAATTAACCCTCAAGTCCTAGCAGAAGATAAAGATCGCCTGGAGGAAAAGCCTGTCAGCAAAGTTTCAGCAACATTCTTGGTCATCCCTTGCTTAATCGATAATCGTTAAGGAATCCAAGTGAAAGGAGGGTTTCACGGAAAGCTTGTCTGGCTAGGTAGCTCCCGCGGGAATGAATGACTGATGAGAGGCTCACCCCCTCTGTTGCAGCCACTCGGCTACGAGCAATTCTAAGATTCACTTTATGGCGACATCCGAGATAAATTGCCGCTGCATGCAAATATCCGCGATACGTCAACGCCACGGCGGAGGCTCGTTATGCACGTGTTGCGCGAAAGCAATGCTCGCGTTTGTTATCGCTGCTTTCATTGTTACTGCGGAGAGACGGTGATAGGGACGGGGACGATCGACGGGAGCACCCACGCGAACAAGTGGTTGGTGTAACTGAAAAATTAGAGTTCGTGGAATTGAGACTTGCGTGTTGGTTCCATGGAATATTAATTGCAGAATTTTTGGAAGAAGTTTATTTAATTCATGAGATGGAGAACGGTAATTTGGTTCATGTTTCATATGTCACGCCAGAGTGTCTTAAGTAGATTTATTTTCTGTCTGACTTAACATGGGCCAACTTTGGCTCTGAGGTCCAGATATGGGCCTCTTTAAGATTATTTGAAAATGGCTAATTTTGGAATTGTACTGTTCTTCAACTCATTTATTGTATCATTTTCTTGAGTTCTAGGTGTATCACGGTTTATCAATTATTCTATGGATTCGTATCACGACCTCCATCTACTGTCACCTTCCCCACCCAACCACCCTTAAATATATTCAAGGAAAAGTCACTCCAAGGACCTCCTCCCAACTCATTTCCCTTATACATCCTCTTCTACACACAATAGAAAGTGTCAGGTCCAAAGACCCACGGAAACGTCCTTTCAAAGTCCCAGTAATGAATAATCTTCGCGTTCCGCGTGCACCTTGAGCGTCAGCGACGCGGAGCTCTTTGTCAGGCACCGATGCAAATCGCCAGACCGAGCGTATATCACGTGGCGGCGTTTTATTCGTGATTTTACGTCGTCCAGCGGGGCGGATCCACGGATACGCAGGGTAACATCCGGTTTACGCCCCCGCAGACCAGCCCGCGGTACAATAATGATTATCCTGTCGTCCTGCGCATTAAAGTTACGACTTCCCTCCGCTTGGAAGCGACGTCTGCCCGTGTCCTTGCCTCCGCTGGGGACCGAGGGCCTCATTAACCGAAGATGAATTCATTTCTTCGGTGATGTACGAGCCCTCCATCTATTTCGATCAGGAAATTCAACGCGCTGCGCCGCTTACGAGCTTGACGGATGAGCGGTCGTTGATCATGCACGTGCTGTTATTATTGTCCTGCCCATAAGTAATGTGTTTGCGATCTGTTCTTTTATTTGCTTTAGCTCTGCAGCTAGTTAAGAATCGAAGCGCTGAATTGAGAGGTGAGCGGCGGGTCAAGCATTCCATATGTCTTCTACTTAAGTCTGAGTTAGGTTGCCTCTGTATAGGGTGGTCCAGAACAGATGGGAGAAAATTCAGGAGATGATTTTGGTCAGTGATTTTTGAAAACTGGAGTGACGATAAAAAGATGGTTCTAAGTAACCAGAGCTCTATTATTTGGTCACTAATTTTAGAAAATTAGAGGGCAGAGCCCTCGAAACCTGGCAAACTCCTAGCCAACGGTACTGAAACACCTGGTCAATTCTTCTATTTGCTGGAAACATAATTTCCCTCGATTCAGCCATAAATAAACCTGTCAATCCAGCGAGCGAGTCGCGAGCAATAAGCAAGGCCAGCCGCCGCAATATCGTCCACGACGCTCCACGGCTGCGGCGTATGATCGGCGCCCATAAACGTAACAGTGAACAATCTGGAGCGGTAATTGACCTGACCCAACTGTCATTTAGGGAGACAATTTCGACTGCGAGCGCGTAACGATAGATCAGAGCAACGGCCACGCCATTGCGCCACGGAACAGACAACATTGACCGAGGCTTGTGTGCACGTACGTGTGTACACTTCCCTGTGCGCGAGTATGGCAGTGTGAGGGTGCGTGGCGCCGTCGCGACGGTCGGTTTTCCACTTCGAAAAGCCCAGAAGCCGTGGACGGGAGCGACAGCAGCGGCTAGGTTCTTTAACCTTTGAGGAACCTTTATTGGAAGCAAATTGCTGGCCGCAACGATCTTGGCTAGCCTGGATGGAAATTATCGATCATGGCACGAGGAAGTCTCTGGCTTGATGATGACAGTACTAGCTGATTTTATACTCGGTAGAGGTAGAACATCTTAGGATTGCGTCTCCAGTGATTTTGGGTGTGAGATAGGGAATGGCTAAAGTTTGCTTGGAACGAGAGATCCATGGTGTAAGTATATCCTTTCTTTGCAGCGTTGGGGGAGATTAAGAAGGAGATGGTGTTCAACGTGTTACTTTGCTGAGACACGGCAGATTTTTCTATTTCTAGCTTCTACTGGGGTGTGGTTAATGGTGTAACTTGATGATGTAACTTGGGGGGATGAGGGCCGATCTTGGAAGCTTCTTGTCCTGCTGTTTAGTAAGTAGAAATAGGTATATCCCTTTCTACTGCATCGAATAAAATAAATTTTGATCCCCAGTGTCCCCAAGGTAGCTAGTGGTCAATGTTCCCACCCCCAATCAATTGAACCGAGCAGTAGGATATAAGGGAGATCCAGCGATCGAACAAATCGTCGACGTTTTCCATTAACAGGGGATTTATATTCAGCACGGACGGATCGAGTGTGTCGAACGGCGGTCCACGTGTACCGCAAGGACTTTTCCTACCCACCTCATAACATATAAGGATCCGAAGCGTTTAGTACACGCGATCCGGCGAAGGCTGGCGTAAATCACCCCGATAGGGAAGCGTGGTCGTACGATTCTGACCAGAAACGAGGAAAACCGGACGACAAAACGGCAGTTCGCGCCGGGGCCGAGCCATTCAATTAAGTTTATCTCCAGCCCTTTCCTAGACGACCGCCACGTCCACATATATCAGCTCCCGCTGGAATCTTGCAACCTGACCACGTAGCCAGCCTCCCCTTGTCGGACCTATCTGCACTCTTGGGCACACGCAGCCGGTCTAACGCGAATGCTTAACCTGCTGCATGAGAATCGCGGATATCTGGCTGATCGGTGATGTTTTAGACCCTAGGCAACGCCACATTGTCTACATATATTCCTCTGTTGCATATTTATAGAGACCCTCGGGACTTCTTCTCAGGCGGAGGATCACGTTTTGCGTTGGAATTGCAAATTTTTCAGCCGCGAAGATTGCCACTGAATCGCATTGTGATGAACCTCGTGTCATTCAGTGGAACTTTAGCTGGTGTTCATCTGGTGGTGGTGCAAGAGTAGGAGGCTTTTAAGTGCCTTTTTTGAGGAAGCACAGTTATCGAGTTATGTTTCATTTTAACACAGTTTAGTTACGATTACGCTCACTATCTGGACCATTAACTTCATCAGTGATACGTGACGTTCGTCTGTGGAGAATCCCAAGAAGTTATGTTCCTTAGAAAGCATCATGGACTTTTTATGGCACGTCCACCAGCGTCCAATGTTTCGTCCCCTGCTCGTAACTCCAGCGTGCCGCGGTGCAAATGGTTACGTTTCTTATCTATCCCCTATACGATACACCCAGTTCCTTCCTTTCCATTTCCCCGGTCCATTTCACCGTTCGTAAGTTCATTTTTCCGCGATATCGTGCTGGTCGTGCGTAAAATGGCTATTGGTCCTCGCTTGAATTTCGAGCTTGTCCATAAAGTCGCTTTAAAGCACGGAAAGCAGGGGGGCGAGACTTCTTTTCGGCCAGGGGAGCCTTCTATACAAACAGTGACCTACTTCTGAGGAATATCTTCCATCTGGGTAGGAAGTAGACTTCTTTGATAGCGATCTGCACGCTCGGAGCCAGGAAACCATGCAAATTTGACTTTGTTGTCGAAGACCTATCAGCGATGGTATATCTTCGAGGAAGAATATTCAGCCAAATACTTCTTTGTTACGACCTCCTTTTAGAAACTTCACAAAGAGTTGAGTCATTGATACTATTTACCTCCTGAAAGAGGTTTTCTGTGAGCTTCACGTGTCTTCAGGGGTTTATCGATATTATCAAGGTTAGTATCTTTCTCAGGAAACTATTTAGACGAATAACATATGGAGAATATTTTCTAAGAATTCTTACACCTTAATTTTTACATAATTTTCATTTCCATTTCTGTCTTAAAATATTCTTCTGCCTACTGAATCGTACGAATGGCGCGCATAAAATGTTCCACGAGGATTTGCTAAGAAATTGGTGTTATTGTTCGATGGCAAAGTACACGAAGGCAGCTTTTTTAGCGCTGGTCTGTCAGCGAAGGCGACTCGAACAGGGAGTCAGTCTGCCGTGAAGGCGATTCCGGCTCTTCTTAAAACTCACCCTCCACCCTCATACTTTCCCTTCCGCGCGCAAGGGCTCCCCACGCATCTCAGTTAGGTTAATGGAACGCATTGCCGCAAACGGCAGGAAAGTTAAGGCCGTTTCCGATTGCAAATGGACCGAGGGCGAATCGCACTGGCGACGGTTCGTCGAGTTCGACGAAGGGATACAGGTAGCGGGAAAAACCTATCTGAAGCTATCTTGGTAGAGTATCTTCGATACTCGCTTTAAGCTGTGTTTAGGACACCCTACAATTTGCTGTCAATTTCTGGACAATATTAGGAGAGACGAGTTGAATTTGCAAAATGTTTCGAGACTTACAGATTTTTTTGAAAAGCCTCTTATTCTACTATAAGAGTGTAGTAGAGTCTATGACACTAACAGAGAGATGATGATAAGAACTTAAGCGAAATTGGGAAGACATATATTATATTTATTTTCAGGGAAAGTAAAATCAATTTTAAGTTACTTAAAATTCGCCACACAGCGAGGTGTTGAAAAGAAGAAAAGACGCGTTCGAGAAGAAGCGCAACACGGTATTTATCTCGATGTAAAATATGAGAAAAGGGCGGAAGAGGAGAGAAAAGCAAAGGCGAAGCCTTCCTGTCGCGGCGGAATGAAACGCTCCTGGTTATTGCTTGTTTATTCCGTTGTTTTGCATGCCACGACAGATAGCAAGGAACGCGTTTCTAACGTCGAGTGCATTTCGTACTTCTTCCTACGTCTGTGAAGCAGAGTCTCTCACAATCCCCTGTCTCTCGTTTCCCTGATTTTTCAGGTAGACGTTCGCTGCATACTTATTGCATAATTCTGAACCGCCTGTAGAAACCGTCGTGAATTATTGCAGGCCACTTCCGTCAGGGTTCCCTCGACATTCTGACGCCTATTTCTTCACTATTATGTTGAAGTATAGTTGCGATCGAAAGCAAAATAAATGGACCATTTTGCTCTGTGTCAATATAGATTGGTAAAATAATGAAATACAATTTTGATTTTGGATTGTCTTGGTACTCGAGGGGATTCAGTAATTTACAAGATCTAGAAATTGCACGCGAATATTGGAGATAAATTAGGATTCCAATTAAGCGTTTTAATTAACAAGATACATGTATTTCAGGGGAGCAGCATAGCAGTATCGTGATCGTAAAAATTTGTCATAAAAGGCGAAAAATTGCTCCCGTTGGGAATAGAAATCGTATAGTGTGCCATTCGGCAATGGTAGTTAAAAGGAGTCGTTTCACGCTGCTTCTGAATAGACGAAATTTGCATACGCGACACGTTCGTAGAGACGAAAACGACTGGAACTGTTTCATTTTTACTGGATCTTCTACGTAAAACGATAGTCGAGGGAATAAGAAATTCTGTTTAATTGAATTTCATGCACCTTCAAGATTGCTACAAAAAATAATCTATAATTAATATAAATTCCTTATAAAACTTCTTTCACTTCCATAACTGTGTTAAAACTTGGCAGTAAAATTAATCGATGCACTCGACGATAATTCTAACCAGTTGGGATAAGAAGGATATCGTTCCAAGGCAACGCTCTTGAATAATGAACGTTCACGCGCTCAAGAATATTTTTCGGATGCATCAGCGTGGAAGCCGCGATTAAACGATGCCGCCAGTGCCACTATCGCAGCTGCAGATACCGTAATGTGTAACCTGCATTAACCGTCTGCAATATTTTCGATGTTAACGCATCTATCACAAGGCTTGGCTGTTATCTCGAATAAATGAGCACAGGATATGGTGATTCATGAAAATAACTGTAATTAGGAACGAAGAAAATTTTAATGCGCCGAACGGGACATCACGAGCGATTGATATCATCGTTGCATTTACATCTCGCTGGATATTCACCTTAAACGTTATCTCGAACGAAAGTGTTGAGGCTCGTTCCAGTTAACACTCTGAATAGAAAATTATGGAACTGTTATTAATTCTATGAGTATATCACTTGAATAAACTAGCATGTGTATTTGAGAATTTATGGTACTGATAGCATATCGTAGTTAGAATTTTATCAGAATAATAACAGTTATCGTAATAGTCTGTATAAAAGATGGAATCGGTTTCAGTAACTGTAAGAGGGGAAAGTTCCCCCGACGAGCCAAAATTTTCCTCAGGAAACGACGCATATAATTGGCAATATCGTTGCATTTGCATTTCGCTAAGAATCCACGCAGAACAATACCCTAGCTCTGCCAAACGGCGACTCCTTAGGGCGACGCTTTTTCGGCCCTGTCCTTCTTTTCAATTCGCTTTCACGGGCCGTTAATTCGCAAAGAATGCGCTTTGTCTCCTCCATGGAATCTACAAAGCGCGTTGTTGAATTCGGACCTCGACAGCAGTTCACGAAGTTTATTGTATTTCGACTAATGAATTAGCCCTGTCCGCTTCGAGTGCGCAAAAATGTTTGCGTTCTCTTGGGAAATACGTCTACGTGAGTGGTTCTGCAGAAGAGGATGGGGAAGAAAGTCTTTTAAAAGAGTAATTCACGATTAAGCGACTCTTGGAACGGTCAATTACTTTAAATTATAAGTAATTAGCGAAATTTAGTAGAAAAAGAGACGTGCTCCCCAATGGAATATTTAAGTTCAAGATAGAAACATAAAAATTGTGGAACCATTAAAAAATGTGAAAGAAATTATTGCTAAGTATAATAAAAATTAAACAGACTTCAGACTGCAGTATGGTTCAAAAGTATCCGTTTAATGGCTGTTCCAAACTTCCCGAATTATAATTGAATAACCCTTCCATCTGATCTGACCCCTCCGAATCCACCCCTAAGCAACTTTATCTCGCGATCGCTGTATTCATTACAAATAATAGGCTATTTTCTCGACAACCACTTCGAATACGGTACGCATGTTGCTCGAGTGGCGTTAAAATAAGTTACGCGCGTTATGGTTCTCACCCCGTTTTTCTAGCAACCCCTTTCTCTGACTTATCGAAAAAGGCATCACGTGGCGCGAAATAACGTTACAAAATGACTGGATAACACTTCGAATCTAACGTATTGTCTGAGGAAAAAGAGGATATGAATTTTGGAACGTTATTACATGGAAGAAGTAAAATTTAAAAGTTTAATAGCAACGTCGGTAAAGGGAGAAAAAAGGATATCTTACGTTTTTAAGCAGCTTTGATCTCGTTCCTGAAGTAGCTTGAGGTAGTTTCGAAGCGATTTAAACATCGTCGAAAATTGCCTGGAAGTATTTTCTTACGTTCCAACAACCATCGAAATGCAAACGGAAATTCAAATAACGTTCGCGAAATTCCCGAGGAAGTTGCGGGGAACTCTTATCGACAGTTTGTGAGAGGACTTCTTTAAAGTTCCATCTTTTTTTCTAGTTGGGGAGAAACGAGAAAAAGTTCGAGACGATAAACGAGAAGGATAATCCATGATGGATAGTTTTCCAATCTAAATACACTTTCAAATATTCAAATATTTAAATTTTCAAATATTCGAATATTTAAATTTTCAAATATTCAAATTTTTAAAATCCTTTCTCCGTATTGTGTTTCGTGGATCCCCTTTTCACAATTCCTGCACAATTAATTTACTTTTAGAACATCACGAAAATATAGAAAGTGCCGTTTCATCACCTAACCCATATGGTTAAAATCCGCACACACTGTCCCCGGCTGACCAGCAGGTTTATTGCGTTTTCGATTTAACCAAAGTCGCGGCAATCAATCTATCCGTTCGCGGAATCGTTCAAGCGGCGATTCATCAGTCGGTCCATCGATGGGAAATAAATAATTTTAACGCCACGGCCCTAGCCGCATATCGGTCTCCCCAGTGGCGTACAAAAGCTGCATAAATCATGCGAGATTACTCTGGCAGTGTATTTTCCGTTTTTTTCACCGGTTGCCCCCGGTTGTTTTTGTCACGATACTTTATAGGCTTGCAAATACGGGGCGGTGGAAAATGCGGCCGTGGGCACGTCAGGAGCAGACCAGCTACGGCCCCTGTCGTACATCATTCTCCTCCCGCGGTGCGATTCGCCCACGAATTCGAATACGCTCCGCCGCCGTCGCGGAGTTTGCCACGGGAACAGATTAAAATGGGATAAACGAGATTATATCTCGGACGACTCAGCCTGATGCTAAATTTATGTGTCTCTGCATAAGCGCATGCTTTTCTTCGCGGTTTCCTCGTTCACGAAGTCGGACACGGCCTTCGCAAATCCAAGGCTTAAAGTTCTTGAGCATCGGAACATAGAAACTCGACATTTTCGGAATAACTGAATGGATGAGTTGAAGAACAGTGGAAGTTTAAAACTAGCTATTTTTAAGTAATCACAAAACTAGATCTGGACCTCAGAGCCGAATACTGATTAAAATTTATCTCCTCTTAGCTTTCTCTCTATCCAAAATTCTTCTTTAGCCCAAACTACTTAACTGCTCAACTCTACGCTTTTTAGTTCCAGAATGAAACACACATTTTCGACATTACTTCAAAGCAGATCATTCGAAGCGTTTCCAATTCCAGTGAAATCCTTGCGTCACGAAATTACTGCTGTTTCGTTTGCCGACGCAACGGATAATCCTTAGAGCCGCGCGAGATAATTCAGAGGATTTCACGAGAGCAGGGCAGACAACCCAGACGGAAGCGATTACAGGTGTTAGAAGGTGCATCGCGGTCGAAATGACATAACACGGAGTAAATCACGGGAAAGGAGAGGAACGTGATTACGGTTAGGTGGAACGTAGCCCAGTGCCTTCGGGTTTACGAGGGAGCCTGTTATCTGATAAGAACTCGCGAGACGCCGTCAAATGCAACGCTATAGCGTCCCGTTTTTCCACGTCTTTGATGTTTCGTGGCTTTGCTGCTTGGCGGTGCTATTACTCGGTTATAATTAATTCCCTCCTGTGGCTGATCGATATTTGTATTACCTCCGCTAATTATATTTCCATGCAGCTGTGCACGGGATGAATCAAATGTACTTGTTGACAAGTGATTGTAGAATAAATTCAGTGAGACCAAAGACGTGGAATTTTGGATGCTTTCGGAAGAGATTATTTTCTGACTTACCTTGTTGATCTGTCGTTGCAATTTGGTGATTGTCGCTCGATCACGTTGCGCAGCCAACCGTTCCGCTTGTAATGCTTGTTCCAATTCTTGTACTCGTTCTTCCAGGCTCTCCTGAAACAATAAATAGTAAAGATGCAATTGTTAGAGATTACAAGAAGTATTTCCTAGTACCTAGTTCTTAGTACCCAATATTTTCTCAGTTCCTTCCTAAATTAATTACAAATTTACTTTCACTCTAAGACAGTAAACTCCCAAATATCCTATTTAGACATTAACCATCCATTTTAGTCCCCTCGATCCCTTTCAATCCATCCAAATATAGTTTCAATTTTCTATCTTACAGGATCTTGTATTCCAAGTGCTCGTAGCCATTCCAAGCAAATGAAAAGGCCATAATAACAGAACGGGGGATCTCACGAAAGGTTCGCGTTAAACAACATGTAACGAGATACGATAAAATATCCACAGCCTCGGGGAAGAGTGTCCGTCTTGGATTACAGAACGACTAAGACAACGAGCGTCAAGTGCCTCATGACCACAACAGTAATTGCTTCTCCTGCTTCTTGGAGGAATGCTCTCTGCGGCCAGATTAGTGGATTTTAGCCAGAATCTACTGCCAGCTCCGGTTTCCATGCATCGTTATGGCAACTATGCCGAAGATTTATTCAAGCGATTAACAAAGACATCCAGATGACAGGGCTAGATAATACTGCCACATAGTTGGACGATTAACCGGGGCAAACAGTTCGCTCTACACAGACTTTGCAAGCATCTAATGTGAAGCGAAAGTCTCAGGTTAATTTGAATACTAATTTGGATATTAAAGTGAAGACCGCGTTAACTTTGACCGTCTGCGCCTAAGATTGAATTAAATTTGCTTTTCGAGCCATTAAATATGCCAGGCTTCAAACTTTCAATTTTCAACCCCACTGAGCTTGCATTTAATTTACTCCTCAAGACTTTGTTATTAATAAACGACGCCCTGACGAAGAATACACTTACTATCAACCGCGCAACCGATTCTACGGACGCCACAGGAGTTCGCAAAAGTTTCATCCCCAAAAGGATAAACAACCCAGCTCCTCGTTCCCGAGAACGCTTGAGAGTTTGCGGAAGCATTTAGCGGACCCCCGGCCGCAGTTTTTCCCGCCAGGGGAAAAGCGTGCAAGCCGTGGAAAACCGGTTGAACCGACGCAGGCCACCGCGTATTTCTCGGTTTCGGGAATCCGAATCGGCCATCCGCGTTCTCGTAATCTCTAAGTACACGTACAACGTGATCTCTCCAGGAACTTTAAGCCCCTGTTAAGGCAGCTTAAAACTCGAGCAACAGGAATTACGGGGAGGGAATATCCCGCTGAAAGTTACAAGGCAAAGTTCCCGGAGTTCCCGTTGCGTTTGCGGCTGCGAAAGTTAATTGAGAAACGGTCCACCATAAGCTTTCGATCTATGCGCGATACGGGATCGAACCGTTCTAGGACTGTACTGTAAGATAACAGAGGAACTTGGCTTGGCTCGTGGTCTGTTCGGTTCAAGGAGTAAAGGAAAAAGCTACTATGTTGCTGTTTAGATGTTGGAAATTGGTAAAACCTTGATTTTTGCAATGGATACTTCTGTGTTTTTAGTAGTATACAACTCGTTATAATTCTACCTTTATCTATACGAGATGAATATGCCCAGACACTCCTACAGACCAAGGCAATCAAGCATGGTGTTCGACAACAGGTATCAGAAATTTTAAGAGGTAATTCCACCTGCTAAAATAGAACAAAACTGAAGAATAACAAAATTGCATTTGAGGCTCTCTTTCAGAGATAATAATTCTTGAAATTAAGCGTGAAATGTGTCTGACCCAGGCCTCATTCTACTGACGCCGTGCATCAGGCAGGTCAGCCACAGTGAAATAAGTAGAATAAATCTCAAGTCAGACACAGTTCACGCGTAAATTAGGCATTTTCTCAGCAACTAATATCCTCTATCTTTCTCTTCGTCTTCTTTCGGCGTATGGAATATTGTAATCGCTTCTTAAAATTACTGACACCTGTCGCCGAGCACCCTACATATCTACAGTATTAGCATGCAAAGTAGCCGAGAAGACAGGAAGCAATTTCTATTTGTCAAATAGTAGTGATTTTCTATTCCTGTCCAATTTGCGTCCTCGGCGTCGGTGATTATCAAAAGCGCTCATTGAGGGCATCCAAACGGAATGTTAATGAGTGCCGTTCTACGAGGGCTGTTGGTAGCGATTTGACCATAAGTATCGGTGCAATCCATTAGATTCGAGGCGGCGGCGACGCGACGGTTTCAGGGGTCCTCGAGGTACCCAACGACGCTTCCACATTGCTCCGCGCGGGGAGGATGATTCGTATGCGGGGGCACGTAGCTGCAATTCACCCTTTCTAACCCCTCGGTGAGTCCACGTTTTAGTACTCCGCACGGCTGCCTATTGTTTGTCGCGAGCGAACCAAATTATACCGGGTGTGCCGTGTGTTGTTGACCAGCCGATCTGACCACGCTCTGCTGGCTCGATGCGAGGAAAATGTTTGCCGAATGGGGCTTTGTCAGCTGCCTTGCTTGCTGATGATACTTTGGTGCAGATGCTGCTGTACAATTCCTAAGATGGCGAGAAGTTAAGACAAAATAGAGGAAAGGTGGATATTCTTTTTTTTTTTTTTTAGGATAAGCGATTTGAACAGATGTGTTTGCAAGCTGTTTTAAGAGATGGTTTTGGTTCTACCTGGAATTTATTTTGAATACCCTGTAGAGGTTGTTAGGGTTCCCCTGGAATCTCGCGTATACTTGTAAATCTGTATTAAAGGGTTTCTAGAATGACCATGGCTGACATTATCGGGAAAGTATTGGATTTCCTCGGATTAATGGCGCACCCTGCGTCCTGAATAATTATGAACCCGTCAGGGTTAAACGAGGAAGGATTTAAGACTCGGTTCTTACCCCACGATTTTTCCCTACGTCTCAATCTTCCATACCTTTCAACCTTGAATTTCCAAAAGTCCACAAAAGTCAATGTAAAACTACAATTTCACCACAAAATTCATTTCAATGCAAAGTAATTCTTCAACCCACCCTCTGTTCCTTCCCTCGACCATTCTTTCGTAATTCGTCCAGCTCTCGTAGCCTCTAAAGAAGAATTTCTTCACAGTTTCCCGAGGTAAAGCGAACTTCATTCGACGATCTTCCGACGTTTTTCAACGATTAATTAAATCCGTGTGGACCAGGAGGGGATACCAAGACGTCTCGTCTCCTGGCTCGCGCATCCACGAGCCCAGAGTCCGTGCAATTATTACAAGCTGCCCTTTCCCCTGCAGAACTAGCCCTTGTGTGCGCACCCTTCGCGATGGACGAATGGGGGCCGAGGACACTGCGCGTGGGATCCATTCGAAGACCCATAGAATTAGTACGGGGACTTCCGGGACGTCATTTAAAGTACAGAACCGCCGCGATGAGCCCACTCTATATGCAGAGATTCCGTTAAATTGCAAACGCCCATTTTCCAGTGAACGGGGAGGCGACCGAGAACAAGGGTAAGGTCCTGGGTCCGCGTCGCCCTCGAGTAATCAGACGGTTAACTCGATCCCGAGAACGTTTACGGGACGACAGCTCGAGCCGATTTTCTTATGCCCCGGAGAAAACCTCGCGTCTGCCCGCCCCTGACCCCCTGCCCCAGCAGCGCTGTCCCAGGGGAATGTTAATTTCGAAGGAATGAATTTATTCGATTTACCGAGAAAAGATTAAATCTCGCTTGAAAGCGTATTAACTGCTCCCGTCAACGACCGATGAACGAGGACTCTGCGATTTCGAATTCTTTTGGGGGGTTCTTTTTGACTGAGTAAGACGATGGTGGGATTAGTGTTGAATGACAGGATTTTGAGTCGCTAGGAAATTTGAAGATTTCAACATTGTGAACTAGGTATTCAGCTTCTGCATATTTGGTTAAAATTGATGCAGTAGCAATGCCTGGAGGTGTAAGTCAATGTAATAATATGTATCTATGTAGGAGGTAGACAAGGCTCTACAGTAGAACCAAGTGTCCTGTATCTCAAACGTGTTGAGATTAGGAAATTGCGTCGACATTACATGGTTCCTTTGTCTTTGACACTGGCATGTGTTCAATTTACCAGTCGAAAGTGTGAAGCTTCTCTCCGAATAGTGACACTGTACACCATACCTAGAATTCCTCTCTACCTACGCTTGCTACATCATCAAAAATCATTTCCTATTTCTTTCCTAAACTGCAAATTACTCAATTAAAATTTCTTAGTATTTCATAAGAAAATAAATAAATTTTTCTGTCACACAATATTGATTACATTTCTCCAACCCCCTGCAGATCGACACCTAGCGGCAATTTCTACATAAATTGAATCCACTTCATACGGTTTCCAGAAATCCACGGCACAATGTATCCAATTCGAAATCTCGGCGAGGTTCATAGCGACGCTCGAGGAGATTTAATAGACTTTCAACGCGAAATATGATCGTTTTGCATACGTAAGAGGTCGCGGGCCCGAAGCGAGGGCGTCTTTTGGAGCACGCCAGCCACTTACGCCAAAGAGACTTACCCCAAAGACGACAACAGCTCTTTGGTGTCGAAATACGTGTGAAGCATTCGCGCCTCTAAATGCGACTGCCTTAGGGTGACGTCTCTCTCCCTCCCTCTTATTCCCATCAGTCTATCGCCTTTCCTTCATGCCCGCAGATACACGCCGCCTTCCGTCAAAACGTGTTATCATAAATCTTAATGAACTTGGAGGATTTACGAATCATTTATACATGCTGCTCGAAACGCTCGGAAGATTAAGTGAACCGGTGAAACGGAATATCACCGCGAAACACATAACCGAGGGGAGTTTCGAACCGCTTTCTGTAATCTTCTTGCACGTTCTATTGCGAAGTTTGTTTGATTAATTCGCGCGCTTTGGCTCTTTGCATCCAGCCACCAAGTACCTACGCGTTTCTTCCAGCCGCGTTAATTGAATTTCTTAAGATTATGGTGTTACAGCGGGAAATGGATAGTGCCTAGAAGAGGGTGGGTAATCAGCGGCGATGAGTAATATTCAAGACGATTAGAGCAATATTTAGCTTACTTGGGAGAGTAAAAGCAATTTCGAGGGAGGTAGGTGATATTTTTTAAACTAGAGGCTTGAAGTTTTTGAAATTTCAGGATTTTCTAAAAGTTACTCTTAATAGCTGCAAATTAAACTTTTGGATTGAAGTAAGATTCTAGATTCTAGACACTTTTAGAGATACAATTGGACTATTCCTCAAAAATATCACTTCCACCCATCGCGTAGAGCGTGTCCCTACAAAATGATTTTCATCAGTGAAGTATCGCGAGATTGAACAATCCACAAATCACATTCGCGTTTACATTACGTCCCGCCGTTAATCCCAGAGAGTTTCCCGATGAATTATTAGTCGACCCTCTGATGTTCGGCCAGATGCGAGGCGCACGAAGGTACGAAATCAAAGCGACATTTGTGTCGGCGACACGTGTTTTTAATTTCCGCGTGGAAACGCGCGGGAAACAGTCGCGCCTTTAAAGTCGAGCTTCGAAGCGGCGACGAGAGCTTTGCCCTCGCCCTTTTGAACCTCGTTCCACCCACACAGACACAGCTAATGAAAATCGATCAAGAACAGGGCTTGTCTCGTTCCAGGGATTTCCCTTTGAGCTACACGCAATCGGAAAAATTGCACGAACCCTGCTACTCAAAATTTAAGTATTAAATCTCTGGTATATCTAGTACCAGGAAATTGAAAATAAGCTTTTCCAGAACTTTAGTAGCTAAATTGTAATATTTTTGCTTTCAAACATCAAAATCACTTTAATATTGTTACTTTCAAGTGCTTCAAAAGCTTGTTCAGATTTCATGTTCACTCCACCAAAGGGAAATCGTTTTCGTGTATGCATTCACAGCGATCACGAATTGTCACCCACTTAATTAATCAAAATTTCTTCAAACATACCTCGTATCAGTGAGTTGTAAGTCTGAGCGATGAGTTCTTCACGTTCCGAACGTTTCAGATCGATTCAGTACGAAAAATATTAATGTCACGAGCGCGAATGATTCTCTCTTGAACGCGAGCACGATACTGAAACTTTGATATCCCCTTCCAGGGTCTTTTGGGGTTGTCTTTTAATTTCGAGTGTGTGATTGGCCAGTGTTCTGAGGAGGAAGGGAATTCCCTGAGGAAGCGAATTAATGTGGGCCCACATGGGCCCTTTTATAGCTTCTTTATTGCTCCACGACCCTCGCAAAAATCCACGAGGACGATTTTTAATTTTATCGCGGGACAAATCCAAATGGTGACAGCTGCGATTAATAAGCACACCTGTAGAAAATGTCCTCTCTCTCTAGGTAAAGATTCAGATTACGATATAGTTAGCAAATAGCAATGAACAGAGGGCAAGGGGAAGAGAGAGGTGGTTGCAATTACAGCGATTATGGTATCAAAGCGGTAGTGTATCCGGAATGCTGATTGCACTGCCGTCCAAGATTCTGCCCCGCCTTTTAATGCTCCTGGTGCAGTCTTTAATGCGCGCACACCGCGGCGATTTATTATCCCCCGGTTGACACGTTGCTATAATTTACCGCTACATTCGCGGAATATTTCTTGGACCTCGAATACCGCGGAAAATGCGAAACAAACTGGCGATCCTGGTTCGTGTCTCGCCCCGAGCCCCTGTTTAATCCCCCTGCTCCCAGAACGATATTTATAACAACAATTCGTTACCTCTTACTCTTAATTCCCTCGCGGTTTTCTCTCTCTACATACAAGGAAACTTGTAAGTGAATTACTGGGAGAGAGAAGCTCAGGGTTCTTCGAAAAAGGGTGACGTTTACGAAACAATTCCTACTTCATTTTCAATTTTAATGTGAAGATAACTTGTTCTTGAGCTTGGCCATGAGACAGTTTCCTTTACCTGAATACAAGGATAAATCGAGAAGCTTCTTTTGTGATGTCTGGTATGAATTATTAAATGAATATCATGAATATTTCTGCAACAGCGTGTGAATAATAAAATGCCCCCGTAACGTTCCACTCAGTCGACTCCTGTTAACCTTGTTCATGACGATAATCGTAGCGGCGACCATCTAGACTGCTATTTTAATATTAACTATCCGTAACGCTGCACCAACGCAATTACTACAATTACGGTATCGTTACACCACGCGAGTAGAATGATGATCGACGCGAATCGGTTTGTAACCATCCATGTGCGATGCCGACAGTCGTTTTCTATAGAACAATGCGACATCAAGATTGTGTGTTCAGCCTAAGCTGGAACAGTTGGTCGACGACTGGCATTGCATTAATATTAATCAAGGCTTCGGAGACACGCAACATCGATGATCAATTATTCTGCATGAAACGTGCACAGTGTGCGATCAAATTATTATGAAAATTTCCCTGCTAACAAAGAAACATACGTAGATATATAACAGAGAATATTATTGTACAAATTTAGCGGAAAGCTAAACAGCATTTTTTGGGTTTAACCCTCAGGTGGACATTGCCAGCATGACCCACGACTTCAACATCAGGGTTGGGTCTGTGTTATCATATAGAATTCATGATTGAAGATAAGGTCCCGCGTTTTATGACCTAACAATCGTGAAAGGTCCTTAATCAGTGCAGACAATTAAGCTGCGACACCAATCTGTGACGGAGTCGTTGGTGGGGAACTGGGGCTGGGGGGGAGCGTCGATTAACAATCATCAGGCCCAATCCCCCTACACCGATTTCGACCTATTCCCTCTCTACTCCCCACTCCTAGTCGACGAAGAATTTTTCGAAGTCCTTGCTCATCAGTCACTCCTCAGCCTTCGATCAGGTTGGATCGATTTTCTCCGATCTGATCGTTGTCTGGGGGTACCTCACCCCCTCCCCACCTGACCAGCTTCCATTGGTCAGTCCCTACCCTTGATCAACTCCCACTGGTCATCCCTAACCCTTGACCAGCTCCCACTGGTCATCTCTAACCCTTGACCAACTCCCACTGGTCATCCCTAATCCTTGACCAGCTCCCACTGATCAAAAGATAGAAGATCATCCAGCCATCTGCTTCCAGGGTTCAATTTTAAGCGTTTGCTAATTTCAAAATGCTTATAATAATTCAATCACTCACTATATCTACAGAGATTATTCCCTTGATTATTTTATGTATAAATTTTAACGCGAATTGTGAATTCACGGCATGAGAAACGTTGAATGTTCATTAGGGAGACGGAATCTGAATTGAACGGTACTGGGATTGGCCAGGAAATATCGGGCACAGGGCGCCGAGTAGTAATTGAAACTGCAAACGCTTGCGGACTGCGGTCTTGACGTCTGTTCCAAATTTGCTCGAAATACACGAACTTCGTCAACGTGTCCCGAAAGTGTACACGTGCTCTACATGCATGGACACGCCCGCTCGTTTGCATGTAAATTATTTGCAAGACCCACTAACATCAAGCATGCACGTCAGCCTAAGTGCAACATGTTCTTGTCCCTTGCTTATGACGCTCGAGGAACTTCCTGATTGATTTTAAGAACGAGCTTTACCGAATCACTTTGTGTCGAGAATGATCACATAGTACCTGAATGCCTGAATATCCAAGGATCTAAATCCCTAGCTTTCATTATGTACCTAGATTCCTAAATTGCCTAAATTCCTCCCTGTCTCCTATCCTTCTTTAAACCCCTAGTCCCTATCATCTCATCTACTCATATAGCAAATTACCAGTACCAATCCCTTCTGATTTCCTATCTTCCCTCATCGATCAAAGCAATGCACCGTGAATCGAGAGGCAAATTAGCAGATTAGACAATTTCCCCGAGATCGCCAGCGAAAAACACCCGTATCGTCGTCCAGCGTGGGTCCACTACTATTTAAGTTGCCATTAGACAGACTAACGAAATCCTCTTTGCCGTTTTCCACGGGGCCGTAACTTTGATCCTGATTAGGCGTTCCCTACCCCATCGTAACGAGAACTCGCTTTTAGGGCTATCGAAAATCTCGCAAAAGGGGGCCTAGGCTGCGCGTGTTCCACGTATACACACGGAAGAACAAACGGGCTTTAGATGTCCTCACGTCCAGCTGAGCTTTTCGGCCCGATAATTAGACGGCGAAAATGACGGGTCTAAACGGGGAGATGTAACAAATCAGGTGGAAAACAATGTACTTCAAAGGCTTCCTTCATTACACGTTCACACGCTTTTCTTGATACAGCAAGAACCTACCGAGACGACGCGTGGAACCTTCCAATCTGAATTTAATATCAAAATAGAGTCTTGCATAGGAAATAAATTCGATTTTCTATCACTGGTTCTTGAAACATTCGTGCTACAGCAAACACCCTTGGTGTGAATTAAACTCGAATATCCTTTTCTAACGAAGAACTAAACTTTCGTTGAATCGTTCAAAAACTCCAGAGTTCTCTAACTCCTCCAGCTTCAGTATTCCTAACGAAGTTGAGGATTCACACCGGAGAATATCTGATCTGAAAGGCGCAGTTTCACTGCCGCAAGGGCGACGACGAGTTAAGCTCTCGCACGGCGTATTAAGTTCCACGGATATCTCGAGGGCTTCCACAAGCTTCGCATACTGAGGACACGGGTACCGTAGCGAAATTATGCAGGAAATATGTACAAGACGCCCTTGTATATTGGCCGTCAAGCTAGAAAACGCACTATCCTCTCTCTCTGCCAACTGCGAGGTACGAATTTCTCGAAAGTCGGTTGCAGAGTTTGCGACTGTTGACGCGCTAATGTAAATTTATCCTGCTTCCCCTCGTCTCTCGCGAGGTGTGTTAAGAGATATGTTCCGCTTGTGACAATTGGAAACTAAAGTTGAGGGGTTCAGCCAGTGAAATGAGGACAGTTTTATGAGAGAAAGTTCTTGAGAGATTAGATACTGCAAGAAGATAATTAAGAAGGTATTGGTATCTATAGAAAAAGTTAATAAAAAATGGTAGAATTCTCAGGTGTACCAGAGACTCAAATTTTTGAAGATTGTATAACTCTATAAAAATGGTCTGAGTGTTCTCAGTTTGTAGACAAATTTTGATTAGCTTATACCTCATGATAAAGGTACTCAATTGATTTTAAGGCCACGAATTTTGCTGAAATCAATGACAGAGTCGAGGGCTATGTAATATGAAGCACCGCAGAGAGCTTCTTCGAGCTTCTGTTGAAGCCTAGGCCCCGTGTCTTCGAGGGCCTCGTCGCCAAGAGTCAGCAGGATGCAAGGAGGTCAATGAACGGAGCGTCCATGCATGATTTTTCCACGAGTGCTCTCCATTACTCGATGATCGCTCGGAATTCGTCTACCTGGCATAAATCTGCATCCACTTAAATGCATCGGGACACACAAAGCGACCGGAAGTCGAGCGAATTTGTCATGGCATGTCATTAGCGTGATGTTACATACTGCAGAGGTCATTGGTGCCCATCAAATGAACACTTCGAATTATTTATCGATGGTCTACAATTTCTAAAACCTCAAATGATTCAAATTTTCACATTTTCTACTCCGATAAATAAGTACTACTCAAACACAGTGTATAGCGTATCTTAACGAAATAAAGCTGGTGAACACGTCTCCATAAATAACCGAAATGAAATCTGGGGATTGTAGTAAGTGAAGATAACAACGTGTCGATATAGGTTACACTGTGGAAAGGAACGCTATGAGACCCGTTGCCTATAAATTTCATACTATTACTTCTGGCGAATATACGGTGGGGTAATAAAATGCGATATAACAGAGCCTGGACGACGTCTGTGTAGGATCCCTTGGCTACACGCCGCGAATACAGGACCACCTATGGAGTGAGCAGGAATTCGAGCAAGCAGGAAATAGTTTTCCTTTGGTGAAGAAAGGTAGCCTCAAAAAATATGCAACATTCATTCGTCATCTTTATCTGCGAAACTTTGTCATTCCGAGGGCTTCGACAGAATGATACATATGTAGGCAAAAATTCTAGAAAAATATACTTCTCCCTCAGAACTGATAATAATTCCTGATTAGGGGTGTTTCTAATACTTAATATTTTCGCAAAATAAATTCTAATTATAATATAGAAAATATCAGTGTAATCGACTTGATATAAGATACAAAAAAGGCAAAAATTGTATCTAGAGATGCGTGTAAAAAGCGAGATCTATTTCGTGAAGGGATGTCATACGTATTTCGAGTCGATGACACACGAGCATTTTTTGATCGACGTCTCTCCCCATCGCGGATGATTTACATGGCAATAAAGTAGCGCCTTGGTACGCCACGAAAAACGTGTTTGATTTATCCGCGCACTTTCGCGAAGTACTGGACTTCTGCCAGAGCGGAAGGTCCATCTCGCCGGAAATCACGGCCATAATTCAGTGTCCAGTACGGAGAAGAGCCGAGGACTATGAAAACACCCTGTAGTCGAGTGTCCTGCCAGCAGAATTTGCATAAAACGAGCCGCGGTTTTGCAAAATCAATTTGAACTTTTGCGGTCTCACCTTCGACCCTGTCCACTCCACCCCCATCCGGCCTTCCCCCGTCTCTAACTTTATTACGTCCGAGGACGTCTGTTTGCGGAGGCTGATAATAGACTCCTGGTAAAAGGAACTCGCCGTCGAGTCGCGTAAAGTGAAATTCTATTCGTTCTCCCTTTTATCCACCTTCCCTCCCACTTTCCTTTCTGGTTAATAGATGAATTGGAACTTTTAAGTGGTACGAGTCAATTACTCCCGTGAAATAGGAAAGAAAACGAGGGAAAAATTACTGGAAGCTTTAATTGGAGTTGGAGTTTAAAGCTTTTGTCTTCGGGTTGCGTGAAAAAGCAGAAATGGATTCTTTAATTGCAACAGTGAACGTGAAATTGTGAAAAAGTGTGCAGTGGCGGAAATAAATAATAAAAGAGCAGCATTAATATAAATTTTTGAATAATCCACTGCCGTTTGATTCAGGAGTGAATGCTCTGAACTTTATCCACTCGGTGCGTTCGCTCGGCAAAATGGAAAATTCGAATGATCGAGTCCCCGCTTTGCCCACGAATGTTAGCTTTTGTGAGAAATCGCGTAGAATATATCAACCCTTTCCAGGCGACGTTTCGCTTTAGAAGGAAGTTGCGGGGAAGTTTCGGAGCGTCCTATAGGGGATTCAATCCTCTGGAGGATGCTACCGAAATTGAGAAGAAGGATGAAACGCAGAAAAGGGTGACGTGGGGGAGAGGAAGAACACAGAAGAATGAAATGGCTGGTGGCCAGATAAAAGACGCCTGAAATGCACCACAAAAATGTAATCGAAAAATCTAAGACATACGTGTCATTCCAATAATAATTTAGCACAAGTTTTAGTCCCCATTTCATGCGGTATTTCATGAAATTAAGTTTCTGGTAACTAAATACGTGTGAAGATATAATAAGTAGAAGATACCTGTATAGGGCAGACAAGAGTGTACTGCCTTGAAAGAGTGCAGTACTTCGAACAGCAAAGAATTGACTCTGCTGAATGATGAGTCTCTAGGGAGTGGAGGCAGCAAGGGGGTCGAAATAAAAAAGAATCGGGAACAAAGAGGCGAAGCGGGAAAATAAAGATCGGCAAAAGTGGCTCTCCTGAATTTGGCATCTGCGTTTTATTGTCCTGTACCTATAGAATTCGAGTGCACGCTGCGCGGAGACAAAACGCACCCGTGGCTTTCTTCCATCGCGAGCAAATAAAGTTTGATAATACGCTCGATTTCATATTCCTGCGAAAACTCTGTCTTGTAGCGACGTTGCAATTTTTCGAGCATCCCTTTGTCCTGAAGGAAATACTCTTTAACGTCGAGGCGCTTGAACCGCTGTGGAAAAATGTACGACTACTTTCACGAGTTTCAGATGTGGTTTATACTTTCAACTTAAATGAAACTTCATTGCAAAATCTGGCTAACACTGTTCAATATTTTCAGAATCATTCTCAGAGAAAATTCTACTCAAAAGCTAGTTATAAAGTAAGAAAATTTTTCACCTCATTTCCTGCCTTTTTTCGGGTATTATATCTTCCATAAGGACCAAAGGATCGAACAAGAGAGGACATCGAGTCCCTTTCGAACGGAGTTCCGTTTTATAAAGAAGTTGCGGCGGTGTTCCTAAAGCGCTCCTGGGGGAATCGATTCTCTCGGAAGACGAAACTCGAAAGACGGGAAGGGGTGGTTCCGAACAGAGAGGCCAAAGCAGGAAGGAGAACAGGGTGGAAAGGAGGAAAGAAAGGCGAAGGAAGAGATTAGACACGCGGACGGAAAGGAAGGAAAGGTAAAAACCTTCCCCTCGATACGCTCCTTCGTCGGAGACATTTTAATTTACGTCCCCTTCGGCGCGATATCGCATCGAATTCCATTTCCACGCGGCGCACCCCCATTTGATTCATACTGTCATATCTTAAGATAAAGGAACCGACGAAGAGACTCTGTCAAGTTTCGGATTATTCTCCTGCTGATCATCGTTGATTTTCTTTTGTCCCTATCATGGCTAATTAGCAGGTCCTTTGGGGGCGTCGTTCATTCTTACGATACTATAGAAAACTTCGTCTCTTTTATGGTTCTAAACATTGTGTTATTTTTTCTTTTACGCTTGCAGAAGTTGATAAGGGGTACTCTCAGCTTCTTTAAAAATAATTTTAATTACTGATTGGGAATATAATATTTTAGCGTTGTTGAGTTCTTTACCCTCTCCCTTAAAAAGAGAATTTGTTTCTTTTTTATATATTTTAGGTTTACGCACATCTTTTTCATTAATGTTATTGTTTTAGGTTCGTCACTCAAGTGATGTACACATATTATGGTACACTCTGTACAGGCTTGTTGATGGAGCCGAAAGTCAGCCGAAACGGGTGTGCCATTAACTGAATCAACATTTGCTCGTCCTATTTTTGTCCCAGAAAGTGGAAACCGTGTTCTTAGGCGTCAGTGGATGCTTGTCAGGGATTTCGTTCGTGAGGAACTGCGTGTGAAAAAATTCAGCCGAAGAAATAAATGAATTTCAATAGAACTTTTCAATGAATTCACACGTATAATAAAAATTCAATTCCACCAATATACTTCCCTTGTCAATTTAAAGTGAAGTATCATCAAGCACAAGGGAAAAGTGCCTCACAGTCAGCAGAGATTGATCAAAAGTTTATTAACAATTACTTATCTAAGAGCTCTCCAGATCGTCTCCAAGCAGTTCACGCTGATGAGAGGCTTAATCAATTCAGAACGAGTTATGGTGTTCCGTGGTTTCTTCAGCGCTTTAGGTCTTTTCTTATTCACGACACGACTACCCCTCGAGACACCATCATTAAAAATCCTCCAAAATCTCAAATCCCTATCGTCTCCATCCATTATTTCCTTTTTATTTAATTCTGGCAGAGTATCAACTCGACGAAATACCCAAGACACGATTCACGATTTTCGGAGGCTATTCATCCCCTCGCCTTGTCCATCCATGAGTGATTACCATGTGTAAATGTATCAGGTGCAATAAAAGGTCGGTGTTTCGATTTATAGTGGCGAAAGTGGCATTTTATTGGCGCTATCGATCTCTCCGATCCCAGAGATTCCCTGGGACGACTGTCCTCCTCCTGCTCTCTGATACCCGTCGAAATAAGAGGGATTCGGTGTAGCAGGTGTCGCGGATAAACTGACAACGGGTAAAATATAGTGTGTGCACGTTTAATGTGCGTATAACCGTGCAGATAATTTATCTTCCCGAGCCGCGTTGATACGTTATCGCCTTATTTTGTTTCACGACGCCTGCGTATATTTATCCCCCGTCTGTCGATGCACCGTTATTTGCGTTCGAACTTGCCTCGGCTGTTCAATATCTCTTCGACAGCTGAGCCTGACTAGGAACTTCGCTGATGTGAAACGTGGGAATTCTAGGGAGTTTCGAAAAACATTGGCGATTCTTTCAATAATGAGTATTGTTCTTCATTAAAAATTCGAGATGGCGAGTGAGATGTGAATGGCAACAGAAAATATTGCGAGAGCAAGAGAAAGGCTGGAAAGGAGAGCTTTCAGTATAGTACATACTTAATTTTTTTTTACATAGAGATTCTAAAGAAACCTCCAGACAAATGGGTAACATTAAATTTGCTCGTGGCAGAGAACTCCACCGCGAAAATATTTATTGTTTCCGTGATCCTGGAATTTTCTCCGAGAATAATTGACTTGGCGTCGAGTTAGAGGTTCGTTCGAAGGGGCTCGAGGGGTGCAGCTTTAAGATCGAAGTCTGGGTAGCGGAGAATGAAGAACAATGAGGTAAGGATGAACGGGTACGAGAGCGGTTTAAGGCGAGGGGAGGATTCGAGCTTGTGTCACGGGTTCTCGGGCTTCTTGCTGGAGAAGGCCTAGCAGTAGATGGAAGGGTGAAGGAGCTGGAAGGGAAGGCTAATAGAAATGAAGAGGCTGCCTGTCGTCGGGGCATAAAGCTGTAAACCGTACAGGTGCTATCGCACCGAATGATTGAAGAATATAAAAAGGAGGGAGGCCTGATCGGTTGGTGTGGATCAACGAGGACCTTGCTATTAGAAGAAATGATCTTGCCACTAGAGATGAATATTTTGAAATAAAAAAAAAAAATCTCGTGCATGGAAGCAAGAAGATATCATGAAGTTTAATTTTATCTACCATCCTGATTTTTCACATTTCCTCTAGGGGACGAGGAGATAAATCAATTCAAGGGGTAGCAACGTTGAGCTGGCGGCAACTATAAATTCTGATTCCTTAAAAAGACTAGGAATTTCTGTACTATGAATAAAATATGCATAGACACGGTTAGGGGCGTTTGCGTGTAACTTTCTACTGAAAATAGGAAATACCACTTTTAAAAGAATAGCATTTCAGAAATCTTAAAGAAAATAAAGAAGATGTGGAAAGAAGACCAGACATTGTTCTTCATATTTAACATCTCGAATTTCTCACTCCCCGATTTCCACATTTCCCCGACACACAAAACTATAAATCCTTCAGCTCTTATCTCAGCTCACGGATTTTCAGATTTCAATTCGAGAAGCATTTACCGCGGGGAACTCTAAAAAGAATAAGCTCGCCGTACGAAAACCGACATACGCCGTGATCCGTTTTTATTTGTGCATTTTCCGCAAAAATGCTCGGGACTTAAAAGATTTACGACTTCCTTCGGTTCCAACGCAGCCCTCCCTCCCTTTCCCAAGTTCCAAGGCATACAGGCAGAGTTTTCACTTTATTCGTGTATCTTACGATTCTTCCGCGACCCTCGACCATCCTTAACTTATGCAGATTTCGAGGATCGCGAGGAAATTCCCACCGAAAATTGAAATTTCATCCTCCTTTGTCTCCCATCGAGGATCAGGCCGAAACTCGCGTAAAAGGCTCCCCCGAGAGTATGTTCGCGTGGGAAACAATCGTGCGACGCGCCTTGACTTTCATTATTATCGAAAAAAAGGAAAAAAGGAGGAGTGAGAGACAACGCACTTTACTCGGGGAACGGCCAGACTTATGAATATTTTTCCGCTTTGATCTACTCACGCTAATGTACCCTCCAGACGCTACGGGATTATCGTGCATGGGATACGTACCTGAAAAAAGAAAGGAAGGGTTTTAGTGTGCTTATGAGACTTGAATCGCGTGGCTTCGATTAGGATAATAGCACGAATCGGCTGAGATTTCAGAAGCTGGAGCAAGTTGGAGTCTGAGGGATCAGGTGGCAATGAATTAGAATGAGTTCCAAAGCTGAAGGATATTCAGAGAGCACTGTCGCTTGAAGAATATTTTCAGAGTTCAGCTAGAAATTTTGAAGTCTCAAAATTTAAGATTCTGCAAGCTCGACTATCTTGAATCTTAAATTTTCTCTTGCTATTCTTGCTACTATTCACTGAAACTAGCAAATACATAAGTATTACATATTCATGCAAATTCGCTGGCTCTGCAGCACGAGCTGAACTTTTCTAATTTTACGCAGGGTCCACCTCAGAGCCTCCATAAACTCATAAAACCTCCGACAAGCGAGGCTGCCTTTGAAACCATCCGCGGAGAAGCGTTTAAATTCGCGAACACATAGAATTTCTCAACAATTCCTCTACTCCTCTAGGATTTTCCCTCGGATCCTCTGCTCCAAAAACGTCTCTGGCGGAGTTGCACGGGCTCGAAGACAAGAAACTCCTTGTCAATAATACACTCTGTTTAATCAAAAGGGGCATGTCGCGTCGTCGAGAGTACGGCTCAATTTAGATCCAAGATTGCCCCTAGTGGTGGCGTTTACAAGACGCGATCCTTCCCCGCTGGAGTTAAGTTCTGTCGCGTCTAATGGAGAGAAGCTGGGATAAGTTCCCGTGGAAACGAGCCTGCAGGCACGCGAGAACCCTTTTCACAGGTCGACGAGAAAAAAAAACCAAAACACAGGGAGTTTGCTCGAGTTACTCGAATGGGTTAACCGAGTTTGAGTGTAAAGGGTGGAAACGTCGACGGATCCTGACGTGGGACAACCTCCTTGACCCTTTCCCTTCTCGACGTAGTCTGCCTAATCGCCCTTAAAGACTCCTCCAGGAATGATGAATCGATGGCTTAACGAGGGTCCCTGCTGCTCCTTCAACAGTCTCAAACGTATTGGCAAAAGCAGCCATTGATTTTCACCCAAGAGAAATTGCCATTCCCATTGCGAACTGGATCTTGCCTTTGATGGAAGAAGCATCGTTTATGGCCTCCTCATCGGAGTCTTGAGATGATTCATGCTATTCTACTGGGAATATCTTCAGGACTCTACAGTTTCTTTAATTCTGTTTCCATTAGTGGAAGAATTTTATTATTATTAACTTTTTCTAGTCATCTTTGTGGCTGGATGCTTTTTGGTTCTTGGTAGTTACTGTTAAAAAAAACACGAATGCAATGTAGTGACTGCAAGAATATTAGAATATAAATTGCGTTCAATGTTCTTGAATATGCATGTAATGTCTGCTGCTATTGATTTCATCCGTGAAGGAGAGTCGGAATTGGCATCAGAAACCAGCCTGAATGCTCGGATACAGGTGTCTTATTGTCTGGATACCCAGAGGGTCTCATTGTTTGGGCGTCCCAGATGTTAATGCAAGGCATATCTGCATGAAATACGAGGATCTTTAGAATCCACGTGAATGCAAAAGCAAATGAACCGTGAGGGCGAATGTGAAAAATAATTGACACACTGTGTTCCTCTGTTTTCTATTCGCTACAACCCTGGAAAGCATGACTAAAAGGTCGCAAGCAAAAATAGCAGACTTTTTTTCAACATTTCCATTAACTAAATAGAAATACTACTTGAAATTTGTTCTCAGCTTTATCATCAAGTGATATAAAATGATTTTCAATAAAAAATATCCCTCTTGAAAAATAAGTCGAAGATGAGTCCATAAAATTCCGAATTATCAGCGATAAAGTTCAGACAGTGGTATAAGAGCCAAGGGAAAACGATGCCCCGAGTGCAGAAACTTTCTTTTTCTTCTTCTCGCGGCCGCCGACCCCTTGTCCGTGATTGCATTCAGGAAGGAAGCTCGAATCGTCGATTATGAATCACCGATTCGTGTAATCGCTGCCTCGTGGGACTCAGTTAAGAGTCGAGGTTGGCCACGAAGACTCGGTCGTCATCCTCCAGCGAGCAACGTGGGAGGATACGCTACGGAGAATATCGCGATTCGAAGACAGAGGCCCCTGGATCAGCCGCAGGAAATGGAAGATCAATATGTACCCTTCTACTTTACAGTGTCTTGTTTCTTCGAACAGACCTACAGGTTATTCGCAAAGGTGCTCGGTCGGTTTCGTACTCAATTCGAACATTACTAATGGAGAAAGTGTGTTCCTCGTTTCGCGGTACCACTTGTTTCCATTTTCAAGTCGTCCACCCGACAAACACAGGTATTTTGGCCGCCTGTAATCAGTATCCCAAGCCTATTCCCTTTTTAACTAGTAGATGACTTAATAAGTGCAGAAATTAATAGATAGAATCTTTATAATCCTCAATTCCTAGAGGTTCATCAAAAGTTAATGATCCCTTTTCGTAATTACGAATTAAACTTTTTCTGCTCAAGCTAATTCCATCGCTCGCACGTTAAAGAAGTCATAAAATAAGGAGTTGAATCCTGCAAATCATCGTTCATTAAGGGAAACGGTTCCCAGCAAACATTCAATCAGACGAGATTGTATGGATGTACCAGGCGAATGGGAGCCATTCGCAAATACCTTCGACTTGGGGAAAAGAATTCTCGCTGATGCGGTAGGAAGGATGATTTCTTCGTTAGGAAGGCAGGGAGCTAGCGGAGAGGACGTGTGATTTCGTGACATCAGCTTCTTCTGCGAGCTGGGGTGTTTCATTTGGTTAGATCACGAAGGGTTGCCATATAACCGCATTAGTCAAGCTGTCGTGCTTCGTTCGAGATCGCTTGTCAGTCGATCCTTTGACGGGGGGACCGCCGGCCGAACAATAATTTCATATCTCTGAAAGTGCCCGGCAATCTATGCGCATCGTTGCGCTTCGTCGCCTTGCTTTCCTGACGAGCATCCATGATCCCCCTTTTTTGCCTATTTTTGGGATGTATTCGATATCTCTTCTATACTTTTCACAATCCTGAATTCATCTCTAAATTATACTTTTTGTGAATTAAATTAAATTCTATTTGAGAATAGTCACGAGACTTACATTTAATTATGTTTCTAAATTCTATTAAAATCCACCTAAATGTTAGCTAGTTAAGTAATTAGCAAAAGTTTCGACTTAACGTGATTACTCGTGCAAGAGCACATCTGCGTTCCGTGTAAATATTCCTCGTTGCCGAGTAATCGTTACGAGACGTGTGACCAGCACTTTAGAAAATTGTGATGAGTAACGAACCGCGGTGGAGGTGTGCCAAACGTCAGAATTCGTCAGTGACGAATACGCCAGGACCTTTGTGCATCCATCAAGTGAGCTGCCAGATGAACGGCAAAGGGAGGAATATGGGGAGGAAAGATAATTGCGACGAGGCGAATGAGGCTGGGAGACTGTTGCTTAACCTCGCTGGACCATCAGCCTGTGTGGGAAAAAACAGCAGATTCTAACAAATATTACTAAAACGAAAACTGTAATTTTTGAAAAATTTACAAATTCTACTCCCCCAAAATTCTAAAAAAATTCTCTCTCAATTTCAGCAATAGAAATGTTTTTTCTGTCAGTAAAACGATTATTTTCACGAAATGATCAACGAGAAGCCACGCGAGCGAAAGCTCCACTCAAACTATTCAGCGACAGGATTGGAATCTCTGCTCGGCGTGTTTGCCCGCGATTGAATGGAGAAAGTCAGATCACCGACACGATTTATCGTTGCGTACCAACCGTCAATCCGCTTGCGAACGTAGAGCATGTATAATTGGGAGGACTAGCATCCTGGCCCGTGTTTAGCTACCTTTTGTGGGATCAAGGTATTACCGCGACCGGTGCTCCCACGCTATTGTTATCCAGCTGCGCAGTGGGGTGTCTTCCATTGTGACTCGTGCCACCCCAATCGGGGGCCAGGAACCACCCTGGAACGCCGGAAGTCACGGGGCTGGCGTTTGCAGTTAAATTTTAGCGCTCAATAAAACACCAGTTCCACCGAAAGAAATTTCATTCCTGCCTGTAATTTCCTGCGAACGTTTCGATGGTAATCCAGGCAAGCCTCTTACCGATTTGACAAAAGCAGAGGGTTTTTTGATTCCCCGAAAATTGGGGAGTAATTTGGCACTCTATATGAGGCTCAACGATGTCTGAAGGAAAATAGAGTGTAGCAGATGTATTTCGGGAGCTCTAATTTGCCACGCGAGTTGGTCATTCTGTTCTACTGAATAATTTTCTCCCCTAAATTGCTTAGATAATATCACAGATAACAAAATGAAGTATATTACAGAGTTGATGGTTTTAGTTTAATATACTTAAAAGAGTCAATATACTTTCCCAACAAATTTCTAATCTTCCTATCACCCACTATTCCCCAGTTTGGTCACTGAAAGTAATCGAATCCCCATTTTCTAGGCTCATGTAAATTATTTCTAACAGAAGCGTGTATAGAAGAATGGGACCATGGAGGAGTATGTCGGATTTCCTGGCCCTTCTTTTCGGTTTCATCCTTGAAGGGCGACAGATGGCTGGACAAGCACCGACTCCAAGGGAGATCTACCTTGCTCCCTTCCCTCTTTGTTCAATTCCCTAGGGCAGGAATTTGAAAATAATCAGAACAGCGATGACTGGGCGCCTCGGATGAGCCGTGGTTTTACGAACAAAAGGGGAATCGATCGGATGTCGGTTTGATTCAGTTACACGAAAATATCAGAATACATAGTTGAGGCATCGTAAATAAGATCACAAAAGTATGAAATTGTTTGCCACGGTATTAATTATCTGAATTACTTAGTTCCTGGCTGAGTCACCGTCCAGACGATTCCTTTATCGCCGCTTCACGCAAGAAATAGTGAAAGGTGAAGCACGTTTCCGCTTCCTAACCGCGAAAAGAAGGCCATTTGCAGCAAAATGTAAGCAGAAACTGCGGTTTCTGGTTTCCTGCGACCACCTTTCCTTGATGGTAACATCGAGACGCAGTACCTTAGACAATTCAAAGTTTAATGCCACCTAAGCGAACCTAGACAATATTTAGAGAAGTTCTAACTTAAAATAACAATAAGAAGGACTGAAATTCAATACTTTAGTACCACTGACACACTCTGACACCTCTTATTAATTAGCTTTCAAATTTCTATTGACGTAATACAACGTACAACCAGTACTATAAGGATGAAAAATGCTTGACATGTTGAATCAAGACAAATATATGAGATCAGCATAAAACATGCGATCAAGAGAGGTTTCAGTTAATCTACCCTTGGGAAACGGTGGCGCAGGGATCCGCCGCGATAACAGAATGTCCCCACGGATGCACGTCACTCGTATTTGTTCCTGTCAATCAAAACAATCTAGGATCGAACAGCTAGAAGCAGCACAGGGGGTGAATCGACCACGCTCTCAACCGTACAAGAGTGTGCGTGTGACGTTTAGCCCAATATCCGGTCGGCCGACCCATGGCGGGATTAATCTACTTCAAAGGGCCGCACGCGCTTTCTTTCTTCTCGTCTTTTTAATTTTCGCAGGATTTTTAATCGAGTTTCAGGCGTCGGAAAATAATCGAAATCGCGGCGTCGAAGAGAGGGTAATTCGAACAAGAGCGAAAAAATTCAGGGCCGTCCTGAGCTTGAAAAAATGTAAGGAAAATCTAAGGAACATCGAGGAGAATTTTTTTTATTTTTATATACTCAATTTACCCCATATCTCTTATTTGAGTTTCAAGACACTAGCTCGTACTTCTTGCAACAAACTCTACGAGTTAAATAATAAATTCACTCTGTCAAGTGAGCGTGCAGGCAGCAATTAACGTTGCTCGCAACACAGAAACCGAAAAACCGTTATCCATGTACCAGTTACACAGGTTCGCATGTACCAACCACAGAAAATTGTTGCTCTTGCAGCGCAAACTGCTCCTAAGCCACCGACCAGAACATTTTTCGCTCGACAATCCTCCATTATCCTGTACAGCACATTAAATATAGCCGAAGTAAAGTTCATCGGGAGTAGACTAAACCAAAAAAAAGCTGACTATCCGATCGTAAATCAGCAACAATGTTTCCAGTAGAATAGGACCCTGTATCGGGGACTAGAAACCTAGGCTCTTAACAGCTTCGGCATTAAGTCTCGCGGAGGCGACATCGAGGAGCTCGTTAGCGGTAATCACGAGCGATTTATAATTATCGCGAGTCCCTTCGTCTCGAAAGAGAGACAGAAGAAGGGAGGGACAGAGAAAGCTGAGGTCCAAGAGAGCAAGAGAAGGGAGAAAGTTTCTGATCTGCTGGGTAAAAGCATGACGGCACAGTTTCCCGCGTTTATCCTGAATCATCGCCGCTTGACATTCTCGATCCTCGTGACTCTTGGCGAGGCTACGTCTATGCGGCTCTAAAAGCTCGAGTATCAGTCCGCGCGCTCGGGTTCTTAATCCTCTTTAAGCGGGCAGACACTTGCCGAGTGCGGGCAAGATAAGTCGTCCTAGGCTGTTTTCACGCAGATTAGGCATTAAATTCCTATCGTGTCGCGAAAGACGACGAGGTCGCGGTGCTATTCTTTTTTTTATGGGGGCTCCGTGACAAGATAAATTCAAGATAAATGCGAATATCGAGATACCGCGCACACGGGGCGCCGTGAAATCCGTTTCAAGGTCTTTTTACTGCCTCGTATAAAGTGACGAGCTCGACGAGTAAACGAGCCGAGACAGATGGAAGGAGTGTCTCTTAGATTTCGCTCGATTTATTGATAATCAACGTATGCTTATTTCTGGAAACTGGTATATATTAATACAGAAACTGGTATAAACGGTATTTGACAAGTGTCAAAAGTAGGAAGTGATTCTATGTGTTAAAGTACGTGAAGATGCACCTCCAGTGCGTGTGAAATGTGTGACTCGAGGCTTATTCTACTGATACTCCTACACCATGCTAGGGTTTATTCTACTTACACCGCGGTGACTAATCTGGCTAATGTACACCGTCAGTAGAATAAGTTCCCAGTCAGACACATCTTCCGCGTATGTTCGGCGCTTCTATAGTAATGAATAACTTTGTAACGAAGCCTCCCTTTTTCATTTTCCTCTCATTTTGGCATGTAGAATCACTCCCAACATTTGTCGCTTCCTACAGTCCTGTGTAAATACACTTACTATTTCTAAATCGTAACCTTAATATTCCTTTCTTTATAACTACTAATTTTCTGCATAAAATACACGCACAGTAAAGCACTAAATAGATAAATTGTATAGATAAATGACTGTAGCAGACATTTTGACCGCTTTACTGGTTCTAGCGTTAAATAGAACAGAGCGCTTTATCGGCGTGAACCGTCGAACGCCCACACGGTCGATCGCGTTGCCCTCGATCCTTAATTGTTGCGGATAATTGCAGGGCTCCTCTGATTCACGTGGCTCTATTTAAAGCTCGCGGATTTTTGTCGGGCGGAAGAAAACGCAGACGGAAAGACAGGCGAAGGCGGTAACCGACGCGGAGCGAAGTCACGCTTTGCTTGTTCGTCCCACGCGAGCCAATATCCCGACGCGGATACGCGATATTGCGATCAATGCCATTGGCCTATCTGGAATACGATCTGAACGGACGATCGCGGAACGTGTGAGAATCCCGCCGCGACGCGCTTCGAGATCGATTACCAGAGATACAAGCGCGGTCGTCTTGCGGCCCGTCACTTTTCGTTCAAAAACGACCAGCGGATCGCCGTGAACACGACGAATCACCGTTAACCTCTGCGAGAGTCTCCCCAACTTCTAGACTGTACTTTGACTCAGTCGACGGGGAATCGACTCTCGAGCTATCGATATACAAGAAATCAAAATTTTGGAAATTGTTTAAGCTTGGCAAAGTGAATATTTTTGAATTTAAATATTTGAAAATGTGGATACCTGGAAATTTGAATATTTGAATATTTGAAAATTTAAATATTTGAAATTTTGAAAATTTGAAAATTTAAATATTTGAAATTTTGAAAAGTTGAAAATTTAAATATTTGAAATTTTGAAAATTTAAACCTCAGAAAACCTAAAACTTCAAATTTTGTTTAGTGGAGAAGTGAATATAAAGATAAAAAGGAAAGCACTAGCGATAAATATCTAACTCGACATGCTGAATTTACGAGCAACTCTATAATTAGGTGGTCGGAGCATTATTTGAAGTCGTAAAAGGCAGCTTTATTGACAATCAAATCGGTAATGTTGGTAAAGGACGCGCAACTTGTCAGGAGTTAAAGCATCGAATTGAATTCTCAAATTGCGTAGCACGTGAATTGCTGGAGTATCTTTAATCCCTTCGCGGCGGACAGCGCTGGCCTCCACCGACAATCCAATAATCGTAAAGGGTACTTCGTGGACGCGCGTTTCCGAGCATTCCATCTCGGAATCTGTTACGGTACATTTACTTCGAGCGTCACCTAACCCGTGGCTCAGCATGGGAAAACACTGTGTCTACGTAATCCTCGACAGAACGAGTAACATCGACTCAATGAAGAATAGACTGGTGCTAGTAAAATAATGGGTTCTAGTCGTGACAAAAACACAGGAATTTACAAAGTACCGTTGACTGAGAAATTGGAGACTGCTTGAACGTTCCTTTCCTAGCTCCATGGTATAAGAAGTTCGTTTGTGATTCAATAAAGGAGTCGCCAACTTTGACGCAAACCCTACTTGTACTCACTGAGCGTTTAAAAAACCTCGGGGCTTGAGAAGGTCGATCAAAATGACTTTTCCTTCGCCATTAACATGGACTGTTCAAGTATCTTAAGTAATTATCAAAGGTAATTCAATGAGCGGTTAAAACCCTCGTGAAAAGACTAGCAGCCATAAGTATCAGGCAACTGTAGGGAGGAAATTAAGGGGTTGGATCGAAGGTCGCGAAGAAAGGACAGTGGTATAAGGAGAAGAGAGAGTTGATGAAGAGGACGAGGCTTTGAGGACGGAGAGAGAGCAGTAGGTCGAGGGCTGCCGTGAATGAAGCCTTCGAGGAGGCAGCTCTCATCTTTCACTACCGAACTCAAATTCTCTCGAGTGTTCTCTTTTCATTAATGCTCCTCCTGGCACGCGATTCTCTTTGGTATGACACTATATGAGGTGCTATGGCATCAACTATTACTATACAAATCCCAGTCAATCCCTATACTAGGCTTAGTATTTCCTTTTCACTTTTTACGTATTTTATTTTTTTGGAATTAACTTGAAAGTGAGAACAAATAGGCAGCGCTGAATTTTTTTAGATACGCGTTTTTGCTAATGGATTAATTATCAGAATTATCAGAAGAGGTAGTCCATGAAAAGTAAGCAACGAAAATAAGAAAAGAAGATAGCAAATCGAAAAACGCATATACGAAGGATGCTGATGAAGAGAGCGAGGCTCTAAGGACAGATGAAGAGCGGGTACTGGGTCGAGGGTTCGGATGAATGAAAGCACTAAGGAGGAACCTCTCGTCTTCAGCGGGGGACAAAGAACCACCGCCGACAACGTCGACGACGACAACGTTGAGAATACCCAAAGGGAAGTTTACTTTGATTAAAACTGTTCCAGCTACGTCGGGAGCCTTTTCATGCATGCTTGCCACACAGAATTCGTTTGGCTTGCATTAGAAACACACAGGAGGCACTTTCATCGATTCGATGGGAGCGAACCTTGCGGACCCTCTGCGAAAGTGAAGCTCAATCTACTAAACCATAGAATATAGTCAACCCCCTATTTTTAATGCTAAAATTAATTAATAGAACTGATGGGCCTACTGCAACCCCTCAAGAAAGTATAACTATTACAAAACTTGTAGATTTTTTGAAAGACTGACCTTTCACACTCCACAGAATCCACCTAGAATTTATTATTCCTCGATCGAGAAGACAATAGCAAACAACAAGGCAATCGCAGAACCGAGCTACAGATAAACCGCTTAAGGAACGCGAAACACGCCACCGCCTCGATATTTCATAACCCCATGAGGCTGGCGTTTATTGTGCCTAACAAAACGATTGCACCCACGGCAGAAACGCCGCGAAATAATTGAAACCGTCGATCGAGAGAGGTCCTTTGTTTATCCGAGAACAAAGAGGCTTCCGCGAGAACGTCGCGACTCTGCGAAAGTTTACCTTGATTAAAATTGTTTTAATAACGCGTAGTGGGAGGGAAGATTGGCTCGCTGAGCGGATAGTTTGACGACAACTCTGGAATTGTTGCGAATAAAAAAATACACGTTCACCCTCCCCCGTGTATCCTTCGTGTTCGGTTTACGATCCACGCTTTTCGTCCTGCTCATTAACATTTCACGTTTAATCGTGCGTTTCGCTTAAAAGGAGCTTCACCAACGTGATATCGGTTCCGCTTCATTATCATATTTTAAACGTTGTGATTTTATGGTAATCGGCCCCATAACGTTTCGCCTGAGATTCGAGGCTTCCACGACTCCGGTGGCCTTGCGTAAAATAACAGCTCGGGTACGCATTTGGTAATGATCTAGCGAAGATATGGGATAATGAGGGGTAATAACGCTGTTCTGCGTGGAGAGCCTCGCACGCGGGATAGTGGGTGCATTTTAGACTTCGGTATCTCGGGAACTCGAGATTTTTGTATCGGCCATTTCGAGGATTGCATTTTATGGGATATCGGTTTTAGTGCAAGTAATTACTATGCTCGCAGTCAGAAGTCTTGTTTAGAGTCGAAAAAGGGAAATAAAATTTTACTGCAAAACTGTGTAATCAAGACAGCAGTTGGATGTAGGATCGATCAATGCACGATTATAAAAAATTCATTTCTTATTGAAGAAAACGGTGCGCAGAGCTCTACGATAAATAAGCATATAACTAACCGTATCGCGTATGAATGCATCGGCTCGTAGGAAACATGACCACGTTCTTGATCAATTATTTGTTCCACGTCCTTCGATATTTATGCATCATGCACGATCGTTAAAATCGCAATTCCTCCCCACTCGAGCTACTTCTACGACCATAAATTACGCGCACCATGGACCTGTACACGTTGCTAGCGTGCACTGGGCAACAAGTTGCAATTATAAAGTGCCCCTGGTGCAGCGCTTGCATGACTGCAGAACAAATATTTTTCATCACATGAAAAAATCACGGTGCTCATCCTTTTCCCTTTCCCTTTTTCCCTCAAACCTACTCGCGTCCATTTTTCATCAGATTCGAAAGGGAAACTGTTCCTTCAGCCACCATGAAAGTCAAAGTTCGAGGAGAATTTGAGGCTCGATGATCCATAGATTACGGCGGACGATGTACAGTCGAATAATTCGCGAAAGGATTTTTATGGTCCAGGTTGATGATATTAATGACCGATCGAGGGGAGCGTAATAATTCATCGAGACAAAAAGTACAGGAATAAGCACGGAATCTCATCAATCATCGCGTCAGAGTCTGCGCTCCCTCTGAACGACTCTATCGAGCACGCGCGATCGATATCGACCTTTTAAGGTAACCCTGATCTAGACAGACAATTTATCACTCAGAGAACCACGCGTGAAGTGGAGGAACGTGACTGTTGCTTCAACCAGATAAACTCGGGAAGGTAAATCGTGGTGAGAAATTAGAGGCAAATTGTGGGAGGATTGAGAGGAAAAATTATCTGCAAATTATCTGAACCAAGGTGTATCAAACTTTTCTCCTGTATGGTTCTCTATGGCCCTTTTCCCCTGTTGATTTTTCCTCTCCCTATTTTTTCTTATCTGCATTTGTCCCTTCTCCACAACACCGCTAAAATTGAGAAACTCTGATCTAAAGAATTCAGGGTAACTGAAGAAAATTACACTTTATAAAATATTTCCAGAAATAAAACAGAGCTTGTTAACAGAATCCACCCTCGACTAATGACTAAATCGTGAAAGAAACCTGTCGCAAATTGAATCACCGATAACTGCACAGTAACGTTTAAACGAAGTTACGCTCGTTGCCGAACGAGAGCTTACACGATTACGCAATTCCCAAGGATCCCTTCTCCTTTCCGTCGTTTCGCATCCTGTCAGCGGCAGGGCGACTTCGCTACTACCACCCCTCTAATTATTTTGTTTCCGTAACCGTGGCGACAAACGCTCAACGTTAGGGTTCTTTCCACAGCGAAATCGTGCCTCGTATCGTAATGGATGAATTTTCCATTCGAGGAAATAATCTTTCCTTTTGTTGCTTGGATGGTTTCGGGGAAAGTGTTTCTGACGACCACGATCGATCGATCTTTCGGGGAAACTATTAACGCAGTGGAAGAGTCATCGAGTGCGTTAGATGCCAGACGTCTGGCACATTACAGTAATTACTACTGCAATTATAGATCACTTTAGGGCTAGGACATAATTGGGTGATTTTCAGTGTAAAATTTTTGGGTAATATTGTTACAGTTTCAGATGTAGAACTGATATCAAGTGTGAAGGAGATTTTAGAAACTAGAAAATACGTTCGTTTAGGGAAAGTTAAGTGTCGGATGAGAGAGCTGAATGCAACTAATTGCAGAGTAGAATCTTCATTATTTTAATCGCTCGGTGTAATAAGTATTTCAAACCATTCTGTTACTTATTAAGAATTCTGCGTTTCTAGAAGTAGTAACCGTATTAGAGATTGCCCGTGAAAGTTGTCCATTTCTATTGCAAATGATAAATAGTAAAGTCTGTTGAAATTACTGGAAGAAATGCCCATTATTTATGATTCTCAGTGACTGCAGGCCCCGCAAAGGCGAGAGAATTAGAAAGTATATGGCGACAGTTCCGACGCGTTTCGTAAAATTCTTTTACGACCACGATTACCACTCTCGCCATAAAAATGGACGCCAGAAGTTCGGAGAACTAAGAAGAAAAACTCTGCGCTTGGCATAATCATCAGCCATGACATTGACGCAGGAATAGAGTATCCCCTACATCTTTTTTATTAAAAAAAAGAATGAAATGACAGCCGAAGACGCGATAACTAACACATAAATCCTCTGAAACAAGTTTCCAGGAAAAAGGTGGACACTTTGCATGTAAAACCTTATGTCCCGTTGACAGGTATCGAATTCCACTCTCTGACTTTCACAAAGGATGCATCCGAAGGCTCTTCAAGTTTAGATAAAATTTCCTTGATGCAGCTGAAGACTGCAATCACAGAAATTTTCAGAAGAAAAGTTCCAAGAAGCATTCAAAATTGAAAGGAATCAAAGGACTGAGGATTTATGGCATTAAGCTGTCGCCTCGTTTGCTTCGCAAACAGTTAGTCTCGACGTCAACAGTGTCTATCAGGAAATAATTATCGTAGTCGCCTGAAACTTCATTGATAGTGTATGTTCCACGCGAGGGTACACTGATACGCGGCTCAGCCGAGCATAAATCACCTTTTCATCGTCGAACAGTTAAGTAGACGCGACTGGATAATAGGACTAGCGCCGCGTGTCGCGAGAGTGCTCGACTTCTCGCACGCAGTTTGTCGATGTCTCCATGGGGCGACGGTGTAAAGTGAATTAACGTCGTCGTTGAACCGTAAGAGCGGCGGATAAGTAGATAACGCGATTAATGCGTGAGCGCATCTGATCCCCTTACTCTTCGAGGAACTTGGAACTGATTATCTATACCTCCTCGTAATCGTAAATTCGTAAACTTTTTCCTGGTACACAGTGACAAATGGACAAGCAATTTGTAATATTTTTTTCACTAAAATTTCAGAAAACCAAGATGAAACTTGCGAAATTCTCGAATAGACAGAAATAAAAATCCAAAGCAGGAGACGCTACGAATTTGAGATGAATAAAGGTATCAGAATAGAATAATTTGCATAGAGAATGGGCAGTTGAAACCTTCCAATTATCAATTAATCAATTTCTTTCACCAGGAGCGGCTGTCCATCGCTTCTCGAAGCATCAAAGCTCGCCATCAAATACGGCAACCGATTCCAGCCTCAGGCAGCAAGATAAACACGTGGCTTCGAATTAGCATCGTTTGCTAGCCGGGTCGATGCTCGAGCGAAAGCAATTTTCGATCAGTTCGGGCGCCCCTTTTCGAGGGTAAGCGTCGCGACGTAGGCGGCTTCCTGTTAATGATGTCGTATTCACCTTTCTCTTTCGGTGTCGCCTCTATATCGTTCTACATTGCGGGGCAACGGACGGGATGGTATCGCGGCTGCAATCAGCCGGTCGATTAATTGAGAGCGCAAGATAACCGCGAGGCGCACAATGCTCGCGCGTCCTCGCAGCAGGCCTCGCAGCTGGATCGACGCGCAATCTTGGGCGGCGCGGCGCGTCGATATTTATCGCGCTCGATAAATCTGCCGGGCCCCGAGCGATCGCGAACAATCGCGAGGTAATTGCAATGACAAGTAACGTGACAAAGTTGCTTTTGCCGATAGACTGGATTAGTTGCGGCACGAGCCACCTTCACGCCCTGGTGGAATTCAAAGAAACAGGATCTCAAAAAGTATCACATTTTTAGTTATTCGAATATTCAAATTTTCAAATATTCAAATTTTCAAATATTCAAAATTTCAAATTTTCAAATATTCAAATATTCAAATTTTCAAATATTACAAGCTTTAAATACAAAAATTCTCAATTATTTCGAATTTTATACCGAATTTTTGGACATGGGAAAATAAATACGGCAACATCCTGTAAGTCAACATTTCTTGTAATCTACACACCTGTAATTCTAGCTCTACATAAATTCCCAGTCCACTTAATCGTAAATGCAGTTCCAGATATAAAGAAATAAATGTCCTAGAGGTGCGTTTGCGAGCTAGTACATCACGGAACTCATATCTACGCCTTATCGCTCCCTTGAGTTCGGCTATGAATACGAGCCTGATATTGGAGCACTGTTGGTGTACCGTGATAATAGTACATCATACTGATCTATTACCCTGACAGGAATAGGCGTCGTGATCTGGTTAATCAGATTAGTCAGGTCGCAATTACGCATAATTGCAACTCGACACCGTTCAATAATATCTCTTCGATTACCGAGGGATCAACTGTTGAACAAGCAGGCAATTAAATTCGCTGTTCTTATTTAACGCTGGCATAAAAGTCGACGTTTATAGTTCTCTCATATCTTTAAACTAATAGAACGTTATCGAGGGGAATATTGAACGAGTACTGTCTACTCTGCGTACTGATAAATTGAACAACGATAGAGTCCCGAGTTGTAGCTAATAAAAATACTGAGAAATAATGGATCATCCTCTGTTCGATTACTATCGGGGGGAACTTTACGATGATTGCGCGGCATAAAATCGACATAACGAGTGGGAAAAGTGAAATAACGATAAATTCAATTCCTTCCATTTGTGAACACTCTCTCCGTCATAAAAGGATTACACCTACTTGCCTCGTGAATGAATACCCACCGCAGTGACCACGATACTTTCTACTCTACCCGTTCGCGCCGCGCTAAATTTACGATAACCAATTGAATGTAATCGTCCTTCAAAGCAAAGGCAACGGTAGCTAAGGCAAGGCCGTAATGGACGAGTACGAGAACAATGGAGAAGATAAGGGGCGGCAGCTGCTGCTACTGACGTTTCTCCCGCTCTCTGCCATTGTATTTCACGATTCTACTTGCGATGCAACGCGCTCTGCGCCACTTTCGCGGTAATTGGAAATTGCATTCAAATTATCGATCAAATTCTACTCGTCGCGAGGAATTTAGAAACTTTCGCTTAGCCTCCAGACTAGCAATACCTTCCAAACAACCACTCGATAAACTTTTCATCAATTTTACCTGACCACCAAAGGAACTTGTTCTCTTAAAATTCTAATCAATTAGGTGCTCCATGTAAGCACTTTCTCCAGAACAGTGTTATCGGGATATATGTATCTGGGGAGCAAGTAAATCTGCGTCGAGTTATTTGCTTGACGTACAGGAGAAGATGCGAAACGCAATTCTCATGTACATCAATCGATTCGCCCACGGTGACTGCCAGTGATTCCATAATGGAACGAAACACGAATGAAAGTTAGCTTCCCAGCGATTGGTCGTGTATCTTGATCGTGCATCAAAGAAGAAAGTAAACGAGGGAAACAACTCGCAGATAAAGGTTGTTCGAAGCGAGCCGCGACGGCCTTGTCTAACGTTCACGCCTTATCGCACCTGTTTCACTTACAACCTCTCCTCCGCTGTTACAAAGGGTGGCTCGATGGAAAAGAATCACTGATCTGGGGGAATAGGGGATTTCGATTATCGAAGTTACCGAATATAGCCCCACGACACAGGATACACGACTGTTAGGAGAGCGTAATTGTGCCGTGGAGACAGGTAGATTAACTATCGGTGCTTTATGAGCGGCTGGAGGATGTGTTGGATCGATAGGAACCGCAATCGATAACTGTTTACGCGGTTAGGTAGCCAGGAATTAGAGATGGAATGGAGTGACGCTCGTATCACAGACGAGTACACAGGAAATGAAGCTATTTGAGAAAAGAAAATAAATTGTCCCATGGAAATGTCTCACTATTTTGTAACACCTTTTACCCAACGTAATAACCACTGTATCGACCATTTTACATGAGTAGAAATTATTATATAATAGACTAGTAAATATTACTTAACCCGGAGTTATTCACAACTGACAACTTAATTGTTCTACTCTGATTAACAGAAATAATGAGGTTTAGTATAGTTAATTTCCTGTCTCTCTAAAATAATTTAGTAGTAGGCACTGTTAAAATAATATTATCAAAGTACAAATGTATTCGAAGTTCGTGAAACAATTACAAAACTGATAGTATCTCTATCGCGAGCCAGTCGGATCAATGAAACGTTATCGGATCCCGCCACGGTGTTCTGAACCAGGAAATCTCACGAGTCAACGCTCTGATGCACCTTGCCATCAGAGGCGATGAATCACCGAAACGATACGATTATTCGGTGACAATTGGATTCCGAGGAGGGAGTCAGTCATAATTCCGTTTGCAAAATACCCTGTCCGTATCACAAGAGAGCTAACTGATTGATCGTGGTAAATGAAAGGATTAGCGATAAATACCTCGGGTCAAGGTTCATGCGCCGAAACAGAATGATCACTCACCTGTAACAGAAAGAGAATAGATACGTTAGTGGGATTAAACTTTTTCATACCAAAATGTAAAAGAAAAATACAGTTTAAACTGGATTAGACTCCTACTCCTCCGTATACTTTATAAAGTAACTACTTTTCAAGAAGAAGCAATCTCCCAGAAATAGCCCAGTCTTAATACACTGAATTAGAAAACCCAGAAAATTTCTCAAGAAAGAAGTTTAGCAGCGTAGCAAAAAAGGTCTCGCTAAGGACTGTAACCCAGAAAGAAATGAAGAAAAAGAGTAGGAAGTATGCAAGAGACCTCACAGGGGAAAGGATCTGGTAGAACAGCCTCGAGATGGAAGAAGAAGACGATCTAGGTAAGAAGGAAGAGAAGATAGCGGTGACCGATAATGTCCAGCCGTGAGCGTTATTCCGACCGTGAATGTGTCTGGCCACGTCGGGTCCTCATCCTTCGAAGGACTATTTGTTCCACGCAACGCGTAAATTACGGCCAATCGGGCCAGGGAGAGAGCCGACGGAGCAGCAACAACGACGCTCCGTTGCTCCGACGTCCATTATGTATCTCGAAGACGAGGGAATTTCGCGAGGTTGCCCGGAGGCTACTGATCCGAAGCACGTCACGGTTCGACGGTCTGCTCAGACCCACGTTATCCCCGTGAATGCGGCCAACTTGCTCGGGGAACTTGATTATTCTTCTACTCGGCCTCCTATCCATCGAGACATGGATGTCTTCATTAAGCTCCTCCCGGAAATGTAATGCGAAACTATTAGAGAGATGCTTTCAAGTTCTTGCTTCTACTTTTTCTTCATATTTTCTGAGAGGATTGTGGTTGCTTCGTGCAGCTGTGTTCGAGTTCCTCTGAGGGATTTGTTTATTCCTTTGACAGCCTTGATTTACGTTATGCTTCCTGAGGGTTGGGAAAATGGGGGACATCATTTTTATGAAGAGATGAAACTAGTGGTCTATGTAAACGTTGAGTTTACTTATTATTAGACATCAAGAAGTACTGACAGTGATCTAGTGACAGAGAGGAAAATAAGTGTAACTGAATGACAGAGATATGTGCACCTGGAAAGCAGATTTCCATACTTTATTTCTGTAATTCTCTCGCCTTGAGTTCTGTCCCAAAGCAATGCTATTATGAAACAGCTTTCAGAGTCTAATTCAGAATGTAAATCAAATGGAAAGCTTGAAGTTCTGATTCATGTTAGTAGCTAGGAGCCGTAGCAAAGCGACAGTGAGGTAGCCAAGATTATTTCTTCAATCTTATGATAATTGACGCTATGAGCCATAAGATATTATTCCTCATGATTCATCAGGTTCTCATAACTTAATACGAACCGCCGCATTAATATAAATTACAAAGTGATTGTATTTGAACGACCGTTTGCGCCATGAATTACACTCGTGAGTATCACGGACTCTGCCGCATGAAAAAGTCAACGCTGACAAGAAACGCCGACAATAATGAAACGTTCGTCGAACAGGACCGAAGAGATATGCAGCCATTATTCGCGAGAATTACCGACAGCTTGATCTTTGCCCTTTTCGATTGAATAGAATGAAGTATTTTCAATCACTGACATCGGGGTTCTCTGAAAAATGCTCGCCCATAAATAGCGACGGGTATGGGCATTACTATACGTTATGCCTTAACAATAATTGATCGTTGCGATGCAATAAATTTCACTCGAAACGTCTCGTTCCCTTCCGACACACAATAGCCAGAGCTTGGAATCGAATATGCTGCACCGTGTGCCTACGTGTTATAGTCACTTCATTGCGCTTCGTTTCAATAAAAAAGAATCCCATTTTCATTCCGCAGACTCAAGTGAGACACACGAGGTCCTGGCAAGAAAAGAACCATTCGATTTTCGGTCGAAAGCCACGCAAGAACGAGAACGAAATTTTATTGCCGCCAGTGAACTTTTTCGTCTGCCCCATTTTCTCCCTGGCCTGTCAGCGCCTTCGGACTTTCCACCACCATGATGCAGACATTAAGATAATCGCCCGTACCGAGAGAACGTTCCTCCCAAGAACGCGATGGGATTCTCGGGCAAACGATGAACAGATCGCCCAACCAACGTGTACCTCGGTGCCACAGTTATTTTCTGGGTCTGCTATCGGGCCCGAGTGCCCCTGATTGCAGCCTTCCTGCAACGAGGATCGCGGGGATCACGGGGAAAAACCTTCTGACGGCATCTCGAAACAATCCTCCTTCGGCTGTGACGATTCTCGAAAGCGTTTTGCTCGTTAGACTAATAGAGAGAGGAAATTGGACCATCAAATGAGTTGGAAATTGTTTTAAACGCTAAGGAAACATTTTAGAGGCGACTGGTTTCTTGGAGAGGGGCAAATACGTGGTTGGGCTTGGGTAATAATCAGGGAACGTTGAACAATGTTGTCTGGAGCTGAGATGATCTCAGAAGATTAAGGATTTTCAAAGGTATTCCAATCTTAAAGATATTATTATTAATATAGTATTATTAATGTTAAAACTGAGGGAGCTGGACACAGATTAGATACAGAAGCTAATAATAAAATTAAATAAAAGAAAAAATCCACCACAGAATAGTATCAGAACAAGCAAAAACAGTACACCTCGTGGTCTGACCACCGACTGTCCACATCTACTGAAAAGTAGAAATATTCCCCTCAAGCGCCTAAAATCGTTCTTCAGCCCGCCTATGCACACTCAACTAAGCCACAAAAAAGAAGACTGTTTATACATATACCTCCAACGAATATAAATAAAGAAAAATGCAATAATTTATTCCACCTAAAATCCAAAACTCGGCTTTTTCTCAACCCCTGTCAAGTGTGTCCCGCATCGAAGATCCCCGAAGGCAGCTGGGGCGCGATTTCCGCAGGGGGGTCGCAAATCATCGCATCAGAAGGACATTACGGCGGAATAACGAGCGTCGCGGCCGGTCCGAAATGGCCGAGCCTCCGAAACGAAGCCGAATAAATGAGCGAGCGAGGTTTAATCCGGGCGCGAGCTTAAAAACGAAATCCCTCGTTTCCGCGGACTTTATCGTCCGCGCGGAGAGCGTGTGCACGCGCGCGAGGCAAATATAATCACGTAGGCAGGATTTAGTCAGGCCGAGGTTAATTCGGTGGCGTCGGCTGCCTCCTGATCGCCGGCCATTCGGCCCGCTTTAAATTCAAATTCCGGCCCCAGTCCCGCCCCCCTGAATTACGATTCCGCCTGGCGGAGCGCGCGCGTCGCTCGTTTTCGTGCCGATCCAGAAGCGGTCCCCACGGAAATGATTGCTCCCACGCGAGATGTCTGGCTCATTAGGCATTCCTTCAGTCTGCGGTTATACTCGGCCTCCCTCTATTCTCGACTCGCGTGTGGACAGAAAAGATGAACGGAGAGAAGCGGCGAGCTGACGAGCAGTCGTTCCGAGACCCACAGAGACACGCGAGGATGAAAATCGCGCGGAAGAGGCTGACGAGGAAACGTGTGAATAGGCGAAATGGAAATCGCGGGACTGGTTTGGGGGATCGCTGGCCTCCCTTAAGGGGAAAATGGATGGAGCTGTTGGGAGCTGTTTTGACCTTATTGTATTGATTAGAATAGGAAATCTGAGACCGTTAAGGTTGTTCGGTGTTATACACAGTCGTTTCTTTTGAGAGGAGGTTCGATCGCGAAGCTGGAGCATGAAGAGGAAAATTTGAGAAGTTTGTTTGTTATTCAGTGCTTTCTTCGTAATTAAAAAGTTTCTTTCCATAGTTGGAGCGCGTTGGTCAAGGGCAGGGAGGCAAGAAATTGGATAAGAAGTTACGCTTGGAAGGGATTAATGAATAAAAGGAGTCTGGCTAGGATAGAAATTTTCTCCTGCAAGGATAAACTTCTGCTTAAAGTGCAAATAATTCAATATCCTTTCGGGTTTAGCCGTCTAAAGTGAAATCTATAGAGCGTCAATCGATACCTCTACCCCGAGGGGCATGTATAGTACTAGAAGTGGATGAAGACAAAAGTGGATGGAAAGCTGGGCGAGGAAAGAAGAATAGAATCGTGCATGGATGGATTAAGAGGCGCGCGCGAGCTACCTCGTGAAATAAGATGCACGAGAGGAATCAAGGCTGGGCGAGAGCCGAGCAAATATGCTGTCGAGGCATACGTGAATCCTCCTCCTAAATCATGTGTGGACAGAAGGGACGGGGGGAGGCGTAACGAGAGATAAAAATGGAAATCATACACGGGCTGGATGCCTCCGTTAATTTCTGAAATAAAACATTCATCGAGTGCTAAAATTCGAGCAAGTATTAAATTATAAAAATGCTCTGTGATAATAAAAACTTAATATTTGAACGAAGGGAGAGCTTTGCCCAGATAATATCCACTTTACACACAAATGCAAATACGGTTGCAGAACAGTTTAACCAGGGAAAGTCAAAGAGAAAGGTAAAACTCATAGGTAGAGGAATCCAACGTCCAAGCTGATTCACCTAACTGGCGGCTCCCACGAATATGTTTGGCAACATCTGGACGAACGTATGTGTCCCTCGACTAACGAGTAACGTTTCGTTACGAAGTCGCTCGAAATTAGCGATCGGGAATCGAAGTCTGCCCCGACGCCCACCGATTATGGAAATTATGCAAAAGTGAGGCGTAGCGATTTATTTGTGGCATTGAAATTCTCCTATAATTTTCACCCATTGAAATTCGATGGAAGCTTGGAAACGAAGATAAATCATTGAGTATCTTAATATTGATAGTAGAGATGTTTGGTTCTTTAGACATGTGAGTGAGATCGCAATATACATTGTATGAAAATTGAATCTCATAAGACACTGGTCCACTGCAGACCGACCACTACTCGAACATTACCTATGGGAGACATTGGCTTGACTAAGTAATTAAACGTGCATGAATACCCATACGGCATTCCGTATTCAGAACCTATCCTCGACGTTAAACGTTTCATAGTTTATGAGGAGATTCCATTTTATGGACGCTTAAATTAATCTCTACAATCTTAGCGTACATTGTATCGTTTAGATGAAGATAAACGGCACATTAAACTACTGCGAAAGATAGACACACGATTGGCTAGGTAGACGTTTCTATGGTGAGATATTTCTATGGACATTTTTATATGCTGAAATTTCCATAGATCAGTCTTTAAACTTCTTATAAAAGGTAAATCTACAAATTGGCAAGTACACATGATATAAAGAGAAGCGCAAGGAACGAAGCTACGCCTTCCACCATAAAATACGAGTATCAGCATTAATATAAGGTAATCCAATTACCACGTCCCGCGTTTTCTTAATAATTCTTCCATCCTTAACTATACCACAAGGGAGCCAAAGGATCGCGATCAGACAAGGGCGTCACGAAGAAAAATTTCAATAACCAGTTATCGCGCGAGTTAACCGCGGGGCTACCACGTTTAACCGACAATGAGCCAGTAACATATACGCAAATGTTAACGGTGATCACGCAATTATCGGTGCACTGGTTCAACGAGGCGGTTCGTTCGCAATAATCTGATATTTATGAGCAAATTTATGCCGGGGCACGGCCGCTTAACCACTTAAATATAAGCAATTTACTGTGAATCCCATCCGAAAAGAAATATTCCAAACATTCGTTCTGCAACGTTCTCCATATAAAATGAAATAAGCCCCGACCAAAACATCGAGGTTTTAGGCTCGTAAAAAGACAGCTGGCCTCTCCACGTGACTCGTCCTCGAGGAATCTTCAGGGAACCTCGCGCGGAGCTTCAACAACCGTGGCGACGTGGAAGAAGAAGCCGAGGAAGAAAGAGACAGCACGTGGCGTGAATAAAAGGTGTCACGTCTTGGCTCTAAATCTTATTACCATTGACTATACGGCGAGAGAAAGAGAGAAGGTGCTCGTGCACGAGCGACGGGGAACAAAGGGAGCGAAGGAGGGAAGAGGACGAAAAACAGAGATTGAATCTCCGGAGTTGCCTGGTGGCAGAGACCTTGGCTTTGCCGGTATATCCATAACGAGATTAATGACCGGTCTCCCGAGACTCCAGAGAATGCGCGAATTGAGAAATTTACACGCCCACGTGGAGGTGCAGCGAAAAATCTGAGCGCTGCCCCTTTGGCGCGCCGGGGTTATTGAATGACGAGGAGATACAGTGGAAAGAGGATGCGATGGAAGGCCTCAGATTCGAAGATAGCGAAGCTGACTCGAAAACAAAGGGGAAATTAATTTGCCTGAATGTTTTAGTACCGTTTACCTGAAATTTAATACTGAGATTGAATCGAGGAATTAATATTCCATAGATTATACCAACGACGGCCAAACAGGGGAAAATACCACCTTCACTTTTCTGACTTAAGATAACTTCCGAGTCTCTCGCATGAGATCGTACAAGAATCCTGTTATGTTAAAAAGAAAAACAGCAAGAAAACACATTATTAGCCATAAATTAGTCACTTTTTTACCGTTCTTTTTCTTAAATATTTTCAGTACACACTTTCCGCCAGTCTACATATTCCCGAGAAATACCATCGGCCTGATATTTAATTGATAAAAAAAAGGTTATTTACCGCAAAGAAGTCAGAGATGCTAAAAACAGCAACGGGCCACGGCGGAGTTAAAAATACACAGTTTATTTCGGTCGAGTGGATTCCGTACAATTAAGGTGCATTAAAGAAATTCGCGGGGTACGTAATAAATTGATCGTTCTCCTTGAAACACGAACGAGGAAGCCGCAGGTGAAAACGCCAGGTTCGATAAGGGGCGTCTTAGCCGCCGTTTCTTTGTTATCTCGGTGACTTCGTTGCACTTTTATTGCGCCGACGAATTGCCGCTTTTAACGACCTCTTAATCTGTTTCCGCAAACGAGCGTTCGCGTTTCACCGCCGAAAAATCACGGCCGCGCATCGCTCATTATCTCCAACCACGGTCTGTTAGCTTTTTTCGCGGATAGCGGTACTGACGTGCATTCACGTCCACTCATTTTTCTTTTCCCTTTTTCCTTCCTTTTTTAATAAGACGCGCCGTAACCTTATGCAGCCATATGTTGTAATTATCATTAAGAACAGTGTGCGCCCGTCAGCGGCGCGGTGATTCATACTTTTTTGCGAAGGCTTCCGAGAACAAATGTTGTAAGATGTTCAGGTGTGTTTCGGTTTGATGATTCTAAATAGCACAGTTTATAGAGATGATTTTTAGCAACTGTCTGATGCACTTTTCAGGGGAGGAAAATACGTGAATTATCTCAATTAATCTTCGTGAGTTCAAGAGAACATTTTTAGTTTGGATTAAGTTTGAAATGTTTGGTACTTATTAAAGTTCTATTAGAGTATTTTTCAAGCTAAAAAGAAAAAGGGTAACCTGACTTTTACAGAAGATTGTTCAGGTTGAAGACGAAGACGCATTCTGGATTTTTCCATCGAATTACTCGTTTTTCCGCAAATATGTGTCTCCTTCCTCAATTACCGTGGATCTGGGTTGGCGAGCAGCTCCAGATCTCTCGTTTACATAATTCGACGGAAATCATCAAGCTTATCCTGCAACGGGAGGGTGAACGAACGGACATCCAAAGCATAATCAGCCAATTTGGCGTGGCTTGCTGAATGCGTCTCGTGTACGGACGAACGGAAGAATATGGCGCTATTGAAGATCTCGGACCATTAATTCTAATATTTCATTCACTCTGTGCTATACATAACTAAACCATTTTACATTATTAAATAAAAATACAGAAAGAACTACACTGACCTTAAACTATATATTTTCATCGTAAAAGGCAAATTTCTGAGCTCCCCTTCCTCTTCTCAAAAAGAAGCTCAAGAATCAAGAAACGAGTCCAAAGAAAACCTACTGAACCACCACAGTTCCTCCACAGAAAACAATAGAAGACAATTCCCCCAGAAGAAATTACGTCAACGTGGAGCAAATAAACGACGGAGGCACAATCAAAAGCTATTGTAAATTTCCGTTCAGAGTGTCGAGCCAAGTGACTCGGTACTTTACACTTGACGATTCGTCCAGCTGCAAGAAACAGCCGAACGGTGGAGGGTCGCGTAAATATTGAAACAAAGGCATGCAAATGAGCCCGGTATTCGCGTGGAGTTTTTCTCTGGTCGGAGCGAGTGGCAGCGTCGGTTTGCAAAACAAACCGGTTAATTGCAAGCACAAAGGGGATGTCCAGGCGGTTGGGCGCGGGGGTGGCGACACAGGAGGAGACGAGCAGACACACGAGGATCCTCTGTCGAGCCAGTCGTCGGTCTGTCTACTTACGAGGGCCCGAGACACCTGCGAATTCCGGTTCGTTTCGGTCTTTCGTGAGGCGCGAGGTAATTTAGCATTCGCTTCGACCACAAACTGCGCCCGCCGCAGACCCACTCGACTCGACTTCATTCCGACTCGGCTGAGTCACACCTCCGAGGTGTTTTAATGCCTCGAAACGTGAATGGATTTTTACGTCGGCCCCTTCTTCCTTTTAATGTATACACCCTGTACCAAGGTGCTTCCGAATCTTGTTCGTGCCGCATTACTCGTCGCGGCTAAGGTGTTCGTACATTTGTATTCTCGGTCTCTCGTGAGAAACGACACTTTTCCTTGACCCGACTTTATGCTTTACGGTCGCTATTAATTAAACGCCTGATCATTTGTTTGCTGAGACTCGTGGTGGAACTTTCTTCTTCAACTCGTTTCAAGGGTTTCGAGTCTGGTTCGTTCTTTTAGGTGAAGTATGAAGAGTGGCTTTGGAACAGTTCTTAAGAGCCATAGAGTTGAGCCAATGGAAAGAGAATTGATTTTGATAAAATGCGAAGAGCTTTGAAATAGGACTGTATTACGTGGACAAAAATTTTCGTTCAGATTTTACATGTTATTTGAGAACAGAGCTCAATAATAGAGACAGTACAGAGGAGACAATTCAGAAGATGAGGTCAAGCACGAATGGCAGCGTTGAATTAATTTCACTGATTGATATAATCACGACCGCTGTCACTAGGGTCAACGAAGGTTAATCTCGAGCTGCGCACCACGCTTGCTTTTCTTATCGACTGGCTGTAGTTTTCCCAACAGGCGAATAAAATAGATTTTTATCTTCAAGACATTCTCAGTAGAATATTTTCCCCCTGCCTCGAAGGGAAGCATTAGGTTCTCACAGATTGATCAAGCGAAGTTTTAAAGTTCCGAGGGGAAGAATTTTAATTAGTTACCAAGGCAGGAAAGCTTCTTAAGGATACTCAATGGCCTCTCGAAGCACCTTCGAAACTCTTTAAAGCTTCAAGTGTGAGGGAATACGATCAGTCCCTCTTTTTCTCCTCGTCTTTACAAGTAGCAAATGAACTGTTCGTCGATCCCATTCTTTCACAATTCTTCCCTCGATTATTTGACACTGAACGAACAAATACAAAGACTCATTGAGTAAAAAGTGGACCTCAAAATACTACTACTCCTCCCTCAAACGTTCTACAAATGAACACTAAATATAGCAGAAAAAAAAGAAAAATGTTAGCAAAACTTCAAATTCCTCTGCAGATTCCAGCAATAAATAAGAAAGATAAAAAACTTCTAAACAAAATGTATGGTAAAGAAAACCGCCATAAAGAATAGAGTGGAGAAAAAAGGTGGAAGGGTGAGAATGTCCAAAGTCCCTCATCGACAAATTGAGCCCTCGACTCGATCCCCTTCGTCAGGATCGCTTTTTTTCGAGAGACACCATCAGCTTCCATTCTTCGAGTATGCCCGGTCGTTTTCCTCGTTTTCGAAAACCGGGGACTCGCAATGGTTCGATCTGCCGTTTCGACAGAGGGGTTAGGAAGCAAGCAAAGGGTGGGTCGGTGAAGTGGAGTCTCTTGCCTCTCCCTTGACAACGGTCACTTGGAAACCCGTCGACAGAGTGGACATTTCGCGAGGCTCCATAGTAGGGAGGACTTTTCGAGATTCTTTTTACCGTCTGTAAAGGGCTTTCGAGGGTGCACGCGGTGAAAAGCGAATTTTCTTCCCTGAAATTTTCACGAGATGTCGTGTCTTCGATTTGCTGCTCGTTAATGTTTCACTACGATAAATGGATTTCGCGTATGGGATGAAGCGAGTGACAAATTTTATTTTTCGCCCTTCCATTTGCATCGAGAAAAGGGCTCTACAGATAAGAACGTTGGCTGGTTTTGGAAAGCTCTGGGTGGTCGAGGGTAGACTTTTTGAGGCATGACATTTTTTCCAGACACGGGGAACTTTAACTCGAGATCCTTCTCCAGACGCTGCCTCTAATTACTCGCTCACGCGGCGTGTCAATCGCGATAAGAGGATGCGCGCAAGGACACGGAAGAATCACGAGGAACGAAAGGAAAAAGAAGGGATGGCAGAGAGGGGGGTTCCCTCCAATTTGCGACTGCGCTGGGTACGTGAGTAATTGCAAGATCCTGAGACAAAAGGTCGCGGCTAAACAAAAGATTGACCCTCGCTTCCTTGTCAGGGGTTACGCGTCCTTAGGACGATGTATGATTGCGTGCCTCTTGACTCTTACGTCTGGAGAAAAGGCGAATCGGTTTACACCATTCGTGGGGCTGACATTTTCGTTGCTATCATTACGGCCGCTATAATTTTCTCTTGATAACGAGCGTCTAAGGTCCCTGGAAATGACTACACGATACGAAGGTAAGTGGGCTACCGCTGAGGTCTGTCGATCAATCAGATTCTACTGGATAAGAATTCTACTTTCAGTTCACAGGGTGAAGACTGAGAAATTTTCTATCTCATTAGACAAATTAAGTTTCTCTTATAATTCCCTTTGATCAAAGAGACAGTTTGCTCAGGGACATAGTGTACTTAAACACTGCTGATCGACGCACGTTTGTTACCGTGGCAAGATAAACGGAACGGGGTTGGCTTCCGCTGCATCCTCCCCCTTTCCTTTTCGCTTTCATCCGAAGGGAAGAAGAAACAATGAATCACGGGAACAACGCCTGCTGTGCAGTGAATACACGCTTTGTTTGCGATAACTGTTCATTCCGAAAGGGGTAAAAAACAGGAAGCGACATCAGTGATAGCGACTACTTTCACCTTCTCGAAAATTTCAGAAGTACATAGAATGCTGTTCAAGTTGAATATTCGTTTTAAAAATATCCAATCTCCTTCTCAACCCTTTCTGATCGAAGTCCAAAAAGTAACTCACGCGGAAGCAGCCATAACATTTCAGGTACCGTCGCTTCTCATAATTCTAGCCAGCGAAAATTCGAGCATCGTCGACAACCTAAACGCACCGAACGAGATTGCTTCCTGCCACATATTTCTTCTTTCAGCCGCGTCTCTTTTCGCCTCGAGTGGAACTGGGGGACCAGCGACGAACCACGGCAGGAACACCCACGCACACGACGGGTATACGTCTTATTTACGGTAATTGCTTCTCATCTAACTAAGAGGCAGCATCGGGTTTTCCGGGTTCTCGAGTTGCGGAATTCGCTTGTTGCCGATCCTGCCTCCGAGGGAGCTCGCACAGTGGCCTGCTCGTATTAACTCCTTGGTAGCTCAGCGAATACATGCCTCGAAGCGCTATCCCGATTTACGGCTATCGAACAGAGATTTCTTGTGCCTGCACGCGGGATGGGCCTTCGTTGCATTTAACAGCGTGGAAAATTGAGTAGCGAGAAAAATTCCTCTGCTGTTTTCTGTTTATCCCATTCTACTCGCCTGTCTTCGATTCTCTGAGACCATAAAGGATTTATCGCGAAGGATTACGAAGGTAGGACTAAAAATAACCATAGCTAACGTTTATTGTCGTCTGGCATGAGGGACCAGGTTAAATCCCAGCAGTTAGTCGACGAAAGATTGCCTGGGATTTAGAAGAATGCGGGCGAATCGATAGATAAACCATCGGAGCCGTTCATGCGCGAAACTCTAACATCCGTCATGGCCTAATGATCGTCGGTGTTCCGCGGCAGAAGCGGTAGGGAAGCATGCTGTTCAGTGTCTTTGTGGACGATTTCTCTGATGGCTCATGGGGCAGATGACGAATGTGGTCTAGTTAGATACAAGAATACTTCCACGTGAATCAGTGGTCACGCAGGAAACATTCATATGGGGTACAAGGGAGATTCTGTGGCTGATAGTGCAGGAAATACTTTAGTCAATGTTTCTGGTTGGCCTGAGTAGCTGAGATTAATGACGATCCAATCGGGAGGATAAGGTATAAGAAATGTAATTAATAATGGTGGGTATGAGCTTGTATGTGAGGGTTGTCTATTTGCATTCTGTCGAGGGATGATGAATATTACTAGGCGAGGAAAATAAAGAAAATGTAAAGAGAAGCGTGATAAGAATAGTGTAGATTTGAGTTGAAGAGTGTTTCAATTTCTGTACACACTTTTTGGACAATTCTGTGCAGCAATCAAGGTTCTCAGTAAGCCAAATTTTAGATATTCCGTCTTCTAGTGAAGCTATATCATATCTTCTGGCCAAGTAAAACAATAAAGCTTAATAGATTATACTCCACTCTTAATTATAATTTTCTCCACTCTTATCCCATCATTACCTTCTCCATAAACACACAGTTCTCCTCGAAAAATCAATATCCTTTTACAAACAGTTTCCATTCCCCATAGAATCTCTTCCGCCTGCACTCTACAATTATCCACCGTATAATCTCGCTTCATATCCTAATAACTCCATTGAACTAGCTTCGTACGAGCCAGTTAAGGTCTCCTGGTTTCCCAGCATCTACTATCCACCCCGTAATCGAGCTCAAAGCTGTTCTCCCGGATAAAACGCCACGAACAGAGGGACACCTCTCGCGAGATGGTTCGTACTTGAACCGGCGACGAGCGCCTCGCCTAATAAGCGGTCTGACAAGGCGGCTGGCGCCAGTGGAAAACAGTGTAGAAGATCATAAAGGCTCGTTTCGACACCCGTGCATCGCGTGACGATCAGCTCGATCGTGCAGAGCACTGCAGGGTAATGTCGTCGTCGCGAGGAAAGAAAATGGAAAGGATGGCGACGGGTCTGAGAGGCGCGCGGAGCGGAACCACCCTGGCGGGGAAGAGAAGAGCGCGAAGGAGCGAGCAACCAGTCCGGAATAAACGCTCTGGCCTGCGGGGATAATTAAACTTGTCGCTTAAAAATGAGTAGCCACGGAGGCGGCGTAAACAGCGAGTTTCGGAGAGTGCAACAGCGAGAGGCGCGGGCCGAGCGGTAATTAACGTTCTGCTCGGCGACCAGCGCGTGGAAGAGGACGATACTAAGGTCGAGGGAGAGGCAGAGAGCCAGCGAGGAAATCCCCCTCTCCTTTTATATCCTCGAGTGGATCAAGGAAGGGAGCAGAAGAGGTCGCGGACGGAGCGAAGACGCGAGGCGACGAGGAAAAGCGCAGGTGAAGGAAATCATTTGCTAGGCTGAATGCTGGGAGAGGGAAGAAGGGGAAATGAAAATTTATGGGATTAGAGATCCTCGAATGGGCAATAATTCGACTTGTATCTTAGAAGTCTTTAGAAGTTCTGAGAAAGACAGTGTTATACTGTCCTATGGAAATAAAAAATAATATTGTAAATAAATTTGTAATTTGTGATAAAAATTTAATCCTGAGGTTGCTTTATCACGTTGATTCTGTACACTTTATGTATTCTTTACTTGTCTCGAGCATAAATAATGAAAAGCTTCCTGTTATGTTTCATCTCGTTGCAGGACATTTTCATTTAATTTTTAGTACCAATAATGGAACCATGAAGGAAGAGACACGGGACCGATACAGCGATGGGAAATAAAAAGAGTAAAGCCTCTTTAACTTCCTTTCATTCTGTCCTCTCTCAAGGAATTCCCTTCGTACCGCCAGGGGATAAAGAATGCGATGACCTCTTCCGCCGATAGGATCTAAATTAAATGGCTAATTAATTGCCGGGACGTGCATCGCGGCGCGCAATTAATTGGCTTTTTTCGTGGTACTGCGAATTGGCCTGCGGTGACGGCCTGATGAGAATTATTACGTCATTAGGTCAGAGGAATGAGCCGACGTCGCTGAATCGTAATCCACGGACAAATAACATTTACGTGGCGGTCGGAATTAACCTCCCTCCCTTTTACTCAGAATTTACAAATTTGCTGCTTCGTGGAACTCATTAGAATTCAAATATTACACTTTCCTCGTCACGGTACCCCTGTACAATATTGTGGATTAGAAATGATAGCAAGTACTTCGACCCTTTTAGTATATTCACCCCGACACAGGGTGTAAATTATTTTGAAATAACTTGAAATGAACTTAAGTGCTTATGTACATGAATCCACATGTACTGGAGACCCCATACACCTAAGTACTCTTGTACTTGAGTACGTCTGTGCCTGAGTACACAAGTACTCGAGTACCCATGTTCTTCGGTACACTTGTTTTGATCCTAATACACCGCCCATCTCAAATCCCATCGATCCCTAGTTTTCCTCTTAGTTCCCTTACTTTGCCAGCATCCAGGAAAACAGATTAGCGGGTGCTCTTAAAAGGCGCAAGGAGAGCAGAAGGACAGACAAGAGAGCACACGAAGAAATCGCTTTCATGCCTGGGGAGCGAGGTTAAGTGAAAGAATAGAGGTTGCGTGATGGTCCGGGATTCGTGAGTAAAAAGGATAAACGTCCCATCTCGTGGGAAGTACTTAACGAAATCCTCTCATCCGAGTGGCCATTCTGAACCTGATCCTCCACTTCACTGGGACTTTCCTCGTAAAATAGCATTAATTGTCGACGTTTTCTACAGAAAACTATTATCCTAATCCTGATTATTCTTGCTGGTATAACTTGGACGTTGATTAAAGTTAAAGGACTCGATGACCCGTAAGTTCAGTAAAAAGAATTTTTTTGTAGTTTATACAGAACTTAAGACAGTATTCAATGCAAAATAAAAACCCTAGTTTAGAAATAGATAGCATAGGATATGGTGTCCTCATTCTGTAGGCGTCAGTAAATTCTAAGTAGTATAAGTCAGTCTATGATCAGACGCAATTTTCCAATTCGCGTATACTAATATATTTAGTGAGTTGATTGGTCAACAGTGTATGAATTACATACTATAGTGTACTGAAATAGTATTTACAATCATTAATTTATTAAAGTACTGTGTTTAGAGTGGATCTATTAAGTCGTATTCATAACTTCGCTTAATTTCCCCACAATTGTCACATTTTTTTCCCTGCATGGAATCTCTTTCGTTTTGCAAAATAACACTACTTATCCAATCCATAATCCGACGCAAAAATGGTCGTGGCTCGTACGACCGCCATTATTTACGCATCCTGCTACGAGCAAAACGAGGGTTCGTCGCTATTGCACACCCTCTAGCCTCTACAACGCTACCCACGAGTTTTGGAAGGAAGAAATCCCTCTTCCAGCCCCATTTTGCGCCTTGGGGATTATGGAATCGTCCGCGGCTGCGGCACTTAAAAATCGATGAGTTTGTTTTTCACGTGAAAACGCGAAGATTTATTTCGCTGCACATTTCCATTTTTATTTCGAGCACAGTTAGAATTATACCCCTGCTTCGATTTAATATCGTACCCTCAATGTAAAAGATATACGATCAGGAAATATTGTGTGCTAGAAATTTTGAAAATGACTTGAAAATTAATAAATAAATTGATCTTTTACCAAAAATCCACGCTAGACGCCCTTTTAATTGCCACAGAGATACTCCACCTCTTAAAAAAAAAATTAATTCATTTTCAAGCACTCTGTCAGCCCCGTCCAATCGCCGTTTCATCCACTCATGATTTTTTTCAACCCTGTACCCCTTTGTGCTCCCGTCTTCGCGTTTGTTCACCCCCAGGCTATCTATTCGACCGATAGACAAATAAATAGGCAGGTAGACGTCGATCGACACCTTCTCCACCCCCTATCCATCGTTCCTTTGTCCGTGGTCGCGTGTGCAGGAACGCAAGCCAGAGTGCTGTATTTCATTCGTGCAATTTAAACGGGTTATTTGCTGGCAACACGCGGGGACACCTGGTGTCACAACGTCGGTACGCCAAAAACCAGCTGCGCACGCTGCACGGATTATGGCTCGCTCTTTTTCGCCCCGAAATTCTTAATGATATTGGCGGCTGGCATGATATAGTGGTCGTGTCGTTAAAAGTTGCACCGGTTGCTACTTTTTAAGCGCGACCCTTTCCACTGACCAGACAGATTTCAGCTGCAACATGGTTCTGCAACCATATGGTTGGTAAAGGTTCACTAAATTGTAGAGGTATTAAATATACGAAATATTTTCTAAATTAAAAATTTTAGAATTCCTAGCAGATTCTAAGTTCAGTTTTTTGATTTTTTTATTAGCTAATATTAATAGTTGGCAAAGAAGAACTAGAGTGAATATTCAAAGCAAGATCTCGGTAGACCCTATCAGAAGTACCTACTGGCGACTCTTCCCCCAAACAAGCATCATTTTACGACGTACTAAAAAACAACCCCAGCAATTCACACGAATAGAAGACTTAAGAATTTCAAGCTGAACTCGTCAAACGTCTTTGCCGAGTCGAGGCAACTTTTCTTTCAGTATAGGTAAACAGTCGTCTTTCTCCGACAGGGATTAAACAAGAAGGTACTCTCTACAGTCTCTCTGTAATTACGTAAACTGCGCGGATAACAAGACTGGCGGTCGTAAAGAAGTTACTTTTTCTCGCTGGCAAGGCGCGAAGTCCTCGTTGAAACGGGCGCGCGGAAAAGAAACGAGCTTGAAAGGATTCGAGATAGAACGACGATTCACTGCGCGAAAAAAAGGAACGTTCTCCGCGTCCTGTGTGTCGTCCTTTCTACCCAGCAGCGCGGCGCGGCTGGATTTTCCCCCTTTTCCTCATCTCTGACTGCTTCCGCGCCTCGAGCCACCATCGGTTGCTTTAATCGCTTTTTGCTCGACGAGACGCGCGAATACTTTCCTCGGCGAACGCGGAAATGAAATAGACGTTCCTGCTAGTCCTCCCCTCGGGGAACATTCGAGCTTGCATCTCGAATCGTTCTATTCATATTTCTGCTAGGGAATTACCTGAACATTGTGGAATACCTTTTCCAAGTTTAAAGTGTTTTTAGTTGACGAAATATATACAGATAAAAATACGATCAATTTAAAAAATTCTATGTCTGTTTCGAACAGTCTATTTCTACTTAAAATTCTACTTTAAATTGCAGTCACTTTTTCCACTACTTTCTGGTTTTACGCAATTTCCATCTGCACGTTCCTATAGTAGTACCACAATGTGCTCCATTTTCAATGACCGAAGAGATCAAAGGCAGTGAGAAAAGTAGAAAAAAAGAAGACAAGGGTTCGAGAAGGTACAACTTGCTAGTGAGCTAAATAGGTAGGTAAGCAGAGGGACGGAGATATAAATACGGAGAAAATAATAGATCGAAGTGGAGTAAGAGGCGAACGGGGAAATATAGAGGAACAGAGAACGAGAGAACGGTCACGCAATGAAGTGAAAGGTGGGACTGAATGGGATTCGGCGGATCCATTCAAACCTATCAGGGAAATAATACCCTTTGTGCATTGTGACCAGTCTCGTTAGTTACCTAACGCTCTTCTGCGCCCGTGTTCCCGCTATCACCCTGCCAATTCTCATTAACGTCAGACGGTAAAAATAAAAAAAGCGGAGATAGAGAGACCAGCGACCGTCAGTGACGAGGCGTGACGCGACGTGCTGGCACGTGAAAATTCCAGAACACGGGGGAACGCGCTTCCAACACGCTCGAATTAATAGTGAAATCTCCGACGGGGATCAACTAGATGGGATTAACGAGGAGAGCGCGATTCCACGATTCATTTGGTAACGAGCGTTTACGCAAAAATTCTGACACCTTTTTTACACTTTTCTAACCATTCGACAGTGCAGTCTCAATACCAAGCTTCCCAAAATCAGAGTAGATATGGAAGAGAGAGTGCTAGGAAGACAATAGAGGAAATATATACTTTCATTTAGAGTTTTTTTAATTGCCAGACTTATTACGTTCTCACGACACCTCTCACCCACCGAAGGGCCGAACAAAGTAGAAAATGCGAACTGCCCAGTCAGCTCTCGAAAGGCTCTTCTGCGTTCGGCCAGGTAAGCATTATGAGCGACGCGAGACGTGCACCTTCCTCGTGCTATCGAGCTGCTCGGAAGAGCGTTCCATTCAGAAAGGGTCAGTCGGCGAGCATCAGAGACTTTACGGCGCTGTAAAGTCCCTTAACGATTGGCACGCAAGAGGATCGACATTAGAGAGCGTCGTCAGGAACGCGAACGAGGCTGAGTAGTGGGAAGCGACGCGAGAAAGACGAGGGCAAAAAAGAAAACCAGGGAAACGTTCCCAGTAGTCGTCGAAATGTCGCTTTAATGCTGATTTAATGGTGTTCCCTCGAGTTGGCGCGGAGCGCAGCAACGATCCAGAGCCTTCTCTTCGAAAACGCCAATGGTATTTCCTGATCTGCCCACTAACGCCCCAAACTGTACAGTGTTTACGAAAACGCTTGTCGGCTCACGAGATCCGCTCGTTTACGGCGCGTTGAACGAGTGTCCGTATCGCGCCAGCCCGTTCCATCTTCTTGACAGACCGAGCTTGCGGGGTGTGATGTCTTGTTTCTTGTTGCGTGAGCCGCCGCAGGCCGGGGGTGGGCCAGTACATTCGCACGATAGAATGATTTAAGACGAGACGTGGGAATTGATTCGGTTGCACGTTATGGAGTAGGATTGATATCCTTGCTTGATGAGTTGATCGTTCTTCTTTTTTTTTAATTTTTTAAAAATTTGAAAATAAATATATGATAAAATTTAAAAGTTTGAATATTGAAGACTTTAAATATTCGAATATTCGAAAATTTGAAAATTTGAATATTTGAATATTTAGGTGAACAACCTACCCTATCATAAGTGGTATAGGAACGACCTTGAGCAGTCAATTAACTCAATCTCGATTTTAACGAAAGAGGCGAGGCGCGAGTCATTAAACGTGGCTTGACGACGTTCCGCTCATTCAGAAACGCCACGAATGTCTCGCGATTGACGCGCAGGGGTTGAAACAGGGGAACAGAAGGGAGGCACGAGGGCAGGAGGGAGGGAGGGAGAAGCGATCGGATGCCGGCAGACGCGTACACGATGAGTTATCGATTTCGGTTTCGATTGTCCGCCACCCTAGCGAGCGCACAGGCATCGTTGCTCGGTTTTGTTGCTCCCCCCTGTTTCTCTCCACCACCGCGCCGACCACCATCACACCATTACGCCGATATACAGGCGAGTTTCTTGTTAATGAATTCTCTCTGTCTCCCTCGCGATGTCTGCTTATCGATATACCCCAAGCCGCGCGGAAAAAGCGTTTCGTACGGTTCGGTTAACCCGAATCGTGTACGGGGATTATGCTAATGAACGCGCACGGAAGATGAACGTTACCGACACGTGTATTCCGTTAACGATTCCGTTTCTCTGTGTCTCGCGCGATAGCGTGACACCTTTCTTTGGAATTAAAAGTAGCTGGAGGAAAATTCTAAAGGTTGAAGGCGACGTGAAGGTCGGCTTTTGACCTTAGAGTAGATTGGTCACATTTTAATGATTCACAGGAGGTCACATAGAGGTCACATGGATGTCACATGGATGTCACATCGAGGTCACATCGAGGTCACATGGAGGTCACATCGAGGTCGCATGGATGTCACGTCGAGGTCACATGTGAATTTTTGTGACCATTAATGAGAATGTAAATTGGAACATTTTATTTTCTTGAATGATGACAGACAGTGATAGAAATTTTTAATAATGAATTAAGATTAACCTTGGTATAAGTGACTAGGTGTTTGTTTCAGAACGAAAATAGAAAGTCTTAGGAAACTCTTCTCTGAGTAGTTAAATGGAGAATAATTTTGAACGTGTAATTGCTTTGAAAAATACTTGGTTATATCTCTCTCTCGATATCTACCACATGTTTGGCAGAAGTGAATACCTGTTCCCATATGATTCGAGTTTTTTTCCTGAAATCGAGCACCTGTAAGAGGACACTTTTCAGACCACAAAGGAGAGCCGCGTATTCCTCGTAAATACCATGAAATTCCCGTTATCACGTTCCATTTTCAAGCACAGCTCTCTCCCCGCGCTCGTAAACGACTAGCAAAATGCTATTAACGAATTATTTGTATTCCCGGCGGCGTGGATTTATTTATTCATCTCGCACGCGCCGTAATTAAAATGTGTGCTGCGCTCGCGACGGAGATTGTAGCTTTTCAGCCGATAAAATTCATATTTTACGCGTGTAATTGGATCGTTTAATTACGTTAATAAATAAAGCGAGGAGCGAGGATTTCAGCCACTCGAAAATGTCCACGCACGCGAAACGCGACGCTCGCCACCTGAAAATGGATAGTCGATGGTATAAATACGCGAAATGATTTAGCGATATTACGATGGCTTTTATGCAGGTAATCAATTTCGATTCAACTTCTTGCTCGTTTGCTTGCTTTCTTTCTTTCGCCACTGCCACTGCGCGTTTTCCGTTAATGAATTCCCTGGCAACGATCTGATATACGCGTCCACGGTGGCGATGAATGATTTTATGCGCTCTTAGAGTGCTGCACATTAACGATCGAGAGTTTGGGAACATCTACATTACTTCATTTATATGAGCAAATAGGAAATAAAGTCCCTTAATTGCTTTCCAATTTTAATCGAATATTGCTTTTATGGTAGCATTGGAATTGAAAGCTCTTTCTCCAAACTTCTGAACATTAGTGTACATGTAAATAGGCTCCAGACCGTTCCCATAAACACCGTTACGCCAGACCCACTGATTAATCACGGATTATTCTTCGATTAGCGGAGATCCTCTCGATTAGTTGAAATTCTACTAATTACTCATTTACATAGTAAATGCACTGCTCGCGTGTCCCACGGGAGTTACTTTATTTTAATGGAGGCCTGGCTGGATTTAGCGAGGACGAGATTGACAATCCGAGATAGCTTTAATTTTTTTAGGCATTATTAGACCGAAAAAAGATTCCGAAGAGATTGGATCAGATTAGACGAGATAAGGTTCATTTTCGAACAGATCCTTTTAGATCTTGTAATAGTGGCGAGAGTAAGAATGATCTGTTCGCGTGTGGTGATTGCTTTTTTGAGCAAGCTGGGTTATAAAACGTAAAATCACTGGCAGTTGGTTTTTTTACCAACTCATCTCATATAAAAATTGCTCTACACGGAACAGCCATTAAACCAGGCACAATTTTTGTTCGAAACAATTACCAATATCAAGCAGCTAATCTAGTTTCCATGTTGCGATATTGCGAATACTTTCATGCCATTAATTCATAATTAATAACTCGTTAGTTACACTTAAAATAAGTACCTACTCACAGAATTCAGGAGAAAAAGAGATGGACACCCACGAGAATATTACAGGATACATACCTGAAAAACAAGACAAATATTGTTATTAGAATCGTCATTTAATAAAAGATGGATAAAGCATCGTATTAACACTACAACTCAACGAAATACTACACAATATGCAACCTTAAAAATTAACCAGCGGTTTTCGCGGGGATTCCCCTAATATCGCGGATCATTTGACGCAGCAAACGCGACGTAATATTTTCATAAGCATCGAAATAAATCCTTCCCCCGATATTGTTCCCATTTTCCGCCGACAATCGCGGGGTCGCCTTTTCATCGCGTACCCTCGACGTAGCCAGGTCTTCTCGGAATTGTTAAGCACAGCGTTAACGGTGGGCGTCGACTTTCGAGGCCGACTACGGTGGACGTATGCATTAACAACTACAGGAGGGATCCTGAAAGGACGAAAGAAGAAGAACGAGCGAGTCGGCGAACGGACCAAGGGCGACTGAGCCAAGCAAGGAGAGTGAGGAAGAGAGAGGGAGAAGCCAGACAGGGTTAAAGTCCCCTGTTCAGGAACTTGAGGGCAGTGCCGTAACCACGGCTTGATAAATTACAGTATTTTTCGATACCCCGCAGGAAAAAGGAGAGCCGCGTCGAATATGAGCGGCGCCCTTAATGGAATCCGATGGATTACACCGGGGAGAGAGCAACGATTCCTCTCCTGGAACATCCGCCCTGCACCATGTTTCTTTTTACCGAGCATAATCTCAATTTGGCAAGGATTCTACGCCTGACGACTGCGTTCCGCATTTTTTCACGGCGAACGATTACGGCTTCACCCTTTAACGAGTGCATCGCTTCCTGGAATAGCTGTGTAGCGCCAAACGAATGAAAAAGCAGGAAGTTATTTTCTATGTCTAGTAGAATTTTAAATAATTGTAGAACTGTAGAATGCTACTGTTGAATAACTGTAGAATTCTGAGACATTATAAAATTCTGGGCAATTGCAAAATTTCTGAAACGTCAAGCAAGAAATCACATCCCTTCACCAAAATCCAGGGTCAGTAATGAGTATTCACATCTCTGCAAAAGCTACCAAAGGTAGGATCTTCGATCTCCATCGGCAGAAATCCTCCCTCGAAAAGTAGAATCCCTTCGACCACGATGTCACGACCTTCCCGAGGCTGAAGAAGACTGAAGCGGCGAAGAACTATTAGGGCGACACATCACGCGGCGGCCTTATCAGCCGTGGGATCTTCGTTCTTCGCTGGTCCCCGCGTTGGGGTGGCGCTCGTGGCATTGTTCGACCTTGTCGACGGCGATGATGGCGAGCCTTATCTCGGTGGACGCGCGTGACTGGTCCCTGACAAGAGACAGAGGCCAGAGCGGGGGTGTGCTGTCTTTGCAGCCTCTGGAAGTCTGACACGACGTGCTCAGACCGAAACGCAGAAACAGTGGCCGCAGATAACGAAGAGAGAACCGTAGAAAGGGGGACTCGACAGGGCGCGGAGCGGCGACAAGAAGCAGAGGGAAAGAAAGAGGGGCCAACTGCGAGATCACGGAGATAGCGCGAAGAGAAAGGTCAGAGACCACGGGGAGGATGGAACGCGTTACGCGGGGTGAGATATTGCAGCGATTGCATATTTTAAAGTGAATTACAAAATGAAGTGGAATGAGCCTTTTATCGCCAGACACGATCGTGTCGCTTTAAAATATTGCACTCCACCTGGAGTTCGAAAACAGAATGAAATTCTATAACAAAACTAAATTAACCCTGGGCACTTCAATCGTCCCGAAGGCTAGCATGATTCTCTGTGCCAAGGAAGAAGCGATCGAACATGGCTAAAATAAAAAGCTGTCGACGAGGCGAGGCGAGGCGAGGCGAAAGGAAGATTAAGACCGTAACGAGAAAAAGGAGAAAAAAGAATCGATGTGGGGATCGAGACAGATAAGAAGCGACGGACGAATCGCGAGGAAAGCGAAGGGAAATAGAGAAAGCAGAGACAGACAGCAGAGGGTAGAAGCGTCGTCCGATAACAGTTCTCGTCTCGCCGACAACCGGCGCCGGTCGCACGGCGTACAAAACACCCTCGCGCCTCGTTGCAAGCGTCGATGCATCGCTGCTGTGACTGCAATTTCCACCTCAACCCGTCGCAGTCGCTATTCGATGCCAGCTTTCCATGTTTCCTCAACAACGATCTAGATAGTGCATTGCTGTTCACCGACACGATTCGTTGCACGATTGACGTCTCTACAATGCGGACAAGAGCCGCTTGTGGAAGGGGCTGGACGATAAACAATAACACCGGTGCGTAGCGGTGCGAGAGATTGCATGGAAGATCGCGAGGTTATCGGGGGTCGAAGTTTTCGGAAGAATGACGCCGCTGGAGGGTGGTTAGGCGAGCGTGGACTGACGGATGTTATTCGTGGATGGTGAAATGGTATTTCGTGGGAAAGGGAAAGTTGCGAGCGCAGACGTTTCTAACTGGTCAAATATTTGCGACTGTGTCGGTGAGCTACGTTTTTACGCATAAGTTCTTCCAGGTTTCTTATGGAGGAACTGTAACTCTGTTGAAACGACCCTCATGCGATCTAAGTAATGCCCCAAGTTACTTTTATTGCATTTTACTTGTATTTTTCTACTAATAAAGGCAAGAAGAGGCTTCTGCTCTGATCTAACGTCAAGCTCCATTTTTTGCATTAGAAAATGAAGAGAAAATTCAGGAAATTTGGGGCACTAGTGTATCCAAGATATCGATTCCATCGACACTAGCTTACAATAGAGACCACCAGTCCTTCACCCGCGTCAAGTGGAGCCGAAAGAATCCATTTTGCGAAACCGATGATGCTGAACGTCCGTACGCCGCGACGCCTGAACGTCCAAGTAGCCAATTAAAATCTCTTTTGAGTCTTCTTTTTTAGGACGGTTCTCGGCAGCATCAAGGAGGGGCGGGCTAATGAATTCTGGCAGAGGGTGTTGGGACGTAAAGCCGGTTTCCAGCGTAAACGCTTGGGACCAGACATCGAAGAGGAAGAGGGAGCGAGGAAGGAGGTGGTACAGGGATTCCTGGTGTACGGTGCACCCGGCAGACAGGATCGATGCTTCCTGTCTGCTCGAGAGCCTTTAAGCAACGAGTCATTGACTGGCTATGCCTTTGTCAACGCAATGAACTGGAAATTTTCGCACTTGCATTTTAAGGTCGAGAATGGCTGCCAGAAGCGAGAAGCATGCTGGGTCATTCAGCTTCGAATATTCTATCAACTGACGAATTGAAATACAGAAGCTAGAACTCGTAAATAAGGCCATAAATGTATAGCCAAATGTGGACCCATTAACTAATATCCAAGCTTTACGATGGAACATTAAATTCAGGACTCATTTTCATGAAAGCTACGCGGGTAACTACAGGGTCCCAAGTACCACTACAGGAAGCAATGGTTCCCGTGACCTAGACGTCGTAACTCTTGCGCTATTCACCAGCAACGAGCACGAAACTCGGAGGCGACACAATACACTCCCAGACACGCTCCACTCAACGCCCCAAATAGAGGATTTCGTTTACAGCGCGTGCCTCTGGACCTGTTTGCTCGCAGCAATATCCTCGCTTGCCGGAAAATCACCGAGAAAGGACCCTGGGAAATATTTATGAAAGTCAAGGTGATACTATTCACGTGTCGGGGTATCAGGGGGGCCGACAAACACGTAAAAGGGACCCTAAGCTCGGTGTCTATCATCGAAGCTCTCGGTCTAATGAATTGCTGATCGTCTCATGCCACTCGAGCTGTGATCAAGCGTTCCTTGCTGAAACAGAGAGTACCTGAGCCAGGAGAGCGAAACAACCTTCGAGAACGCCAACATGTCGGAGGATTCGAAAGAGGGCGTCGAGGACGAAGGGTGGAAGGATCTTGGCTTTAGCCGAGCGGGGGGTTGATTTATGGAAATTCGGTGACCCGAGCGAGAGCACGCGGTGGCTTGTTGCGAGGAAAGAACCGGTGTGCTGGGGTCGGGAAAACATCAGCGGAATGAGAGGTGACGCCGAGCGATCTTTGATCTTCCGTTTCGAGGACAGGGCCAGGCGCGAACGAACCGCTATTGTTATACGCGGAGGTTGTTGGTACACTTCCATCGGTGGTTATTTGCATCCTAAACGAGTCGCGAGATCAAAGGCGTTGGAGCTGTTTTTCTAAATTTGTTAGGCTAAGTGGATTCTATTACGTGCACTAATGGGCGGAACGAGGAAAGAGGAACTGCCACATGACGCCACGAAGTGGGATAGTTTCGTTTCGTTTAGTTAATTGAGTTTGGTAGATACAATAATAGAGACGATGCTTGAATCCTGGATGAAAGTAGAGTAAAAAGTAATTAAAATATAGAGACAATTTGTACACAGAGAGTCCTCTAAGACTGTAGTCTCATTTGAAAGTGGGAGCTAAATCAGATAATTTCTAGAGTCAGAATATAGGTCTAAAAATTAATTAATTCTTAGGAGCCTCTCTTTGTCGAACTTTCGAGGAGCATATATTGAGTCAAAAGCAATTTTGGCATCCTCGGAATACCTCGCCACGTCAAGAGCCCTACAACATCAATTAGAATATAATGGAACCTCTTCTGTTCCCTTTGGTAGTCGCACCTTTGTGACAGATCACGACGAGCCAGAGCTGTGCGCTCGTGGAAAGTGTCTAGAGAGCCTGTACGTGTCTCCATAAATGTTAATTAACAATGATTACGAAGCACCCTTCCTGCTTAACGCTCCTGCCAACTACCGTCCAGCCTGTTATTGGCACAGGCCAGGCTGCATGTCTGACGCTGGTAGGCAGCTTCTACGTCAGCGCAGAGAGACGTAACTATGAGAAATTGCGCGAATTCGGCCAGCCCTGCGTAAATTCCATTCATCACCTATTCTTTTCACCTCCATTTCCCCTTTCGTTCTTTTAATTAATGCACGACGTTTCGAATTAATTTAGGAGAGATGCCTACGCTGGAATAATCAACTTGCTATACGATGTACGGGATATAGAAAATATTTAATAAATTACTGTTATGACTGGTACATCTGATTTAATAAATTGCTTCGAGACAACTGAGAACAATAAAAGTTACTGGAGATGATTACTAATCTCGTGCAAGGATTTTACGAAATAAGGAAAGGACGAAGAATGTCATGTTCCTGGAAACTAGAAAGTCGATTACGATCAGTACGAGAGAACTCGAGAGCTTCAAGGAAAATGGATGTTAAATATACCATGTAACAGGTTCCAGCGATGTTCAACGTCGTGTAGGATCCTACATGAAAACTAAATGACCCTGATCTTCCCTTGAACAACCAAGAACAAGAACTACAAAAGACTTCTACCACTGCCCAAGCAAAACGAAGACGACGTGATTCCTAAAATTAGCCGTCACCCTGAGACGCCTGAACAAATCTGCTAGTCATACTTTATTGATCGTAGCATTAACCCTCGTAGCCTTTTCAGTAACCACCCTTCACTCGAGTATTTTTATATTCCCTATAATATCGATTATTCCATGTCCTAAGGAGACAACAACTCAACAATTGGAAGCTCCCACTGCAACAAAATGCAACAGAGTAACAGTTAGATTACGCAACAACGCGTTCGATGCAGATTGCATCCTCCAATTAAGCCCCATTCAGCCAGTCTTGAAATTAGTTAACCGTGCCCATTATTAATGGGAAGGCATCATTCAGGATAGGATATTTTCGAACGAGCATTTCGAAATTCGCTCGAACGGAATCGGGGATCGCAAGTCGGCAGAAATGGACGTAATTAGTCGACCCTTTGAGGTTTCAGACCCTCTTTCGAGCATCGATATTAGTAGTATAGCGCACCGAGAATCGGCCGCCCCCTTTCGCACCGGGGGTAAAGCTCGAGGGTAGTTTCGCAGCGATGGAAACAACGCGGCCGAGTTTGTTGCCGTGTGGTTCGGCGAGAAATCGTTTCGGAGTTGACTAACTATTATTGCTATATTCGAATATGCATAACTTCTGGAATCTGTTTCACAGACAACCCTCCTCTTTTCGCGATGTATTGTGCAGGAGCTTGGAATAACTCTAATTAGAATTTCGCCAATGGACTCTTCTGGAATATCAATGTCCAAATTAATTTACAGGAGCACTCTGACGAGGAATATTAATTTGGCGACTAGCTAATGTGGTAAACAGAATATTAATCTTCAATTTCCAGTTAAATAAAAGCTGATATCTGTACCAACCAAATATTTGAACATCACAATTTCAAATGAAAGAAAAATAGGTGCTTGAGTTATTGAAAGGTATTCTGTACCTTTCGATCTCTTAAAGGACGACCATTGATTGTGCAGCTACCGAAGCGGCAAAAATTGCTAGCATCAGGCAAACGACGCATGAGAATAATTTATGCCTTGGAGTTTTAGCACAAATTACTTACTTCCAGCGCGAGAGTATTATCCAAAGAGATTGCATGTCGTCTCCCGGCTGAGGTTAATACCACGCGAGAAATTACCCAAGGAGCACGACGACGACGCTGGAAATCGCCTGATTATAGGGACTCAAAATTTTCTAATTCAAGCGCTAAATGAAAACCGAGCCGCGTGTAACACGGGATTTCCTTTGGAACGATCGTTTAACCGTAACCCTTAATCAGCTCGCGGATAATTTTCCAGTTTCTCCGAGAACCTCTAATTTTGAGACGCGACCTTTTGCAATGCCTCAGAACTATTAGTCGCGAAGATTGCATCCTCCCTTATATTTACTGCGTGCTGCGCGAATCAGTGTTTTGCATACATAAATATTTTATCCAAAAATGCATATCTGCTTATTAATAAAACCACCACAGCGTGACAAAAGTGTTACTCTAGAGTTTAGAGCTTAGCTAGACGATTCTCCCGAGGCCAAACTCGTTTCCATGCACGACCTTGCAAGACAATCGAGGAGTCGTGTTTGACAAGAAGACGAGAGTCAATAGTTCCACGTTGTCAGCATAAAAGATAAGGCGTTCTAGATGGAGTATGATTGACGCAGCTATACCTACATACACACTCAACCGATAAAAATTTGTGCACCACTGCGCTAGATTGTGCCCGCACGCGTTATGCACACACCGATTCACACGCACGAGCTATTATTAGCCGACCACCTGTGCGACCTGAGGCGATTGCTCTCGCACAATCGGTTGCATACGTGCCAGACCCTCAGGGCCGTATCGAGTGACAACAGGAAGCATCTCGTAGAGCTAACTATCGAAAGTTCCGCATAGTGCATTCAAATTGCTCCTTTCTATCTAATTACTGTTGTTACTAGAACGATATCACGATTAATTCTATATATCGGAGGGTGAATGTATTATAATTGAGTACAAATTGGTCTAGTTATAATAAAATTAAAGTTACTGGCTGTCTGAGGGGTAGAAGGAAGTTTTTTTCAACATTTTGGAGTAACATGTTAGATGATATCACGTTCTAGATAGTAGATGAGATTCTGATTATAGTTCTAATCATGTAAAGAATATTAAAATTTTTGAGAATTCAAAAATTCAAAAATTCAAAATTCAAAAATTCAAAAATTCAAAAATTCAAAAATTCAAAAATTCAAAAATTCGAAAATTCAAATATTCAAACCTTAAAACCTTCCAAAATGAGACCTCTGAAATCCCTAGCACGTGTATCGCATCAAATGAAAAGCAGATGAGAGGCACAACACATAGCACTATCGTCTCTAGCAACTGTTAAGCCTATTTACTTCCCCTGAACTTGATTACAAAGTAGCAGAAGTGTAAAGGCTCGAAACCGGTCGTCAGGTTAATATTTTACTCGTCAGACGTTTCATCTCCTAAACCTGATCCACGATTCCCTCAGACGGGTCCACTTTTCAAGGGACGTCGACGCGGATTATAAGTCTCCAAACTATAAGTATGACAAACGGTCCCTGTCCCGGTGACTTTGCAAAGTCTCGTCACGATCAGCCGGATTATATCTTGTATCGATGATCCCTGTGTACTCAGTCCTTATTTATTGGCCGCCGCAGGTGAATTTGCGGCCAGGCGAAATTCGTAATGAAGTCGCCGTGTAACATATCCACGGCTGTTTCTAACCAGCAGCGCGAAGATTTATCCACGGTGTTCGCCATCTCGTTCAACGGAAGTTAAAGCAACCTGTTCTCAACCAGGGACCATAAATTTCCCCGATTAATTCGAACTAATCCGGTCTGATGCCGCGATTAAAAAGCTTTAAATAACCAGGCTTGGGTCGGGCTGGATCCTTGCCGCGAGACTCGCATCGTCGCCAATTCGTTCGCGAAACTATCGATCCAGCTACCTACGAGGCTATATATGTAGTCTGGACTCTCTTCCAAGTGGGATAGCATAAACCTTGCCTTCTGCTTGCTCGAGATGTTGGAGCTATATGGAAATTAAAACGTGGAAATGGACTCCTAACTTTGAATATTTTGATACAGGTAAATAAGAGATAAAGTTGAAGAAAAATAGCTGGAGATCATGAAATTTGAAGTAGAGGATACTCTATTACCTTCTCGTTTAATTAGTGTATTATAGAAATCGATCCTGAAACCGTCTTAAATTAGCCCTGAATAGGGTCAGAACACGCGGCCCTCTGTTTTACGCGATTCGATGCAAATTCGGATGCGAAACTCCACAGGGGGGTGCGTCAACGTATTTCTCACCGTTCCCCGTGGCGCTGATGGCGACGAAGCGACGAGTAATTAGGATAATCAATCGAATCGGTACATGTGTAGGTCGCTGATACGTCCAAGCATGACGTGGATTCATGACGATCGGCCAGACTTCAAAGGGTCGACTGCCAAGGTAGTGAGTTTTCCGTGCAACGCGGCTGCATCGGGAATGCAACGGGATGGATGCTCGGACGCAGTTGGAATCGCTCGAACACCTCTGCGCAGCCACCAACATGCGGTCGACTACGTTATTTTGACTTGCAAACGCGCCGTGAGCGGTGTCAGTGCATAAAATTCCGCTTTTACCGATACGTTAACATCTGAATGCAGTTTACTAACTGGTCTCTTGTTGAAGGTCCTCTGTTATGCACTTGTATGCACAGAATTTTCGAATTACAGTGTGATTGTTACTCATAATTCTTGTAATCGAATATAATTTTAGAAGACTATATTGTGACATACAGAAAACCATGTTTAATGAATTATGTATTAAATAATAAAACATTAATTCTATGGAAATCTGTGAAATCTAAGTCTCGATCCCCATTTTTTACAAGTTTTTTCAAGACACTCACTTTCACAGTTGACACACTCTGATACTATCAATTAAAGGTTAACTATTGCATATGAAAAATCGATGCATGTACCGTTTTTCAGACGAAGTATACTAAATGGAGACGAGCACAGTGCAGGCATAGTTACGGACTTCAAAGGACGCCGCGACCAACAGAATTGCTTGTTTGCCGAAAACGATACGTACGTACATACATACGCGGCCAGGTTGACGAGGGTGAAATACCCATCACGTTGCACGGCAAACGTAATTTCGCTAATAAATGGCCAAATCACGGTGTTAACCACCACTGCGCGCATTCGGAATGAATGATGAAAATTAGTGGGATGGGACAAACAGAACCTTTTACACCTATCTCTTTGACATTTAACACATAACAAACTACAAAATGTTCCTCGTTACGGAAATCCCATAAATATCACGTAAAACTGTGGGGTAATTTCAGAGATAATTCTATGACATCTGATATTATTTCTACTGACGGTTACAATTTCGATGTCCTCCCCTGACTCGAAATTATTGAAGCAATTTCGGCCAATACTGAACGCAGACTTAAAAGTTCGATATTCCTAATCCAAAATGATCTTTACCCTCATCAACAAACTAGAAATACTACCGTGCCAGTCGTCTCAGAAAATTCCTCTATCACCAAAGTCACCAAACTTCAATACCACTCCTATCTCCTTCGCAAAGTACGTCCCCCAGCTATCAACCCCCTTTCTAATTTGCATTACCTCTCCCCTCTTTACGTATTAGAAACGCGTTGACTACTAAAAGCCGATACGCAACAGGAATCCCCGTTGCAGAATGAACCTTCTAAAAATGAGTGTTAGATAAGATAAAGGGAAATCGAAGGTGGCAGACGGCGCCTTAATTTAACCGAGAATCCAAAGCAGGGCTCTCCTCTGAACGTAACACGTACACGCTGATTATCGCTGGCTAGATTATCGTGTGTGCGTTTCGCTCGCGAAATAGCCACCGACTGGATGATAATGGGACAGAGATAACCGGACTACCGGGTAAGTGTCGTCGGCGAGATAACATTCCTCGGGCTCAGGTAGCACTTGCAAGTGGCAAGTTAACGTGTCGGCCGGTAATGAAACGGTTACCCATGGCGGCCAGCGATATCGGGGAGAGGGGGAGGGCGACCCTTAAAAATATTTCTCCTACGCGGCCTCGTAAACGGTTGATCATTATTTTAGATACCGCGTGTATGGAATTTAATTGGACCCGCTCGGCTAAATCGCGCTTGTTAAACGACACGGTGGTAGGCGATACTCGCGTTAAGTGGACTGTCGGACGACTTGCATACATGAACGAGAGCGTAACGAGAACAGAAATGACACGGTTCCAGATAGAATCCAGCGGATACATTTCTCTGGGCTATCGAACTATCCTTCATTACTCGATCATCGAGGAGATACAGCAATTTTTCACGACCTATGCAAAAGAGCCAGAAAGCGATTCTGTGGCTATGAAATACAGGTTCACCCAGTCGGCTACGAAGTGATTCCTAATTAGTAGCGGTAATACGCAAGATCTTTGACTAATTAAAATTCACTGTTACAGGGGGCGACAGTTTTCGTCCACGGAGTCCATTGTGTCTCGTTAATTAATACGTGCCTCGAGCCTGCCAAACGCTTCAGACTTATTACAGATCTCTAATTAACGAATTGTTAGGCGGTCGGTTCATAATGCGCCGCTTAATCGGCCAAGCTAGTAGTTCTTCTCGCGACGAGATCAAAGTCGATAAGATCAAAGCGGATCTCCTCGGCTGACTATGGAGCGGAGTTTCGTTGCGACGCCCTGAGCCGTGAGATTTCAAGCGATTTTTCGTTCCATCGGGAATTCCGCGAATGCCGACGCGTTTCACAAATTTCTGCCCCCGTGATCTCGCGGAGAATTTACGGGAAAGGGGAGGAAATATTCTGGGTTGCTTGAATTTATCCAGAGACCATCCAGACGGCGTAAGTAGTCGCACAAGCGCGATTGTTCGATGCTAAATATTTAAACATCTTTTTCCTTTTGTGATGGACTTGAATTTGCTTGAGAACAGAATTGCGAGGAATGACTCTTGAATAGTATAAGAGGGAATAATTGCTCTCTGTGTTTTATTCTAAAGGAATTCGGAGATATTTGAAGGAACAAAGCAACGTCTTCGAGGTAGTGTCAGTCGCTAGACGGTACTTTTAAACTGCTTCGAGTGAGTGGTCGAGCACGCTAATCGCAGCAACAATAGCACGCTTTGAAGCTTTCTCTTTGGTCGAGCGTGTACCAAAGCCTGGGGGGCTCATAATTAACGAACGTACAAGCGCTTGTGCAACGTCCTCATTCATAAATTCGTTTACCATTCACACGAGACCTGCCTCGTGTAGCAGCCACTAGGATGTCGTTCGCGAATTCCTTCGATCTCAATGAAAGCGATCGTGAATGAAACAGGTTGTTGAACTTCGACGATATTGTTAGGAGAAGCCTCGAAGGACTAGAGGAGAACGAAATGCACTATTAAATGCACCATGCACTGGTGTTTCCCAATAAAATTTTCATGGTAAAAAATTCAAGAGATTTCAAATTAGTAACGCTTTCTTATTTCGCTATAATTCTATTTTGCAAGGAACTCCCATTTCTTCTGAATTCTAAAATTGCATAGAATATTTCATTTGTAACTTTAACTAACGAAAGGTAGTAGCTGCTGAAATGCTACACTCTGTAACGTGTCTGACAATTTAACGCACGCCAATCTCCTGCACAAGTGACAATAATTTCAGAATGTAATATACCCTGTGATGTTTCGATCCGATACCTTCGATACCGAGGCAGACAGCTGCACTTGGTGATGGGGGATGCTGAAGCATCGACAGCGATTATTGCTCCCGTCCCTCAAACTTCACGCTCGTATGGAGCGCGCAATACAAGAGTGTCCATCACAAAGAAGTCCCGCCAAAATTTTCGAGGGCAGACTACCCTTCGTTTCGAGCAACCCCGTCGTATTGTTGACCCATTCAATTCGGTTTGGACGCTGACCGTCCTGGGATACAGAGGAGACCGTGTTTCACGCACTTCCCGCCGTGTAATTTTCAACGAAGCGACGTTTCGAGGGGCGTGGAAATGGACGAGTGAAAAGCTGGTGATATACAAACCCCTTTGACAATGTTAATAGAAAATTTCGCTATCGAAACTTTCGAATGTGACATCGTATTGACATTTCAGGATAAATGTTTTTAATTCGAGTACCATGTGACAGACAGACTGTAGGTACTGTGAAGATAGAAAAGGGAGAAATTGTTCTTGGGATAGAAATCAGTTTGCAACAGAGTTCAAACAAATGAATAACTAATACCCTTTTTTAGTAAAGCAAAACAATATTTGGAACTTGTGAAGTCAGAATGACACACGGGACCAGAAGGATTTGACCAGTGCTATATCTTTATGTGGGTTCTTAGTTCGTATTTTAGTAACGACAGCTGAATCTGAAGAAAATCCCTTCGATTAATGATCCCTACAGATAACCCAACCTGAGGCCAACGGTGTTCAGATATGGATGCTTTTATCCAGGAGAGGGATGCTATCGGATCCTAGACACTCAGACCATTTCAGAGACACTAATTTATTCTAAATCATGATATATGTATTTGAATATTTAAATATTTGAATGTTTGAATTTTTGAATTTTCGAATTTTGAATTTTTGAATTTTTGAATTTTTGAATTTTTGAATTTTTCAATTTTTGAATTATCTACCTGAATCTACATTCCTTCAAAGATTCATTTTCCCTGATGCCTCATCTGACTTTCATTACTCGTCGCTCTCGTCGACAGTGCTTCCACTTTTACAGTGGAAGCGTCATTCCATGCGAAAGGACAGGTAAGTCACGTTACAGCTTTATTGTGCTTTTGGATAGCGGCGTTAGAAACATTTTACTTCTACACATTTGTCTTGTTAAAGTGTGCCTCTTCGAAACAAGGAGCATCCTAGAAGTTGGAACGGCAATCAGTTATGTCTGCTTCGTTCCTCCTCTGGAAACACGCACCCAACCCCTCGGAGAACTTCTCTGACTCGGTTACGCCAATTTTATCGCGAACTCTTTCGATACCGCCAGGATCGATTCCACTGAATCACTTGTAAGTGGATACTGTGCCAATTTTCTTTCTTGTCGATAGTTACAGAGCAAACTTCGACCAGCTCCTCCGAAAACAATACTTTTACACGAGATAACATCAGTGTGTTTGTGTTACCAATAGAGATGAGAGTTATTGAAATTGTATTTTTATCTGAGAAGAAATATTTCATCACGTTAAATTATTCGACGAGGTTGAATTGGTTGATTATTTGAACAAATAATGGTGATTGGTAATTACTCGGGCCAGAGTTCCCTAACTAAATAGAAATCGATTTTGCAATTTGTAGTTAATTTTGAAACAAATTAATTACGGTAACACCATCAGTCACTCCCCAAAGTCAACAATTCAATTATGCTAATATGCACGATAATGAAATGCAGATATTCACGCGCATATATTGTTTTCATTGAAAAAAGGCTGTTGATCTTTAAAATTTGTTACGTGTACGTACCAACTCACACTGAATGATCCAATCACAATGGTGTCAGCTAATTACAAATTCAAATTTTCAAATTTTTTCAGTCTTTATTTGCTTCATTTTCTAGATTCCTATGTAGAACTCAGATATTTGTATTTGAAGAATATTGAAATGAACCAGAAGTGCTGAAAGAGGGTTCGCATGCAATAATTTACGACGCTATAGGCGAATATTTTGAAACCTGTGTCCTGAACCTCGAATGCTACTGAAATATGCTAATTATGGTTCCCAAAGAGTGGAACTAACTGAATTAAACGATGCAAAAAGTTCCTGGTCCGAAATTAACATAAATTAGACGAGCCATTTACCTTTTTTCGGGTTCCAGTAGCATTCCTGTACTCCATGCCTATTATCAAGTCATCCCCAATTTGCCAGAATGAAATACGAGCAGCAGATAATTTAAAATAATTTGCCAAAAAAACAACATTCTTGTTAAGCAATCTCATGTGCCTCAAAGCAATTAAATATCTCGAAAATTGCCGGAAGTCACGAATTCTACTCGAAATACTTTCCTATTCAATTGAAAAAAAAGCGAATAATGAAGTGAGTATTGAAATCACAGAAGAACATCTTGCAATGAAAAAATTTCACTTTCATCGCCCTTGTATAATGTCCTCTGAATCTGCGTTGGCACGAATGCAGCAATTATGGAGTAATTGCATGCGTGCGTGAATTCCAGTTATGCCTCTTATTTTCATTCTTACGCTCTTTTATTTAGCTTGACCACATGTACAATATTCGTAATTAAAATTAGTTTGCTGGCTCGCAAAAAACTGTCCGATTGTCCCCCTCCCAGAGTCCCACCCTAAGAACGCTCTTAATTTAACTTTATAATTTACTCACTGTCTGTGCAGCATTTTGCAAGAAAATAAAAACAACATATTCTAAATATTTACAGTACCAACTTTTAAACTAGAAAAGCAAAACATAACTTAATTCAATAAATAAAGTACCTATAACTTCCTGATAAAGCAACTTTAATATCCTCATAATGAACACTCATTCAAGCTAACATGATGAATATTTCATACAAGTCCTGCCGGCAGTCGTTTAATTCAGTAATATGCGAGACCCAAAGTGAAGAGAGGAAGCTTCAAAAAAATCCCAAAATTAAATTTCTCGCCCGTCCACGTGTATTACTGGCGAATAAAACTGTAATTAAAAGCAGCCCCGTCGTTCTTATTGGCATCAAACGAAATTGCGTATCTTTCGCCGGGACGAGGATCGCATTAAAATATTTGAAAACTCCTCTCCTCTAATCTCTCCAGTCCGGTGGTAAAAATTTGGCATAACTCACCATCCTGAACCTCTCGTCCTGTTCGAGCTGCGAGGAAGAGAAGGACAGCCGATTAATCGCATGCAAATGCTCCGTGACGACACCTCGAAGCAGTTTCATACGTTTGTCAGGCCTCCTTGTAAAGGTCGGACGAGCGCTTTAGAAAGGGGATTTCATCAGAGACTTTCAACCGTATCTTAAGTTATTCTTCCGCCTAGCGTACCAGCCAATCGATAGTTCGAGAAGTTAAACACACGGCCATGTTGGGAAATTATGGTCGAGGACCACAGTTTATGTGATAATTAATAATAGATAATAACAGTAATGCTGGAGGCTCGATTTTATTGGATAGCCAATTACCTAGCTGAATTATGACGAGATAGGGATATCTATTTAGAAAACTGAAAATTAGACTCGACATTTATGGAAATTTAGAATACCATTATATATTTAATACTTATGCTAATTATGAATAATGCGAATTTAGACGGATATAAATGTTCTTTCATACATTTCTTGAAAGTATCTACAGGTTTCAATATTTTGTGACAGAAATTCATTTAGCGTTCAGAAAAGCTTATGTCGCCTCATTTATACATCCAGACAATACTACTAGCAATTATACCATTATTTTTTTTCCACGCGTTATATAATCCTTCAAAGGATATTTCAATTTTATTTTATTGCACTGGAACATCCGAATACCTTTAGTAATGTAATTTCGCTGGGCCGCAATTGTCCCTAAATGGCGTGAAACGAACGAGCAGGCGCGGACAAAGGGTTAAGTCGTTAGAATTACGGACGTCGCGACGCGAAACGTCGTTAATTTCGGAATAATCGTCGCGTATCGACGCGCGGTGCCTCCGCGCGAGCCGAGCCGACCGAGAGAAAGCTAGCGAGCTCCAATTTAATATGGAAATCCTACTACACCCTATCGAGAAAATCAATTACGTCTAATGAATACAACATGAAGGGTTAAAGGGTTCGGCAGGAATCTGCGCGCACTTTTCCCCTGTTCGAAAGCTGACCAACCGGCTCTGGAGATCGAGGGCGGAAATTTTCAAAGTCCAACACGATTTGTCAAGACTTAATGACTGGGACAGATTTCGTAGACGATTTTATTAAAGCTACGTCACGTGCAACATATTAAGTAGCTACTCGAACGTGGCATAGAATACAGGAGAAAGTTCGTCAAATTATTTTTATGAACTTATAGAATTTGTAATCTCAATTTAACCCGATACAATTTTTTTCTTTCTTTTTTTTAAAAAAACTGAATTTTTCAAAAATTCCTTGTCACTCATTAATATTCAGTTAGTTTTACTTACAATTTTCGGTAGTGTAGAAGTAGAGAAGGTAGACACGTAACGAACACGAGAGAATTCTACGTTTAATGAATACGCTTTGTCGAACTGTAAAAGGTGTAATATAATTATCGTCCGTTGTCAGTTGGCAGTGAAAAGAGAGTAGGAAAGGGACATTCGTACGCGATACCTTAACCAGGGAGCTTAACGAGCTGCCTCGATTCCAAGCTGCGTTCGCGGACCATCAAGTAGACGGTAGTTAAGGCACTTCACACGTTACGACTTATTCTATTATGGTCACGTCTAATGAATACAACATGAAGGGTTTAAAGGGTTCAAAAATCATCCCCTCCCTTGTGAAAAGCTCGAGTAACCAAATTCACTGTCGAAAGGACCCAAGGATCACGGTTTCAAGTCGGAACGCAAACACCAGCGGATTGCATTAAGAAACGTCAATTAAACATCGCAAAGGGATGAAACTTCTCGCGAATTTATTAGATAGGGGCTAATGGACAAGACGCGACGACCATCTGAATTAACTGTGCTGCTGTAGAAGTTGTCAGACACATGATTTATGGAAATATAGTTAATCTAGTGTTGTCAGAATGGCGTTTTAAACTTCTGCAGCAGAATATAAGTTGAAGCAATCGAAATAACGTGGTAAATGACATAATGGATGATGACAGAAGATTGTACCAAATTAGACATGTTGAATATTATTTTGGTGGTAAAATTGGTGGTAAACTATTCATGCAGTCCTGAGCCTTAAGAATAAATTCATTTGAACAGGTGATTTCGTATTTATCCCTAACGGTACGTCAGCGCACCCTTAAACCCTCTTCAGGACTGGGAACGAAACGTGAATCGTATTCCAAGTAAAGTTCTATTTGTCCAGAGATTCTGTCATCTTCCATTCTATTTACACGAAAGAAGCAAATTCGGAGGCAGTCTCGTAGGTATATACGACCGGTCAGCGCATCATGTGCAAACACGGTCTAAGTAAACAGCCTCATGTTTGAACCACAGACAGGGTACAAAATAAACTTATCACCCGATGTAATTTTTTAATCGCTCTCTATTTACATTCCACCTACTCTTGTATATTTAGAATAGAATTCTTTTCAGAGTCTGCACTCTCACAGAATTTATACTAATTATTTCGAAAAATATCCATGGTCAATTTGAACGATTCTATCTTTCGTCAGTACAGTAGGTTTACCCTGTCCATGGTTGAACTACTGATGAAAAAAAGGTAGATCGCTTACCTTTGCAGGATCAGACTTCTCCGTCTCGTCGTTGAAGGTCTGCGATCCTCTGGACATAGTGTTCCTTCGTGGTGTCGTGGTGCCATCCTGCGAGGGGCGCACAAACTCGATTCTACCACCCTCGACGACGATGTTAGGGGCTGGTGGAAAATTTTCTGTGTTACCGACGGGGTCACAGTACCCCAGAAGCCCAGCCTTCTCGCCATACAAGGGGTGAATTTGTCTGCAACAGTCGGTAAAGGAGCACCGATTAGAGGGTTGAAAATTCAGATGGAGTTTTTAGCTTCAGAGCCTCCAAAGAAGCTTGCAGTAGCTTGCGCCTAGGGTAAATCGTTTATCATGCTTATCGTAGACAACGAATTCAATAGGGTTCACGAATTCACACGCTCGAGCCAGATTGAATTTTGGAAAACGAGATTTTAGACAGAGACGAACAATGTATATGCCTGGGGGATTTCGATCGGATCCAATCGAATTTATTAACCCATACGAAACGAAAACAAGTCTGATCGGGAAATGAATCGGTGAAATACGGTAAAAGCTAACTGAATTAAAATGCAATTTACGTTCAACCATTTTGCCGAGAAATTCTTTTCACCGTGCCTCCCCTAGCGAGGGCAATTCAGTTGTTTATCAATCTTCTCGCCAGCGTAATTTCAACTATACCAGATTTTCCATGTGCTCTTTAAAATCTGGAGAAAGGACGTGCTGTTAGGGGCAGTAATTAAGCAGGCAAATGGCTCGAATTATTCACGCTAGATTGAAAATTTAAACGAGCGAATCAACCTACATTTCCTCCACTCGGTGAAATTCATTTACGGAATTTAGACGAGGTACTCAAGGAGAATTAAATCTTCAGGAGACGTCGTGGATGTTTTTTCGTTCGGTGATATTCTATTCCGTGTATTGGAGCAGGAGAAATGACGGGAAATAGGAAGAAATATCTGCAGCCTGGGGCCCTGCGATTAATTAATAAATGTGCAGTCGAAAATATAGGGTCGGGGATCTCTGCTGAAGGCTCCTTGATGTGGTCATAACGAATTAAAACTGACCGTGTCCGATGAAGTAAAAATGACGCGGGGGAAATTGCATTACCGCTAGTTAAATTTTCGCGACAGGCACTCGCAAATTAGATCAAAAAGAGTAGGCGGATCGCGCTTTTTCACACTTTTGTAACGCAAACTCGTCGAAGGAAAATATTCCATAATTCCACCCAGGTGATATGCAGCTATCTCACTGAATTTATCAAATAACGTAAAAAAACAGCAAGCTAAAAATTGAAATCATCTATTACTGAAATACAATGGGCTACTTGTGCTAAATTAATCTAATATTCATACAGTGGTGCTTGTAATCAAACAAAGTGCCTGTTTCATTTATTTTTTAGATCAGGGTCAAACAAACTCCACCTTACCAATTACGTAACAGTATTAAATTTCCAGTTTCGAGAATAGGAAATTTAACATTGCGTCACTCTGCAATCGTTCTATCAATCTCACAGCTCGCGAGTCAATTTGAATATACAATAAAAAGATTCCAGCGTTAGTAGATCTATCATAGATAAGTTAAAGCTAGTTTTCACGTGACGAACTTGTCCAAGCAAGTTATCATTTTCACGGGTTTACAACTTCTCCTTTGCACTAAGTGAACAATACTCCTGTCCTGACCTCTGCCCTTAAAAATTGTGATTGATGCTTCAAACGAGACTTCCTCTTCGATCAATACGAGTGCTTCGGTTCTCAGCGAGGCGATTAGAATTTTGTAAGACAGTCTGACATCATCTAACTCGTTGCACGCATTAGACACGCATTTCAAAGCACCGAGACGTTGTTGGGTAACCGGAAAACTGACCGACTTAGCTGGCTAACATAAACGCTGACAAAGGCACTTAGCCGACTCCCCGTGGGTCTCGGCGATTTTGCGAGAAGCGTGTTTACGTACCAATGCTAACGATATGCCAAAGGTGCAGCCTTCAGGGAATTATAAATCGATATGATAATAGGGCACAGGGTCTGACCCCTGTCGAGGGTCTAAAAATTTATAGCAACTCCAAGTGTTACATTATTACAACAATAACATCACTATTTTTTCCCAAAATCCTAATATTAAAGATAGCTGACGACGAGCGTCAGCGTTTCCTAATCACATCTCACTTCACATTTCCACCGCGTGATTTCCACGTTCTCGTTGGAATTTCTTTTCGACTGCACAGAAAACAAAGCGTGGCGCAACGAGAAAAGGAAAACCAAGATGAATCGCGACGCGGGTGCTCGACAATAAGTGGTTTAACCACGGCTCGCGATGGGGTGAATCTCGTCAGGTGACGAGTCTGAGTTCACCGAGGGCTTAGCTCGCCGGCTGAGGGGCTCGAAATACCACGTGTCGTTGAGGAAATAAAATAGGCGTTTGAGTGCGCCACGGCGAATGGTTATTGTGTTGCAGGCTTATCGAACGTCAAGACTCCATTGAGGGGTGAATCTCGTCGGGTAGAGGGTGAAACGTACGAGCCTGGGTAAAAATAGAATTTCCTACACATGCCACGGGAAGTACGCTTTATTAACGCTTGTCGAACGCGAATAGGCTGGGATTATTTTAGCTGAGAATTACTGTGGTATCTACCGTGATCGAATAATTGAATTGCTAGTTATGTCATTTTTATAAGCCACTCGAAAAACGATTTTTCTGTCACACAATGATGGTAGAAAAGAATCTATTATATTAAAAAAGATATTATCCACACCTACGACTCTCAAATTAAAATAATTATAAACCATTCCCTGGCAAGTAAAATAATCATTAATGTGTTGGATAAAGTCCCTACGTCAGATTCTGATCACTGTTTCAATCAGCCAGCATCACTGGGATTCTATCGTAACTCTGGCATGTAGGTCGAAACCCTTCAAAGAATGAAAGGCCTCGAGGGAAAGTCCTTCGGGTACTTTCCGCCAAGTTTTCCAATTAACTCGGGTTTATTACGCGGGAAATCGAAGCCGGGGTTTCCTTTCCTCGTTCAGTTGTAAAGGCAAGAAAAGATTACACGTGGTACAGTAGCTTACCTGGGTGATGGTATGGGGCGAGGTTTATCGAGCGCCAGATCCGAGCTGAGGGGCGAATCAGGTCCGCGGACGCTGGAAGCCCTGCGCAAACAGAATTATCGTTAGTTCGATTATTATTATAAAGCCAATAACCTATTACCAGCTCTCTTACGTCTGCCTATGATATTTAGTGTCCAATAAATGCGAGTTATTTGTCATGAGAGTCGACAGTCTTTATATTACTTAATATTATAGAATAAGATAATATTTCTATTATTTAAATCGTGAGATATAATTTGGCACGACTCTAAATAATTGCATACGATCAAGAAATCGAAGCAGGGCATGGCGCGCTGATCGATTCGCGCATGCGCAGAAGGCTAAATGCTCCTACTGCGTGAACCGAGTAAAGCTGAATTTTAGAATAGACGAAAATGATATAAAAAATTGTTACACAGAGTAATACCTTATCAAAACTGATGGAGCTGGACTTCAATAATCGAATAAATGCTATAGATTTATTCTTCTTAAACTTTTTCACACTTTTTTCTTGCTGAAAATGCAGAGCGTTCGACAGAGACGCAAGTCCTATGGCGGGTTCGAAGTCGGCTGACGCCTGCGCAGTAACTCGCGCATGCGTAAAGTGGAAAGATGCGCGCGACTTTTGAAGCCATTTAAATGACAATTATAGCAAGTGAATATGGTACACTTTTACATTTATTGGAAAATAAAAAATAATTTCGATTTCTGCATATATAAACACTTTCAACGAAGAACAACTGATGGACACAAAAAAATATACCTGTTTTAATACACCAAGTGATAAATATTTCAAGAAATATGACTCTCATGGGACTTTGCTGGTAATATTTCCTCCAATAATATCTCAAAGAATATTGTAACAATTTAAATTCAATATGCACTCGATTTATCAATTCATCTCCCGCGGTAAATGCAACGCGAAAATAAAATATCCCCGATAAGCCGTAAATTACACGGTGTGCGATTCGAATTATTGGAAAATGAATATCTCCGGTAGACGGGTCAAACGATTATTCGCAGAACCTGCCTCGTGGTAGGATATTCACCCCTTCGTACCTATCGCATAATAAACGAGGTTGCTTTACAGTTTCACGCGTTAAGAAGCATCTTACAAATTCTTTTTTATCAAGACCCACCAAATTTGTCACACTTACACAAAACTCGAAAGCATTTTTATTGATCGTGCTAATGAAAACCAATTTCAAACTCATTTTCACGGGCCGCACCTCGAAGAGGATCTATTTTTGTCTCACGAAACAGGACGAAGTCGAGCATAGTTATTACGCAACCGCGATTCGATTCGCATTTCTCCCTGTATTACGATGCAATATTTATATGACATTCATGTGACGAGACGATATCGAGAAGCGCGATTTTGTGCAAGCTGACCGTAACTCAATTTATGGCGCCTGGCGAACGCGACACAAATTAATAAGTTCGACGAATAAACGCGATTGCCACGAATACATTACGCACGATCACAGAATTAATGCGCCTTTCATTTCGCGTCGGCTTCTCGATCCCTCGACCCGCGAAAACGATTGCGTGATTACGTCGATAAATACTGAGAAACATTCTCCAGTTGATCGTTTCGTACGCCACTCTCTTAATATCACGATTGTGTAACAATATTGCTTTATCTTGTTCGATGGCTGATACATTTATTTTCATTGAGAAAAAAAGAATATTAATTTGTTTCTCTTCAAAAGCCCGCGCATAATAATTTAGTAATCACATTCCTGTTCTATTGCACCCAGCCTCATTGATGAAGAGCTCCTTTTTGTCCCCGCAAGAAAGCTGCTAGCGCCGACAACAAACGCGTCTGTTCGATGCGGAAACTTTCTAATGCTGTGATTAATGTGTGGCTCGCACTTCGGGCGCAGGCTAAGAAGTTTAACCTGATTGACTGATATTCGAAGCTGCCGTTTCGCTATCTCATCCCTAATCCTCCAAAAAGTGTACTCGCCGCGGAGGGAAATTACGACGGCAATTACTCCTGCGTTTTGGTAGAGCAGCGTGGACTCTCTTAATTCGAGGACCATGATTAATGGCTATTTCACAAGCTTGACAAAGGCGCCTTCTGGAAAACACCTCGTGGTCACAAAAATCGTGAACCCCGTGACCATGATGGACATTGCCAATTTAAGTAGATAAATATTCTTTTATTTCTATCAATGTTTAATTTAATTTTCAGTGAAGCAAATAAGGAAAATAAAAGATATCTGTGAAGAGTAATTAAGAATACGATTCCACCCGATTCCAAGTTCCTGGATACCGTTACTTTCGTGATTAATATCCTGGGACAAGTAAATATATTTCAACGGAACTGAAGAGGAATAGCTCTCGAAGTGGATTTCCTGTCAGGAAACGTGTAATTACTAGGTTGCAGCTAATTAATAATAATCATCCACGGGTCAGTCTCAGTGATAAAGCCTGTACATTATCGCAAGCTCCAGCCAAAGCAGACGATCGTAATTACGTCTCCCTTTAGAAGTGGCGATCTAGCTACGCAACGTTAACACGTATTTATCTCAATTAAAATGCCAGCTTGTTCGGAAAACGTCTACGATCACTTGTACACTGAACGATCTGTCATTAATCAATTAAAGAGTCGGAAAGGATGTTTGCAATTAGACCACGGACACTGTTCGACTGATTTTACGGATACGGGGAAACCCGTTTCCCTTGGATGACGAATTACTTGCATCTATATTCCTTTAGTAATTGAATAGCCAGAAACTGGAGTAGATAATTTAATGATAGCGTAACTGATGCTAACAGATCTTGGTATTTTAATCTGGAGTTGTTTTCCGGTTGTAATAGATATTCTAATTTATGTTATTTAAATATTTGAGGAATTAGAAATTCCTTGAACCTTCATCAAATTAAAAATGATCTAAAATTGTATGGAATTTAAAAATATAAAACTTGAATGTACATTTAAATATTTCAAAATTTAGGAATATAATCGTTTGAATACTTTTTAGCATGGACAACACTGTTGATAGTAAGAAAATACTGTCGAAAAATATTTGACCAATCCACCTCGAATTAACCAAAAATAGAGATCTAGAGAATGAAAATTCTTTTTCCTTGGTATATTCACACGACATCATTATCTGAGCGGTGTTTTTCAAAGTAGCCACGAGAGATTTTCATAGGGATTTTATTTCACAACGAGCGAGGTACGCAAAAGCTGGAAAAGAAATAAAAAGTGGATCGATTTCCCGTGTAGCGGAGAGTTGGACATGAATTTTCATGGTACACGTTTCACGAGAGAGACTTTTCATTAATTTAACAATACGAAAGAGAGAGAGAGAGATATTGTGAATATTTTGCGAAAAAGTATACCATCACATCCCACTGATATTATAACAAACAATTATTTTGCATAACAATTTTTCATACAATTTATTTTTGTAATAGATACCAGAAGCTGAAATAAAACCTTGGAAATTATTCCAATATTTGATAGCTGCATTCAATTGTGATTTTTAATTTCGAAAAAGCTTACGGCTTACAGAGTAACCTCGACAGATGACATTCAGTTTCAAAGCATTGAATATTTCTACTCACTAAAAAAACTATAAACCAATCGGATTTCGTTAAAAGACCGTATAAATTTCCGAAAATATTATTTGCTGCAGATTTGTTTATTTTAAGCGTTTACTTAGCCATCAATGGAACACGCTCGTGGAATGTAAAAACACCGCTCCAAAGCAGTAATATTGGATGTAGGCAGATGTTAGTTTCGCACGCACAGTGCTTCAGCATGCATCGAATTTGCAGTGTAAATAAACCAGCGAGTCACACAGAGTGTCAGCCGATAAATTGAATCTCGTATTCTTAGTTTTCATAGAGTACTGAATGAAAAAAGGAAAAAAGGAGAAAAAAAAACAGAAAAAGTACAATTAGATCCACGTATTATCTGTCTTTTGAACTTTTCAATTTCCACTCCGGCTGAGATCCCACAATTTGCACATCGGCGAACGATCGCTCGCGATTGATTCGCGGGAGAAAGAATCGAGCAGAAAAAAGGGAGCAGACTGCTCCGAGTATCCTTTTACAGGAGCGACTGACAGACTGCCTGAAGCATTTTCATCAGACGTATCCTTTCCACCTCTTTTAATATTCCCCCAGCGCGATCAAATGTGAAGGCTGTTAAAGTCGCTTTAATTAAAATCGACAGAAAGGTTCAAACGTTATAAACTTACGCTCCGATGGACTTTATCATTTCCTGTTTATTAAATACGCGACGCTGACGGAAGTCTGTATCTGAAATCTTCGAAACGAACGTGACTGTTATCACTGAACTGCCCATGGGCGCTTGTCGTAAATATCGAAATAATTTAACGAAGGTTATGACGAGAGTGAATAATGGATTGGACAATTTCCAATGGAACAGTCAGTTTGTATTTTCATTAAAATGGAATATAGAAAGTTTGTAGGTAAAATGGGATCAAATTTAAGCACTATACATTCTACAAATCCCTTCTCCTTAATCCAAATCTAAAAATTCTACAAAAAATCCACATTTATTGCATTCAATGAATTAATAAACTAACATTCTAAGATCTCTAGCCTCTATTAACTTATAGTAAGCAACAAACTTGACTAAAAAATTCAATGAAAAAGTGTTCCTAACGAAACAATAGCGTCAAGAGAGGTTCATATCGAAAAATTGCGTACTCTACTCTTACTCACTCGCGAGACAGAGCAGAGAAAAGGCACAGGCCAGAGAAGGATGAAGGAAAGAAACAAGCAACACCCTTTGTAAAGGGGAGTAGAAACCAGGGGACGTTTTAACGCGTCGTGAGCTTTATCGCGCAATCCATTCGTCGTCCCATGAAGTATTTGCCTTTCCCCACTAGCGACGAGCTACGTCGTTCCTCCCAGCAAGCCTAGACGACGTTGAATTCTCACAAAACGTACATTAGCGGCAAGAATCCGCGTTGCTGCCAGAGAACTCTCTACCCAGACCGTCGTCGCCCTTTGTGACGGAGTTCAGCTTCCGCGACGTCTTCTGGGACTGATTTAATAAGCTGGCTGATGGAAAGAAGCCGAACCGCAAAGTTTGTCAACGTTTCGCCTTTGAACGACGTCTGCTTAGACGGGAAAGAGATTGAAGATTCCTGGGTCTGGTAATATATTGGAAAGTCTGAATGTCTGAAGAACTCAAGCAAGGGATTTTGAAATCGATGGAAATTTGAAACACGGTAGAGACCGAAATGAATGAATCTTGTCTCCTTCGTCAAGCAAGAATGTAGAAGAAAATTGTAATGAGAACTCTGGCAACTCTGAGTTACCCTAACCCTTTCCAGTTTATTTTAAAGTATATTGAAGCTTCATCTACTTCAAAAGATATATCAGACTTCACTCAGAACTCTCTTAAGTTTAACCTCCCCTGCTCATCTAATTTTATAATTTTATCGAAGCTCCTTCAAAGTTCCGATAAATATGCAAATTAGTGCCAAAAGCTAGGGGTATTGCTAGCAATCTACAGTACTTGTTACAGAACGTAGGTAAGTTAAATCTTACTATAATTCTGCGACGAGCATGGAAGCACCTCGCGGAAGAAACTTCGTGGATATTTCCCATTAGAAAGTTGGTTTGTTGAAATTTCCCAAGTTCAACAGACCGTGCAGGATATCTTAATATTATGCCAAAAATTTCTGGCCTCCGCCCTTAGGAGCGGAGGCATTTCAGCAGGGAAAACAGATCCCGTTGACAGGAATACGGGAACCTCGTCAACTGAAGCAACAACTGACACGCAACTTGCCAAGGGAAATAAACTGGCGGCGCTCCACCCTCGCGAACCGACGGATAAATTTCACCGTTTCCGTAATTCCTTCCAGTTGATAGTGACGCAATGATCGTTACGCAAGCACCACGCGAACAATATACATCCTGATTCTGTTCTTGGTTCCGCGTGGATAAATAACTGCGGTCAAAAATAATACCGCGGCTGGTTCGTAGATAATTTGTTCCTAACTTTAGCAGAGAATGAAAGTCCATCAAGAGAAGAAATGAAATACTCTGGAATTCTTACTGAGTATAAAAGCGTGAAATACTGCTTTCTTATATTTTAATCTCTATTTTGAATTTTGAATTTTTATTTCTCAAACGAAAGCAAATTTAAACAGGAGTGACAAACACTCGCTTAGCAGTTTTGTACTTGACACGATGTTATTAACACATCAAAACAGGTCTGGAGATTATGCATCAGAAGCAATTTCCGGCCAAACACACTCGAGGCTCGTTTGGTGTTAGAAAACCGAGCGTATTAATCTCTCCATCTTTAACTGGTCAGACACGAACGACGAATCGTAATTCACGAGGCTGCAGAGAGTGCATAGGTTTGCCTACCTCGCCGGGGAACAGGAGTGGTCTGCCTTTATGTCCGTCAGGGGTTCAGCTAGCGAAACGAGGATACTTCTAATGCGTGGGAGGACCTGGTGTACAGAGAATTACCATCCGCTGTAAGAGGGATGAAAATGGAGCTATGTTTATCCGCCGTGTACTGTCCACTTTAGTGGAGCTATTAGTGGTGGCTTTAATGCTACCTTCCGCTGAGTTTATTATTCGCGAGATGAGGAAATTCGACAAGGCAAACTCTCGTCAAATCGAGTGTCAAGAAGGATAATTCCCTGCAGGCTGTCTCTCGCGCTAGAGGAAAGCTCGACGGCGACGCGAAGTGGAAGCTGTGGTTCTTTGAGGAGAATATCGTGTTACATCACGAGGACGAGATCTGAAGCTGCTAATGCACCAGCATCTGACACCGACATCGTTCGAGGAATATGCATCGAGGGTGTACCGTTACCGGTCGCGCCGCTTCGCTGTCGCGAATTATGCAATGCGAAATGAACGGGAAAAGGCGCTTTATCTTTTTCCTTTGTTAATTAAATCGCGTTCTCTCGTGTTACACGCTGCTCGACTCCTGCGCAGGCACAAAGTACTCGAGGGAATTAAATTGTTTCTGGATTTTTCAGCAGACTGACGCGTACCGTAATATTCCTCGACGACCGCCTAAACCTTCGGCTAACCTTTGCTTCCAATTAAATTTAGATTCAAGGTGGTGGCTACCTTATTCCTCTTGGAAAGTGTGGGATCTTAGTCGGATCAAGATGTTAGTTAACCCTTTGGCTACGCTTCCAAGAGATTCAATGCTTTTTACTGGATCTAAATATCTAAATTTATGACTGTTAAAAGTATTGAAAACTTGAAGGTCTAGAGATTTGAATATTTAAAAGTTTGAAAGTTTGAAAATCTGAAAATTTGAAAATGTTCGCCTTTACCTCATTCACGGCTCAAGAAACTAGCCATCACACAAAATTCATAACTTTTTTATTCAACCCACTCTACAGTACCATCATCTTCCAAGCATTTTTTTCCTCAAGCGATATTTTTATTTCTCTCTGGTCTCATCAAAGAGTTCCGCTACCAAGGGTTTAAGTTACACTCGGGCGAATCCTGACTGCGAAATAATTCGCCTTCTTGGTGGCCAGTCTTTCTTCGAGATATGATTTTTGGCCATGGAAACGTTCTCATTGCATTTTTTACGACCTCCCATGGAGACAACCAACACCCGACAAATTACGTTTCGCGAAGACTAGAATAAGATCTTCATTCCGTCGTTTTCTTGGATTTCACTTCGTATCGCGTTACCCAAATAAACCTTCTTTTAGAAGGGAAGTTTCTTGAAAATTTTCCTCCCCCTTCTGCCACGTAATAGCGTGTTCGCTAGGAATTTACTATCTTGTTGCTTCAGTAATATTTACTCTTAAGAATAACTCGTGTCAGTCATACTTTTTATACCCTCTTTTCAAATTAATATTTTTTTCAAAATCTCCTAATTTTTGTTCTCAAAATATTTATACTCACAATGACACTATTTCCTACAAAGGCAGAAGCAGAGAACTCAACAGTCAGCTTCACTCTCTTACCTGAAACAAAAAGATAAGTAACTCGTTAGAAATCATTGCAGGTTACGTAATGAATTACATGAGAAGTGAACATCAGCGATCACTTTACATCGAGAAGAAACGCCCAAGAATCTTTGCTGCAACTTTCATTTGCAGCTTCGTCTCTACACACATTTCACGCTTATTCCAATCTCTCTTCGAAACGTAACACCGTCTTATACTGCGGTAAAGCTTTATATTTCAGCTTCCCACCAAGTGTAACATTGAGGCACCGTGAAAAATAAAATCGTTGCAGATGTTCAACGACTTCGTAAATCCCACCAAGAAACTCTCTCTGCCCGCCGTGGAGCTTCCACCCAGCTTTTTATCCTGCTACCTTCAGAAAAAAGAAAAAGAATAAAAAGAGAGAACGTAACAGCAAACCCGACTGCATCTTTCACCGAAGAATGATACAGTCTGTTGCTCTCAGACTCCACTGTATTATACAACATGATTTAAAAAAGAGATAAAAGACAGAGTCATGAAACAAAGTCCAGCTTATGGAGATTTGAATATTCACTCGACAGAAGGAGTACAGACGAGATTTATGATCGCAGTAATTGTGAACTATATTTTTTACTATTGAACTAGAATCCTCTAATCTTCTTTTTATGGAGTCACATAAAACTGTACTCGGATGTGACAAACTATTTTCTCGTTTTAGGTACTTCGTTTCTAGAATAGTAATCTCTTTGACCTGCTTCTTATCCAGACTAATTGTCGAAGTTTCCCATTCAATTGTCCCAGATGCTCAGCCAGCAAATCCTCTTTTTTAGCTCCCTCTGTACCACTTTACCCTCTCCCATACAAGCCGCCTTAACAGACCACTAAAAGTCCCGAGGAGCACCAGCAATATTTCCTCGCTATCTCGCGATGCCATTTTCGTTCAGCTCGTACGAACACCGACAGAAGTTTACAGCCAGCCCACGAGAGCACCGTTACACGGTGCCACGCTTAAAATGAAACACAACTACCCCGATACGCGCGTAAAATGTCGCAGATTAATATTGCTCAGTCGCCTATGCTCGCGCGAACCCCGACAGGACTCTGAGCTGTCGCCAGCTTTAATGATAATACCAACGACAACCTCCCCGCGAATATCAAGCGTTTATTGCTGTCCAGTAGCTCTACGCCCGCTTTACAGCGTCGTTCATCCTCGAAGGGGCGCAGCCGAGTATTAATTTGACCGAGAAATTGCGTGAATGGTCCAATTCGTGCTGGATTCATAGTGACGCGAGATTATGAGGTCAAAGGGGTATCCTAGGAATGTGGGGGAAATGATCACTATTGGAGGGTGCCGTCAAATGTATCTTGCTGGTTGCTTCCTGTTAGTTTTTTAGGAGAATAGTAGTTTACAAGTTAGCAGCTGATGGGGTAAATCCACCAGTTTCATGAAAGGTCAATGAATGACTGAAATAGTTATCGCGTTTCCTGGAGGTAAGATAATTTTCTTCATGCATTCTTATTCGCATTCCTAATGAGGCTGAAATGAGGGACCAGCAGCAGTTGACCTCAGAAACGTGCACCTGCTATAAAACAGTCGACGGTGGGTCGTGAGCCTATTACCGAGTACACTGTAGGTATATTATTAGTATAATTGCGGTAGGTGTCAATAATGTAATGATAATGCAACGTGTAACTCTATACCACCTGAAACCGGTATCTAGCGGTCAACGCTTGTGAGTCGAAGAGAATTCAGGGTAGTTGGCAAAGTGAAAACCTTCAAACGCAGTACTTCAGGTGCTCAGAAAATACAAAATTTGGTCTCCTTCGCTAGACAACTTCCAGCACACCATACGTAGAACTTAATAAAATTCCCATAAAATAAAAAATGATTATAATGACTAGGACGGAAGAAAGACGACCAATGAAATCGCAATCAGTAGCAATTTACAAAGTTACCGCGGAGAGAGCATGACCAAGTTGGTCAGACTTAACGAGAGCCCCCAATCGCAACATGGCAGCAATGGCTTATTAAAGTAACACTTCTTGAACGGGGCATAAAATGCCACGAACGTCGTAAATCTCCTCGATAGGCGACGAGGGGAACGAGAGCGACACGGGCCGTGGAAAAACCATCAAACAACGACCGTGGCGGTTCCCATTACTAACGAACGTAAAAGCCTGAGACGCGGTGGCTCGCGCGAGTATTCGCTTTGAGTTCAGTGGCCACGACACCGTTTTAAAGGGCCGCAGGAATACCGAGCCGTATGATTCTAAGTGGTTCGTAATAGACTTTCGGGAAACAGGCGCTTTTAGAATTTCACCGAGGACGGTGATTCACCCTTTCCCACGTGAGAATGCGACGGAAGCAGCGGAAGGCGAGGAGAAAGAAGGGGGTCAAGCGAGATTTCGGCCGCGATTCCGTATGCGCGCAGCTGTCGCCGCCTTGCTCCTGGGCCTGACAGCAATTTTGGTAATTGCTTGAGTTCAGTGTGCGTGAGATGGCAAGAGCCGCTGTTCGATACTCGTCGCGATGTTGAAGACCGATCGATGGAGCTAAGATCGAAGCACTGATGAAAATTGAGGTTGTAGATCAAACGTGAGAGGAAATGAATTAATTCTGACATGTTTTAAATATCAAGGTTACTCTAGATTAATTGCAAATTCATTCGCTGCGAATGTTAACAGAGAAGAGTAGATTCGACATGCAGAATTCCACGGGCTTTAACAGGGTGAACTTAATTTGAGGCTGCGGGTCGACTCCCTCCAAAGTATGCAACCGATTGAATAACAAACAATACCGACGTATGGCACGGTATTTGTTTGGAATGCAAGCTTGAAGCGCGCGGCGAGCGCGCGACATTCGCATTCGAAACAAATGCCATACCACTGATTCATCCAATGCCAACTGCCGATAGCGGTTCGCATTAAAGAGCTCCTCATCCCGGACCCCTGCATCTTATTTGCACAGCATACGGAATTAATTTCGATGAATTGAGACTCGACGTTTCTGCTTGCATTATGCACTATGCAGATCGCTGGAGTACCGTTTTGTAATCACTACTAATCAATATGTTAATAAATTGTGCATGTGAAATTCAAAGGGAGTAGAATATTTTCTTTCCTGTTTCCCATTCATTCCCAGCATTCAAATTTGCGCTAAATGTGTCTGTCTTGAAACTTATTCTACTGTCGATATGGATTAGTCAAGTCAGTAGAGTAAGTCCCAGGTCAGACACAGCAAAATCAGTAGAATAAGCTCTAGAGCAGACACCTTGTAAAGGATTCTGAAACACTCCTGTTATCGAAGAGTCTGACTAAATACGAATACATTCTACTCAAAAGTGTTCTAAATCCTTTGGAGCTTGAAATTGAACACCATGCATCATTTTATCTAATTTTATCCCTATCGCTAATGCGTGGATCGAACGCTAATTGTCAGGATACCTCGAATACTTGCCAAAGTGAGTACTCCCGCGCCACCAACCGACTTCCTAGTTCCCCAAGGAATGCTGACGCGCGTTTAGCGAGCGCGTTGTTTCGCGGAGGACTTCCAGGTCGTTTCGGACGCGCCACGGAAGATCAAAGTCAGCCGTGCTAGATATTTCATCCTGAAAGTCTGAGCGGCTGCCAAGAGCTCCAAATGCGTCCGTCCGAGGATTTGCGAGCGGAAGTGAGCAGCGGCGAGGGAGGAAAAAAGAGACGGGAGCAGAATGCTGCCGCAGCGTCGCGTAAACAGACGCGCCCTTCGAACTCTGCTTCCTACACTGCGTTTTGCCGCACTGACGCGGAGTAACATCAATCTTATGCATCTGGCCGAACTTTCTCTGAATCGAAAAAATGTTTCTATTCAGAAATATTGATTCAGGATTACCTTCCAAACTTTCATATATATACCTGAGAATTCTGGATGCAGAATACTCGAACAATAGCATAGTGTATGAAAGTAGAACCACTGAAGAATGTAGACCAGTGGAACCAGTACAAGAACAAGTGAAATTACTGACCCTTAAAAATCAGCGGAACAACAGATGCAACTGGCAGAAAGCAACCAAGAAATCCCACTACAGATTACCAGAGTAATTGCAATCTGATTGCAATCAGTTTCCCTAGATTTCATTTCCACAAGTGGAAGATGAATCGCAGCCTCAAAGATTTCCTTTACTCGACACTCGATCCATCCTCGTTCACAGAGGTTCGAGGAAGGTCGAGGTATCGTAGAGCGGAAGGGAATGGGAATAAAAGCGCGAGGACCGATAGGGATGCTTTATCCCTGAAGAACCGCTTCCCACGGAGGGCACCTGCGCGCCTATTTCTGTTCAGCGATGTCACTGGGCCCGTGGCTGTTCACGCGCCGTTGAAACGGCGTTATATTTACCGCTTCCTCGTACTCGAGACGTTCCGCAACTACTCCTCGTTCTGGGTCAAAAGTCTCAGTGGCCGAGGAGGAGGTGCAAGGGGGAGCCAACGCGAAACAAGTGGCTCGCGAGAGCAGAAGTGGACTCCGTGTCACACTGAGGCTCTCCGCTCTCGCGCGCACTCCAAATCGGAACCTTTGAACCCTGCCGCCAGAGCAATCGACTTGACGCCTCGATCGCTTAAGGTGGATTTACGCCTTGGACGGATGGCGAGCGAATGGGACCCAGGGGCGAATTAGTGGTGGGTATATGCTGGCAGGCCAGTGAATGCATTCCAGATGCGCTGAGCATTGGCGGTGCAGGAATATCAGTAACGTGAGTATAGAAGAATTTCAAGGATTTAATCTTTGCACTTAATCTCTCAAGAGATTTCTTCTCAAGGAGAAGAGATGCTTCTTCTTGGTCCATGTGACTGGTCTATGAGATCTTTCTTTAAGAGTTTCTTGGTCTATGAGATTCTTCTTTTTGGTCTGTGTAAAGTTGAAGAGGAGTGATCGAACTCCTTTTAATATCTATATTATTAGAAATCGTTTCCGTCTTACCAAGTGTGTCCTTTCGAACACAGCAAATCGCTTAGCGATGCAACTAGCAAAGATCTGTGGATCCCCCATCAGAAAAAAAAAGGCGAACGAAGGAGGCGATGCAGTGAAACGAGAAGTCGTATAATGTCACGAAGAAGAGCGGAACGCTTGAGAAAACACTCGTACACGAGCGATAACTACTTCCGCCGGACACGCCACTCACGAATTCTCGTTTCTCGCCGTGGCTTCCCTTCGTGACTTTCGATTTTATTCCCTCTCGATCTCCCGAGATTCAATCGTGATTCGACGCCGCTGAGTCGGCGAACTAATCTCCGAGTCGCGGCTTATCGCGGTGTTACCTCGAAATGAAATTTCCAAAATGACGAACGACCTGGTACAAATCTTCCCTGGAGGATGACTCGTTCTCCTCCATCTTTCTCTGAGCTAGGCGAGCGCCAACAATAGAGGAAACTGATAAAACTCGATGATTAGGAATTACGAAAGTCAGCGAAAAACTCGCCAGTGCTACTGGCCTACGCGAAATTATTTCAATGATTTTATTTGAGAAAATGCGACACAATGGAACAGGGGCTCATGTAAATCCGTATTTGCGGGAACAGGAACTGGTTCTATAGAGACCATCCATCGGTCTCCCTGTCGGTGTCGCGCGAAATTACGCAAGCGACGTCGTTCTGAATGATCTACGAGGGGTCGACCGTCGTATATCGGCCACGTTACGAGCGCAACTTTAGAAGCAACCTTTCGCAAGCTGGTTGCCATTCAAATTGCTCATAAATACAATTAACCTTTATACTCGTAGCTCTTCCTTTTCGTCTGTTCTCTGGATAGAACGCTTCTTCTCCAGAGGATGCTTTGCAATTCATTACTTCAAGGGTCTCGATGGAGGATCATTGCGACTCTCACTAAATTTGTCACACTTGAAAGGTTTCAATTATTCTTTTGCAACAGAGCCTTATGTATCATCTGTCTTCAAAGCATCTAAGACAATTGTCAGAGAGAATAAAGTTCCTTCAGTATTAATTTTCTTTGAAATACTTATCTGCTGCAGAGATTATTTTAGTAAGACTTCAGCTGCCAGGGTCATGAAGATCAGAATCGAGAGAATTATTCGTCGTTTATTGAATTATATAATGGAAACTGCAGGAAAGCTCTGCATCCAAGGCACAAGCTAAGCTCTCGCGGAGGGTCGAGAGGCTCCAGCTACGAAGCACACGCATACATCAGCGGATAATTATTACCGCGGTGCGACTCGGTAACTTACAAATTACAATGGCGAGTCGGCGGTCGAGCCAAGTGAATGGCTGCTATATCGCGTTTCAGATTATGTAAATAATCGTCCGCGGTAGGGGAAATTAAAGAGGCGCACGTATCGCGGCAACAATAACCGTCGCGTGCGTTCCCTCTTTTTAATAACAATTGCGACTGTTTGCAGTCTTGCATCGATAATAGATTCCCCTTTCGCGACACACTTTGAGGAAATCGACAGATTGAGTAACATACTTTGACCTAAAAACAGAGAGAAAAATTGAGAATGTCATCCCTCGTTAACTGACCACTCTGAAATACTAAATAGTTCAGAGGATAATAATTAATTCCTGGTGAAGCATTTTCTCACGTAATGTGAACACGCTGCAATTTGTATCCAAGCAGTTCTGGTTCTGGAACTAGAAATACAGCTTCTCGAATGAAGCGTAACAATGAGACAACTTTGGACCTCCAACGAGATCACGTTATTTCTACGACGTTTATGGCTGCTTTGCGAACACGTACGTCCAAGTTAAATATAATCCTCGCCCTAGCAAACGGGACTTTGGGTACGTAGTTCGTACATTGCAAGACTATCGTCGTGGGAGGTGCGACATGAAAAGTCGGAATTCTTCGCCATCTACTTTGCACTACTTCCAAACACTTAACTATTCTGTTTAATACCACATCTAGGAAAAATCAGGAGAAGCAGAAAAAACTTCTAATAACTCTCAACAATTTAGTTGATGGACATTTTTTTATTCTTCACCGCAGAAACTTTCGCTCCACTCCTATGAATATTGCACTCCCATGAAACAGTGTTTGGAGTAACTCGGACAAGCCCCTGCATCTTGCAGCTTTCATCGTTGCAATAAAAGTTTCCCTGCATCGCCGTCGACCACACCGCGCAAAAAGACGCAGACAAATTGTTTTATTCGACAGTTACTTTCGTTAAATTCTGTTTCTTCGCGCCTCGTAAAAGTGAACGGCCGACGTTTCACGAGCTAGAAACTTCTCGACCAAGTTTCATCTCCCTTGGATGCATCAACTATTCTATTGCGCTGATTCGACCACCAACGACTCCTCTTGCTCGAGCCCCGGTGCTAACGCAGAGTTTTAACTCAACTGGGAACTTCAATCTCGCGAACTAATTCTTATTCATGATGGGGATTGAAAAAGTCGGTCGATGTAAAGTTGGCACACGTAAGCTGTGTTGTTCCAGGGGATTTTTGATGCACAAACTTTCCTGTGGGTGGTTGGAGGACGCGTTCATTATTTCATTCCTGTGGGATTTTTTACAATCAGTGACTTGCAACTCCTTCCAAATTCCTATACAGACAGAAACTAAAGCTCAGGTTTCCCTATTACATAACTCTCTGAGTTTTCAAGTGGCCAGTAAAATCTGTTTTAGGAGGACTCTGGCAGTATGACGCGAAAATTTCGCGAGAAATGGGTCGCCCTATAATTATCACAGTGGAAAGACGCAAGTGACCACCACATTCTTCCTTGTTCCGGAAAGTTTATTTCGGATCCGGTTGATGCTCGCGCCGCGGAATGTAATTACCAGCTGAATCATATGCTAGTCCCTACTGTAGCTTCAGCGAATCCAGCCGAGGTGGTTGAGTTAGCTCTCGCGGCGGCCGCCGTGAGTCATTGCATCGTTGACAGAGTCTACTTTGTGCGCAAACGTCGGTACAAAATAGCCTTTCAGAGCGCCGTAAGAAATGTCTGATCTTCCGTTTTCTTTATTAATAGATGCTGTCCGGGTTTATTAATAGCCCCGTCGCCTATGATCGATCTCGTGTGTTATTTTAGCGACGTATTAAATGCGATCGCGAGAACGCTGAATCCATCAAAGGATAATGAAACGGCGCTGCAGGTAATGAAGACGGATCAACTGCTATCGTTGCATCTACTAATTTAACTCTCCGATGGTTTCACTTATCCGAACGTTTAGAGGATGCAAACTATCGTCTTTGATTGAGCACATCAATGACTCTGTAAATCATAACACAGTGGTTATTAAAGGATTGAGAGAACTTGAAGATATTTTCAGCTACAGATAGTTCAAAGTCTGGACTTAGGTACTTTGTCGTTTCTATTAATTCGAGGTCCACAGCAAATATGCCCAACATTCGTCTCAGTCCTCGGGCAAGACTAAGTATCACTGTGTTCGACTCCGTGTTTGTCCTCCGTGCATTTCGCTAGATGGAATGAAACGTTACCCGCTGATTAATTGCTTCCCCGCCAAAGTCACGAGAACGAATTCCGCATAGACAAGAAGCAAGTGTTTACAGTGTCCACTGAGCGATGCTTAGTCAACGATCAGCTTTGATCTTGCGCTAAGGTGAAACAGACCGATGTTCATCTCGTGTAGGATGGTTTTGTTCATGCTCTTGCTGCGTCTACATCTCCACACGCGTGTAGGTATCTTCTATAGCGACCCAGGATTTCAATATTCGTCTTCTATTCACATGCTTCGTGAGCTTGCAAGATGTTTCCTTTCGCGAAACGCTTTGCATACTACTTCCTGGCTCGAGGCTTTCAATATTTATTCGCTAATGGATATAAGGATTTCGTAGAAATAAGAAACTGACATGGGTAAAAAGAAAGAAGAATATAAAAATTGAGCTTTAACTTTCCGATTCAATTAGAGAAGACTACTGTGGCTGAATCTACGTTTAAAAATTGCCTAATGTAAACTTATTTGAGGGAAACCGAAAGCTAAATAATTGCTCACGAAGTAGACCCCTCGAGTCTCCACTCGCTCGTAAATCCTAGAACTGACGCGTATCCTCGCGGGTTTCCTTCGAAAAGCCTCGAACCTGCTCGCGTACAAGCAGCTGTGCGAGCACATGTGCAACAAGACGATATATCTCTTTATACGTTCCAGAGGCTCCCAGACAGCGGCACGAGGGGAGGAAGAACGACCGAAGCGTTATCGCGTGATTACGACCGCTAGACGCGTGAATTTACGTCGTCGTGCGCGATGCTCCGCGCGCTTCCTGCCATGGAAGCGTTTCGAATCGCGCGTCTGCCTAGTTTCCGGTACCCGAGCGTTTCCGCGTTCACCGAGCGCGCCTCGCCCCAAGGAACATCCGAACGCTGTGAAAGTCGGATTGAATTAAACGGTCAGCGAAGGAGTAACTTGTAACGCCGAGGCTAATGCTAACGTATGGCGAACGAGGTGTGGGTGGAGAGATACACGGAGCTTCGGGACCTTTTATCTAATTTTATTTTAGGTTGCATGGTGAGGTTGATGGAACGTCGATTAGTATTATCTCGCGGGAATGGATTGGATGTGTGGATGGTCTGATTGACGGTTTATCAATTGAATAGCTGAGATAAGTGTTTAGTAAAAGTAGCGATGCGTATTTCAGGTAGGTCTTGAGTGAGAATATTTTACCTATAGGGCATAGAAAAAGCTGTGCATTGGTGAACTAGGAGACTATATTGAAAAACGTAGTCGAAAAATTGTGGAAAAGAATTGTCGAAGAGATAAGTACAGATCTACAGACTTAGCTTGACTCACCTATCTTAGGCAATTTTAACTATATATGTACTGTGGTCCACGAGCTAATAATGAATGAGAAGAACCAAAATTTCTGACAGCACAGCTACTAAATCGACCTTCTCTGACTCGATGGGAGAAATCGTAGCAGCAAGATCTGTCCAAGCTAGTGAAGAATACCTCGCGTGGGAGGAGGTACCGTTTCTCCTATGATCGCCAGGGTTTTCACAATCCGGAACAAACACGCTGGATCTAGGCTCGCCTAGGAGCGGGCACCAAAATTTATCGAACACTGTCCACGAGGCGCGGGACACGAGGTATACACTCGTAGGACATTATAGATGCGTGAGAGAGCCGGGACCGCGTGGGTGAGCTCCCACGCATCCGCTAGATTCATTTGAATATTTATCCATCCGAGGATCAGACGCGTCGTGCTCACCGATCAGAGAACTCACCGAAAGTGGAGCGTGTGCGATTGATAGCGCGAGAATTGAGTCACCGATAAACTTCGATTCAATTCGGGCAACTTCTTCAAGAAGCTGAGAAGTGCTCCAAGGAGCAACGAGCCGAGAAAAAGTTCTGGGGCCACGAGTTGCAATTACTTGAGCGGTTCAAAAGCTGGAGGAAAGTTGAACGAGGAGATTTCCTTCCTGTGTGACTTTAGAAAGTAATTTCTGTTATTTTATGGAAGTCAAAAGTTTTGGAAAAGAGTTCAAACGTAGAAGAAATTAAAATTCTAGATACCTGATGCTGAATTACTTTTCAACCGAATGGCGTAAAGTCTGAGGAACAGAATTTCTGTGAAATATCCAGTGGTTATTTTCTAGACAAATTCTTTGACAGTTCCGCAATTGTTCCGTCGGTGAACTACTTATTTTGGAAAAATTGGGCTGTTATCTGCAGATCCGAAATGAGATATGTCTCCCACTTCGCAAGGATTTCCCAGGAAAGTTGTCTCAAATGGAAAACGTAGGAGGAACCTACGTCCTGCCCGTAGGAAAAATATCGCTACTTCGAAGAACTGGTTCCTCCGAAAGGCTTCTCGCTTGAAAATTCGGACACGTACGTGGCCAATCAAATATCGAGTCGCGCGTAAATCGCGACGATACGACATAAAATAAAGACAGGAATCGTGAAAGCGAACGACATTTTTCCCTGAACGAAATCGAGACACGCTTTCACGAGTCACTGTCTCTCGATTTCTTTGATCTATCTCGGCAAATATCATTCGCCGCGGAACAGAAACAAAAACGAGAGGAAAACGGAAAAACATTTCACGTAAACGATATTCTCTTTCGTCTGATTCGAAGTGGCTCGTATCAAAATTTAACGCTTTATACGTAACAGTCTCACTGTAAATCTTCATTTCGCGTCTCATTACGTGCTCAAGTATCCAATGTAAAAGGAATTTTAATTAAAAACTCGTTTGCGATGAAGAAGAAATGTAACCGATGAAATGGACCCGAGGTATAACTGATAAATAAAACCTTGATATTATTGGTATCTGTCTGACATGAACAGACTTCGTTGTAATTTGTAATCATTGAAAAGAATGTTGATTCAGGAAGCAAAATGTATGAGTATCAAATATGTATCTTGATGGGTTCAACTTTATTCACAAGTCATTTATAATTTGTTCTGGCTGTCTTTAAGAGTGGATGTTTAATTCTTCCCTGGAGAAATCGAGGATTAAATTACATTAAAGTATTTCCCTACTATATTTTTTCCCCAAGGAACGTTTTTATAAACGATTATCAATTAATTCTACTTCACGTTAACGAGAACAATTGCATATCTTTTCGATAATAATTTCAGGAAAAAAGAATAGCTATTGTTTGATTGTGAACGAGCAGCATATACTGGAAGGTAATGGGCAACTTAATCTGGTTCCCAAACGACTTGGCAAGTTACGAAGTCAATTAAAGGAAGACAATATCTTTCACGAGTCGGTGCACCTTTGTACACTGTCTGCTTGGACAATCACTTAAACGCTGGGGCGTAAAATATGACCAACGATATGTGTGTTACTTTCACGGTGTTCGAAATGCGAGATGCGAAGCACGCTCGTAAAGAGACGCGTTAATTAACCGTGGTCTTCTGTAAATTGTCAACCAGAATCAGTCGAGCACGATATCCTCTTGCGATTTCTCTTTCGTTACTGTGCTGTAAACCATAATTTTACACACTTCCGCTGGTGTAACTTCATATCTTTATACTTCAAGGTACCAGCCATCTTTCTGGTCTCTGGTCTCCTCTTGCAGGTTTGATCGAACTTCCTCCTCAAAGGAAGTTTTCAGGAAACTTTCTTCCAGTTACAGTGTTTCTCAAACTGGACAAATATCTTATTTGTCCAGAGAAAACGCAGTGAGAAAAACTGCGTCTCTTTAGAATTCAGCTCGAGCCTGAGAAATATGCTTTTTTGTTTATTCGCTCTATAAATGTTCAAAGTTTCATCAAAGTCAGCAGGTGTTCTTTAGGAGAAATATTGCTAAAGTTTCTCCAGGAAACAGTGGCGATATTGAACTTCAAAAACTTTTCCTCTAACGTTGGATTTTTGTATGCCAATGCAAAATCTGAAATAGAATATTATTTTCTCTAATAATAGTGACGCAATGCTTGAGCGTTTATTTAGGAAACTGGTGCAGTATAATTAACGCTGAACCAGCACAGAAGTCATAAAGTTTTACAATACGCCCCATTGCTCAAACTTTGCCTGTGTGCCAGAAAGTTTCAGCATGTAACGTGTGATCACTAACTCGTAAATTTCGCGAGACAAGCTGTATCGCAGGGTAAATTTGCGAAGGATTTTCTGTAGTCTACTTTGTAGAAAACCGTGAATGCTTTACCTACGAAAGTGGTAGGCATGCAGAATAAATTGAAGTCAACTATACAATAGTGTTAAACATACGAGTAATTTGCCATCGACTTCGTCAAAGAACGCGTCGATCGTAACTCTCCTAGCTCTCTAAAGAGCAAACGAGATTTCTTTATTATCGTCCCTTTGACTTCAGCTTCCTGCTCGTTAAATTTTTCTGCATCCGTAATAGGGTTCGTTAAAGCAACAAGCAAAAGTCGAGATCTATCTTGACGTGCAAATATCGTACAACTAGTTCCTGAGGTGTGACAAATACAAGGGAACAAAGGAAGTCTTTGCGAAATATGCATTTACATAAGTTCACACTTAAACGAGCCACAAGGGAACGGGCTGCTGAATTTAAATGAAATTAGCATTCGTCGATAGGATCGATTAAGTGTATTCTACTTGCTGCCGAGTTGTTTCACCTAACGGTGGGACAGTTAAAGATTCCAATCGACAGTTTCTCATTTCTAAGCAGCCTCAAAGAGACACCAAGTAAATTGCTGATACAACCCCTCTTCTTTTCCGTACTTTCTCAGTTCCTTTTCCTTGTGGAGCTTTCTATCATGAGAAACATGAAAGATATTCAAATTTTCAAATGTTCCAATTTTCGAATATTCAAATATTCAAATATTCGAATTTTCAAATATTCAAATTTTCGAATATTCAAATGTTCAAATCTTCGAATATTCAAATATTCAAATTTTCAAATATTCAAATATTCAAATATTCAAATTTTTGAAGTCTACGTATTTCCCCTATTTCCCATGCTGACCTACGACTACCATTCCCGACTATCAAATGTGAACAGAACCCTGAAAGAGAAGAATAAAACCACAGCCAAACCGTGACTAGACGACTATCAGCGATCACGCTCCAAGGTAACTGAAGCTGTTGTTCAAGCGACCAGGATGTCTGACGAAGATTACAAGGTGAAATTCAAAAACCTGGAGCGCGTGAAGACGTTCCAGCGATTGGCTCGATGATCGTGGACGCGAATAATCTCGCTAACAATGCGCGAGTCGCAGCTGCGAGGGACGAGTATCGGGTCGCAGGCCGCGGTTAGCAGCAGGCCCCGAACAGCGCGAGCAGGTTGCCGTCTCTCTGTAATTTGTAACGTCGGCCATTCGAGCGTGTAACTCTGTAATGACGCGTAATGATCCCGCCGTGAGTCCCGAGGTTTGTGGCAGCTGCACGCTGCATATGCAGGCCCGTTTCGTTGCCTGGACGTCTCGCTGTGTTCCCTCGCGTCTTCGTGACCACGTTCGTCCACGACCATCGGAAATAGGCCCCAAGAGTTCCGCGACCGCTTAGGATTCCTCGCGCGTTTTCCGATCGTGACTCGAGGGAAGTGACGGCGATCGAGACGTAATGCATGACGCAAATTCGTGAAAATCGAGGGGGGACAGAGCCCCGATAATCTGATGGAATCCTTGATGGCTAGTCTAGTGCCAAAGGGTGAGCTGGGGTCATGTGAGGGATACTTGACTCGGGGTTGATCCTCCACGAGTGATCCATGGGCTTAGGGTGATGTAATGGGGTGGTGTAATATATTGTCTTTGTTATTTAATTGACGTGAATTGAATAACTAGGTATAGATGAATTGAAGATGTTTAACATGGCTTCTACAGTGTGAGAAAAATAGAAATAGTTTTTAGATGGTTCAACCCTTTTTTCTAGGAGTTCTAATTTTTCTACTAATTTCTATTTCTTTTTTCTACCTTTGAAATATTAAATACTAGAGGGTAGGAAAGAAACTGTCGTTTCACGACGGCGAAGCCAAAAAGTGTCCTCAAACGAAGTACGAAATTGGGTCACTGTAGTGAAAAGCAGACCTACAAAAATAGTTACACGAAGAAAGGAGAAGGTTTGTGAACGTCTAAGTAGAATTGAGACTACAATTTTATTCACTGCAATTGAAATGAGTCATTTAACGACAGATAAGAGAGAACGATTAACGATTCGTATAAAACTGGTAGTCTATAAGAACCATGAATAGTTACACGATCAGGCAACACGAAGAGACAAGTGTTATTTTATGTAGTTTTGCGCGAAGTAATAGTAATTTGCCGCGTCTTTGGCAATATTTTATCCGAGTCGTGCCGTGAGAAACTCTGCTCGCCGTGACCTTTCGCAGAAAGCATCTTTTCCGTTCTAGAAAAACAGCCGAGAAAAGCGAGCTGCTCCGTCTGATGGAGACAAATTCCTACGACTGGGACTTAAAAAATGAATGCCTCTCGACTAAGCCATTCGTCTTAATTAGAGTTCTGACACTTTTCCTCCACTTTCGGGTGGCAATTTAAATTTACATTTGTTACCGTCGACTACGCTAAATATCAAGCAATAAATAAATTTGAACTTTATGTCAAATGTTTCTGTTTATGTAAAATCTTTATGTTTCTGTAAAATAAACTCTTCAAATTGCAGCCTATTGTTCCAAAAATAAAAATCTTAATTCCTTATTGGCTAGAACTCCACTAAGTTGGAATCTCTTTTTCAAATTCAGAAAACCTATTATTTTATAGAATGAAAGTTCGTTGGTGGATCAATCAGATCTGTCGATTAAAGGGTGGCACAGTCGCGCATCGAAGGGAAGCCTATACAGTTCCGCCGCAATGTAAACGTATCTGGCAACGCGAGGTTAATCGCGAGAAGCCGTATTACGTTCGATTTAACGGCGGCCATTAACAACGCGTAGCAAATCGAGACGTCGACCACAAAATCGGTCATCGCGCACTAAACTGTCTTTACAACCTGACAGCATCGACCGCATCGCGGTTGCTCTAAAGCTCTGAGAAGGAACCGCGATGGATTTAGCGTCAGCGAAGGAAACATTGACATCGCGACGGAAAATCTCGTTTCACGACACAGGATGATCTTGTTCGTTTAATTGGAGCACTTAATTGAAGCATTGAACGTGCATGTGAAAAAGGAAGGGAAAACTTTAAAGAAATGAGTAGAAGAAAATAAGTACTTTCTAAATAAAGGCACCTAAACTAAGACTCTAGAAATATTATCAAGTATTAAAATAATTTCGAAGAAAATTCTAAGCATCGTCGTGAATTTACAAGTAATGTCGATTAGGATTCTGTACTTCGAAGTATTCTCGAGTAGAATTCTGAACCTAATGCTGTCCACGGGTAGAATTTTAAAGCTGAATCTACTCTCGAACGGAATCGTAAGTTTGAAAGTAGTCTCGAGCAGAATGCTAAACGAATTAAATATTCCCGAATGAAACCTGAATTTTGTAGTATTCTTACTAACAATTTCTACAAATTTTTGGAATCGAAAATATATAATTTTCCAAAAGATTGACTACAAGAAATACCTGCAACATATTTGAAGAACCAGAACTCATCGGAGGAAAATCATCCAGGAATTTTATTATGCACCGGAGGATATTAAAACTGGGATAGGGAGGAAGGAAAGAGTTGCCTGAGATTGTCTGCAAACGCGAGCATTCGAAGAAATTTTAATATCAGGAGAGCCCACCAGCGAAACACCACCCCTATGCAACAGCAAGAACAAAATATAACGCACCCACTTTCATTATCTCAAAGAAACCATAGAGCTGCGGATGAAGATTGCACGTGCAATCATATAGAAGTGCGCGTCCCAGACTTCTGCACCTTGTTTCTCCTCGGGCTACCTAGCGTCTGACCACGGATGTCTGTTTCCACTGGCGACAACTGTCTGATCGTGAACTGTCTCGCTCTACTTGGACACCATTAAAGTATTAAATTGCTCCATTTGCGTCCTTTGCACAAATGGCCAAAAGTGTCACGTACTCTTAATAATTTCCTTTTTATGACGATTGTTCACACATGAAATAGTCACGTCCAATTCAATAAGCCGATTCTTATTACTGTGGCCATTCAATAAACTTGAAAACCCTTCCACAAATTTCTGCCTTCAATAACTATCAGCCCTCTTCAAAGTTGCAATTCGTAAAATGAATTCTATTGTGATCTTGATACGTGTGGATTTATAATGTTGGGCGGTATTTACATTTCTATCGAAAATATCGGAGTTCAATGGACGCTTTAAAATTGTCCGATGAATTGAATATAAATAACTCATTGAAAAGCAACAAGAGCACTGGCACAACGCGGTCCATTTATCTGCTTCGATAACAAATTTCGTTGATTCGATAATACTGTTCCATGAGATGCAAACGTTTTGATAATTTTTGGTAATGTAGCACATTGTACCTTCAGCAGCTTTCAATATTTCTTTTAAGTTTATTTGCGAGTCTTTCAGAGTACAGAAATATTAGCTTTTAACGTAATTGAGGGAGTTCTATTCAAATAATACTTGATATCGGAATCATAGGTCACAGATATTCCAGATTCATTTTTTGGTCTCGTGGTTTTCCACGATTCGCTGCTTTCAGTCGCTTTCATTTTTCTGTCGCTTTTATTTTAATGCCACTCACTTTTCTCTGCTTCAGAATTGATCGAACTAGTCTTTAAACCTACCTGAAAAATTCAGAGAACAACGCGTCAAAGTGGTGCATCGAATTTCAAAAAAAAAATATTCGTCAAACAGCACCGAATCTATGAAAGTCGATATTTATAGAAAAAAAATGCCTATCGATGGGACAGGAGTATAGTAAATAATACAAATTGAATTCTAAAGCGTCCCAAACCACGGTAAAACAAAATAGTTTATCTACCTCTAAAAGTGATATAGAATTCACACACGAATTCGCTGTAGTAAACTTTCAAAGAGTCGACAAAAATCCTCATACTCGGCGTTAATTATTCATCGCGCGCGAACAAGTGATCCAACTGATCCAAGCTTCCCTCGCAGCGTCCAGCGCTTCTATTCGCAGCACAGGGAGTTCCAAACGAGTCTTCGATATTCATAATTTACGCGGCAGTATTTCAATCAGTTCGACTTCGCTTCCTCGTATATTTCAGCCGTGAAAACGACCACCAGCAGCCGAGCAGTTTAAAGTCGCGAGACCAGCGCGAAATGTCGCCGACAATTGTTGATCCAAGCTCGACAGTGCATTTCGCGATAATTTGTTTCGACGGGTGTACCGTGCTTTTATCGGCGTCGCTGATTTTATATAATTCTTCCCTCTTTACGTAAGCCTCATTAGGCGAGGTCGATTTTTCGTCAGGCGGAACGGACGGCTGCTCGAGCATTGTCTAATCCCCTCGCATTAGTCGTTATTCATTGCTCATGTTACAATAACTGGTCGCCTTGTTCGCGGTGGGACATGATAAGATCGATAGAAAGCGGCGGCTGCCGTTCTGCTACCACTCGGTCCACACTGTTGCGGCACAGAGTCCTTGGCGTTGACAGAGGCTACGCGAGAAACAGACCACGGTTTCTGTGAAAAGAACAATAGCTTGTTCCCTGGCCGAGAAGCTACGCAGACAGAATACACTAAGAATGGCTGATCGACTTTCAGACACGTGGCAATTTCCCGCAGTCGAGCTGTCGCCCCCAGACGCTGGCGCCTGAGGGCTGTGTAATGTGAGACTTCGGAAGAGAAGAGCAAAAGGCATAAGGAAAGCAAAATTTATAAAATATTCAAATATTCAAATATTCAAATTTTCAAATTTTCAAATTTTCAAATATTTAAATATTCAAATTTTTAAATATTCAAAAATTCAATTCAGCCCAATTTCTAAATGTCTATACCTGCAAAATTGTTGTATTCCTTCGAATTTCTGGAACCTATGCCAATACCTCTCGATGCACCCATGAATTCACAGATAAATCCATCTTTGTATTCCCTTTACAGATCAAATAATACTTCCCTCTATAGCAGACATAAATATCGAGTCTCCAATTTCGCAGAATCTCTTTCCAACTAGAAAAATCATTTCACTTCCGACGTCCCCGTTATTTTCGTTCTAGCCTTTGCGAGCAACTGAATGAAAACAAGACAGGACTCGAGGCGCTGCAGCGAGGAACTGCACATTGCACCGACATCGCTTGTTCCGCTTTAACGGGTCTCAATTGAGTAGCAAAACGACGGAAAGAAGGACATCCGATATCGTCATACCTTTCAGCGAAGACAAGGATAAAGGAAGCCGAAGCAAGTTTCGGGAGTGCCCTTAAGGTTTCATCTGGAATAATTGACCGAAAGGAGCCGCTTGTCCGCGGATAATTTACTTTTCTCTTCTTGGTCCATAGGACTCATCCTTTCATTCGGATGCAAAGGGTGCTCTGTTTCTTACGCAGGTTTACTCTGCTTCTTCGATAAAACCTCTATCTAATGCTGAAGATTTTATTCGCCACTCTGACTGTATTTAGGTTCGAGGACATGTATTCTGCCAATAAGGAGGACCAGGAAATTCACTTGTAAGGACAACCCACGACAACTTCCTTGAGCGATTAATTTATATGCTAATCGGAGGCTTATCGTCTTTTTCCGTGTGTCGTTCGTTCTGAGCGAAAGATAAGGTGAGAATGTATGGCCAGAGTAAAGGGAGGGGTCACTGATAACGGTGGAAAACGGGAAGGTAACTGCTTTTTGTCACGCAAGTTGGTCTCTTTATGGAATTTTCAGGTTATTCTACATTTTCCTGCGTTCCTATTAAATTGAGTAGAAGTCTGAATAAAGTCTATAAAAATAAGAGAAGTTGATATGAACACAGACTAACATCTAACACTTAACGTGACAGTCACTAGAAATTTTCAAATAATAAGTTAATAAACTTATTTTTTCGCCAAGTCTTCTACTCGACTGCCCCTCAAATTTAGAGTCCTTTATTCCCGAGGGGTCTTCAATACGACAGGAAGCCTCCTTCGAATTCTGAATTCGAAAGAAGGGAGAAACCGCCAGCGGGCCAATTTCGACAGCGAAATAGCCACTCGGATGAGATTATCCATGCGGCCCGATGATTCTGTGCGAAAGAAAGTCCCGTATATATTCATGGCCGTAACCCAGCTGAAAGACTCGATAATATCCTGCGATAAGGGGAGTTCCTGAAAATGTCCTGCGGCGGCTGTAAGACGATTATAGCGTATTTTGTCCTCGCGCCGCTGGATTTATCAGAAGCACGGCGAGAAGAAAAATATGGGAGGGGATCGGCAGGACAGTCGATAAATTTTTGGCGGCCAGGAGGCAGAAAACGTAACGGTCCATCTGGTGAAAAAGAAAGGGCGCGTTCGATATCGGACGCGTGTACCAACTGATTGCGTATGCTAATGGCGATTCGATTTATAGGGCCAGGAACTGGACCACGTTTCTCTACTGTTTTATGAGGGACTTGCCACGAACAGGATGTTGAAAAAAGGTGGTCCGAATTTGCAAAGTGGTCAGGCACAAGAAAGTCGAAAATTGCTCGAATAAATCTTCTGTCTGAACCCTCGCAAAATAGATGTCTACTATCTACAATTAAATTAGACTATTACTCACAATTTTCTTCTTCTGCTCTAGCTCAAATAAGCACACAATTACTACACCAATGAAATTCCCCTTACCTGAAACAAAAATAACAATTTTATAGAAAATATACACGTGGGTCACAGAACAGATTTCAAAAATCCTACATCTAATACAGCAAAGTAATAGAATTTGTTACGTTCCATATTCCCCGACTGGATATGCCAAAGCTCCCCCAAAATCGCATCAAACCTCGTCCACGTCATCGAACCTCGTAATTTTCAATCCCGTACGCGTCCCAGAACGGAAAACCAATTCGGCGTCAATTTTCTGTGAGTGCTTCTCGCCAGCGTATTATATCCCTGGCTTTGCACCGATGTAAATCGAATTGTCGCGGTAAAGAACTGCGTAAGGTAGAGTCCACGTGAGTCATCGAGAGCGAGTAGCCCTGAGGAACGAAATCGGGAGGAGGACCGTGAATGATGCACCGGGAGAGCAAGCGTTTCATCCCTGAGGCGATGCGTCTACCTTCCAAAATCGATTCACTTTTTCGACCTTCTGCAGTGAGTCTGCAGAATAACTCTCAGCGATTTTAGTGTAGCGAAATTTTCGTTAGGTAATCAAAAATATTTTTTAGCGCCCACAAGCGTGAAGTTTGAAATATTCTAAGACAGAGAATATAGGACTTGAAATTGGGTTTCTATAATGCCAATTTGACGCGTTATCGCAGCGTGAATGTTCACTCGACGAACGTGTTATTTCGTTAGGCGACTCTGGATTAACGCTAGGGGACATTCGAGTTGGGTAATTGGCCTAGTGAGCTTCGAAACGGGACTTCGTCAGCCTAGAAACCTGAAAACTACTGTGCAGGGAGACGTCTCTCGACGCAAATATCGATTGGAGTCGCTCGTGTCGATTCTGCTCTGCCAATTTCCCCTGTGCACGATGACCGGAAGACCGTGGGTGATGGCAGTCGCGTTATTCGTAACAGATGACACAGATTTCGAGATAGGGTCTTTTCTACTCGCTATATGACTATAGTGAACGTTTAAAGGTAATGTGGTTTGCAATTTTATGATTTTTACTTTGGAAAACTGTGGATCAAATAAAGATACAATTATTCACGTGTGCCACAAAAAGACCTTTAGTTTCTACTCAATAGGAGACTGAGGAAAAAGCCCTCTCGAAGTGTTCACAATTTTTCTCCATAATTTTTTACTGCTATAGAAATTGTTCGAGAAGAAGTAACAATATGAAGCACAAAACCAAACTTCGATCGGCACTAGTGCCACGAGTAAGAGACCCTCGACACAAAAATGGAAAGCCCAGCGTGGGCGTTGTCCTCTTGGGACCTCCTCGTGATCGCGATATACACTTTTATCGACGCGACCTTCCACCACATTTACGCCTCGTGTGCATCGACCTATCTGCCGATGCATCTGGCTCGATATGCATCATACGTATGTACATACATGCATGAGGCACCCAGGAGCAGAAAGTCACAGGGCCGAAACAAAGATTTACTCTCGCGCTTTTGTCGAATTCGCTGAATGAATAATGCACCAAACGCTGCTGTCTTTTTAAACGCTTTATCTACTTTTTTCTCCATTTTTCTATTGAACAAGGAGCACATGTACCGAAGAATCTCTTACACCAATTTCGTATCACTTGATCCTCCCACTAGAAAACCAGAAAAAAAGAAACAGTCAGCTCTAACAATCATTTTTCTTTATAAAATGAATAAAAACATCGAAACCCAGGATCCTCAAAAGCGTCTAACGAAAGCATCTCCAGGATGATAGCTCCATCAAGCACCGTGACTATGCTAATAACAGTGCCCCTAGTTCCTCATCAAAAAGCCAAGGACCGGCCGTCGATGAATGAAGGCTGGCCCCAGGCTGCATTTTCAAGATCGCGAAGATGAATCGCGGGGGATCGAAGGTCGCGTCGTTGAGAGGATTCATCTCGATTTCTCGCGGAGAATCGTTCACTCGGTCCCGTTTTTATCAAAGAATTCGACCAGCAAGTGGACGAGAGACATCTTCGGTCATTCCTCATGCGCCAGCCGCCGCCGATGTCCAGTATGACACTGCTCATGGTCCCGAAGCCACGAATAAAGGTCATCCCGAGCACGGAACATTTCTGCTAAGCAGATATAACAAGGCAGATAAGCGCGAATCGCGAATGATTTACGGCGAGAACCTGCGCCCAGCGTTCCTCCTCGTTAAGATCGAACTCGAAACGTGTCACAGGATTTATCCTCGCGCGGACAAGCGTTTCCTGTCTTCGTGTCTCGGTGTTCACTGATTCTTACACGCGAGCAGACTGCTGAAAGCAAAGGTGAGACACTTTCTCTTCCATCTTCCCCGAGACGGTTCACTGACGTTTATCTTGGAAAATAAAACGCGGGAAATTTGAAACTTAATTGCTTGAAAGAGAAGCGAGAAGAACTGTTACTTTCATGCACCTTGAAAGGTGTACCTTAAGAGGAGATCTGAAGATCAAAGAAATCTCTCTTTAAAGAGGAGCTACTTTTTCGAATTATATTCAGAAGCACCAAACTTTCGAATAACTTATCGTCGAGGTGTTCCTTTTAGTCGCCTCTTAGGAGTATCTCGAACCTCCCCGAATTCATTACGAAATCGTTCTATTATCCAGTCACAATGCCCCCTCGATCGAATTCGTATTCAGAAGGTATCCCCTCGCGTGCTCGATCCCGAATTACGATCCTCGCCTCGGCGTGAAGGAGCCAAGTGAAAAAAGAGAATCGGCGAGGGCATTAAAAGCTACGGGAACGCGAGGAACGGGAATCGAGCTTCCAATCTCGTTGGATTCTCGTGCAGACCGAGAGGAGACGTTCTGGCTGAACCGAAAGGTTTCTCGCACGATTCAGCGGGATTCTTTTGCCGGTTGCTTAGATGTAGCCCGAGCGAAACGGGGCACCGAATAAAAAGAGGAAGGAGAGGTGCCTCTTCGGGAATTCCAGATTTACCGATATCGAGGCTCGTGCACAGGAGGATCCTCGCGGTGATCTCTCGTGATCCGTTCCTGGACTGGCTTCACGCTTTCTTTTCGATCATCCCGATATTCCCTGACACTAGAACCGTTTCACCGAATCACTAGCCTTGCTCAGTCACCAGTAGCCAGAGAAACTAGCTACTTAGAGCGAGATAATAAAATGAATTTCCGTTTAAACCAAGTCCAGGTATCCTTTCTCAGTATCACACTCTAAACTCTAAGTCAATCCTAAGATTCTCTCACCTTCTATTATCTACAACTAAACAACCCTCCATATGCTCTCAAAATATCTCAAAACGTCAGTCCAATATACCCTTGAATGTAAACCACACAATAAACCAGAACATAAAGAGACCAAAGGGTGGAGAGTCAAATCAAGAATGAATTCTCGCCCACAGGACCTCCCGTTATCCTTGCCAAGTCGTCCCTCGTGAAGTACTGTCTCGCTGTAACTGGAGCATTACTCACGAGGTCGATTTGCATGGGGAAAAAAACGAGGCACGAATTTTGTTCGATATCTGCAGCACTGTGCTCGTTCGAGGCGCGTTACTCAGTTTGTATGCAGATATGGCGACTTGTGAGCCGCGTATCGCGTTATTATTTGCGCGCCGCGTTCCGTTGTTATGTCTTATTGCCCTCGTAGCAGACGTGGCCCACCTTAAAGGCCTATCTCGTACACGGACGCTCGCTGTTTACGTCTCGCGCTGCCTCAGCCGAGAAATGTGGGTGCACATTGAAATCGTATTCGCTGACTCGCCGTTTATCGAGCACAGAGGAGCACCGAGAGTTATGCTGGTCGTTCGTTTCGGTATCGAACCGACGAACGTTTATTGTGGCCGCGCCGAGATTACATTGATGGGGACCCTGGCGTTGTAAACTATCTTCGTGAAAAGGCAAAATAATCTCGGTCGACCGCAGTCCGTGTCTCGAAATGCTCTGGGGGTTGATTCCCTCCTTTTGTGACCGAGAAAATGCTTTGTGAAATTGAGAGCCACAGGAACAGAGCAGTGGTGAGCAGAAGAGCGAGCTTTCGACCACCGTGCGGCTGCGTGGGATTCGAACACTACATGTTATACTTTAGAGCAGGATTTCTCCTTTTTTGGATTATAGCTCTCTTCCGAACCCAGACCACCTTTATGGACCCCTTTCCCTCTTCTTTTTTCTTATCATCATTTTTTTCCCTTGTCCCCAGCTTCTTTTCCTTCAGATAGCCCCGTAAATTGAGTACCGAAACCTCTGGTTTCGTTTTAGAGTTTATTAGACAATTTTTGCCAGTTTTTTTTTATTAGTTAATCTTTTTATGTATTTATTAGGTAATATATCAGTAACTTCCGTGGTCCAATAAATGTCCCTCCAAGAGTCCCCAGCGAAATCATTAAATCTATCAAGCTTCAAGATGTCGAGAATTCCCGCAAACAGAGGGACAGTAGAAATGGTTTGCGTTGGATAGACACAAAGAGCAGAACTGAGAAAACGATCAAAACGTTCTCTATTAGAAACAACCGCGCGGCCTCAGAGCGTGTGTTTAGTCGCATCCGTGGAAATAAAATATCGAGCGTCTGACCATTACTCGATAAATATACAGGTACAACTGGCCAGGAACTGGCACAATAAGGCGTAAATTACGTCCGTGTAATGCTCGCGCGTCATTAAAGCACTCTTCGACGATGCTGAGCGCAACCCACACGTTCCTCGTCCCAGCAAGACCATCGAGAACTAATCAACGCTTGCGTCCTATCTGTACGCACCGAAGTAAAGTCGAGAGGAGTCCAAGGTGCGAACGTTTCTAATTACATTCGCTGTATGCTCCTTCTTCTACTCTCTTGGAACTATTCTTTCACTCTTTCCATGTGCTTTCCTCTGCCTTTGACGGTGAAACTCACTAAAGGTTAGCAGACCTCTGCTTCCTGTTGATTTAATAAGTTGCAGAGGTCTGTGGAAGATATCACAGGCTTTTACTTGAGAATTTCTCGAGAAAAGCTGTATCGATGAGGTTGAGACTATCTCGATAAGGCTTTCAATGCTTAGGAACTACTCCAAAAATATTTGTTAGAGTTCTGACTACGATAGGGGAAAATTAATATGGCAATACGACGAGAAAACATGAACACCTTTCCTTCGGTGGCTTTCGATCAGCCGGAATGGCTGCGGCGGCATTAATTAACGCCAATTTTGTCACGCGCGTACCAAGGTGCACGCACGACCGTTATGAAGCGTTACACGCAGCCGATGTGGTCTCCTCGACACCTCGCGGAACACCGTGGCAACCTTTCATTGCTCCAGGATAGAGATGGGATCAAACTGCACTTGTGAACAATCTCCTCTTGTTAATTACTCTACAGCCTCTAAAGGAGCCGTGAATCTAAATTTTTTAAAATTATAGTATAGAACCTCATACAATAAGCACTGGAACTGCATTCCCCCTTCAGATTTCCTAGAAATTGAACTAACCCTCCCAATGCCAAACAGGGATCCTAATCTTCAGTCTCAGTTCAAGCGAGTTCAAGTTCAGAATTCAATCTCCCCTAGCCTCCATCTTCACTACGCTCACCCTGAAATCCCTTTGATCGCAAACAAAGTAGTTCGAAATTAGCTGGCAATTGTTCGAAATCCACAAATCAATTACCAGGTTGATCCCATCTCTAGCCAGCCTCAGCGGCGTGTACATACGTAGGTACTCGCATACGTGTGTCGTATTATTTATAGAAGCCCGAGAGCCACGGAGTCTGATAGGCAATCAAGGCAGGGCGCGTGTGCAGCATTCCGTGGCTGAGTCACCAGTCGTACATAAACCAGTCCTCGGTACCGCGACGATACGTCGTAATAATGGCAAACCTTCCGCCATTGTTTACGTCTATCGTCGGGGATCATCCGTGGCCCTCTCACCTGGCGAATGCATCGTCGATACACGAGAGACGATCAGATATCTCGGACCGTGGACAAATACGGAGATTTATCGTGTGAACGTTCGCAGATGCCAGTATCTTAGACCCACCCTTTGGATGTTACTTCAGGGGGAGGGTGTCAAAATCTTGACAAGGTTGTATCAGTCAATTCTTTGGGAGATGGAGTCACTTTCCATAACTGGTTTGTGAAAAATTTTAAATATTCAAATATTCAAATTTTCAAATTTTCAAATATTCAAATTTTCAAATTTTCAAATTTTCAAACTTTCAAACTTTCAAATCTTCAAATTATTAAATATTCAAATTTTTATTATTTTTTTTTTAAATTTTCAAGGATACTATAGTCTGTATGTTTACTGGACGTACAAGAGAAAGATGGGCGTGTTGACGTTGACTCATAATCGGTGAAAGTTTCGAGACTTTTATAAACTGTTAATTTGTTTAAGAGGAGATAATCAGAATTTGAGAGAGACCGACCGATTCACGTGTATGATTAATCCATCTCGCGTCATTAATCATCCCGACGATCTCCCAAGACACGTCGATTCGCTGACACGCGCCGTATCACGATGGAAGTTGAAAGATACGGTCGGAGAATCGGGATTTAATCCGAACACGTCGATGAGAGCGATCAAGATTTGAAGCGGCCTTTATATTCATTCAATGTCGGTGAACGGTCATCGATCTTCCTATTGACTGTTTCAATCGTTATCCTTTCATATCGAAGGTAGCCTATTGTACGAAGCGTGCCTTGAATATTTTATATTTGCACAGATGATTCACTTCGATTCCATTCTTCAGTTCTTCCCTAGAGCTCAAAAGCCTCCGTCATCGCATAGAAGACAACAAAAATTCACTCAAGAGTAAGTATAAATGGAGCAAAAGTGTATGCTAGAAAAGGATATTCAGTGATTAAAAAATCTACCTCTCATTTTTCAGTTTAGAGCGAATCAGAGTCCACTGCGCTAAAAATCTGTTGCTTCATTCACGCAAAAAAATGAAAAGCCCTTTACGAAATAACTCTTTCTCAATCCCTTAAAACCACCTCCAAAACGACCGCTCCAAGGGAACGATTAATCAAAATCCTTTCGTCAAGAGTATTCCGTTTATTCTCGCGGTCCAGCTTCATAAATTCCCAGATTAAAGAAGCACGTAGCCAGGGGACAGGCGGTAATTAAGAGTAATTTTAATTGGCTCTAAGTGGGCGAGGCAAACTGGGGAGAGCGTGCCTTCCGCGAATCTGCATTTCGATTGCGTGAGCGTACCGGGATGCTGGTGCACCTGCACAGAAATGCAAGAGAGGCCGTGGCGCATAACGCTGGCCGAGTTATTTTCGGCGGTCGCAGAAACTCTCTGCCACGGGGAAGCGTCACACTGTCTGTTCGCGGGGGCACACGTGCCAGCGGCTAATGGCTCATTCAAGACAGCACCGTGAAAATTGAAATCAAAGAGCTCGCGTTCTGGCCATTTCGGGAGTCACGCGAGAATTCGCGCCCGTTTCCGTGCTGTCTGCGAGCATTCCGTTTATGATCAACACCGCCTGTTTCGCTACACGAGTATCATTCATTTCTGGAGGGTTCGAAGACCTGTGCAAGTAGATACGTTGAATATTAAGTAACCTATAGTTAGAAACTGTGATACTTTTTAAAAAAGATTCTTTTTTAGGAGAAATATATTTTTTAGAAGTAAATATGTTTTTTAGAAATATACATTTTTTATTTTTTATATTTATCCCTCACCTCACCGATCTAAAAGAACCTACTGTACTTATCAAAAACTTCCCAAGAGATTTGACACGACACCGTTTCGCCACAGCTTCGTACCCCATTAATCTTAGAGTAAAAGCATCGGGGATCCAAGTGCACACGGGTGGATTAAAAAGCGACATTGAGAAGGTGAAACGGATCGCGAAATGAAGGACACCTTGTCGGGGTAGGATTAAAAATGGCCAGCTTAAAAACAGTGACTCGAGGAGGTAAGAGGACAGGTCGAGCCGACAGCCGGATTTTTCCAGACTCCGATCCATCAGAGGTCTCGAGGAAACACGCGATCCTCTGAGGTCTGGCGCAACCACGATATACACGAGCGTGACGTGATACCGGATCCGCCTCCGGTTGGACCTCGGGAGTATCGCATCCGAGGCAATTCAGCTCCACTTGGTTATTACCCAGAGTAACTTCTCGTGTGTCTCCACTCTCTCACCCCCTGTTTCCTTCTGCGCTCGCCCCCTCGAGATACATTGCCCTCGTACAAACATCCTTGAATTTCTTTTCAATTTCTGTTATCATTTTTCTAAATTATATTCCTCTTGACAACCACCACGAATTTTCATTTCCAAAAACCTAATAGACTACTATCAAAAGGGTCTGAATATTTCACCATCAAAGTAGATCCCCTTCAAGACCTCCTCAAACCACAAGAATGATCGATATCGACTGGTCGCCTTGTATTTGCAAGGGATACACCGCAGAATGCGGTAAAGTGGAATATTTCCTGCGCTGAATTCTACGTTACGAAACAACGGGATTATTCGGTGGTTTGCTCGTTTCGGGTAAAACGAATAGCTCCAAAGCTCCCACCGAAATGATAATCACCAGGGAGAGGCAATCGGGGCAAATCGGCTGCAACTGCTGGCCCTGTTCGCTAAATTAGGACTGATCGCGTGGCACAGCTTGATGAAGATGGGATAGAGAGGCTGGTCTCGCGTACGAGGGTTATTAAAGCGTTTAATGACGGAACGGTCATTCCGATGCAGCAGGAAAAGGTCGAGGGTTATGATTACGTAGTGGCACATTGTATTCGAGTATTGCAGAACATATTAGCGAGCAGGTTCTTGCGCAATCTCCTCTGGTAATCAAGAGAGATGAAAACAGAATCGCGAGGTAATTACCTTGCGATGAGGAGGCAACAACTTTCTGCATTCTAGAAATAATAATACAATTAGCCTTGTCTGTGAGCTCGGTAAAGCAGTTCCCTCGATTCGTCATTATACCCTTCATTACGCGCGATTCCAGAGAGTTTCTTTCGCAATTCCGCGAGTTGATGGGAACCGTACATGAACTGTGAATTGTTTTCAACGACGTTTTATATGGCTGTTAATTGTGGAAATTTGTTGCAGGCTAAGAAAGAAGCACGCTTAGCGTTCAGTGAGAGCTGTTCTTAGAAAAGGACGCTGCGAGGATTGCGAGTATTTCAACTTTGAGGAAAATGGCGATAGAAAATATATAAAACGAGAAACTAGCAGGAAATGAATTATTGGTTTTCATTAGAGTACTATACAGTTTCCTAAATCTCACAATTTTTATGAGGGCCTCGGTCTTTCGATTACATCTGGAAGCATTAATCTTGAGATTTATGGGGAGCGACAAACGTGCTGCTATGAGTGTCAAGGATCGAATTCATGGTCCCCCTTGTTATAACATACGTCTTCTAATTAAGATCCATTCCGCTTTCTTCCGAGGTTACTCATTATTTGGGACACTTTCTATTTTGATTTATTGGTCTTTCCTTTAAAAGTAAAAATAATCGCTGAAAATTGGAGCGATTTAATCTTCCTACATCGTAAGTCAATTACTCCCGACGTGACATTTAATTTCCCGTTCCCGTTACCCCGACACATTTATTGTTTCGCTTAAATACCCGGAGCGCGTTGACCATGGACACGAGGAGTCCACCACTGATCAGGCCTTCGAGTCGAGACACTGAAATGCACTAAGATCCCGTGCGACCACTCGGTCACGCCATCGTATAAAACGACCTCCGAGATTTATAGATCAAGAAATAATTGCCCTCAATATCGATGCAATGGTGGAACGTGAGGCGGGAACGAAATCATCGTCCCCGTGTTTCAAATGGACGCCAACCACCGAAGAAAACCTGTCGAACTCATACTCGGCAGCCTAAATAACAAAATGAAAGTACGCAGCAAAATTTTGAGAAAGAAAACGAATCGGTACAAATACAATACTGGAGATTCTTTCTCTGATGTGCTTTTGAAATTTCGAGGCAAGAGAAATTCTATAGAGCTATCACAGATTTCCCAGCACGTAGAAATTTCACAATTCTCTGGTTACTTTTCTCCTCTTGCATGCGTCGTGAACATGAAAGCTTGTTCCAAAGCGAAAGTAACAATTTATCTTAAAAGCACAAGAATGAAGGGGGAAACCGCGGGGTGACAATCAAATGTGAAAGGGGAGCAAGGGACAAAGAAACAGACGAATGGATAGGTACCCAAATTAACGTAGGAACCGTGTGTAACTCCGAACACGAGAACGTGGAACGAAGGCACAAAGGAAAAGGAAGATGGGCGGATGACACGAAGATAAATAGATAGAGCAGAAGGCAGAGGCGGGCTATGGCATTATTAACGCAAGAAGGAGCCTCTTTACAAAGAGAACGATGAAATCAGAGCTCGAAAATCACTCGAGATTCCATCTCGTAGCTGGTGCCGATCTCTCTGTTCTCGATCTCGTTTTTCTCTCGGATTTCATCTCCTCAAATGAGGCTTTAGGCGACAGAGGACTCGAGATTCGATCGGTGGGTTAAGAGCCAAGTCGATATCTCGCATATCTGGGAATGACTGAGCTGTTATAGTGTTAAAATAGTAACTCTATCGCTAGATCGAATAATCCAATTTCATCGTCATCCTTCATAGAGTTCCAAGAGCTGAATCCTTTCAACCCCAAAAATTCCAGAGATTCTTGAATCAGGGACAAAGGCTGGAGGATCCAATCCTTCTCCTATTTGTCGCAAGAATTAATTTCACGCTCCAGAAACAAGAAACGATCGTGATACTCTTCAATTCTTCCCTCCTGAGTCGGGCTCGCAACAAAAGCCGAGTTTACGTGAACAGAGAACCGAAAAGCCGGACAGAAGTCAGGGATGAATAGAACACCGCGATCTTATCTAACAAATTTATTCAGATTTCCAGTCGGATCGACAAGCAATCTCGATCTCCCTGCATCCACTCTTATTTCGTCTCACGTTTCATCTTCTCGCGATGATAAAAGGAAAAATCGAAAATCTCCGCTCCTTCCGACGATCGGATCTCGTTTTACGCGATTCCACCGCTAATTGAAAGGGCCCCTTGTCCTAGGATAACTCGCGAATACGTGGTCAGAAGACTGCAAGGAAACTCTGAATAGAAGGATTCCTGTTCCCACATGTATGCGTGTGTGGGCCCCGAGTATCGAGCTAACGAACACAGATGGGTTCGCGTGTTTTGTGGCTGGACTCACAAGCGGAGATCAGATGCTAATCCCGCTAATCCCATTAGGAAACAAAGTCCGAAACCAGTTTACCGAAAGACGGACAGCTCGAAAAGTTGTAGACAGCAAATATAGCGGGTTAAATCTCCGGAGATAAAGAATAGAGGCAGAGTGGACCCTGTTTCTGGAATTCATGGTAGAGCTCCTTTTCAAAGCTTGCGTTACATTCAAACAACACTCGTGTGATTATATATGCTGACTGCATTTTTATTTTATCTTTACTCACTCCATGTGTGACTTGAATTTTTCCAAAGATCATTTTCTACTCGGCTGTAGACTGAGATACAGAAGGTGATTCTTCTCCGAATCTTTTTCAACTTCAAACTACTCTCCCAAGCTTGATAAATTTTTTTATGAGCCGATTTTACAAAAGATTTTAAGCTTGAAGAGTCCCCTTTCGAATGAGACCTTGGCGAGCGGTCTGCGATTTTTTTTCGCCGAGTTATCGCACTTTAAATGAAAAGTGAACCACAGACCTCGGAATCACGTACTGATCCAGAGGTCGAAAAAATTGCCAATCTTTGAGCTGCTGTAACTCGGCCAAAAAAAATCGCAGCAAGGTGAGCCTGGACTCAATTTAAAGGGCAAAGCCTCTACTTTCACGCCCCTAGATTGAACTTGTCCGAAAAAAATTTTCCAGTCCACGACTCGCCAAGAAAAAGAGAGTGATTTTTCTCCGAATATTTTCCAACTTCAGATGACTCTCAGGAGCGTGATAAATTTTTTTCGCGATCTATTTCGCAGGGATATTAGAGTTGAAACCCTCCCCTTTAGAATGAGACCTTGGCCAGTTATCTGCGATTTTTTTTCGCTGAGTTATCACCCTCTGAATGAAAAGTGAACCGCAGACCTCGGATTCAGGCAGTAATTCAGAGGCCGAAAAAGTGGCTAATCTTTGAGCTGCTGTAACTCTGTCAAAAAAAATCGCAGGGAGATGAGCCTGGACTCATTTTAAAGGGCAAAGCCTCTACTTTTACGATTCTTAATTTAACTTGTACGAAAAAAATTGTCTACTCCAGGACCCGCCGAGAAAGAGAGGGTGGTTTTTCCTCGAAGAATATTCTTCATCTCCAACCATTTCACCGTTTCCACGGTTAAGAACGAAGCCTCCACGTTAATCGAGACACGATTTTCCACGAAGATTCCAACTTGCAACTAGCTTCCTAGAAGAAACTCCGAAATGAGTACCGCGAACCCTCGACATTGTACTTCCAGAAGGAAACCGGTAGTCGTAATTCCAGTATCTCCGAGTGTCACCGACTAGGCCGAGCATTATCGTCTAGACATTGGAGTGCTCGCAGTGAAAGAACTCGAGGATGAGCAGAAGAGCCGTAGCAAAGCAAAGTAGGCGAATCCCTTCGCTCATAAATCCTCAAATGAGAAATCGGGTCGTGCTGCACATTCGATGCCGATAAATGCTTCTTCTGTCGAGATGCATCAGGTTCGAATTACTTGGCGAAAAAATGATACAAATATGTGGAATATGCTGAAGTATCAAAGACATAAATATCGTGGGTTGCTGATTTTTAATGAGAAAAGTAGAGATGAGCAAACTTCCACTATTTTTCTGAATAATGAACCTTCTATTCTCACATTTGTCAGATTGGGCAACACGTAGATAGAAAGCATTTTCAAATAATATTCTCAAAAGAAAAGACCCCAGTGACCTGGATCCCAAACTAAAACCATCAATTCTAGTGGCTCCCACAGAGGATGTCTACCTAGATCGTTTACGCAAAACACTTTATCCTCTCAATTCTTTCCCTTCATCCCTTTTCTTCGCAAAAAATCGAATCCTCGAAGACCCGAATGCAGCAACTCCACGTTAACATGTTGCAGCTCCTCTCAGCGAGTCAATATTATCAATCAACTATCAAATCTTCAATATCATACATTGCATCATGTATGCATAACTGCACACAGTAGAGTAACGTTGAAATCTATAGTGCATATATTTGAAACCCTATCTGAAGACAGGTCGTAAGGTACTCCTCAAGTATTGGCAATCGCGTAGGATCGAATAAGGGAAATACGAGGTGCGAAGGTGCATAAAGTACGTATTACAAACCGCGTGGCGATGATAAAGCACGAGGCTTGATGTTTTTTACGCGCTATAAAACCGCGCGCTGGACTCCCGCTGGCGTCCAAAGCAGCCTGATTCAGTAGACGTTCCAGCACCGATAATCCAATTCGGCATGCTCGTAAGATCTACACGATATGTGCACGCTCTTTGCATAGTGTCTGCAGATTAACGATTGTAAACATTCGTGACTTCGCGAGGTAAGTACCAATGAGAAATGCATAACTCTATTTTTTAGATAAGATACCTATGATGGCCATAAAACTTAGCGGTGAAAGGAAACGTGGATAGAAACGTTGTGCTGCTTCTATTTCTTAAAAGAATCAGGAAAATATGTAAAATACTCTGATTACGAAATGTTCGATACAGGTTTAGGTGAGTACACACGAGTTAAAGCGAGTAATTTTCCCAAAAACTGTCCTCTCACTTCTACTAATATGTATTTGCAGCACGCGTTAAAAATAATCACCTATCTGTGTTTCACCTACAGACAAAAAGCTATCAAAGCTGATTGCTCACTCTCCTCGAATCTACCCTCACACGCCCGATAAGACCAGAGTTAAATCTCCATTCCCCCGCGAGTATTCGGAAAGCGTCTGTTCGTCACGGAATTATCCTCCCTCCCTGAATTTCTGATTATTTTTATGCTCGAAGAGCCAGCGTCAAACGAGCGTCCAATTATCGCGAACAAACAGAAGCGCAAATGGTCGTGCGGCATTTAGCCTCCGCGGAACACGAGCGTTGCTCGCGTTTCCCTTTAGCAATGCGGCAGAGCAGCAACAGAGATAAAGAGTACAAATGAAAGACCGACAGAGGGAGAGAAAAGTGGTACGCGGTTACGTAGGGCGATGTGGGTTAACCCCAATTGCAGCCCACGTGGAACCAAAGACCTTTTGAGAAGTTCGCCCGACCGCTCATCGCGATGCAGTTCTACCTGCAACCGCTGCGATCTCCCGCTCGCCTCATCGAATTATTCGATCGCCAATTTGTGGTTAGCAACGCGTGAAGAGTGTGCCACGGAACAACTGCTCGCATTCTGCACGAAATCGTGTAGCAGGAAAAAATTCAATGAAATTCAGTAGAGCGCAATTACAGAAGAGGTAGAAGCAGAAGTGGAAAAATAGAAACTACGATTATGCTTTGCTTTCAGATCGTTTTCGTGCATGCTAGATCTCCCGTACTCGAATTGCGTGCTCTCCAGAGGTTTTTCATTTCCAAGCAGAGAGGACTCGCGAGCAACCCCGTTTCAACTGAAACGAAAGCTGCGTCTCTACAGCAAACAGACTAATCGCCGCGCGGCTATCTTATCTGCATCGTGTTGCTCGCAGCACGAATACTGTTCTTCGGCAACAATAAATTCATTACCGCGACTGACAAGCCTTTCTCGTCCTAGCGTCGCTGACAGACGTTTTATGCCGCTTATCTGCGAGCGTTACCAGCGCGAACCCAGCGATGCACCCGACTCCCGAAGTGTGCCACTGGAGGGACTGAATGCACCCGACTACTCCTGCTGCACTTGCTGTGCAACTGCACAACGTGAGCTTGCAGTATTTTCAGCGGCGGAAACTCGAAAATGTGGACGCTTTTTGCAAGTCACGGTTTTGCTATTCTGTTTGCCGTTTAGGTGTCTTTAATGCTGGCTGCCTTGTCACTCTTGGGTAAGCTTTCAGCATTGAAGTGTTCACTTGAGTACGAAAGAGGATTTTCCTGAAGGAGTTATTTGTATTTAGAGATTTAAGTGGAGGTTCTGAGGATAGAAAAATTTGAGAATATTTGATTTTCTTTGTAGAGCATTGGAGTCTATTTTAAAAGGAATTCGAATTATTTTAAGATACTTCTTCACAATCTATGAACTCCAAGAATGGGAAAGCAGCCATCAAAAATTCGATTTTTTATGTGAAATGAGAATGTCGGTCTCTAAGGTATCATCTTCTATAAGGAGTTTCAAGTATTCATATCAAAACTATGCATACAAATAAAATGATATGCAGATTGATAGGATCTCGTTTCACCGGGAATACTTTGCTATGGATTGGCTGAAAATATTATGAAAATTGAGATAATTCATCGCCTTACCTCTACATTCTACATAGTCTACTAACATATTTATAGGCTTTAAACTATAGAAATACTGTAATTATTGAATCAAATAATTTCTTTCTACCTACACATTCTAAGTAAACGATAAAGTCTATCAAGTGCCCTCGATATTTCAAGAATTTGCAATCCTAAGATAAAAAGCCCAATGTTTAACACGCAAGAAGTATTCCTTCACACCTCCTTTTACACCTCCAATTTATATTCCTCCGTTTCTCCACTGCCCTACATTTCCACCGGAAATACTTTCATAATTCACCACATTCGCTCAATATTCCAATTCCCTCGGCTCGCTAAAAAATGCAAAATAACTCACAGCTCGGGACTTAAATCGTCGACTCCACTCCACGGAGTTCGAGCGATACTATTGTGAAACAAACGCGATTACGCTTTGTAGCAGTTAGTGTGAGTCTTTTCGAACAAGTTGTTACGGATAGCTGGTGATAAAACATATCGCAGACGTGTAACAATATTGACGTGTCTCACAACTCCTCTAATTTCCGCTGATTATGGAAACTTCGAGCTAATTGGAAATGCAGTCGAACTGTTGTATTTATCCCACAGTTCCCTCTAGTTTGCTCATTAAATGCTAAAACTTCTGTCGGTTTACTGAACGCCAGCTTGCCTCGGCGCAACAAATTGTTGCGATATTTGTCGAGAGATTTCAGTGAAGAAAATAATTTACAAATAATTCTGATGAATGAGCTCTGGATATATTCACTACTCTTTATAATTAGTAATTGATTCTAAAGTGTATCATCTGGCTTGCAGGGGACAGATGCGCGAATTTAGGAAGCCAAATTTTGTCCCTGGGCCAAGGTGTCTATTACGATCGAATTTCTTCGAGCTAATTTATTCCAGCCTCGTGAACCTCAAGCTAAGAGATGTGAAACGAGGTCTACCTTTCGGGCTAGACATTCTAGCGAAGCCTCTCCTTCGCGACCGAATTTCGAAGTTACGTTGGTTTATAATTTTTTAATCAAAAGAATGCAGCAATGATTCAATTACTCACAGATCTGAATTTTCTCAATCAATCGTCCCTAGACCACTCAGCGATAACTCAACTTCGAAAATGTAGGTATTCGACTGCTTACCTGCAACAAAAAATAACAGTTGGTTAGAAAAAATATATGGTACATGTGCATTCACAATAGCAGTTCCCTCAAATTCCATTGTAATTCGAACGAGAACATATTTCACCGCTCGACAATGAATAATTTCAATAAAATGCAAATGACACGATTATTCTCTCTTCTCGGACAGTTGAATAACTTACAAGTCTTTCATTTTTGTCCGTAAGATTTACGACACGAGCAGTACAGCGCCGCGTTCATTTGCACCTTCGACAAGTTTTAACGCCGCAGTTGTGCCATTGTCACGCGTCACAGGCTATACCGAAAATCCAATAATTTCTTACGCGGAATCACCAACGAGCGTGTACCTATGCGTCGAGCATTTATCAAAGCCGGCTCGAATGGCATATTGCACCTTCTATACCTTGCACATTCGATGGTACCCATACACCAGTCGTCGAGCAATAAAACGTATCGTCGTATTAACAACTTCCATGTGGATACCTCGACGTTCCCTCTCTATGACAATGAGCCACATCGTGACTACGAGAGTTGAGGAAATGAGGGACTGTAGATAAGAGAAAAGTGGAAAACATTTATATACAAGATGTTGTTAAAAATTTGAAGATTTGAATATTTAAAAATTTGAATATTTGAATATTTAAAAATTTGAATATTTAAAAATTTGAATATTTAAATATTTGAATATTTAAATATTTGAATATTTGAATATTTAAATATTTTCTAATTTTGAATATTTGAAAACCTGAAACCATAAAAATAGGGTAAATTATTTGCATGGAGTCACTTGAATAAAGTTCAGAAAAGAAAATCGGACCACTCGGAGCCAAAGAAAATAAAATTCGTGGAACAGACTGACAATAGCAAAAGGGGCGAAGAATACAAGAGAATAAGGAAGCTGAAAAGAAAGACACAACAGCAACAGGAAGTCGTTCGGAAGAAATAAAAGACGGTTGAAAATAAACGAGACGAGAGGCGGCAAGGAAGATGCAAGGAGAGGATGAGAACGGAGGAACTGTCGGTGGTTCCGCACAGTACATGAAGTATTATAGCGAGCAGGATTCGTGAGGGGATTCCAGCCGCAGTATCAGGTACGTGCCACGCGTGTGGTCCATCTCTGACCTCCGTTTTCGAGGTTGGACCTCGAAAAGGTTCGCGTATAAGTATTCTGATGTACGATCGGTTGGAATCGTTACTCCTCCGTGGCTGTCTGACCTCTGTCCGCTGTCTCAAGCCCCGAATCTTCTTTATCGCGGGCCAATTCCTGTAAATATTTTCGTGTCCCAGCGAGAAAGAATGGGAAATGCCCTGGCGTCGTCCGAATCGGACATATGGCAATTTATAAGAAAGCCTCGCGAAATTTATAAATGGGGACCTTGTTTAAATCTTTGCGCGTTATTCTTTGGCGATATTGGGGTGACTCGTATGAACTATGGCCCTCGATACTCGGGGATTAACAAGAAAAAAAATTGTCTCTTGAAGATACACAGAAGACTGAACTTTCAGAATAAAATAGCATCTTTATGTAATGGATCCCTTGAAAGGAAACATGTGTCATCCTTTTACACAAAATATTCAATACTCAATTGAATGAATACTGGCCTTAGAATATTAGTTGCGAGATTTTCTTTCCACTTCAAAGGCAGATAAGAACATCTCTCTGGAGAGATTTCGCAAATTCACTCACTGTACATAACGCCATAAGCACGCAGGGCTATTCCACTAAATCCCAGGAAAGAGGAGTCCCGTCGTCGGTGCACTTTTCTCTTCACGTGACTCGGTGCCTTCAAACGCATTATTTCGTCCCCCGATCCTCGAGATAGCGTTGCGTCATCGTTACACAGGCCAGCTGATATCTGATGGCTGGTCGTACCACCTAGTGCTTCAGCATGAATTCTTCCGAAGGGTATACACGACGCTTCATCCTTCCACCTTCGTTACAAGCCTCCTCCGTGGTCTGCCTTCAATTTCAGGATTAAATATATCGTGCTCGTTACTGCTGCGTTGAATGTAGATCGATATCGAGGCTCATAAAACTTGAGCCTCACAAATCTCTCTATTCCAGACACTCTGAATCACTGTCGATCCCAAGGATGTATACAAAAGCAGTTTAAACAATTCCCAAGGTCCAATTTGTAGGAACACCAAAGACAAACCACAATTCTACACTTCTACTGATAGACAGAAATACAAAACAGGTTGCAGGATAACAAGACTGAACCCTGTCCTACAGTAGTCACAGATACATCGCTACCTATGTCAATATTAACTACTCACAAAATTCCCAAGGTTCAATTTCAATAGAAATACCAAAGCCAAAAGAAAATTCTGCGTTCTCCCTAATCAAAATTGAGAGCAGATTGAAGGATGACAAGGTTACCTTTTCCTCCAAGTAACCTCAGGTACCTCGCTACCTATGTCAATATTAGCTGCTCACGCAATTTCCCAAGAGTTAAACCGACCAAGACAGCGATCGCCAGATAGCCAGGAAACTATTTCAAGATCTGATTTGCGTTGGTGGACGTGTTCTGAATCCCGAGCGGAACAACTCGCTAGTAAACTGAAAGTTTCCACGTCTGTCCACTATCGAGCACGCGGGTTATGGCTCTCGGCTAACGAGAGGGTTAAATTGCTCGGCGAACGTGCACCGGGGTTGCACTTTCAATGAGTCCGCCTCGCCGTGATATCGCTATTCACCATCGAACTTCGTCGGACCGTGTAGATACGATAGGAATCTGTGAACCGTTGGATTCTGCCTAATCGCTCAATCCTATCGTCCGTGGCGGTGTCACGAGGCAGCCAAACAGCAATATGAACCTCCTTTAGTGTCAAAGGCCGAACTACCGTTCTCGCGGTCGTCCCCAGGTGAAATCATCAGCCGAAGCGACTCGATTCAGAGAAGATCGCAGGGATTACGTAACCGAAAGGACTCACTCTACGATACTTCGTCAATGGGTACGATTGATAGAGAAGCCTGCAGAGCCTGGTGTTAAGGGTCGATGAAGAGCTTCTTTCTAGGATCCCTGAGCTACTAATCAGTGTTGCATCCATTTCATTGTGGTCATCTTGAAGCGAAGATATGGCAAAGTTGGTCATTTAGATCTGAGGACTCTATTTTCCCAGAATTGAAAATTTTATTCTAAAAGTCCAACGCAGATTATGCAACTGAATCTCAAGACAATGCAGCAGTTAATAGAAATTAGTCAAGGAGAAAGAAAGTGTGTCCCACTTCGGTGGCGTTCGAAGCTAATTGCTTCCTCCTCCGTGAAAAACGATCCCCTTTTCCGGCAGGATAATCATGAAAAATGTGTGGGAGGATTACTTGCCAGTGATCTAAATTAGTCCTCGCAAAGTTTGCCAAGTGGTAGGCAAGCGATTTAATTCGAGTTTAAATGTGTTTCACTGTGTGGAACCGCTGCCAACTGTGCTCCAGCTGAGGCTTTAGTATTCTACGACCACGTTTTCAGGAGTATCATTCTATCGCGCCAATAAGTTTAATCCCCGTACGAGGAAGGTAAGTCTTGGCTGGGACACATGCAATGGGCCATTAGGAACGGACAGTCTAATGAACAATTATGTATCTCGATTTTATCAGGACATCTTAATCGATCCAGTACGCTCTAAACCTGCCACCCCATTTCTCGTTCAACAACTCGGGAAATATCGACGACGATATGGAATATTTTGTTCGAATATTATAGAAAACACTTATCAGTAGCAGCACTAGTGGCGTTAATAAAACCATTTAACATATCGTCGCTTTAAGTGTTCATTTATTAGCAGCCAGAGGAACCGGCTTGCAATGACAGAACGCACTAACGAATTTCATTTCCCGCGACTAGTCTTATTACCTAATGTCACTGTATTCCCACTTACATAATCGTTCTAATCGCGATTTAAAGCGTCGCATAATTCTAATCGTTCGCACACATCTCTTGTCTAGTGTACACAACGATTGCGCAAGAAAATCAGAAGCCGCGCCGCCGTGGAAATCGAGTTAACCGAGAAACACTGGCTATCAGTCGAGGCGTCACGGTTCTTGCGCTATGGTTAACACTCAATTTAATTCCACGATGATTCATGAATGCACCGAGGCGACGTTTCTTACGCCGTCGAACGAATCTATTTTTATTCTCATTTTTCTTGGAGTCCCTTGCAAGGTGGACTGAGTCAGAGCTGATAGGAAAGGCAGATTAAAGCAGGTTGAAGTCAGTCTAAGAACTGGATAATAAAAAATGAGCAGCTCCCACTTGCTCACTCGTTGACTCGAAATTTTAAAAAAACAGAACAAGTCTCAGGCAGCTCCAAAATTCCAAGACAGATCATCTAATTATTCTAATCGCTTCAAAGCAGACTCCCCAATTACCTCCAGGTCGAATAGAAGCCTTCTCGGAAAACACGCCACAAATATCGCCCAAGTTTAAGGGGCCTCTCCACGGTCCCCTTTACCGATTTTCTCACGAGCGTCGCGACGCCTCGGCTCGTTGGTCGCGCGAAAGCGAGAGGCCTCCCCATCGAAGTCCCGTTCCGCAGATGGAACTGCGAATAATTTAACGCGCGAACGTCCGCGAATGTGTTACACTGAGATTATATCACGGTGCATCCGTTACGCGGCGAACAACACGTAGTTAATATGCATGCACGGCTTAATTTACATTAGCCGCCGCATGCAGGCTGCATTATGTACGCGGAAGCGGTCCCCGAGGAGCGAAGAACGGGGAAGAAGAACGGGGAGGAAGAACGACGACGTCGTGGCGCAGAAGAACCTCTACAGAGATGTTTCTGCAAACTTTCGAGCGCCTCTGCCCCCTGACGAAGAGGGAGTGAGAGAGGAAAGCGATTAGGCGGATAATATAAAGCGTGGATGAGAGGCTAATGAGAGAGGAGGAACAGCTATGGACGCGACAAAGGGGAATCGATGTGGCGATGGGGGAAGAAAAATATCATTGGACGCTGCTGTCGCGAATCTGAGAATTTGGAGAAGGGTGGACCTCTGGATTTTAGGTTTTAAAGGATATTCTTCTTTTAGGGGAGTTTATAGAGATAACTAGAGCTAAAGTTAAGGAGAAGAATTTACTGTGAAAGCAGATATTAAAAAATGAAGATCTTGTGAATCACTCTCTATAAGAGTATCCATGATACCAAATTGTTCAGCTCCACTGTAGAATGACTGCGTCGATTGTGCGAAGAGTTCAGCAAGTGAGACAGTAGGCTAGCTAGAGGAAGGGTTCTAATGTCTCGTTAATGACTACAACGCAAAGAATAGTAGCGGTAGCAGCAACTCATCGCGGAACGAATCAGATTACCGACAGTAATCGCGCGATATTCTTTCTAAGCCGCTAATGAACCCGTACGCGCCACTCATTAGACACTGACGCTCGGTATAATGAATGGTACACGTTTTTACTCGCCGGTGCTTCGTTGTCGGACAAATCATCGCGGCTACCTAGATGGTATCATGATATCTGAGATCTCGAGCGCAGTAATTTACAAAGCGGATTAAGACGCTTGCTATTGCTATGTTGCTTTGACTATTCATGCATTAATCCTTCGTTTTGCTACAATATCATCGGCAGAAATATGTGAAGCGTATACTTCGCTAACGAAACATTTTCACCTCGCCAAGTTTCAGAGCTTTTGTCGAAATTCATAGTTTCACAATTTTTAATGTCCCACCCACGCACTCCACTGACCCCCAATCTGTAGAGTCCTAAAAATCAGCGGCTCAGGTTTCACAATTCTAAGCCAACACCACACAGCTCCTGCATCTGTTTTATAAATAGAATATGCATAAGCAGTAAAGGCCTACCAGTTGCTTCACATTTCTGGCCCACCTTTATTGTACCTGCAGCTCCAGCAATAAATCACAACTTGGAGCTCCTGATTGCAGCCTTTCCCCAACAATAAACCGAATCATTCAAACGTTAGAAACTCAAAAGGAAATCTCGCTTAGACTTTACGATTTCACGAAGCCATCGAACAGGCGAATCATAAATTCTTTCTTCTTTTCTTCTCCTGCAGAGAAGCCTCCTTCAATCCGTCGTCCAGGGAATAAATTTCATCGCCGCGAGCCGAAAGTTCGTAATTCTGTTACACGGTCCCACGGTGGCAGCCTTGAACGTCTCAGGAAGATCTCCATAAAAATGGTCGGAAGAATTCCCACAATTAGTATCGTCAAGGTTGCTCGTTCCCAGTACGTGGGCGCTTTACGGCTCGTTCGACGCGTCAGGATCCTCTTCATTTGCGTGCACGTCAGCGGTTCGTGGTTTCATCGCGATCTTCCCTGCGAGACACGACGTTCTAAAGGGAAGTTGAAAACTACTTGCTCGCACGGTGGCTTCGGGACGACCGAACGCATCTCGTAACTTGCTCGTCATCGCGCAACTTCCCAGGGGGAGACGTCGTAAAAGGCAGCTTGCAATCTCGTAATTGCAGGCACCACTCGAAGGACCCTCGAAGGAAGGTCGTAGGAAGCTGGAACGCAGGCTGATGTTGTAAGGTTGATGTCGATGGAAAAATCCCCGCGGAAGAAGGAAGATCCAAAAGGGGAAGATGAGGATTGCGCGTGAACGCGTCGAGTAATCAATTCAATTTAACGTCGGGTGTCTTTGATCCTCGTCTTTCCTTCGACTGATCGCGGGGATTCCTCGACGAGCCCAGACACCATCGAGCTTTATTATCGCGCCTACTTGTTCGACCTTTGGCACCTTCAGACGTTTTCGAGTGCACCTCGTCTTGCGCTCGGATCAGTGACCTCATCACGAAACTCGCTATTTCCATCGTAACACTTGAGCTTGCTCAAAGTGCGAAGTGGAGAGGTCAATGTCTCGAGAGAAATCTTGTTTACCGCAGGAGCCTTCGGCGAACACGAATTCTCGTCGATTATAATAAATAAGCGACGGAAAAGCTTGCTCGTTATTCGATACTGCTAAGTGATCTCTCAATTCTCTTTGGAAATTGCGCTGCGGTCAAGTTTCCATTTTTGTATCTTAATCTCCGTGCAGAGTGGCAGAGTGGCAGAGTGTAGAGCGTGTCAGGATAGGTTTGCGTGCGGCACGATAATAACGTTGAGTATTTTATGCGATGGAAAATGTCAGACACCCAGTTTCTCGTTGACCCAGTCCGAATGCGCTATATTTGTCGTAGTGGCATTTTCAAATGCGCCGAATCGCTGGTTGCCTGGCAGAGGAAACGCGGTAACCAGGCAAAACTTTCGTGATAGGTGAGAAGTTCATGCATCTATTAGCGAGTCTTCCACTGCCCAGAGATACTTGATATGTCAGAGGTTGGGAGGTTATCACCTCTATTCTGACTGCTAATAAATCTTTACCCTGGAGCTCGAAATACATATATATCGTGGAAACTTCGCGCTGTGATTAATTGATAATAGACAGGATATGCATATCGTGTGCTCCAACCTTCAGGAAATTTCATATTCCTATGAAACTCTCCGACTGTCTATCCATAAAATGAGGGGTGATGAATTCGCGACGAGCCGCATACATATGCAAAGTAAGGGTGATAGTAAAGAAGAAGAGGCTCGTTTCCAGGTTCAAAGTCACTCGTTAGCAGCATGGATCGATCGTTCCCCGATAAACGTCCCTGCTCTACGCTGTCGGTGATCCCCGCTACGCACAGCCGGCTGGCGAAGTTATCCGCTAATTAGCAAGTTATCAGGAAGCGCAGGAAACACCCCCTGGGTGGCTCGCGAGTTTTTATCCGCTTGGCGCTGAACGTTCTAATCGTGCTGTGCTCTTCCACTTTAAACAACCTGCTCCATGATACACCGACGAATAAATACACGAGGGAAATATGGAAAATTTTCACGAACCTTCGAGTTTCCAATCTGTCTAACTCCTCTTCCTTTTATTTTCTAATCTCTGTCGTTGACGTATTGGAATTTACTTTTCATTGATACATGTGTCTTGTTTACTAAGTATGTGGACTGACTTCTTACTTTTCAATTCTTTGCAACAGCGATGAGAATTACTTTTCACACTCATTTCTAACCTTTGAAACCGTGTCTGACTTGGGACTTATTCTACTGTGGATGTAGACTAGTCAGATCAGGCACAGTGAAACTAGTAGAATAAGTACCACGCCAGAGAACACAGTAAGTAGAATAAGCCCCAGGTCAGACACAGTGAACTCGGTAGAATAAATCCTAGATCAGCCACAGCGAAGTTAGTAGAATAAGTTTCAAGTCAGACACTTTACACAGAAATTTTAGGCATTTCCTCAACTATTAACAACTCCGACCTACCTATTCTACTGTTAGGATCAAATAAGTGTTGATCTGTAGAATACTTCTCATAAAACGAAAGAAAGGTTTCTCAGACCTGCCGTATAAAACACTCCCACTAGCAGAATGTCAGCACCAAGCTGGTGATTCAACAATCCCGCACAGTAAACCACCCCCATCGCATTAAACTAGGATCCCCTTTTCCAAACCTCTAGTACAAGTACTAACGAGCCACCAAGAAGATCGAGCACGGCAGAATGAATGTTCGCCATCGTTTCGCCGCGGAATTACCTCGTGTTCGCGCGAAGGAAGCGCCTCGTGTCTGTAGGAGAAGATCGAAAGGCAAGGTGCGGTGACCTATCACCGCGAGCAGCCGGTTACACAGCAGACCTGACTATCGGCAGCGAGAGCGGAGCGGTAAGAGTGACTCATCCGCTCGTAACCGCTCCGCTCTCCTCGCTCCTTCAACCTTACGCTCATTCCGCTCGGTTCCACTTGGCTCCACGGCTCGGTGCCGCGCAACGCGCTGCGATATCGCTTTTCCAGCTCCTAGAAGCTGCCTCTCTTCGTCGAGCCCGCTGCGTTTCGCGCTTGAGAAAGGCTGCTCGGCCAGCCGGCACGTCTCCGCTCCAAACCACGATTTCGTTTCTTCAACGACCCGATACACGCTGTTCGAGTTACGACACCTATTGTGCGCTGGCTCCTTCGACCAGTTGCCAACGCATCCTACCCTTGCGCTCACCCGTGATCCAATTTTATGTGTCACTTTGTCCCTGACAGTGTTTTAGGGAAAATTTGAGTTTTCGGTGCTGCTCGGTTACACTTGCATTTTTTAAGTATAGAATATTGAAGATTTGAATATTTGAATGTTCGAACAATTTGAAAATTTTTAAATTTGAATATTTACAAGCTTTAACGATGAAAAATCTCACTGTCTTCCGTTCTTCATCGAAAAAGTAGAGGCGGTGTTCAATTACAGATCATCAAGAATTCATAAGATAGAATTTCTATTTATTCTGCGCAAGTTAAAACCACCTGGAGCGTCTCACAGCAAATTGCAATGTGTCGGAGATGCTCCGAAGCGATCTAAACAGTCGAAGGCAGCGTGAACAGGTCCAGACTGCAGTGAAGGTTAAAACTGCATCTTGCCAACTGGCTAGACGTTCGCACTACTCCGAGCCAAATTATCAAACACGTACCACAAGGATCTCGGTGCAGTAAATTTTCTCAAACCTGTCATAACCACGAAATGGACTTCACACTGTACAAGAAGGAATCCTAATATAAGGAAGACGAATATTACCTTGGACGAAGTATCTCCCCTGTCATCTCATATGACTGTTTTCGCGTTTCATCTCGATCCTCCTCGATCAAACACTCTCCACAGACTCCCAATCCAGATTTAAACAACCGAACGCTAACGTAGGACAAGAGTAACACAATTTAGCTCTGCGTTAGAGTCGCTTATTATATTTCACGGTGCTCGAACGAATTTGTTTCACGCGACGAGCTAAACGGGTCTGCCAACAACGTTTGAACAGTCGCGCGGAACCCTGGTCGATCTGTGTCGCTGACACTGTCAATTAAAAAGAATTGTTTTACAGCCAGTCGCCGGCGGGATTTCGTTCGGCTGTTTTTAAACGAATAGAAGGACGGTTAGCAGGGCTCGCGTTCGACGATAATCGCGAGCGACGTCGCTTTTCCAGCCTCCACGGAGTGCCAGCCAGCCTGGACACGCACCGTCCTCCGCTTCGTTGAACTTGTTGCGCTTCATGCTTCAAAAAGGTTGCTCGATCAACCGGTATGTCTGGTCGAGAAACGTATCTGGTGCTTCACTCTCGACTGAAACAAGATAACTGCGCCGTCTCGGTATCAAATTGTTCGTGAATCGGTACATGGAGAGCTGGCCGACTAATCCCCCTTCGAAACGAGAACTTTGCCCTTGTCCTGGAACTCTGGAGTCGTTTGTGTTCACGTGAAAGCGTTCGTAATGACGATGGCTACTAGGAAATAGAGATACTTGGAGGCAGCTTGATGCATAGTAGGATTTATCTTCAGTTTCCCAGCACTTTGTACATGGAACTTTGGTATCGCTCAATATTGAAGAGAAGTCAGCGCTTGATGAAGAGAACAGTAGTATCCAGGCCGAAATGGAGCCAGCTGTGACTACCATTAGCGTAATTTACGATTAACAGAGACTTCTGTCGCGGACTGTCAGAGTGATAAGTGTCCTAACGTGTCCATAAACTGGTACAAATCCTTTTCCCGCGGCTGTAATATCAATATTGCTCCCGTGGAGTCTGAACCACGTTAAAAATCGCCGTTTAGCATAAAGATATATGTACATGATCGATCGATCGTGTCACCCGAGAGACGAGTAATTTGAATAATGCATCTCGATGCTTAATGGGCTGTTTAATAATCCTTTCAATGCTGACAAGACTGGGCAAATTGCTTCGGAACCTGTCCAAGAAGTAGTATGCAAATCCGCAGTTTCGTTCGCGGCACTGCGTGTAATGTGCAGGAGGAACAAGCGGATGCAAATGTGGACACAGAAGGAAATGTAGGCGATTAATTAATTACTTGCGCGATGGATTCATGGGCATGTGGATTACTCGAAGCTCGTTACATAGTACAACGTTTCATTCATTTTTCCTCTTCCTTTATTTTTCGATCCGATGAGTCGAACCTCCCTTTCTCTTCCAAAACGATAGGATCAGTTTCGCGAATCGAATGACAGAGGTAGCAAGCACTACACGTTGCTCTGGGCCAGCTTTCACTGACAGCACGCACGAAAGCGTGCCAGAAGAACATTTTCTAAATTCACTATGGCTAATCCTCGCGAACATACAGCGCCGAGATAATGATAAATGACAACGCAATGAACAAGTAAAGTAAATGTCCCAGTAGTCGATCATGGTCCAGTATCTTGACACTAATGCTAATATTCTTTCATTTTAGCTTAAATTCTAATAAAACTCTAATGGATACTACAAATAAAAAATATAAAACATCATAAAATAGTATAGTCAGTTCCTGGAACGCGATTCAAGTGTTCAGATATGCATTTTTCACCAGTCTACTGACTTAAGTGCCGACTACTGGGACATTTAGCTTATGTAAAGACAGAGACACGAGTTATCAGCTATCGTCCCCCGTCCTCCAGCTTTATCGTTCGATAGCCTGACCAGCTGAGCTCTTTGGTTTCGTTTTAGGACTCGAGGCCAGACTCGGCGACGTCTGCTGACGGGTCCGCTGAATTTGTGGCGCTTCATGGCTCGAAAAGGCTGCTCGGCCAGCCGGCAAGTCTAGACCGAAACGACAGGTCGCTCGTGAATGAGGCCGATCGACCAGCGTCGCGTCGATATTAAACCGCGCCTACAATAGAGCAATTTTTCGGGGCTGTCGTCTGCACGCGTTCATACCGGCTACTTGTCAATGACTTTTCACTTCAAAGTCTTTCGCGTGTCCGACTCGACGCCAGGGAATGGCCTTTCAACTGGACGACGACAGGTTTTTTGATACATTCTTCAGAATAGATCTAGATAGATGATTATTTTATTTCGAAAACTTCGAACATCTGTGCAGCGATTAATAAATTTTTCTGGTGATCCGTTCTGGGGTGAAATTAAAGGCGGAAGCCTCCCCTTTCAAACGAGTTCTTAACGAACGTTCTAAGATTTTTTTTCGCCGAGTTATAGCACTTTGAATGAAAAGTGAACCTTTGGTACCATTGCATTCGAAGTATACCTTGGGTATGGCTTCATTCAAAGTGCAATAACTCGGCGAAAAAAAATTGCAGATCGCTCGCTAAGGTCTCATTCAAAAGGAGAGGGTTCTAGCTTTGATATTACCCTGAAAGAAATTGCGAAAAAAATTTATTAAGCTTCTGAGAGTGATCTGAAGTTGGAAAATATTCGGAGAGAAACCACTCCCTCTTTCTTGACGAGTCATGGACTGGAGAATTTTTTTCGGACAAGTTCAATTCAGGGACGTAAAAGTAGAGGCTTTGCTCTTTAAAATGAGTCCAGGCTCATCTCGGTGCGATTTTTTTTGACGGAGTTACAGCAGCTCAAAAATTGGCAATTTTTTCGACCTCTGGATCAGTGCGTGATTCTGAGGTCTGTGGCTCACTTTTCATTCAAAGTGCGATAACTCGGCGAAAAAAAATCGCAGACCGCTTGCCAAGGTCTCATTCGACAGGGGAGGGTTTCTACTCTAATATCTCTGCAAAATAGATCGCGAAAAAAATTTATCACGCTCCTGAGAGTCATCTAAAGTTGGAAAACATTCGGAGAATAACTACCTCCTCTTTCTCGGCTGCTCATGGACTGGACAATTTTTTTCAAACAAGTTCAATTCAGTAGTGTAAAAGTAGAGGCTTTGTTCTTTAGAATGAGTCCAGGCTCACCTCCCTGCGATTTTTTTTGACGGACTTACAGTACCTCAAATATTGACCATTTTTTCAATTTTTAGATCAAGTAAAAAATCAAAAGTAGAACCAGAAACATTCTACCATGAACCATGAACCATCCGAACAGAGTTTAACGATCTTCTAAGGAAACGCAAACGTGGTCCCCCAACTTAATTCATTCTGAGAAAGCTTCGGAACCGAATTCCCAAAGGTGGCTAAGGGTCGGCCCTATCTGAACACGGGAAGTAACATCCTGCTCATTTGATACGCATAATTTAATGCAAGGGAACTATACGAGCAGGCCAATCTGTCCTTCCGCTTTTTCTTGGTCAAGGAGAGCACGGACACCTTTGTTCAGACGGTGCCACATAATTAGAGAACGCGCTGTCGCGAGGAAACACAACGAAGGTGGGTGTCCTGTAATCAGCTAATTACTAGAGATTGTGCGTCGTCTGCGAATCGATTATCCTTTGTTCACACTTGGTCTACAGGGAAGAACTTACGAAGACCATTCTTGTAGCGTCGCAACGACGCTTTGAAAACAGACACGCAGGTGGAAATACTCATTTGCAGTAGCAGCTTAATCTTTGGCAGTCGCTAGGCTGCTTTAATTAGAAAGCTGGAGGAGCGAAATTGTTATTACCGAGATAGAATATTTGTACTTGTATAATTATGGGGGTTGACAAGTATTAGGGAGTTTGAGACCGAGACTTTTGGGAGCACTACCGTGGAATAGATAATGTATCCTGCTGAGCTTGAGAATGGCTAATTTATTCATTTGTGGGCAGAAGAATTGTAATTGAGACTTGGGGAACTTGGAAGAGGTGGAGATTCTTCTCCTATATCTTATTGATATAATTAAATTAAATTTATTATCCCACGCTTGAGTTATAATTTCCTATAAGTGGATTCGTGAAATTAGAGTTGAAAAATAGAACTGAAGTAAAATTGAGTTTCCAAAGCAAAGGACCGTTTTACCCGCAAAGTAAGTGAAGATAAAAGATATTTCCACTTTGAGTAGCGGAACGCCATTATTTCGATAATTTGATTTACAGGAGTCTTGTCGCTGCTGCCTAATCAGATTATCCTTCATAAACTCGCTTTCACGGGGGCGTAGCGAGAATAACAAGTTGCTGTAAGCCCTGGGAAAACTGCGTTACCGAAAACTTCTAAATTAATCTACAATAAGCTGCTGCGTTATGCCATCAAAGGCAGCTTTAATAAGTTCCCTGTAACTAGAATTTGCCTTAATCATAGTTAATCTTTTAGACGTACAAAATCCTCTATATCACTGTACAAATATCAGAAAACAATTTCACTTCAATTTGCATACTTCAGCTTCTGAACAGATAAAAATTCCAAAGTTGGCAGAACGAAGTAAAATCGCTATTACTTCCCTTCAATGTAATAACAGTTCGAGTTCTACCAAAGTTTCCAGATACTTAATCGAAATGGCTTCGAATTTGTAATTCTCTACTCTGGGAATTGCTATCGAGTTCTACGACGATATCTTAAAATGAAAATGTCTCCAGTAAAGGAGAGGTCCAACCGAGAAGTTACAACGTTATCGCAGTGTGATCGATAAAAATGGCTTCCAGACAATTGCACCGAGACGAAGGTAAACGCAACAGTTCCCCGAAGACTCACAACTAAACGACAGTGAAGCCCACATGCCACAAGCAGGAGCCAAACTTGCATTCCGAATGCCAGCTAAACCAGAAACAGGGAACACACTCGAATGTTCCTCGTGCTGGTTAATCTACCCTATTAAGCTTCGACCACTCGCGTGAGAAGCACGACTGCGGCTTGGAGGAGTTGTAGATGGGAAACACGGAGGTATTTTCGACGCCAATTTTATGGAAACCACGGCGTGCTACAGGAAATGATTACATGGTTTAGTAAAACTGAAATTCCTCACGCTTAGACAAACTGATTCGGTATTTCACGGAGCGAAAATCCCGTGGGACCCCATCAGATGTCCCCAAGAGACGCTCAGCAATTCATGCGAGCGTGAATGTCGTTGAAACACGAGGTATATGTTCGATAACCCTCTCTGAAGTGAAATTTGGGGTCCTCGAGGAACTATCAAATATTACTTTCAATCGAAATATTACTGTGCTGCCTCTCGTACTTTCAATTTGGAAAATGTCGAAACGTCTGACAAGAAGAATCAAGTCGGAATGTGGATCACAATTTTTTCTGAGTTTTGACAGATTTAGTGAGACAGTTTTGACAGATTAATTGAGCAATCTAATAGTAGAGTGTTCCATAAAAAGTAATTAATAATATATTATAGACGCAAGTGTGGAATTACGATCAAGATTCAAAACCGCGCCAGATTTCAAGCGTAGACCTTCCAACGATGAAATTAGAGGCGGAACGAAAGTCTGATGGATCAAATATTCAGGCCGTTTTGTCGATAAGAATCATGCTACTGTAGCCTACTAACACGTTCAACCGATGCAAACTGGTTTAATCCGAGGACCTAGCACTGGGACTCCTGCGTTTCCTTGGCTTCTCGTTTCAACCCTAATCAAATTCCACGCGCGAATTCGAGCGAGGATCGCGAGCCAGTTTCGTTCCGCAAGCAACGTCTCGGTACACCCGATGTGCCTCGCGTTGACTGTGAAATTTCAATTTGCACAATACGATTGAAAACCTATCCTTGTTGGCAAGAGAGGTGTAAAGCCTGTGGAAATATTACATAAAAAGACTTTATAGAGTTCAATGGAGAAAATTTTAATATTGGGATATTTGGAATCCAAATAAGTACTTATTGAAATATTGCAATAGTTTGATAGTTTAATGTTAGCAAATTTGAATATTTGAATATTCGAAAATTTGAAAGTTCGAATATTTGAAAATTTGAATGTTCAAAAATTGGAATATTTGAAAATTTGTATACTTGAGAATGTGAATCTCACCCCATGTCTCCATAACCATTTCAACTCCACCCCATTCAACTAAAAAAGCCTCGATCACGCCCCCACTAAATAGATTCCAGGATCCCCTAATGGAGCACTCGGCTGGTCGAAAAACCCCGCTGCAGAGCACGTGTTCGGGAATAGACTTGCGTTTCGGAGGCGTGTTTCAAATTAACGGCAACTCTTTCGCAAAATGTATCCATAAGGCGGCAAAGGGTCTTATATATAGAAATCGTATAGCTGTCGTCGTTAGAACGAGGAGGCTAGGCATCGTCCAAGGGATAGGAGGTCGTTCCGCTGGCTCGTCCGCTGGCTCGTCCGCTGGCTCGTCCGCGGCCTGTATTATCTTATTGCCAGCGCTTGCTTGTTGTCGCCTGCGAACGAACGCGAATTTTCAACGGTCTGCGGTGCATAAAGGAGTCGGAGGTTCCACTGGAGCATATGGAATTACCGAGAGCACGATGGACGAATTGAACGGCGCGGTGAACAGCTGCCACCACACGCGCGCACCGCGTGCCATTGCTCGCGTACAATTATAGGTCGTTCTACCTATACAAATGGCCCGTAATTTCGCGGCAAGCGACACGCGTCGATGGATGGATCGCGAACGGTATTCGGAGTTAACGTCTACCACGGGAATTCTCGGGACCTAACTGCGCCTCGTGATTCTGAGAACCTTACCACGCTGCGCGATTCTGCTGGGACAAGGCACTACCGATATCTCAATGGATCCTGCCACGTTTCACGATCGAAACAATTATCCCTTTGCGCGAGAAACCCAGCTGAAAATTATACCAGACGCAAACTTCACGTAACACAGCCATCATATTTCAATTACTCCAAAATTACTCTGAAATTTGTGTGCCTTTAAACCCACCTCAGAAGCACGGGCACCTACGTTAAAAAGCACATAAAAACGCTGCTAGGTAATACTATTTCCTTAATTTTCTCTCCTTTCGTTGCGCAAGTTTCCTCGGTACTACCAACGTTACCTTACTTTCGGAAGGAACATATTTTCGTTTAATAGAGCTCTCACCCCTGGCGTGTTTACATTGGATTACGAATAATAGCTAGCGAAAAGAGATCAAAAGAAAGTTCCGAGACGAAAAAGCTTCGTTCGAGAAAGAGCAGAGCACAAGGTTCTTTCATCAGTGAAACTTTTCGCTGTTGCAGCGGGGTAAGAATCGCCGTCGAGGTCGCTGGCGGAAGAAATTCTCTGGGTATTTTTCAAATCCAGGATTTAATGGAGCCTGGGACGCAATGCATAAAAGTTCCATGGGCGAGAGGACGGGCGAGTAGTTTACATTCATTAAAATGCATGAAGAAGAAACATTGTGCCGGGCGTATTTACAAAGCCATTAGTAATTATGGAAATCGGTAACTGGATGTTTGTTTATTGAAAGTTACCTCGCCCCCGTTCCTCAGCTTTATCTGACGCAATCAGCTCGTACCAATTAACCTGTTAACCGGGGAATTAACTTTTGTTCCACTCGTTTCACAACGAAATATTTCATCATACCAGGTTAGCAGGTTAATACTACCTGCCTGACGATTACGTGTTGAGTGGCATATTTTGTTAGAGAATATGATCGAGAGAATTCTATTTCCAATTCCTACGACTCTGTGTGGATGAGATCGATATTAGAGATGAAAAGCATCGAGATGGAATTTGATTCAATACCTGGAATGGGAAACCAAGTCTCCTGGAAGAAATAATAAGAGTAATGGAAGACTAGGTGGTTCTCCTAATAATGGTTTCGGGTGACTCTAGATGGACGTTCAAGGTGATCCTGGAACGAACTAATTCTTTTGCCCCAATTCTTCTTCAAAAGACTCTACAGCACCTCAGAGATAATGAAACCTGAGAGACGAGGATCTGGAGATCCAGTTTTCGTTACTTAACATTTTCTCGCCACAGAAGTTTGAAAATTCCAAGCAAGTGGGACACCCCGCGAAGTGCGAAGGAAGAAGAAGCACTGCAGAACAAGCTGCCAGATGTCAACAGTCCTTCTTCGCGGACAAACCGTTTACAGAGCTCAGACATTCCTCAGACGAGCTAATTTGCGCTCCTCTCTCATTGCTCTGGCGGGTATTACGCACCGGAGAAATAATATAATTTATGGGCCGAGCAGCTTTCCAACGACAGAGGTCGCCATTACACAAGAACAAGGGGTTGCTAATTGCCTTGCACCTGCACCCGTACACGGTTGCAAGACGCGTTCTTGTAAGACGTTTCGCTCCGGCGAACAGGGACGATTTAACGACTCTGCCCTTAAACAGCTTAACGAGCTGGATGTTCCCTTGGTCGAGGAGAGTCTTGGGGAGGATAGCTGCGTAAACGAATCGCGAGTTTTCTGCGGGAAAACGGCGGGAGATCGAAGCCATGTGACTCTACGAAGCGGCGAGAGACGGTCAATTAATCTGTGATAAATTGCTTTCAGAATTGATCGGATTAATCTTCTTGCTGCAAGTTGTCTCAAATAACAATTTACTACTGTATTTTTTTGCATCGAGTTAATCAGTTTACTGGAGAGCCAAGGATTCTATTGTCAAGTACATATAAATTTGAGAATTCGATTCGATAATTAAAGGAAGATGAAAAATTGATTACTGAAGAGTAATGAAATCTCAACAAGCATGACATTTTCCCATGATTAATGACGAGTGCATCAATCTTCCCATATTTTACTTAACTGCGTTACAGACACGCAACCAATTCTCGTTTACTGAATTCTTTCGTGTACACGCGCGCAAATTATTTCGTAATTATTAGTGATTACGAGACGTCTCGTGGAGGCCCGATGAGTCGGAGATAATTTAACTACCTCGAAGGTTTAACCAACTTAAATATAATTTAACGAGGGGAACCTTTTTAAGGCTACATCCCACGGATTTGCATAGGCATATGCACGCTTGCAGTGCTGCAACGAGCTACGTGATTTGTATCTGTGTAACGTCCTTTACCTTTTCAACATTTATTCATTCTGTGGGACACGAGTGAGCAACCACTTTGGAGCAAGTTCAAAACCTTATCTACTATTCATTTTACTTAATAGAAGTAGTTATTATTGTTATAATTACGAAATTAATTCCTGCAATAAAGATAGTTGATTAAAGGAACGAAGAACCGAGAGTCTGGATGAGAGCACAGAAAGCAGAGAGGAGTTCTTGACGCGAATAAATTATAAAGTTTCTTTCACAGAAAAGAACTGCCGACGTTTCGAGGAGCTTCCTGTAATATTGGAGCAGGTGCTTGAAAACTAACTAAAAACGTAACGAGTCGAGACACGGTAAACTTCGCTGCTTTCCGAAGACAGGAAGAATTATCGCACTTGCAAAAATCAAGGGGAGCGGACGCTAGAGTCCAAATAGCTATAAATCGTTCACTACTATCACAGTTCCTCATTTTTCCATACTTCAATTTGCACTCTATTTTCATGAAAAAGAATCTGGAGAACTATTTCTCGATAGCATTGAGAAAGGAGAAGATAAGGCTCAAAAATAGAGGAATCTGAAGAGCAACGTAAAGAAATAGACGACACAAAAGGTGTAAAAGGAAGAAAACAAACAGGAATATCCTGCTCTGTGAAGCTACCCGCTCGGTTGATATAAATCGACGTTAAAAAGCCGAGGAACTCCACAGTCGGACATTATTCTGGTACCCTGCGGGGTTGTCGACACTCCACGGATAATTTTCTTTCCGAGAACTCCCATCGTACAGGTGCTTACACGCTCGCCGCTCCTTACAACGAAAACAAATTACGATTAACAGTCGAGTAACGACTTTCCTATACTGTTCCCATGGCAAAGCCGAGCTGTTTCTACTTGGCTAACGAGAATAGCAATTGTGCGAGCTTCACGCTTCATGACGTTTTACTTCGGATACAAGCATTCTAGGTGGAGAAGATTTTAACATTGCAACGTCAAAGTGTCTGATGCAAAATTCAAGTACATGCAAAGTGGCTTTATGAGAAGAAGGCTTAGAAATATGAGAATCGATTTACCAATAAGTCCACGTTCACTAGTAAATCTGTACCTCAGAGCCAGAGTAACCCAGGTCCTTCTAAAAAACTTAATTTTGAAAAAAATTGATCTGGATTACTCTAACTCTGAGGTACAGAAATAATAGTTCTGCTCTACAGAAACACCTTATGTGCCAAAACTGAGGGGCACTCCACTTGTGTCGTACTCTTCAAAACGAAAATTCCTCTGCTCCCAGCAATACCTCATGCCCACCTATATCTTCTCCCATCCCTAAGTCATCAGTTTCCCCAACTTGGAGCAGTTCACCGCTACGAACACGAGTGACAGAAGTCGCGTGGAATTTCAGCTCTCATACAGGAGTGACAGAAGAGAAAAGGAATTTTCCTATCGAGCTACTCCGAGTCCTAAAATAAAAAATATCTCCTGATCGAAGGCGCGATGAGAGGTCAGAGTGTAGAAGACTATCCCCTTCTGGGAAGCTGTTCAGGGACAGGTGCTCGCAGGTTTCGCGGCCCTCCCAGGGAAAACAAATCACGATCAACAATGCGGGCGAAGCTCTCGAGGCGGGGAGCGGGCACGACGTGTTTTCATCCTCCTTTCAAAGCTCATCTGCGCGGTATCTATTCCGGGTTTACTAGGAAAAGCCCCTGTCTCCGGCAGCCGGGAATGCGAGGATGTATAAATACTTGAGGAGCCGCTCTCTTCTCCTTTCCCTTCCTTTCGTCCTCTCGTTTCTTCCACACTCGTTGCTGCTCGCCTCCTTTTTCCCTACGCGCTCGAGCGTCGAGGAAGACGCTGCCACTCGCGGCTAATTGCCAATACGAAAAATCAGACGGCGGAACCCACCGAGAGCGACGAGTCGCTTCGCTCGCCGATCACACCACGCGTTTCTGACACAGTTTAACAAGCGACTCGGATGTCGGGCGGATACTTTCCAATTCCAGCCTCATTTTTTCTCTGGCGATCGGTGACAGCGTGCATGCGAGATATTTTACATGGAATCGGTTGGGACTTGACGCCATGGAGATTTTTATTCCTTTCGGAATGTGGCCCAAGGCTTGATCGCGATTTTTCAGAAATATTGCGGCGATTTAGACTTAACAGTTCTCGAAAATTTTAGAAATTGAGGGAAATTAATTAACTCTCTATTCTCTGACACTAGGATGAAATATGAACGAATCTAAGTGACTATATAATTTCCTTCGTTACTCACATTTTGAAAACCCAAGACACCTTTCTCCCATAATAGCGATATGTTGGTGTTCTTACCTGTAACAGAAAAAGAAAGATTCTAGATTAGATGAAACCATAAATTATACCCCAATCTGAATATACATAAATTTAGATCGCGTTTCTCTTTCATAAAGCAAAAATGTCAACCCTCTTTTTGGAGTGTCAAAGCGTTTAGACAGTACGCGTGAACGATTGAAAAATGGGTACCGTTAGCAAGGGGAGCCAGGCAAGAAATTGATGAAGGAAGAACCTTGGAGACAAGAGAATGCATCGACCTTGGCTACGTACAAGATCAGCGCAAAGAAGCTTGGTGCGCGAAAAGGTGAAGGACGTGCCTCGACGAAGGCCTCAGCCCAAGCCCACACACGATATACACGATTGACTGAAAATGCCTTCAATTAGCACGGATTATTAATTAAACGCTCGATAATCTCCGGCGTCGGGCTTCCTTTGGGCGGGCCGCGTCGAATCCCTCGCGATTTATGCGAAAAGCTCGCGTTACATTATAGACTAACGTGTAATTAGATGTAATTGCATTTGTAAATGAGGCTGAGGCATCTAACTAGCAGTAATTACCGCCTAAATAGTAACTTAAGGCTCAATTTCTTCCTTTTGGTAATTTCAGTGACATTAATGACAGCGTTAAATATTATGATGAAACAGCTGAGAGGAGCAAAAAGAATACTCTAATTTTCCTGTGGATATACTTGTCAGATAATCACTATGAATAAGCTATGATACATTTATTTTACTTACTCATCGATATATATACTATTCAACGCTCTGGAGAAGATAAGAGAACTCAAGAAATCCTACATCAATATTAATTTTCTTTTCGATATTATAATCAAAGTAAAATAATATTCTATCATATATTTAGAAACTTGTCCTACCTCAAAAATCAGATTTTATACATCCAGAATGAATTTCGACAGAGAAAATACTCGAAGCAAAGGCATGGAGGTGTATTCTACCACAGACGCTCACTGAATTTTCATATAATCAGATTCTGCTCGTAACAAAATGTCTTCTGTATCTCAGCGCGGAATGAACGGAATTCGAGGGAAGTAGAATCAGCAAAACCGATGCACTCGTGTAAGAAATCCGACGTTAGCGTTTCGATAACTCGCGAGCAGTGCCGTCTAGACCGGATGCCAAGGATTGCGGAGATGTGGCAATACTCCAAGCCTAGCGAGGTACAGAACTGTCATCCTCTTTGCTTAGAAGTTGCTTAATAATTCAGAACGCAAAGTTACTGGCTCGCTTCGAGAGGTAAATAGATCACGCCGGTGAAATCGTTAAGAGACGTGATGCATTGCGGCTAATTCACTCGTGCAACATAATCTGACAGTAAATGGGGATCATTGTGCCCCTCTTGTAATAATTATGATATACTATGGAGCGCGACGCGAACTTTGTAAAGCAAGTAGAAGTGAATCACGTTTGGGTCGAATGGGACTTGATTAAACAGCGACGATGCGATTCTCTCGTGTATGGCTAGATTTGATATTGTATAGTAGTTTACTAAAAGAAAATCATCTGCAAGTATGAGTATCTACTCAAAAATGAAAATGCAACGCAGCACTTCAGATGAATAACGAATAAGTGATGCAAATGTATTATTAATTCTCTAAGAATATGTACCTGCTCATTTCGAACATTCTAAAGTGTATACAGCCATAAAAAGCATTACATTTTCTCTCATCTGTAGTATGAATATACCCACTAACTATCCTCCAATTTGACGAGCGCCTTTGCAGAAGGTTCCTGACAGCGTCCAGTTCAATGCACGTCCTTCAAACGCCCGGGCCCAAGAAGATACATCGGATTCAGACTATTTTCGCGCCGCGAAGATTTCCCCTGTCCGTCACGAGCGAACACGCGTCGCGCAGGAGAGGCGTATTTCATGCTGCCAATCCGCGTTTTCGCCGTGCAAACAAGAACACGGGGAGAGCCGAGGCAGCCAGGCGTCAGGAGGGCCGAGAGAGCGACTGCGTTTCAAGAGCGAACGCACCTGCTTCGACTTTAAGTGTCCGAGTAAAACGCCACGGGCCCCATTTGCATCAGCATATGCGCTCGACGAAGATCTTGATGGGAACACGATAGTTATCTAGACCGAAACGGGGATGCCGCGCACGCTTCGTGACGCGATAAAACGCAGTGTCGACGCGATCCACTGCCACGGTGGTCCCATTATCCTTGCGAACACGTTCCTATCGCGGTGCACGCGTTAACGATTTTCGAAACTAATCGCCTGGCAGCTTTGCAAGCGGCCCTTGACCACTCGCACGTACGGAATGTTCGACGACAGGTGTCAGGAAACTTTAAGGGCTGATTTTACATGCTAGAATAAGAGGAAGATAAAGAGAGACGAAATTTCGCTTCAGGCTTCGTTTCTGAATTATTCATTGTAAAAAAAAGCCTAAAATACAGACATACGTGAAGTGTGTCTCACTTAGGATTTATTCCACTGACTCCATTGTGTGTCTGACCTGAGAGTTATTCTACTGACTCCACTGTGTCTGACCTGAGTTTGAACTGCCTTGTGTCGACAGTAGAATGAGTTCCAAGTCAGACACGATACGAAACATACTATTTCACTGCTCTGATTCAGGTAAGTCTGTGTTATTCTTACACTATGTCCTACCTTATTATAATGATCTCATATAACGCAGGTCATATAACGCAGGGTTAAGTGAAGACTACACGACGAACCGGAACCCTCGAAACTGACAAAGGCAGCAGCTGCACTCGTTCTGCACGCTTGGCGTGTCCACTGAACACCATTTTCGCATGTCCAGGGTGATTATAATAACAGTGATTATTCCTCTGGCATGTAAACGACGCGCGAGTCAATGGACTATGTCCAGATTTCGGGTGAACGAACGATCGTTAAAATGGTTATCGTTGCCGTTTAATCTGGCGTGTTTTACATTGGCGAATGCCCCAAAATGATAGGCTCCGAGACTGCCTCTGGGAATGGAGACATCAATGAACGATCGGTGATGTCCATCGAGTTCCCCAAGCTTCATGCATCCTTCAAGTTAATTTAGTTCTAATATTCAGTATATTTTTTAAGAGAACTCAATTTACATAAACTTTCTTGACTTCACCAGTAAAACACAATCCTTCAAGTGCACGAAAAATCGTACTTTTGCTTGAGAATTCGCGTTCATAATTATGAGAGCATTAAATGGGTCTATAGTTGCCTAGATTCTCGCACGTGTCGACTCTCTGAGTTGAATCACGCCTGGGATTCTCGCGTATTTACTGTAGGCTCAGGTCTCGATATACAGGAACGTGTACGATGAGACGGAGTAGGACTCGCGCAGGTACATTTACATAAAACACGAAAGCCGTGCGTGTCTTCCACGTGTCATAGATGCACACGTGCACGCGCTGCGGTTCCCGCTGGTGAACGCCACGTGGGCGACGAGAAGCGTCGCGAAACAAAAGGACTCGAGACGAGAACCGGGTCTCTTTGAACCACCGAGGGGCTATTGTAACGAGATCGAAGGAAGGACGCGTAAAAGGCTCGAGTGCCTCCACATCGCGAACGCGAGAGCGCTCCCTCGTCTGACGTCCTTAATTCTTTGCATCCGGCATTCATTTCATCGCGATGAAATTGAGGAAGACCTTAACGACTTATCAGAATAATATAGTTCAAAGTAAAATTAAGATATGAAGGGTAAACACAAAGCCACAGTCTCAAAAATTAAAAATTTTTAAGATATACTGAAAAACATTAAAATTAGAAAAAGTGGGGGTGAAGTGACCACTGGTCAGTAGTGACCACTGGTCAGTATAGTGGTCACTGAGCAGTAGTGACCACTGGTCAGTAGTGGTCAGTGGTCAGTAGTGACCAGTGGTCAGGCGTTAAAAGTAGAAAATACTGACCACTGGTCACTTCTGGTCAGTGTGGAAGGGTTGACCAGTGGTCAGGGATGGTCAGCACTAATGTATAGTAAAGGGTTAGGACCCACCAAAACCAGGGAGGTCCAGGTTGACCATGGTCCGAGACCAGAGCCATGGTTGACCATGGTCCAGGGCCAGGGGGGTAGAGAGACCAGGATGACCATGGTCCAGAGCCAAGGGGTCCAGGGGACCAGGGCGGCCATGGTCCAGGCCAGGGGTTAGGGGTCCCTCCCTCCCAGTGGACCACCCAGAGGGTCCGATCGCTCCGGAGTCCCAGGAGCGACTGAGAATTTTGTCGATCGCACCAGGGTAATATATACCCATAATCGAAGTGACGTCATCAATATCGATAGCTTGCTAGCTTACTGGAGTGGGAACGCTAGTCTAATCAAAGCTAATGAGCGAAAAATTGATATTTCTTTTAAAATAATGTTCTTAACAATAGTTTACAACACATTTACTGTTAATAACAATTTTTTTTTGTTAACAATAAATCAATTTTCAATATCCCTTTGTCATTTCTCAGTCTACCGCTAAAATAAGAGCAACTTTAAATATCTTATCATAATATAATCCCACTTACAACTTCGGACAATTGTGAATTTCTTTCTCTGTACCACCCACGTGTAAAGTAAGGCTCGAACTTTAAAAAAGTACTAATGTCACATAAAACTGAATTTTAGTACTAGCATCAGCAAAACTCTGGCTTACAAAAGGGACCATTTGAAACACTTGCTCTTCGCATAACTCTTCTGGACCACAGGCTTCGAGAATAGGAGCGAATTTGTTCCGACAAGTATATTAGCCTATACATTAAATCGTTTCGCAACGCTAAGAGCGTTAGCATTAAGATAACCACTATAAAGGCGTAAGACTGACTCGAGTACAATAAATAACGAAGGGAACTCCATTATAAAATACATATTCTTAGGTGAGAACGAGTTTTAATGCTATCTAAAGATTTATTGCTCGATTTTATAGACCCACTTAATGGAACGTAACAAAAGATACGAGAAATTGAGATTTCTACCGACGATAATGACTTGGCTCGTTATTTTAATTTCTCGAAAACGGAACGTGCGACGGCCTCATACCCGCGATCGTTTTCTCCCATCGCGATTCATTTCGCTGTAATTGCTGCGCCTAGCACAACGGGCCAGGGTGGTTCACAAAACGGACCCTATAATGGTTGTTATTACTACAAAACGATCGTGCACAGTGTTCTACCATAAATCATTCGCCCATTGACATTTTCTTCGAGATCTTACGTAACATAACGTTAATTATCCGCGCCGCGATACAATCGAATCTGACCCAATTAATCTCCGCCAATGGAGAAAGGAGCCACTTCACTATGTGAACTGTTCAAGCCAGTTATTGATTACTCATTAATCTACAAAGGAGGACACCTGGAGATCGTGCAATATTGACGCTAATTATTCATTCTTAGTCTTCCCTTGTCAATTATTCCAATTATGGAGATACTTGTACACGTATGGAACGTTACTTACCCTACTTCCCTGACCTGATCGAAATGCACTAGAAAAGGGTCAACAAATTTATTTATAGATATTTTAAAATACTCATAACGCAGAAGGTGAAACGAAACTCATAAAGTGCAAGATAATGGGTATTGGAAAGCAACGGACGACCATGGCCATGGTACACTGAAAGCAAGGTCGCTCAGCAAAGGGTCCATGATTCGCTGCTCGTCACGACACTTCCCTCGTGACTGTCGCGTTCCGCATCTAATTGCGACCGCGCATTGAGAAATTAATTAAAAAAACCTAGCCAATGCTCGGTCTGCTTGAGCTGATTTATTCCGGTCGCACGTTAATCGATATGCTGGAAGCGCGGACCACCAGCTATTTGCATAATGCACTCTCGATGGAGGCAGCGCTCGCGGAAAAAGTAGGACGTCCCGCCGATCGAACCGGTGATTCGCGTGACAAAGTATCGTGCAATTATTGCGACGCGGCGCTCCTTCGATCGCAGGCTTATCGTGCTGTTCAAATTGTAGGATAAGCAAGCCTGGTAATAAAATCGATTGGCACGAAGGAGGGTCATTACAGCGAGCTTAGCTTCGTTGCCAGTAGCACTAGGCAGACACGCGAAGGTTAGCTCAGTGTCTTGAAAACTGATGATTGAAGTATACCCAATCGTGAGATCTTCCAATAGCTAAATAATGTTCTCTAGGAATTCATTAGATGACGAGTTTCCATCGACCCTGAATCATTAAAGAATCACTATCATATCCGTCTGATTCACGTAGCCCTAAGGACTCTATCTCAAGCAAAGGGATCACGTTCGTCCACTCGCCTTGTACAATCCTCTACTAAGAAGAGTCTCTGCAGCTACAGTTTCAAAGTTCATGGCAGTTCTGTCCACTCCCTCGTCGAGCAGTATTCTAAATTACTCAATAACCCTTCACCCGGGATCGGCGCAAGGCTAAAGCACAAAGACAACACTGGCCTTTCTCGTCGACTGATAATTGAAACGGCAGACGAACAGAGTCGAATAATTTCGCGAACCAGTTCCATCCAGCGACAAGAAGGAAGCTGCGAGGACACGCGAGTGTAACGAGGCTCGGCTGGCTCCACTTCACCGACTTTTCACCTCCGGTTCGAGGCTCTGGCGCATCAGAGATTCAGAGGCTGTCGCGGGCAACCGGCTGGACGGAGGCACGCGAAAAAGCAGTGCATTGACTTCGGTATGACGTAAAAGAACGCGGTCCATTTCTTCGTTGGACGTCTGCGGGGCTCCTTTCAATGGGGAGTCACTTCGATTCACGTTTATCCGACTTCCTCTCGTATCTCGACTCGCCGCGCTCGCAATGGCGTACCCCAACCACGGGCTTGGAAAAGGTGCAAAGAACGTCTTTGTCTCGCGGAAATGTTTGAAGACGGAGGAGGACTGGGGACAAAGGGTTCGTGTACCCTTTCAGATCAGGGGAGACGTCTTTTTTAAGAGCTCCCTGTTGGACGCACTTTCCAATTTTTTTTACCTAGACACGTACGTGTATCGAGTTTCTTTTCAGCGAGAAATTTAGCTCAAGTAATGGAGTGAGATGTTGAACTCACAGAAAAGGTGATTGCCTGAATTGTGGTCAAGGTAGCTAACGAACACCTTCACGATCAGGACTGGGCCTGAGATAAAAGAATATGTACTGCCTTTTGTCCTAGTCCCAAATCCCTAGATTCACTAGAATCTCTAGAATCCCTAGAATCTTTAATATTCCTAGAATCTCCAGTATCTCTAGAGTCCCTAGTCCTTATGTGTAGAAATAACAGGTCCACTATCTTCTCTCTTTTATTCTAGCGACACCTCGACGTGGAAAAGCTTACGTAACTCTGCGAGTGTCCCTTTAATCCAAAGAGAAAGTAGCACCCTTGCGCACCCCAGTCTACCTACGGCACTGCGCATGCACCTCCCGACCACCGCACTGGCGAAGGTCAAAGAATGCAACCGGGATGGTTAATATAAGCTTCGATTGAAATGCAGCTCGCGAAGGAGACGAGGACGCCGACCAGTCTGCGCAGTGCGTTCCACGCTCGAAACTCATCTTGCTTCTTCCTTCTTCGCCCCCACCTTCCCCCACTGTACTCGCCACAGAATACCTAATGCGACGAAACCATGCTTCATCTTGTTTCGCCCCAGCACGCACCTCCGTGTTATCCATGGATAATGTAGATGTTCTCGTTTAATCCCGTTCCGTTTTAATCTACCTCTGTATCCTTCACCCACTCACCCTCTGCTAGCTGTACATCCCTCGTTTTCGACGTCACTCAGTGACGAAGAAGCTCGATGAATCTTCTCGCCTCATTTCAATTAATTTAGTCACTTTACTATGAGGTCCCTGTATTCTACATATATTCTCTTTCGAAGCAATTTTGGAACACGAGGATTACTCTGGTAATCCAAACCACATATTCCAGGGGACATGAAATTTTCATTAAATTTTATTTCGCCCATTTGGCATTGCCCTGGCCAACCATCCTGTTTTGTGCATAGCATAGTTCAGTTGCCAAGACCTCAGAGTTTTTTTTTAAATTGCACGTATATCGGCGACAATATAGTTAATGATAATGCTCTGCGCTCCCCTTTGTCCAGCTTCGTCTATTGCTGCTCGAGTGCGTGTACCCTTCCCCGTCTTGTATTATATTGCCTCGTTTCATTCCCTTGTCCCGAGCCTCTCGACGTCACCTTTGACTCCACTTATGCGCGCAGTAGTTGGACTTAACGTCCGCCGCCGCGTTACAATCAGGAAACCACGGGGACATTATTACACAGATGCCGACGACCATCAACAAGGCACGCGTGACGACTATCAATCCGTGAGAGTACAAAACGTCGTTGACTAGCTGGGACACTCGTCCTCGATGAAGATGTACGAATCGGGAAGGGCCTTGACATTTATTCGCTCTTTGTTCGAATCGGATTCACAGCTGGACCGCGTGAGCTTGCGTCGAAGACAAACGCACTGGGCGAAATTTTTTATTTACGTGGGTGTAAAGCGACCGATATCGTCCCTCTAACTAATACAGTTGATTAGAAAATTGTGTGTGAAATATAGCCTATAAATGAACGTGTATAGTAAGCAAGGCAAACTTCTCTGCTAGAATTACTCTGATGCAGGGTACGAGATAGTATACCGCACAGTGTGTATACCAATTTCCGGATACATCCGCAACAGAGGTCAACAGCCTCCCGTCATACAATATGCATTTTGTCCTAGTGTAGCGAGAGGCATTTCAAAGAGCGTGTTATGACATAATATGCCTGTGTTGAATAAAAACGATGAAACGTTGAGCACGCGAGGTAGCGATTTTTGGATTGGAGAAGAGTCTGTGGGTGATTCAAGGCTGAATTTGTGTATCTGGGTGTACTTAGCGAAGACACAGGACACAGAAGGCCGATTACATAACACGCAGCAAGGAAATTAAATTGAAATTCCAGCGCATTCACGGCACACGTAGCTCCGGAAATTGCGCTAGGCGCTGTTTAAGCAGAATATCGAATCTCTGGGGCAGAATTTTCATTGAAAACCGAAGCTTTGTTCTCAAACGCATTACTCCCAATACACTATGGCTCGTTTCATTACATTAATTAATATCGAGCCCAGTCACATGTAATGTCTGACTCCCACTCCGAGGGTGCTTTTATTTTATGAATTTCGTCTAAACATGGTAACGCTTTCTTTCGGATCAACCCTGCAAGTGAACTCGAGAGGAGGCTGAGAGACTAAATATGAAAAATAAATATTTTCGATCTCTTCGATGAACTAACGATGTATTTCAATTGCAAATAATATTGAGTAGAACAATGGAGATTGTATTCCCTGTGACTAAGAAGGAAGAACTAAAATGCAGGAAGGAGGAATTAAAACTATCCACGAGACAAATCTCCACAGCATCCGAATGGAACTTCTCTACCGCAACAAACGCGAATTCAATCAGACACAAAGAATTACGAACGATTACCCTGACAGCGGTCATAAATCGAGAAAGCTGCCCACGGATCCGCGGGGGCTTTTTCCAGGAGGAACGACGCAAGATCAATGAATCGAATGTATCTGGGTCTGAATCAAAATCTCGAATGCCACAGGACTCGCATCTGGCGAAACGATGAATGGCAGCGGATGGGAAAAAACCGGACCCTCGCGACTGCGACATCCAAGAGCAGCGAGCGTTTCTTTGCTTCCCCCGGATTACCAGTTTATCGAAGCCTTAATCAATCGGCCATAAATTGGCGAGCTGTCCAGCCCGAGTAGAAAGAGCGCCGACCACCAGCGAGGCGCGCTGTCGTTGATCCATCGCTTCCGATTTCCTCGCGATAGAGCTTCGCCTCTCGGCGGATATTCATTTTTCACTAGGAACGCCGTCCCGAGCTCATTTTTCCTAAAACGAAACGAGAAGCCCGCCATTCCTCTCCCCGCCTCCTCTTTTGTCTCTTTCGTTCGTCGCGACGCCATTCAGTAATGCATCATTACTCGTTCCTCGGGGAAAGTCAGTCTCTCCTCGCGAAAATGCAATTAACTTCGTGTCTGTCCCGCCATTTTTCAGCACAGAGCCCCAGGACTGTAGAGTGTTCGTTAATTGCGCCCCCACAAGTATCGGTGAAAGTTCAAGGGTCAAACGATCGAGTAGGAAAAAGTTCCTTTCGGGTGGCCCGCGATGCCATCGAGGATCTTCGCTCGTGAAAGCCTGTAAGTTAATCGAGGGTCCAGGGCAGTTCGGTGGAGCAGTATTGACCCTCGCGATCCTCTATTATATTCTGATCGTGGAAAGTTTCGGCATCGATGGCTCGGGTCTTATGGAATTCTTGCTCGGCAGGGTGGATAGGAAAATTGAAGAGGTGCTTGGGAGAACGAGTCCTCAAGTCCCAGAGAGTTTGAGAAGCAAATGTGGTTATCAGTGATGAGACGATTGCTTGATTGGACTCTTGAAATTCGAGGATGGGAAGTTAGACTTCGATAAAATCAAGCGTGGCTCAGTTTGTAGCAATTCAATCTTGTAAGACTTTTTCTGAGAACTTCAAAACCAGCACCGAAGGGTTTGAAAGATTTGAAGGGCCTGAGTATCCCAAAGTAAACGCGATCCAGTGGACTCCCACGCACTCCAATTTACTGTAACCCGTTTCAACTGTTTGGAACTGAACATAATCTACTTCAATGCACTTCAACGCGATCCAATTCCTCTCAATCCTCTCCAACTTGACTCAACTCTCTTCAGCTCGCTCCAACACTCTCAATAACGGTCCAGGATAACCCAAACACTATGTGCATTTACCAGTGCAACAAGCTGCATACATTCGAAGCACTTTGAACGATTGTGAATATAAATTCCAGAGTCCAACCCTGACCCAGGTTGCCCAGAGTCATTCGTATTATCATAATTGAGGAAAAACGCCTACGATCTGCTTCATCTTCCGTTAGTTCGAAGCTCGACTGACCCTAAAATGTCCGATCTCGCGAATCCTCCTTTTTGGCTATACATTATGCAGGGAATTCCAGCGTCGCTGCATATGATGCCAGGAGCGGTTGGAATAGTTCCTATTCATCATTCCAGTCTCCGCTGTCCCTGTTTCGCCTGATGGAGCGATAAATGTTCCCTATACGTTTCGATCGGTTGTTTTCAGCGAATGCAAACACCGAAAGGCGACACGGGCTCTTCAATCTTGGAGGCGGGGGCCATCGACGAAATTGCAGATTCCGATCGATCCGCCCCAACAATTTGCTCTTCAATCTCGTTATCCGCTATCTGCTAGGAGCTAGCCAATCGCCTCGAGATTTATTTCTAGACCACACACGAGGAATATTTTTTTCTTCAATTTTAACGAGAATAAATGGGCAACAGAACTGTCTGCTTTGAGAAAAGACTCAGCGACTTTCCCTAAAGTAGTGGAAAAATATAAAAGCAGAGGTTACCTACTATTTCTCCTTAATATTCGAAGTGCAGCCAACAGAAATAACTTTAAATTTTAAAAGTAGATAGAATAAGGTATCCACCTACCATCGATTATACTCTCAATATCCATCGTTCATATCGCTGCAAGTTTTTGCCTAGGTTAGACCTCTGGTTCGCAATTACATTGAGTTGTGAAACTCCGTACAAGCTCGGTGGAAACGTTCACTATCGTAGTTACCGAATCTAAACGATTATTTCACGTGGCTTCGGTTCTAAATCTGTGGTTGGCGAGATTCCCGCGTTCGATCGTATCCTAGCCATTCGCTTTTAAATCCTCCGCGCATCCCGATGCACTCTCCCGCTGACGCTCGAACAATTTGTAATTCATTGCCTCTCGTTCCAGTTAATTGATTTCTAATCGAGCATGGCAGGAAAAATCTCGTCAATATTGATTGGAGAATAATTTTCATCGACGATGTATAGCTACTAGGGTCAAGAATACGCGATATTGAAACCTGGTTTAAGAGTGTGCATGTTTTATGAATCAGAGCAGTGAAGTGGATTTTTGTTCGGTGAATAAAAGTTCAATCAACCTTTCGAGGCTCGAAATCAATAGATATCGTTACATTTTTCCACTTCATTCTCAACTAGTTTTCAGGTTGTTTGTGAGAGCACTAAAATGAAGAGCTGCCACGTGTAAGAGCTTAGCTAACATCGCAGTTTCATTAAATAATCCACTGGCTATCATCGCGGCGCCCTATTGCATAACCCTCTAACCGCTGTAATATTTATCAATCGATACAGCCCAAGAACGGGCGCGCATAGTGCTGTCTTGAATTCTAGACGCGAGATTGGCAAGATTCCCAAATTCGATTTTCGCATCCCACTAATTTGCTCGTCGATCTCGTTACTCGCAGCGTTGCAGTTCTCAGCGATGGGTGACTCCTGACCAAACCCACCAATGACCACGAATGATTGCTCTGTTTGGGGCAAGGGGATGAACGTGGGGTCCTATGAGGCAATTGGAACGTGTCGTGTCCACCCATTTGATTAGAAATAGAAGAGAAACTTGATGAGAAAACTAAGAGCGTAGGACCACCATTTCCATTTGGTTTCTAATTTAGAGAAATTTCTGTTTCGATAAGAACTGAAAATTTAATCTAGAAAACAGGACCATATCTTCAATAAAAGACCAGATAGAGTCATCCCAATCGCGTGACTCACTTTGCATAAACGTCGAGCAGACGGCTCGATAAAGAAAGGTCATTAGGACACCAATTAATCGTTCCAATTTACCTGCACGATCCATTAAGCTTGCAACATCCTATTCTCGCCTCGAAGTTTGATCTTTCCACTGATTTTTCACTGGATCACGAGCGCAGTACCCCGAAGGGATGAATATACAAACGCGAGTACTTAAGATAAGCAGGATGTCGAAAGCCTCGGGTGTATTATCGATCAATAAGCATACAATATTAATAAGGAGGGAGTGTGTGTCCCGGGAGCTGTAATCCTTGATTAATGGCGGAAATTTTCATGACATTATAGATGAGACCCCATTAACAGACGATGAGGTACACAGAGAAGTAGTATCCAGCAAGGAAATTAAATCAAAATTAGTAGACTCTGGCTAAATATACTTCGCTGCAAAATTGAAATCACTAAGTTTGTGACAAACAATTGTCAATGTTTGAGCTGCTGTAACTTTGTAAAAAAAAATCGTAGGGGAGTGAACCTCGACTCATTTTAAAGGGCAAAGCCTCTACTTTTACGTCCCTGAATTGAACTTGTCCAAAAAAAATTCTCTACTCCACGACCAGCCGAGAAAAAGAAGATAGTTTTCCTCCTAATCTTTCCCTACTTCTGACGGCTCTGAGGATCTTCATAAATTTTTTCTGTGACATTTTTCAAGGAGATATGAAAGCTGGAACCCTTCCCTTTCGAACAAGACCTTAGTGAGCGGCCTACGATTTTTTTTCGCCGTGTTATCGCACTTTTAATGAAAAGTGAGCCACAGACCTCAGAATCAGGCACTGATCCAGAGGACGAAAAAATCGCTAATCTTTGAGCTGCTGTAACTCGGTCAAAAAAAATCGTAGCGAGGTGCGCCTGGAGTCATTTTAAAGAACAAAGCCTCTACTTTCACGTCCCTAGATTGAACTTGTTCGAAAAAAATTCTCCAGTCCACGACTCGCCAAGAAAGAGACAGTGGTTTCTCTCCGAATATTTTTCAACTTCAAACGACTCTCAGGAGCTTGATAAATTTTTTTCGCGATCTATTTTGCAGGGATATTAGAGTCGAAACCCTCCCCTTTAGAATGAGACCTTAGCGAATGGTCTGCGATTTTTTTTCGCTGAGTTATCGCACGTTGAATGAAAAGTGAGCCACAGACCTCGGAATCAGGTACTGATCCAGAGGTCGAAAAAATTGCCAATTTTTGAGCTGCTGTAACTCTGTCAAAAAAAATTGCAGCGAGGTGAGCCTGGGCTCATTCTAAAGGGCAAAGCCTCTACTTTTACGTCCCTGAATTGAACTTATCCGAAAAAATTTCTCTACTCCTCGACCCTGATAAACCCAGAGATCCTTTAATTTGGTTGCGAAGTGTATAATTTATTCAGTATGGAACTTATTCAATTGGAACTTAGACCCTTGAAGAACACAACTGATATCTACTTACGCGAGAAGATAGAAGAATCTATAAAAGTCACAAATAAAAATGGTCCATTACCACGAAATAAAGTGAAGCTCTCACTCGAATCCGAACCGAGAGACACCCCTGTCGCTTCTGAACTACCCTTGAAAAATAAACCCCGATCAGCGAAATCGCAGTATTATCGGCGTATCCATCATCGACGCGGGAACGATGGCCAGATGTAAATCTTGGCAAAAAAATCCGAGTAAATATCCCCAGGATTCCGTGGAGTCGCGTTCGTCGCGTTTAAGATCGACGAGACGTCACCTGCAACAGCTACCAATGGAAAACTACCCCGCTGGATGCGCGCATAAAACGGATTTATGACGAGCGTTCAAGGAACCCAAGAATATTTCGTGCATAGGGCCCATTTTATGAAGCAGGTTTGTTTGTCGATAAATTTCCGCGAAAACGCCGCTGCAGTTTCACTCTTTCCCGTGTCGACGCTACATTGACGCATTATTACGGTACTGGAATGCCTGCAGTTAATTGCAGCATTATGCACTTACGTGCAGATGCAACCGTTAATGCAAGCCCATTCGACTATATGTTTCAAGTATTTTATGGTATTTATTTCAGAGAATAGCTGGTTTCGAAGCACCGTTTGGCAAGGTGATTAAAAGAACTCCAAGAAGCTATAAAAGGTAACTGGGACCATACTTCTTCAGTATCAAGATGAGGTACATAATCCTGTATTTAAATTAGTAAACTCAGGCTTTCTTTTTGAGCAAATATCGCAAAATAATATATCGTAGAATTGATACTGTACAGTATATCGTATAATGATACTTCTCATCGATATTATCCTCTTCGAAACTACAGATTTAAAATTCCAATTCAATGGCTACGGGTAATCCTGGCACCATCGACACCTCCTCGAAACCTTATAATATTCCAGCCAACCAGAGCTTCGACTATGCATTGGCCAATTCTCTCCAAGCCCAGACGCTGTTAAAAAATGCCCCGCGCCAGAGGGGTTCAAATCTGATACCTTTTCTTCGGCGCTTTCCGCAGGGCAGACCTCGACAATCCTTCTCCCTTCGAACGCATTAAAATTTTCAAAGGAGCCCGCGGCGAATTTCGCCCTCCACAAAACCTTGTGTAGCTACGCGTCAGCCACTCACGAGCATTCATTGGACCGATGCACACGTGTAACGTGAGTTCGTCAGAAAAATTCGCCATTTCACAGGGGAATGGTACACTTTACTGGAAAAATCCACATGTTCCAGGAAACTTGCATACCACCCTCGAAAATTCACTTCTCTCAATGAAATATACCCAATATAAAAAATTCGATAGCTCATATAGAAATACCATTACTAAAAAAAATGATTAGTTATTACTGTAAAAAGGCCCCCTTCACTGGGGAAAAAAACCGTATTGATTAAACATCCCCTTCACCACATGGCATGGAGAGAACAGTTCTACATGTCGTACAGAGAACAGTTCGACATGCCATGGGAAAAAAGTGCCACATTAATGGAAAATTGTCGGCGCAGCATATGAAACGTCACGTATCACGGGGAAATCCGCGCGTCATCGTTGAAAATTGCCACGTTAATGGGAAATTGATCGCGTCGTTGGGAAATTCGGACGCTCTGTCACGATCCCCCCTGTCGCGATACGTTTCGCTTCATAGCGTAATTGGCTCCCGCGACGGCTCGTACGGAAGTCCGCGGAATATGAGGGCGAGTGCAAATAGAGGCCTCGGCTCCGTGCATTTAATTAAATTTCACCCGCGCAGACGAGCACGCGCGCACGATGCCCGGCGCGGCGCGGCGCGGCGCCGAGCGGCTTAAACAAATTGGGAGCTCATTGATTCCCTGGGATCGGGGAAAATATGCGTCCCGCCGGACAAACACGCGCCATGCTATATTCGCGACTTCTCGATGCTCGTGGCAACTAATTCCAACGAAATCGCGAGCCCAGACCTATGCAATTACCGACACGTGCTACCTCGATTATTGCGACCAGCCGCACAGAGAGGATGCTTATTAAGCATGGCAATAGTGGGTGCTTGGGTCGATAGAACTTTGACCAGTGGCCGTTTGCGATTGATGGAGGTGCGGGGATGTAGTTCGAGTCGGTTTGAGAAAGTTTGAGGGAGTTTCAGAGAGTTGGAGCAAGTTGGAACGAGATAAAAAGAGTCTAGACGGAGGTACTCAAGCAAAAGTTCAAATTTTATCTATTTTAATATTTGAATATTTGAATATTTGAAAATTTGAATATTTGAAAATTTGAATTTTTGAAAATTTGAATTTTTGAAAATTTAAATTTTTGAAAATTTGAATATTTGAATATTTGAACATTTAAATATTTGGTAATTCTAGATTTGTATAATTCTAAAATATTTAAAAAATTCTGAAACAAAAGCGCAATTCGTTGCAATTGCAATTCCCTTGGTACAATTATTGCAGAAATTTGCACGAGTAATACGCAGTGCGCTCACTTTTCAGTTGGAAATTGATAGAAAAATACGTGGAAACGAACAACAGTAGAGCGGTGCACTGAAACATAGTCGTTTCGCTTGTGCATCGCTGCACACAGGTGCAGCGATATAACCATAAATGCAACGCGGATCTGCAGACGGAAGGAGAAATTATGTCTATGTATTCCTCGACCGAACACGCTCGTCGGTTGTGCATATTAATTAACCGCCGTCAATTAACGGTCAGCCAATCAGGTCAATGCATTGTTCGGTGAATCGGGATCAGATGCGTACACGTTAAACGTAAAGTTTGACGAAAGCTGTCCATTCGTGTATAATGAGGGGCACATTAGCATGTCGTGAAACTACGGTATTCTAGGTTAAAATGCAAATCAGAGGAACGTGTGTAGACAGAAAATTGAAAGAAGGTTCGGCACAGATATCTATGCTCCGCACGATTTCTCTTAACACTTTCAATGCGTTTCCTTCTATTTAATTAAAGAATGGACACATTATGCTATTTTTACAATTAAATTTTTTCCAATATCTTGCCACAATAAACCTTCACACTTCAAACATGACGTACTTGCCCCAATCTTACACAATCTATTCCCTTTTAAACGCCATTGTCGTAATTCCCACACAGTCTGCCACAGTAAAATCGATGACTAATCGAACAGTCTAGCAGACTGATCGAACACTTTGCATTAATAAGGTTCAGCCAAGCTTTCTCTCCAAGAACAATAACCGCTAACTAGACCTCACGCCAAACGTAAAATATTCACTCGATGGAAATGCTCACCGCTTCAAACTTATAGAACACCCTGCGATACAACATAATTTCCAATAAATAAAAAATTGATGTGATCATTCAATATCTTCCCACGCGCAAGGTACGCTCTTATGGAGAAAATATCGCTCACGAAGTTCGCGTAAAAAGGCTAATAAAAGGAAACGCAGTGAAAAAGGGAGTCGGCGGTAAAAGGCTCAGAAGGGTCCTCGATATCCTTATGCACCTTGATACTGGGACTCCTCCTGCGACCTCCTACACCCAGCTACGCTTCTTCCCCCTTTCCTGCAGACAGACGCAGACGGCCCGCTGGATACGTTGCATTTACACTCAGGATCCTCGCGAAATGTCCGTGAACCGATAAGACAGCCCTTTTGCGGTCGACACCTTGCAGGATCGTTACTCACTTATCGCCTTTCGAGAGCGCTAAAAAGTGCAGCCGCTGGAGATACGGCTGAAGGTGAACAGGTGTCGACCAAGAATATCCACATGGGTCCAGGACCCTCGTGTGCCGAGAGTTCTGACTACAGGGTGTCGAAAAAAAGCGGAATATTTTCAGAGAATTACAGGATTCTACCAGGAAACAGATTTTAATTATCACCTACTGTTGGAATCGAAAAATAAACAAGTTCCTGTGATAATACCTGCTACGATTACTATTTACTCTGTCCCTTACTCAATGGATTATAATTTATTTGTGTTTTCTGTGTGCTCCGAGAACCAGAGGAGTTCAGAGAATCTGTGAAGTCCAGAATGCCTAATCGACCCTCCGAGCTCTATTACCCGCAGTTGAAGAGATTGACGATAGAAGGGTAGATCGAAGTCGAGCACCTGCTCAAAGCTGCATCATAAGCCCCGAAACTTCAGGTGGATGAATTCTCGTCAACGACTTCTCGACTCTGCCATTTGCAAGATTAAAGTCTCCAAGGAGGTTAAAGGCCTCCTTTGAAGTATTCGGACGCGTTTACCTCGTTTCCTTCCAGCTCGCTCCGCTAAACCTCCCCGCCTCGAAATCTACTTCTCAACGTCTTCAAAGAGTTGCGAGCGCGCTGCCGGTTCGAAAGTTACGCCGATTCAACGGAAGCGAGATAACATCGCCTGGGGAAGCCTACACGCGCGTGCAATTAGAAGCGTCACAATTTTCAGCTGCACCAAAAACAACCGAGTCTAATTAATGGCGATGCATGGCTCATGCTCGCTATCTTTCGAGTTAGAGATCGTTAGAAAACTGTTACGTGGGAGAATCGATGGAAAGAGGAGATATATTGTAGTAATACATTTTATAGAAAGAAAGGGATGCTAGATTTTATAGTGAAAAGTATCACAGGTTTGAGCCCTCGATTATAAAATATGCGTATCGAGGAGATTAAGCGTTTTCGAGAAGAGGGGAGAGTGAAACTTGTTCGATGCACTTTATAATGCACCTTCAATGACGAATTTTTATTTTTTTATTTTTTTTCTCAACTACTGATTATATTTAAGTTGAATTTCTCAATTCAGCTCTCAATTTTCGCAAAGGTCATGGCACAAAGTGCTCCAAAGTGTAATCTCTGGCAATCGAGAAAGAGGGGAGGCTGCATCGAAGCAAGGCCCGAGAATTACCCGTTAATTAGATGGACAGGAAAATAATGGATGAGAAAATAGGCTGCGATTAAGGGTGCACGTTGATTCCGCGCGGTGAATCCTGAACGATTAAGAGCAGGCCACCACAGGGGCCTCTTTGTTCTTGCATTCCTGCTACTCGGACATAAATATCATTCAAACTGTAATTCGAGATTACCACCCTCTCTCGGGCTATTAAACTCGATTCGTACGAGCAAAGCGGCTCTGCTCCTTTTTGCCGGAATTTCGCGAGCTACTGACTCGTGCATAATACATGATTTAATTCAAGGAAGAGCATAACGAAGGAGTTCGTAAGACCCACGCGTATGTTTTTAATTAAAATCTGAGGGATAAACTTGCTTGGGTCTTGTTGTTCGCAGTCTTTGAGAATTTTCCTAATTTCTTGAAGGATTTTCGTAACACTGTTCACTGGAACGGTGAAACTTTTTCAACTGAGTTATCTTTCTGATTTTATCTTGGAGAAGGGAGGACTCAGATGAATCCTAGATAAGGACGATTAAAGTGTGATAACGGAGATAGGATATTTTATCTGTAAAGGTATTTACCGAGTGAAATCAAGTATACCTAGTGATTGATCTCGGAATCTTCTGCTCTACTTTATACAAATTCCAAAACTTGATAACTGAAGGATTCAAATATTTAAAAGTTTGAATATTTAAATATTTGAAAATTTGAATATTTGAATATTTGAAAATTTGAAAATTTGAAAATTTGAAAATTTGAAAATTTGAAAATTTGAATATTCGAATATTCAAATATTTGGAAGTATTTCATCAATCGAAAGCAAAGAGATTACACAACAAAGTAGTCGGTGTGATGCAAATTTTGCTAGTAACATAGCATCGGCGATTTTAAAATCATGTTGTCGGATTTATCGTCGTCTCGCGGTTAGTACTACCAGATACTTTCTACGATTCGAGTTCCGTTATCATTAATTTACGATACGATTATTATTCCACGTGCAATAGTCACGATAAGCAGAAGATCGTAGATTACGACTCGGTACACCTATTGCTTACGCAACGAGCATTTATCACGGCATTCACTCAGAACGATTGTATTCTCCGTGTTCCGTAACATTGTAATGATTGTAAGTCTTTCGCCGCAACGAAGAACGCTACTACAGTCGATGCAGTCAAACGGAATGAATTATCGCGGGATTTCTGCTATAATAACCACGACGTGCATACATGTGTACGACATGTTTTCAATTGTCCCGTTAGATGTGTTAATGGAAACACGATTGTACTTTCAAATAGTGGATAACGCATTAGTTATCGTGTTAATTATATTATACTAGATTTGCTGTATTTTAATTGCATCTTCAGAAAAGATATACAATCTCTTACTACCTACATGAACTGTATTTTATTTCTGGAGCACGGAAACATTCATTTACAATCGTACCGCGATACAGGTGACCTCAGGGGAAACTGTATGGCATAGAAACCAGTTCTGAATGTGCACATGCTTCCGCATACGTTAAAGCAATTAAAGGGATTTTAATTGCGCTATGGAGGCACTCGTGACTACAAAGCACAGGTCAAGAAGGCCACGTAATGAGGAAACTTTTTATCGTTTCACGCACAAAGCAGATTTCAAAGCTCTTCCTTTCAGACTTTCGCGCTGAAGGCTGATCTCTTTTGAGGGCTTGATGCATACGCTGGCCCTATGCCTGATGCTAGTAAAATACCAGAGGAAATACTCAGAGAAATGCACCTGCGACGCATGGACAATAAGACACATCAACGCGTCGTTAATTATTTCACCGACACCAGAAAAACATTCATCAAAGTATTATTTCATGTTATATGAAAACAGTTTTACACAGAAACACCTCCAAGGTAAACAACTGGACTAGCTCATCGTCACTGAATCCTCAGGCAAAATTCTTATTTTATCAGAAAATTAATCTCATAATTCCCAACAAAAAGTTCTTAAATAACACATTGAATAAAGGCTTCTAATTTCTTGGCTCGCAACAGCGGCCACTAATATCAATTGAATTTAGAAGAAGTTGGAACGAGCGAGTGGATGTTACGTGAGATGAAAAAGAGAGGGAACCTGCCTTGGAACGGCTGCCGAACTCGCTCGAATTTCCTCTCCGAAGACAACCCTCACCTTGCGAGAGCAGCTTGTGTGGTAGTAGGTCAGTAATGCCGAGGCTGGGTCGGGCTGCTGAACTATATTCGCGAGTAGACTACAGGGTGGGGCAGCGAGCCTCCCCAATCAATAAACCTCCACAGGACGACATTCAGATTCGGTGGTAGATTCGAGAATGTCACAGAGGCGTGAAAAATCCCGAAGAACCTTCTGGAAAATGTCACCTCCTTATTAGAAAGCAAACTACTTCTCGAGTTTCTTCTTTACTCAAAAAAAAACAAATGAAGAAACTAAACCCAACAAATAAACATGATGTCGCCCTTTCACACTCCAACTCACACACACGAATAATTGAAAAAACAGTAATCTATCGCCCCAGCCAAGAATCCAAGCTTTCCTCAAGGTCCCCCAGCATTCCAGCAAATTGTATCGCGCTCAGGAGTCGCCGAGGTAGCACGCAAGTACTGCAGCTAAAGTATTCAACGAAACAACACCACCCTCAAGGGTTGGAATCTTATTTATTCGGTGTACATACGCCTCGTGCAGGCGCAAGCAGAGTTTACTTGCCAGCAAGCGTTTGCTCGATCTTCGAAGGACTCTGCGCAGGTTTTATCAGCGTTTGCGCTCACGTCAAACGGAGCACACGGAGCCCCCTGCCCTTCGTTTATCCAGCGAATAGCAAATGGGGCGACAAACGATTTTCCTTGCCCTGGCAAACACAAGAACCGCCGCACATCGGATGACCTCTTTAACGCTCCGTTTCCAAGGGAGCTGCAGCTCGAACCAATCCGCTTTCGTGAACCTAGCTTCCACTGCTATCAATGGCTACGAGACGCGCGATTATTTCCGTTTGACGAACAGATCTAGATTGTTTCGTGGCTGGTTGAGAACAATGAAACGTTCTGCTCGATCGCCGCTTGTAGGGATGCAATGCCCTGTGCAATTCGGTCAAATGTTTCAGCTTTTGCTAGAAGCTTAGATATTCTTCTTGAGCAATATTATCATTTTTTTATGGAAGCTATAATGCATGGTTCTATAGAAAATATGGATTTATGAGCATTCAAATATTCAACCTTTTAAATATGCTAAATATCAAAATAGCCAAAATTGGAACCATATGTATATATTTTTTTAAATATATAAAACAGTTCAATTTCAGTTAAATTCCTTAAATTTTTCTCAGCAGCCAAAAAATTTTCAATGGGAATAAATGGGACTCGAAGAATCGCGAATTCACACGAAATACTAGACGTTTGAGCCTCTGCGTCCGTATTTCGGTAGACGGAAGAGCGAGCAAAGGCAGGTAAGAATAGACTGACCTCCAAAACATCTCTCTCGGGAGACGACTGCACCAAATTGCAACCGAGATGTACAATACAAGCAGAGCGTATAATGAGACAGCGTATAATGGTTCTCGCGCTGTGACGAGTCGTCGAGGTCGAGGAACACGTTGACAAATAGTTGAATGTTCAAAGATTGCTCCTATGTCAAACATAGGGTAACTGTAATTACCACGAATACTGCTGAATTGCTCTGTAGTATTTAACTGTTTAGATGTGAGAACAATTTCCTCTTTGCAAGTGTTTACGAAGATCTGCTAGTTCAATTAAACGCCCTGATATGCTAGAATGAAATAATTACTAATTTCTTTCGTTAAAATTTTCGAATTTTAAATTCGACTAGGAATTTCTCTACTCGTTTATTCAAATCACTTGTACATATCTCTAGTGTCTCTCGATTGCACGGGGCCTCGCCTTAAATCGCTCAAAATCTCTCCATAGAGTTTGTAAAATCGATCGAGACAATAGCACTGTCTTCGAGCAAAAGGTCGATTCCATTATTCACTCGCAGGGCCCGAGGAAATTGCGCGAGTGGAACAGATCGATCGCAGTTTCCAACGTCTCAATTAATACTCGATCCGAGTCACGCCGATAAACAGCCGATATTTTATGGTTCCTCTCACTTTTCTTGTCCCGCACTTATCTGTATCGGGGAATCGCGGAAAAAGCAGCGAATCGAACGAGCGAAACTATTCGCCAGCAACTAGTAAACTAGTAACTGGATAGAATACGTGATCTCAACACTTGACCATGCCAAGCACTAATTTTTCATAATTTTTCTTTTAGGACTTCGATCCCTTACTATAATAATCAGTTGAATCTTTACTTAATCTTTACTTAATCTTACTTAAAAAATATAATCCAAGTGCAGTTCTCCAGAAGGTATTTCTAAGGCTCTTAAGGTTGAAGTTTCGTGGCTTTCAGAGAAGGCAAGAATCGAGAAAGCAGTGTACCGAGGTCCCACGTTCGTTTCCACGAATCGAAGAAGTACATACGCGCCAAAGTGCGGCACAATCGCGAGCCGCGCGATAATCTCGCAATAAATCGCCGCGAGCGTTAAACGAGCATTTAAAACCAACACATAACCCGCGCACCACGGTGGTATCCACCTCGAGATTTATCGAGCTATTCATAAACCGTTCCACCTATAATCTTTCTCTAGAATGTTACTCTTAACAGCGCGATGCACTCTGGCGGACCGACTCGACTGAGAATTAATAAGTATCGGTTGCGCATACGTTCGTAAAGTATCCTCGTTAATAACGCAAAAATGACGGGAGGGCGGACGCGCTGGCAAAGTGGCGGCTAGTTCCACGAGATGTTCTCAACTACCTCCTACATGTACACGAATAACTGTTAATAATCGTGGCCCGACTGGGAAACATTATCGACCCGGAAAATGCGAAAATTGAACTTCGTACGGCAGAGTAGTTAGCAATTTTAGAGATGAACGGTAATTAAGTTCATCTTTATGGTAAGAGCGCGTTGGGAGACTCTTGGACCTCAGGGAAAGGTGAGCATAAATTCTAAACATGTGTCGAGAAGAGAGAAATTTGTGAAGCATTTAATTAGTCTATTTATAAGGAATAACATATTCTATATTTCTATATTTTCCAAAATGTGAATATTTAAAATTTTGAATATTTGAAATTTTGAATATTTGAAAGTTTGAATATTTGAAATTTTGAATATTTGAAATTTTGAATATTTGAAATTTTGAATATTTGAAAGTTTGAACATTTGAAAGTTTGAAATTATGAAAATTTGAGATCATGTGGACAGTGTCCAAAAACCACCAATAACACGTAACAGGCATTTGCATACAGTTACCAATTAGTGTAGAATTACCACAAATAGAGCAGCTATTCCAAGTTCCTACATACTAACCAAGCAACCTCCACGAAGGAACGAGTCCTTCCGTTACTACACTAAATTACATTAATTGCATCAAATCGCTGTAGACCAACCAGAACGTGCAGCCCGATTTATGCTCGGCCAGTCGACTGTATCAAGCAAACGAGCTAATAGAAAACTGAAAGTGTCAAGGAGAAACCCAATAAGATTGTTGCTTCTCCTTCATACTCTGAAAGCATCCTCTTAGCGGGTATCTGCTCGCGTGAATATTGAAGAAAGGCTGAGACACGAGTCGACGGCGCCGCAAGGTCGTAAAGACTCGTCTCGGGATCCGATTCAAATTTTCAAGGGATCACGTTCATTCGGGGAGGTCTTAAAAGTTCTTCTGCTGCAAAAGAAGAGCAACATCTCAGAGCTGACATCCTCGCGAACCTATCTCGAGGATCCTTTACGATGCCTGACTCGCGCTGACAAAACCTCATTGTCCGCGGGGACAGAAGTCATTAGACTCCGCGGACGTCCTTTAATCCAGCCAGGATAAACCATTGTGCCCGATTCAATGGAAAGAAATCGATATCGGCGCGCTACTATCCCACTTCCTTTCTGCTTAGCTCCCTGTTCGGTTTCCATCGGTACACTGCTCTTAAAACACTAGGCCGACCACCCTAAAGCCGATTGTCGGCCCTCTGTCCGGAAGTGGTTTCGGTGCCTAACCGCTTCCGTCAGAATACCCTTTAAAACTTCATCCCCTCGATGGGAAAAGATGATATCTGCCGAAACAACGGGCCTCGTTGCGGAAACTTTGCATCATCACTTGGCGGGCCCTTCCGTGGGATTCATCGGCCTGCGAATACCAACACACTGGACTGACTTTTGTTGGGGTCGACGAACTCTGCACGATACGTGGAACTGTGTTCTATGTGGAAGTCCTTTTTTTTACTTATTCAGGGAGAGAAGAGGTCTTTAATTTGCGATAGTTGGACATGTGAACACTTACAAATTGTGGGAAAAGTAATGCAGAATATGGGGTCCCCACTTCTCTCTCACAAACAGAACTTCTGAGGTGAGGTGTGAATATAGAAAAGACACCCTATTACGAGGAAGCAAACATGTGACTCCGAAAAAGGTAACACCGTGGACTTTTACAGCAGTCGATGCGACCTCGTAAAGAACCCGTTGCATCGTTTCGAACTTTAGCGGCGATATTTTTCGGCGATGCGTCACGCCAAGGGTTCGTTATCCGTCGTGTGCCAGCGCCAAAAACTCTGTCTCTTTCAAGAGCGAGAAACGGGGGAAAAAAGATGGCCGAAAAACTGAGCGAAATTTGAATTTTACGACTTCAGTCAGAGCCAGCAGCGCCTCTCTCGCGGCGGTACTAAATTTGCACGTGACGCAGGGCAAAGCTGCACAATTTTTACGAGCTTTTATTAAGGGCAATGCCTGCAAGACTGGCGTCGTGTACAGAAAAATTGGACAAAAGGGAGCACTGAGGCCGCTTAAGAGTATCTTTCGACGCGCAGACGGCATTATTGTCTGCTTTTAAAAATAGAGCCGTTCAAACGGTAGAAATACATTTCCTGTGCACGTCTCGGCCAGCTGGTGGGAAGACGTGCTTCGCTGAACTGGAATTGTGTGTACAAATCGGTGGAGCAAGGGCAAGGGGATAATTAGAGATGCTCCGAATCGTTGTGTTCGAGTGCTCTCGAAGGAGGAAATGGTTTCCACTCGCCAGATCTTTCCACTGCGAAAACCGAATCTAGGAACTGGGAGAACAATTTCTCTTAACTGAAAACTTCTGTATTACTTATTATAATTGTATGAAAATATTCCTGCAATTTCCGCGAGTCGAGGCACAGAGTGCTGTGGAAGAGATTCGTAGAGAAAGAGTAACGGGTCATTTAGGGGACATTAGTTCCGGCTGGGAGACAAAGGAACGCGAAAGTGGAGACCAAGCGAAGGCGTAAAGGCAGCGAGGCGTTCTCCCTGTTCCCTCGTGTGTTTCCCTTAAACACTCCCCCGTGGATTTGCTCCAAGAGAAACCTACACTCGTAAAATCGCCGCCCGACAAAGCACTAGAGCAACACTGTTCAAACTCATTTGTCGCGTAATATTTATGTAACTGTTTGCGGAGAGCATCGTTTAAAGAAGAGAATCACAAACATCGTTGATTCTAAGCGATTCTACATTGTGCCACTTCAAAAATGAAATTATGATTGGGTATCATTCTAGGACAATTAAAAAATTTGTTTTCTTAGTAATATGAAGCATCCTGTACACTTAATTAATACCTAAGAAGTTGAAATTTGAACTCCTGTATTACATAGAATTTATTGCCTGAAATTCCTCTGCAAAGGGTGCATCTATGCACTTCCTAATTATTAATTATTCCTCGGTATTCTACAGGATGCAACAACGATCATATTATTACTCGCTTCCAAGGAAGTATTTGTCACCATGTTTCTCGTAACAGTGCGTTACATGAAACAGCGTTTCTCGCCCTCTCAAATTTGTCGAGGCGCCCGCGGTAATCCGAAATAAATTTCCACGTACAAAATTTCCCCGTAACTCCACCCTGTCAACGAACTTCCCGAGGAGGGAGTCTCGTTTCTTTTCGGCCGTCGTCATTCCGCGGAATTTCGCGTGACGCACTCACAGTACAAGAAAAATCAAAACATCGCCTCTGATTCCCTGAATGCATTTGTCTCCGCGTGCCACGGTACCGCTTTTAACTTTTGCACTCTTTTCTGGTGTAGATCGAGTCAGCTCGGGGTGCAATAAAAGTTGAGTGCTTTGGCGAATTTTTGGCAGACAAATTTTATGCGAGATTTCAAGCTTTCATAGCCTGGCGACATACAGTTTTCACCGTTGAGTTTTTACAGTGAAGGCTGCGAATTTTATGCGAATTTAGTTCCCCAACACCCAGTGAAAACTGTGAATTTTATACGAATTTACTTTGTTTCTATGTGTTTGTGAAAAATTCGCCCAATAAAGGGTCCACAATTTGTAATATTGTCTACAATCTGTAATTCTAAAACTCCACCCACAAGTGCATCGAATCACTCCCCCAATAAACAAGGCTCGAGCTCCACCGAAAGATTTATACCCTGCGTCTCGTTAAGATGCCAAGAAATTATCTCGAACGCGAGCCCACGCATTCAGGGATGGTCCTTGGTTCGAAAAAGACGCGCGAATTCGTGGCTTCGGCCGCGTTAAATCGAGCGTGGCCGCACGCGGCGGGCCTGGAATTCGCGAATCGCGCCAACAAGCCTAAGGCGTTATGCTCCGACTAATCTACTAATTGGAGGGTGGCCACGGAGGCAGGGGGTTCCGGAGCAAATTGGGCTAATACAGAAGCAAACAGCATGACGCCTATAAATACGCGGCATCGCGGGAGCACCTTCGAGCATCGGCCGAACGAGAGCCACGCGTACCAGAACACATGTCTCCGCATCGACCGGAACAGACTATATCTGCGGCACTCTCCACATGTCGAATCGATGCGCGCTTCGAAAAACACCCCTTTCCATGCGAGCGCTTTAGCGTGTATTTTTCTGCTCGGATTGTTTTACTGAAACATTGGGTGTACGAAAAAAGTCTTCTTCAGAAAACAAGAACAAAAGAGCGTTGTAAATCTGAAAGCTAATCCATGAATAAAATGTATAAATGAAGATTTGGTTAGTTAGATTCCTTCTGGGATTTTTTTGCAGTTTTTATATAACTGAACTGATTGATTTAGAAGATTCTAATCAATACCCCAATAGAAAATAGAAATAATTTCTTTTTTTTGGGGGGTTAATTGCAGTCAGATCTACTCATAATCAGTGAATTCTTTTTTAACTAACGTGTATCGCACTGACTTGCGTCTGGTGTGAATACAGCTTAAAGTGCAAAGGCGTTTCAAGTGTTCGAGGGTGAAGAGGAGAAGCCTGCTACTTCTCACCCTACAGATACGGGTAGCACACCACGTTCCTATAATAAGTCCTTAACGACCTTTCTAAATGCAGTCGGTACCTTCACGACCGCTACCCACTGCGTGACAAGAGCATCCATTAGACGGGGGTTACGTGGCTCGTAGTGCTAGGGAGGAACAAGTCGGCGAAGGGAGGTCGCTAACCATGAAACGACAGACGCGACCATTTTTTTCTGACACGGTACAGCAGGAAGTGTTTTTTCCTCCTCGAGTCCTGTTCCTTTGTATTTTTACTTGTCACGAATGCTTCCAGAGAACCGTCTGAAATAACAGTTTGTATGAAAGGATTCGATGAGCTTAAACCACCCCATTGATGTATACCTCGCTCGTTCAGTGTCTGATTGCTATTTAACGACCTCTATTTTTGGAAGCCTTCTGGCCACATGGGTTTGAATAGAACCTGTGCTCTACTACTCGGTGGCCTAGTGTCTAGGTCATGGATTTAGAATTCTCGAGATACCTGTTACAATTGTAATTCAAGAGGTATGAGTCAGTGGCAGTGCAAATATGATAGCAAAAAGCATCGAGGAAAAGAAAGAAAAGAAAATCTTGGCAAAGTGAAACGAAACAGCGTTGAACAGTATTGGCCAGATTCGAACGTGAGCAAAATGATCAGGATTCCCTTTGAAAATTCAGGAGAAATGCTTGGGAACGTTTCGGTTGCCTCCTCAAAGCCCAGAGCAAACACGACCGCCGCGCGTGTGCATTTTCGAGCGGTGCAATAGCCCGGAATGATGCAATGCACACGCAGCGACCGATGTAAAACTCCGACAGCCGTGCGCGGGGAGCGTTTACAGGTTGCAGGTGCACCTGTACCGGTGCAATAATTCAATGCACCGAAGCGGCGGCAGGGCACGATCAAGAGGCACGAAACAACACGAAAGTCGTGGAGAAATGTAGAAATGATAAATTGCATTCTCTGGAACGTCGGGCATCGTCGATGTCAATTATTAAGAAATAAAAGTTCTCGTTGTGGAGCACAAAGAAGGGGAGCGAGGAGGGATTTCGCTGCGCCCGCAGGATGCACCGTGGTAATAATTCAATTTCTTGCAAGAACGTGCAACGATCTCCCGAGAGGGCTGCTGCCATTGTAAAAAGCGCGAAAGAGCGGATAACAGAGAGCAATGGAACTTTGGGCATTCCGACGAAACTTTCCAGCCGAAATGGAGGGAAGTCGCGAAGAAATCGCGTAAATTGAAGAAAAGACCGAGGAATGGTATGTGTGTTGGCAAGACATTTTTACGGGGCTGGGGAATCGTTTCCTTTACTCTTACTGACGAAAGATGGGCATGGGGGTTTGGACTTGGAATCTTGACAGCAATATGGACATCGATATTTTTTGCTATTGACGGTGATTAAATGTGAAATATTTTCAAATATTCAAATATTCATATTTTCAAATTTTCAAATATTTAAATATTGAAATTTTCAAATATTCAAATATTCAAATTTTCAAATTTTCAAATTTTCAAATTTTCAAATATTCAAATATTCGCCAAATATTTAACATTTAACCCTCTTTGTAGTCCCACCAACGGCACCCAAAATTCCGTTCCTTCAGAAATAATTAAACACAACAAAAGCAGTAGGTACATGTTTAACACTCTCGAGGCCCGATTCTACAAAACGCGATGCACGCAGTACAGGTACCGTTAAGCCTTTTAAGGCGTATTCATGAGTCACAGCGCTTAAATCGTCGTTCGACATTACCACCCATCAACCATGCCGTCGTTTCCTATGCGAAAGCTATGTCCCAGCGGTGATCGATCTACGAGGCAAGAAAGTCACCGATAGGCCGTCGCGAGCTATTAAGCTCAAGCTGGCTCTCTTTCCGCGTCGTATAATAATAATTCATCGTCGCAATTTAAAAGAAAGACCACAACAACGGTCGGTCGAGCGATTGCGACACGAGGGAAAAAGAGGAGGAAAGGATACTGCCAGCTCATTCTTGAACTCCTTCCATTCATCCGGGGAGTGTCGCAATCGACTTGGATACGTTCATTCATAAAAATGGGAGCGCAAGACCCCAAGCAAGGTGATACGCCTTAAGCAGATATAGAATAAAAAGAAAGCTGAACCTAATTGAATTAATGGAGAAAGACAATCGAAAATTCTACCAAAAATTATAACATATCTGAAAAAATAAAAATTACGTCTATGTCTAAAGTACGTGAACTCTAATCTCTGTCAGAAAATTGCGAAACTGGAAACCCTGAACAGTCGATGCGTTTACAGAGTCAGCGACAAAGCGCCTGTTGTTCCTAGAGCAGCAATGACCAAGCTGTAGACGTAGTTTACGAGGATTCCGCTACAGTTCTGTCCAAGTAGAACGCGATCCCTAACCCCTATGTATTTGCATTTTCGCCCGGCGTCGGCAGAGGTATTGTTTCGTGCCGACTTTAGAAGCGGATGAACTTATCCCTGCTCTTTTCACCTTTTCTCGGTTGCCTCGAATCGCGAGGGCCCATCGCGGGTCGAATTAAAGGTCACTCTGCACAGTTGGCTTTCCGTTTAGACGATAATACGCTCGGGAATCACGAACAGGGTCGCGTGCGAAATTCCGAATAAGGGTGCACGTTCTCACACGGAAACCACGGATGTGTATCGAGTTCTCGGCCTCGGCACGATGGAGGAAGACACTTTGGTTTCTCGAGCTTCCGGTTCTGATCAACTATAGCCAGCTTCGTGTCTGACAGAGGTGCACTCTTTCCTTCAGACAGAATTTATATCTCTTTTATACTAGCTTTTTTTAGATTTAGAAGAAAGAGTTCCAAATGGAGTAAGACATTTTTTTAATTGAAATTGAATTATAATAGGAAATAAAAAAGGTTGAAAGCCCAAAAAATTGACAGTATAATCTGCTCTTGAAATAAACTCCGACAAAGCAGGGACAGTGTCTCCCTTATCGTGTACCACCGAATCGATTCAGCGTTCCACAGTCCTCGAATCAGTTTTTAAGATCCTTCATTACATCACGAGCTATTGTAACGCTGCAACATCAATCCCAGTGATCAAAGACAATCCCCCACCATTAATTATCCGACGCATAACGATACACTTGGAAAAGAATCATCGTGTCTCCGAGGCCTAACGATCTCCCCTAGCGAGGTAATTAATCTAACGATTCCGATCTGCCTCCCCCTCCCACGACGTGCTTTTTTTCGTCGACATCGAACGCTAATTAGAAGCGATATATTATCCGCGGTCGCTTATCAGTGAAGAACTTGAATAATTCAAGGCATGATTACCGTCAAGGTGAGCCGGTGTAAGGTCATTCGCGGCGATGCACGTTGTGCTGTCGCAATTAAATTTATCCGACACGAGAGAGACTGTCTTGGCAGACAAAAAGCATTTCCACGGTAGAATTTGTTTGTAATGCCTGCGTTATACTGAGACGAGCCGTGATCAGAAGTGTAATGGGCAACTTGGACATCAGATTTGCTTGGAATTCACACTTTCTAAGAACCTAGGAATAGTTAAACTTGCGATGACCATCAAATTGAAAAATTTGTCTATCATCTTTAGGGCTTCTATTTTAAAGAATATTCTACATTTGCAGTTTACCAACAATATTATTTAATAATTAATATATTCTACCTTTATATAAACCGTGTGTGTCTGTATATGGTTAGCATGATTCACTGCATGATCTACCGGGGTCTAGCTCGAAGCCATTCCACTTTTGATTGAGCTTATTACGCGTTAGAGCCTCAAAGATTTATGCTCTGTGTCGACCCATGCGCCTCGGTTCTGTGCCAAAAAGTTGGCACTTGCGACGCAACCCTACGTTGACACGTTAACACCCGCTGGAGCTATAACGATCTAGCGCCTCAAAGATTTAGGTTCATTTTCTATTATCTTATACGTCAGAAAGCTGATCCCGCGATACGACTTAGCATTGAGTGGCTGGCTCGACGTCGACGAGACGAGCTGAGCTCGTTACGCAAATTTTGTTACTGGATAGACACGAGGATCGGTGCAACTGCTATTCAGCTTTGGCTATTTTTACTCCGCGCATGTATACGGAACTCGAGACTGCACTATAGAGCTTGCGAGCTTTGAATGAACAATCGTGCCTGCTGTGACTAGCTAGACTTCTCTAGTGAACATCTTCTTTCAAAAATATTATTCATAAATATACTTATTTTGTAGAGTATTGTCGATAAACATATCAGCATCAGTATTTATGCTACTCAATTTCGAAAGGAAAAATTTTTTGTACAAAATTCTACAATGGTCACGCTAATAAAAAGTACTCTACAGATATATTAGCAAATATTCGATAAAACAACAGCGATTGGAAGACTTTACGAGTTCCTGTGCGAAAAAGATCGATCGGTGATAGTCTAAAGTTAGATCGTCTTCGCATAATTTCCCTTCGACTTGCGTTCGCAGAATCGAACGGGTGTTTGCCAACCGAGAAGAAATTCCGCTGATGTAACAGCAGCCTACAGTCGGACCGACCGAATATCTCGCGTTCCTGCTGCATAAATTTCGAGAAATATTTAAAAGGTTGTTACTTTAGAGCGTCCAGGATACCTTTGTTTCTCTTTAATAGTCTGCTACGGTGTTACGCAAATCGCGGTTGCAACTCGACACGTCGAATATATTACACCTTAAGCTGCTGTCGTTTAAAAACCGACACGAGAACCTTAAACTCTGAATTGTCTTTCGAACAATGAACCGAGGAATCTGGGAGAGTTAAGACTCCTTTCTTTGAAACGACGTCAAAATATAACTAAGTAATCGTTCACACAATGCTCCAAAATTCTTCCCAAGCTTTTATTCAAGAATCCCCAAAAACTGTAACTAGAAGAACAGAGACCTTGATAGTCGATTTAACACTTCCTTTCCCTCAGAATCTAGCTTGACCTAGTTTCTGGAGCATCTTGGAGCAAAGAAACGAAAAAACATGTCCTTGCGAATTTTTCTCTCACGTGACCTAAATTTCAAAGCAGCGAGTCACTCGAGGAAATATCATCATCGAAGCAATCTACGATTCTACCTTCAAATTCAATTCTTTTCCTTCTCTCAAAAGACAGTACCAGAAACGCCAAATGCTCAAGTAATCTTGCAGAGCGAAAAAGACAGAGGGACAAAAACATTCGACTGCAGAGCTGAGAAACTCGGTCGGAATTTAGCTGTTCTGTGCGAGGGGATTTCTTGCCCCGTTCCAAAGACCTCTAATTGACGCTACAGAAAGAAGCCGTCCGGATTCGCTGGCGGAATTTCACCTGGCCATCGTTAGGTACAAGGCACAATGAAATTCCGAGGTGGCTGGGTTTCCTCTGCGAGGGCTAGTACCCTCCCCCACATCTGTCTTCCAACGACTGTATCTTTCCCACCAGCGTTAGTCTCCGACCGCAGGAAGACAAATTCTTTTGCTCCAATTGAAACTTTTGCATTGGATATTTTCGTACTTTTATTGATTTATTAATATTAGTAGAAAAGTAGACTATGTGAAACTAAGAATATGTTTGGAGTAAGAAGTATTTTCTACCCCAAATTTGGAAGCGGTTTTCGCCCCCTAAACATGAATACCAGCAGCTAAAAAAATACGTGTTCATTTTTCAATGTTCTAGTTTCATCAAAATCAGGAGATGACACTATAGTGACGTTCCTTATGAGATCAATCCAGCTGCTTGAAATTCTGTATCCACCGATTCCCTATTTCCAATTTCCCACTATCCAGTGTTTCCACTTTAATTCTCCAAAGGCCATTGCAGCAGGGTATCAGCCCTCGAGGTATCATATCGACTCGTTTCTACGTATGGATGATCCATCCATTCTCGAGCGATCTTACTCCATTCGCGGAGGCACCGTCATGTCGGTGAACTCGAGTGCAACGGAACCCGATTACTATCCTTCCTTATTTTCCCAGCCGCGTGACGCCATATTCCCTTTTTCATATCGTTCGCAATCCTTTTACAGTGTGTCCCTTCTTTTTTTACCCTCTCCCCTTCTGGCTTGTACCGTCAGCTCGAGGTATCCGGAAACGAGAGAGGATTACGCTTGATCGAGTTGCACGCTTTTCTCTCGCGCCCGCGACAGATATAATTGCGAACGAGATTACACCCTCGGTGCAAATCCCATTCAACGCTTTCACGTTGCTCATCGTTTCGTACGCTCTCGCGAGATGGATACATGTACCCGGGAAGCGAAAAAGGATCGACCTTTATCGAATAACGACGCGCTCTTAATGGCATCGACAGGCAACGTCTGCTGTGTAATCGACCATTATTTTGCAACGCGAGCTCGAATACTTTGGTTCAACTTTTAAGTGGCTGAATTTGATTGCGTCGAAGTCTGGTTGAAGTAGGTCGGAAAAAAGGATTAAGTGGATTACAGATTGCGGGAAAATTAGAAAAATTTGTTGACTCATGAAGAAGGAAGTCTCTATAGTGCCCTTTGAGAAAATCTGCATAGTGCAATAAGGATCCCAAGAATACTAATTTCAGTGGTCAATTGTGGAAACAGATGAAGGAAACACTCGCGAAATGAAAGTTGAACTCATTCATGATCACTGAAATGGCAAGCAAAGAGAATAGCTAAATTCCACTGCTTTTAGAACACACGTGACGCAATTATTCTCTTCAACCTCTCTTCAACGTTCATCGTAACTGTATTACGTGGTTACTCGAGGCACATCCCGTAGGCGAATTCCTTAACGAACTAGTTTTCAGCCGCGTTTGCGTTTCAAGCGCATCGCGAGCATTTCTCACGCGAAACGCGCAGAACTGCGCGCACCAGTTAGCATTTTGACCGAGGTTTCGATTCTCGAAACACCGTTACGAAATTATGTCGAACCAAATCAGTGATTAAGCCGAGGAAAGAGGGCTCTTCGACCGTGATCGACTTCGAAAAATCGATCCTTGAATATCTAGATACTAATTTAAAATATATTTTATATGCAAACTCCTCGTTATGAAAACTAATTAGTATTTCTCATTGAATAGTATTACTAATTACTAAGCACTTCAGGGAAGTATCTACATCAAAGGATAATTACTTTAATTTCGTTTAATTAAATAGGCCAAGAATAAAAGATTCTATTATCTAACACTCCTCGACCCAATAAATTTCTGTACTGCTGTTTCAGTGGAAACTGACCTATTTGTAGCAAACAATTTCTCGAGTCGAAACACACGTCCATATATAACTACTCGTCTGATAGCGGTTCCAATTAAAATCCAGAAAAGTGATTCAGAAACGTGTGCAGAACTTTTAAAACATCTGCACACCTTTGTACCCCCGATCTGGAAACACTTAACCTCCATCAGAAAGGATCCCGTTTTAATTTCTAAATGGATACATCTCGGGCAGCACAACGAATCGGAAGAATCGAGCGTAGAAAAGTCGAAGGAGGTCGAGGGATCCATTAGAATTTCAGCGACGAAAATTGAAGTAGTCAAGGACGCCTCAATGTCAGCCACATTTTATTAAACAGCGCGATAGTGGCCTTCGAGTCTGGTTCAACTACCCTGGGGTGCACGATATCGCTCAAGATCACGAGCCCGCGATGAAATCAACGCGAAAGTACAATTTGTTTCGTCATTCTTCATGGCAGAGTAGAGTTTCGACCTTCGGCTTGTCAGCAAGATCATTTCACTGTCAGCTCATTATCTTGAGAGATCTCGCGCGACGAATTTCATTTAATTATCCTATACAATGGATGATCAATGTATCGACTTTGTTCACTTTTCTTTAGCGACTTTGTGAAGACTTTTCCTGGCTCTAGAAACCTCTAATTAAGAATCTCTAACTTTTTGTTACACACACCAAATCTTTTTCCTTGTTACAATATTAAAAATTTGTACCTACTGATTTCCTAGACCCTAAATCCTTGTACTCGAGCACCCCACAATTTTCATCCCTTACTACTTTCACGATGAACCTCAATTTTTTTCATTTAAGAGAATTTTCAGGATGGTTCATCGTCGCGAGAGACATGACCATTTTCGTATCAGCGGACAAGGTATCTAATGAAAATTAATTAAGGGGATTCCCGCGTGCGCAGCAGGTGTTATGATAATTCGTTTAAATTAGGCCGGGTAAACATTACCATGCAAAGTTATGCAGAGGGACTAAACGTAATCGCCTTGGTCGCACACGTCCGCGGAACGGTTGCGTCGGAGCGTTATTTACGGAGATGCAATTATGTCACACGGATCCACTAACTCTGCCTGTGTTACTCTAATTTATGACGCAACCATGCGCACTAATATTTCCGCGGGTTACGGTCGTGTTTCGATAATAATACGGATCATTGGGCGAAATTCGATAATAAGAGGAAGTTGCGTATGCACCGCAGGCTTCACAGATAATTTGTCGGAATTTAATGCTCCTATTCAGTATTCAATATTTTTTGTAGGAAATTGAAAAAGTGGAGAACTAAAAAAAAATCGTCAGTAATCCAAAGAGTCCAAGGGGTCCAAGGGGTCCAAGGGGTCCAAGGGGTCCAAGGGATCCTAGGGATCCTAGGGATCCTAGGGATCCTAGGGATCCTAGGGATCCTAGGGGTACTAGGGGTACTAGGGGTCTAAGAGATCCAAAGACTTATAAATCCCATATAACTTCAATATATACCCCCATCTAACTTTGATGTTTGACCATTTAATAAATCTGTCCCTCCCTCTTGAGCTAATACTCCGAAAATCCTAAAACGAAGTCGCCGCTCGAATAAACGGTCTCTCAAGCCGTTCTACGAAGGGGGATCACACGTTTACTCTATAGCAATCTCCCGACAAATAGGAAATCAAAAGACAGGTGTATTTGCCTTTGGGCCTGTAGCTGATCCTCTCGACTAACGACTTCTCAAACACAGAGCCAGAGTTACCCTTAGCATTCCACGAACGGGATGCAAGCGTCTGAAAGGGAGTCGGGGGCTGGATGGACAAATACGAAGGAACATCAAGAAATTCTTTGATCTTCCGTACACGTCCACGCGCGAACTGTTAGATGATTATTTTTCTAGCTTTTTGACAACTGAAATCGCCGGGACCTCCGTTTATTTGCACCGCGACTCGTACTGTAACGCTGCCTCTCGTTACAACCACATTACTCTATTGTTCCATTGTTCTATTGTTCTAGTTACGGTGCCGTTGTAAATAACGCTGCAACAAATTTCTTCGTACGGGACACTATTGGCAGGGAATCTAGTTTCGGGATGGCGTTTTTATTGCAGTCATAATCATGTGGGAGGATATTACGAAAATATGACGAGAATAAGTTAATACTTTTTCAGCGATATATTCGCCCAGAGAGAATTATCTGTAGAAACTTCTGTACTCCATATTAGACTAGGTTTCTGAATCATTGGAAAATTGAAGAAATTGTCAGTGATTCTTCCTTCGGGACTTATGCACTACTAAAGTCTCTCGAACTTCGTTTCGCGGTAAGAGAAGGCAAGTGCCCAGTAAACCATGAAAAACACAAACCTTTTCGATGGCTTCCAGCGCCGCTTCAAAACTCCCAGCATGAGTAAACCGACGTAAACGAGGCCCAGGTGCCAACGGGCTTCCGACTCCCAGGGGCGTATCAAGCACCACCACCACCAAAACCAATCACCACACAACCACCGGTCAGCTTCGTCGATCTTTCCGAAAGATCTTCTTCACCGCGCGAGTCACACCATGATCGTCCACTGTTCTTTGCTATTTCGCGTCCGATTCGACTAGCTCTATCTTCAATCGACACTCAATCGATCGGCACACGCGAGTTCGTTCTCCAAAACCGATCTAGCTGCTCCTCCCACCAACCGATTCACTCCTTCGCGCGGGAAGCTTCTCTATTCCGTGGATAAAAGTAAATCGAACGTAGAAACCTCGAGCACCGTCTGCAGTATCATCAACCGAGCATCAATTTATTTTTATGTCCGATTAGAAAACCAAAATCGAAAAATTTGCAACATTGATTCTATTTTTATTGATTTTCCCCAGACAATTTTTATTTTTAAGCGTGAATTATCAGCGATAAGTTATCGACGCGAATAACTTTCCCCCTTAGCGATAAGAAAACTTTCGAAACTCTGAAGCGAGTGGAGTCCCCTCCGTTTCCGCGATCCATTAACCATATAATATAAAACTCGCGTTGACACGGGTGAACGTCCCATAAGCCTGTTTTATTTAAAAAAAAATAAAAGAGAAGACGCGTCACTAGCACCGACACATCGTTAACTTCGACGGCGAAAACAAGACGAGCAAAATATTAAACGCAAGCAGGGAGTATGAGTCAGCAATACTCCTCATTGTCCTGTTATCAACGAACAATCACCGAACTCGACGCACTCGCAATCACCGCGTACTTTCGACCTGCTCCAACTCGAGCAGAGTTAATGATGCAGAAAATGGTAAACACTGTACGAAAAGTTTGAAACACGCTGAGTCTTATTTACCTCACTCAAGGAAAATAGTGTTGCAAATTTTTCGTTCACCGTTTAAATTTCTGTTTGTACGCTCCGAGAATGTGGTCCTCAGTGATCGTATTACAGAAAAGCTTATCCTGGATTACGCGAGTCAAAAAGGATCTCATTAATTACTGTCCCTCGATTTCTCTAACGGTGCAAGCGCAGCAGCGCGGGATTTACCGTCAAACTGCTTCCGCGACACGGGACATCTCGGCGAACGTCCATCGCTACATGCTCGCCTAGATACGCGATGCCATTGATTAATTAGCTGCCAATGATGTCAGCGCTACCTAGCCTCCCTGATTAATCGCTCGTCCCAAATAATAAATTACCGGTCGCGATAATGAAAGCGATAATTAACCCGATCTTTCCGCAGAAAAAACGCGTGTTTATTAAGCCTCCCGGTATCTCGCTCATAACGGTGTTTCTCTCGTAATTATTACACAGGGCAGCGTGATCTATCCAATCTCTGCCGGCAGCGAACTGTCACGAAACCGGCTGACAGACTCTAAAAACGCGCCTTTAGCTTCACTTCTGATCGTTCGTTACGGATAGGCAACTTTATTACGAAAACTAAAATCCTTAATTACTCGGACCGCTCTACCACTGTTACACGATATTTTTATCCGTCAACGTCCTCCAGAATTTTCCACGCGTCGATAGCGAAAAATGGCGGCAACTAAAAACCCGCGAATATCGAAAAGCCGAGAACGATGACGTTCGCCGAAAACGCAGATCCATCAAGTAACGAGCACGCGCCAGGCGATCGATATTTCGGAGCAATCTACGTCGCAAGTTCGCGTGCGATCTCCGCGCGAAACGTTGCCAGGAAAACAAACCCTGTTTGCAATGAATCACCCCTTAGTAAAATCCCTTGGCTTTTCTATAGAATCGCCCTATCAACCGTTAGGCGTGCAATACACAAGGCGGTGCACATGGTGTGATATCATTTTTAAAAATTCTTTGTCACCGAGGACCACACACTCCCCCTCGTTTCGCGAGCCTTCGAAACGGTGCTCGTTACCAACCTTCACCGAAAATCGACTCAGTGGCCGCGATCCCGATGACAGATGCCGACGGTGTACACACTCGGAATCGGCGGCGAGGTATCGACGCGAGTAGCGGAGAAGAAACGAGCGATCAGACGGAAGTCGCGCGCGATACACACAGATACGAACCGGCTGCGCGCCGAACTCGAACTGAACCAAAGACAGAGACGGCAGACACGCGGTACTCCTTCCCGGTCGCTCGCCGAGCGAGGAGCTTCTCCCACCCCGCCGCGACTCCCCACAGACTTCCCCGCCGCGACCAGGCACGGCTCAAGGCACCGCGCCACGGCCTATGTACCTTCCCTGATAATCCAATTGCACTCGTTTTATCGTTATTGGAACGCTCAACCCCTTCACGGGGAAATTCAATTGGTAACAAAGGGGAAAGCTAGATTTCCCTGCGTTCCGTGTTGCCCTTTTTTGGGAGCTTTTGCGGGGAGAGGGAGGGTTGGAGGGTGGGTGGAAAGGCCTCTCTTTTTTTACCCTCTACAGGTAAATGTTTGTGGATATATTGTAGGAGGAGTGGATCCTTTGTATTCAAGCTTCATTTTTTTTGTTCTAGGTCCGAGTTTCTCAACCAGAGCTTGTGGCTCTCTTTCGAACACGGGCCTTCTCTAGAGCCCTTTCTCTTTTTCCTATGCTTCTTTTTCTTCGCGTGGCCCCCGAAATTCAGTGTCGAGTCCCATAGGTAGATACATAACCTACCTTGAGGAACCTTGTTCTAGATTTTCGAAATATTTGGAAGACTTTGAGATACTCGTTAAGATCTCTGATATAGTGTAATCTCCATTCAAGAGATTTTTCAATGAAAATAAAACTTCGGGAGGAAGTTTTCTATTTTCTACATCATACTCCAAATATAATTAATACAAAATGACAATACATTAATTCTCCAATAGAGAAAGATTTCTTTAATGCGTAAGATTGTAGAGAACTAAAATTTATAACAGTATAAAACCGTAAAACATATGTTCCTCATAAATTTACATCCAATGCTCCCGTTCAGAGCTATAGGATTGCATCTACATCCTGTAACCCGTGCATAAAACGCCCGGAACAAAGGAGAGGATGAGCTCAACTAACATTACATAATCCTGCGTTCGTTAATCCGATTACAGGGTGGCTGATTCATAGCAGAATCGGAGCGTAACTATTTCTAAAAATCGATATTGAGTTTATACTAAGAGATCTTTAGAGAAATAAATTGCAGGCTAAAAACAAAATATTATTTAAATCATTGCATCATTAAAGCAGGATTTAAGGATATTTTTTACTTTTTACACGGATAATGCAGGAAATGTAGACGCTACTTAACTAAATCCAATGCAAATCGCATTAAGTCGTTATAATTAAGTTATACCCCTGAAAGGTCTGTTGAAAAATTATGAGAAAACCTCTTGACATTTGCGCATCCCTCGGGCGTCTTTCATTTCCTCGCACTGCCCACGGTAAAAGCTTGTCTCGATTCCTTGTTTTTTACACTGATACGTCGCGAAGTTGCAAGGAGGTACTTCTCTAATTAAAAGGATTACAAAATTGCCTTGATGGATGGTAATAAAATCGTTTCTCATAAATAGGGATGATCTATCGCCATAAAAATTATATGTATTATATTGTTTTTATTAAAATTTTAAATAGTACAAACTTTAGCTCACTGCAAGCTTTCAATGCAACTTTATAACAAAGTCTTATTATTAGTTTTGATAAAAAATTGTTATCTCGTTGCAGTCCGAATTAATGCAATAGCTAAAATAAACAAAAGAAGCTCTTCCTTGCTAAAGGTCTACTTCACTTGTATTTCAATGCAAATAATCGTTCCACTTATTCTACGCTGTTCTTCCATTTAACGAATTTAAGTAGGAATCCTGGGAGCTTCATTAAAGAGAATAATACTAATTGTACGCAGTAATTAAATTGTCATGCTTCAAGACAATATTTTTCTAGGCAAATATCCACTCTTGTGACATTGCCAGAGGAAACTCACTTCCCTTCGGCTCTTATAATCCCGAATAATTAAACACGTTCCTTCTTGCCAAAGAAAGTTCCACGTGAAGAAGGTCGAATCGCAATTCAGACATCGCTGATAACTACCTACGAGGAAAGTTCCGAATTTTGGAGCTCAACGTCGTGACTCGTCATCGCGAACTTTCCACTTCTGGAGATGCAATCGCGCCGAATTATTTGACTTCTTCCAGCGCAGCAGCCATCTCCAACTTCTCGAAAGTTGAGTCGAAGTTGGTGCACCGATTGCCTTCACTTATACCAAACAAGTCCAGAGATATTTTTTATAGTGGAGATGCCTATAGTGCTCGCATGAAATGGTCTAATTGCAAGCTAAAGCGTTATCCCTCCAGTTTCGCGCTGGTTCCTCGGATTCGGCACAGCTGAGCTGACTTCGGCGGCGCTCGGCCACAATCGCAGGCGATGCATCGATTTTTCCTTCAACCGACGCCGCTGCACCACGGTGCATCGCCTTTGCAGCGGTCACATTGACACTCGCCAACCTTCCTTCTGGAAACTTTCGTCGAACGAGTGCACCCTCTTTTTCAAGGCGTTAGGGGATTCGCGCGTACCCTTGAAAAGGGCAATCCTTCGACTGAGGACACCCTCGTGAATCCTTTTGACTCTAGTCTCGGCGGAACCTGGATTCAGCGGCGTTTCAGATTTAATCGAGCCTCGGCTTCGCGCTATTGCATATTCATAATGCAGCTATGATTTATGCAGTCCTTATGCTATATGCTGCATGAAATATAGCCGTGGAGTTAAGTGTTTGTCTTTTCCACTGCTGCAAAGGATTTATTATAGAGATAGGAGGTTTCGACGCGATTGATTTTCCTTAAAATGGATCTGTATCGTCGAATAGGTTTCATTTCTTTTAACAACAAAGTAGCACGCTTCATTAAAGATAGTGCTTTTAATTACCTCGAAAGAAACTTTCTTTGTCAGGTACTTAAAAAAAGCTGGATTACCATTAACATTGATCAGTCTCGGGATAAGTGTACCGCCCAGGCTGAAGTTCTTAAGCTCGTGAGCTTTTTGCCTTATTTGCAAGGAACTTTTGCAGTTTTTCATCGCCTCCAAGTTATATCCCTCTTAATGATGGACTTAAACTTTTCCTGATTTAAGAATACCTAGCGAGGTATACTCCCACGAAAGAAGGCTCTAAAGAATAGTTGTGGAAATTAAATTCACACAAATTCTTATATGACGACGATTTTATATGGCCTCTAGGGTTTTAGAAATCTTCCTAAGAAAATTTACAAAGGAAAAACCACCTTCTCTAACTCGACCTGCAGTCGAGTACAAAGGCATCCTCGAAAAAGCTCAATTCTTGGATGATTGACAAGGTTTTGCCACTCGCGTTACATGAATTGTCAACAAATTTAGAAGAACTTAAAATGGTTTGAAGAATATTCAACAAAATTAATCAAAACCTTCCGTGTTGCACATTAAGGCTTAAAGACCTAAGGACCAAAGGCATTGTAGATGGATACTGGCTGTGGGTGGAAACACTATCAATCCTGCAACTGGTTCCCCAAGATTTCACGGTCCTTCGAGCAGGTAGAGGCCGGAGGAGAGACGAAAGAAACGGGGTGGAGACCGAAGGGTTCGCCCTGGACGAACCCGTCATTGAAACTGATCGCTCGACGCAGGAGGCAAGGCCCTTGCGTCTTATTCATGAACGACTACTTCTGGCCAATCATCCCACATCCTGAATGGGCCACCTGCAGCTCCAAGAGGACATGGATGCATGATAAATTCGAATCGTTCGGCTGGATCGTTACCTAATCCTTTATTGGTGACGGTTGCGCTTGGATCGATTACATCTGATACAAGTCGGATGCCTTCAATCAGATTCAGTGATATCGAAAGAAAATGAGGCGTCGAGAAGAGAACGGATAACAGGCTCAATTGAAATTGAGGATGAAAGAATGTGAAGCTTCTTTGTGATCAAGTGTATCGAAGAAGTGGAGTTATTTGGTAACACGCTGAAACTGGAGATACGTGATCGTATCTTGGGATCTAGAATTTCATAAAACGTTGATCAGTGGGAAAAATTGAAGAAAGGAGGTCTAGAATGTTACATATAGCTTGTTGAACCGAGACAAGTGTTCTTATCTGCTGTCACGGGTAATAGTTATCAGTCAATTCGCATGCAGAATGAATCAATTCGATACGAATAAGAAGATAAAGATACAACACACGTACAGCTATTCAAACAGCCAATTAAGCTGCAGATTTCGTAATAAAATTTACGAGGCTGCGTTCGAAAGACAGATAAGTAATTTGTGTGATACTATCTTTTCTAGATGCAATTGTTTGAGATTCTTTTCCCAAAGGAACGTATCGTTTAATTGTGCACATTCCTTTTGAAGAAAAAGAACGACGTGTTACATGGAGCGTGTAAATCAAAGTACACTGCAAAAAAGATAAGGGTTGTTCAAGGATACTAGAAGTTAAAGGCATCCTAAAGCATTCTTGGGACACTCGACCCAATTTCGTTCTCCATCGTGTAATTACTAAGCAAGTTAAATACATTCCACTCTCTATTTCGGAGACAAACGTTTTCACCCTGATTCTCACATCGATGAGTCACGTAAGAGATCTTATATCGACTTGAAAATAAACTCTCACGTGGAAGAATGTTAATACAGTCACAGGAATTTCAATGGAACCCGAAGAAATTCAGATTCGAAGAGAAATTAAAATTATTACACCAAAGAATTTTTTATAATACTCATTTCCTACTTTAAAAATGTCCTCCGAAACCCTTTTCGCTGAAGAAGCTAAAGATGCTAATTGTCTCAGACACAGTGTATGAAACTAGAAATTTGTTCGAGTATCCATCTCCTATTATCTTATCTGCGATCTGCATCGTCACGCACAGTTGGATGTTCGATGTACGCCGATTTCGCGTATCTCGTTAAATCGCCCGATAAAATCGGCCCGCCTATTCTTTGGCGAAAAAAGAGGAACAGGGGCAACGAAAGGGGGGAAGAAGCAGAAGAAGGGGGACGAACCGTGGTCGTTCAGAGACGCATCGATACTCTGGTGCTCTCCATCTTGTCGTCGCGGTATAAAATACCGGCTGAAAAAGGAACACTGAATGGTCGATGCCCGACTAAAAACCGGACTTGCTCTCGTTACGCGACGCCAAAGAAACGACGGAGGCAGTTGGCTGCGCCGTGGTACAGGTGGGTTCTCCAGATGACCGCCACGGAAACAGTGAATGAAAGAACGAAGGAAGAGTTTCGACTAGCTACGAGCGAGCGAGCAAACGCGCGACAAGACAAATGCGAGCGCGCCAACCGAATATCAATTTCGACTTCCTGTCGCGTGGGAGCGATATGTCTGGGATTGTGACGCAAAATAACGTAAGTCACACACATATTGGTACCTTCATTTTTTTTCTTAATATTAGGTATCACAATTTTTTTAAGAAATTTGGGTTTTGAGTATTTTTTAAATTTGAGTACCATGTAACGCGAAGGTATTTAAGATAAAAAAAACGTGGTTCCGGCCGGGATCGAACTGGCGACCTTCTGCGTGTAAAGCAGACGTGATAACCGCTACACCACGGAACCAGATGATCGACTCGCTTCGAATGCGACGATATTAGGGCAAGTATATATGTATATCTGTTCTAATATATCTGTCTATTTTGAGAAAAGGAATTTGATGGTAATAGAAACAGTAATTATAGTATAACGCAAGGGGTTTTGCGAGAAGTCTCATTATCAATGGATAAACTAATCTCAGTACCTGAAACTGCCACTAGAGGGTGACAGTATATAATAATTATGCACGTCATGCGCAGTAGCAATCACATAATTGCAGTCACGTGACTGCTACTGCGCATGTACGTAATCACGTGATCACGATTAAAATATCCGTAAACTAAACCCTAATATTTCATGTATTTCGAAGATATACTGAGAAATACGTGTAATATTGTTGCGTAGTAATATTAAATATCATATGCATTCGCGTAACATACAAAAATCTGACAAATTTCACAATATTATAGAAGAAAACAATACAAAACTTACCCCTGCGTTGAACTCTGCATTACGACATCCAAAGAGAAATGCGCACGCAGCTTCTAGAGGCAGGTCATTTGAGTTGCCATAGCACTAAATTTTCCCTTCAAATTTTCTATCATCCACCTGTTGCATAAAACACAAAACTTAATTTTACATTTTAATTTTACATACTTTAATTTTTTATATTCCTACAATCTATGTACAACTACTAAGTTAAAGGAAAATATTGAATGATATGTATCGCTGGGTAATTGTGTAAATGAAGCATGAGAATCACAAACTTTTTAATAGAAGTATTATCACTAAAGTGATGGAAATTAAAATACATTTTCTACTCAGTACATAATAGTATATTAAAATGAATGATACGTACCTTTGTGAATGATTAAGAACCGCCAGGAACAGGATTAAACACTTTTTAACGCAACAAAAAACACACGTCTATTCTCCAGGGCGTCCAGGAACGGAATGACGGCGCGCGCAATTTGAACATAAAAATGGCCGCTGAAATAGCAGTAATAATGGCGGGCAAAAAGGACGTATATGAATGCGAAATTTATATACCCGAATTTATTAGTTTAATTATCAAAGTACATCTTCACATGATATTCTTAAAATAATTTTATACGATATATTAAAAATTTCTATGAGATAAATTAGCTAACCATAGCCTAAACATTGCAAAAACTACTTTTAAGAAAATATGATTGTTTGAAAAATAAGGACGATGTGAATATGGTTAATTAAATTTTTATTATTGATATAAATGGTATAAAGTCGAATACAATTAACAAAATCATATTCCGGATGATGGAGCAGATACATATGAAGTAAATATAATTTCTCTTTTTCTCTATTAGTTAATGGAAGAAGTGACATACAAAATGAAATACATGTAGGCATAAGAAAACTCCTCTTAAGATCCTCGTTCCTCGTCAAATGAATATGCTTGAATATTATACAGGCACCAGACTCCTATTTCATCCGGGTTTTGTACTTAAAAATAAATACTATTATCTACCGAGAAAAAGGATCTCTCTTCTTTTTACATTTATAAAGGCACGATAACGACTAGGTAGAAATAAATGGTACGCCAAAAATATTTCGGTCTGAACAAAAAAATTGCTCTCGTGCTGCCTTATTCGATAAAATAGTAACTCTGAAATAGCGGACAAAGAAGTTTTGTACGATGTGCACAGTATATAAATGCAATAATAGTTTCAATCGTCATGAAACATTTTGTTATGTTTGATTTAAACATTAGGTCACGTGCAAGCTACCAGCGCAAAATGCTCGCAAACAATGATAAGCATCTGTAAGTGTTAGGAAACTCTTTTGTAAAATTTATCGAGATCTTGAAGATATAATACTCGCAAGCAAACCCCCGCAATTATTTACGAGCACTTTGCGCGGATGGCAGATACCGCGGCCTTATATTACAGAATATTTTCTCGTGTGTTATACATATATCTCTATAAGTCGAAAGTACTAATGGTATCGTGAATTCTGTTTTTAATTTCTTCTTTATTATTTTTTTAAGCAAAATATATCATTCAAAACATCGTCTTACGAATCCTTTTTATTGATGAAAACGGAGACACCTCTGTATTTAAACGAGGTTCCCAAGTGTTTTATCCTGTACTTTTCAAGCATTTTTGAAATGTGATGTTAGAATTCCTAGGATTATTCTATGGACTTATTTTCACATAATGCGGCAATTCCCTTCCCCTTGAGGATCGCCCTGAAACAAAGAAAGGAATCATACTGCTATAGAAAAATCAAATCATTATATTAATGAACCCAATAGATGTATGGTATGGCGCATCTACCTTATTATGTATGAATCATTCGACATTATTATTAGTAACAGAAATTTAAGCAAATATTAATCAACGTTAATCATTCATTTAAGTACTTATGAAAAAGGTGAATATTGTGTGCTTTTTTGTGCATGCGTGTAAAACTCTATACACGCACAGTTAAAAAAATATACACACACGTTTTCTCATTTGAAATAAAATAGAAAATATTTAATATCCTTAACCTTCGTTTTACATATTGACAATTTTAATTTAATTTAAATTAGTATAGTATACTATTAGGCACTTTCCTAATAGCAGTCTTTTTTATTCATTAGTATATCATGACCAACCAGTGTCAGAAAATAAATTAATACAATGCCAACAGAGTGATATGAATGTGTTAACTTGTTTTAGTATTTCTACATTTTTATTAATGCATTAAAATGTATGATAATGTCAATGGCATTATAATGGTTATAATACCAATAATGGTACGATACAGTTCCACGTATTTGTTTATTAAGTATATACCCTAAAGACAATGTGGTTAACTAATGAAGTGTTTATATTTCAACAGATTACCTTATGTTTAACACTCATGAAGTTTTAGTTAAGCGTGAGCATGAAAATAAAATGCTGTGAAGAAGAAACAACAAAGCCAAATAAATTTTTTTTTTGAAGCGCGAATAACATTAATCATCGTTGACTATTTTAACGTTCGATAAGTTGAAAACAACTTACATAATTCGGCCCATCAGAACCGTTCGGTCGCCCACTTAATATGGGTAGAGATATCTTTTCTACGGAATAAGAAGATGTATTGGTAACAAACAGCCCGATTTCTTGTACGTTTTTCACATTATATTAACAAAAAAACTTAATAAGAAACATTAAAAATATATGAAATAAAACTTCCAACTGTAAATATAAATTAAAAGGTTTTATAGCCACATTGTCTTCGTCAATTATATCGCTAGAAAGAAATAAATAATTTCCCAAAGCAAACCATTAATAATTCTACTGTAATTTCATAACTTGTGTATTTGCGTTATATTTGTACTATAAATACTTAAACAGTAAAAATAAATGAATAACATTGATCCCGATATTCTCAAAATTATTATTAAACATTTGTCTTTGCTGTGATTAAAAACTATCAAAACTAACTAAAACCAAAGTAAAACTAACATAAATAGTTGTTAATATTAATTTTTATTTGCGTATCACATCTATGCACTTGTTACATACCTGCTGATGATGAAGTTCTTCCTGACGAAAACCCAAGTTTTCTCTATGTCGGGACAAAGATGTGGTCAACTGTTGCCTTTTGCACTCTGAAGTGGCCATTTCCTATTTGTAAATTAAAAAAATATAAGTGTCATTATAAATATTAACAACTTAGCACTAATATAATGTAATAGTTATAATATATTTACCTCGCCGTCGTTATTAAGAAGAATAGTTGTCATATTATCTGCTGTAAACCATTTCTGACCCTTCATAACAATGTTGGATGGTGGCTCGTGTGTAGCACCAATATCTGCTGACCATACCATTACAGTGGCGCCTGCTTCTACTTTTGCAGTACGATGGAATTTAAATACTGTTTCCAGAGAACCAGCTTTGCGAATTATTTGCCATCCACTGAGTGACATCTCCTATAAAAAAATACATTAAATATACGACGTAAAAAAAAATTGACGCATGTTAATATTTATATGTTACAGTTATTAAATTATACTGTTTATTCTACCTTATTGCCTTTATTGGTAAGTTTCACGAATCGTCCTTGAGGATCAGCTTCCGAAATCTCCATGTCACCTCTAGACGTTCCAGTTACACTGTAATCACTGCTAGTACGTTCTTCGCTCTCCTCTAACAAAGTGCGTTTCCGTTTTCCGCCTCTCAGTGGAGTGTGCCTTGAAGGAGTACTTCTACCACTGGATACTGATTGTGTACTTGACTGTACGGGCCCAATGTTTAACCTGTAAAGATACGCAACACGTGTCAATCACAAAATATAGATGATCTTGACATATAATATTCTATTACATTACCTAGCTTCTTCAGATTCCAGTAATTTTCGATATGCAGCAATTTCCAAATCAAGAGCAACTTTGATATCCATGAGATCTTGATATTCTTGTAACTGTTGAGCCATTTCGTCGCGGATACGTGCTAACTCTGCTTCCAAAGATGCCAAACTTTCCGCGTGACGAGTTTTCTCATTTTCACGCAAGTTTTCTAAATCCCTACATAACAATTTGTAATGTTAGAAAAATGACAAATCTCAAGATATTATAGATATAATTACCTGATTCGTGCATTGAGAGCATTATTGGTTGCTTCAAGTTCATTTATTTTTTGACTAAGTGTATCAATTCTTGTCCTTGTCTGTCTCAATTCTTCAACAGCTAAGCTAGCTGCTCCACTATTACGCTGAGCATGAGCTGTCAAATTTTTGATCTTATTTTCATACAACAGTTCGATTTCTTCTCTGTTGGCTCGCATTTGCGCCTCGTATTGATCTCGCAATTCTTGTAAGGACTGTTGTAATTTCGCTTCATATTGTTCAGCAAGCCGGCCATCTATTTCAGAGATTTCCATCTAAAATAAAGTTGAGTAAATTATAAATAAAATATACATAAATAACATTTATCTTTATTTCTATGCTTCTAAATACAAACCTGCCGCTTTGTTCTTGTTTCTGTGAGTTCTTGTTGATAAATTTGATCCTTGAAACTGATATCTTCTTTTAGGCTTTGAATATTATTTTCAAGAACAATCCGTTGCAATGTTTCTTCACCAAGATGTTTACGGGCATCATCTAATGATGCCTTCAACTTTTCTACTTCTTGCTCCAACTCTCTTTCTCTTTCTACTAGCTTTTTCCGTTCTGCTTGAGACTGATTATATTGCGACTGTAAATCGTTGCAACGAGTTTCATACAACAACAGGTTCCTCTCTGCAACTTGCAAGTCCATTATCTTTTTTTCCAATCTGAAAGAAAATTTTACAAAATTTATTACACGAAGTATATGTAGCTTGAAACACAAACCTAACAAAATACTAAATTTCATTACAAAAATTTCTGTACATTTCATTTTTTCATTTTAAATTTACCGTTCAATATAAATAAAAAAAACAAGTGTTTTAAATTGTCCATAAGAGAAAAGCTTTGACAAAATCTTGATCATTTACGACATTCCGGCAGTCGTGAAGAAGAGGTGAGCTCGCATGTTTCTATTTCAGGCAACGACCCACATCGAGAATTTTATTTTCTACCGTACACTGTCTCGAGTCGTCTTAATATTCCATTGCCCTAAAACCTACGGTTTATTAACATTATGCATCTACATTTTTGAAAGAAAATTAAAAAAACGAACTTTTAAATTTACACGCTTTTCCTATAACGTCATCATTGCTTAAAACATTTACGAAAACGTGATAAAAAGTTATATACACACTACGAACAATAGAGTTCGTGAAATAAACACAAGTATCTTGCGCAAAAGCAAGATCTGCGTAAGGAGAAAAAAATTCGTTGATCTCGCGTTAGTTTTGCGTACAAAAAAAGAACATTATCTTCAAGTATGAAATGCCAAGTTTGTAATTTCATACGAGGACGCAAGTGTCTCGTCAGTAATACCATTCCTTTTATGAATTACGTGCTTTTTTTATAATCATTATAAACACAAGGTTGACCATCGCGCGCTCGTTGAAACGCTATCGGTTCGACCGATAAGTTTTAAAGTTACTTTTTCCATAATCATTTTGTATTATCGGAAGTTCGAAAGAGTGACAGAATTATAAAAGAAAGATTAAAAATATGAAGAACGCTGGCTGGAGTTTCTAACTTCAGTGCTACAGTTTTTAATGAAGCGTCGAGTTCGGGTAATAAAAAAGCAGATAAGCGGGGGGTCGGAAGAGATGGCACTCCTACGAGCGTCCACCGAAACGGCATGACTGCATCATCAACTAAAACAAATCTTAGTTTCCTGATATAGCACAAAATACAAACACAACTTGTGTGTTTATATAGAAAAAGAAACTTATCTTTTGCATTAGTTTATTAAACATACGAACATTGACTCTAAAGTAATGATACCATTAGCTTCTCATTCATATCAACTGAAGAAAGTAAACAAGAAATTTAATCAACATTAAAGCGATATCTTTGTCAGAAGTGGCAAGAAATCATCAGATGGAAATACTACAGTATCGACCTGTATAAAAAGAGACTGACTACTGTAATTTATCATATATTAATATATTAAATATATGCAGGTTTCGACTAGAAGCATTTGCATAGAGCGTGGGACGAGAATTGTTTCGTCGATTAGCATGCTTTTCGTCTCATCGATCGTGGAATATATTTCCCAGTTTGTTCCAGGATTCTACCCGTATTTTTATCGATTGCTCAACGCTCTCCGAAAGGAGGTCAATGTTTTCAGTCGAGGTTATACATGCGTTGGAAGATGACATCACCGCCGCATAGTAAGCGTGACGCAACCGCTCGTAGTAACGTCACGTTTCGACTTCGGCACACCCAAATATTCAGAAATTCTATGGTCAAACCCTCGTATAGGACTTTTGACGTTTCGTTCAAGGCACATCGAGTACATCTTTATCAAATAGTCCTACATAAATTCAATACTTCACGCATTTTTTGTGAGAAAAATGACGATCATGCATCGAATACTTTGGAGTTGGTATCATAAACTATAAACATAACAATTTCCTGTTCTTCCAAGTGCAAAGATTACTAAATGCACATTAATGTGGCAAGTCAGGCGCACTGATAAAACGCGCGCCGCGATCCCCTGAACGAATCATGGTCACGTTAAAGCGACGCGTGAAAATTCCACTCGCGCTTGACGTTGCTTAAGAATTCTACTAATCTTTTCGTATTTTAATTCTGTAAGTAGTACGTTAAAGCGTTAAATAAATTTCATGGAAATGTGGTAGACTTATTTTAACCAAATCTATAAAACTGTCTAACCTTGAGAGTTGTGATTTCCAGATTAAGATACATGACCTAATAGTATAGCGATGCCAGGGCAAATACGCATTTCATTGCATATTTATGTTATGTAAACAAGTCCACTAATCTAAGTACTTGTTACAGATGCATGAAACCCTAAGGTATTAATGCATGAATTCACACAGAATGCAATTTAACTGATTAAATTTCATGCAGAGTTAGTAATATTACATTTGTTAATTCATGATAATCAACCCTGTATTTATCTTATGAATCAGTACACGTTTTTTGTACTATAGTATATATGCAGATCTTCCTGGTTTATGCTCATAAAAATCACTCCATCTATCAAGTTTTCCAATGGTAGTTATATTTTCCTGCTTTATCATTTTTATCTGCAGAAGTGTGAGAAGTTAGACTATTCTAGTTTATGATATAAGTTTATATTGCAAGCATGCATAAGACTTATAAATAGCGTTTGAAAGATAGGTGTGATAAATATTTGTAAACAGGTTTGACAGACCCAATCTTCTATCTAAAGTACCTTCAAGCTATTATTCATCAAATAAAAAGTAATTTTAAGTCAAGGTTCCTCAGACTTAGTTTTTTCTGGGTATTAAGTCGTAAACCATAGAATCCACAATTCAAAATTACAAACCCTCCAACAGGTTCATCCATTACAGATCCTATTTACACGCAAGAATTAACTTTTTCAGTATGTACCAAAAAAAAAAAAAAAAAAACAAATTACATACAATAGTCATAAAAAAATACAAAGTAGGATAAAAATTGAGGGACAAAAAACTAATAAATCCCATTCACAGTCTCGATTCTCGATGTGCCTTGGAAATCGAACCCGCGTTACCAATTTTCCAATAACAAATCACAGAAAGAAAGAAGAAAAAGCTTACTTCGACTTAAGCTCCTCATTGCTATCCCACAGTCGCTTGGTATCAATCTCGAGTTTCGCTCGTTCCTTAGCAGTGTCATCGAGTAATTTCCTCGCGTCGGACAATTCATGCTCATACATAGACTTGACTTTGGATACTTCGCGGGTGCTGGTCTCCTCGGTCGTCTGAAGCTCCCGCGTAAGCCTGGAATTTTCGGTTTCCAGGTGCCGCACTTTGTCGATATAACAAGCCAGCCGGTCATTGAGATTCTGTAGCTCCTGCTTCTCCTGTAGACGAGAGTAACGTGTCGGACTCAAAGGACTTCCTGGTCGTTGACCGATCGGCGTTGACGTGCTGAACTGCGGCGACTGCACGCTGCTACTCGAGCTCGTCGCCGTGCTCTTCTTCGTTGCCTTCGTTGACATCTTTGCGATATTCTATCCCGTTTATTGCACAATCACTTGTCCGCGCACTATCGAACCATCAACTTGGTGCACAACGACACCGTGTCCGTGTGAAAACGCCGTTAGCGGTTAAAAAACTACCCAAAGCCCGAATGCTCCTGCCTCGATCAACGGAAGAACTGTTTAGCGGTGACGCCAACATTAACGACGCAACCTTCTTATGTGCATATCTTTATACCGCGTTAGTAAACGGAGGCAAGCGCTCTGATTGGCTGCGTGTGTATACACACACTGGTCGCTGGCCAATCGTGTGATATCGCCTTGCATGCGGCCACCAATGGGAGGACGTTTACTCGCTGGTGAAGCGCGTCAATCTTGAAGACTGCTTTCACTAGAAAGCTGACCGAGGGAGGAACAGAGCATGCTCTTCGTGTTTAACTGCAATGATATGATTGTAGATTAATCTAGGTTTGGAAAGCGATATTTACGTCCTTTTGTTTTGGATTTCAATCTTTTTTTTTTAGGGGAATCTGTCTCATTTTACGAGAAAAATTAGGGAAAATGGTTTCTACTGCTGTGTGTGTGTATTTCGAAATAAGTTTTTGCTGTATGAGGAAAATGAAGAATAAGTGAAGTTTACGCTTTGTGTATTGATTTAGAATTTAGAATCTATGTTAGATCTACTGCAAATATAGTCAGTTGATTTATTGTGATTATCTGTTCGTCTAACATTATCGAAGTAGTATCACTGATGTAATCGACAAAAATGATGAATGTAAGTTAGGTTTAATGTGTTGTGTCCCTGATAAGAAGCGTAATAGACACAAATAGTATACACATATACTAACGTATAATTCTAAAAATGACTAATGCAGTTGACAGAACAATGTTCCAAAATTTTGTAGCTTAAAAATTAAAGAACTATAGTATGATAATTTAAAAAATATATATAACGTTTTTCCTGTTCCGTTACATCTCATTTTAAAATAATTAGAAAATATATTGAAAATAAGAAAAGTCGTTTAATACCCAAGGTTTCTAAACCATCCGCCAGAGAGCGGTAGTGCGCGGATTTTTAAAATACCTGTAGTAACTGTAGAAGTTACTGTTCGTGAGTACGTGAATGTCAGAGAAAGGATAGTTTCTGTTTAAAGTGATACTTGTAAAGCAAATACTTTTTAAATACTGATACTCAAGAGAATATTTGATTACGTATTTCACAAAAAAGCACCTGATGTATTTGAAGCTGTGATAACGTTACTTGTAAGTAACAGCAACAGGAAATGATATGGAATTTCGATCGTCGTTAGGAAATAATATTTAATTTACATGAGAAACTTGTGAAATAGTTATTAAAACCGAGTATTCGAAATATCAATGAAGAAAAATATGAACATGTGTGATCTTATAGATTTTAATAGTCCTGATACGAAAGGATTTTTGAGCTCTAGACTTGCGTCACCTTTAATACCGGTTCCTACAGATTCCACTTGCGGTAATTCCTATAATCGTCTAAACAAACCAAGCTCACAAACGTTACAACCACGTGATAGTTTAGAAAATAATCCTTTTGATATGGTACTTCATAAAACCACGGAATATATTCAAAAAAAAGATGATCCTTTTGAAGTGATGCTGGAAAAGGCTCTGAAGCCAAAATCCAAAAAGAGAACATGCTCTGTTGATTTTACCGATGACTGTGGTTTAAAACAAAAGAAGCTGACTCAGAGATCAAAGATGAACAAAACATTGGATGATTCCTTAATTAAAAATGAATTGAATGTAAAAAATATAATTATCAATAAAATGCCTTATGAAAATAGAATATTTGATTTAGATAATATACATGAATTGAAAAATAATGTAAAATCTGATACTGTTGCACATAATGCTAATGTACCTGCTATTAATATTGAAGATATTAATTCATCTATTCTAAGCCATTCTTTAATGAATAATACATTGTTTGAAGAGGATGAAGAAGTAAATAAGGATCTAATGAAAATCAATTTAGAAGATGAGATATCAACATGTGTAGAAGGGGATACTCTTAATGTTAATGAAATACCATTATCAAATGCATATCTAAAACTACCAAAACTTCGGCGTTCATTTTCACAAGGAGAAAAGATATCTCCAAAAAAATCAAAACATCTGAACCTGACCTCACTGGTAGAATCTTTGAGAACTCGCTCTGGAAGTAGTAACAATGTATCTACATCTTCATATGATTGTTTAAATACTGCTTTTCGAAGAAGCCATTCTAGTGGAAGTTCTGTATTTTCAAGTATATCAAATATTTCTTCTATTCCCAAATTAAATTCTGTTTCTTCTGCAACCAGTTCATCAATGATAATGTCAAATAATACCCTTAATCGTACCTTTATAGAAAGTCTTTCATCTGAGAACATAAGTGCTACAAAATTAAGTGAGCAAATAGACTCTATTAAAGAAGCAAACATTTCTTTAAATAAATCTCAATTTTCAATATCCGATTTAGCTGAACGGTTTAATAAACTTAAGACAAAAGCTTCAGAAGTTCAGATTAATGAAAAATCTGAAAATGAAAAAAATGAAGTTGTGTCTAATTTTTCTACTGAATGCATAACTGTGATGGAAAAAGATAAAGAATGTATTACAAATAACAAATTAATAGATGTTGATATATTTAAACCAGAAACAAATTACAGCAAAGAGTCTTCCACAAGTTTTAATTCTGACACTTCATCAGATTCAGTATTTCTTGTAAGTTCTGCTTCTATATAAAGTTATTGAGAAATATTTTTCTCTTTTACTGATAAGTAGCAATCATATATTAATACAATTTTATTGTTTTCAGGAAGGAAATAAAATTAATAAATCAATACTGCAGGAAGCTAGACATCTTGCAAGAACTTTTGAAGAATTGGCTTTGAAAACAAGTTCAGGATGTAAGTCCAAACAATTCATGTTTAAATTTATATCCATTTTGAACATTTACTTTTTGTTACAATTTTAATTTGCAATATCTATTGTTCTCCTATTTATTAGCAAGCATTGATGATCTCATTTCAAATAATTCATTGTGGACATCAGAATTACTACCAGCCTTTGATGATGAAATCAAAACTGATAATTTAATTGAGTTACTTACATCTCCTAATACCAATGATGTAAATTCCAAAAATGAAAAAGTTATGGAACAGACAAAGAGTGATTCATCTACAGAAAAACATGAAATCTGTGATACTAAGAAAACAGAAGGAAAAAAAGTTATAGAAATGGAACTTATTGAACCTGAAAAACGTATTTCTGCAGCAACACTTTTACTAGATCTTAAGAAATTAGTTGGAACAGAAAATAACATGGAAGCAAATAAATTGTTGAATGATTTGGAAAAAGCTTTAGGTGTTAACTGGGAAAATAATACTGAATTGTTGACTACTTGTCTTAGTTTAACTAATAATTTAGGTAAAAGTCCACAAAAATCAAAATGTAATTTAGAAATAATAAAAAATGTGGCAGAAAATAATATGGAATACAGTCAGGAGGACAATTTAGCTAATAATTCATCAGAAAATATTATAAAGATGGATAACAACTTAAAAACGAATACATGCATTAATAATACGGAAAAATGTTTGAAAGAAATAAATAGTCCACCAGAAAATGAAATTTTAAAAGCAAAATCCAATGTTGAAGAGATGAATAACGAAAAAGAAGAAAATAAGTTTGATACTGAAGAAGAATGTAAAAAAGACTCTTTCCACGAGACAAAAAATAATAATTTCGGAAATGAAAAAATGGTATTGGAACTTCTTGCAAATATAGGAAAATTGTTAACTAATGAAACCGAAAAACATTCAAGTTTGGATGTACTTAAAAACTTGGGAAAGGCATTGCATTTTGCTACTAATAATTATAATGTAAATGAAAATATTAAACCCGATTGTAATTATGAAGAAATCCAACAAACTCCAAAAAAATCTGTGACCAAGTTTGAAAATAAAAAATGTTCCTCAGTGTTGTCAAAGTCAAGAAATAGATTTAGCTTGGACTTAGATTCGAAAGTAAGTACATAAATCTATTATATTTGTTAAATATAATTATATTAATACATGTAATTACATAACTTCGTTTACAGAAACAGTCAGTTAATAAGAATTCGATTAGAAGAAGTATATCTGTATCTCAGACTCCACCACCTAAAAGTATACCAAGTCCAGTAATGTCTAAAGGCAAAAGTACATCTCAGTTGAAAGAAGTTACAAAACGTTTCCCTAGCGATCCTGGGCTTGCTAGTCCACCATCAGATAAAAAAATCATTACAAAGTCTGATAAAAACAATTTAGGAAAAGGTGAGTTTTTATTTATTTAGTAGTAACAGGTCATAAAATAAAAATAATCAATGCATCGTTTTTTAGATACACAGATAAAGTCGGCTACCTTAAACATACACAAAGAAAAAACTTCAATAGTGGATGTAGTGAAAACTAAATTGAAAAAGAAAAATGGCACTGATATTGTAAATAAAAGAGGCCCCCTAAAAGCTCTTATTCCCATTGGAAATATGCAAAAAAGAGGTATGTATACATAAGTAAAACATAAATGTATGTTGTATTATTTGTATATCATTTTTTTTGTGTGACAATGTTTGATGTATTGCAGACACTATTAATAAGAAAGCAATTTCACCTGCTCAATCTGTCACTCCGCCGAAGTCTCATAAAATAATCAGCAGCACACCTAACACGTTGGATGACAAACCCAAAGTGAGCAAGACCTCACGATCTGCGAAACCAGTTGCTTCATCCACTCCGGATATTCAAACTTCTAAAACCCGAGACACACAAGCACAAACAACTAATTACTTAAAAAAACGTAACTTTTCTTGTGATATTTCACCGGTAACTACACGCGTAAACGTTAATAACAAGAATGGAATAAATAATAGTCCAAAAAGGTAAGTTTTATTTAACTCACTACATTTGTTAAGAAAAATACATAATAAAAATAATAAATTTTTTTTTTAGAATCAGTAAATTACCATCTCCAAAAAGAACGACACCCAAACGTCGGCCAACGGAATCTGGGATTCCAAAGTCCCAAACTCCTCCCGTAAATAAAAGACTGAATTCTTCGTTTGATATTAATCAATACGAACACTTTCCCGTGTCACCTCAGCGTTCCTTATATAAAGTATCGAATTCTCAAAAGAATTCACCGGTTTCTTTAAAGAAGAATAACGATAAATTGCAAGCAAGTCCTCTGAGAGAGAGTAATAAGATTATGTACAAAGTGAAACCAATCAATTTGGTACATGAAAAACCGTATTATAGTAATCAAATATTTAAATGTGAATCTAATAATTAATCAAAAGCATATTTTTTTATACAGATCTCAAAAATGCGAAGGCACAGTACTGGTACCAATGTGATGGAAAAAGAAAATATTTAATCCATATCGACTATTTTATAATCAGTAATGGTTGTGCTATTAAGTATGAGTAAGATTTGTTACATCAGGTGTATTTTTTACTTTTATATTTTTTATATTTATGTATTTGCAATAAAGTGTACGAAACAACTAATTTTTCCTTCATTACTTCAATCAGAAACTTGGAGAAAACTGTACAAATACTATAAATTCTAAATCACTCAATTCCCTTTCTTCACGTTACATCATGAAACATCGTAACCAAATCGTTACGCTGTGAAATGTAAAAGCGAAAAGCTACACATATATTTCATAAAGAAACAATAAAATGTTACAAATCATTATCGTTGAAATGTACAATAAAAAGTGATTAGAACTTATAAACGTACTATGTACGACGTTACGTTAAGATTCGTTTACGATCTGTTGCGTCAGTTCCGTCTATCTGAAAACAGGCTCAAAAGGGAGCTACTCGGCCGGGAACGAGGACAGCAGCGCTCGGGAATGGCCGATACGTCACGGTCGTTTCTAAAATCACAGACTCAGTACCGTATCCTACATTGCACGACCAACAAATTGTCCTCGTACCACTCCAAATTGACAAAAAATCACTTTGAACCCCAGCAACCTACTCAGCAACATATTCCTCCACCCTCCGAAATAAATCTCATTCTAAAAAGCAGCCATGAACGAACCAAGAGAAGGCAACTTCTGAAAAAGCAGATTCCCAACTGTTGCGTCCTCAAAAATAAGCCAATACTCCTCCCTAGAATATTCCATTTCTCTCGTTCGATTCCCAGAAAAAAGAAAGCCATAAAATCGGTGGAGTCTGGTCCGAGCATCCCCGAAGGAACTCGAAGCGTCGTTGCTCGAGGGAAACGCAAGCGACGAAAGAATCAGCGTCAGCGAAAGCGATGCGCAGAAGCCGGGTCCCCTGCGCGGGCGCCGACTCAGGTATCGCCGCACCTGCACGGACCCGTCCCCGCAAAAAGTGCGCTCCGCGTGTTCCGTACTCCAGCGGCGGTCCGTCCACACTCGCGTGTAGCCGCACCCGGCTTGGCGCTCTCCGCAACCGTCTACGAAAACTCGGGCACAGGAGAGCGAAGGAGGCCCGTCGACGGTGCAAACGATTCTTTTCGACTTGTCGGAGGTGACAGTGGCAGTGAGGTGAAGTGCGTCACAGTTTCACCGGAGTTCGATCTTTTTGGGCGTTCAGTAGGAAGGAGAACTAGCGCGGCGCGCACAAGAGGCCGCCTCTAGAAAAAGAGCGCGTCTCGGCGCGTTGCGCTACATCGGTGCACGTCGCGGATACTGGCGGATACTCGCGGAAGAGTCGAAAGGATGCGTGGAATGAATAAAAAGGGTGTCCTGCGCGAATTGAACCGCTTCGCGTAAAGTTTGCGAAGCGACGAGATCGCTAGGAATTATCGGCGAACGGAACCGGGAGTGAGAGAAGAGGCTGGCGCGCGCCGAGCGGCGAGGCCACGGCTCGAGTTCGGGAAAAGACCGCGTCGTGCTGCGGCAGGGTATTGTGCGATAGAATCGTTCGAGCTTATCGACATTCCTCGAATTGTTGTAGGTGTCATCGCGCATAGCGAGCGGCAGACTCGGCCGAAGGATTCGGCGAGCTCGTACACAGTGTCAGCGCGGATCGAGGAACGTGTGTGTATAGGAGGAACGCGACCGGCGGCGATATATCCCGCGTGGTACGTACACGCACGCACGAGCACGCACGAGCACGCACACGGAGGCACGGCGGGCACATTCGCGAGGACCGTGGACTCGTGGAATCGTCGTTCGGTCGCGTGTATCGGAGTGGCCTGCTGGCAGTGCTGGCTGTCGCGAGGCGCGCTTAACAGAGAGATCCAACACCGTAGGAAACTTGCCCGCTGTCGAACGCAGCGGAGAGAGAGAGAGAAAGAGGGACGGAAAGAAAGAAAGAAGGGCAAAGAGAGGGAGAGGGAGAGGCAGAGGGAGAGAGAGAAGCGTATATCCGTCGTTGAACGATTGGCGCGTGGCGTAGAGCAGCGTAGACGTTCGACGGTCACTTGGCACGTACGCGGAGCGCAATTATTCCCCCGGTTATCCCGTTTCGTCCCCGTCGAAGTGGGCATTATTTACGGGCGTACGGCGCGTCTTCGGTGGCGAAGGAAAAGTAGGAGAAGGATCGGTCGCGGAGACGGTCCCCTTTGTTCATAGGTGCTCGCCGATAACGATTACGTTCGAATTTTGAACCGTGGCTCAGCGACGATCGCCGGAAGGAAGCCGCGTATGCGGGACTGACAGGGACTGAGGAAAAGCACACGCCGACGGTCGAAAGTGCGTGCGAAGGGTGTGAAATGCGTCGCGCTGCAGTTCGATGTTCGATCCAGCAGCGGGCGACCTGACTTTGTCAAATCGTAGCCACCGACGAGCAGCCAGCTCTTTGGAACGGCGCAGCTGCGGTACGTGATTCGAAAATCTCTCCCGGTAACGGAGCCGAACGATAGAAAGTGCGATCGTTCGTATCCTCGATCGTGGGCCGCGCTCACGCCCGCCGATTAACGCTGGGAACGACGACGTCGGAGCGGACATTTCGCGCGTTCCGAATGCGCCCGAGATTTTGCACGCTGTATTGACTCCGTCGATCCGTGCAATCGATAATATTGCATCGAGTTAAAGCCACTCCAAACGAGTCGCTAGAGAGTAAAAGAGAAGCGAGGGAAATCTTCGGCGAAGTGGTAACGCTTTTATTATAACGCGTCGTGTTCGAAACTTGTTTATGCGTGAACACGATTCTGCGCTCGATACGAAAGCATTCCAGCTCTCGCAACAATGATCGACTCTCTTTATCTACGCGTCGTTTCGAATGGAAATCAAGGGCTTTCGATACGCGTGTGACGTAACTATGGATCGAAATACGATTTCGAGGAAGAACGAAGAATAAGCGAAAGAGGAGCACTTGATACGGAGTAAGGAGCTGCGTGCGTGGTGGACACGGAGAAATTCGCCGGTCGTTATGACACCGCGCGCGTATGGTACGAAAAGGATAAAAACGTGCGGCAGGCATCGTGAAAATCACGAGGACAACGATACACCCGAGCGTCCCACGAGCCGCGAGATATCGCATTGTGGCGCAAAACGTTTTATCGACGCGTAATAATGCAGCAGCATCGGGTAGAGGCGCAGATACTCCACGAGGAGCAGATCCTGGAGGCGATAGATCAGCTGCGTCGACGTAAAGCGCGACCCGACGCCGATCGTATTTGCAATTATCTGCTGCGAAAATTCTCGGTCGACGCACAGGACACCATAGCCGATCTTCATCGGTTGATCGAAGCGGAGAAGGTGATTCAGGTGGACTATAAGGGTAACACTAGCTACAGGAATGCCTCGAAATGGTCGCGGCTGCAGATGTACAAAAATCGACCGGAGGGCTTCGTGAAGGAAAAGTTGAACTCCGGGATGGTGGCGGGAGCCGTGGCCGAGCTCGTTGTCGAGGAGCCGGATTACCTCGATCAAGGTGTGCCCGCTTATAGGCTGGTCGAACAGCTGCTCGATGGTGTCTCGAATCCCACGTCCAGACGCATGGTAGAGGATTTTCTCGGAAAAGAAGTGGCCAGCGGTAATTTGACGCGTCTCTCGAACGGCAATTACTCGCTGGTGGCGACGTCTGACATGACAACCACCGCCGAGCCAACGCATCGGGAATCTTTCACCCTCGAGAATGGGAACGCGCGACGGAAGGAATTGCAAACCGTCACCTCGACGACGGGGGGTTTGTACGATTTCGACGAGACGGAGAACTTGACGATTACGGACTCGAGATCGAACACGCCGAGATCCTCCAGACAAGCGAGTCCGAAGCCTGAGCCACAGATCAAGAAGGAGGAAAGCTTCGAGATACTCGTCGGGGGTGACGAGAATGTCGAGTCGCCGGTTGAGGCTGATCCTTTGAAGGAGCAAGAGCCGCAGGAACCCCAGGAAGCGCAGGAACCGTCCCAGACGATTGTCGAGGATGTGAAGGAGGAATCGAAGAGCGCGGATAATCAGACCCCTAACCTCAAAAGGTCATCCAAGTCGGAGCGTAAACAGCGCTTACTCGTCCGCACGGATGATCCTATGGACATAGAGATTAAGTTTGAGGATTATCGAAGAGACAATAAAGAGGAGACGAGTTCGCAGAAGGAGAAGAGGGAGGAAGCTGGACATCTTAGCGAGGAGCGGGAGGACGACGATGCGGGAAGAAGTTCCACCAATCCTTCGCCCACGCCTTCTAACGTTAATGTTGGTGGATTTCGAAGTGCTCGTAGAAAGGTATGGATTCTTCATCTTAGTGAATGTAACGCGAATGTAACAAATTCATTCAACTGAACAATAATCTATGTTTTCCAGAGAGCAAAAAAAGTGTTCGATCCCTCTGATAATAATCTTGTGAAGCGAAAACGTGGAAGACAACCAGGTTCTCAGAATAAGTCTTCTATGTCTCAGGAGTCTCAAGATTCTTCTAAGCCTACTGTTAAAGACGGTCCTTGTAGACAATGTAGTCTTTGTGCCAAAGAGAAACAAGAAACCTTGGTTGCTTGCCGTGATTGCACTGTGAGAGGTATTTATTGTGAAAATACAGTGGTTTTTTTCTTTTTTATTAACATGTAGTAATCAATAAATGTATTTGCAGCACATCCAAGCTGTATTTATAGTCCAGAAGAAATGATCCAAAAGGCAGGCAGCAATTGGCAGTGTGAACGTTGCAAGAGTTGTACAATATGTTGTGAAACTTCGGATGCTGTAAGTTAAATGCAACAAATATAGCATTAGTTTCCTTCTTTCTGCATCATCATTGAAGTTCATTTTACAGGGGCCACTTGCTACATGCTTCACGTGCGATGAAGCTTACCATTATTATTGCCACACTCCACGAATAATACTTCCTAAATCAAATTCAAAGTGGCAGTGTAATGACTGTATTCAAAAGCAGTATAAGACAAATGTAAACCAAAATATTAGTTTGGTTACCAGCAGACCTGACACACCATCAAATCCACCTGTTTTACCTCCTGTTTTAAGTCCTCAAGTATCTCCTGCCAGAGGGTCTTCAGATCAAATGGATGATGATAGCCCAAGAGATGGAATTGATCCTAATATACCTGATGCCTCAGATTGGACGTCTGAACAAGTATATCAGTATTTTGCAAGACTCTTTCCAAAAGAAGCAGAAGTGTTCAGGCAACAGGTATTTTTTTAATCTCGTGAAGTTTTTTTATACTTTGGAGTTTTATTCATTGCCTTTTTTATGTGTTCCAGGATATCGACGGCCACTCTTTATTATTAATGAAACGATCTGATGTTTTAAGCGGACTTGATCTGCTTTTAGGTCCAGCGTTAAAAATATATAGGCATGTATTAAAACTGCAAGTGCGGAGGGATGATCCAAAACTATATTGGTTGTAAATGCTTTACATACTCTAAGAGTTAGTATAATTTTTAAAAGAAGTTAAGCACTCTTTGTACCATACAGATAGTTTTTTTTACATTTAAGGATTATGACTATTTTTTTGATTCAAGATGCTTTTTCATGTTGTACATATTGTAGCTATCTTGGATTAAAAAAATGACGTTTTATTATAAAAAAGTTCGAGAATATTGACAATTAATATAAAAAATGAAAAACTGATACATATTCGTTTTCTATCCAAGTACTTTTGCATTGGATAATTTAAATGGCTTATTCTTGATACGATAGAACGTACTTTTTTGTTTATTGATTGTAATTTGTACTTCTGGAAGGTGCTAATCTTTTTACTTGTTACATGTTGAAGTTTAAATTCCTATCCCACGATAAAAATTCTAAACATTGTTTTACTTAAATTTAAATAAAAGAATTCGAATTTGAACTAAAATAATAAACGCTATTTGTACACCTTTGTATTACTTTTATTTTATTTTTTACAATGTATATGAAGATAACAAATATTTATTAATAATACAGTAAATCTGTTACTATCCTATGTAAGGAACATGATACTTTGGTTTGAAATATACTTTCTTAAACATTAAATACAGCAGTATTTACAACATACGCCAATGTAAATAAGTACTCAAGAATTTAATTTTCAAAATTTTTAAAAGAACAAATTCTGTTGTTACCTCTTTTTATTAATACTGAATAGAAAGACAAATTTGTTTCTGTTTTATGCAATCAAATTATTGATTAAATCAATTCCTTAAAAAGACATACTTAACGTGTACAACTTGTGAAAAACTGAAAACCCATTTTTCACATACACTGATCATGAACTTTACATTTTGTCAAGTGATTTGTAACAATAAATTATATACTCGTGTAACATTGTATCTATAACATTTACATTTATACAAATGCAATATGTGCATCTGTTTATTAACATTTATACGAATTAAATACACGATATATTTAAAAATTTTCAATAGATCTACAAAACAACAGCTTTTCAGTAATATCAGAGTAAAATTTCACTTTTCGAGCAAATAATCCTGCCGTTCATGCAATCCTTTCATTATTTTGAATCGCATTGAATTGTACGAAATTACACATTTTCATAACATGCTAGTACGAAAGTACAGACATTTTTGTTGATATGAGAAATATCATATTAATTATATACATTAATTTTGCATAGTAAGAGAAAATATTAATTTCAATACACTGTAGCTGAAGTATAATATAACACAGTCAAATAGTGTCTTTCAATGTTTATACCATTTATTATGTACTCATTACGTAACGTACTAGGTATATCACTTTTCGAAATTTCATTGAAGTTAGAGTACATTAATGTATGAGAACTATTTTTAATCCCATGTTGTACTGTATTAACTTTCCATGATTGGAATATTTCCTTTCTTCTATACGTACTATGAAAGTGGAAAAAATTTTGAAGCAATGATTAATGTACATCCACATAGAATATATAAATTCTATAACTTTTATATTTTTAATTTCATAATTCATTTGGTTTAAACATTTTCATTGGACTACATGATGAAATATGGAATACATAAGAACCTATGTATACCCAACAAACGGAAATACAAAATCAAATCTATCTTTCCATATCAAAATTTGTAATCAATATCATAAAACATTTTTTAAATATATATGTAATTTATACAAATTTATGATAAGTAATTTATGATGGATACAAATTTAGTGTACATAAAAGAATGACATAACATACAATCTTTTATACGAGTATACAGTATTTAAATCTAGAATATCTTCCTTCCCATTCATAAACCAGATATACAAAAATAACATATCACTATAAATACAAAAGCTTTTGATCCTTGTTAAATTGCTAACAAAGTACGTAATTTGCAGTCTTGCATCTGTGCATTTCTTTTTTATTTTGCAAGTTTTATTTTGGTAACATTTTTGTTACTAGTCATAGAAAAAAATTGAATAGTAAGAATTATTATTTCCTGTTATAAAAAACAATATAATCCTGTATAAAATAATTTCAGCATATATGTTATCATAAGTTCTTCCCAGAAAATATTTATATCTTACTTTATAATTTATTTTGATTTTAGTTCTTGTATACTTCAAAGTCTAAATTAATTTCTTAAGGCTTTATCTTTACGTACATATTCTTAGGAGCTTATATTTGAACTATAAACGATTTTATTAAAAACCAAAAATGCAGTTATTTCTTAACAATTGCAATATTCATAAAGCACTACTGTACATAATATATATAAACATAGTTTATTCAAGATTATATTAATATGTTTAAATTTAAATACTTTTCAAAATTTTTTTAGAGTTGTAGCATAAAAGCACCTAGCTAAACTTTCATATTAACTTCTGTTACATCAACACTTTCAGTGTACTTAGGTGGAGGTTGCTTATGCAATGGTACTTCTGGTACATATAGTGCAACTGTAGGGGAGATATCAGACTTTTCAATAAGTATTTCTTTGTAAGAATCATTAGACTTTTCAGAGTATAAACATAGCCAAAGAGCAGACAATGCTGCTGCTGCAATAGCAGAGGCAAGAAACCAATGTGGTAGTCCAATATGTCTTGAGGCACATTGAAGCCAATCAGATCCAGGCATTGAAGCTGATTGATCATTTTCTCCAGAGTAGTCTGACGGTATACCATAATCCACAGTCTACATTTTTATTATATTGTTATCAAATATGCATCATTTAATAGTATATATTAACTTATAAAAACAAATGTTTATAACAAATATTTTTTCCCCATTGCATTTCTTCTTCCCACTTTTTTAAAGATATGGATCTCTTTGTTAATATTATTTAAAAGAGAAAACTTACCCCAGCATCTAATGGAACAGTTTTAATATATGTTTGTGGCAATTTAAATCCATTTGAATCCCACCATCCTGGAAGAAGTTCTTTTCTTAAACCTGGATCACTTAAAATATCATTTTCTGGTATATCAGGTGACATTAAAAGTATATTGGAATCTATCTCTTTCTCTACATAAATGGCAACAGAAAAAACTGATAATAGATCTGAAATACGCCGTTTAGCCATAAAATCACAACCAGTGCTACATGCATCACGATCTTGCTGCGCTGTATATGCTTCTGCACATGCTATAACAAAATAAAATAGCATTTATTATATTAACAATAGTAACTATACTAAGTATAACTTCATATAATTACTACATGTTAATGAATCACTTTAACATTTTCTTATATAGTCTAATATTTACTTTATGATTCAAGTTACATATACTAGCTTAACTAAATTGTAATAACAATTTTAGTGCATAATTCACGCACATGCTTCACAAGCATCCTTGGTACGATTGAAACTGTTTGGTTCTAATCCATCCACTAGATTGAAGAATCTACATCCCCTTTGACAACATGATTTCACATATTTATTCTAAAATCAAAATGCCACATAATTATTAATACAGTAGTCAACAATGTTGACAAAAATGTGAAAAAACGTAGCACACACATTTTCGAAAGGTAGTGGTAGTGGTGTTTCGCATAAATTAATACAAGGATCTTCTGCGTTCACGATACTATAAAGCGTATCGCTACGCACAACATGTTCAAGGAATAACAGTGATAACACAATGATTTCCTTTTCTTTTCTCATTTCAAACAATTACTTCCTTCACAGATGATGCTCAGTGTATCAATCAAAATAATTCGTTAAACGTGAAGACACTTCAGACTTTAGACACGGAAGGTTGATACCTCGCTGAATAATCGAGTAAATATCGATTTAATTATGGTGGGAACGCATCGTATTGGTCGGCATTCGTCATGTATAAAACAGTCAATACCAATACTATTAAAAATGCACTTGTATAGTAACCAGCTCTTTAATCATTTTAATGTTCTAATTAAATTAAGACTGAGCAAGATTCCATCAAATATTTTCATACGTTTAGTATCCCTTCGTTATATGTAGAGTTGCACATTTAGAACTGCAACGAAGTGCATCGCAAAACAGTATACTTTCTGTCATAAATTATGCAAATGCATTGTTAAATGTTAATTGTTACAAAATTTAAATAACAAGGAGAATGTTGATATTTGGTGAATTAATTTCACCTAAAATTACTCTTTTATACTTATTATAAAGACTTAAATAAAATTCTGAAAGAAAAATAAATTCAAGCCTGAAATGTTATTTTAACAACGTTTGATTTGCGTTAGTGATGTATGAATGTGTACGAATAGATTATCTTAATGATATGTAAAGAAGATAAAGGAAAGAATGATTCATGTGGGAGTACTGGTTATCTATATACTGGATACAATATGATCCTAAATCTTTGTGACTTTTTGAACTAACGCCACCTTTGGGAATAAATTATATACGCCACCTGAATGGAGTCAATGATACTAAAGATACAGTTTAGCCAAAGAGAATTATAGATAGAGCGGAAGGTTCCATAAAAGCCTTATGTTAAAAAGTGTGGCTCGTTTCGCAGCGCTCCTAACAAGTTCTAAGTTTGAACTTGAAATTTTATACTTGAAAGAAAAAATTTGGCCTTAAACTTTATTGTGAAACGAGTCGTTAGATAAGTATGTGGATGAGGTACTGTGGTACTGTTTTTGGGGTGTGGGGCAAGGGGACGGATGAATAGTTCGGTTTCCGAAATGTTAGGAGCGCTGCGAAACGAGCCACAGTTTTTAACATAGGGCTTTTATGCATTGATTGAGCTATATACCTAACTGGAGTGTGTACTGAGAAGGGACGGCCGTCCAGGAGAGGCAAGAATTGGGGTAATGCTATCGCAGTCTCTAACCATGCAGGCATATATGTGTCGTTGTTCAGTACCCCCTCTACAGTACAGCAATTGGTAAGAGAGGGATAATAGGACGAACAAGGACAGATTCACCTCAATTCGGATCTCTCGCTTTGACCTCCCTCCCTCCTTCTTTTTCTTACAGGGGTCCACACTCCAGTTAGGTATATAGCTCAATGCTTTTATGGAACCTTCCGCTCTCTCTGGCTCTATCTAATACTCTTCGAGTGATATATTTACGTAATAATACAAAATATGAATCGACACATACTTTTAATTTTATTAATTTTTAAGGCGGGAGTTTGTTTCGAAAATTATAAGCCAAATGTTGGTTCGTATAAGTTTTACTTCACTATTACAATTGATTAAGATTCACTGTTTTAATTTCGTTATAATGATAAATGAATAAATTTTTTAAGCAATTATCGGCGGCGGTATTGGTGGTGCTGCGAGTTCACACTTTCTTACTGAATTATTTAACAATAATCTTAACATCGATTTATATGAAGCCAAAACTATCGGTGGCCGTTTGGCTACGGTAGAAATTGATCAAAATGAATTCGAAGCCGGTGGTTCGATTATACACCCTCAAAATAAATATATGCAGGAATTTGCGAAGCTTCTAGGTATTCTATAACTATTTTATATAATTTTTTACTTTAATGGTCATAACCTTAGGAATATTTAAATCATAAATGTATCTTTTCTAAAGTCTTTTATTTGTAATTGATTTTTTATTATTTTAGGTTTAGAGCAAAGATCAAGTAGTGATCAAAGAGCAGGTATTTGGAATGGCAATGAAATTGTATTTGAAGAAAGCAACTGGGGAGTAGTATCTTTAGCTAAATTATTATATAGATATGGTATTCAACCATTTAGTCTTAACAGGTATTTTATATGTTTTGTGAAACATTCTTAGAAATATGCTCTTAATTAATATCAAATAGATGATCCTTTTTCACTTTAACACAGATATATAAATGCCATTTTAAATGACTTTGCAAAGATATATGACTTACAAGATGCTGGAAAATCTTTTGAAAATGTAACTAGTCTTTTAGCAGCTATGAATAAGGAGTTTCCAAAATTGCTAAACATTTCTGTTAAAGATCACCTTTTAAAATTAGGTTACTCAGAACAGTTGTTGGATGAAATTGTTAAAGCACCATTAGTGGTCGATTATGGACAGGACACTAACATTCATAGCTTTGTTGGTTCTGTAGCTTTGGCTGGAGCAGATTTCAATTTATGGGCTATTAAAGGGGGAAATAAACAGGTTCCTTTTTTTTTTAACTACATAAAACATATATCCTATGATCATAAAGATAATAACAGGGTGCTATTTTAGGTACCTGAGCATCTAATATATAGAAATAAGAATGTAAATGTTATACCTTCCTGTGTCACAAAAATTGTAAATATGCAAACAAAAGATGACAAAACTTTATATGAATTACATTACCATAATAAAGGTATGATGAATGTGTAATCATTTATCAGCATCTTGTACTTCATTGATTAATAATTTTTTATTTCAGATAGTACAACTATGATGCAATCAAGATATGATATTGTAATTATTGCTACTCCACTTACTAATGATCAAGCTTTTCCAATAAGTTTTGAAGGATTTCCTAAAACTGATTTTCATGGTGTAGGCAAATATCATGAAACTATAGCTACATTTATTAAAGGAGATTTAAAGCCACACTATTTTGGCTTAGATGAAGAATTAGATGCTATTTTAAGTTGTGATCCCAATAAAACAATAATTAGTTCTGTGGGCAAAGTTAATTCTGTAAAGAATACACTGAAACATAGTAGAGTGTGGAAGATTTTCAGCAATGCACCACTGGAGTTAGGAATTATAGAAGAAATGTTCTCCAATGTACATTCAATAATACTCATAATGATTACTATGCAAAAACATAACATTTAATACAAATCAAAACTAATGCAATATGTATTTTTTTAGCTGGACAAAGTAAAAGAAATTAATTGGAAGGCATACCCCGAATATTCAACAAACATTCAAGAAGCAAATTTTAGATTGCACACTGCTCTATATCATGTAAATGCTATTGAATGGGCTGCTAGTGCAATGGAAATGAGTGCAATAAGTGGAAGAAATGTTGCAATTTTAGCACATGCAGATTTTTCTCGAAGATGTAATTGTAAAATTGCAAATATGTACACTGATGTACCTGAAAACACACCATCTAATGAATTATAATTTAATGGAGAAACTATAAGAGATTATTTGAACAATGATATTGTAAAAAATATTGTAAATTAAATATCGAATAATATTCAAATAAAATATCTATATTTTTATTCAGTGTTTATTAATTATATCTAATAGTATTTTTTATATAATTGTTTTTTACTTTATTATATCAATCAAATTTTGCATAATAATGTAATTTTTAAAAAGCTACTCATTCAGTGGCGAAACAAACAAGAATTTTCTTTATAAAACAAACCAAATTTGTTCTTTAATATTACGGATTAAATAAAGAATAGTAAATACACATACACATGTAAGAGAACTTCACACATGATACAATATCACATGTCTAGTTTCATAATGATGCTGTAATCGTATAATTATTATGATTACACTAGCGAAGTATTGTATAATAGCTTTATCAATAGATAATTACAAAGTTACTCGTATTACTTGTCATTAGAATATTGAAATCCTTATCGTGAACTTAAAATTGTTAGAGACCATAACCTAGTTGGCTTTCAAGAGAAACATACAAACGTCAACATCGAACAAACTGGACATGCTATGTAAAAATGTGATTTCACCGGCAAGGTTACATCTGTCAGAATTCGCGTAATGACATAATATTTTGCCTGAAAGACAATTGTAATGGAAAATCATTCTGTTCGTATAAATTATACACTAATACCTCGTGATACAGAACAACCTTTAATACACGAAAATCAAGCAAAACAGTACGGAGAAAATAGTAAGAAACGTGAAGAAGTTATTGTGTTGACAAGTGAGGCGAAGGGCGGTCTATTTAATTCGAGGGCCTTATTATTTCTAACATTATGGTACTTCTTCAGTGGATGTACCCTATTCTTAAACAAATACATCCTCTCTTACATGGAAGGAGACCCTACAATTTTAGGTAAATAAATGTTGAAATAAAAATAGTGCATAAATAAAAAGTGCTAAACATTGATTTACTTGTACAGGTGCTTGTCAAATGTTAATGACTACAATTTGCGGATTTATACAAATGTATTTTCCATGTGAAATGTACAAAGCTAGTCCCAGATTAATGAAACCATCAGGTTTTTATAAGCACATGATACTGGTAGGATGTACAAGATTTACAACAGTAGTTCTAGGATTAGTATCGCTCAATTATGTAGCAGTGAGTTTTACAGAAACTATTAAAAGTAGCGCGCCACTTTTTACCGTCCTTATTAGCAGATATTTATTAGGTAAGGATAATTTTATTAATAACAAATTGGTTATTATTTATGTCTGAAAATTTGATTATTCTACAGGAGAACATACAGGGTTATATGTAAATTTATCTTTAATTCCTGTAATGGGTGGTCTGGCTCTTTGTTCGGTAACTGAAATTAGCTTTGATCTCAGGGGATTCATTGCTGCAATGGCTACAAATGTAACAGAATGTTTGCAAAATGTTTATTCCAAAATGTTAATCAGTGGTGATAATTTTAAGTACACGTAAGTATTATGCTGCTTCATTTCATAGTATAGATTTTTTTGTGTTTCATGGTCATGTGTTAACAAATATGACATTACAGACCTGCAGAATTGCAATTTTATACAAGTTTAGCATCAATTGTGATACAAGTGCCAGTGTCAATTTTATTAGTAGATTTACCAACACTTGAACATTCCTTAAATTTTAAATTATTTGCCGCATTTCTTCTTAATGGGGTGTTCTTCCATTTTCAAAGTATCACTGCATATGTACTTATGGACTATATCAGTCCTGTAACGCACAGGTGTGTTTTCATAAACATTATAGAATATTATGACTTAAGAATCAATTACTGAAAATATTATTTTATTACAGTGTTGCTAATACAGCAAAGAGAGCTTTTCTGATTTGGCTTTCTGTCTTATTATTTAACAATCCGGTAACTGGTTTATCGGCTATGGGAACATTTTTGGTAATAGCAGGGGTATTACTATATAATCGAGCACAAGAATATGATAGACAAAACAGAACGAAATTGCGATATAGTTCGAAAGTTAATTTACAATAATGTAATTCTAAAGTTTATAAGAATTTATATTGAGTATAAGTGCGTGTTTGCATTAAGTACATTCTCACACATAGTTGAAATAACTTTAGTATTAATTTTGATAACACAGTATTCTTCATTGCAATAATAATGTATTTATAATTTCAATGAAAGTACGAAAATACATATTTTGCATTTTAGATGCATTTTATAATAAAATAGCTTTAATTGAAAATACGTAACGGTACAAATTAATACGAGTATAAAAAATTATGTCAACTGTCAAATATAATGCAAAAAAGAATAAAGTTAATATAAGTAAATAGAGAACGATGTGTATGTATATATACATATGTAAAATGTTATTGTCATTATATAATTAATTGTTTATTTATAAACATTTGAGTGGTCCAAACGTATCTATTTAACGATATTAAAATATGTTTCTTAATTAGGTATAATAATTTAGAATTGTCTTAAATAAAATATGTGATGATTTTAAATTTATTCCTAAATTCAGTTATAAGAATATTCTTATACATGTTACATAAATACAGGATACAGTTTTAAGAAAATAGACTATGTCTGAGTATTAGGGAATTATTAAATATTATGCATGTATTTGTATGTACATTACTTTTTATGTAACATCACTGTGGAATGTTAAAATTTTAGAAAATGACAAATCTTGTAAACACTGGTAAAAAATTTGGTATACAGAGCTGATATAACAAAATTTGAAATTAACAGTGTTAAAATGCACTGTTCGTTTGAATGAATTTCACTACACTAATTTATTGACAGGCTTTAAGAGCCTGATCAAGATCAGCCAAGAGGTCTTTCTCCGTTTCTAAACCAACAGATAAACGAATTAACTGATCGTTAATACCTAATATCGCTCTAGTTTCCTCAGGTACTGACGAATGAGTCATAACAGATCTATACAAACAATTATTAAGAAATAAATTATATATTTTAATCACGTGTATTGTACTGAAATATTAATTACTTACGGTAATTCAGCAAGAGACTCATAACCACCAAGTGACTCTGCTAATGTAAACACATTTAGTGCCTTTAAGAATTTCTTAGAATCACCCTTTAGATAAAAAGAAACCATTCCACTATGACCAGATGTTTGCCTAAGTGCAAGTTCATGTTGTGGATGTGATGGTAAATCTAAAAAATATAGACAAAAATAATAAACCACAAATGTATAATAACTTTTTGAATGATGTAATTACTATATATATTACAGAAATGACTAAGCTATTTTAGATACATACATGGATGAATCACTTTCTCTACATGAGGATGAGATTGCAAAAATTTCGCAACTGCCAAACCATTTTTCATATGCTGCTGCATCCTAAGTTCTAAAGTTTTCAGACTACGATTAACCATTGAGCAATCAAAAGGTGACGGTACAACACCCATAGCTGAAATAATTAAAAAATAATTAGCTATACATACAGAAAAAGTGATTTACAATGTAAATGGTGAAATAATATAAAAATACCATTTTGTAAAAATTTAAGTCTTTCTCCAATATCATCCCTATTTGTAATAGCTGCACCCATTATAACATCTGCATGTCCATTCATATATTTTGTAAGAGAATATACTACAATATCTGCACCAAGTTCTAATGGTTTCTACAATAAAATACATGTGGCACTAGGTGCTTAATTAAATTGTAGTCTAACATGAAGAATTAATTACCTGGTAGTAACATGTTAAGAAAGTATTATCTACAACTACAATAATTTTAGGATTTATTTTTTTCACTGCTTCAGTTACTGCTTTAATATCAACTAGTTTAAGTAAAGGGTTTGTAGGTGTCTCCAACCAAATCATCTGAAAAAGAAGATAAATATATGAATACATTTACATTTTAGAAAATGCAATTTGTGATACTTCATATCATCTAATGAATTAATACCTTTGTACTTGGTTTTACAGCAGCTACAATATTATTTACATCTACTGTGTCCACAAATGTTACTTCAACACTGTGTGTGCACAAACATCTTTGAAAGAAACGATTCGTTCCACCATATATATCATCCCCAGATATAATATGATCACCTGTTGGCACTAATGAAGTTACTACAGTTGTTGCACCTAAACCAGATGCAAATGTAATCCCATACTTTCCACCATCTAATGCAGCTAAACATGTTTCTAGAACATTTCTTGTAGGATTACCACTTCTACTATAATCATAGCCCTACAACATTCAAAGAATAACAATTAATGTCAGTATTAATTTTTTTTAAATAGAAGGAGAGTCTACAAAGTACAATTAATAATGATTAATTCTCATTGATACAATTGACATCAATTGACTTCTTTTCATTACAAATATCTATAGCCTTCATTTTTGATGAAATTTCTTGCATTTTTGATTTATATAAAAAAGAATATGATTTCTTAAAAAAAAAAATAATTTATTTTCAAAGTGAAAGAAAGTTACCCTATGTTCACCAGGCCCATCTTGACGAAAGGTAGTAGACAATACAATAGGTGCTACTACTGCACAGTGACTCCATTGTAATGGATCTTGTCCAGCATGAATAGCTTTTGTTGCAAAACCTTTTTTCGTTGACATCCTATTAAACATTGTTTATAAAATAATATTGTTTATAAAAATTTCTAAATAATTTTTTTTTTCTCTTACAACTACGAAAAGAAATATGCATTAACATAGGATCGAGAAAAGGAGCCGACCGATCGGATTATGTCTGAATTAGGATTGACTAGGATTTAAATCAACATTCTTTATTGTTCTACAATTCTTCTACAACCTAATCTACACTATAGAAAAATGTTAATAATGTAGCGCTATTTGCAATAAGCACGATAGATCAGTTTCCTAAACTGAATAGATCGAAGGTATGACATATACCTACATAAAAATTACATCACAATTTTAAACGTGGCAATTCAACAATACTTTATATTTTCTATCTTATGTAACGACTTTAATGATACACGTATCTAATAACCCCAGATAAGTGAACATTAAATCATATATCGGCGGTTAACGAACTTTCTTAGTTTTCTGTTCTAAAAATACTTAGAGGTGTACTTACGTGTATTATAATTCTTTAAACTAAAGAAATGTTCAAAATTCGAATAACTTAAGGAAAACTAGCCGATCACAGAAATAACTGATAGTAGTTAAATGAGCAATAACAATTAGATCTTTAAAGATATCAGCAACACGTGCTATCACTGACGTCCAGGTTGAGTGTGACACCAAGAGTGACTGCCCTCCGCAGAGGATTGCCTATTTATTATCAGTCTATATACATGCATATTTGCACACATATAGTATAGATTACTGTCTGTCATAAAGGAGCCGGCCGGTTTCTTGAAGTTCTCCCACTGTCTTTCACACGCTAAGTAAAGTGGGAGAATAGGATAGCTCTGTGACTATTTAAATCGCGCCATTTTTGAGCATAACCTATATTCGCCATCTGAGTGAAGTCAGTATAGCCACGTGACTCACATTGGCAAATAATATTTAATTAGATGGTCACGTGACCACATGCGACTAACTTCAAGGTCTGCAATCAGATCCCTTAATTGATGTGCACGTGCGTGAATTGTTTCTGTAATGTTAACCTCGCTCCGATAAAACGTGATTACATTTGTTTACGAGTTCATATCCATTGAGTCATGGCGAAAAAGGAATTAAAACGTAAAAGAACAGACAATGTTAATAATAAGGAGAATGAACCAGAAACAGTGGTTTTACCAGCGAAGAGAATGTCAGATGAACCACCACCGAAAAAGGTTTGAAAATACCCTCGGCTTATTTTCAGGAAATATGAGCGAGATTTCGTACATCTGCTTACGTTTAATTATCTAGGTTAAATGGATCAATAAGCAGAGAGTTCTAGTTTTTGCAACTAGAGGAATTAGTTATGTACATCGGCATCTCATGCATGATTTGAGAACTCTCATGCCTCATCATCGGCCAGAATCTAAAATGGAACGTACTAAGAACTTGCAAGTAGTTAATGAAATGTGTGAGATGAAACATTGCAATAAGATAATATTGTTTGAAGGCAGAAGGAAAAAAGACTTATACATGTGGTTTTCTAATGTTCCTACAGGACCATGTGTGAAATTTTTTGTTGAAAATAGTATGGGTTATATTCTTTATTTATAAATTGTACAATTTTTGATCACATATGAATTGTTTGATTTTCTGTATAGTTTATACAATGGGAGAGTTAAAAATGACTGGAAATTGCTTGAAAGGATCTCGTCCTTTACTGTCATTTGATGAAAATTTTGACACAAAGCCACATTACAGTCTTTTAAAGGAGTTACTTGTTCAAATATTCGGTGTTCCTAATCATCATCCTAAAAGTCAACCATTTTTTGATCATGTTTATACGTTCAGTGTATTGGATAATAGGATATGGTTTAGGAATTTCCAAATTTTAACTGAGGATGGTGGTTTAGCTGAAATTGGTCCAAGATTTGTATTAAATCCAATAAAAATTTTTGCTGGAAGCTTTGGGGGAGAAATACTTTGGGATAATCCAACTTATATTTCTCCTGCACAGGTATGAATAAATCATACTTCAATATTATCTAATTATTAGACTGGAAATGATAAATTTCTTCATTATAACTTTTTATATATGTAGTTTCGACAATCTCTCAAAAAGAAAGCTGCTGGTAAATATGTCAGTAAAGTAGAACAGAAAATGATACAAGAAATTAATAAGCCAAAAGAATCGTATTCATTAAATCCCATGGATGAGATATTTAAGGGTGATCCACTAGAAAAAGCGAAAGAATTGCAAGGAGAAAAAGAAGAAGAAGTAGAAGACAGAGAAGTAATGCATAGTAATACAAGCAAGAAAAGTAAGAAAGTGAAAAAGGGTATTAAAAAGAATTTAGGGAAAAGGGTAAAGAAAGTTAATTTAAAGAAAAAAACAAAAACTTAATGAAGTGATTATGTACTAAAGAATTTTTATTATGCAATTATGTTAATAAAATTTGTATAAATATGACATAAACAATACATTTTTATTTTCAACTAATAGTATACTACAACATTTATATTTGATTAAGAGCAAGCATATTAAATTACACAATCAGTATTTTAGGTATTATTTTTGTATACAAGAAGTAACCATAAATATTAATATTTAGTGTTGTACAATTTCTGCATTATGCATAATACATTGTCTCTTACAAAAAATACAAAAGCTATTAAATCATTTATATAAAATTGCACATTATTAAATGTTCATTCATTTACACTAGAACAAATATATAAAGTAAATAAGAACTATTTTAAGTACCATTCACATTGCTGGCACGTACTTGTACTTGATTTAGTTATGTAAAAGCACATTTGATGAGGTATCCTAACGTGTCTTGTATAGTCTAAAGCAAAAGCTTTAATGTTATTATGAAGTATTAAGCAATACTATATATCCTTCATATACACATCTTTAAAAGGTCACTAATCTTGGGTCGAAGAATTGTCGATCTTTGAGCCGCTGTAGCTCTATCAAAAAAAATCGCAGCGAGGTAAGCCTGGACTCATTTTAAAGGGCAAAGCCTCCACTTTTAGGTCCCTACATTGAATTTGTCCGAAAAAAATTCTCCAGCCCACGACTTGCCAAGAAAGAGGGAGTGGTTTTTCTCCAATTATTTTCCAACTTCAGATGACTCTCAGAAGCTTGATAAATTTTTTTTGCAATCTATTTTGCAGGGATATTACAGTCGAAACCCTCCCCTTGCGAATGAGACCTTGGCGAGCGGTCTGCGATTTTTTTTGGCTGAGTTATCGCACTTTGAATGAAAAGTGAGCCACAGACCTCGGAATCACGCACTGATCCAGAGATCCAAAAAGTTGTCAATTTTAGAGCCGCTATAGCTCCGTCAAAAAAAAACGCAGCGAAGTGAGCCTGGACTCATTTTTAAGGGCAAAGCCTCTACTTTTACGTCCCTAGATTGAACTTGTCCGAAAAAAATTCTCCAGTCCACGACTTGCCAAGAAAGAGGGAGTGGTTTTTCTCCGATTATTTTCTAACTTCAGATGACTCTCAGAAGCTTGATAAATGTTTTTCGCGATATTTTTTGGACAGATATTAAAGCTGGAACCCTCCCCTTTCGAATGAGACCATAGCGAGTGATCTGCCATTTTTTTTCACCGAGTTATCACACTTCGAATGAAGTGGTGAGTTGTTTGAAGTTGGAAAACATTCAGAGAAAAACCACTCTCTCTTTCTCGGTGGGTTGTGGGCTAGAGAATTTTTTTTCGAACAAGTTCAATCCAGGGGTGTACAAGTAGTGGCTTTGCCCTTTAAAATGAGACCAGGCTCATCTCGCTGTGATTTTTTTTTACGGAATTACAGCAGCTCAAATATCGATATTTTTTTAGCCCTTAATTAGTGATTCTTCAATTTTGCTACAAAGTGTATATATCATACTCTATGGCATACACGTGTAAATGATTTAGTATGTTAACACAATAGTTTCACTTTAATCAATTCTAACTTAATATAAAATTGTGCCTTATTTGTGCTACATAGTATATATAAATACTGATAAAGATATAAAGGAAAAGGTATAGATTCTCTTTATACAAGTTAGTAAAATATGTCCTCTGTTAACAAGTTCTTTTTTTAAAAAATATATGTTTCTATGCACGTTAAAAAATACATTAAAATTTTTTGTACATTCAATATTGGATGGCATCAAATAATGTTACATTAAGGCCAGTAATTTTAAACGAATAATAATAAGAATAATAATAAGAATAATAATAATAATATAATATACAAATATTTCATTTATGCGTAAATTCTAGTATTGTATAATATTTATCATTATGGATTTAGTCCAAATAATATTTCGATTCTATTAAAAAAAAAAAAAAATAATAATAATGTGTTGGAATATGTAAATTGCACCACCAAGCACAGAAATAACAAAAAGATTGTAAAATAGATCTGTTATACTTCTGTTCTATGTGTTAAAAATTGATTTTTGTATGAATACTTGGCAGTAAGTTGGCAGAGACCACTGACAATAGTTAAATTATTGGGTATAAATATCTTGCAATTTCGATGTGGACTATCTATAATCGTTGTGATGTAGCAATAAAACTATATATAAGTTAAAATTGCATAACTATAGAAATATAAAATGAATGCCATTATAAAATATGTTAAAAATGTATAAAAAGTGTAAAAGCATCAAAAGAAGAATTAGTAATTTAAAATGGTACTTATGTATTCATTGGTGCTAATTCATGTGATTGCTGCCCATTTGAATTACTATTAGATCCAATTTGTGCTAATGCCAGTTGACGCCATTTTCCATTTTCACCATTCAAGTTCTTGTCCTCGCAAATACACAGAAATAGTGTATCTATTACGGTCTGTAATAATAAAAAAAAAACATAATGTACATACAATACGTATATGATGTATTTTTATAAAAAATATATACGTACCTCATAAAGAGAAATAATGCAATGAGCAATAAAGAATGCAAAAACGCAGATGACAAAAATTGGAGCTGCATAAAAGTGCAATCTAGGATCTTGTTTCATAAATAATAATCCAATACTTCCAGTGGCAGCAGTAACAAAACATTTACCCAGGAACAGAATAAAATCTCCTACTCCATTAATTACTGCTATTTGTAGAGCATTACTAACAAGTGTTGTAAATGCCTGAAAATAGAGTGAATACGGCTATTAATATTTAAATATTTATAATAAATAAACTTGTACACCTTGCTGTGTATTATAACATACAATTCGCGCTGCGTTACAGAAATGTGTTCCCTCGATAGCGACGACGGTATATGCATTATGATTCATGTATCGAATAAATTTCTCTAAACAGTAGAAGCAACATATGCAACATTTTAGACCACACTGAGCACATGCAGAAGTTTCCTTCTTCTGTTCAAATCTATAAAGGAAAAGTTCCATTATGAATTATACTAAAAAAAATTGAATTTCTTTAAGTTTGTATTTATGTTAATAGCAAACATACCGGGTGTGTATGTATGTCAAGATTAAACGGGGTAGTTTAAAAAGAGTTATTAAAAATGAACCACAGGCTACAGAACCCAAGTGATAAGTAACTAAATTTCCCATAGCCGAACATACAGGAGATGTGCTAGCATTTTTCCCTCTAGAATGATAAATATAATATAATACAAATGTTGTACTTAAAAAATACTATTTTTTATAATATTACCTAAAATACCAATGGGCAACAGCTCCTGATATTACCATGTCTTGACAAGAAATAATAAATTCAGAAACCCATATTAATCCTATGATATAGACCCACCACATGTATTTCACCCAAGTTGCATCAACATATTCCACAAGGGTAAAAGCTGCAATATTTTAGGAATTCATAGTAATTATTAAAATTAATAGGAAAGTGTAATATACATTACTTTTAAAAGAATCAAGTGAGAAGTCAAACTTCTTTTCTTCGACGAATGCATCCTTTCCTGCTACTGAGCTCAGATTTAAAAAAGCAATATGATTTTTATACATTTGTACAGGTTTTGTTCCAGGGTAATCTGTAATGTATATTGACATATAATTAGAATTTTTAGTTCGAAATTTGATAGAGAGATAAAAATACTTACTTGCTGTTGCAAGACAAAGGATTACAGTTACCCAGAATGCAAAAAATAGTATTAAAGCAGCAAACGTGAGTAAGGGTTGAAAAAATAGGCCTGGCAATTCCGCTAAGCATTTTGCACTTTCTTTAAATAATGCTGTCATAAAACTAATACGTTTGCGTAGTATACCCAAGAGAAGTAATAAAATGATCTAAAACATTCCAGTGCTTTTTAAGTAATTTTAATAGATAATGAATAGATTTATGTAATTAATAACTTACAGTTATTATTGTTGCAACAATAGAAAAAGCTAAGAATGCCCTTTCATTTCTGACAGATTCCTCAAGCAGTTCATTTGGATTAGTTTTATCTAAAGTTCTTTTAATTTCTATGTATGTCCACCATAATAAAACTGTACCAGCTACAAAATTTAATACATAAATTATTTGTAACTTAAGCATAACTTAATACCTTTACTATATTTCATTATGGAATGATGTATCTATGGTAAGTTACAATTCTAAATCACTGTTTCTACTAATATCATTGATTACATCATATATATATAGGGAAAAATGCTTTTACTTTATACTTCAGTAATTGCTTAAGGTGACAGAAATGTTGAAGATAATTATGAAAATGTTTATATTTCAAAAGGGTGTTTCTGTCTTGCAAGATTGTGGGGCAGTCATTATAATTTCTTCTTTTAACTTTGCCTAAATAAGTAAGATAACTTGTAGTACAAATCATTATGTAAGAAATGAGATATAATAGTAATCATTTCATTATATAATTTCTTTCTCTTCATTAATTGTTTGAATTAAATAACTTACCTATAGTTGCAATAGTGACTAGGACCATTATAATCCATGTTACAATACTTGCCAATAAATGAAATATGGCAATCATAAACAGAGATAAAACTGAAAAAAAGTATTTATTCTTGTTTAATTTCAATCTAAAAAAAATTATATAAGAAATATTAAAGTAATAATAATACCAAAAGCTAAAAAAGATAAAGCCAAAATCTCCCTCCATGTCTTATATAGGTCTCCTAAAACTTGTTCAATAATGTCCCATGAATTAATTACACCATATAAATTTGCAATTATAGTTTCTCCTACATCCTTAATAGCTTTTGGAATACACCGATTTAGAACAGATATACTGTCATATACAGGTAATTCAGGACAAGATCCTGTTTTATTTTTTCTACTTCCATTGCTGCAGGCACTAAAGTCATTTCCTGGTTTATCATGACAAAGTTGTGATCCTGTTTCTTCATAAAATTTACATATATCATTCATTGTTGTCATAGTTCTATCTGGACATTTCTTTACACAAATTTTTAGAGACTGCTTGACATTACTTATGTCCAAAAAGAAGAGATATCTAAAATAATAAAGTTAGTAAAAAAACTGTGAACATCCTCTAAAATACAAATCATTTTTTATACTGATACAGACGGTTTATCACTGGTATCTTGTCCAGAGAGTTCCATACTACCAAACTTTGGATTATTCTTCATGCCACAAGTATTTCCAAAGCTATCATATCCATTTATGAGTCTTACAGGATTTCCATATACAAGAGCAAAAGCTGCTATCACAATCTGTATAACATATAACATGACTATTAAGAGTATGTATGTACTATTTCTTATGATAAGCTGAGATAAAATAGTATGATAAAATTAAAGAAAAAGGGCATGTAATTTTCCTTAAACATTCATAGGAATGTTTAAATAGAACTTCTGAATTATGTTTCTAAACATTCTTTACAACTTTCTTACATTGATAAACACAGAATTAAGTTATTGAAATTTATCATACCATAAGAAACCAAAATGCTATAAAACAACAAAGCCAAAAAATATCTGTGCATTCTCGCACGCGTGTTGGGTCAGGCTGTTGTTCTTCATCATCATCTCCTGAACAACACGACATTATTTTAAAATTTCGTTAGAATCAAGATCAAGGCACTTAAGTACTATGCAAAAAAATAGTTCACTTCGATTTTGGAGCAACTCCCTCCACTAAATCACCTTGAAGTTATCTACAATTGAGAAAACTGTATACTTTGATGTAGACTATACACAAATATAAGCTTGCACTAAATTTCTCTATTTGTAACCTTTCACTTTGCTCAGTCTAATCAGAAGAAAAATGAAATTGTGCATATTTTAGCTAGCATTTTAACATTCATTTAGAGAGGACGCAATATCTTTTGTGGGGAATAATGTAGGGAAAAGAAAAGTGCGAGATACAGAATTTTGTGTGTACGCTCCTGTAATTTGCATAGCATAGAGTCGTTTCCAAGGAAACGACAATCGACGTCACATGGATTACTACAATGAAGGTTGTAGCAACAGATTATTTGCTTCATTCATCTATGTGAAATGACAAGGTTCCTTGTGAGATATTAAACTACAGAATATTCAAGGAATTTTGTTTCTAATCATCGTGTAATTGTAAGTACTTAGGCCCATTCTTCTGTTGTTCTAATAGTTTCATTATAATTGCGACTATAACATGCTTTAACAGAGAACTTGTTGAAAGTAAGAATATAACCTGCATCATTAAGTGAATGTTGTTTTAAGTGGAAATCTTTGGATTTAGAATTTATGTTCAGGAATTTACTAAAATAATGTATTAATTTGCTTAACTTTGATATTGGTATCTTCTCTTAATCTTTCTTCAAATCTTGCAATAATATTTAATGTGATTTCTCTTTAGTTTTATTACTGAAAATACTTTATTCCCTTTTAGCAGATGCATAAAATATACTGTTGATTTCATAGATTATAAAAATTAATTTTAGTGATGGAGGAAGATGGTGGTAAAAGAATGAGAGGCAGAACTCGTGGTAGAGCACGTGGTCGTGCACGAGGACGTGCCAGAGGTAGATCTAAAAAACAAGTGAAGGTAAATTTGTTCAATACTTGAAGATTTAACATTAAGTTAGTTCGTTTCTTAATGTTTATAATGTTTGTTTATTTATAGATTAATCTTGTAAATACATTTTCATGATCAATGATTTATTAAATAAGGAAGAATTGCACGTGTGTTTAAAATAGGTAATTGAAAGTGATGAAGAAGATACTCCTCAACAAACTGAAGAAACCCCAGCAGAAACAGCTGGGACAGAACTTGAGGAGCATGAAGCTCCACCAACACAGCAGCCTCCTTTGGAGCAACAGTTTGATTTAGAGGCTGATATATCTCAACTGGAAGCTCCAACATTCACAACTATTAATAGGGGCCCCCCTGAGCCAATGCTCCGTTTAAGATGGGACCATAGAGTTAATCTTATTGGAGAAAAAGTTTTGAACCCTATGATACATTGTTGTGACAAATGTTTAAAACCGATACTCATTTATGGACGAATGGTGAGTAATAATTTTCTGAACAAATTGTCAAGAAGAAAATAAGCTATTTCTTAAATTTTTAGACTTACTCAGAGACTTAAGAATTACTTCTTAAAAATGAAATATTTTTCAGATACCTTGTAAACATGTGTTTTGTCTATCTTGTGCCAAGAGAGAAGATAAAGTTTGTCCTCGTTGTATGGAAAAAGTTTCTAGAGTAGAACAAACTGGTCTGGGTACTGTTTTTATGTGTACACATGGAGGAACAAGATATGGGAATGCAGGTTGCAGAAGAACATATCTTAGTCAACGTGATTTACAGGTAATTTAAATTGCACTTTCTTTAATTGCACTATGTATTCTGATAAATGATTATATATTGTAATTTGTATATAGGCTCATATAAATCACCGTCATATATCAGCTCCACCACAACAAGTCCAAGGAATGCAAGTAGACCCTCCCCAATATGTGCATTCTAAGTCAGAAATAGAGTCACAATTGACAAAAGTTTCATCAGTTGTTATGCAGAATACTCGTATAAAATCAGTGCAATCACATATGGTACAACCTATAATGGGAAATGATCCTAGAGTGAACTCAATGGTTAGTCAAGCACCAGTGGAACATAGACAACAGCACAGGCCACAGTCACTAATATCAATGCAGAATTACAGTCAAAGTTCTGCACCTCCACCATCAAATAGTGCTCCATTGAGGACAAATCTTATAACTGTACCCATCCAAGATACAGCTATCACGACACACGATATGCACTCGCAACAAAGTCATCATTATTATCCTCCTCCGCCTCCACAAGTTAATTACGGAGGATACAATGTGCCACCTCCAGTTTCGCAGACACAGCAGTACTATTCACAGCCGCAGCATCCTGCTCAAGTATCCTATGTACCACCTCCTCCACCTCAGCAGCAACAGTATGTATCCTCGACGCCTACTTCGATAAGGCCGTCTCCAACAGGGTACATACAAGATCCATCATATGGGCCACCACCCCCACAACAGCAAGCTCCACCACCACAGACACAATGGTCACAACATCAACAACCATTTTATAGGTAAAAGAAACGCATTTGTAATTTAAGCATTGTGATAAAACCGCTGTGGATGAGATATGCAGCATTTTAGAATATGCTGTTCATTAGGAGAAGTTAACTTTGAAATATTTTATACTTTGAAAGGAATAAATACGGCAGTACATGGAAAAACTTATATAACTAATACTATAGCAATAAAGATGTTTTAATTCTATGAATAAATTTATTCATTTCCCATTCTTAGGTTCGTAATATTTAAGATAGAGGATTTGTGATAAAACATGAAATAGTTCTCTTTTTTAATTAATATGAAAATGTTTTATGCTCTTATTATTTATGTACAATAATTAGAACTATATAAACTAAATTGTTAACCGAATATCGGTAGTTTAGATTAATTGGTATTCATTTTTTTAACTTTGTTCCATATGCGACATAGGAAAATAGAGAATACATATTTTTTCAGTAGAATTTAATATTGTACAGATTGTAACGATCTCAACGTATGTACAAAACTCATTATATATAACATGTACATATATATATAATGTTTAATTATTACAGTAGATTCTTAGAATGTACTTAATGAAATCAACAGATATTCGTTTATTCACACATTAATTCTGGCCTTTCGCTTTCCAGTTCTAGTCATGTTTATAATAATAAATATTAATTGACTAAAAATCTTACAATAAAAGTACTTAAAAATTTTTATATAAGTTTTATTTCAAGTGGAAGGCCAAAATATGAATAACATACATTCTCCAGGGACATTTCTGTGTCATACATAAAAATAGCTTTTAATCTTACTTCATGATCACACACGTATTAATACGTAATAATCACTGTATCTTTATAGAGTCTTGTTCCCTTCACATTTTACATACTTCCTCATTATATTTACAACTTACTGATATATCCACATTGTTATACATTTATACGAACTACTTTCCATTCACCTTTTTATATGTATATATAAACATTATATGTTCAAAACTACAATAATCAGTGTTTAACAATTTGTTGAAAATATTAGTACATGGCAAAAAAAGACTGCAATTATGTTGTGGCACAGCAGTTAATTGTTGTATTGTTTCAAGTAGAAAAATTATTCATGAGTAAACTAAAATCTAACTATCTGTACTTAAGGAGCCACTGGATCTAAATTGCCTACTTTGTGCTATTTAGGGAAATAAATTCAAAAGATGTGAATAACTTCTAAACTTAAAGACAGCTTAAATTAACTTTGTAAGGAATGAACTTGAATTTCTCTGTGGTATACTCTTAGGTACAGATATAGGCAGGATTATTGTTAAAATAAAAGTTGAAGATATAAACGAGAATTTACGTATTTTTGAAAATTAAAATTTACTATAAAAAAAATTGTTATATAAATAAAGAAATATTGAGAATTACGTAACATATCTTTTTATAAAAATGATTTGTTACAATATAAAAGATAAAACATGTTTTACCTTCAAAATTTTTGTAAGAAGATATGATCTTAAAATGAGCTGCAATGATTCGTGTTTTACCTCCATGATCTGATTTCAACATGTGTACATATAACATATTAATGTTTTATACTGTACAGAATATTTAATCATAATCCTGATTGTATAAAAGACTCCCTAAAATAAGATTAGAGAAACAATAATGATCTGTTTCAAATTTAAACTTGTTTCTAATGAAAGTACTTTACAGTATTGTACTGGAAGCTAGTCTATTTTCTAATTAATAGTTATCAGTAATGCACTGATATCTTCCAGTTATCATTCAATAGTGTTAAAGACGGAACAGAGCTGCAAAGTTGCAGCATTTCAGGACTTTGAGGAATTTTATTAAAAGCATTTAAATTATTTATCACTTACCGACAATACCCAGTTACATAAATAGAGTTCATAGTTCTCAGTAACAAAGAACACGATTTTGTTGGAAAATAGCATCACAAGTTGGAAAAATTGATTTTGTCATATTTGTGTTGTTTAAGAATCTTCTAAAGACTGATTAATGTACCATTATTAATATGGCATTATTAATTTTAATTTTAATTAACCAATAACATATTAATTCGCGAGAAAGGATTTATAATTAAATATTTTGTGAAATATTTTGAAATTATACGTAATTACGTCAAATGGATATTCAAATACTTTACTTAATATTTTTTGATAACATCAAAGAATAAACTCGATGTTTACACTTTTAAGGACCGATTCTTACGTATGGATACATGAACTGATTATATGCTACAAATACCAAGGCACCGCTTGAGTACTCTACTTTATTCTTTGGATGTGTCAAAAATAATTAAGAAGCGAACGCTTTTTCGATGTAATTTGATAATTTCAAAATATCGATAAAAAATTATACAATGTAAAGAATTTTTTCATAAATACTTTTTTATATCTTTTTTTTTTCTCAAAAAAGATCTGTAAGATAGCTTTACATTTTTATTTCACTTATATATAATGGTAAGTTAAAGCTATCTTACAAGATATTGCCATATTATGAATATGGTCCATAGATCATCTTCTTTAGAAGTTTTTTAACGTATTTATACATATACTTATTGAAATCAGTCCATTTAATGTAATCACGTGTTAGTAGAAGCGTGATTATGTATATTTACGTTAACTTGTGGAATGAGAGGTGATGCAAGTGGTTTAGGTGTACTAGATTCTGGGATTGGGATTGACACTGCAGGAGGAACTGGAGAATGCTTCTTAGCTCTATCTTGTTGCCACGGTTTTGCGTGATCCTTACTTAATCTTTCACTTAAGGCTTTTAATGCAATTTGCCTGAAAATTGTCAATATTATTTATTTCATGCACTTCTATTATCTGTGTTCATGAATGTATATATAATTTTATAATGAAACAATCATTAAGTGAGGGAAAACAAACCTTCTTCTTTCACTGTCATGTGGGTCAATACCAGGAAGATTTATTATCAAACCAGGTGGTGCATTGGACATATCAAATCTTCTCACCACTTTTCTACAAAGTCCAATCCGTACAAAGAAACCATGTATTGTATTACTAACAACTGCTATTGGTGGTTGTAAAACATTTGGAAAGAAACTATAACAAAATTTTGTATTAAAATACATACAAATACTTGGATTTATTAAGAAAACATTAAAACGTAATCTACCTTGCAAATGTAAAATTATCTGCCATATCACCCCGAGTACCATTATTATGTTTCTGATAAAATCTGAGGTACACCCACGAAACCAACAAGCCACTCAGAAACATAGTTGGATTAGTGCCTTCCAATAGCCCAAAAAGCCACAATACAACTCCCAAAAACCACACCATCAATGGAATATTTCTATTCGTAAACTTTCCAATTGGTGTCTTAATTAAAATATGATCTGGCATTATTTGTTTCACAGCTACTGCAACACCTAACAAACAACACAAGCGATATTAACATAATATTATACTTGAGTAAGTTAAAGTCTCTCTGGCAAACAGCTATGACAAAAACAATACCTGCAATGTATCCAGTCAACCCATGGATATGTATATCGAATAATAAGCTCGGATCGCTGGTGCACATATAGAGAAACAAATAAAATAACGCTGACAGGACAGCAACACCGAAATTAACAATTGCAAAGAAAGTCATCATTTCCATTGCGCCCCACAGAGGTTCGATCAATTTGCCGCAGAGGCCCACTGTCACGATATCCACGCATACTTCCCAAAAGTGTATCTCGAGGAAGCAAAAGGTGAACGCCGTCCAGATCCAGAAGACTGGAGGTAGCAGATAACCTGGCGTAACGCTCAGAAGACGTACAGCTTCCGCGGAAAAGGAAAGGCAATAGGAGAACAGGACTACGATGCATATGAATTTCACACTGGTGCTCGTGTTTCCTAAGAGGGCGGCGAACTGTTGCCTAAGATAAGGTATGTTTCTGCCCAGGCCCTTTATCGCTGCCATTTCTAACCAGCAGCCTCCTTAACCTCTTTGAATCGGAGAGCCACTTGCACTGCGACTTGACGTTCGCTGCAAAAGTTTATTATAACCACATTAACCACATGCTTCACGCCGTTTACCAACTTTGCTACGAATTATGATTCTCCACTTGGATAAATATTAAATACATATTTCTCTAAGTTGAATTTTTATTATAACTGCGTAGAAATGGCTGCGTGTTTCTTTATTGTCATTCGCTTCGAACAGAAAATAGTTCCATCAATTATGGCAATAGCCTTTATCCTCGTGCATAATCTGACCTCGCAGTTCAAAATTGAAAGTCTAATGAGACACTCGTTTTTTTGAATTTATTTCCAAATTTTTAATTTATTTTATAGTGGGATAGCGTTTAATAATTTGTACACGTGATTGCGTACTCGTAATTTTCTAACTGAGATCATCGATATTTCCAGGCAAATCAATTTTTATTTCAAAGCACATTTAATTCAAAGTTCAAATTTAGTAGGAATGGTTTTTGTTCGTATTAACTACATGAAGCATCTGCGGTTAGAAATAATTATCTTTTGTTTCTTTCGATCGATTAGTTATTGACGTTAACATTTCTAAACACTTTTTGGCGAATTGATATAAATTGACTTAAGGCATTAATTAATGTCTTTATTAAAGTGAAGTTCATCAAATAGATTTTGCGGGTGAAAGTTCAACGATGCATGAAATTTACTACATCTTGTATAACTGTACTCTGAATATTTATGAACCTTAAAAAGCCATGTAACGAAAGAAGCTTCATCCAAAAGGGGAACATTTATCAAATGAAATTCTCAATCTAAATTGAAAATTCTGTGGCAAAAGCTGTCAAGTATTTTGTAAAGATAAATAGTGTCGATCGATAAATGCCTGGAATCTGTCCGCGCTGCAATCGCGAGGTTTACTTCGCAGAAGAAAAATTGGCTCTTGGAAAAGTGTGGCATACGTTTTGCTTCTCTTGTCGTTAGTATCCTAAAACTCCCTAAACAAAAAAAGAAAAAACGAAGTTCCCTCGACTAAATTGGAACGTTCTCGATCACGTAAGTTGTGTCTGTGCAAAATTAATTTTTCGATATCCTGTAGGTAATTGTCGAAAATTGCTAAGTAGTTATAACGTGGTGACATATCGCGGCGAATTATTCTGCAAGAATTGTTGCATCCGTCAATCTTTGTCAACGGAAAATCATGAAATTAAAGCTGTATCCCAATCGCCTGCAACTCTAGCTATTTCAGCTCAGGATTCTTCTAATTGTTACCCTTGTGGCATAGAGAGCTCGATCGGTTACACGTCTTTAAGTAGGAAGCAACTTTACCAATCTGACACGTGTAGACTACGTGGTGGAGGTAGTGAAGTTGACGGGGCGAACACTTCCTTCGAAGAGAAAAAATATTTCCTAGACGAGTGCGCGAATCTAGGTACTGTCAATTCGATGACAACAATTTGCGATCCCCCACCCAGTCCCACAGCAGTGACTACATGGTACAATCGGCAGCATTCGAAATTCCGCAGGTTCTGATTTATATCGGTTTTTTATTCACGTTCAATTCCACTCGAAATTCCATGCTCTCATTTGAATAGTACTTTGTCTCTGGAGTCGCAGAGGAATAACGCTGTCGCGAAAGATTGTCGATTCAGCGTGCAGCAACAAGAGATCGATCAGACAGAATTAAAACCTTCGTTCGATAATAATGATTTCGACAATACAGAAACACAGCTAAGGTACGAAATGTTTTGCGTATCTTTCACACCCTTTTCCTAAACTTTTAATAAGCTACTTTCGAGGACTTTCGAGAATTTTTTAAAAGACAGACTTAACCCCGATAACCATACGCGTAGATTAGAATCGCAGAGATCGGTAACATAGGTTTTGTCAAAGATATTAAACATTTATTTTACCATTTCGTATAATCGATTAAATTAAAAAATCGCGAGTCAGCATAGAAAGTCTCTAAGCGAAGATATTTCCAGCACAGACAAAACTCGAGTGCCATCTGCCAAGTGGGATAGTAGAATTAACAGATACGATCCCGTGTGCGAATTTAGTGGCAATAGCGTCAGTATTCCGTCAAGACGAAAGTTTGCGTATCCGCCGGTTCCGCCGCCGCGCAGTCCGCTGCCGTCCCGACGACGAGTCTCGTTCTGCGACGTCGTCTTCGGGGACACGCGCGGAAACGACCAGAGTTGCATCACGAATATGCAAGATGCTCGTCGTAGGCCCTGTTACGGTAACAGTAATAACGAGGAATGCGACAATTCGTACGACATCTGGCAGGCGGACGATTTGGTCGGTAAACAGGACGGCGGATACGACAATCTTAACGTAAGTCACACCGAGGGTACTGGCAGAATGCATTTTGAAAAAAGCGCGTCGGAGTGTTGCGACGGCGGCGACGACGCGTTGAACAAATACAATGACGCCGAGAAGAACTGCGGACAAGATCGTCGCGTCGAAGGTAGCTTAGAGCCGCGCGTGTACAGAACAATGAACGAGAAAAATGACGCGTCCTCGAGAGAAGACACGATGTCCTATGGGCAGCAAAATGGGCCGCATACGTCGAACGAGCTTGACGATAATGAACGCCTGCGCGGAGGATGCGGCGGTGGATCTTGTGGATCTCGACCCAAACTCGCGTGCGGAGTAGTTAAAGTCATAGAAACCCCTTGCTGTTGTTCAAAAAGTAATTATCAGTTTGGGAAGAATTTAGTAGTGATACGTTTGTCTTTATACGCGTTTCAAATTTTTGAATATTTGAATTTTTAAATTTTTGAATTCTTGAATTTTTAAATTTTTGAATTTTTGAATTTTTGAATTTTTGAATTTTTGAATTTTCGAATTTAAAAATTTTTCAATAGTATAGAAGCGAAGGCTGAAATTCGCACTAGAAAAATCATGATTTTGTTCCAGAAGAACCGGATCCGTGTCGTACTATCGTCACTTCCTGCGCTTGTTCGTCGCCGTGCGCTGACAGACGTGGTTGCTGTCCACCAGCGAACGAGCGGCCGATTTGCAAGAAAACGATTATCAGATGTCGCCCAATCTGCACAGAGCCTCCAGGTTGCGGTGGCGGTGGTTGTTGCGGAAGCGGATGTCGCGGTGGTTGTGGAAAACCTGGCCAGACATGTATGCCTTCGAGACCTTGCACTGTACCTCCTTGTCGACCTTGTTCACCTTGTTCCCCGCCACGACCATGCCCGCCGCCAACAATTTGTTGCTGCAACAGAAAATGTGGAAGTTGCTGTGGGGGTGGCAGTTGTTGTCGGTAAGTGATTTTCCTATAAAATGAGTAGTTTATTTGGTTAATTTTGTTTTGTGACAATTCAGAAAAGGGAGGGAACATTTGTTTTTCCTATTTGACTTTTGTTTATTGGCACAATAAATCATTCTCAGTCTTTCTACCTGCGTAGTGCAATCAAAGAAATGGTGGGGAGGGTTGTCACCTTTTTCATAACAGAGAACTCCAGACAGAAGTTTCTCAGTCACATTTTTGACCTCTTGCTGAGAAGTTCGTTTGTGTCCAATTTCGTGTTCACATTTTATTCTCGTGTGTACTTTCTGTAAATTAAAGTGTTCCGTATCATATAATATATAGAATTTCGGTTCTGTGTGTATAGTTCGAAAAGTCCAGTGTGTCGAGTGAGAACCAGAAGATGCTGCAGTAGCGAAAGATCAGAGTTTACCGACGGAGGTTGTTGCCGACAGAAACCAGTCGGTTGTGAGTGCCTAGGGGGAGGTCTTGATTGCCAGCGCTGTGGGCGGAAAGTCTACCAAGCTGAAATGCAGGTAATTTTAGATATTTTAAATAAGAGCGGCTTTTTATTAACCCTTTCAGTACTTAAATATACATACTCTATTAATCGATGATGAATATTTATGAGTGCTTGAAAGGGTTAATTTTTGAGTAGTGGTGTCTGGATCATTATATCCCTGTAATTAGATTCGGGTCACAAGTGGTCCAGGTACCACCTTTTAACTCAAGAGTTAAATCGTATTTCCATATACGACAATGAATGGCTTTATTTAAAATATAAGACTACTTAAAACACATATTTATAAAATTGAAATTGCGATACAGTAGGGAATTGAAGCAAAATTGATACTCTTTTTTAAACCTTGAGCGAGGGGAAACATTATGGCGCTAATTATTATTTTTTGTCGCTGATGTCGACTGAAGATTGTGTCTGGCATACCGTATCACAACATATGCTTCAGCTGCTTTTGCTGTAGAAAACCCTTGGAACCTTTGACCTATCAGGAAAATTGCGGGGAAATCTATTGCAAACGTTAGTGCAATCTCGTTACCCTTTAATCTTTCATAATTCCTATTAGTCACATATTTTTAATTACCGTCATTTAGAATGTTACGTTCGAAATTTTGGACCCCAAGGATACGGGTATGGCGTGGGACCAGGGGCGTTACAGACTCCCATGTGAAGCCATAACTCAGCAAAGTAATACTAGTTCCATGTAGTGTCCCATATCATTTGTCTTTATAGTAGAATCTTACTAAAAGTTTGTAGAAAATCTTTTTACTTTATTAAAGTGTCGTCCACCAAATGAAAGACTGGTACTTGCGTTGTAGAAGCAATACATTCTTAATGAACGCCAGCAAGAAATTCAGAAACACTATTACAAGAAAACTAGAGCTTCAGATTCTGCAGATAACCTGCATTTAATTAAAAATTTTATTTCCTCAATATTATCATACTTCTCTAAATTCAGTCGCCACTGACTCGTTTCTACCTTCTCTTCTTCCTCGACTTTCATAATCTACTCGAAACCACGTTTACTCTAAACTCCTCGAAGCAGCTCCAATAGAAGCTGCAGAAAAACACCGACGGTGTCCAATAAAAACGATATTAAAAGTAATAAGAAATACCGAAATCTAAACTTCCCAAGCAAAAGGCAACAAGAAAATAATCTACAAAAGTAACAAAAGAAACCCAACACCCTCAGACTTTGTCTCGTTCTATAACATCCTTGGAAACAAGCTTCCAGTGAGAGTGAACGCGGAAGAAACGAACTCTCTCTAAGGTACCACCTCTAGAAACTCAGAAAAGCAAGGCACCAGCGCGACAAGTATCAACGCCGAATGTCTTTCGCGAGAGAATAAAAGGAGCAAATATCCTCTCGCGAGGCGTGTGTGCAGATGGGTACAAGAATATCCAGGCGAGCATCCAGGAATTCGTGGGTTGAAGCAAGGGACGGGGGTGGCGAATGGTTACTTGGTTGCAAGAAATAAAAACAGGGAGGATGTTGCTCTCGCGAGAACGGAAGGGAAAAGGAGCAGGACGAGCGGCCGGTTGTTTTATTGGTAAAAATAAAGATACTGGTCGGTGGTGGGGGTTGGAGGAACAGTCGGGATATCCTGCGAAATAGACGACGAACAGAGAGAAAGGATAGGAAGGAAAGGGTCGGCGAGGGAGGGGGGAGGAGGAAGAAAGAGTGAGTGGTTGGTTTATTGAGTCTCTCCTCTTAGTGGATTGCGGAACGCGGAACGTACGCGGCTGCGACGGGGGTAGAGGGGCGTTTATATAGCTTTCAAGCGCAGGAGCTTAATCTAATTTCAAATATAAATCTGTTTTCTCCCCGTTTCCTCGCCGCCTCACCCTTCCCTCTTTCTCTTTCCGCCTTCGTTTCCTCCCTCGGCCAACCCCCATCCATATAGCAGCCTGCTCGCCAGGCTTACATTATCCGCCTCGGCTACGAATAATCTCTCGCTCCTTCTCCGTCTCCCTTTCTCTTTTCACCTATTAACGGATACGAGACACGCCGATTTACTTGAGCTTTCGAATTATTAGCGAGAAAGTGGAACACGTTTTATCTTGCGATATAAAGAATTATGTATACTTATGGGTTTTTCGTTTGGGGGATACGCGATGCGCGTGAGGGAAGGGTCGTTTGTATTACGTGTGATTTATTTTTTATATTTGGGTAGATTTGTCATAGACTTTCCTGAATACTTTTTTCGTCATTTTATAATCTTTGCGCGTTGGAAGAAGTTCAGTAGAGTGACGCGAAAAAATAAGGGCGCAATTTTTGGCGGTGTAAAAGTAAATTAGCCCAAGGCGAGTGGCAGAAATTTTTGATACACGGCGCAGTAACGTGGATGCACCTGCGGTCAGGAAATCGAGAAAATATCTCCTCGGTTCGACGATCGGCTCCGGTCAATCTTTTGTGCGCGCCGCTTACTCCGAACGGTATGAAAATCAATTATTTCGTTAATTCGTGCGTTACATTGGCTGTCACGGAGCCATCACTGTGAACGACAGCGGCCCAAGGCACTATTTTTCAATTCCGACTGTCGCCCTACCTTTTCGAACGTATTTCCGTCCAATACGAGCCGCGCCATTTTGCGGCCTTATCTCGGACCTGATGTACAAGTAAGCTATAGTACGAGAGAATTCCTTGATAAATTATTTTCTCGTTTTACGGGAGAAATACTATAGCACTACTGTACAGCAAGTCGTCTAAGGCATCAGATTTTTCAAGGCAGTGGCTTCGTGTTTTATAATTAATTATTATTTCGACGTATCCAACGGATTACGAAAGGATCATAAAAGCGAGAATCGAGGGTTAGCTATCCCATGAGTCGGATGCCACGTGAGATTCTGGTACGTTAAAATTAATATCTCCCATTTGTCAATTGCTGATGCGTTTTTGTCGGTACAATGAAAACTGTCTAAGAAGGGGAGCGTACACAAATGTCAGACCCCAAAATGTTCCCTAAACATTGTGACAACACACCTAGTCGCATCGGGAGCATTCATCGGACTCGTATTAAGGGAAGATTGTACTTGTAACGTGTTATAAATTGGCTATCTTTGTGGAACAAGCAGGTAGAGCAATCGTTCCATCGTTCTAGTAAGCGGAAACACGAGTTCCACAGCTATCGGTGGTGCAATGCGAATATTAGGTCATTTGAGAAGTTCTTGATATTTTCTAAAAGAAAATTCAACACCTCTAAGTATTTTTACTGCAAGTTTTAAATAGGTAAATTTTTCAAAAATCGAGAAGTGAATAGAATGCCTAAAAAATCTATCGTCCAAATTTTTCTAAATAATTTAATGTAAAAACTTTTGTTTTGAGGGTGACATAACGAACAAAAGGCTCCACTGTACTTGATCCCATTTGAAAAGTTATCTGCACCGCGTTATAGAATAAAAGATCTCTGTTGATGCGAAGGATGAATAATTGCGCGCAGTCCACGGAGGGTAACAGTGATTTTATCCCGCGTGTCTAATTGGTGGACATGTGGACGCGACCGTGGAGAATCCCCCGCACGCGTTCCAAATGGATCGCAGTTTATTCAGTATTCTGATTTAGAAAGGGTTCGAAACCATTCTGCCGACCACCTATATAACTATTTAAGACCTCGGTAATGATCGCTCATAAATACTCGACTCGCGCGCCAGCGTCCATCTCTTTTATCAAATTTACATTGAGTTGAACCCCTTGAATAACTGTCTAAAGTCTATCAGTGAAAAATTCAATTCTTTTACATTTGTTGAGATTTGAAAACACACACCACATTTGAAAACGGAATTAAAGAAAATTCAATTTTATTTTTTATTTTTTAATAAAATAAATGATGAAAGAAAAGACTTAGGGCCAAATCCTGATAGCCTCGTGGATAAATAAAAACGTTAATAATGACAGACTTCGTCCGACGGTTTTTTCGCGCGAGTAGAACGTTAGCCTGTGCTCGCGCGCGTGTAGCGTACATACACATTTAATTTGCATCGTATAAATCGTGTTTCCGGTCGAGCACGCAACGCAAACACGCGTTACGTTTACGCCCTCGGTCCTTCACCGCGTATGTTCGATCTGCCATCAGAATAGAAGAGAGAGAGCAAGAGAGGGAGAGGAAGAAGCAAGCCGAGAGAAACGCGCGCTTTTGCATGCTGCCGCGTATTGTAGCCCCGGTAATTTATGATTCGATAAATAAATCAGCCACGTTTTATCCTGCTCCGACCCTCGTACGATCCGTGTGCACACTTGTAAGATGATTTTTGGGGGTTACGCCCAGTTACCGTTCGCGGTCCTCCGACAGGGGTAGTCACCCCTTTTTTCTTCTTCACTCGCTCTCCAAACACTTCACTGCCTCTGCGTACCTGTGCCAGGCGCTTGTGAGTGCTTGTTTTTACTATGCGTGGAAAAAGGTAATTTTTAATTAACAAGTACTGTTATTATTTCATGGAAATTATAATTTTTTCCGGCTACAAGCTTGAAGACCAACGGTGAATTTATAATATTTCAGAGACCGTATTTATGAAATTAATTTGATTAATTTAGCCGCTGAGCAGGGTGAACAATACTGAGACATTTACCTTAGCTTTAAAACAAGAGAGTAGAGAGAATAAGAAAGAAATACTGCAGAAGGCGTGCTCAGTGTGTACATAGATGGAAATGAAATCGTTTCGCGACGCAAGCGAGCCGTTCTAGCGTTTCATGATTGTCCATCGCTGGCCGATCATGAATATTCATACCATTATACATTTGTTTATCGCTCCACGCGCTGCTGCACCGCGATACATGCAAATAGTAACAAAACAAATTCATTTCGAAATTATGAACGCGGTGAGCGTCTGTTTCCACGGAGGATATGAACCTTCCTAACGAAAGATAACTAACGAAATTCTCTGACGCGAAGACGTAATTAATTGATCAATGGAATATCAAGCATATCCTGCACTGACAGGCAATTGCGGGGAAATGGCGATCAAAGGTGCACGTCTCGCGAGTTGCTTTCACATTGCGGCGTTTAATCTTCATTTAAAGGAAATTCAATTAACGGGAGACTAGTTTTCAAAGAAGAACATTGTTGCTGAATTATACACAGTAATTACTATGAGGCGAAATAGATCAAAAGAGACTTCGGAGATTCTTTTGTTTCCCGCGCAATTAATTTACAAGTAACTTAATTAGAGTCTCGACTTTGGGTTTATTGTATTTTTCTATTTGCTGGAGAAAGTATTATGGCTCACGATAAAGACCTCTCGCGAATTTCACACGGCTTGGACCGGTAAGACGATTCGATTTTGATACCTGCGTTATATCGATTCTCCAAAGGAGAAATAAATAGGAGAGTAAAACGTGGTCCAAAATTTACGAGCGACCCCGGCATGTTATGGGCTCGGGTGCGGAATCAGACCGATTTTCCCTTGGCGTTTTTATTATTTTCTGATAGCATGTTTACGAGGAAGGATGAATGGAAGCGTACTTTATGGGACAAGTATGGCTTTTAGATTAGGTATAGGTGACGCGTTTGCAAAATATATATGTTACTGTTTATGAGCCGCTCAGATCATTCGTGTCCATTAACTGCCTGTTTGCGGCGAATACGATCGCTTTTTCGTAAGCCGTTGTGGGCATAACGCTAGAAAGGAATTAAATCGTCTGTCAATTTTATTTTTATGATCAACTTTTTCTTCTAATACTGTTACTTCTGGATAACACAAAGTATTTTTATTTCTATAAAATGTTAAACCAAAGCAGACTTCCTTTTATTTTACTAACGAGAATTATTTTCCCATTAAAAATGTTAATTTAACTCATGCTCACAATCGAAGTGTAGACAAGTACAATCTAAATAACAGAGAAAAGGGTTAATCCCCAAAAGTCGCACAATATCTGCATAGCAATTAAATGTTGGTACGTCAATCCTATTGACTCGTTTCCGACTAGGCGTATGAACAAAATATGGGCAGCAGTTATCAGCGGATCAGTTTTCGAAAAAACGGGGGAACAACTCGCGACCAGTGGCCCATACGTTGTAGGCAGAAAAAAAGAGGGGGCGAATTGGCGCGTAGATGGGAACAGAGAAAGAGGGAGACCAGACTGAGAGAGGGATGGAAAGGAGAAACAAAATAAAATCAGAACGGTGTCATATGCGCCTGCTTGCATGATAAATGTAGCGATTTAAAATCGAAATTTCTCTTTTCGTGTGCACGAGCCCTGGACGTTTGACTAATGGTCCCGCATTAACTATTGGAGCATTATAGAACGGTGCGCTGAAATTTTGAAAAATACATTTCGCCCTCGACAAGGGATTAATATTTTTGTAGCTTTATCTGACCCGACTGGGCCGCGGGCCACGCTTGTGCCGGGGCGTTAATGATAATGATCCTGGGCATCCATCCAACCGTTTTTCTCGCCCTCTCGGCCACCGGAAATTTCCTTCAGGGGCCACATCTCCGGGGGAAAACAATCTAATTATCAGCCCGTGCAAAAAACATAATAACCCCCTGAACTGTGCGGAACTGCGATAATTGTATCTCAACCGCGATTGAATTGTCGAAGTTGAATTATGAAGTCAATTAGAAGAACTTTTTCATTATGAGACTTTCACGAATTACTTCTCTAGTGCTGTGATAATTTTTCTATCATAATTTATATTAAATGGTACCAATACTGAGTGAAATATTTGGTAGAGTTGAAAATTTAATTTCGATTTTTTTGGGGGTACTACAATTTTTCAACCGCTTGAGAGCTTTAATTGAAGCAGTAGGTACCTAAGAGTGAAGAGGATCAAGGCTTCAGAATAAAATATCAAAGAATACTTTGTGCGTTACACTGATAAATTGGGTAAGAGTTTTCTGTATATGTTAACATGTTGACGAAAGCCAACCCTTTCGACTGCTCAGATCCTACTCGACAACAGTAGAGGAAGGAGACCACCCGTACGAAACGAGGTCGGGTTGACACCTAGGGCACCTAGCCACCCCGTCTATTGTGAATGGATAGGGGTGGGATTGCCCAATGGATTGTGCTTTACCGAGCGTAAAATATCCCCATTCTTTAACCCATAATACTTGCCGCGCTCGCCGAGCATCACTCCTTTATTCCATACAAAATATGGCGGTGCTGTGAAAGGTGAGCTACGGTGATTCGAAGATGAAGCGAAGGATATTTCGTGCTCGAGAAAGTGCGTTGTAACGAGGAGATTTCAGACATGCTTGTTCTAAATGCCAAATGTGGACTTCAAAAGTTGAGAAAGATCAGAAAATTAGTATCTCTAAATAGCTATTTCGACTTCTAAGTGGCTCCAATCTTTGTGACAGAAGACTAAAAGAAGATTGTTGTGCATTTAGTTTTCTTCTGAGATGCAAGACTGTAAGGAACGAAGTGGCCAATTTCATTAAATAGCTCTGAAGTTATGGCGAGGAAATATTGTACTCTCCTAGGAGAAGGAACATCAAATTTCCCTGGAAGCACGTGGCGTAGAATAACAAGAGCGTGGATCGGATAAAGACGCTTTTAATTGGAAAGACAAAACACAGATGCGACATCGAGCGTGGCCGATATTAACTCCTGACTCTTAATAAAAAGGATCGAGATCCTGGTCGGAGGGGCGAGAAATTAAAAGGCGAGAGACAGGAGAGGAATCGTTCGTTCCGGCAGGATCAACGAGGTGAAGATACTGAATTTCTTTTTCAACGAATATTAAAACGAAAGTGAAACAGAAGTTCCGCTATATCCGCCGGTGAGAATCGGGACGGCAGGTTGGGTCGATGGATGGGAAAAGGGTGGGAAGGGGACACGAGGGGGAGGCAGATGGAGGCAGCGAAGTGCGGATGATGCTCCCCTCCCCCATCCCTCCCCGTGACAGAATGATAATAATCCCTTCACCGTTTTCTTTCATTTCCCTTTATTATCATATTATTAAAAAAATCTCCGTGAAATGTTATTAAAATCGTTTAAACGTCGCGTGCCACGAACACCGACATTGTCCTTTAATTTAATAATATTAAGCGCGAACTTTTCAACCGAGGGGAGGGGCGTTGGGAATAGAAACGTGGGTCGGATACCCTCTCTCACGTCGACTGCAGTCTGTATAGTGATCTTGGTAACGCACCGAGACCGCATGCACCATTGTTCCCTTTATTTTTTCATTATCGACCATTACGCCATATATCTTTCGCGGTTCCACAGATACCAGGAGAAACAAATGCTGAATTTGGTACTCGAGGTCGTGCATAATGCAGGTCATGCGCTTCTTAGCTTTAGATGTCTCTAAATATCTTCGAAGTGATCATTTTTTGAGAGTGCGCTGCTTTTGCAAGCTGTTGTTAAGTTAGGGCTAACCAGGTGTACAGAATTTGTCGTTTGCAAGCCTGTTGATCGTGCTCCCTGCAAGAATCTCAAAGAATACTGTCGCAACGCCGACGACGAAGTAGAACGAATCAACGTCATTAGCGGCGGCCGATTTCTATGGGATGGATGTGCATCGAGGCGCAACGAGGCAGTCGCACGTTCATCCCGTATCCAATGGCAAACAGATTCCGCCTTTTGTAGCTTGTCAAATGTGCATGTAGACGTCTGTGGACTTGTTTTGCATATTTAGAAAGCGGCTGTTATTAAAGTCCTATTACATTTAGAGCCCCTGTAAAGAACCTTGCACATCTTCCCACCTTAACGATCACCTTTTTCTAAATTTTGGAAATCTATTCATTTTTCTACAGGGACTTAAAAAAACTTAAAATTAACATTTGTATAACAGGAATTTTAAAAATTATCGTGGATATTTTTTGAAAGTTACATCTCTCCAAGAAGGAACTAAAATTTGAGAAAACAAAGTGGTGTAAGGGAGCTAGTTGCAAGTTGAAAGATAGAAAAATTAGACGTTAAAAAAAGGGGTTGCAGCTTTCTAAATGGCCAACGCAAGGATCGAAACGTTTCGGGTAGAATGGACTGACGCAACGAGACGAAAGTGGATGACAGATCGTCTCTCTGTTCCGCGAATAGGCATGCGATGATGGATTATGGCGAGGCGACCTACGCCGTTGATTCGCACCTATAGACACATCGCACCTTTGCGCCCGCTCTCTGCTGACATTCCTGCAATTGTCCTCGATGGGGCTGCTCGGTTTTCCGTGTCTCTGCCTCCAAATGCTTCGCAAATCATTGCCCAATTTTATGGGAAGTTTTTTCCTCTTTTGCGGCGTGATCGAGTGACTATTTCTTTCGTCCTATCCTCAATGGATTCTCTAAATGGATTATCTCAAAATTGCCTGTATCTACTTTCTGACTTTTAGACTTCTATTTGCATCTACAAATGAATGAAATTGCACAAGACATTAGGAAATGAGGGACCACGTAAAGTACCCTCAGTGGATCATAGTTTCTGGGACAGAAGAGGCCATGTCTGACACGGGTCACGCAGAAGGCGAAGCGATCGCAAAGGAATAATAAACGATTGTGAAATCGGCGAGTCACGTCCCGTCGCGCGATCACTTTCACAGTGTGATCCTCCGATCCGCGGGATGAATCGAAGGGCCTGTCGTGTGTAAGGGGTGCGTGCCTTCGATGGTAAAGGGACGTTATTTTATGCCTCTCTATCCATTCCACTCTGTCTATTCCTCTCTGGCTCGAAACCCAACAATTAGTCGCCTGCTTATGTCCGTGATTAATGGACATCTACGAGTGCAGCAGGCGTGTTCCAATAGCGGACTATAAAGAAAAGAGGGAGAGGGAAAGAGACGGGTAGGGGAGGGGGAGCGTGACAGAGCTAGTTGCGAGTGGTGATAATATTCCATTAGATGCTATTATATTCATCGAGGGACAATACGCGAGCTCCTCGAGGGGTGCACCTTCCTCCCATCGATTCATTTCCTTAACTCTTCTCTTTTTGTGATAGAATCGGTGAGTTGAAGGACAGTGCAAGCCCAAAACGTTCCGAAAATTCTATCAGAAGTTGTAATATCGCTCAGCTCGAACTATCAAAAATCATTGAAATCGCTTCACTCTTTTCCACTTACAAAATTTATTATTTCATGGAAGGCAGTGCTTCCTCATCGGTAGAGCTCTGACTTGGTCGATCTGCATCGTGGGTATTGTGATATGCAAACGTTTCGGCGTCGTGCAATAACGTCAATAACAATTTACATCCGTCCGGTCCTTTTTTCCCTTGTAATTCGTTGTATAAGTTCGGGGACAAGTTGGAATCGCTGGAAAGGCAAATACGACCGCATGCATATGCACGAGAGACGGCTAAACTAACCAACCAGTCAGCTACCCGGACGTCACCGTCACAAAGAGAGCATGTCACGGGCTGACACTATTGCTATTCTAAGCAAGCACGATGTAAGCAGCTTTTTTTTAAATCGCGTATATTTACACACGCACATGCCAGGGCGCCTATGTAAAGGATAATATTTTGAATGTATAATGGGGCTGCATTGCAAACCTGGCACGAAAACTGGCAGAAAAGCGGGCAAGAACGATTTGCGCGAAGATATCAACGTGTTGAGCCAGCTCTGGCTTCAGGAATACGGTTTCTCTAGTTTTTATCCCTGTGATGTTCTGTTGTTTGTCTGGAAAATAAATTAAGTTCAAGAAGAGGGGGTACTTATACACAATTTTTCAAGAAAGTATTTTATTTGTCACTCTTATTAAATCAAGACCATTCAGTTTGATCTGTTTTCCGAAAGCAATCTTCAATCTTTTTTTCTGTTTTCTCTTCCTTTTACCTCGAAACTCAGCGAGGTAGGACGTAAATCACACAGAGCCGACAACTCTATGACAGCTACTTAAAGCTTGCGGTTTCCCATAGGACTATTTGGTCAGATTAGCCCCGGTAAGTGTGTTCTAATCCTGTTAAAATGTTTGCCAACAGGGAGGCTGGGAGCATATTGGAATTGTGCTCCTCTTACGCCGATCTACACGATGTTCGTTTATATTTGCACAGCTTGGTCAAACATTGGAGTGTGCCTTTTAGTAACCCCGACGCCTCTGGGCAAAAAGAGGGCACACGGTTATATGGGGATTATATTTAGTCTGCATCAAACGGGACCTATTGTGCCCATGAATTTTTCTATTCGCTGAAAATTTCAAACCAATTTATATTTGATAACACGATTCTCAAGAAAAAAGCCACTCTCGCGCTGTGCCATCGCAAGGACATCAATCTATAATGCATTTCCTTTTTTCCCCCCCTTTCACGTTCAGGAAACATAAGTGAATGTCCTTAATTTATACATCGTGTACAAGCTGGAATTTCAGTAGCAGACGCGACAACGAGCGATGTGTCATAATAAAATTCTCGACTTCATGTCAGGCGACTAAGGCCAATGGCATTATGTCGATTCTATTATGCCATATTATTGTCGGTCACCCTGAGGAAAAATGACTGATGACACGAGACTTTCCGTACAATGTCCCTGGATGGACGTTAGCAGCCGTGCGATCTTCCATTCGAAAATCACGAGCTGAGGGAAAAAAAGGATCGTTTCGATCGGTGCGAGGGGAGGGTCGAAAGGGGGATGAAAGAGAAGTGGGCGGCATAATTCGATCGTTTCCGAAAATGTGAAAAAAAGGAAGAACAGAGCGCAGGGGTTACAACCGGCAGGGGCCATGGACGCGAGGTCGATTTTTTACCGATTTTTTCTCGTTTTTTCGTCCCTGGAAAATAGGGTAAAGGCCTACCCATTGTCGCTGACCTAACTTCCACCGCCGTTATTAGGTAGCCTATCTACGAATGTTCAGTATCCCACAAATGTACCAGGCTAACCGACTCCTATTATAAATGGCACGTCGACTATTGCCAGTCGATGTAGAACAGTCGATGGAATATGTGTGATTAACGTATTGGTGGTCTTGAAGTTTCTGATAGGGGGGAGTTCCTTTGGCAGTGCAACGGCGACAGTTAGGGCCATTACTTACCATGCTTTTGGTGGAAGTGAATGGAGTAAAAAATATTGAGTATTAGAAAAATTGTTATCAACTGTTTCTACTGAGAATTTTTTTTATTTTTTGTCTCTTCATAATTGAGAAGATTGTTCACCCTTGGATACACGTGGGTGGTAATATAGAGATAGAACCATTTTGTGGGGGCGTGTGTAGCAATAATAACGAGCCAACTAATGCTTCCTTTTGTACCTCCTCTATCGAGGAGGAGCAGAGAAGCGACACTGGGGGATAAGAGGCGCACAGTAGCGTATTTAGGAAGGTGACTATTGACTCAGATAATCCATGACAAGTATTCAAGCCAGAGGTAACTATTTCGAATAATTCCTCTTAAAATACGCCTACATTTATTGAAACACAAAATGCACTATACCTTAGAAATAAGGTAACATCGATCAAATATTTCCATAAATATTTTTCATTACTTTTGCCTCCTTTATCCCCAATTGCAATACTTCCTTAATAATTAGTAAACATTCTACACCCCTTACGCCCCATACACTCTACACCAACCATTCTTCATACCTCTAAATTCCCAAATATCCAGCTGCATTTGATAATGAAACTAGAATAATATTCATCTCACAGGATAAATGAACTAAATCTGAAATTTTCTGTCGCAGGAACAGTGCAGGATGTGTTAATACGCCACTGTTGTGAGAGGAGCGCACGAAGGCAGGAGAAAGGGAAGGTGGTGGCGTTTGCTCGGGTAGAAGAGGCGACGAGAAGAGGGTCGTCGGTGCACGGTCGAGAGGGTGAGTACCGAAAGAGGACGAGAGTGAGAGAGGGGTGTGTCTCAACGCCTGGCCGCGACATCACCAATTAGTCACCGACGCTTAAAAACAACGGGGCCGCTCCACCTACCTTGCAAGCGTGCGAGACTGCATTCGCGAGGAAGCGCATTTTATCGCGACCGAATGGAGTGACTTACTTGCATATCACCTGGATGCACCCCTCTGCCCCTCTGAACCCTCTCTATTTCAATCAATTCTAGTAAACCACTGGGGATACCTAATTTTACCAGATTACCGCGAAATTGTATACATTTAATTTTGCAAAAGAATGTGAGAATAATCTTAAAATTGGAGTATTTTATCTATACATTATTGCAATCACAAAATTAAGATCTTTTTCATAATTTTGAAATTGAATATTGTATAGAGAGGTCATTAAATTCTGTAAAGATTTTGTGAACTAGGTATTCGCAAGTCTAAACATTTGTTAAATCTTTATTTAATTCCTTCGAATTTTATTAGAAGCATAAATTTCAATTTCACTGTGTGCAACGTGGCGCAGAGAATCATAAAATATTCATCGATGAATGAAGAGCAGGCAGAGAGCATAGAATATTGAGTATTATTTTAAAGAATGCTGTGCAGGAGTCGCGAATATTCTAGACGTTGTTCAGGCTCGTTTACCGTCTGGACATGAATATGCCTCTAGTATCGAGGTCCGAGCTGTAGATAAGGGTGAAGAAGTGAAGTGAATACAACAAGGGGGTGCCGTAGTCAGGGGTCTTGTGTGTAGCATAGCAGCTGCTATTGACACCTCGATACCCTGACTCAAATGGAACCAACCAACTCGCGTTGCACAGCATAGCTTTGCTGTATAAGGTCCAAGACTGCTCCTGTGTCCGTACCTTTCCTGCATGTGTGCGTGTTTGTAACGTTGCCGTTTGTGTACATGCATATACTGTCAGTGCAACATAGGAGGCGATTGAGTAAACTTTCAAGACGATCATCTCTAGTTGGAAGATGAAAGTCTACCTACAGAATACATTAACATTCTCTGTTCAGATTGTTCCATTAATCTAGAGAATAATATGTCAACTACTTCGCTCTAGCAAGTATAAAGAAATATTTTCCAGTCAATTGACCTTCCTCTAATGATCACTCATAACACAATTATCCTCTGAAAGGAACAATACCAGGCTCCAAAGGTGCATATAATACAACTGCTTGAAATATGCTCGATTAAGGTTGAATTTGTTGGGATAAATTTGCAAAGGGTTACACAGATGTGCAACGCGTATTAACAAGCAATTACATCGTTCCCGTTACATTAATTATCCGCAATGAAAGGACGACGACACGTTGCAGAGAATAGATAGCTCTTTGTCCATGATCCGCTCGATTGAACGATTAAGGGCTCTGCTTTTTCTTGGGGGTAGTAGTCGCAATAAACAGTCCGTGCTTTCGTTTCAGCCCCTTCGCATAATTCGGTAATTAAAACGGAAGAGGACGAATCCAGGGCGGCCCGTATTTCGAATCCCGCGAATTTGCATAACCTGCTTCCCTGTGCGCCAGGTAGCTGCTTACGAAATAGAGACAAGATACCTAATGTCGCGGAAACTTTTTATTACTACTAAAGAGGCGAATAATATTAGCGTTACTGCTCGAGTTGGAGAAAACTCGTCGTACTTTGTACCTACTAATGCGAAGAATTACTATGGGCTTGATCGTCGTTACAGTTTCACTGGACTGAAAGTTTCAACGGGTTTCAGATTGTATACGAATTGCTTGTTTCGAGTATCGAACTTCTGGTAGTCTGTCGAGGATAATAAAACTAGCCATCAAGAGGATGCTTCAGGTTTGAATCTGGTGGTACTCCAGATAAACCAGGTCTTGTATCTTCTATGTGTAGTAGGGATTGATAGTGGTCGCGAAGGCTTCAGAAGGGTGGCTACTTACAATGGGTTAGAATGTAATCGTTGGTAGATTAAATGCAGACAACGATTCGTACTTGCGTACAATTCGTCGGACCATACACTTGGTGGCACGCGACCGATCTATAGAAATCCTTTATAGAGCTGGCGTGCGGGTGACATTTCTGGACGAGTGTTCCTGACTGCCGAGCGACATACATACGCGAAGACAGATAGCAACTATAATACCGTACGTTTGACCTTCCCATGAAACATCTCAACCGTGGGTCCTTTAAGACACTCCAACCGGTAGTCTGATCGATCCATTATCGAAGATCGCTGCTTGTAATCCCGTGTAGATGATACTCCGATGCCTAGTAATATAGATAAGGGTGCTGGTAGTTACTGTATCGAGAACTTTGATATAAGACTTAAGACAATTCAGTCTATCACTTATAGATATTAGGTGTAGGTGGTTCAGAAACTTATTACATTTTCAAATATTCAAATTTTCGAATATTCAAATTTTCGAATATTCAAATTTTCAAATATTCAAATATTCAAATTTTCAAATTTTCAAATATTCAAATCCTTCAATAAGTTTAAAGACATACGAATCACAAAAAAATTGAACAGGATATTAATGAAGCATTTTAGTCCTCACTTTATATCACAATACACGTGACACTAGAAAGATACTGTAGAAACAATAACAATTAAATTGTTAGCGGAAATGGACAGGCGAAATTGTCATGATAAGAGAGAGAGAGAGAGAGAGAGAGAGAGAGCGAGAGAGCGAGAGAGGGAGAGTGGGGAAGAGTCGGAGTCATGGGTAAATGGAAAACTAATAGAACGTTCCGACAGTGGGTTTGGTTTGATTTTCAAGCCGCAATCAGCCGCGGTTCCACGTTTTCCTGGATGGCGTTTGTTGTTCGGTCGCTCGTCAGCCGCAGGCTGCATCGATGCGCACGTTTCCTCTCTTTTCCTACGTTTCCGTACACGTACACGGCCGCCTTGACTGTGAGAGTGGAGGCCGCATTTTTCCACCGGCACCTGCAGTTTAAATAAACGAACCGCCCACGCTCTTTCTCTCTTTCGCTTCGCGGCCGACCGAATGAAAAACGAAGGAACGAAGCCACACGGCAGCCAATCGGTGAAACGTCGGAGAACAGGTGAATCGGACGTTAGGTATGTATACGCGCAATTCTCCGCGATATCCTCCTACGCGCTTGCGTATCGCCTTTCCTCGTTTTTGTTATGGTACCGTTCACCCATCAAAGTTAGGCACGCACGAGTTGTCTCCACTTCATCTGGAAATCATCTTCAAACTTTGCTAAAACCGATTTCTATGAATGGGGATACAATTTTTGATTGACAGAATCTTATGAAAGGTATTTAGGTATTTATCGAGGGACCCTGGGTGTACAGGATGGCTTCCTATAGGAGGAACTGTTCTTTAACAGTGAAAAATTTTACACTTGTTACATCTGTTTGTAAGAGAGTATTTTGTCCATAATGTGTAGTATTATATTTGGAGATTTTGATAGGGAATATCTTAATTGGTAGATTCAGTTCCAAATGGGGCACAATCAAGCCTGCTTCCGAGTTATTCCAGGAATATCTTCAGGTATACCTCCGAGGGGGTTGTATTCCTTCCTTTCAATAAAGAGCAAATACCACGTCTGAAATATATATCAGCGTGTATCGGCACCGCATTACGTTATGCTTAGACGTGCGCAACAATACAGTCATATAGGTCGGATATAAGCTTCGAGGCTCTTTCATCTTATCGTGGTATCAACGTCAAACGCACCAGACGCTCGGCTCCGCTCGATTCGACTCGCTCTCTGACTGGTTTCTACCCATTCTCATTCTTCGTACGTATCCGGACCAAGCCAGGAGTCAGTATACCTAAACCCAAACCGTGGCTTGACTGGCTTGTAACATATCGCCTTCCTAGGTACACAGACGTCTGCAAGTTAGATCAAATTGAAAATTTAGTCTTATTTTTATAATTTCTACTAAATTTTTATTGTATCATGAACCACTAGAAAGTGTGTTAGTCACCTTACTCTTGTGATGCTACTTTTGAGGACTACTGTCTACTTCTGTCTAAGTAAAAAGATGCTAGTACTCGATTAACTTGTAATCAGTAAGGAAAAACTGGGTTAAGCAAAAAATATTCACAGGGGTGATCTCTTTTTTATTCATCTCATCTGATTGTATTTTGGTTCGCGTGTGATGGACTTCAAAGCAAGCAGATTCGTTTCCTCAGCCACCCTATCTCCCTACACGCGTGCTTACAATAAGAAATCGAGCCCCACACATTATAGGATCGAGGTACCACCCGCGGGGAACACGTTCAAAACAGAAGCGGCAGAAGTGAAGAGGCCACGTGCGAGTCAGACGCCGCTGAGAGCTTGAGAACTGTTGAACCGCGTAATTTGTAAACCTCCGTGTCGATGGAATTAATGCATTATGCAAATCTAATTTATTTCCACTGTGGACTGTGGTCGACGAAGCGGTATAGTCTGTAAATAATTAATTTCTATACAATTATAAGATTTTTGATATCAGTAGAATTATCAAAATAATCAGTTTAAATATATGGAAAATTGCGATGGAATAAATTATAGTAAAATTATATTAATTAAACAGTGGAAGTATAAGATCAATGTCTGTCTGTGTCTGACTTCAATTGGATTTTATCACTGATTACTAATACAAAGGACAGTTCTCTCTTATAGACAAGTTGTATCGGTGAACTCTGTTGTCTCGTCTGCCACGTTTTACCATTTTTATTGCCTAGGCACATCGTGTGGTCTTTGCTTACAAGCAAAAACGGCATCGACAAGCTGAACGGGATCAACGAGAGACGTCAAAGTATCTATACAGCCGCGGTACGCGATAATATCGTTAACCCTCGACTCGACGGACTTGTTTCCACGAACCTGATAATCCATGATCAGCTCCGACGTATACCTTCATCTATTCACCCACACGCAGGAACCCGGGCCTAGGTAATATGGACGCTGGTCTGCATGTGTGGGTATCTATATCTATAATATGTCGACGTATTGGGGACTGAGATTTGGCGGACCCCCTCGACTCGACTTGCGATTATTCAATTCATCGGCCTGTCAAAAGCACCAGTGCACGCTCTGTTCCCTGATCGTTCCCTTTCTCTGTCCCTCTCCCTCTGCCTTTCGTCTCCTCTTTTCCCGCTCTTTCTCCACCACCGTTCTTCCCTTTTCCTCTTTCAACCACGCTGCGTGACCGCTCTCTTTTCCTCCCTCTCGCCCTCACCCCTCGACGCGTAGCCAGCTCCTTTCTCCTTCTTTCATCCCCGCCGCCCTCTCCACGGTCTCTGTTTCACGCTCGTCTCTCTATCCGCCCGCCCTCAGCAGCTACCGCCCTGGCTGGAACGATTAGGAGCAATACGTTGCGATAACTGCCCCTAATATCTCGGCACCGCTGCCATACGCAATACAAATTAGGGAAGCGTACCGTGAAAGCACGCCGGATATTTGATTCTACGATTTTCTCCTGCCACGCTGCCTTCCCGCCGATCCCGCGACTATTCTGATAACCATTTTCTACTTTCTGGACGCGATACTGCTCCCTGATAGGAGGTGACTTAATTAGTGCTTGACTCGTAAGAGGGACTGTCTGTTTCTTGATAATTGTATTCTTATTTTCAATTTTTTCGGGGTGAAGAGTTGACGCGATCATGAGGAGACTCGAAAAAAGCCAGAAGGAAAATGTTACCCTTCGCGTAGTCGCAGGAGGTTCGCGCTCTCCGATATTATTTTCACTCGCGTGGACGTGTCAACGACAATCGTGGACACGCGGTGCGTTTTTGTCGCTTCGGGGAGGGAAATGTCATTTAAAGTCGTGGCCCGCTCGAAACGGGACAAAAGCGGAGGGCACGCGGAAGGAAGGTGGAAGAGAGAAGGCGAGAGGGAATTCGAATTTGACCGCCGTGAAAACACCGCGGTGAGCCCCTCACGGCGCATTAGCTGTCATCGCCTTCATCCAACGCTTTCATCGCCCGACCATGAAACAAATGATCAAAGCGTCAACGCGGATAGCTGTGAATGGACCACAGAATCCCTGTTCGTGTCCTGCCTCGATAAAGACCTGGACCGCATCATCCTAGCACTTGATCCGTCCTGTATCCGTCGCTGTCGGCTCCCCATTCGATTTGCGTGTAATTGGCGTAAAAACCACAATTTTAAATTCCTCGCGACGACCGATATACCACCCCCTTCTCGCGCTCCCCTCTTCCCCGACGTATTTAATTAATTCCCCGTCGCCATTTTAAAACATAAAATATTAAGCGAACGAGCGGGGTATCGGGGTTAATTAAACTGCGGGTATAATACGATATCGTCGGATATAATAGTTTTATTAATTTATCCGGAGAACCGGGCTGCAGTTTTAAAAGCTGTTTTAATGAAAATACAAGGCTCGCTGGGAAAATTGTGGAAAATAAGAGGCTTGCAATTGTAATTTATTTGACGTAACGAGGGCGAGCATTTGCAGAGTTGTAATATGGTAATTTTTGTGATCCATTTTAAAAGTGTTTTAATTGAAAGAAGTAGATGATTCCCGAGTCCTATAAAATTGAATTTTTATAGAAAATCGAGATTAATAGAAATTAGTATTGCGACGAATACCTCCAATAAAATCCTCGCGTATGTTCGCCAACCGTGTCAATGAAAGTTCTAATTACGTGCCGTTCGGTAATACAAACGCGTCGCAGAAAGGAGCCCATCATCGATTAAACTCGCCACTCGTTTACAGCGTCGTTCCCTTTTGTAACGGCGTAAGTAGTGGAGTAACGCGGTCGGTGAGCTAGTGACAGCGTAATTAATTTCGCGCATAGCGGAAAGTTGTATAATGAAATGCGTAAAGTGGGCACGCGTATAATATCCTTCGCGAGCGTGTCAAACGATGCCGAAAATAGGAAGGACGCGAGCTCCAGGCCGCCCAGCGCTGTCGTTCAATTCGTCCTTTCGTAGGTGTGAGCACGCGCGTGTATACACGCCGCGGGAACTGACGGCGAGGAGGAACAGAGAGGCGGAAAGTGGCGAAGGAGTGTGCACCGTGTGAGAGGAGAAAGGACGGGGTTGCAGAGACCCAGAGAGAGAAGTATTTCGGTAAAGCGGAGGCGGAGACAGATTTTAGCCAGGGCAACGCGTGTGACGTGCTATTAATTAACACGAACCCTTCGGCGCCCTCTCTGTTCCACCCTCTGCGTCCCTCCCCCTTTGCATTCGTCCCTTGGAAGTGTGCTGGCCGAGAGTTCAAGTGTCACGCAAGGCGCATACATCCCGCAACGAGCGGAAGCTCGGGGAAAGGTGTCCTGAAGGGCGAAACAATTTGCAACGAGCTTTGATACTCAGCCATACGGCTGGACAGCTCGTAATTTCACTGTTCATTTTCGGTGGACATGTACAAACTGTTGGCGGTTCCCTGGTATGGGTAAGAGAAATGGAGATCGAAGGTGTTGCTAATGGTGTACCCTTGCAGTCTTAATTGAATCGGTAGTTTGAAGGAGGGGATGAAGAGCAATAATTGAAAATTAGGGTTCTGGTGTCAATAATATCACTCATTTACCTAAATCCTGCTGTGAAATTTATATTCACCTGAAGAAGAAAACAAATTTGAGAATTATTTCTTACTTCAGACTGTTATGGACTCAGACTGCTTTTGGACTTATTCCCTTCTTTGAATTAACACCCTGATAGTCCAGCAAAAGGGTACTAATTTACCCCTAGATTTGGGTACTTATACAACTTTCACAAAATTATCAGAAATACCAATTTTCGTAAATTATACTAACTAACCTACCACCCACAAAATAATATTATTCAATTTTCCCCAAAAACTTCTTTTACGATCAATTTCCAGTGCAGCAAAGATGCGGCGGTGTACAGTGAACAATTCAAAAAAACGTAATCCCTTCCCTTCTCAAAAGAGTCGATTTCGCGTAAGGCTCACGTTTCGTCGACGCTGGTCTCTGGGAAAAGCTTTCGACAGTCACCCCAGCTTGAAGCATGCTCGCGAATGCGCGGAGCTTTTTTAAAAGCGAGCGGCATTTCTGGCAGCCGGACGGTGCCTAGGCAAAAACGGCGCGAACGTGTCTATGAGGCGTCGTCGGGCGTCGTTCGAAGGCCGAGCACGAGCGTGCTGGAAATTGTTTTCTCACCCTTTCGGCGCGTCGATTCTTTCAGAACGACACAGTAAACGGCAAAATGCCGCTTTTTCCCCCGTTACAGTCTCGCCCGAACGACATACGTGACCGCCGAATACGACGCTTCTCTTGTCGCTGACGTTCGACCTATGTAGTCGACGTGCGAGGATCGCATTGGGAAATAATTCCTGATATTTAAAGAAATTTCTATCGTACGAATACCTAAAGTTTCCAGGGAACTCATTTTTTCAGATTCCAGCTCGGGGAGAGGTGCGAGAGATATAAAAAGCTTGATTAACATTTTGACAAATTGGATTTGTCTAGACAGCTTGAATGAAATGGGAAAATTAAAGGAAATTCTGGAGTACAAATCCTGGTAGTATTTCCTGTAGTATTTTAAATTCGACCGTGTAAATTTATCATAATTTTTCAATCCTCTGAGGCAGAAATATAATGGAGTAAAAAAATGGTAATAACTTTTCTGAAATAATTTCTGTGTTTCATGAGATGAATGTTACAAACCCTAATTATCTTTAGAAATTATTCAGAAACCTTGAAAAAGAATGTACAAGTGAGTCGTCGTTCCTAATTGGATTCCTGTTCAGGTTATTACGTCCAATTGCCTATCTTCTCCGCTGTGTTTAGAGATAATCCCCCAAGTATGCTCCAGAAGAAGTGCAAAGCGAGAGAAGTCGTGAGTAGACACTGTCGAGGGTGTGTATACGAGGGTATATACGATGTACATCGATATAGCAGCGAAGTTCTCATTTCACCGAGATATCGGATATTCCCCTCTCTCTCGTCGTCGCTTTCTTCTTTATTATCCTTCTGCACCGACTTCCTCTCCTACCGTTCTTTATCCCAAACAAAGCAATCTCGAACCCGTTGCGACAGCCCCTACGTGCGACTGCTAGGTGACAATTTATATACCCGCCCACCTCTATAACAACTTACTCACTCGATACGTCTTTCTCGCACGAGGCTACAGACGGTTTCACAGTTCTTTGCCTCGCCGTTTGTTATCAAAAAATATCGACTTCGATGGCATTCCTCTGATATAGGGGCAATTAGAAGTCATGAAGGAATAGTAACTTTTACAATTTTACGAACTACTTTTGACTCAAATTTGGGGTACTAAGAATAATAATTTATTGACGTTCATTGACTTTTTTAGTATTGTAGCAAGTAATTTTAAATTTATTATAGGACTTTGAAATCTGCGATATTTGATTATAAAAAAGCGATAATTAGAGGTACTTAATTTTTCATAATTTAAACTTTCTTTCTATCCAACTTGTTACTATGTCTGTTTGCAGAATATTTTTATTTACTTGTAAAATGTTTCCCTCGAGAATTCTTCATTATTCTTACTTTTCCATTTATGGTCTGAAAATTTCTATATTAGTTTATGTCTCTTGTACGAAAATAGATAAATCGTAACAATAATAAGTTATTGGAGCAACTTATTGAAGTCGATGGTACGTGTAGTTAATGCCACGTTATTAGGAGGGGGTGAACCTATCTAATAAAGGCGATTTCACGCACGATTCTTCGTATCCGATGTGTACAACAATAACGTGACACACGCGTATGATTGCTAGGAGGAGACGGGAACTCATTCACGTAGGCGGCCTGTTATGGGATAAGAGACGTAAGTCCCTAGGCGTCATATGCTTATAACTACCCCCTATCAGAATAATATTATTACTTAGCCACCCCACGATTATCCTCGTGACGCCGAGGCGTTTACCTCCCCGTTCCATCCCTTCCACGATATTCTGGAAAATTGTTACGTTACGTGAAAAACGTGTCGAATCGAAAGCTATTTTATTCCGTATCCATCCGTGAGGGTCCTTCGTCTTTCCCCCTTTTCCTTCCCTCCAATAGGCCCCGAGCTTTCTGAGGAATATTGAAATTTCTCTCGACAAGTCAGCAGGATTATCGCTGCTACTTTACATGTTGACGGGGAATAATTTGATCTCGGTTGCGCGACTCATTGGTTGTAGAACTTGCCGCTTAAATATCAATTTGTAAGAGGCGCCTTCCTGATTAGCATTATCCTGCGGGGCGGAGTGCAAAGAAGTTTCGGGCACGACTGTTCGGCAAGTTCAAGGATGCAAATTAGAGTAATATCGCGGAGGCTGCTACAGTAGAAGATATTCGTAGTTTCGATCTCGTTGACACTCACCCCTACTTTCTATTGCCGCGGTAATCGCGAAAGTTCATCCAGACCCATTATTTATGGGCTGATCGAAAGTAGAAGTAGAAAGGGTTCATCGTAGGGGAAGGGTTAATTATTAGGTATACGAGGTGAATAATTTTACAAGTATTTGATTATATATTATAGTAATGTTCTTTTAGAAATTTTTTTCATTAAAGTCTGATAGATATAATATTCATAAGAGTATCAGAAATATTCTGTATTCCCATTTTGAATAACTTTATTACTAATTTATGAAACATGTACTGCAGTTTCTTTTAAAAATGACTGCAAATAAATGTAGAAATAACACGACCAATACGCGCGAACGACATCATCAGACGCTCAATTAATTAACCCGACAGAATCCCTGAAAAAACACTTCACGCCCCAAAACCTTATTACTCTCCCATTTTGAAACTTTGATATCCCATTCCCGGGGCGGTTAGATGAATGAATAATTATCTGCCGGTGGTACAAAACGAATCTTTTTCCCCGCCGCTCCTCCCGCTCGCGGGGGCGAAGTCAGCTCTGCTGGAATCCGCCCCCAATTTATATAAGCCGGGGCAGCCTCAGCCCCCGGAACTCTTATAATAATTCCACGATTCCCCACCCTCGAAAGCCGCGATGTTCATTTCATTATTTTTTTTCCCTTTCTCCGCTGCCTTTGGTTCCTCTTCTTCGTCAAGCATCGCCGCCGTCTGCCTCCGACCCCCTCCCTTCGCGGGACACCCACCACCATCCACGCTGAGAGGGTGATAAGTCGTGACGTCGACGAGGTAGAGGTGATTTCGAAGGGTAGGCGTGGCCGTGGCATCCCACCCTCGGCAAGGGGGTGCGAGGGGTCGAATCGAGAGGAAAGGGTGGCTCGTGGTACGCTGCCGTTGGTTGCGCCACCCTCCACCACCACGTGGCGTGGGCAACGCCGCTGGTGGACGCTACTATAGAGGCTGGAAAATCGTGTAAGAAAAAGTCGGAGAACCGGCGTCGATGGACCATCCCTACCACCCCCGCTGGGACCCTTCGGCTGCTAGACGACTCTACTTAAGCTACCGAATATGTTCTCGACTGCACCCCCACCCCATGCTCCTTTTCATCTTTTTGTTCCAGTCGTTGTTAAATAGTTTCCCGTGTCTCGATGATCTTTTTGGGGTGCCTGTACATGAGGTCTTTGTTGTGATTATTGAACATTTAATGAAGATACCTCTTTATGTCTCTATGTGTCAGTCGAATTTAGATCGAGAACCAGATTGTTAGTATTATGTTTCTTCGGTCTGGAATACACGCGTTGAATATATAGGGCCATGAGCGAGGATCGTTAATTTAATTAACCCTACTGACATTTCCGACGGACGAAACCGTCGATTTGACGGTTTCACCACGCTGCGTGGCTGGACGAGCACTGGAAAGGGGTAATCGAGTTTTGCGCAATTGCTCGAAATTAGAGACTCGAAAATTCATTTAAAATAATCGATTCAGTCTGTGTTCGATCAAGGCTATACATAATTATTTTTTCAGGTCTTAATGTGAATTTAAATATCACTATCCTCACAGCAATTACCGTAATTATTATTATCGTCAGGACCGTGCCAATGATTTCCCAAAATCAATGAAACCACGATTGGCAAAGTTCGATTATGGACGGCTGCCAGGTTCGCGCCACTGATTATTATTAATATTATTATTATCATGATTCTCAGCGCCTTAACGGCTATAATCATTATACCAGCGGTTTAAGCCGTAGTAAAGTGGCCGGGCGAGCATTGGCGGTGTAATTATACCTGCAAGAAAATCACATTGCGCGAAACGATCTCGTACGACACACACACCTCCGCACACAGGCGCAGCTCAGAACACAAGCAATAGAAGCTGCTCAGTACCTAACCACACCGATGAGGCAATACACCTACGGTTTTCGTGGATGGTGGTGAGAGATAATAATGTTGATAAGGGTGTAGAGAGAACCTCGGCAACCCCTACTCGCGGCAAGGGAACGAATATAAGAGCGAAAAGGACGTGGCAAGAATGCAGGGGTGGTTGAATGAAGAAAGACAGGGAAGGAAGGGAAGATAGAGAAAGAGAAGGGACGAGTGAAAAGGGGGCTCGGGAAGGAGAGAGCGTGAGAGAGACAGAGGAAGAGAGGGTGAAAACACGCGGTTCAGAGGGGTGAATAGGCGTGGCCATGGACTACCCTCGAAGCAGCCGATTGGACGGGTCCACTGGTCGGTTTCGTCAAATAAAATCCAATCGTTAGGAGCAAAGGAATGCGAGTCTCCTAGCTTTTTTCCACCCTCGGCGCCCCGCTAGGCCCCCACTTCCACCCCCGACCCTCTCCACCCTACTCTCCTTTCTTCCCGCCTCCGTCTCCCTTCCGTTACCTTTAAACGGGTGTGCGCGCAGCGCCGTTTGATGGGAGTATGATTTTATTACGGCATTACCGAGCGAGCCAAACCCCGAATTGCTCGGCTTATAGTCTGTATTATCTCACCTAAGAGGGAAATGGAGGGTGGAGGAGAAGGAGGAGGAGGAGGTGGACGGGGGGTGGAGGGGGTTGGCTCGAAGGGGTGGAACGGTACGAGGGGGAGGGGGTAGGGTACAGAGTAACACACTCCTTCCCCCTTCTCTATGTACACAGGAGTCGCTGCCTATACGTTGAAGGGGGCTGTTTCGAGGATCCGTGCCACGGGGTGGAAGCAAGAGAGCCAGCTATGCGCCTTTGTCGGCTTTCATTCGAGGGTTGCACGCTCTCACGTTGCGCTGCCACACTCTGAACACCCCTTCTCGCCCTCTCCCTAGAGCTCTCGCTCTATCCTTCGGCCCTCTGTGTCTCTGTGTGCTAGCACGCACGTCAGTTGACATTCCGCTGCCGAAATCGCACGGTCCTTCTCGACGTGCCGCTTTGTGACAGTTCCCGCGGTGGTTTCTTGCGCGCTACGTGACACGTTCCCGCGTGCTGGACTGCTTTGTGATTTTAAGTGACACCATGGCACCCCCTGTGATCGTTCGCGGTTATTATTGACCCCTGACGTCGATTCTTCGCGAGAACTCGGGGAAACGAGTGGAGCTGGAGACAGTGGTGATGTTCTCTTAACCTATCTTGACTGACTTGTGACTGTAGAATGTATCATGTCCCTTCCCAGATCTGTATTCTTCGGAGTAACGTGGAAAATCGAGGAACCCTGTCGACAAGTTCCATTTCCTCCCCTGTTTCGTAGAGTCTGACGAACACGTGGTTAGGTACGAAGTGAGAAAGTAACAAGTGCTAAACCCAAAGAGAGAAGAATATCCTTATGATACAATGCAGCAAGTGGACAGTTTAATCTCCAAGGATTTATGACTACTCCTAGGACCACCTCTAAAACACTCCAAGTCGGGTGAAGGTACCCAGTAAGTAACCCACATAGACTAGAAAAACTGAATCAACAACTGGGTCGAACTAAAGGAAGTCCAGGGAGCCGTGATATGTTTCCTTCGTCAGCGGCGATGCTGAAGAATCTGCAACAGAGTGCAATGACCTCGCCCTTTTTGATGGAGAACCTCCTCCAGAGCAAGGCGTCGCCCGGTGCCGATCTGACCAGCTTGACCTTGAACTGGGCGGCCAGTTTGGTGGCGAGACAGCGTGAAAGAGAGTGCGAGGCGAACTTGAGGTTCACCAGGGAGAAGGTATCGCCGGTGAGCATGGATCAGGAACAGCTGGACCAGCGATCCTCCGCTGGTGCACGTGGCGGCGATCGACCTAACCCCGTCATCGACTGCAGGGATCACCAGAGAGCCTCGATGAGGATCGACCGTCAGAACGATCGGATGCAAGCTCTCCGCGAGAAGGATGGGATGGAGAGGGGCCAGATCACCTATGTCGACGTGGACAACGAGAGGCTCGACGGCCACGTAATCGTCGATCGTCTCTGCGCGATGGAGAGGCTCTGCAACGAGAGGATCGAGAACAGGTCGAGCTCGGGGGTGGACTCGTGCAACTCGAACGCCGAGGAGGACCCCGCGGGCATCGACATGGACAGCGGCCTTCAGGGCGAGAGGGAAAAGGAGGACGGGATCCTGGGCGAGCACCACGTCACGTTACAGCCAGACAGGCGGTACGACCTTGGATGCAGAAACGTCATGCACACGTCCGACGAGATGACGATTCAAGGGGAGAGAGAGGTGGCGGTCGAGCGTGTCGTCGACAGGATAGGTGAGAGAACGACCGCCTGTTCCTGCGGCGACGAGCAGTGCTTAGGACCCGTATGCAGGACCATCCAGGAGAAGGAGAAGCCGCAGCTCAAGTTCAGCGTCAACGCTATCCTCGGAGGCAATCATGACAGGCGACCGCATTCTGGTAATTTTGCTCACCTTGAGCTCGCGTGTAGTTCTTGGTAAATAGTAATGGGGTGTATAGAAGACTGAGGTTACACCCCTTACACCAACGTGTTTTAGATGCTCTGGGGAGTATTCTTAAATTGATTTGTATTATCTAGATTTAATGCTAGGAACACCTACTAGGAGGGGAGGTAAAAACTTCTTAAAAATGGGTTCTTGCAATATATCTTTAAGTTTGATATCCAAAAGTCCCTGTTGGCGCAATCTTTTCAAGATAAATATTTAAGAAGTGTAGGTTTGAGGAACTTCCTCTTAGGCTCCCTTCAGACAGTTGAGGGTTTAATATGTTTGGGGTTAAATAACTCCATATTAATAACTCCATATAATAGGTCCTAACAACTGGAAGTATTTAGATCTCATTATATTAAGCAACGTGTAATTAGGGCTAGTTATATCAATGTTTACCTTTGAGTTATCATTGGTACAAGAATGACGTCGATAGAATAGGGCTAGGGTTGTCGAGGGCGTCAAGAAGAATCTTAGTCATCCTAGTAGCATTTAGAATGTTGAAACAAAGCTCACCACAAATCAGTGTCGCCAGCAGACTTCTGTCGTCGGTCCCTAAATCTCATCCGCACACCCTCAAGACGAGTCGCAGCGTGCGTGCGGGGTGGAGCAGGACGTCAGCTGGTCCGCCACTTACCTTCACCCCAATATTAAGCCCTTACGATTGGTGCCTATAATATTAGACAAGCGGCAGGATCCAATGATGTATTACGCTCCCTCTTATCGCGTTTCCTTATTCACAGTGCTCCTAAGCAACGCTGACGCTAAGTTGCTTGAGCCATTACCGAAACATTTTGCTGCATAATTACTATTCAATTAGTTCCATGGAAACTCTGCTGCATAGCATTATCAGCATACTCAAACTCTTCAATTTTGCAAAAAATATAGTAGAATCTAAATTACCTGCACTTTGACTATTCTCAATTTTTATTACAATAGTAGAAGTTTAAATTTCAGTAGATGGGGGGGTTTAAATTGTAATTCTTGTAGAACAGGTCGAGAATTCTAGGAGGAATCTGGTTTGACTAAGTTTCAATGGATTTGGGTTGCACTGATTCTTCAGATAATGAGTAATAAGGCTGGGACATTGAAATTTATATGAAATATGTCTAATGAAATTTAAGCATACCCTACAGTATTAAATATTATGCATATTCGGTGTAATAATAATAAAACTGGTACATCGATTGAGATTTAAGTTTTAATAATACTCTGCTAAAGATGAAGTTAGCTGTCAGAAGGATGCTTCAAGTTTCAATCTCCCAGTGCTCTGGAGAATCAAGATCCTATTCTACTAGTGAACCCTCAGATCAAAGACCCACTCTCCCAACCACTATCCACCTTATCAACCCTCCCGAAAGCCATCGAAAAAAACAATATTATCAAAATCTTTCCCAGCAGCCTGTTAAAAAAGCCTCGAATCCGAAAGCACTTGACGGTACATCAACCGTGCAGTCTCGGCCCAGCCACCCCACCGTCCTTTTTTTTCCCGCCCGCCCCCTCCCCTCTCTTCTCCACCGCTAACTAGTGATTGACACGAGTCGATAAAGTTCATATGCGCGTACGATAAATACATAAACGTAACGCAGACCACGCGAGAGATGATGATAGAAAGAGAGATAGCTCTGGCAGGAGTCGAGGGGAGGGAAGCAAGCGAGATGGTCCGTCAGGGGATGAAGGTAGATAGGTGGAGAGGCAAATGTTGCATTTAACATTGGCGGATTGCGTGCATGCATCGGTAGAAGAGGATGCCGACCACGGGGGCCACAGGGGAGGGAGGAAAGGAGGTAGAGGGCATAGTAAAGGGTAGTCGGGGAAATTTGGTGCGCTCGAAATACGCGGGGTGGGGTTTCATGCATTTGTCGGATAGCGGATGCATTGACCGTGCCACGTGCATGTGTTACATCCCTTCCCTCACCTCTCCTCTCATTCCACCCCCTCCCCCTGCCCCTCCTCTTGTGTGAATCCATCGCCTCCGATAGACCCTCCAGCATTCATGAGCTGTCCTCGTACCACCCACCCCTCTACGCCCACCCCCACCCCCTGTACTATCGTTCGCTCCGGTCGGTTTGTACGTCATGTCGAAATGTTGTGTGAAATAATTGCGCGAAAAAGTGATTGGCAACAAACTCGAAATTCATCGACGGACCCGAGCGAACGCCGTGGCAACCGGCGGCCGCTGGGGGTGGCCAGGGGTCGAAGGGGCGGCGCGGAGGCTGGAGTGGATGGGCGTTTGACGGGAGAGCGACGTTAAATTTCGAATAGCATTTTCGCCAATCGTTGCGCGATTTACCAGCTTCCCTCGCGCTCTCGCCACTGTCCACCGCGGCTGCCTCTCGCTCCCTCGCAGCCTCTCGCGGCAGTCGTCCCTCGGCCTCCCGTTGTTTTGTCGCTATTATTGATATTTTTCGATACCCCGCCGAGCGACACGGGATTCGTGTCGAATAGATGGCGAAAAACTTGTAGCCCTGGGTTGCTGGCGCTTCGGAATTTATTTTCTGCGAATCGCGCGATTCTGCCATGGAGATTACGATGGGATGTGAATATTTAGGAGACAGTACTGTATCATGTGTAAATATTATAGAAATATCGCAGAATGTTAATAGAAATTTAAACAGCAATTTAATAGTAGCCTAGTGGGGATATTGCTAAGGTCCTCAAACGTTCCAGTAGGTGACTATATCCTGTACGTGGACACTATCACTAATTTTATTTAATTTCAAGTTCGAATTCTAATAAAAAACCACTACTGGGAGGCAAACGTCGAAGTATACATTTTTCGGTTATCCACTTATTAGATCATTTCACATTTCAAGTATTCAGGTATTGGGACATTTACTCTGAATACTAAAGAGAGCTTCTTCAGGCTTAAATCTTGCTCTAGGTAATCGAGACTCTCCCCTTAATCCACCAGCTGCATTAAATCCCATGGCTAACGTCAAGAGGGAACAATTGCATTTCTTGGATTCTCGATCGAGTTAGCACGTCAGACGCAATAAATCTCGGCGCACCGTCAGCCCGTTAACCACGGCGCTAAGACAAACAAGGTCCTCTATTACTCCGCGAGTGCATCGAGGAACGCGTCGTTTCCTGCCGTGCATAAATCGTTGAACTCCCCGTTGGACCGCGGGGAGACCTGCAGCAGTGTCTACTTAATAATGCATCAAATGCCCCTAATCCCAAAGAATAACCACCGATATGTTGTACTCGGGCGGTGGACGGATCTGGGGCATAAAGGAGGGTCTTTAAGCCAGGGCAGAAAAAAAGCAGAGCTCTACAACTGTAACAACACGCGTTCAACTGTTCTGGATGGCCTCGACAGACTGGAGTATAATCTTCCGGCGTTTTCGTGGGCCGCGGGGATGGTAGTCGCGACAAGGGAGTCGAAGGAGGTGGAGCAGCTTAAAAAACGATTCCCATTCAGTGTTACCGTTGGAGGTTAAGCCGTTATTAGTTGGCCACGGTGTGCGATCCTACAGCGGGGCGCTCCTCTTATTGGCCGGCTAGGAAAACAACGATAAAAGGCGATGAGTATTTTATGGGGTACACCGGCACAATAGGACGTCGTGTATGGGCCATTGTTGGGGCATTGTCTGGCATGAACGCAAGGCAAACCTCTCTTTCTCCTCTTCTCCGCTCGATTCTGGCTTCTTGGGCGTCCTGGAAGGGGAGAGGGGTAGGTCCATTATTTTATTATTTTCAAACACGTCATCTATCGTTCTCTCTTTTTTCTCTCGCTCCACCGAGCTGGGCGTGGCCAGTTGACTGAGAAAACAGTATGTCAAAGATTGTCAACCCTCTTGGCCGCTGTCGAGGCGTGTAAATGATTGTCTGATAGGTTCATGAGAATACCGCAGAATCGTTCAAAGAGTGTATAACGAGATGCAGGGTTTAGCGCGTGTTTGGTGGAAGGATATTGACATATTGTTTCGCATCGATCATTTTGGGGTACAAAAGATTAGGTCGTTCTAAGGTGTTCTCGCGTATCAAATATCCGGGTATTTACTCTGAAGGTGTTGAAGCGTCAACAGGAGCTCGGGCTCCGCCTCGAGCTGTTGAGGAGGGTTCTGTTGGGGGTGTCAGCTCGAATTATGCATCGCAAGGAGTACTACAAGTCGAGAGCTCTGTCGTGCGAAAGTCTGGGACCTTGCGCGTTTCACGGAGAATTCGCCCAAGCGAAATACATTATTTAAGAATTTTAGGAAATTATTCCTCCCCTTTCCGTGGAGAGTAGTAGTCAAATAGTAGAGAAAGTGTAAGAAATAGTTAACACTTCCAAGGACATATAATTTAATCGATCGTGTTACTCTTTTCCAGAGAATTTTCAAGGACTCCCACCTGAAGCGATACCAGCGTTTCTGCAAAATTTACAAAATTCAGCGAACTATAACATAGCGAAACCGATTGCCAGACCAGCGGCTTATCATCCTTATCACAGGCCGAGTCATCAACCCCCTCAGCGTCATTTACCTCCCAATGCGCATCATACACTGCAGCAGTTGTTCTACAGAGGACCCTACCTGACAGGTAAGCTCTTTATTTCAATACTAAATATCCTCAATTTCTCATTAGTATACACATTTTCCACAAAATAAATCAATTCCTGTATTAACGATATAAACATATAAAATTGAAGTTAACAGCCCTTTCAGTTTTTAAAACCACCATCGCAGAATATTAAAAAATCGCTATGCAAAAATAATCAAAGTCCCAAAATTAATTGCAGAATATAATCTATCGATAGAGAAAGAAAGTGCAATGAAACAAGGGGTGATAGTGTATTTTCCCAATTGAAAATTTCGTCATTTCGTCTGGTTCGTTTGGGACTAGGGGAAAAGTTAATAAACAAGCTGGACGGGAGACGGAAACACGGTCTCGATGAACAATTTAAAACCCGAAACTTCCGCACATGGCGCGATAGCGTATAAACGCGGGCGCGGGGCACGTGCGCGTGCACACACGTGGGTTTATCGAATATCTTGTTATAGGTAGGCTCGTATGGGACATGGAGTGCATATGAAGTGCAGCGAAAGCACTACCATATTATGTACATGCACCGTCACAAGCAAAATGCACGCATGCAACAAGTGCGTGCAAATATCATCGGGCGCAGATAATACTGTCATGCTCAGCTTGGCAATATTGTACAGATACGATCTAGAGATTCAATTGCCCGTTCGTTATTAGATGACTTTGATTCAATTACCGTCGCGGATAGCGCTCCAGCCTTTGATGTACGAGCAATAAATTTCGGCTATCCGTGCTTTTTTCCCGAACCCTGATAGAGTGGTTTCTCGCTATCAAAAATCGTTCATGATTAATCGACCCGTATTTTGGACTCTAGGCTTCCTTCTAGGTCCTATTATTTGAACTTTCTTATAGTAGATCATTTTTTTTGCTTCATTATATTCAGTAGTTTTTAGTGCCTTTAATTTTACTGTCTTCGCTGGTCTTACATCTACAAAAAAATGAGGAGGAGGATGCCTTATATCTTAGTAGGTGACCACAATATCGCCACCCATGAGAAATCCATGAATTAATAATTAAAATTACAAAATGACATTAGTACTCTAGGTGTCAGATAAAACTCTAAATTTTGAGACACTTGAAAAAGTTACTAAATAGGTATTTAGAACTTTAAAAGTTAGCCTAGGGAAATTGTGGGCATCTATCTTATATTTCTAGTATTATAGTAGTGAAATTTCTTCTAACGCGTGTTTGTCACGACATAAATTTTCTCAAAGTGCGACGATGTGACCCTTAGTTGCGGGTTCCGGAGCTGGAGGTCATCACCCAGCGACCCCAGGAGGAGGAACAGCATTTCCAGGTGCGATTCAAGGTGGTCTGGGCGATTTCACAAGCACTGGCCTGGTATTTCCGTGGGCAACAAACGCGCGTGGAAAACCGCGTCGAGGGATGATGCGAAGGGCAGTTTTCTCGGACCTCCAGAGGCGTGGCCTTGAAAAGAGGTTTCAGATACAAAAGTACATCAGCAAACCGGACCGTAAGAAGCTCGCGGAAAAGCTGGGTCTCAAGGATTCTCAGGTGAGTGGAAGTAATTTTATGTCAAAGGAACAAGTGCAAGGTTAGAGGAACAGTATGAGGAAAAGGCAATGATTAGAGTGTTAATATCAATTATCATCAGTTACAATGTTATCACCACTGTGTTAAATTCAGCAAAGAATTCTGTGTTTAGTTCAGGGTTTGATTATGATTGGTTTGCGAATTTGACGAGCTAACACGTCATGGAACGTAAATTGAACGCTTCCATGGTACATGGTGTATAGTGATTATACGAGATAATAGCATCGAGTGTGCCATATTCAGGCAATCTTCCGCTTATTATAGTGTACAGACGCGTGTCATAATCAAGCAGCTTGCTTTGGAGTCGATAAAGCAACGAGATACTGATGAGGAAACTTTCCTTCTTCTTCTAAAATTGTCTAAAATAAGATCCGCGCTCCCCGTTCTTTTATTTGTATTTTTAATTAATGCCACGAAGTGTGCCACTTAATCCTCGTTAATAACCGCGCATAATAAAGAGATTAATTGTAGCGAAGAGGCAGAGAGCGAAGGTTACCGCAGAATATATGGTGCCTAATGACCTTATTAGGGCACTAATTGTCGCTTTAACGAAGTACGAAACCCTCTGTTCCCAACGAAGCATTTAATTCAGCAACGAAGCCACCGTTCTCTCGTTATTCCTTTCAACGAACTGATAGAGACTAATGCTCGACTCTCACTCTATAAACCGACGCGAGCTGATTTAATAATGAACCTAAATACGTATAGGTAGTACTCCATGTTTCGATATTATATAAAGAGTCTCATATCTTACATAATACACGGCATCCATCAGCCTTGTGCCTGACCTAGTAACAGAAACGAAAACTTACTCTTAGCATTAGTAATAGTGTTTACTGATAACGCAATCACCTGTTTACTTTCCTTCGAAGCGTGTAGGTTTAAAATAGTAAGTAAAGTGGGCTTAAAGGACATAAGAGTGACTGAGGAATGAGTTTACGCTTTTCGAAGTCGTTAAAAGCAAATGAAGCAATTAAAAAGTCGTTTAGTCATTATGGCTTTCCTATAAACGTTAAGAGAGCAGTTTCTGACGACAGCCAACACGATTTTGGGGAGTTCTCAGAGAATATCGCCATCGGTTTAATTAGACTCTTCTGTTTGCATTAAACTACTGTGTATGAAATTGCAGTTCTGATTGGGAAACTTTGGACAATAGAACTCTTAATTGGTGGCCATTTTATGACACTGTCAGAGTAATAGATTTTCACAGTAATCCCGATGTTGAACTTTAGTTAAAATATTATTTAAAATTGTTATATCAGTCCAACAAAAATTCACTGCTCTTGAATGGCAATTAGAAATGTGTTAATTGAATAATTACCATGAATTAACGACAGAAATAATCAACAGATAACTACACTGCACTCCTCGGTATCTGGTAGCGATTTCCAAGGACCTAACTCGAAGTTCGATCGCTAGAGCTATCGTAGTATTGCATAGACGTACATAGGAGAAAGAGCGGCAGTAGGTGCACATAGAGTCAGGAGCACATAATACCCCCGGTTTGGGGTTAATCGGGCGATGCCAGTTCATTAGCTGCACACGTGTACTCACACGTTCTCGCTTATGTATACACCGACGCCCCGACGCCGTCGCCAGCAAACCAAGCCTGCTGTGGCGACGCTAATAGAACTAAACGATGCCCAGAAAATGGCACTGTAACTTAATTTCATTTGATTTCATGAGCGTGGTTCGCCAGATTTCAGCAAGCACACGGTCACCAGAGATGCGCTTGTTTTTACCTCTCTCGGATGCAGTTTCGTTTCCCCTCAACTGTGATCCTCTGAGCATCAAAGTTAGCTTAAAATTCACCCAAAAATCGCCAAAGTTATCTCGACAAGTTCCACTAAAAAATGTCCCCCGATCAACTGAAACAATATCATTACTCAATTTGACGATTTTCGCCCAAAAATGGCCCCGTTTGTGTAGCCTGCTCTACCGACGATACGATGATACATTTTGCATATACACGAGCATATGGTCGCATGCAGATGAGGCGCAAATAAGGGTAAGAGATAACCATTGGTTAGCGAGAGGCCGAATAGAGGGAGATGAGCCGGGAAACGGTCCAAGAGGGAGGGGAAGGGTACGGAAGGATATATTCTCATGTATAATTCACACCTCGAGCGCCATGCCTCCACTGCCATTGGTTGAGGCCCACTCTGGCTGTGGTTTTACGAGAAAATCCAAGGACCACGTGTACATAGAAACAGGACCATGCAGGGCACACATACACGCGCGCAAACGCTACCAACCATCCCCCGACACTTCCGACTTCGAGTAAATTGACGGTCCTTGCGAATCCACAATCCGCATACAAAAGCTTCCTTCTCTTTCTCTGCTTTTTCTTCGCTCTCCTCTTTCATTCTGGACCGTGGAACAATCGGCAGTACCAGCATGGGAGTTCAAGGAGCTCTTCTTCTTTTACGAGCGGAGACTCACGCATACCTATGCGATTTCACGATCTAGCGTAATAAGGTTGAAGAAGGATGTCGTCAATCAGCATGCTTTTTCGATACTTTTATTCATTACCTTTTGAAGGAAAATTTGGAGAGCTGATTAGTTGAGTCTTGAGATAGATTTAGAAGAGCAATATTCTGAAGATTTTTTTTATTACATTTTTTTACAGAGAGTCACTATAGGAGCTTGCAAGAAATTAGTCCAAAAAAAATCGTCTAGATGTAATTATACTTACTTCTTGAAAGTTCTAAATTTTGGTACGGTGCCAGAAGAGTGCCATCGAATTTTCTTTTAATTTCTTGTCTTCATTTTTTAATTGAGATGATAAAAAGAGAGGGCGTGAAAGGAAGAAGAATTTCCAAGTTGTTGAAGGGTATGTTGAATGTTGTGCGATTTGAGGATCGTAGTTCTGCGCACTTGGCTGCTATCTAATATCACGGTTCACCACACGGACCTATAAAAGCGATTATTGTCTGATGATGGCTTTCTCTCTTCCCTTGAGTTCCTCTCTTCTGTTTCTCTTAATAATATTGTACTGGGGAATACCAGATGCCAGTCTTGTGATATTCTCTAGCGTATCTATCTATGACAATAATCTTTGCTGTCTTCTAATTGCCTCTCCATTATATATTTGCATAAAATCCATCTTTTCAAAATATGTATAATTCTCCACAAAAAATAAGAATTCAGATCTACTTCTTATGTAATCTGAATTTCAAAATAAGCTAAAAATTTTAATAAACTCTGATGAGGGTTCAACATTGATAATAAAAAAACCTATGCCTCGAATTGAATAGAATATTTATCTTTCAGATTGATTGTGCATTATTTTTTATCGTATTAGCTCGGTTTTATGAATCTTTGCTGAGATTTAATTAAAGACTTGCGGTGTACGGGTGGATGATAATAATAAAGCTTTTCCAAGGGGTAGTCTGCACTGCGAGAAGCGGCATTGGGGGTTGAGGGGATAGGAGAGGAGGCAAGGTGCCGTTTCACTCAGGTTCGAGCCTTCACTACAGTTTATGACGAGGGTGGGTTTAAGCGGGACGTCGAGGGTTAAAGGGGGATGACTAAAGTAATTAGTGATGGTGAGTGAACTCGCCCTTCTTCGGGCATGTCGTCGGCGTCTTTGTTCTTTCCCGATTCCTTTAACGACAAGAAAACGTTGACTTACCTTGGAAGCACATTTTGCAGAAAAATTGGTGTAACATCACCATTTCCTTCTTTTGCATTATTATTCCATTACTTAATGTAATAACTACGCTTTTCTTAGTTGGTTGAAAAGGAAATTTAATCGATACTTATGACTCTAATTATAGTATACATTCCCTTCTTTTTTGAAAATAGAAAAAATCATTTCATAATTTAACTATCAAAAAATTAGAAGTAAAAAAATATAAGCGACTAGAGGGTAATTTCAATTGTGAAGATTAGGGTTGCAACGTATTGTCAGGAGTGTCCATGTCGCCCATGGGCAGGACACATCAACGCGTCGACCTTAAATTGCCCAGAATTAAGAGGAACCAGGCACTTTTGTGCTCGAAACGTTCCCGTGCCGACGGGCGGAAGAAAGTGCAGGAAAAAGGTAAAGGAGGGCCGGAGGGCTTGTTATCTTTTTAATAATCAAAACCGACGGCGCCACGGTTTTCCTTCGTAGAAACTTGGCAGGCCTGTCAGAGTCACGCCAGCGATATTAATTCGCGATGTAAAGGGCGATCTTTTCCGCTTCAGTCGCGACAAATCCTTGATTGCAGGACTATAATCCTAGGGTCATGAGGAATAATTACTTCTCTTAATCGCAGTTTAGATCAATTGCTCACAATTAATTTATTACTTTCCTTCTATTCATCGAGAGATGCTCAGAGGTTCACAATCGAAAATAGTATTAAAAATTCTCTGAACTGTAAAACATTTCTTTCATAAAAATGACAATTTCTTCTATTAATTACAGAAGCTGGAAGGTCAAGAAATCCCGAATTAATTTAAGATATTGCTATCGAAGTGCCGAAATTAAGGCGAATGAATGGTCCCTGTTCAATCTTCTCATTTCTTCATCTCCAAAATGAGAGGGGTACTCTTCCGATCGGGACGTATTAAAGATTTAGCGAATTATAAAGGTCGCGGGAATAATGGCTCGCATTCGGTGCTGCTGACAGCCTATTTAGTCTCCGAGGAGAAAAAGAGGGGTTCCTTTACTTCAGATTTCGATAAGTTTACCTCTGATCTCCAATATTAAATTTGATTAAGACGATATACCGTCGCCGATGCCACTCGACCAAAATATCCAAAGCTTTCTTCACTTAGATTATCTTATTTCCCCTCTAAATAACAAAAAAACTACTATTCTCCCATATTTTAAACAATAAATTGATTTATCTAATCGCTTCACACAATTTATCCATCTTTCTTAGGCAGAACTATGCAAACAAAAGAGTCTTGCAATTAACACGAGTTGACACACATATTTGTCCTCAGATATGTATACTTAAAAAAGGGAACTGAATAGTTGCGACTCGATCTCCACGTAAAAGACAAGCAGCCTGCTCTTTCCCACGAAACTGACACTGACACGTTAGATAGATCGACCATTAGGCTTGTGTTTCAAGAGAATATAGAGTTTCCCGGATTCCATCGGTCGAATCAATTTGTAGCCATTAGGGTTGTTCCTCGCTCAAGTTTACTTTGGACAAGCTTTTGCTGAAACAATCGCCCGTAGTTCCCCATCCCTTGAAAAGAACACCCTCCAGTATTTGCCTAGTAGTCAATCTTGTACCCTGATCAGACTCGAAAATGTTGCACGATCTCCTTGTTTGTATCGTTTTTAGGAAGTATCGGATTAATGCTGAGATCAGAAGATTAATAGGGCACTTCAATATAATTTCTTTACTAATCGACAATAAGGGATATCTGTTCTCCTAGAAGTTTTAGTAAATTTTTTTAAGAATTTCTCTAAATTAAATTCTGTTTTTTTTTCTGTTTGTGGAGAATAGCGTTGACCTTTTCTTCCTTATTTGAGAATGGATCAAAGTTAAGGAAGCCTCGCGCAAGTCGGTCATAACGTTGCCCTAAACTCCTTGTGTACAGTCTGCGGTGGATATTAAAAACAAAGGCTGCCTCTTCCAGGGCATAACATGAATATAACGTCACGCAATATCTTACGGTTTAAGCTCTTCGGCTTAGCCCGTGGACCTTCATGCATTATGGATTCTACTTTGAGAAAGCGCCCCCGAAGCCAGACGAACTAAGAAACCATGAATATACAATACCGCGGTATGCATATAGATTCATCTCCTTTTGTAAATCAACTTTAATCACTTTCGGCGTGCACGCAAGTAGTTCACAAACCCAGCTCGATTCTCTCTTTTGGAGATCACTTGTCATTGCATACCTCCTGAGAACATTCAGAACACTTTGATCATGAGACACTCGTGGCAGAGAAAAAATATTCAAATCACCTTTGCGTGCAGTGGCTGGCCAAAGGAAATTGCTTTAAAATTAGAATTCTAACTTCTAAACTAGATATTTTATTTCATATGGAGAACACTCATCTATTTCTCGTCTATAGAACCGATTTTCCATAATTTCTTCAAAAAAATTATACTGTTTTCTCAGTTTACATATCCCCAAGTTCTAGTTTGGTGATTAACTTGAATTTCGAAGTTACTTAAATTGAAATCAATTTCTAAGAGTGCAACTTCAATACCCGTACGTCGGACTGATTACAAAAGATATGGAGATGATGACTGAATTCAGTTTGTCACGTGTTCCTTAGATCGGTCTGCAAAAATCTTCGCATGTCACAAGGGAATGCATTCGTATCAGTGTTACGACATTTCCCCAGGAAATATCGTTTCCCATTCGTGCCAGGTTGTATCCACTCGCAGCTGTAGCCCGTTATGCCATCGTCACGTAGACGGATTCGAAATTCGCAACTCGTACCCGAACTAAAATCAGCAGGCGATCGACGTTGATCGCGTCGACGATGTATCTCCTTTCATATCCTCCTTTCGCGAGATCGCGGAGTCGTATCTATAAAATCTGATAGGTCTATAACGATAAACGAGCTTCTACCCCTTTCTGCACGATAATGGTACATGCCTCTTTCAATTATTCAAATAAGATAATACCTATTTCTTTGCGAAAGTCTTATCTGTGTTGGAATCATTTTACTACTAATTTTTTTTTTACTAAGTAGCTATATGGAATACTTAAATTATATAACATGTAAAGTACACAAAATATAAATGTATACCTTCTTCGTAATCGTCAGATAATTCGAGAAAGAAAGGGTTAATAACTCCTAAATAATTGAAAACATAAAACGCCTGAATAATTCTCGCGAGATCCAAAAATCCCCAGATAAATAAGAGCCATTCGAAACGTCGTGGGAAGACGGAAACGGAAATCGATGCGTTCCCGTTCACGAGACGAGATAATATCCCCAGATTGTTGGCCCCGTCGTTATTCCTGGAGCCAATAACAAGGGGATTGTTCACACGATCGAAGAAAGAAGGCTAATTAAGCGCGGCATAGATTCAAGGACTGAAACGGATTAACACTATCATTTATCAGCGGTGGAGCTCAATTAAAGGATCGCCGATAGGACGCAGTCCAGCGATAAATCCGTAGGGCCGATTCCCACCCCCTCTATTAAGAGCCAGCTTCCTTTCCATACATCAGGCAACCCTTCGCCCGCAGGAATCGCGCCGGCAGAGATTCGTGCCATACTTTTTTACGTTTCACCCCAGCCCTCCGCTGACCGCACCGTCCAACCCTCCCTTTCCCCGAAAAAATCCCTCTCGCACCCTCTTCCCTGCCCCCGTCCCTTTTCTCCGCCTCTGCACCCTTTCTCGGCCCCCTCCTCTCCTCCTCGATTCCTCCGTTCGTCCGCGAGGGGGTTGGAAACACCAGGCGGGCGCAGAAAGGGGAAAGGGGCAGTCGGGAGGAGGGCGAGGAAAGGAGAAGCAAGGGAAGAGGAACAAAGAGGAAAGCAGAGGGGGAGAGCCAGCGGCGAGGAGGCAGAAGGAGGGAAGAAGGAGAGGGCGCGTGACGCGGAAAGAGAATGCAGAGGATGGAGGGGCAGAGGGTGAAGAGAATCGAGACTGAGGGGTAGTTCTGAGGCCGACGTCATAATCGATCGTCTTTTATTAAACTGCGCCAGATGGCGCCGCCGCGCTAGGCGTCCCGTCCCAGAGAGGGACAGGGACGGGGCGAGATAAAGAGGGTGTCAGAAGGGGGTGGCCGTGCTTGAGGGGTGGGGAGAGGCGCGTGGGTGGGCATTGGCGGAAGTAAGGGCGGTCGCGCGAGCGCGCCGAGGAAGGGAGCGAAACGGAGGAGAAGTTTGGATCGCGACAGAGGGAACGAGAGGGTCGGAGAGGGTGGCATCCGAAGGAGGGTGGTTGCAGCCAATCGTTTAACGATTACCGAGTTCTACTCCATAGAACGGCGCCTCGGACGTCGTCGTTACGCCTCGATCCTTCGGTCCACGACGATCGTACGAACCGCACCTCGCTCGAACGTTTCGCTTCCTTTTTAATGCGAGATATCCCCCGCGCCAGGGGCCGAGGGAGAATTATTCTCCTTATGGATCCTTAGGGCGAACGACGGGGCCGCGGGGATGATTTAGAAGCGAGGAACCGTGAACCCTCCGAGCACGGGGCGAGACTTTATGGCGATTCCGACACGATTGATATTGCGCTTTTCGAATCCGTATGCTCGTGCTATCGACAGGTTTAATTGAGACGCGGCCTGGGGAGGATTTAGAGGGTGACGGAGGGAAGAAGGTGTGGGAGGCTATAGACGATAAATTAAATCACTGTAATGTTGTGTCGGTTCAGTTGGAAGATCATATCCCTCATTTGCTGCAATAATTACATAACTCGATAAATAATTACTTTTGAGGTATATTAATATAAAAACACGGTTTTAGCAAGAAATGAATTTTTATTCTAGTAAGTGAGCGATATTCATTGTAGAATATTTTCACTTCACGTGTTCAGGAAAGGAACACATTCGCCCCAGTTTGCTACTAGTGGAGAATGGTACAATGGTAATTTCTAAAAATGATCGAAAGCTCAAAGTGTAATGTACAAATCCGTGAATAAGGGAACGATTCAACTTCCCCGAAATGCTTCGCGTCTTCCTCGCAGAACCGTGGCCGCTTTGTTACTTTTGTTATATAGTTCCAGGGTCCTGTCTGCCGCTGACGGGACAATCAATCACCGTCGCCACTCGCAGAACGTAAAACGAAAAGATGAAGAAGGATGGATGAGGAGGAGAGGGCGATCGGGAGTACGAATCCCTTGATTTTTCTGGAATGCATCGTTCCGTAATTTCCGGGAATTTAAAATCCGCGACGGCATCTATGAATTCAATTTTACCATATTTTCTAATTCCGCGTATTATTCTCCACTTCTTGTAATTATTTAGTTTCATTTCAGTAATGAAAGACGAGAACTAAAAAACTAAAAAACTTTAGAAACTTCGAAATTTGAAGATTTCAATTTCAATATTTGAATATTTGAACATTTGAATATTTGAGAATTCGAATATTTGAATTTTTAAAAATCTAATAATTCCTAGATCAAGATTCCTTCTTCTGCATTCACATAGAAAACCACCCTCTTCCGCTTTTGATTTTCGAGCATCCTCGTTTGAAGTGCTCAACCTTGAAGTGAACAGCGTCTTGGGCTCGATATTACCCACTCTCATCCCTTCTATTTAGTTGACAGGAGAATCGGATTTCAGCCGATTTTTAGGATCCGAAGATCCTCAGCTAAATTTAATTTCAAAGGAATCATGAATCGACTGTTATTAATTATTTAGTCAATACAGAATGAAACGAGAGTTACACGGAAACGAGTATTTTTTTTCATTTCGTCAGCGAGTATTAAAACATTATTGGGAAATCTGTCAGGCGAGATTGACGTTAGAAAATTGTTCGCGAAATTTGTTCCACTCGGGATCAACGTTAAATTGTCAGCGAGTGAGTTATCAGCAATCGAATTATTAAGATAGCTTGTCTCGAATATTATAAATCTACCACTGAAATTACTACATTATGCTTTATAAAACATTTCAGTATAAATATATTCCCTTCGATCTGAAGAAACAAGTAAAATATTAGGGACGTACTAGCGAACCAAAAATCTTGAAGCTTACAGAGTTTCAGAGGGAAGTTTTAGGGTGTCAAGTGCACCCACACCCACCCTGGCAATCAGTGAAAATTCGGAAAGCAGTTTAGGTAAATCAATCCGCGTCGGGGTCAACGCTTCGACGTAGCTTAAGGGTACGCTCGCGTAATAAAGTGGTGAACAGGGTGGAGGAATAGGGTGCCACGAAGTAGAGGCAGGAAAAGGGACGAGAAGGCCTGCGAGGGACGGAGGGGCGAAAATTTTCAGGAGAGTTCATGTGCATTTGACGTTGGCCCGTTCAGCGGTTCGGTAATACATGGTCTTTAATATACGAAAATCACGCACACCTTCTCACCCCCGTTCGTGGGGGTGAGCCTGAGACGTGGCTTCGTTCATGTCTGGAAACAACGGAAGAAACATCGGGGGTGCCCCGATGTTGCTCGATCCTAAAAAGGGTAGAAGAATTTCTAAAAAAGAAGAAAAAAAATCAATGAAACTAAATGCAACAGAATTACCATTCTTCTACTTCCTTTTTCTTAAAAAAGAAAACAATTATTCTTGAATAATAATTAATATGTTCAATTCTGAGAAGAAAATTTGTTGGACGAAAGTTAGCTACATGGAATTGAGGATCATCGTTTATCGATCTTTTTTTCCAGGTGCATCTGATATTTAAAGACATCTCTTTTTCTGTCTGATATGCTACGTCTTTATTTCCTGATAGTATCGAGACTAAAAAGCTAATGTTTTCAGATCTAATATTTAGTTGATTATATAACCCATTTGTATTGTATAGTAGTATAAAAATATGCCTTTATCGCCACATGTTTTTTTATTCATTATCTATAATTGCTCAGAGAAATGAGGAGCAGATATGTATGCACTAATTATGCAAGTGGGCTAAGAGAGTATAAGTATAAATATTAAGTAAACGCGTGGTTTTGGGAATGTGGGCTCTTAAAAGGATCGATTATGAACTAATAGCGTTTAGACGATTTCAGAGGGTGGCCCCAGGGAAACAGGGGAATTGAAATCACCGATATGGTGATCGTGAACAGGGGCAACCCTCTGTTTTTCCTGTCGTAATCTTCGTTTAATGATCGTTAAAGGACAGGGGGTAGCACGTGCTAAGAATCCTTTGGTTCCATTGGATTAAGACAACATCAGTAGCCCATCCATCTAAATTGATCTTCCTCAATTATCTACTTTGCAGTTGTTTTTAGACTTCTCTTATCTTAAGTAGACAAAACTAAACATAAGAATATATTGTAAAGAAAAATAATAAAAATACTAATTCTTTTCGAATTATTGTTCTCAGGTGAAGATCTGGTTCCAAAATCGCCGAATGAAGTGGAGAAACAGCAAGGAGAGGGAACTATTAGCAACAGGGGGTTCCCGAGAGCAAACTCTGCCCAATAAAAACAATCCAAATCCCGATTTGAGTGATGCCGATGGGGATCGACCTAGAATGGACCTAAGCGACGTCAGTCCGCTGACGAGTCCTCAGAGACCGGAAGAGCAAACGGAGAACGAAGAGGACGAGGAGATAAACGTCACGTGATAAAATATCACGCGAAATCCTGACAGGAAAACGTTCACTTCGACGAGACGATCGACAAAGGACAATTCAGGATCCGAGAGAGGCGATTCACAGCTGGTGAACGAGAAGAACGAGATCGATATCACATAATGAAGCTTCATCTCTCTAGATCCTAATCCGAATGATTCTAATCGAAATTATTATTTGACGGAACAGTTGCGGTTCGTAAAAGATTCAGGATTCTCAAAGAAATATTCCTGGAAGTTTGAACACATGTTGATCTTGTCTAAAATTATGTGGGACTATCAGAAGTAAAATTATGCATCTTCGTGAGTTCGGTAAAAAAATCCTCCTATGTGTATCCTGAGACCTGAAGGCTTTCATAATTTTTGATCTTCTGACTGTAAAATGATCTTTGCATTAGCGATAACATTGCGAGAGTACTTTCTGTTTCACCTATATAATTTACCTCCGTGTAGATCTTAAAACACGCTATATTTACAACAGTGGACAAGTTTGATGGAGGGATAAAATTTGTATTCATTTCTGTCGATTAATCATTTTTGATAACATCGATAACATTCCAGTGGTATAAAAACTATAGAAAGTAATCTGTACGATAAAAAATACTTGCACGAGTATATTTGTATAAATTTCTTTTCGATGTCACATCTTGGAAATGACATTTTTTTATTTATCTACGGTAAAAGCTTTGGCGCCAAACGGAATTTAAATCGACAAATGTATTATATTGTAATTAGAAGTGGATGTAAGTTCGCGAATTTTTCTGTAAGGTATCGTGTATAAGGTTGTACTAGACGTAACTCGTTACGATTCCTAAGATATGTACCTAAACTCTAATCATAACGCCGTTCGGCATCGAAAAACCAAATGTAATTATTCATTGTGATGCATTATAATCTGTGTAATATATTGCAATAAAACTATCTATGCCAATCATTACAAAGTTTCTACAGATACTTGTAGAAATAAAATTATAATAATAGTTGCAGGAGAGAAAAGAACAATATTGGTACAAAAACATGAACTTTATCAAAATAGTAAAAAGATACATGTACTTAAAAATATATCATAAAATATCATCTTCTCAAACTTTGACAATAGCTTTGCCAACATTCTTTCCTTGTAACATATCGGTGAATGCAACAAACATATTATCAAAACCTTTTGTAATTGTTTCACGATACTTAAGTTTCCCTTCACGTATCCACTGAAGATTTTTTTGTATGCCTTCTAGAAGGCGATCCTGCCAACGATGTACAATAAATCCTTCCATCTTTAATTCATTAAATACCATTGCTGATTGTACGATAGATGCTTTTGGTAAAGTTGAAGGATCTGAATTATAAGAAGAAATGCTTCCACATACAGATATGCGACCACCATGGTTCATTTGATACATAACTATACTGGAAACTTCTCCCCCTACCTATAATAATAATGTAAGCAATGATGAGATCATAAGAAACATAATTAGAACTGTAATCTATTGCTGTGACATACATTATCAAAGTAGCAATCGACACCCTTTGGCGCAGCCTTCTTTAATGCAGCTCTAATATTTTCTGTTTTGTAATTAATAGCAGCATCAAAGCCAAGCTCATTAATGAGCCATTTACATTTCTCATCTGACCCAGCAATACCAATAACACGAAGTCCAATAACATTTTTTGCTATCTGACCAACATGAGAACCAACAGCTCCAGCAGCTGCACTTACAACGAGAGTTTCTCCAGATTTTGGTTTGCAAATTTCTAGAAAACCAAAGTATGCTGTGTTCCTGGAATCCAAATTAGTAGTATTAATAAACAGAGACTCCTGTAGCTTATGCAGAAAGGTATTGTACATATTTTATAAAGTTTTTACCCAGGCATTCCTAAAATTCCTAGGCACAATGATGGTGACAAATCTCCAATATCAGGTAAAATATATGGAACTTGGTTTAATAGCTCTGTTTTATTTAATTTTTGTGGATTAATAATAGTATGAGTTCTCCAACCAAAGTAGCATAAAATTCTTTTCCCAACTGGAAAGTCTGAATTTTTCGATTCAATAATTTTGGCTACTTGTGAGCCAATCATTGTGGTACCTAGTGGAAACTTTTCCATGTAAGGGCGCATGTAAGGATCAACGGAAAGATATTCTGCCTCAACAAGGTATTCTGAAAATAAAATTGAATTAACATACATTAATTATTTATAGATATAAATAATTCTGATTCCAGCATAAATAAATGTACCCTGTCATTATTTTTATGTTATTATTCTTAACTGTGTAGAAAATGATTCTTACCTCCAGGCTGAAGAGGTGGTAATTCTTCCTCAACCACCTGCACATCAGTTGGCTTCGGTTCATTTTGGAAATGTTTTACTAATACAAATTTCTTTGCCTTCACCATGCTGCTAAATTCTTTTCTAAGAACGAGTAACCTTGCTACAGTCCTAATGGTTTCTCGCAATTTCATGCAACTTTGTAATCTAAGAACTATTGTTCAGCAACAGAGGCTCCAGTCAACTGATTGTGTTTTGCTCTCCGTTTTGCTTCCCTTTATACGTATATCACCATATATATCGTTATCCCCTCTTATTTTTTCATACGACGATGCGATACAAGATACATAACCGGCTCAATGAGACCTAAACCGCACTGTCATTCTGATAACGATCCCCTTTCGCTTCACTCTTTTAACACGCGACTGAAACAAGATTAGAACAGTACTCATCGCATAATGTGAAGTTAATATTTAACTTTAATAACATTGAAATAACATTTGATAGTACCGGAGTGGAGCGTGAGTAAATCGTAATCGCAATCGATAGCGTGATACGAACCTAAATACTGCAGTGTAATGGAGCAAAGTGTTTTCAAGCAGTACGATTATGATTCAAAATGATATTAGTAATTACTTTTGCGATACGACATTTGAAATCATCTGACATTTCTTGGAAAACTTTTAGTAAACTGATAGTAAAAACATCGAAGTAATTATGACATTCTACTACAAGCGCATAGGAAATAAGGAATTTAATTTACATTTATCGCGGTTAATGGATTATGTGAACAATATTTGTTAAGAAATGCGGTTTCTAAATTATATTTTATTACAGAGATGTATTAATTAATTGTTCAGAATGCGTTCATTTATTCAAATTATGGACATGTTCCAGCCATCTCGTGGAAATGCTCGTGAATTAAACTGAAGCATTCCAACGATTGATAAAATAAATAAACCGGATGATTTAATATCACGATACATCATTTAGTAATTATTATAATAATGTAAAGTAATAATATTTTTCATTCGCATGTAAAAAAGTATTGTATAACAAAGTAGCCACCTGTTCATACCAGTTTAAACACTAAACATTGAGAATTAGTAAATGTTCATTTATTACACACGTTACAGAATTACCAACAAATTTATATAATTCATTATGTAATGATACAGCACAATAAAATTGTTTGTTTATTACAATAACATGTCATCAAGATTTTATACTGCTATAACCTATAAAATGTCGAACAATTTGTTTATTAATGTACTCTTTTGCATTATGAGATCTTGTAGTATTTTTAGGGATTTGGTAATACACTCGGCCAACGAAAATTCTTTATTTATTTAAAAAACAATATTTACAGGATTTGGTCAAATGCGAAAATATGGACTGCGAAACACTATAACCACCTAGCGGTGAAACCTATGAACTAACGCTTGCAGCTAAAACGCATACAAAATGAAAAAATTATTTATTTATCAATTCACCTACATTTTTATAATATATAATTATTGCTTGTATTATATAATTAATTATGCAACGATATCCACCTTCGGAATTGTCCATTTATAACCAAAAACTACTTTAAACACTTATTTAACAAATAACGTTATGTCTTATTTATTTAGCAATATTATTAACAATTAGGACATCCAAAGCACTTATTAAGGTATAATAATACATTGTGCAATAATCTTGAGCGGAAATATAACGTAATGATTGTGAATAAACAACTTCTTAAAATGTATCAGGAGCCTACGCTATTGGAATCATGGATTTTCTGAGGCGGCGCCTATGGCCCCCTCGACGTTTCAACTTGAGGGCGAGGGGTGCGCGGGGTAAGTTCAAAAAATTTCTGCCGCCCAGATGGCGCCACTATACTGTTTCAAGAAAGTTATATCTATGTGTCACCGCTAGATGGCGCTAACAGTACAGTTTAGAACACTTTTAGTTCCGAATGACGCCGCTAGATGGCGCCAGGTATACGATTTTCTTAACTTTTCTAAAGGAAACCAATTTACAGGTTCAACCACTAGATGGCGATGCTTCACAGATCATGTTTTCAATGAATTACTCTTAGAAAAAAATACACAATTTTATTATGATAAATAGCAATTACTATTGTAAAAAATAATTTATTTATTTAGGTCTTTAGGGATTCTATGATTATTAACATATTCATAATCTTGTTCAGCAGAAAATAAATGGTTTAATTAGTGAAAGTGGTAGTGTATAATGATCCACGAAACATTTGTTACAACTTTACATTAATTTGTAATATTCTAGTGATTTTAAACACTTATCTAGAGTAAAGGTTAATTAATAATCAATACGACAGCTTTGATATTCAAGGATTTATAAAATTTTCTTCGTTGGCGCTTTGAATAGCGCCCCCAGTATGTAGATTTTCGCGGTATTTGAAGTCATTTCAAAATTACATTTATTTATGACGAAAACATGACGTTCTAATTATCATTTATTATTATTACTCGAAGGTAACGCGTCTAAACCTCACATAGTCTGAATCTTTTCTTTGCTGAATAAAAAATAGTCTACTAGTTAGCAAATTAGTACACCTCTACTATTATCTAAAATTCGATAAGAATAATATAACTCGACACGCGTTATCTTATCATCCTACTCTTACTTCCCCTGCATTACCTTGCAACGCACATAATGCAGCTATTACCCTTCGAACATATACATCTAAGCCAAGGTCTCGAACAAAAGCTTTAAAAAATTACTAAACAAATCCTGTATACTCTGTATCCTCAAATTTAAATCCTACATTCTCCACTCTTCAATCTTCCCTCACGTACTCAAACAATCTTCAACGATTACAATCAACACCCCACACGAACCAGTCGAAAACTCAAAACTAACATCTCCCCGAGAAACTAAAGAAAATTCATCCGATTCCCCTGTTCTCTCTCATCAATCTCCCTCTACCACCCACTGAACCAGCATCAGGCCAACAATCCCACTACAAAAAGTGCATCCCAAGATCACCGAGAGCTCTATATACGGCAGGATGCGATCACGGTGGTCGATCACGGTCCGTCTCCCAGGACAGGATCTTTAGGGTCTGATCCACGGAGAAAGTGGATTGGCTCCGGGCGTCGATCGCGGTCGCCGTCGGAGTGGGGCTCGAAGCGTGAGGGATCAGCGCAGCGACGCACGTATCCGCGCTGTCAGTCGGTAAAAGTGGCTCGTGCCGCGTGGACGTGTTCCTCCGGTCGAAACGAAGGGCGAGTGCGCGCGTTCCCGAGCTTCCTGCAAGCTCTCCTCACGCTTTACATCCCTTCGCTCGCTACTCTCGAGGAGGTCCCCGTCGAGGAGACGCGTTCCCCGCTATGCGACCGATAAGGTGAAGCGAAACGCGTGTCCTGGGCGCGGCGACTCCGGTGGAAGGAAAAGAAGCTACAGAAGCTGGCCGGCATGTGCACGCAGTCCTGCCGCGGCACCGCTGCTGCTGCTGCTGCTGCTGCTGTCATCCTGGCGATGTTCCTCTGCCGGATTTGCTCCGCCGAGGAGCAGCCCAGGATCGAGAAGCTGCCGTCTCTTGGCGCGGAGATGTGCAACACCACTGCCGACGGAAGGGAGTACACCTGTCGCGGGGCTGGATTCCTCTCTATCTTGGAGCCCCTCGAAGCTGTTCCTCTTCCATCCGCTGCGAATCTTACTAAGCTGTAAGTAGAGGAGATTGTATCGCTAGTTTTTGGTCTTTTAAATTTAGAGATTTCATCTTTGGGAGGAGTGTCCGATGAGAAGGCGAGTGGAAGGTAGTGGGTCAATTGTGACCCGTGTTACAATTTTTTTATGTGTACTTTAATATTCATTTCTTCAGCAGAAGCGTAAGTTGTTATGTCACTCGTGAGTTGTTTCATGATATTAAAAGGGAATATTTGGAGAAATGGAAGTAGAAAAGGGTTTAGATGTGAGCCGGCATTTGCTACCTGAGGGTTGTAGGGGTATAGATATAGGTAATTGTTTCAAAGTGTTGTAGTATGAATATTTGGAGTGAGGTAACTGTGAAGAATTATTTACTTATAGGTAGTTCTTTGGATTGCGCTTTTTTTAAATAGGTGTCAAAGGAAATCGGTTTAGAAAGGTGCTTCACTTTTTCTCCCCTTCAATTTATGCTCCCCTCTTTCTATCAAATAGCTTTAGAGTCTCAGAGATTGAGAAAACCATCGCCGATTGAATTTTCAAAAAGACTCCCGCGCAGACCTTCCTCAAGAACCTGTATTTGCAATCCGTTGAAATCGAAATCCAGTCCACATATACTCTCATTTTCGAACGTGACTTGCTCTTCTTTTTGCTCCCTGGACTGCCGGTTCCCCCTTTCTATCTCGTGTTTTCATTGCTCTCGGATTTCGACACAGCAACTTGCTAGATGTCAGTCCATGTGTCACTAGTTCCGTTCGTCCTGACTTCTACTACAGGTCATGAGAATCATTCTCCACAATTATTAGGAAAAGAAAGAGTTGCTCGCCATGGTTGTAAAAGGTCCTAAAATAAACAAAAACTGTTCACTTATATCTGGAGAAGCAATAGTTTCCAGGTCAATGTTTATACGACCCTTTTTTCATCCTTAGAAAAACTAGAATACTTCACCAAAATAAAACCACTTATCTCCCTATCACCTTGCACACTGCACTCAGCAAAACAAGTTCCACCCCATACACCACTAATTTTCAAATCGAAAAATTACCTGTCTTAAGGTCATAAATGCATCTTCCCTTAATTATTAGAAGGACCTTGCTCCCCAGAGTCTCGAACCTTCTATCTTCTTCTCCTTCGCTCTTACAATCGCTTACATCCTTGCGCCACCGCGGGGGCGATCGTAAGACAGTGGTTGGAGCGAGATAAAAGGAACTCTGCACGGTCAGGGACTAAAAAGCGACGTTTGCATACAGTGGTCGCGCGGAATCTTCCGGGCCAGCGCGAAGCCCCGAGGAAAAACGACCGACGAGCGATTCAGACTTTTTTCTGGCCTGGATTCCTTCCGAAAGTATTCCCCGGGACATTCGATCGTAGTTTTTTCGTGCGGCCTGCACTCGGAAACGTGTCCACTGTGCCCGCCACAGTCTGACCTGCTCCGATGCATACTACTAACCGAGTCTATTTCCGTTTTCTTTTTTATTTTCGCTTCGTATCCATATTTCTGGCCCGATCCCTAACCATTCGACAATTTTTATTCGAGATGTTTTCGACTGGGAAACCGAACTGCGTAACAGACGCTTTTACAAGGGGCGACGTAAATTAAAATTACAATAAAACGGTCGTTACGACATCGAACGTGCTCGCGGCCAAAACACGGAGACGAAATATAACTATAATTATACGGAAAATGGCAACGCGCTAATAAAATTTCGATTTTATAAGGGGCGCCTGTGAATTTAGTTGCGTCAATGTTGGAGATGACTGTTTCGATGTATGTATAGAGTGTCTCAGAGCCGAGGGTATAGGTAAAAAGACCGAGATTCTATGCGAAGAAATGAGCTTCAAAGTATTTACTTATATCGAATCACCTCATAAATAATGTAAATAGTAATTCCTTCCCTTAAATCTCGTTCATCTAAGAAGTTTAAAAAGTTCCTTCGATCCAAGTCAAGTCACATAAACAGAATTCTTAGAAAACGTGGCTCACGTGTTACTGCCTCATAGTAATAGATATCTATGACTATGATTTATTCAGATCAACGAATTATTGAAACATAAATCTAGAGTCTCTAAATGCCCCTCGTCACGAATCGCCTTGAGAGGAATATTTCCAAGAATAAAGGGAAGGTGATACTGACGTGATACAGCGCAGGAACAGCTCTTAAAGGCAGAAGGTATGAAGCCATAACCCGTACAAGCGGTGACGCTCGCGACCTACATACCCAGAGGTTGATCCTTCTCTTTTCCGAAGACGCTCGATATTTTATAGAACGTCATTTAGGATCAAGGAAACAACAGGATTTACGTAGATACTGAACGCCCCTCGGAATTCTCTTGATCTCACGGCGATCAGATCCTAGGCGGTGTCTCCTCCGTGACGTCGCTCCCTGGGGGATCCTTTCCCGTCGAGCGTTTTCGGAGATCGATTCGGAAACGGTGAAAAGGACGCGAGGCGACAGCGTGAAAGCCGAGTGGAGGGCACTTGAAAAGCGCAAGGGGGGTAATCTATCTTCCTGCTGGCGAATCGAGCTGATTAATTGACAGCGACGTCGAGATTAATCCGCGTTCTGCTTAGAACACCTCGGAGAATCGCTGGAAATTATCGGTCGTTATCGATTCTCGGCTGGCGCATGAATCGGGGAATGAGCAGCTTTATCTTTGGGCTAAATAGTCCATTTACGCGATATTACGATATCGCGAGACTTGGATGGTCTTGGACATGTATCGTTCGAGGAAGTTATAGTAAGTAGTGGTTAAGAGAATGGTAATTGGTAATTGAGTCCTTATTAAGAGAATTCATGGAGGACTTTATGTTACATTCACGAGGAAGAATATAGGTTTATAGAGTCTGTAATTCGCAGTATTGCTCATTTGCTGCAGTAATGATGGAATTCTGAAATTTGACGCTTTGGAGTTAAAGGCAATACTATCTTATTTTCCTGAACACCATGATTTTTGAGTTATTAATATAGGTATAATTGTCAGGAATAATTGAGGATATTGATCAAGTAATGACTGCTACTGTATCTACTTAAATGTCTTAATAAAAAACCTGTATTCACATTAATTAGCACAATACTGTAGATCTCCCAACAATCACTGTTCATTAATTTACCCACGATTATCAACAGTCATTACTGAAATACAATCCACCAGAAATTCTTAGTCTCAAATCGCCCCCAAAAACGCTTAATTATTACGAGCCTCCATAAAATACCTCAATTAACGAAAGAAAATGTTTACGTTCACTCGACGAAAGGATGAATGAAGAGGTCGAGCTTACAGTGGCGCGCACTCTCTTCTCCAGCGGCTACCAGGCCGCCACGTTTTCTATAAATATTTTGGTTATTACAGCGCGAAGAACGCGGGCGGTTTTTAAACCAGACCAGTGATTTATTTTTCTCCATGCAAAAGATTAATCGCGCGCCACCGCCACGCGGAGAGATCCCATCGGCCGTGGAAAGGGCTGATGTTGAACCGTCTTTACGTAACAAATGGAGCAACTGTTGATCACAGGGACGACTGCCAGGAACGGGTTTTTCCTCTTCCCAGTTCGCTGGAAAATTTATGTAACGTCGCCTAACATTTTCCTTGGAACTCGATTCCGCTCTGTTCTCGCAGCTACTTGGCGCGGATTTGATTTTTCGCCTAACCATCGCCCTCCACCGTGTCTTTGGTAGAATGCTCTAGAGCTACTAAGCATCGATCGCTCCCTTCCCAAATGAACTTTGGAGATAATCATGTAAGACGATTGCTGGTTGCATGTTAAAGTAAAGGGTCCCCTGGTTTTCCAACGAGGTTCGATGGGGATGATAATTTCGCGTGGGTCGATGGTATAAATTATTTAACTACAAGAAAAGTTCATGGCTTGCTGGCTTTTTCCTGTTTCGCGGTCGAAAATGCCAACGTGAGGGAAGTGTCTTTAATGATTGATTGGGGAGAGCTGTGATTACTTGAAAGGGTAGAATATTTTAACTAAGAATAGATCTTTATTCGTTTATTATTTAGTAGGAACCTTGGATGGAACCTGATGGAACCTAAATAAGCTACATTCTTGAGAATCTATAGATACATATTTTCAGGTGTGAAAAGACACGATATCGATCTTTCTGCTAAAGATGCTTCCTGGTATTTTACCGAAAGCTTTCCTTTGTTCCTGATTTTTGCTTGATACAATGGATCCTCCCTTTATCCCTGGCAAGGCTCATAAGAAAGTTGTCGAGTCAGAGTGCTTCTTCTCACCCTCCGCGCGCCAACATTTCCCTCCCTTGCAGAGGGAACAGCGTTTCGAATCAATGGAGTTGAAAGCACTAAACTTTCGGTGGTTGTTTCTATTATAAAAACGTAGAAAAGTAACTAGAAAAACGTATAGATTTTCTTCGATATAAGTTATCTTGAAATTGAGTAATATATTTTTGAATATCTACTATCAGCTATTAGAGCGTCACTAGTACAGTTTCGTCGAACACAGAGCTCATAGAATTATTTCTATGCCCGGACCTACATAAACGAGTATCTAGGGGCATCGAAGAAAGCTATTAATCATTCGAGTCACGCTCGTGACGTGGATCACGTGTACATGACGCTATTGTGAAAGTGATTCCGCCGACCGTTGCCAAATTCGATTCATTTACTTGCACGGAAAAGGAACATTTCGAAATTTTATTATTTTATTACTCTGATATGATCTGGCTTTCGAGGCTGGTCTACATATATAGCATTAACAATGAAAAGCTCTTAACATACCACGCCTGACATTCTCTAGTATATATAAGTATACAATTCTGAGTGCAATATCACCAAAAAAATTAAGTAGGACATACATAACCCTCCAGTCACGAAAGGTTTAACTCAAATTCACAGAAAGTGTCAATAACTGTGTCAGTGTCGATTACAGGACACCTCATCCTAGTACATCGACCTCTCTAATTTACCCTCTGGAAATCTCCAACCCTTCACTCAGGCATACCTCATGGTATACTCTCAATCACTTATCACACAAGTGATACAATAAATCACCAATTAAAGCAGGTAGATACCTGAAGTCAGTTTCGAGTGACAGAGGAATCTGCTCCAGATTCCATCTGCGTGACGAATCGCAATATGGGTCGTAGGAAACTCCTGGACGCAGGCAAATCGCGAAACGAACCAACGCTGCACCTCGCTGAATTCTTCGCGAATAAGATGGACAAGGGGTAGAAGGGGGAGGGATAGGGGAGCAACGAGAGCATCGCGACAAAATCGAAAGAATGTCGACGGGGTCTGGCGATCGAGACACACGCTAATCCGGAAATATTCGTGTCACATCTGTACCGGATACATCACTTTCCTCGGAGCAACACGACGCGCGGAGGACACGCTCGAAACGAGATCGTTTTGGATCTGTGTGTCGGTCGAATGGCTCTGATCGCGGCTCTGTGACGCGCTTAGGCCATTTTACACTTGAAATGTGGCATTCCTTGCATTTTATGACTAATAGTAGAGTTTAGACATATAGATGTAGACTAAAAGCATGTTCAGATTGGTCTAGTTATTTGAATTTACGATTTTGGATAGTTGTAGGTTCTAAGAGCTAAAATTGAGATTATTAGCTAAATAGATACATAGGAAATAAATAATGTTCCCGCAAATCCTTTATTGACGATTAACTTCGTAACAAGGGAGCACGCTTTAAGGGAACTTATCGACCCTGGCCATGATGTTCTCCAGTAATTACACGCCACGCGATCCGTGCTTTAGAGGCACGATAACTACCCAGCTCGTTTAAACCACAATAACATTTTTATTAGAACAGCTCCCCATCGTAGTTCTAAGGGAACGTCGATTAAAAAATATTTCATTCGTGCTTAATTCCCTGGATCCAATTATCGCGTCCCTTATAAGCTCCTCGATTACGTCACTAAGTAGTCAGGAATGCTCATTAAGGGAAGAGCTATTGAAAAAAGAAAGTTTCTTTTTTTATTCGGAAACGAGCGTCAACTGCACCTCCTCACATAGCACTCGAGTGCAACTTTAGCCAAACGAGCGCAGGCTTGTTGACCCGAAAAGTTGCACAAGATTCACTCGCAGTGTGAATCGACGTAAACTCTCGACCTTCGCGCTTGTTCTCGTGAAAGTTGGCTGCAATTAAAAGTTCCAAGCCTACGGTGAAGATGAACGCACGACCACTGAACGATTCTTTGAACCTTATCTAGAGAAAAAGAAAATGAGAAACTTTTTCAATTCAGATTCCCATTAACACATTGGTGACCAATGTCCCAGCCTTGAGTTCAAGGAGTATAGCTCTCTTTATTTACTAAGGCCATAACATTCGAGTCACTTTCATACTTAGAAAGCTTTCATCAGCCGCTAAGGACAGTCTTGATAAATGTACACTGATCTCCTTAAATGATCACCAAATCTGTCCATTTGTGATCAGCTAAGGGATGCTAGGGATTGATCTCGATACCACTCGATAAGGAACTCAGTGCTCGGTGACTCGTGGAACACGCTAGATAAGAAGTTTCGCGTCTCGAAACTGAATATCACGAGTCGGACGTTGCTCGAAATTGAAGCTGACGCTCGCGAGAAAACCTTAAGCATTTCGAGGCCATTTCGGCGAGGGGATGGTGTTCGGAACAGACATATACTCCCCGTTTCCTTCGCCGTATCTACGCGTCGCTCGAAAGCGGAATTTTAACGCGACACTAACCCCTGATAACGCCAGACGTTTCATCCCCCTTGTGGGAGGGTAGAAGGAGGGAAGAAAGGGATGGCATGAAAAAAATTCCTGAATTCGCGATACCCTGGCACGATTTGCCATTCATTGCACGACGCTCGAACACTCGGGGATGAGTTTCCAGGAAGTATTAAGAAAAGCAATCCTCTCTTCTTGGGCAATAACTTTGAAACGTGTCGAATAATTTAGTATATCTGAATTCAGAAGTTTCCATTTTTCAGGGACTTTAAAATTTGTCTAACAAATCCCCATATATACCAGAACCTCCATAAATAAATACATAATTTCAAACCTACTGTAGATATCTAAATAAAATCTCGAGAGACCTCTAAAAGGAGTTCCCTCTTAGGAAATAAAAGTCCTTAAACTTTGGTTCAAGCAAAATTAAATCAATTTTCCAGAGAATTTGCTTTTATATCCTCCAATTTTATTTCCCGCCAGTTACGACTGGGGAGCAAGTGTCAACGAAATCGAAAGAGACAGCGATGCACGGGTGTTTGATAAGAAGGGGCATTCGAGGAGAAAGGGGAAAGGGAGTGTACTCCCGTACCCACGATATGTCCGGGCTTATTTAAAGTTCCCAGCGAAACTTTCTCGGGCAGCAACAAAGTGACGCTGGATGCCAGCGGTGATCGTGACTGGAATATCGAACAGCGATTCAATGTGCTTACGCGAAAGGAGAATAAGGCCCTGTTCTCGTGGATATCCGGTGAGTAACATGGGATTGTTGAGTTTCGTGGAGGTCAGGTAAAATTGTATTCCTCTTCCCACGCGTTCGCTTCTTCAATTAATGGAAAAGAATGGAGTGTTAGGTGAAAATGAAAGAGAATGTAGTGCCATGTTGAGAGAATAGAATTCTATATTCTTTTCAGTCGTATAAAATGTAGTGATAAATATTTAGAAGAATAGAAAATTATAGGACCAATTTTCTTTTAAATTGGCTAGTTCACGATGTGAACTACGTTAACCACTCTTAATTAGCAATATTCTACTGTGAGAACTAAGTTAGTAGAGTCTTCACTGCTTCTTGTTTTATGGAGTTGATCAGTTTGGCATCTAGTAAGTAGCTCGAATAATAATACATGCCACGTTCAAGTGTTCCAATTGAATGGTCCCTTGAAGTGTCCCCTTTTTCGTTATCGTCCGCTCGTTTGATATTTCCTTCTTCCACTCCGAAAAAAGTAGGAAGTAGAACGAAACGACGGGTGTTTGTTTCGCCGATTCCCGTCACGGAGTCAATCTGAATAGATAAAAGTGGCTCGCGGCGCGACTGTCCTCACACGAGGAGAAGTTTTTACGTCGCGTACGAAGTTTCCGTCGCGAGTCCGTGAAAAACGGCGAGCCATAAACAAGGGACGGGATTTCCACTGGATTTTTATCTCTAGAGGGAGAACGAAATCGATGGGATCACCTACACTTTATCTTCAAACTCCCAGACGCGTTCTCTAAGCACGTCCCCCTTTTTTTATTCATTTAAGATAAACCGAAGAGCGTTAAAAATGCTCTGAATATCATCCATTACTAGAACTTCACTATTCAACTCCTATTGATGATCACTGATAACTAGAAATGTAGATCTGAGTAATTAAGGGCGATGGACCCAATTATATAGATCCTAGATTACTCAATTACCTGGACCTTACTATATTCTAGCAATTAGTAGGTACTAGAACTAGTATTATAGACATCGAGGAATTTGAATAGCAGTCAGTGGATTAAAATCCGAAGTCATCCCATGAATAAGGTATCTGGTCCATCAGCGATCGATTTGCAATTAGAGATCCTTTCTCCAAGAGACCATTGGCCTTTATCTCGAATCGCGCGACAGGAAACTGTATTATTTCGCAAAAAGGGGTTGCAAAGGGGTGGCAGGCAGTAAACGATGAAAACGACGTCGCGGGGATAGAAGCCATGATGGAAAGTAGCGGGACTACGAGCGGAATAACGATGGCCCTGTACCCTTGCGAACGCAAACACTCGTCGCCCGATGGCCCTCGTCCCGTTTCCTCGTTTTTACGACCCGTCTTTCGCGTCCCCGTGGGCGTATCGACGCCCTCGTAACCGGTTGAACGTGTCCCGCGGTTCTGCACCGATTTAACCGATGCCCAGATACGGCCGACAAAGTCGTCGATCCCGACAAATTCGATCGATCGAGGATACTCGTCATCGAGCCGTGGATAGCACTGTGGAGGGCTCGTACGCGATAGTTTCAGGTGTCGTTTCGCTGTGGAAATTGTTATTCTAGAAGCCTTCAGATAGGGGATGGCAAACGATGCTGCTGAGAATACTCAGGGGTTCCAGAGTTCAATCGAGAGTGTGGGAGATATCGGGGCTCTGGTTCTGCTAGATGTTTTTCTCTTTAATATTAGTTTAAGACTAAAACTAGAAGTGATTTTTGTACCTAGATTTGGGATTTAGAAGTCGAAATAGATAATAGGTCTTTCCCACACTTGAGGGTTTGAATATTTGAGAATCTCACGTATCTATGTATCAATCCTATCTACCCCCGTAGGTACACCGATTACTCAGACCCGAATTAGAACGGAACAGAGTGGTATCGCTGTCGTCGATAGCGTATTATTAATGGGCGGTAACAATCCATAATGATTAGCAGCGATTAGCAAGTGGTCGCAGCAACCTATTAGCATAATCATAGGCTACAAGTTACAGCCGCCCCACGATCTCCTACCGTGAGTAAAGGTCGCGCCTTCATCTGGGAACAACCAACCCCTGACCCAGCTCGAGGTTCAACCTCGAGCAGGAAGGGCTCCCACACGCGAGCCGACTCGCCTCGATAAAAATAATCGGAGACGCCTTTAAGAAAAGGGAGTCGACAGGTGGTGAACCGATACGAAAGTGAAAATCTTGGCGTGTCTAGACGAGCGAATTACTTTCCCAGGTTGAGGCTGACTCGGACGAGGTGGCGGCCGCGTTTGCTCACGCAACGTTTTCTAGGACACACTTGGCCTCGAACCGAGCCATTAAAGCGGCCGTCGTCCGGATTACGAAGCGGCGAGAGGTTCCCCGCGACCGAGCGCAATATTTCGTCCTGTCCCGCGCGGCAATAAATATTGCTGCTTGTAATATTACCGTTCCGCGGTTATGATTCGCCGGGGCAAACTGGATCCTCGATGCAACCGATTCGGTAACTTTTAATTACCATAGAAAATTGTCGACACTGTACTCTGACTTAATAAGAAATTCTCGTATAGCATAATTCTAGAATCTAGCTACATGCAGAGATAGTTCTATTTGACTTCAGGTGACTGTGACAGCTTCTCTTACCGAAAGAATATGTCTATAGTGTATAGTTTACTTTCCCAAAATTTGGAGATTTAGGAGGGGGTACAAAGTTACATGATAAAAATTCAAAAACTCCCTAAAGTTAATCTACTCCTACATCACAGCTGACGTAGCCAGTAAACACGAAGACAGCGTGAATATATTGAAATGGAAGTCAATTTTGGCCTGTCGACCGGTTTGATTCATTTCCCCCGCGTTTTTGCCGAGCTGCCCATAAATCACAGGAAAGCTGCGAATCCTCCAAGCAGAGTTGATGTCCTGTATCCTTATTTCGTTGAATTCTGATGCCATTTAATTTCTCCGCGCGGGTGGTATTCAACCACATGTGGTGTAAACTTGCGGAGGGATTAAGATCGAAGGATCAACTGCGATATTAAAAAGTACTTGCTCTCTTCCATAAGTTGAACAAGATTCGAGGGGTGCGCGTGCGTAAGCTGGCTCGATCAATGTGTAGAAATGTGTGCAGGGTGTACTGAGACCACATAGAACAATGGAATTTTTCGGTGGCGTCTATTGAATAATGAAAATTCCTTGAATCGTCTGGATTATCCATTGAGACCAGGATGTTCCATCTCTTGGTTAGAGATATCGATCTCACCTTCGAGGGCAACGAATTCGATGGTTCAGAGAACTCAGCTGGAAGGGTTGAGATACGTACTTATCATTCATACTTCTTTGATCTTACTACTTTCGGGATATTGACAGCCAGAGCCTGTAAATCTTAATACTTTATTACGAATTTATATCTAGGTCCTGTAATTCAATCTGAAGCTATCAAAAATAGAAATCCTATTTTTTAATCTTCGTTTTGCTTCAGAGTCATAGATATGTCACATTAAATAGGGAATTCAGGAAATTCAGAGACCACTTAGAAAGAATTCAGGGAGGATTCGGAGAATCCAGAGAATCCAGACAATTCAGAGACCATTTAGAACGGATATCCTAGTGTTAATCTACCACCAATGCATATCCTAGCATCAATGTGCCTTATACCAAGGGATTCGAAGAATTCTTTAACGAGTGATTTTTAAAAGCAGCTCACTGGCTCCCCAACACTTCTAAGTGATTTTCCAGATGACGGTGCATCATGGTGGTTATAGTATCAATTACACGCCGTTTACCCCTTAACGGCCACATAAATTCGCCGACACCAAGTACGCGACCACTTGAATACGACGGATATAGAATGGGTGGGATTGTTCGAGTGTATCCGTCTGGAGGACGTAGAGAGAATCCATAATCGGCTATAGGGAATATTCTGGGAGGAGCTATGAATACTTGCTGAGCAATCGCGAGGCGAAGTTTTGGCATAATTTATGTTAAAAATGCAGAGGGGCTAGCCTCATGGTGGTTGTTGACGAGTGGACGCGTCAAAGTTTGGGTCGATAGACGATGACCTTGGGAGGTCACTCCCAAGGACCCAAAGACTATTCCTCAGCGTCCTACTTGGCCACCCACGCCATAACGTTCAGTTATCCTGCTGTCTCATCTCGGCTGTTGATGGCTTCAGGGAAGAGACTCTTATATTCCTTTTAGGGAGACGAAAGCCTTAGCGAATGATTGTTAACTTGGATAAAACATTCCAGCAGAAAACATTCCTTAACTTTAAACAATCATTCATTTTCTTAAAATCCTTCTGTAACCCAACCGCATAGTCACTTGTACCAGTTCGAAGTTTCCAACTCTGGTCCATGTTTAATGGATCCACTTGGAACTCCTGTGTCCTTCGTTGCCCCTTACGAGAGGCTTCAGAAGTACCAATAATATTTGCGACAAAGTTATATCATGTTTCCTCTCCTCATAAATTGTATCTGAGGTCGGCAAAGCGTCTCAAAGGTAGTACTCAGTATTTGTTAATTATCTGTATTAGGATACTCATAATTTCTGGCCACTGTGTGCGCTGAACGCGAAGAGTACCGAAGTAGAGTTAGTCTGTCGTAAACTGTCCTCATCTACTTGATGTCTCCGCGAGCTGCAAGGAAGGAAGGCTCGTCAGGGGACGCTTAATGACGCTTCACACTTGAAAATGTGGACCGTGACGACCAGCAGATAATAAATTTCCGGGTTTATGAGTTTCCACTGTTTTCCTTTTTCCCTTCTTCTTTTTTGGGAGGGACCACCTCGACGCTACTTTAAAGTCGCTTGCCCCTGTTACTCTTTACTGTGTTATCTTCCCTGAATTTTATGATTGAAAATAGGAAAACTTAACTGTTCTAGAAGAACATTCAGAGAGTACTATCTTAGAGATATACGACCCTCTTAGAATATAGTCTGACTAAAATTAATATGTCTGACGTGGTTTACATTCACGACTTATTCTACTTTGAATCACCCGTTTCGATAAAATTGTTGATTTCACATTAGCATTTTCTGTTTTGGAATGTTGCAGAGACCTAACGAGCAACAACATTACAGACATTCCGGTTCGTGTCTTCCATCGAATTCCCAATCTTGAGGTGCTGTAAGTACGGAAATCGATTGCATAATAATGCAATAACTTGATGAAGTTTTTGTGATGCTCTTAATCGACGAACTCCCTCGATTAAATTTGTTACTAATTAATCTCCTGTAGGCGAACATAGTACTTAATTATCAGCGTCTGAATTGCATTTATAATTCTCATTGAATATTCAACACGTCCTTAATCTACGGACACCTTATTTGATTCTCAAGCGACATGTATATGTATAGAGACGGAGAAAAAGTTAACACTTTGAAAAATTAAATATTTAGAAATGTGAATATATGAATATTTGAAAATTTTTTAATTGGAAAAGAGTCTTCTTGTCTCTCTGTGCTTATATGCATGCTCTCGAGCCAGAACCAAATGAGCTGACCGTACAAAAACAAGTTCTTCTACTCCCGTTTTCTTTTTTTCCAGATTACTCCGACGAAATCGTTTGCACACGATCGCCGACGATGCTTTCGCGAACTTGACGAGTCTTCGTGTATTGTGAGTGTCCGTCCCTAATCGCACACAGTTCGTTGCAAAATGTTTAAGACGCTTCTCGATCGCGGTAACTCGTTAAAACGGTCCTTGTTGCTCGATCGAAACGGAGATCAGCGAAACCGTTGAAACAAAAAATAAAAAGAAGGGATCCCGCGGTGTAACCGCGATTGTTAAAGTTTTGTAATTTCTCTGTCTGCTTTGTAGGGAGCTCGATGACAATTATTTAACAAATATACCCGTCGCGATCGTAAAGCTCTCTGGCCTTGAAGACCTGTAAGTGTGCATCGATTCAGTAAAATGTAATTTGACAACTTTTTTTTACATTCTATGAAACCACACTTTCCACAATAACTCGAACCGTTCCCTCGCTCGTCTCGAAACTGCTCGACATCGACATTTTATCTCGATGCGACAGAATAATTTATCATTGAAAATAATTTCGTACAGATATTGAGTCGTTTATTTTTTTTTTCGATTTTCCACGTGAAATCGCCGACCACACCACTCCGCGTTCTTTAAAAGTTAATTGAAAGAAACATGGGCTTTATTTTATGACATAAATTTACTTTAAATGAACTTTGGAATCGTTTTGAAAACGGAGTGGCGATGGTCATTAAACTAAAAACTGTTCTTCTAATCTCACATCTCATTTTTCTTTCTTTTAATATGAGATATCAGTTTCTAAATTAAATTTAATCGTAACTAAAAAGATCAATGTCGTTCGACGCACAAAATTTCTCCCTCTTTTGTTCTGCTTTTTCACCACAGTCACAGAAACCAAGAAAATCGTATTCGTTTATGTTCCGTCCGATTTCCGTAGGTCTCTGTCGAACAATCGGATAGAAACACTGGAGGAGTATGTTTTCCAGCAAGTCACTAATCTCCTGTCACTCGACCTACGAGGGAACCCCATCAAACAGATACATGGAAATACCTTTCAGCACCTCCGAAAGCTCCGTAAGCTGTAAGTACAATTTAGAAAACGATCAATCTAAATTTAAGAAGCTCCTAAAATTATTCTATTCACACGATTTTGGATCTCACAGAATCCTCTCAAATCTGAAGGAACTACGGATATTTCCGAACTTAAATGGGACACGATCGTTAGAGTTATTAAGATTAGATCGTGCCCAATTGACAGAGGTTCCCGGGGATCTGTGCCAGCAGTGCCCGAAATTAAAAAGTCTGTAAGTGTCTGTATAAAATGGAAACAATTACACCAATCTGTTCTCAATGCATTTTTAAACAGTCTGTGCTATAAAATATAAAATGCTTCTCTTTTTTCAGCGACGTGAAGTCAAATTTTCTGACAGAAATACCAAATTTGCGGAATTGCAGTGAGCTGCGTGTTCTGTAAGTTAACTCAGAATTGTTTCTTTTTATCTAATCTTGGAGCGACCTTGAGACCTAGAATTAATCTTGGATTAATCTTGATTAGACACTGTACTGACCTCAAACATATTTTTTTCAGGGATCTAGCCAGTAATCAGATTTCTACTTTGCTGGACGAGCCATTCAAAGGCCTAGGCATGTTACACGATCTCCTTTTATCGAACAACAAGCTACGACTAATCCCCAGCGACGCGTTCAATGGCTTGCCGAGGCTACAGGTGTTGTAAGTGTCGTCGCTTGTAACTGTTCCCACGAATATAGCTCAACGCTATCGTCTTGAAAAAGATGGTTCGATGTTTCAGAGACCTAGAGAGCAATTATATCGAGTATATACATCCCGATGCGTTCAAGGAGACCAAACACTTAGAGAATCTGTGAGTAGTGGGGTTCACAAAGTTGCGATTAGAGGAGGAATTTTTTTTCTATTGATAAAAAATTGATTTTATAAGTTTTTTGACCAACAGAAAAAAAGTTCCCTCTTAATTAAAATTAGATTGAATATTATTTTAGGATACCTAAAATTAGGTCATAGTTAAAGTGTACAATACTTTAAAAAATGTAGGAATTGTTTGCTGTTTTTAGAAATCTGGGAAACAACGTGTTCCCAGCTTTGCCCACCTTGGGACTCTCGGGTCTGTTGCATCTGAAGACGTTCAATAACCCAGCACTAAGGGAGTTCCCATCGCCAGAGCGATTTCCACGAGTGCAAACGATGGTTCTCTCGTATGCTTATCATTGTTGCTCGTTCCTGTCTATCGAAGTGGAGGATCCTGTGACAAAGTCCTCTGTTCAAGAGTCCATCTTATTTCCCACTGACAACGAGTTCGATATGAGTCTGTGGAATTCGAGTTTTTCTGATATTTGGCCACACCTCAGTAAGTAATTCATCTGACAAATTTTTTTCTGGGAACTCATGAAATTTTTCCGAATTTCTTGAAGTTAATATAATTTGAGACTTTTTTTTCTGTCTAATAGCCACTGCTAAACTATTACACAAATCATCTACCTCCCTAACTCGTATTATAATCATTCATGCTTAGAAAAGAAATACTTGGCCAGCTGGTTTCGATGATTACGATAGCATCTTGATCGCCTTCCTTTCATTATAAATTATTTGATCAAAGATCGACGATGTATCTTAGTTAGCAGTGTTTTTTGTAGGCTGAATTATTTTATTGCGTGTAGAGTCGTCTTAGTTGTTGCTTCTTTTAGCTTCGTTTTACGAGTCGCTCGACACTTAAATGCTGCAAAGCATGAGACACGCAAACCCTCCCACACACAATCTCATGCGAATCACGCGAAACATATCACCTGATCTATTTCTCAATCTTCATCAAGAAAAAAAAAAACAGAAAAAACAAGAAAAACTTTGCAGCACTGAAGTGATGACGTTTTTTAGATAACATGACCGACAAGTTCGGCTCGCATATAAATGAACTTTGGGCTAACTTTGGTTCAGATATTACGTACCCTGGTAACCTGCCCTCATATGTTGAGGATTATTTTGAAGAGCAGAATAGCCGAGCTACGGTGCCAGCACAAACACTGCCTTCTCACGTTCAGTGCCTACCTCAACCTGGTACGTATCCCATTTTTCTATTTCTTATATAAAATGATTTAATAGTTTTCATCAACTAAATACAATAGCTGACTGACAAAATTATAGTCATATACAGGATGATATAATATAAGTGGTCCCACGTTGGATGGAGCATTGTACTCTTCTGGGCATGGGAAAAGGTCGCAGAAACACAGATTCGAAAATTCTGCGTTTTCTATCAAAATGGGACCATTTATTTTAATGTCACTCTGTAGAGGATGTTTCAGAACAGACGTCAGAAACTTGTAGAAGTGATTCTATGTACCAAAATAAGAGCAAAACAGAATTTTCTCCTTTACTTAATACAATAGGTATGCAATTAAAATGCATTTATCGACAGGTCCTTTTCTACCCTGCCAAGACCTATTCGACTGGTGGACTTTACGCTGCGGCGTCTGGGTGGTCTTTCTATTAGCTATGCTCGGCAACGGCACCGTCGTCTTCGTATTAATATTCTCCAGGAGCAAGATGGACGTCCCCCGATTTCTCGTCTGTAATTTAGCCGCGGCGGACTTTTTCATGGGCATTTATCTAGGTCAGTGACAAAAATACCTCACTCTCAACCTGTCCCTCCCCCAGGGAGTGCTTTTATGCAAATTCTCCAACACTGTCTCAAAGCGCAACGACTGTCCCATGAACTTTATCTAACGTTATACAATCTTCCAGGTCTCCTGGCAGTAGTGGACGCCTCGACGCTCGGAGAATTCCGAATGTACGCGATCCCCTGGCAAACCTCAGCAGGATGCCAGCTAGCTGGCTTCCTGGGCGTTCTCAGTTCCGAACTGAGCGTGTACACGCTGGCTGTGATCACGCTGGAGCGAAACTACGCGATAACACACGCGATGCACCTGAACAAACGTCTATCGTTGAAACACGCTGGATATATAATGACAGTGGGCTGGTGTTTCGCTCTGTCGATGGCTACCCTGCCGCTGGTCGGTATCTCAGACTACAGAAAATTCGCCATCTGCCTTCCATTCGAGACAAATGGAAACGCTGCCCTGGCATACGTCATCTTCCTTATGTTAATTAACGGCGTCGCGTTTCTGATACTCATGGGATGTTACTTGAAGATGTACTGCGCTATCAGAGGCTCCCAAGCCTGGAACTCTAATGACTCTCGAATAGCCAAGCGAATGGCCCTCCTAGTGTTCACTGACTTCCTTTGTTGGTCTCCTATTGCATTCTTCTCTTTGACTGCCACCTTTGGACTGCAGCTGGTATCCCTAGAGCAGGCAAAAGTGTTCGCTGTGTTCGTACTCCCGCTGAACTCCTGTTGCAATCCGTTCCTCTACGCTATACTGACCAAACAGTTCAAGAAGGATTGCGTGTTGATTTGCAAGGCGATCGAGGAATCGAGAGTGACAAGGGGAATCGGCAGGTGTAGGCACAGTTCAAATTTCAGTAACAGACAGACACCTGTGAACACGAACAGCCTGGTAGACAGGTCCTCCAGGGACAACCAGACTCCTTGCGCGTGCAACTCGAGGCTCCTTGAAACTGGCCAGTATTCTGGGTACCGAAGATGGGGCACCAGAATACTGTGGCCCTGTGCCAAAGACACGAGGCCTCGACACGCGCGCAGCGATCAGTACGCTTATCAGATAGCGGAGATCCAGCAGAAGCAGCACAAGAGAGCCTCTTCTGTTTCCTCCAGCGAGAACTTTTCTTCGTCGAGATCTGACTCGTGGAGACAGACCCATCACTGTGGGATCCCTTTGAGGCTACTGGACCCAAAAAGAAGGGCCTCCTCCTGGCTCATCACCAGGAAACCATCTCAGGACTCGAACCTCAGCTCCTCGAGGAACGACTCCTCAGGTTCTGCCACTACTGCTAGCACCAGCACCTGGAGGATCTCGAGATCCAGCGCGTCCTTGGAGATCACAGCGAGAAATACGCCCAGGCCAGCAAGGTCGAAGCCAAGGCTGACTCGCCAGCTGGCGATTCAGGAACCTGAACCACCTGGATCGCCTGGGAGACTGGCTGTCAGGCTTCTTGCGACGATACCATCCGCAGCTGAGACCAGTGATCAACAGGACGACGACAATACGCCGCAGAACTAGAGACTTCTTGTGAGTGGGGTTTTTAGGGATTAGGATGGACTCTGGAAAGAAGTTTCTGCCGAGTGATTTCAGTATTAACATTTCTGGGAGTAGCTAAGTGTATTACTGGTCGTATTTTGTATAGGAAGACTTACTGTCAGAAGTATTGGTGCGCAAGAGTCATCCTTATAGATTTAATCGACTTGGCGAGAAGTCAAAGGATCAAGAAGATTTTTCTTCTTTCAACGTTTTCAGAATTTTCTGCAAAGTGGTTTCCAAAGAATTCTCATTTTCTGTTCTCTGTTTTCAGGAACGGTGTTCTGCAACACTTTTGAAATCTCGACATCCTGCAAAACGTTGAAAGAGGTATTTTATTCTTTTTGTATAATATTATTTATGAGAATTTTCGTAAAGGTGAAGATATATCTGGTAGATGATCTGGGTTCGTGAAGACGAAAGAGATTCATCTACTTCCATTGACCGTCCGTTTCACGTATATGTAATCGACTTTGTTGCATCAATGTGGTGCAGTCGATGCAATGCAATAGTCATGTTCGTTACTTACTGCCATTTTTTACTACGTTAAGTGGTAGCCCTTAACATGTTGACTGCCTAACGTTATCAGAGGTCTGATGATACATTCATGCCTTGCCTATGTGGTGTCAGATACTGTCACATAGGCAAGACAGCCAATGTGTTAATTTAATAGTGTAATATAATAATTTAATTTAACGATGCAGTTATGGGACTTTTTCTTTACAAATAGATTCGAAAAAAAGAAGATTCCTAGACTGGTCCATTTCTTTGGGGGGTTCGGTATGAGGAGATCTTAAAGATTGTAATTTTATTGAATCTGTGACGAGGAACTGGGCGTTCTGTATAGTTTTCAATTATAAATAGAATGACAAAGTATTTATTAATAAATTAAAACGACACAGAGTGTTTTGGTTCTTTTTCGTTTCGCAAGAAGTTACTCTGCTCAATAGAAAATGAGTGTAGAATGGATCTTTCATCTTGAGATCAGTATTCGAAGGGAATCCGCTGTATTATAATTGTTAACAAGTGTATGCTTGTGTTATTATAAGACTGACGGTTTATACAATTCGTCCCCGTAATCTTAGAACTGAATTTTAGCTGAAACACTGGGCACAAGTTCAGAGATATTAGTAATAAAGGATTAATTTATTCAACAATTTGTTAATAACTACAGTGGTTGGTAAATTCCTGAATGAGAAATTCTGTTGGATGTTGGACTGTTGGAGTTAATGAAAAACAATGTGCAACTCTTTGAGAGTTTATAGACCACTTTAATGTTACGTGATCATTGTTACATTTATTAACTGTTAGAGTTAATAATAATTAGGTTTTAATTGTTGGGTTGCGATTAGTTCATTTAGGCTACAAACTGTTATAAAATCGGTGGTTCGGTGGCTATTCTTTCTTTCAAATTTGGTAAAGTCGAAAAGATATTTGCTTGATCTTTAATTAAAGCAATTTTGTCCAATGTTCATAGTTTCAGATGTATTCAAATGGCAATAGTTGACAATAGTGGACCACCTTGTAGTATGCAAATGTTTATATACTATTTACCTAATCGAATTCGTTCATTTCTTCTTAAGTCCTCTTGTCATCTAATAGGACGAGTTTTACGTATGTGTCCGATCTGAACCATTTAATAACATTTTTCTAATAAAACCGGGTATGACGATATAAAATAGACAGTTCTTTCGTTGGAATTTTCTTTATTTTTGAAAAATCGGTCGTGTTACAAGGAAGACCTGTTGCGCCTTCGAAGTGGCGATCAATAATACAATAGTAATAGGAATAAGTTAAATACTTATCTAAAATAAATTCGATTTCCAATAATATCGACATCGGCCAAAAGTACAAGACGTATACTAAACCTCTATATTAAATAACTAGTCAACATTCTGTAATAACAGGTTGTTTAAATCAGATACGTGAACTCACGATTTAATCAATTCAAAAATGGCGGAGTGCGCGCGCCATGAAAACACTGTGCACAGCGCGCATGCGCAGTTTGATAGGCGGCAGTTTTAAGTCCGCGTCAGATTCGAAGTTGATGAAATAACGTTGTCCAAATGGAAGCATTATTCAAAAACAGTGTGTTGTATGACTGTGTAATTCCAACCTCTATCGAGACCTAGTTTCGTACCTTTGGCCAAGTGGTATGTAAATTCTGAATTAAAGTGAATCTTTTTTTCGAATTGTCCACACACGTGTACTATCCCTCTCTCATACGCACAGACATGCATTCTTCCACTCTAGTACTAATTAGAAAACTGAAATCAGGTTTCAATAAGGGGCGATACAATATTAACAAGACACACAATCTCAAAAACTGTCCCCCTCTAATAGGTCAAAACGAAGTAAGACGCTAAAACGGGGCTGACACATTTTATTCTCATACGTTCTATTGCTCGCTCTAATTACACACCCCTCGATGGATTCATATTCCTCAAGTTTTCGAAAATTTAATTACACATTTTGGAGACTGCACGAGGACGGTACACACTTTTTTAGGACGGTCTCGATTTCTTCTCGTTTTACGATCGTTCAAGGTCCAGAAAGAAGGGGGAAAAGTCATAGCACGTAAATTGACGAAATTGACTCTTAAATTTTATTCTATGTTATTTCCACTCGGAAGGGGAATCGCGATAACAGGATCCATAAAGATGTCCACAAGGACTGATTTACCGCTCGGGTATCGCGAAGGTAAAACAGTTTCACGCTATTAACATGACATCCTCCAGAAAATAAGGGGCGATATAATGTCCATATTTAACCCTTAATGGCTTTTAAATTGAAATACCACCTGAAACATAATCACTGAACCAATTTAAATCTGTCAAGAGTTTGCATATCGCTAACTTCAACTATCATTCCCCTTAGTCTCATGATTCTTATCAAACTTGGTCCATAAAACTTCCAACATTAAACTCTGTCTATTGCTTTCTTAATATAATATGTATAGTACACGTATCTTTAAATCTCTTAATTTACAAAACATACTTTTTTCGAATTAAATATTACATGGCTTAAAGATGGCAATATTTCTCGATTACGCTACGGATTTAACTTCGCCTATTAATCCGTTGTCCTATATCATCGCCTAGATCGAACATCGTTGGTTCGTTCGACCAACCCTGAGATATAAATGTGTCAGTATGCCATTTTGGAAAGGAACGAACTAAAAGTGTCAACCTAGAACGATAAAGCCGACGACAGGAATGCGCGTGGTCGCGTGGAAAAAAATAAATTCTCTCGAGAAACGTGGGAGACTTCTAGTACGTAATCGCAACGATGTGAATTAAAATCGAACTACTTGGATTACATTGGAATACACGCCAAATAAACATACACATTATACATCGGGTAGCACAAGAGAAAATAAAGCGTTGGTAATCATTGATTTCCGGTTCCTGATGACGTGCATCGCGAAACCATGCGAAAATAAATCGAACAAGCGTTCATTCGGGCCCTCTGTCTATTCAATTTCTTCTCAAAGCATCTAGGAAACATATTGTGTGGATTCCATTTAGTTTGAGAAGAAAATTGATTCATACAGAGTCGATTAGTTGATATGAGGGCAATGACTCTTATCAAGATTGCCTAGCGACTTGCACATTCTGTCACAACATCGACGAAACTCGAATAAAACTTATCACACTATCCCTTACGTAGATATACAAGTTCCAGAGAGTTCCAGCCTCACCGCGCTTAAGCTTCTATATATAATACATATAATATATATAAAAAAAAACGTGATAAGAAAGGAAGAAACCACTCCGTTCTCCTATATCCGTGTCCCTTCTTGCCCCCCACGCGAAGGCACAGAGAAACGAGAGGTCACTTAAACGGGGAAGCGACCTTAAGTTCAATTCTAATCCATTAAATCTCTAAGAAGTGAAGTACAATAGATGTTGCGATATTATCGGTCGAGGTATTAAAAAAAAAAAAAAAAACAAAAAAAACGGAAAAGGAAAAAAAATTAAATAGCGCACACTAGTTCAAAGTAGTGTACGCGACCGTCAAAAAATGCCTTTCAAATAATAAAATTTTTACGCTTTCTCCGTACGGGATAAGCACAAATTGGTTTTTGTGATTACATTCTTTTTCAGTATTTTTTCATTCAGGATTATAATCCCCTGAGGTCCTCTCCTTCTCGAGACTCGAACACATCTGCAACTCTCGTCACAGTTCAATATTAAATCTAATAATACTTACAAATTTCTTAATACAAATTCATCTAAAAGAAAATAGAGAACCTTACGCAAAACGTAGTCTTAAAAGTTATTGCTTTTTTAACGATACTTTATGTACAATTCTGTCGACATCCACAAATTGCTGGACCTCAAAGGATTGGGAATAAATAGTCAGAGCAATGCCAAAGATCTATACAAGATCAAGGACTACTTGATTTTGTTCTGATTATAATTCCTCATAGTACTATTTAAAAGGCGATTCCATAAGTAATACAAAATTCATATAATTTAATAGATAGTCTAAATCGAGAAAGAAAAATTGAATGTATCAAGCTTTTAATATTTTTGTATTATCGTTTTTGGGAAACTTTGGCTATCTTTTCTATATTCTTTGCTGTGTCCAAAAATTCGCCTAAAAGAACATTACTTATGGAATCAACCGACATCCTTCAATGGTTCTTATCATATACGTTTTTTATCGCCTACTTTAGAATATACGCCTGTCTACGTTGTGTAATCGTTGGTTTCTTACAAATGTACAAAACAGTCCCGAGTGATACATCGGTTTGGTTCGTCGCCTATCGAGACTCGCAGGTTTTTCTAAGCGTACACACGAGATTTCACTAGGACGTTCTAAGCGTTCCATTCACAAAATCTAAAGAGAAGACTTCAATGGAAGAGCGTGAAATTTGTGCTCAGCCTGTACAGTGATCGAAGTTTAAAACCGACAGAAGAGAGAAGGAAAAAAACTAAAAGGTTTACGTTGTACTAGTTATTCCTAGCATCAGTGTGATAAAAGAAACACAAGGAAACATTAATGAGTTAAAATTTTGTTTTTACGATCAAAAACTTATCTAAAAAGGTCTGGCACAGGGATGGGCGATCACCACTTCTAGTTAATCACTAGTTATTGGATAATAATCACAGTGTCTCTAAGTCAAAATGTTAAAAGTTATAAGACTTAGGCCGAGTCATAGGAAACTAAGGAAGATGAAGTTCATTGAAAATACTTGTAAATATTTTACTGGCCTTTAGGATAAATCTGGATGAATCGAAGAATGAGAAGATGAAGAGGAATACAAGTGAACTTAAATTAAACCAATACTTTTAAGAAGAGAGTGCTGTTACCTAGAGGCCTCGGAACACCTAGAGAAGTTAGACCTATCATAGTTTAGAGAGGCAAAACAATAAGCTTACTAAACACCTCTGTTACTTTAAAGAAAAGACTATAATTGCTACTAAATTTAAAGTACAGAAGACGTAAGACTTAGGACCTAGAATATTTACATTAGAGAGACCCTATAACACTGTAAAATCAACTCGCAAAAAATAAATATCTGAGATTTGCCAAGTTCAGAGAGATAAGAATTTCAACTATTGCTGCAACCAGAAGTCCAGACACTGCGCATCGGAACTAAAATCGAAGAAATACTTTGAGGAGCTAATACTGAAGATACCAGAAGATTTAAAAAAAAAAGTCAAGAGTAAGAGAGAGCTATTTCCAATCTTACATTGAAGTTAAGAACGTAAGATAAGGTCAAGATTTCGTCGCTCATCCCTGGGTCAAAGTATTGTCGTGACTGAACAATTTCAACATCGCAGAATAAAAAGTCTAGCGATCCAGTTTGAACGTGATCTGCTGGTGTCTCGGCCGAATAAGAACTCGTCGATTCGCGTTTGAAGAAGACTGAACATTTGGCAAAACGGGAGCACACCGGGACATCAAACACATCCTGCGCGACAGTAGCCAAGTAGAACAGAATTAACAGAAACCTATTCCCGAGACTCACTGGCCGCATCTGCTATCACATAGACTAAGAAATACAATTCTCGAATCACAGGACCAACGAGTTCTCAAGGATGTTCCACCCGGCTACGATCTGTCTCTCTATCATACACACAAATGTCTATGCATCTTTCTGTACGCGTACGTATGTACATACCCGGCGATGTATCTAATAATCTAAATGATCAACCGGTTTCCCAACGTGAACGGATCATTAAGTGCACGTGCGTCGTGGCCTGAATCGTTTGAAATCCGCTGGAGTTAGCTGTTTTTTTGTATTTTCTCAATTTTTTGAATTTTAAGTAAAGGAATAATATGAACGACGCACGATTACTCGTCTTATTACATGACTAGCGGTGACGTGACCCGCGTCATCACGTTACTTTCGTTTTGTTCTTCCTGAATGGAGGGAACAGGATTTTCCTGCGCCTTCGTTTTTGCTCGTCGTTCTCAGTGGAGGAGCTCCAGTCGGTGGACAACGTATCATCGTCCACAGACATTACTGTGGGCAGCTCCTTCAGCTTCTTATGAGAGCTGCTCGTTGACATGGTCGTCGTCGTCGTCATTGCTGACGACGTCGTGGCCATCGTCAATGCAGTGTTGCTCGCTGTCGACCCTGTTCTTTGATGACCAGGTCGTTCCTGCGTTGACGAGTCCAAAGAATTCTCAGAGTAAGACGTCTTCGACAGGAATCCTGAAGTAGCCTTGTCCTCAACCCCTAGGAGTATGTTAGTGTCCTGGCTGTAAGAGCGTACTATCCCACTGCCCTTCTCTTTGGTTGGCCTCACTAGCTCCTCAGATCCATCACCGACGATAAAATGTACCACATTGCTCTCAGGTGGTGTGTCTTTCCCTGTTTCACTGCTGGATGAATCTGGTGGTACCGACGACTCCTTCCAAGTTAAACTGTCCAAAGTACCTGTGGATGAGGAGTAGAGTAAGGTCACTATCGAGATATTTGATTTATTGGATGGGTTTCTCATGTATTGTGATTTACAGGTCTTTGGGAGACACGTGGATGTGATATGAAACTCATCGTGGATGGAGTTAGTATCTCTGATTATTACCGGGTAATTATGTTTTATTTAATTTGATATTTAAAGGTTTGAATGTATTAGTTTATTATTTTTCGTTTCATGCTGTTCTCTGGAGAACTAATTCCATGCAAGATTGAGTTCTGTGAGAACTTGGAGGTCACAAGAGGAGGAAGAATAGTATCTCTGTAATGCATGCAAATTGAGTGAGAGAATCAGTAACCGATTCTACTAATTCATTCCATTTCAATTTTTAATTGATGCCTGGGGTTCTACATACTCGGCATGCATTCTCTGTATTGTATTGAATATGCAGTTTAACCTGGTGGAGTATCACTGTCGTTGAACCACAGAGTGTTGCTTAAGTTACTTGAAGAAATAGAGTTGAGAACATTTTAAGGCACATCGAGTTAAAGACCTGATTAAAACAATTAAAAAGATAAAAAAGAGTGGAGAATAGAAAAAAAAGAGAAATAAAGAAGGTATAAAAATACGTTTTGAAAAATTTAGAGCACGATCTTACAGGAACTTAGCAAAATAATACCGTCTAAATCGATAGACTTAAATCTAGTGTCATGTTCGTCTCGAAATTAAAATTGCATGCACCAGCGGGTAATCGATCATGTGAACAAGATGCGGAAATCATTATGAGAGATCATTATTATGTCCACAGCTTAGGTCATACAAACAAGGCTCGTTGGTTTCTTGGTTTTCTCGCATTTTGCTTGATTTATTAACTGCTAACTATAAATTGTACACAATCAGGGTGGGAGTAACATGTTTGTTTCATCCGAATTAATGTATAAATTCTTTTTCTGTTTCTTCCTACATAAATGGCATATCGATCACTGCTCAAAAGTATAGGTACACATAAAATGAGAAAAACAAATTTGTGAAAAAACCAAACTTTTAAAAAATTGTAATCTCTCATTAAGTTGAAGCAAAAGCAATTCATAGCAAAGATATGATTGGGAGCGGGAAATACAGCCTCGAATCAATTAATTTCATCCGGACTATAGTAAGCTCATCGTCAGAATCTCATTAATTAGCAAATGACTGAGACTTTCCGTGATTCTTATACTACGATTCACAACTCCCTTTTCTATTCTACATGATTCTTCATTCATCCACAAGATTGCAAAAAATATAGATGTACCCAAACTTTGGATCAGTACTGTGGTCGGGTAGAGAAAGAAAGAACCATATTGGATGCCACGCGCTCTTCGAGCCGTTCGAGAATATTTGCAACTGAGTAAAATCCACGGTCGAATCAGTCGAATCTAATTTTAATTGACTCTAATATTAACCATGACGCGACGACGAACCGTATGTCTCCCCCGCCCCTCTCCTGAAGAAATAGAATTCGGTTTCTTGGCACTATCATCGAAATCCCAGGAATCGGAGATCACGGAAACCAGTATAAAGATCACGCAATCGCTTGATAACGCGTAAAATTGATGATCACTGGCTCTCTTGAACAGCCCAATAAATTCGATTCGTTGGGACAGAGCAATACGCTGTCTGTGCACGCGAAGAAATGACACCTCCAGCAGGGCCGTCCCCTTAAGATTAGATACGCCGATGCTCCCATTCGCTTTAATTCTAACTATTAATAAGAACGGGTTACGCAACGCGTTTCCGCGGCTCTGGCAAACACGAATCGTGCCCTCTGAGTCACTAGAGAACGCTTAACAACAGATTCGACGGAAGATCCCGGTCGTCTCGAAGATCCGCTTTGCCCTGATGTCCCTAGAAGGAACTCGATGACCACACTTCGATATCTACAAATAAGTCTATAAAATAGACGCTTACGGACAACGTGTAGTGATAATTTGATAATTATCACGCTTGGCACTTTGTCGGTTTGTGAATATGTGTGTTGTTTAGAATGTGGAAGAACACAAAGTGTTCAAAGCCGCTGAAGATGTATCTGTTGCTATCTAACAGTCCCAGTTCGGGAGTCACGAACAATCTAGAGTTAAGGCAATCTGAATGACTACGGAGGAATCGAAGTCGCGACACGAGTTGACCCCTGTATATCAACAATTAAAGTTTGATTAATTATTGTCGTCGCTGACTGTATCTAGTCTTCCGTGATGGAGAACGCATCACGTATAATCTAACTTATTCTGCTCTTGTTTTCTTTACCTAATTTAATAAGTTATCCCCTCTTAAATTTCGTTCTAAGTACGGGGTCACTCGCCAGTGACTTAAAACTTCATTTGATATACGCTTAACAAAGAAAAAACCTATAAAACATTCCTCCTTCTTGTATAATAATGTCATTATTTACTTTAGTAATATCACATTGTGTCAGCCACTTGCTCGAATGCGTCTCATTAAGGTTTCCTCAATTACAAAAATATGTCATGTTAACATAAACTGTTATGCTCTCTATACACACGCGATTATGAAGAAACAATACGGGTTTTTATGTAATGGTGTTGTTACTCTATGTGTTTCATATAAACTCTTACGCATATTAACAATAACTTACAAGATTTGTTGACGCTTCTGATGAAGCTTGGTAAATCTTGACTAGGAAAGGGGAACATTTTAATATTTAATCTTCCCTTTTCCTGCACACACATCCTGATTAAATAAATTCAATAAAAAGTCTATCATTCACAATGTTAATTCTGTTATGTATAGAGAATAATTGTCTTTTATTTTCGCATGAGTTTAATTCATAAAAGTTTCATGAACGAGGATTTACTATCGATCACAAGTATTGTATTCATGTCACACATTACTTTGACATTCAAATTTATATTTTACATTTGACGTGTACATTTGTGTCACATTTCCAGAGGCATTGATATGTAATTGTTTCACTACAAACCACTCTCAAAAATATTAAATAGGAATAATGGTTTCAACAATTTCTAAATCATTTAAAATTTGCAGCTTCGTTAATTTTTTTTTGAACTGCTAAGTAAATTCTCCTTCCCCTAGAATCAAATGATAACGAATAACAACATAATAGATATATTAGTTTACAAAAACATAAAAACATCAATATATCACAGAAGATTTACAAACATTCTTTAACGAAACAATTGAACAATAACGAAATAAACAACAAATTTCACAAAACATAACAATATATTCTAATAAAACATAGATTTCATTGTAATGTGTGACATTATGTATCTGCATTTCGCATCACAAGCATCTGCACTTAGCATTCGGCATGAATATGCTCAATTATTTTTCCTTTAACAATACTAAATAAATAAGAAACTTGGATCGATTATTTGAACTGTATACATTATTTAAGGCAACGTGTGAATTTTTTATGCGGGGTATTCATATTTCGCTCAAAAAAAATCCTACGCAATTTGATATGAGGTTGCACAAAAACTATTAAATGTACGAAAAAGTTATCAAAGAGATTTTTATAAAAATCTGTCTAGGGTATTCATGCGCACCTACATCACACATGAATCTATTAGAAAAAAATAATTTCACAAAAAACCCCAAATTAATATAGGGAGGCAAACGAGTTAGTGAATTATCTACCTGTACAGCCTCATCCACGTAAAAATATAAGTGTATAAGTTGTCGTATTAAATTACAATAGTATATACAAATTGAGCATTTGTTATATCATTCTATATGCTCGTGGAAGTCCGTTTCCAGCTTACCTGCGGCACCACATGATGAAGGCGCGTACACTGAGCTTGCTTCGTCATCTAAGTCATCTTGGCTACTGAGCCGACCTAAAAAATCAATTACAAACAATTGTTAATATTGATCTATCATATTTAAGATGAAATTTCTTAGTAAAACTCGTCAGAAATGCTACTATGGGCCAAATGAGTAATACAGAACTAAACAAATATGATTCACATATATAATATTCTTTAGATTTGAATACCTCGGAGTCCAAGACCTCGGCCATTAGGCGTCCCTCTGTAGAGTACAGTTTCTAAGTAGCTTATTCCATTATTGTTAATTATATTAAAACCGCACAGAAGTTCAATTTGTTTCCAACGATGTACTCTTTCCTGCAGTTCGGCAGTAACCTCGTTTAGAGCTGTTCTTGCTTCAACTATACTTTTGTCGACTTCATCGATAGATTTCCCGTGAGTTGAAACAAAAGCTCCCACTAAGCTCGATCGTTTCTTTCGTAATTTTTCGCACTAAAAAACACATTTAAAAAGTAGTCATAATAAGTGACTATAACATAAGAAAAAAGATTTAGGATATACTTACTGCCTCTCGTGCTTGTTGTAATTGCTTTTCTGCTGCTATCTTCTTCTTCGTGTATGCTTTATTCTCAATTTCGTGAGTTAATTGTAACCAGTGTTGCAATCCCGGAGGGGGAGACCAACATCTATCTTCGAGTTCACCCTCTGCACGTTGTAACTCAACTTTTAACATCTACAAAATGTCACCTAGTTAGATTCTGAGAATGATTTCCAAGTGTAAAAATGAAGATATGTATAGTACTTCAATTTCTGCTTTTAGCTGAGAGACTTCTAGATCCGAATACGAAGCGTGTAGTCCCATACTTTCGTCCTGCAAACGTTTCTCTAAATTTTGTTTCTCTGTTGTTACATTTTCCTGTTCCATTCTTGCCCTCTCTAATTCTTTCTGCAAAAGCATACCGATATTAATAACAAGTACAGAAAGGAAGCATAAAGAAACTTACTTGCAAATCTTCAAGAGCCAATTCTGCTTTGTGCAAGCTTTCCATATCCTTCATCATTCTATGGAGATGTTTCTGTGAATTTTTCTTCTGCTGATAGGCATACCAACACCCAATAAGAGCTCCAAATAATAATGTTATCAATATCAAATCTTTTACACTATGCCCAGTATCTATAACATTGAATATTGTTTTAGAATCATACTGTAAAAAGATAATGAATAATTGAAAACAGTATTCAATAACTCATTACCTTTTGGTGGTCCAAAGAGAACTACATCCATAGCTTTTAAGGCAATTTTTTGTTTGTGAATGGGATCCTTAATCCCCAAAACATTACTCAAGTAATGCATGTTATTCACAGCCAATCTGTAAATGAAGTAAAGAATATTATTATGAAAATTGATAAACAAAAGCAATACATTTCCTAAAAAACTTACCTTGGAAGTGTAGCACCAGTTACACGGTGTTGTATAAAAGTAGGAACATATTGGGGGAGCTCCACATTAGAAGTCAACCATTCAGATGTTTGTTCTATAGTCCAATTGTGAACCTAAGGAGTAAAAAATTGGTAAAGTAATTTCTAATCCTGGGAAACTGCAATTAGAATAAAATCAGAGCATCAGTACCTCTGACCTTAACCAGGCTTCCCAAAGTTCTCGTACACTAATATGCATATCATCATTATGATGAAAAGCCCTCTGTCTTCTTTCATACCCAGCTTCATACTGTAACTCTTCCCTTAAAAACTGCAAGGAATATATTATTTCTCTTTACTCAGAGTATAATAAAAAGTTATATAGAAACAACAATGTACTCACATCATCTGACTCTGAAAGATCTACATTTCCATTGGCATCATCATCTAGTTGACTATGGAGTGATTTGATAGCTTCTAAACCTAGTCGATCATGAGAAGCCATTGTAAGACAAGCTAGGTCATCGTTACAAGTATCGGAACCTGTAATAAATTAAACAGCCTACGTTTGATTGTATGTGTTTATGATGTATTTAGTTTGTTACCACAGATGCCTTTTTCTTAAGGTTGCATTTGCATTGGTTATTGAATGTTCATAATAAGTTTTCTGTCCAATTGTATTAATACAAAATTGATAATGAAATGAACATATTTTGTTAATGATATACAAGATTCTCTATGTAATAACATACAGCATTGAAGATTGTTATTCATTGAATATGGCTTTAATTTTTGAAGGATTAGATCACTTTTATAATTTACAAATTACTTTCTGAATTATGAGCTTTTATCATAAACACATTTATGTTTCCTCCACAAAAAAAAGAAGGAAAACAATAAACTAGGATCAAATTTTCTACTACAAAAAATAATTAGAAGTAATAAAACATTTTCATATTTTTTAAAAGAACTATATTACAACTGTATCATTAATGTGGCTCAAATTTTGTTCAGAATTTATGCACTATATCAAATGCATATTGAATTCTCTTCCAAAGATTCGAGCAGCACAGGTATATAAAATTTGAACCAAATTAATGACCCAAACATCATGCTCTTGCCAAAAGGAAATACTGCAAATATTTTGCAACAAAGATACAGTAAACACTGTTATATCTGCACATCCTTTCCAAAAATTGAACATTATTATCCCAATTAAGCGCAACCCTGCATGCAAATACCACCTATAGATGTTCCTATGTACATGAACAAAATCTTAAACATAAAATGAATTGCAGACACTCAACAACACATGAAGAATTAATGGGACCAATGTAGAGTGAGTCAAGTTAGCGCAAAAAACAAATGTGTATAAGCTTCAAAAAGAAGTTTACCAGCTTCGTGGGCCACTGCCTGCGCCAGTCCATCGGTGAGGGTAGCAGAGAACGCTGAGACTTTGGAATGTGAGCTTCCAGAGGAGCCAGACTGAAAGTTCGGGCTCGAGTCAAGAGCCCCGCCGCTGGCATCTATCGTGTTGCAACACCAATACAAGAAATGCAGCCCGAGCAGTAGAATCGCATCGCTGATCACGGATGCTCGCATTTTAAGGTTAGATACACTTTGTCAGTGACACCTCGCGCCCCCCTTGCGCCAGCAGCTACGAGCGAATAAAACCGAATTCACTCTCTCTCTTCTCTCTCTCTCTCTCTCTCTCTCTCTCTCTCTCTCTCTCTCTCTCTCTCTCTCTCTCTCTCACACACACTCTCTCTCTCTCTCTCTCTCTCTCTCTCTCTGTGTGTGTTGGCCCGTTGTCACCTTTGACGTAGACCCGCAATAGTGACTACACTCAAGGTTACAGTTATCAGAACCGGGGTGGCGATACAATTTAGCGAGCGCATAACACGCGCGACAAGATATCACGATATTTCACAGCAGCCCCATAACTGACTCGCGCGAGACACCGTCAATCCTCGGCTCCACCAAGGCCACGCCAAACGACGGTCAACGTCCGAGATCTCGTCGATTTTTTTCACCACCAAACGAAAACAGACCGATCGACGTGTATTTAATTAAGTACCACGAGTACCACTGCTCGGCCAACACGGGTTTTCCTATATCAAGGCCACTGCCCACGAACAACGTTGCGCGAAAATAATACATTTAGATTGGAAACCTAGCATCGTCGCAACATTCTTGCCATAAGAGTGAAATGGAAGATTTGCAATTGGTCGTGTGCACAATTATCCACGCGATTTTATTGGTCGGGACGGGATGCACTTGACGGTGGGCGGCATCGTCAGCAGCGCGAAAATCATTTTTTAAGCGCCACGCTGAGCACGCGGAATTTCCTGGACAAATGTGCGGGGTGTAGTCAGGTGTAGTCGAGATGTAATCTTAACCCTTTCTTTCCCAGATTGTTTGAAATATCGCAACGAAATCTAAAAATCATATGATAGATTGTTGTAGGATGTGTTATATGACCTTATCCTATTCGGTTTGATAAACGGAGTAGTTTTAACAACTTTTCAGTCCTTTGCGAGTGCTTCGAAGGACAAGACACATTCGGGTAGACTTGAACCTAAGTAACGTATATTTAAAGCCCTACGAAAAAATTATGCTTCATTAATCACTTGTTGTAAATCCAAAATTTTGCGGCTTTTTTTTATTACCCCTTGAGATCATTCAAATTTCGCCAAAACAGCAGAAGCGGCGGCTTTGAGAAACACTGTTCTATAACTACCTTTACGAAAATAAGCAGTGTTTCTAAATAAACTCGAATTTCAATTTCAATTAAGTAACATCGAGTCATTAATTTGCATTTGACAAAAAATTTCTTAACGAAAGATCAATATTTATGATTTTCTTCTATTTCATCCTAGAATTCCTATAAGACTGCCACGACTTATTTCTTCTCTTTTTAACCTTTCACGTGTTGTGACGTTTGCATAGATTTAGTCAACCAATTAATTACACTCGAAAAACGTATACAAGCGTGGAATAACTATGATTGAACAACGAATAAAGAAAATTTTTATTCACAGTGTATGTTTAGCATTGGAATCAGTTCGAATCTTGCATCGAAAGGATTCTGTTCTTAATTTTATTCAGTTTTACTACGCTATCCAACAAGTGTTTAAAAACTTCGTAGAAGCGTATTGATTAATCAGTATCACGTCCACCGCGGTCGGGCTACTAATTTTACGATGTTATTACTCGTAATAATGTGTTCAATCATTTTTCTATTTGTGAATCTTGCAATATAAAAAGATTCGAACTACTCTTAGAGGGGCTAGGAATTGTGTAGTTCGTAAGAACGCATCACTCTAGGTACCTGTTGTATTTGTTTAAAAATACGTCGTTATATTGTTACGATTACGTGATTTCCTTAATTGCTTCGTGTAGACGTCACGTAGAAACTATCTTTTCTATTCGGTATTTAACAATTAAGAAGTCGCGAAACGAGTCAAGCTTAGATTTGTTAGGAATACGCGTATGCATCTCATTTTGACAACAATAAACTTTCTATTGCGTTTCTTTCACGATTCCTTCATCGTATTTCTGATTTCGCATAGATTTTCTCATACGATTTTAGAAAGAAACAGTAATGTGGACGTAACGACACGCAATGAACGCATTTTTCATTATAAATTGAAAATGTTGACGAAGGTATTGGTCTTCCTGACGAGTTCTGAGACTTGAGACGTGGAAATGTCTAAAATCGTTTGAGGTTCTCGTTTCAAATTTTTGTAAAAACGTTAAAATGGAGAATATCGCAAAAAGCGAGGAATGTGAAAGTCAAGGGACAGGCACAGTGGCCAAAAAAGAAGAAACTCCTTCAACATCTCAAGGTGCACCAATTTGTTCTGAATTAAAAGTACCTACAGATTCTAAAAATACTCAAGTACGTGTTGTTCGGGGTACTAAAAAGATGAAAGTGGATGTTAGTGATAATAATGCTTCTGAAAAGAAAGGTTTGTTGATAGATAAGTTCTTAAGCTTCTTAGTTTGATAATGGATAAGATATCTACATAAATGTAATGAATTAATTATAATTATATTTAGACTCTAAGGATGAGGAAGCCAATGTGGAAGCAAAAGTGAAGTCTCTGAAGAGATCTTGCGAATTATGGTCAATGGAAGATAAGAATACTTTTTTCAAAGCTTTGAACGAGTATGGGAAAGATTTTGATGCTCTCCAAAGTTATTTCTTATGCCAAGGAAAGAAGAAAGGCTTGCCTGATGTTATGATAAAAAATAAAGAACAAATTAGACACTTTTATTACAGAACATGGTTGAAACTTTCTAAACATTTGAAATTTTCAGAAGGTATTTGTTCATAAATCTGTTATACATTAAATATTAAATCTGTAATCATATATGTTATTTATATTATAGATGTTAAGAAGACTTCCCAGGAATTATATGGTTTAATTAATTATGGTGAACTGAGGAGAAAATTGCCTAGAATACATGAAAAAGTACATTTGAAATTAAACGAATTAGTTTATTGGGGGTCAACACAAGTTAGGCTTAGAGGAAAAACTATGAGAATTAAAACACCTATATGTAGGGCATTAAGAAAACTGAATCAATTAGAAGGTATATTTAACAAATCAATTAGAACTTGAAGATTATATTTAACAGATTTATGTTAATCCAGATTGGCAAGAAGAAATTAAATTACCATCTAGAATAACAATTGAACTAAGGCCTCGTAATAACATGGCATGGTGGCAAGTACAGGCATCGTCAATGAATCCAAGAGTACGCACTTTATTACCTATACAAAGACGTTTGTCTAGTTTACTAATATTTTTACAACAACGATGGCGACCTGCAAAATATAATACAGTATCCTTACTTCAAAGTACACTACTGGTATTAAGATTTCTTATTACACTTTCTATGACAAAAAAGTATAAAGAAAAATCCTATACATCTAATGTAGTCCACTAATGTAGAAAGTACCGTTGTTAATGAAATGAAAGACATTAAATTATTACGCGTGGCACCGCCAGAAGGATGTAAAATTGCTTTACCAATGGTGAATCTTGGAGAATATCTCACGAGCAATAGCGTTAGTTTAAATTCATATGAGAAACGTTTAGGACTGAAGGGTTCTAAAATGGACTTGTTAGGATCAGTGCAATATTTAAAAGGTGTTGGAAAGAAGGGAATCAAGAGGAATAAACTAGACAAAAAATGCGCAAATCAATCAGAAGATAACTGTGCACAGCCAGATAACAACAGCGACGTCGATGCAGTAGAGTCTAGTAGTAATATTTTAGAAAAACCATCTATTATTACAATTTCAGAAAAGTTAACTTCAGAACAGCAACAACCACAGCAGCAACAAACAGAACCTAATAGATTTCCGGGAAGGGAAACAATTGAAAGGATTCGAAAAGGATGGAATTTAGAAGAAGCAAATACCATCACTGTAGGGGATCTCTTTTTAATGGTAAACACTTAACTTAAAATTGTAAAAGGGAAAAGATCTTCTGAAACTTAAAACCTTCCACATACTCATTAGAAACGCGTCATTTCTAATTTTCTAAGTTTTCCAGTTCGGTCGTGAGTCTAAAATTACCTTGGAATATTGGTGGGATTGGCAACAGCGAGAGCAACACGTCGAAGAACCTACACCAAGCAGTTTACGTGATGATAGCTTGTGTTTAACATTGCAAAAGTTATTATCAATAGCAAAACATAGTTATGGCACGAGTAAAGTAAGGAAACGCAATGAAATTTTAATGTATTTTATTTAAAATATATAGCAGATTTAATATATTAATTTTTACTTATATTTAGGTGTACGATAATGCTTCTGGAAGTAATGAAACAGTAATTTCGTCCCGTATGCTTTCAACAAAGGAATCGACATTTAGGAGACCACTTATTCCACAGACTTATCATAAAGTTGGTACACCAGATGCTTTTAAATCACAGTTAGATGTAAGTGTTTACTTTTATACTTTTTATTCTTTTCTATATACCGATATGGTTTAATTAATAACACTATTTATTTTTCATACAATACAGAAATTTAAAACGCGCTTCTGTAAACGAGGCAGAACTGTAAGACAAAAAAGTCTCGTTGTTCAGAGGGTGCTGCCGATAATTTCTACATCGAGTAGCTCGCCAGAAGAGGTTGCCTCTAATTCTCAAGAAACGAACAAACCAAACGATCCTTCTTTAAATAGTAATGATCAACAAAATGAGAAAGTGACGGTAAATGAACCACAAGAGAAACACTTTTTGGATGAGCTAGAAATAGTAACGAGGGATGCAAAACCCACAAATTCAATCATAACTAGTGCCACCCAAATTCTTAAAGAAGGAGAACACCAGTGGCTAAATAGCGAGGTAGGTGTTTAATTTCGAAATAGAAAGCACATTATATAAGTTCTACAAATAAATATTGAATTGTAGGTAGCAGATTTTTCGTTGAGCAGCTTTTTAGGACAGCTTGAATCTCCTATGAAAATCTCAAGTCAAAGAAGTCAGAATGGAATTCAAATAGTAGAAGATATTCGTCCGTCGTCCGATGTAAATATTTAAAAAATATAAATGGTAAAAAATATTTAACTACTATATTCATATCTCAATATATGTTAATATTTCAGGTTGTGTCGCATATGCAATGCCTAATGGGAGAAAATAGTGTAGATTATATGGCAAAATTTGCAAATCTCGCGTCGCAAATGGCATCAGACGATAGTAAAAAATAGGAATACATACATATGTATTCAAATATTCACTTGACTATTTTTTTTTCTTTTATAAATTTTAACGGAAAAATCTATTTTACAGACATTTTACAAACTCATTATCTAATAATATTTGGATTGATGTACATATCTCTGATATTTCATTTCTCTAGCGCGTTCATAGTAACAATCGACATGCATATAGTCAAGAATGAGAAATGTGATAAAATATAGAATTTTTCAACGAATGTAATTCACATGTATGTGTATACAACATTTTGTTAACCTGTGGTTGATGATATTTATACAATTTAATTTTTTTTTCAACTAACAATTTACAGAACGTGTAATGTATACGATAGTATTTAACACTTCATCATTGAATATTAACACCAACTTCAGAACCACGAAGTTCATTTTTGTGAGACAATTGAATTGTTAATTTTGTACCTTTAGCAAGTTTTAGATCCTGATAAATATTTTATTTTATTATTAAAAAAGATTTATAGAAGACATCACGCAAATACAGGAAGAATACATCTAAAGATGATATTTCTCATCCTTGTTCGACTCACAAGGATAACACGTTCTGTTTATAGAATTATTTAGGTAAGTTCTCGTACACAAAGCCTGAAATTGTGAGACACATAATCAATAGGCAAATACCAAAAGAAATATACCGGTTCACAATTTTCCTTCTTGGAAAAACAAGAACAGATTCAGCTATTTATAAAAATTAATCTGTTCCTGCTACATAAATATAGATTGATCAAGGAAATGATTCTTATCAATTCTTGTAAGTTCAGTAACGTATCTCAACGCGAAGAATAATGATACTAAACAAATTTTAACTCTATAATAGAAACTAGTCAAATGAATTTCAAGTTACAAGTAAAATGTAGGGTAATTCAAATTGTAAATTTTATTTGAAAAAAAATTACGAGTACTCCTGTAGAATATAATGAGAATGACTGGAATATCCCGAGGATGGAAGTTCTTAGAAGTGAAGCCGGTCTTTTCGCCGGCCTATTGCGAAACAAATATTACAAATGATTCATAGTGCCCGCGTTGACGTGATCTGCGCACGCATCTATGCAGTATCTGTTTCTGTTACCCGCAGATTCGTGATTTTCCTCAGGTGTAAGGCGCGTTCGCCGAGTGAACTGGTTTTGCTCATTTTGCTGATCACAAAGGCTTGAATTATCGACGAAATGTATCGTCACGTAATGAACACGCAATATCTCTATTTCTAATAGAACGCATGCGTGAAAAGCGTCTTAATCATTTCGTTGACATTGACACGGTACCTGTTCGATCATTGTCCTATAGATTTACGTTTCGAAAGCGACTCCGATTCTCTTTTATAAGCGTACATTTGGCAAATTCCCATTTGATGAATGTAAATATCGTTTTGTTGAAGAACAATATAAGAACGATCTTTTTTAGTTAGGAACTTTCGACTCGAGTCTGGGTTAAAAAAATGCGAACCTGTTTGACAGTCCGAAGTGACCTTTCTCGTTTCGAAACGTGCTCGATTACGCAGAATTACTACGTTTCGCGCGATAAAAAGTCTGCCGTAATGGGTCGGAGAAAAAGAAGATTCGTTTCTTTTTTCATTTTCGTTGCCCCTTTCATTCTTTCTGCGTAGGCATGTTTCAAGGAATTCGGGGCTTCATTGATGGTGGCTACTGTTTTTCGAACCTTCTGCGTCATTACAAATCTCATTTTTATGCGCAATTTTAGATCTACGACGTACGTATTATCGCGTTGTCAAATTCTATTCAGAAAAGAATAGAGTACTTTACAAGGATTCAACATTTTTTACAAAAAAGTTGCGACCAGTCGTGGCCGACATTTGCATTTTCGCTTCTTAGAATTACCACAAAATCTGTATGCACGTCGTGGATGAAGCTTCAATATGTAATGCAGTCTGTTGCATGTGCAACCTTACGATTTTTCCATTCTTTTCGGATAATACTTGATAATTTGAAAACTTGAAAGTTCGAAAATCAAAAGTTCTAGGAGTAAATCACTTTTATGACCGTTTAATTTTGATTAATTTTCCTATTTTTTGGGGTTATGAAAAAATATTTTGCAATGAAAATAGAAATAACTCGCTTTTAGTACTGTTACACAAGATTTAATAAAGTAACGAATCAAATACTTCTATATCTGTATATTTATCTTCAATTGAACAAGAAGTGTTATGCTCGTAAACTGAATCGAATCGAATGCGGTCGACGAAGCGATGAATTCATAAACAAATTTTGACACAATACAGAGGTATCAGTCGTACCAAACAATTTCGATAATATCCTCATGGTCACAACACCGCCCCGATTAAAAATTGTTAGCATCAATCATTCAGTGGCCCGATTGCACGTGTGACCGAATTTGCATAGGTTACAGTTTATTCGCGATTCAATTATGTTCTGCATAACACGAAGCAATTTTCTGATTGTATTCGGCCGAGAAAATGAAAATTAATGAGACGACGATGTTCCCGTCGTCGATTAAAGACAATCACGTGCGAAACAACGTTTGTAGTTGAACGTTTACAATGCTACGGAATACAGATACTGAATGCGTTGTATTGCAAATTGCAAACATGAAATAGTACGGAACGTTACAACACTATGCGAAACAGCATGAAATACCTACAGTGCAAAGCATATCAATTCGCATTTCAAATAACAACTGTCTAGCCTTTTCATCGGGTTCCTATCAGAGTCATTTTATTTTATCAATAATTCTGTCCTCCAGTTTTTTACGATATCTGACCAAAATGGGGGAAGTAGACCAAACCAAGATACAATAAAAACCATAACCAAGGCAATGTGGTCAAAGATGGTTAGAGATGAATGGACAGCACGGTCGACACTTTTTGTTTCCGTAGTGCCAGTGCAGGAAGTAGGTACATCGAAACCGACAAGGACGTGGTTTATAAGTTATCAGAAAGATCCGCGCAAAAATTGAACAAGGAATTGAAATTTTGCTTCTCTGTTGCTGGAAGCAACGACAACCAACCCCGCGGCCTTGAAAATCGTGCTTCAATGCGGTCGAGAAAATTCTGTTTGTTATTTCGGATAAGATCTTATTTTAATTTTTATGAGGGCAACGATGATTCACCCAAAACGGTCGATCCTGTCCCACCAAAAAACATGATGAATCTCGGACGGAAAAACAGGTTCGAAAGTTGTTTAGGAATTTTTCGCTTCACTGTCAACGAAAAGGAAGATGACTAAAGGGTATGTTGACGTGCTTTTATTCCTCTGGGATTCGCGAAATTAAATGTCCTGGAGTGGATCTAGGTATGTACTTCGATTTACGTATGTAGGTAATTTTAGGTTATTTTGCTTATTTGTTTATTTAGACCACCATTATTTAGATAATTATAAAACCTTTTCTGTTTATTGTTTTTATAGCATTATTTCGCGAATTATTTCTTTCACCACATTCGAGGTAAAGAAATAACGCAATCATTCATTATTTGAAATTTCTATTACTTTAAATAAGTCAGTATTTCCTACATTTCCAACTAACAGTATTTAAAATAGCGGTTCAAAATGTTATTTCAAATAATTATCCTGCACTTCTATTTTAAGAAAAATTTGTCAAGCTCAGAAGCATTTCGATCTCGTTCGATTATAGGTAAAACGAGTTATGAATCGATTCGATATGTAGATCGCGACCGTTTCGTTTTTATCTTCTCGTCTTCTAATAATCGATTCATCGAAGGAAAAGGAATGTAACTTTTAGCATTTCGAAATGTTGGTTGATCGAGGAATTGACAGAAAATCAAAGCTTGACACGGTTTGTGCGATTACAGTTCCCTGAATCGGCCATTAGTAATCTTTGAGAGTCTCCGCGGATTTGCGGTTATGATAAAGTTATGTTCTTCCTGCTACGGAAAGGGAATAAAAAAAACGATACATCGTGAAATAAAATGAAGATCATGGTACTACTGACGTGTTTACACTCCGATGTCGAGACATCGTGGCGTACTATAAATAAACGGGTGCATTGGCGTCGACAATAAAAGAGCTTTTTCAATTTATATTTCGCAAAAATCTGGAAAAAGAAGAGTATGCAGTTACGAGAGGAAATTAAATCTGTTCGCGGGCTATCAATAATATTTACTAAATTGGATCGATTAAGGATCGTAGGTATCTTTTTTAAATCTGTCAGGAAAAATCCTCGGAACTTTTACGGTGCATTACTTCTGAGAAGTGAAAAATAATTTGATTCATATATGAAGTCATAGGAATAGGAATTCCCTAGACTGTCGTAATAATCTTTTGGGATAGGTTAGGGTTAAACGCGCGAAACTAACATTGACTGAAATATATTATTATTGAAAAGCAGGTGCTTTGTTATTGAAACTTAACGAAAGGAACCTGGTATATACATGATTAACGTCAGAGAGTGTATTTTTTTCGTGTTATTGCGAATTCTTCTGAAATACACGAATGCGACTGCGATCCAGGAAAGTTTGGTATGCATATCACACGCATTAGTGTCCCTTTTTCACGGGATATTTTGCCCATCAGTCTAACGCAAGTTACTGATACAGCAAATAACATGTTCTGCCGTGAAGGTTTAATGAAAAGAAAAAAGAATTTGTCGATGGATTTAGAAGCGCTTCAATGTCACCTCGGTTGACAATTTGTTAATATCAATTCTGTGGAACCTATTTCTCCGCTTTTTTCAGTAATCTCTTTCAGTAATCTCTTTCATTGTAGTATTTGTTATTTCAGTGACAAAAGGCTGAGGAAAAATTGCATTTTGATAGCAATTGCGTTTCGTGCAAGCTAGATAACCCGCAAACTCTTGGAATTCATAATAAGAATTCAAGGCGAAATTTGCGGACGAGAATATCGATACGAAAATTCTTCAAATGGTCAAATAAGTTACGATAAAAAGATCTCAAATATTACCGACACCACTGAAATATATTTTTAGCGAATTTTTACATCACATCAAATGGTTAAAAAAAATGAATAGTAAATGAATGTCATAAGAAAAAATAATTGTTGTGTTCGACATATTGACACGAAAAAGAATTACACAATTCGTAGTAAATACCGTATCGAACATATATTTTGATATTTTTTGTTTGTTTACAATATTCATGCGTAATTCGGTAAAAGTACTGGATAATAGCAAGGAACGATAAGTGCCCCTTGTGTTTCTCAGAGCATCAGCGATCGAAAAATCCAACACTTTCCAACCAACGTTTTCCTCTTTCGAGTTCAGTATTTGCAATCAATCAGCGATTGATTTACAAAAAAATATATGACGCAGAGTATACACAACTTTCCCCATCGTCTTATCTAATTTCTTCATGGCGTCATGTATACTTTCATCTTGTCTGAACAGACTTCAACAGTTCGATATTTCCGGCACAATCATAAATAATAAAATAACGGATATCTATATTAAATAGTAACCAAATTTACAGGAAACCAACTACTCTGCTTCCTACTTGAAGAAACAAGTTACTCCTATCTTTCCGAGATATTAAACCCAACGAAATTCAAATTTTTCATCGCGCATATCTACATGGTAACAGTTCTTTTCTTTTTTAATTCAAAAATCTAATATGAACTGAATTTGAAATTCTTTTTTTAGTGTAAGATGGTCAGCAAGGAGTCGCCAAGGCTTCCTCTCCCTCGTCGTCATCGTATTCCCTCGATCTTCAGTCGTTCCCGATTCGCAACTCGTGTTCTGGATCTCGGGGGGCGCCGCCAATGGAGCGTATCCGCAATTATTGCGTCAGCTATCGCGAATCGCGTCGTCGGTGATTGGCCGGTCTCGAAGAGCGGGAAATCCCCGTTGAAAACCTGCTTCTTCCGTACTGTTCGTCCCCGCGGTTCTCCCGCTGACGTCTTTCGCGTCACAGAGCTGCCGACCCCAACTTCGTCAGAGACATTCTGGCGACCGGTGATCAGTATCGCGCTACGCGACATCGCCGCGACGTCGCCTATCCGAGACGTACCATATTCGAGTGTTCCTCGAGCAGAGACAGTGATCGCTTTGAAAACACAATCCTCTCTTGACGTTCTGTAAGAAGAAACTCAGTGTTCACGATAACATTGCGCTTTCGGAGTTGTTCCATTTAAAGGTTGAGCGATTGGATCGAGATCATGGATCCATTCGACACTTACGACAGGACTGATTTGCCAGAGGTGAGTTACAATCCATACGGGGAGAGATTCGTTTGTTTACGATCTGTTGAATTACATAATCTCGCGCTGCGCGTTGATCATATTATTCGTCTCGGTTGACTCACTCTGAAAGTATAGTTTGCGCGATTTAAGGTGGTTCGATTTGTTTTTATTTTATGACCCGCTTACTCCACTTTGGTTGACGATCGAATTTCACGTGTCGTTGGTGAATCTGTCTGACACCTCTCACGCGCTGCTGGTTCCCTGATGCTCTCTGTGAAAATGGATATCATTTTTTCGGTCAACTGTTAAATGAATATTTTTCGAGCGACTCGTGTAAAGACATAGAATTTGAATTTAGAGCGTTTTGGAATGGATTATGAATGTGTTTGTTCTCTTTAGTGAATCAGTGGAATTGGTATGCACGCGATAGACGGACCATAAAGGATGTGTATCCGTGGTAAACAAAAGCGGGTCATAAAATACGAAAAATATTCAAACAATTACGCATTGGTTCTCATTTAGGAAAGGTTAATCTGTTTTGGTGTTCGCATAAAAAGCATGCATAAAAACACTCGCTAACAAATTACCGGTAAATTGGTGCAGATCTTTATATTTTTGCAACCTGTTTACCATTCCGCCTCTGGCACTTCGGCTAAAGAAAAGAAAAGAACATTTAGAGAATCGAATAGTCACAGAGCTGCGTCAAAACAAACGTATATGCGCCTCAAAGGATAATAGTGACCCCTTAATACGTCTGTATTATTAATCATTAAAAAGAATATCTTACTGTCATATTAATCATAAGTCTATATATAGTAATTATATCGTAACAATTTTTTTTTCATAGTGTGTACATAACGAAATATAAATCTTTGAATTCGATTAATCGATTATAGTACACTTAAGACTATGTTTTTCGTTGATTTTTTTCATTTATTTTATTTTCATTTTAGCGTTGACTAATTATTTTGGACACTAGTTAATTAAAATATAATTGCAATAATTTATCTTCCTGTATCATTCCGTGTTTTTTATCATAACAATGTCTAAATATAAACAAAAAACAGAAACATTCATAATTATTCCGTTATTGGTATGTAACACTTGCGCGTGTTAATTTGCCAATTAAGTATTATTTACGGTACACTCAGCTTCGTATGATATGAAGTTTGTAGTCACCTAATGCTCGAAGAAAAAACGGCAATAATGTTCGAAAGAAACAACAGCTCTTCGTTTATTGTACAATGCCGATACCTGTCTCACGTGGATATTCCACTCGTCGAATCGTGATGTAAATATCCTCCTCTGTTTTATGCAAGTACAAGAATATCATGATTAAGATCAGTACAATCTCGTTTTTCTTTGCCACGATGAAAAAGACCGAGACGCATGGAAGACGTCGACAAGGTCATTAACGCAGTAACTTGACTTCGTTTCGGATTTGTTTGTCATGCGATACGTTTCGATTGCAGGTGTACCCATCGTTCACCAATCTCAACGACGACGATGATCACTTATTATTGGACATGGACTCGTTGGTAACGAGAAAAAGCAACGCTCTTACAACGCGCAGTTACGAACCATCTCGAAAGAAATGTAGTTTCGGTAATAGCCATAGAATATTTCTTCAAAACTCAAACCTTTCGCGTTATTATGATAATATTATTGCAATGTAAATATTGCAAGAGATAGTACTTACACGTAGTTTGAATTTTGAATACTTCAAATTTAAATAAAGGAAAGTATGATACTGAAAATTATAGAGCTTCTTCAAGGCATGATACTGACGTTATTTTTCAATGTCTTTGATATTTAAATAACCGAAAGTACTTGGACACTTTTGTTTTTCAATTTATTTTAGATTCTCCTCGCATGCGCTCGTGCCCCTTCCCGTTCACGTCGCTCATTAATCTTGTCATGTCATCGTGTCTTTAACAGGTGATGAAAACAATGAAGTCGACGGTACTGGTTGGTCAGACAAATCTGTCAGAGACTGGTGTCAAGAGGAGACGATAAATTGGCTGATGTCCGCGGCTTCTTACATCGGACAGCCGTACAGTTTGATTCAGCATAGTCTTGCAGTGCCTGGGAATGAACTGGTCACCTTTACTAGAGAAGATTTTATCTATCACGATCCCATATATGGAGAACGTCTTTACGAGCTACTTCACTCCCAACACATCTCGAATTTACGTATGTAATTGTAAACTAGGCGAAACGCTGATAATAGAAATGTAATAGAAACCGAGCGTGTAGTAGATCGTCCATTGAATAACTATCGGATGAATTATGCGATACTATTTTTTTCTGTTCCTTAACGTTAGTTAAAACAAAATTGACCGTTTTCGACGTTAATGTTTATAAGGAGAGTTATGAAACAAAAAGAAACGAATGACTTTTGTTTACAGTTCCATCTTTTGACACCATTCACCCTCATTCCGAAGACGAATACACGAGGATCAATTCGAATAACACCTCAGGTAGCTAGCCGTGTTGATTTCGTTTCGATTCTAGGGGAATAAATTGTCTAATTCGTTTATTTAATTGTTACAGATGCCGAATCGGAGAATAGTATTGAAGTCTCCACCAAGCGGCCGCCGGGTAGACCAAGGGTATTAAAAGCAAAGAAGAATTGTGAGTAGTAAGGTGTTACAATATTTCCTCGAGTAAATTTAACTAATATTATGTAATTGTGCTTTCAGCCACTAGCCAGGGAAAGCTTTGGGAGTTTATTAGGGACTTATTACGTAATCGAGAGACGTGTCCCAGTTTAATCTGCTGGGAGGATTATTCACAGGCGAAATTTCGGTTTGTTAAGAGCGATGAAGTCGCGAAACGATGGGGTTCGAGGAAGGGAAACACGAAAATGACGTACGAAAAACTAAGCCGAGCCATGAGGTATTTAAATACATGAAAAACGTAGATGGAATACCATGTAGTGTTTTTATCTGCTACTTGTTTGTTTTATTTGCTTTTGTAGTTAGTTTCACGTGGAATATATATTCTTTCAGGTATTATTACAAAAGTAAAATCTTTCAACCTGTGCTTGGTCGAAGATTGGTCTATCAGTTTGGACCTAATGCAAAAGGTTGGCAAACTGACAATCCGAATTTCCGACATTAAACGATTTATTGTCGCGGACTTTCAGGGTTCGATAAATTCCTATGGAGTTTCGATTATTGTAAAAACTGTATAAAACTGAAGGACAATATTTGTAATCGATCGTAAATGTCACTTGCACTGGATGCATGTGGAAATTGTACAGGGAAAAAAGCATATCGATAATCTCTTTCATTAATACGTTTTAACTTCAGATTAGTGCGCGAACAATGTTTTGATAAAGAAAAGAAAAATACTGAAAGTATTTTCATAATATAAAGAAATTTTTAATGATGTCTCGTTTAAGAATTTTAAAAGACTAAGAAGGAAAGATCTAGTATTATAGACGTTATACGTTAATTAGATATAAATAACGTAAAGACAGTATGAATGAATAAAAAATGTTTTTATATGTATGACTGAATCTATGAAATAGAGTAATGAGAGTGTAAATTGAGTTAGTCTTATAAGATTTTCATATAGTTTATTCATTTTTAAGCATAATAGATTATTTACTTATGTAAAAGTATACATATTAATCAAGAAAGGCAATAATTCTCGTGATTTACAATCAAATAAATTTTCTATTATTCTCTTTTTTTATCACAGAGTTATATGTGTAAATATATGGCTGATTACATTATTATATATTGACCCTCGGAGAAGTAACAAGAGCAAGCTAATTTTAAAAGAGTACGCTATATTACAAGTAATAAGTAAAATTCTAAAATTTTTTTCCTCTGTATCATTATTGTTCTTTCACAAACTATGGAAGATGGAATATTAAATTCATTTCATGTATATTAACTGTAAATTCATTAACAATTGAGAGTCAATACTAGATACTTAATCTAAGAGTGTTAAACATGCAAGAAAGCCGGCAGAGGTACATTTCCATATAAAGAAATTTCGGACAATTTTATCTTCTGTCTGAATATTTAAATACTGAAATTTGAAAATACGTAATATTTTATAGTTGGAAAGATATACAAGCGAAAAACATGCATGTTTTATGTTTAAATTGATTTGTCAAATTTACTTAGGACTGCTGGATTGCATTTGATTTGAGCGAACTGGATTATCGTTGTATTTTTTTTTTTATAATAGAAGCGTAGTGAAAGTACTGGCTGCATTCGTACTTAATTAGCTTTGGACTATGTATATTTAAACAACCTTCAAATTGAAATGTTAGCATATGGGAACATTTACTCTATCTTGACATATTTTCTGATCGCTAAAAGTCATTTTTTGTATATAATTTAGCATAAATGTTAAAGTATCATTATCCAAATTAATGAAGTATTCATACAACCAGATGTACTTAAATATTTGTTTACTACTATTACGATAAATGTGTATAAAATTTGACGGAAACCTTGAAACGCAATACTATCGCCAACTTTTTCGCAGAAATACCTATATTCCTGAAACATTAACTTTGCTTAATTATGAATGTAAATTTAATGGTTATCCAAAGGCACGAATCGTAAATGTTTGTTATCTTGAAATACTTATTTGCGACGGCGTTATGTAAAAACAATGTGCGTTGTGCTCCTTTAAAATAACTTATTGAAATAATCGGTATAGTCTTTGGCTACACAAAATATCGTAAAACAACGTAAAAAAGAACTCCGTAAAAATTGCATACATCTATTTTCACTACACGGGTAGAAGAGAAGTTTTCGGTTTACATAATGATGTGATCTCTACACTTTTAAAGGATTTTAAAAATGTAAATTGTAATATCTTTAAAAAATGCGAGTACGACGTAGCCTACACTACATTTTTGAACCGCGTTTTAAGCCTACAGGAAATTTTTGTGATAGTCATTAACAGTGCCGCAACTAGCAAACTGTTCTGGACCCTATGTTTTTGTGTTTGGCACTTACGTCTATTATATAAATTTTGAAGCAAGCACATGGAGGACTTATTCTAAGTAGTAAACTTGGCTGGTATTTTTTATGTGGATTGTAACGATAAGTCCTCTCATATCTCGTACATGCCTGCGACAGACTAACTTACCACTTAAAACTTCCCCTATAAAAGAATCTATCAGTATTTTTTATCTTTCACAAAAATGATTTATTTCAATAATAAATTCAATTATCTTACCTTCTGTTATGCTAATTGGTTCACTTAACGAGAATACTGTTTGTTTCCAATGCGTTGGAGGTGAATTAGGTCCCGTACTAAAATGAACTGGATTGTCCAAGTCAAAAAAGATATCAAAATAGCCGACAATCGCAGTCAGTGATCCAGTCTTTTTTACTTTTAGCTCAAAGGGTGACGAGAAATTTACGCAATCTTTTGCTACTTTATACAAATTGAACGCTTGAATTTCTACAGTACTCGTTATTAGTTCGTCGGCATTACAAATTTCTATACTCGGTTCACGCACGACTTCTGCTTTCATACAGCTCATCTTGAAACCGTACACGTTTGACCAGTAATCAATAAGTTCCACGTATCTTCCTGTAATTAAGTGTCAGTTCCATAAATTTTGTCAATTAATGTTAAAGTATAACACAGTATTTTCAAGTTGGCATCACTGTTTGAAAACTCCTCTACTTTAAGAACATAGTTAATAGTTCTTTCATAAATTTATACATACTGGTGTCTCCACTTCCAACAATACTGAGAGTACACCTATTGGGAAGAAGTATTCCATCAGGTGCCAAATAATGATCTCTAGCATATATGACTGTGTCTAACATGCCCTCAAATAAGAGAAAATAGCCCATCCATTCAGATACAATTGCATCTACTTTTTCTTCCTCAAGATTAATGTCTTCCAGGCGCCCTTTTTTTAAAGTGATAATGTCACTTAAATTGTTTTCTCTATAATATGTTAAAAATGATTTTATTAAGTGTACAAAAATAGTAAAAAAAGACACTTTCGATTTCATTACATGTAAACATTATACCTGACAATATCAATAGCATGATATATGACATCAGACTGATCAACACTAATAACTTTTCTACATCCAGTTTTGGCTGCAAACATAGACAGGATACCAGTCCCACAGCCAACATCTAACACTACAGAGTTACTAAACTTATTTGCATTCATTAATAATGCATCACGATAGCTTTCTGTTCGTATTTTATCCTATAAAAAAATATTTATAGTGTTTGCATTTTATTTAAAGAAGATGCTTACTCACTGTTAACATCTCATGATGTATGGCAAAATGGCTGTATGTATTAAAATAGCCTTTATCCACATTGCAATTGGAATTACCAGAAGAACTATTACTTTCTTCTAAATCATCATCTAAAACTAGTTTTCTTGCTTTGTCTGTCATTTCATCTATTTGCTAAAAGTAAATATCATTAGATACACTTATTGCTAATTACATAGATTTTGAAATACTTATACAAATACCTGTTTTGCTAAAAAGCATGCTAATTCACGTTGTTCTAGCTGTGCTCTTAGTGTCTGTATTGTCCTCTGTAATTCTGCAAAATGTGCCTCTGATAGTGTAACACAACCATTTTCTGAATTCACTGTATATGCTATAGGTTTCGTTGTTTTCTCTGCTAAGTCTTCAATATCTTCAAGTAAACATGCATAAAATCAATGTATCAGTTCATACAAAATTACTTTTTTATTAAGCTATTTGCTTAGACTTACCGAACATCAACCAGGGGTCATCTTCTATGATAGGCCTTAAGTATTCATCATTCTCCCATGTTTTTATGTTCAGTGCATTCAGCTGATCAGGCAAAACATTTTTCTGTCTAATAAAATTGATCAGTTTGATATAGGAGTAAGTATCAAGTGAATGCCTCGTTATAAAATTTTTTAAATCAAATCTGTGAGATACAACAAGGTGCTCCAATGCCATGGAAAAGTTATTTGTCACATCATTGCAAAAAAGGCACGGTATTGATTCAAAATCTTCTGTAATCTCATCCCAATCATCTCCACTGTCATCATCACTGGTTCCATCCATTTCACATTCATAATTAATTTTGGAAGGAATGGCTACAAAGATAAAAGTAAAAAAATCCAAAATTTACTAATGGTACAAGAATAAATATCGGTACAATTTTTTAATTAACTTCTTAAAATTCTAAAACATCTGTTATTTAATTTCTTACATTCTATCCACTTTTCTAAGATCTAGAATATGGTTAAAAATTAAGGAGTGCTTAAAAAATAAAAGATGAAAAGACTTAATTTTCCAAAAATTGATGAGCCTGTGAAAGCAGAATTTGCGTCCATACCTTGTTCTGTCATTTTACAACCAGTTACTCCAAATAATATGTAACAATTTCAATAAAAAAAGAGTTATTTAAATTTCTTCAAGGTTAGAGATCCGTTTTCATTCAACCCGTTCATGCACGTGCTACAGCAGGCGAAGCCTCTCTTGCTTGTCACAACTCTATATTGTGTATCACATTGCGGCTTGGACCAATAAGTGTGCCGTCTGTGTAGGTGTACCTCCTTAAACCAGAATTTAATATTTATTGATTGCGCTCGATGCTCAAGTGTACTTGACCCTTCAAAGTTTTCTTTTCTCACCCACGTCTTTTTTTTTTCCTTTTTTACTCGGCGGCGGGAACAAACCAGAACGCGCGATAACATTTTGCGCCTGTTCCATTTAATTCCGCGATCCATTGACTTTAGAAAAAGCCGATAAGCAATAATTGACAATTGCGTATTGCGGCTTCTATTCGTTTAAGAATTGAATTTGCAAAAAACGAAAATGATGTTCCCTACAGAAATTTGGGAGCGTATATTTTTATATGTTGATCCAGTTACGCTTATGCATTTCAAAAGAGTCTGTAAGTGTTGGAACGCGATCATTGATAAAGTATTAGAGGTATGTATGTTTTAATAAATAGTTTTTTAAATTACCATTAAGTTAGATATTTAATTACAGTTTTATTAACAATATATTACGCACAAGTAAAGTGTGCGCGTGTGGGTACGTATATAGGGTATAAAAGCAGCTAATTTTGTTTTGTCGAGTATAAGCGCGCGCGTGTGCGCGCGCGCGAATGATTATGAATTCCTTTTTAGTGTTTGATAGTAATCATGAGAGAATAGTAAATTGTAAGAAAATAGTAAAGTAATGGTAGTTGTAAGATTTATATTATTAGTTATTTTATATTTATGAATTGATTACAGGAGAATGATCACTGGTATAGAATGTGTAAGAAAGAGATACCAGAAAATTTATGGAGCACCTTATGTGAGACACTGAACCCTAAGAAATTTTATACAGAGTTTCATGAGAAATATGATGCTGCACTGTGGAGAAAAATGTGTAAATTATGGTTTAAGTGTAAAAATGTAGTAAAATGTAATGCAGACAGTAAGTTCATTGAGCCATTATCAAAATACCATGCTGCAGATTATATTACATGTACAGATACTTCAGGTAACAAAATCCATTTCTTTCTTAATGAATAACAATTTTGATATTATTTATAATTTATATGTTTTACAGGGGATTTATTAGCTATTGGAACTGCAGAGGGTTACATTTACTTTTATGATATTTGTAATTTACATAAGGGCTCAACTTCTGTGATCTATGATAGAGAATATTTACAGAATGTGCAGTTACTCAGAAATGGTTTGTTAGATTTTTTACTAAATGATTTCAATAAATATTAGTAGTTGACAGCTTTCATTTTATAGATACAAATGTTATTTGTATATCTTGTTCAATGAATGGTCATGTACACTTTTGGGACCTGAATACAAACAAGCTGATTGATCAAACACGTGGAAGACTAATTTGGTATGGTTCAGAAAATCTAAAAACGTTAGAAATTATTGTTGTGGTAAAATCCTACATTATATTAAACGTTTAATAGTGCAAGTTACAGTTATTGTTATGTCTCAAAACATAATGTCATAGTTGTTGAAGGATCAATTCCTAAAACTGTGTATGAATTTGGTCCTGATCGTATTATTGCTATTGGTGCAGACAATGATAAGGTAAGAGTCTAGTGAGTACTAAAAATCTAAAAAAATTGGAGTTGTACTTGTCATGCAGAATAATATGTTAATCAGGTGCATTTTTATACGGAAGGGGGGCATTACAATCACTTAAATACTAGCCTAACTAAAGACAATTATACCTTTACCTGTGTTCGGATACCAAATATAAGAATTCGTAATTACTATGTATTTAAACCAGATATAGCAGTTTGTATAACAGGTAAAGAAGACTATGCGCTAATCAAAATTTGAATACATGAAACTAATTATTTTATTATTTTAGAATATGGATATTTAGGGTTTTTAGCAAAAGGTACAGAATGGAAATTACATAATCTGTTTCCTATTTTACATGCTGTTCCAACTGCAGTTTTAATATATGCTCATCTACTTATCCTAGGATTAGATTCAGGTACTTAAATATTTTCTTGATAACATTCAAGACTACTATAAGATTTCTTAATATTCTTACTTTTAGGAAATGTTCATATATTTTATGTAAAGGACTTCGAAACTATAGACTTTGATACTATTACTTCCAAAAAATTGTCACTTGATACCACAGCTGTTATGTCATTAAATGTGATATTTCATATAGAAGAATATTTATTAGTATCTTATAAAAAGAAAATCTATGTCGTTAAATTCACATAATTAATTTCTCTCATTTAAATGTTAACTTTTTATAGAACAACAATTTTTATACCAATATTATAATTGTAAAATATATTTACTATAAAACTTTTTAGTACAAAAATACAATTATGATACTTATTTTAAGAGATGAGATCTTTTTATACTGTGTAATTTTGAGCTGTTCCACTTCCATATGTAGCATCCCACTCAACATAAGCTGATAAACTAGATTCAGATACGCTAGGACGAACATTTATCAACGCATCCTTAAAATCGCCAACAGTTACGTGCCTAACATCCTCCTTTCTAATATTTTCTAGCTGACTAAATGAAATACTTCTAATAGGTCCCATACTAGCTTCTTTGCACAAATTAGACATATCTGCTCCTGAATATCCTTTTGATTGTTCAGCTATATTATCAACATCTTCTTCCGTGAGATTATGTGGAACAGTCACCAATAAATTATTTATGATTTGTTTACGCGCTTGAAACTCTGGTAAAGGAACATAAAGCCTTTTAACGAGTCGTCTGCGCGCTGCCTCGTCCAATTCTTGGGGCCTATTTGTTGCTCCCACGATTAAAATACGATCTTCATCGCCAGTTGCAGCTCCATCCAACTGTACTAAAAATTCAGTTTTCAATCTCCTAGAACTTTCATGCTCCGTTTCGGATCTTTGAGTAAGCAAAGAGTCTATTTCATCCACGAAAACAACCGATGGTTGATAAACTCTTGCAACAGCGAATAATGCTCTGACCATCTTTTCACCCTCTCCTATCCATTTCGAAGTCAAAGAGCTCGCCGATATTGAAAAGAAAGTCGATTTACTCTGCGAAGCTATACATTTCCCTATTAGCGTTTTTCCTGTACCTGGAGGTCCAAATAATAAAATTCCTTTAGGTGGTTTACGTAAACCAGTAAAAATATCAGGTCTCAGCATAGGGTATACAACTACTTCCTTAATAATTTTTTTTGCATGTTCTAAACCAGCTATGTCATCCCAAGAAATGGTTGTTTTACAGTCCATTATTTCATTCTTGATTAATTCAATCATCTTAGGTTCTATATTTTTTAATCTTTCATCATCCACTTCCATTGCATCAGTTTCATTATTGTACATATCTTGCATTGCTTTCTCCTGTTCACGTTTAAATGGGCAAATAAATTGGGAATTCACTGATGGTTTACCACCTAATGTTTTCTTTTGCATTGGTTTGTTAGCTTTTGCTTGTTGTACACTTAATTCATCCCTCGCAGTTTTGAAGAAGTTAGCTTTAGGCTTAGGTACATCAGAATCTTCTTCACTATTCTGAACAAAAGCTTGAGACTTGACTTTTCCATTGTTTTTTTTATACATGTTTGATGGTTCATAATTATTTTGATGTGCATTAAAAGAGTTTGGAAATTTGGATGATGTTTTGGGTTCAAACTTACTAGATTTCTGTCTTACAAGATACTGACTTTCTTGGTTTACTGAAGAAGGTTTAGGTATTTGTTTTTTACTATAATTTACCTGCATACTATTGCTTTCATCTGTAGAGTTACTTGATGCAGAAAATGATCTTTCCATATCAAACAGATTATTCCCTTGAAGCCTTTCTTTACTATATTTGCTTGAACCCTGATTAAGATTTGCTTTTGCTTGGGTACTACTGTTTTCATCTACAGATTTAACTGATAAAGAAGGATAAGATCTTTCCATATCAAATAGATTATTACCGTAAGACCTTTCTTTACTATATTTGCTTGAATTTTGACTAAGATTTGGCTTTGCTTGAATACTAACTTTCCTATTTCTCACCAGTGTCTCTTTATTTTTCCATATGCTCATAATATTTTCTATATGTCTATCATTAAATAATCTTTCACAACAAGGCATTGTCTTATTGTCTTGGCAAGATAAAGGCTTCACAAAATTAAGTGCTACATCAATATCATTGAGTCCAGATTTCCATTCTTGTGGATTGTTATTAATCTTTGATGTCTGTGCCTTAAACTGTTTCCAATAATTGTTTACACCTTCCTTGTTCTCCATTAAGTTTTGATAATCCTCCAGGCCTCTTCTAAGCAAACAAGCTGCCATGTTTTCAGATTCACTGCAGAATTTATTTATACATTACTCTATTAAGAAACCATTAATATTGAATACATTAAATGCATGCAGATGCAATTAAACTTACAACTCTTTTGCAGTAAAATACTTTATACCAATACATCTGCGTTCAATATCTACGTTTTCTATCTCATCCTTGTCAGTTTTTGAAAACTTTAAAATATGATATGCTGCTAAAAAATTATGCTTATTTTCGTCTGTTGCTACATCAGTAGTGGGCATGTCTCTTCTGAAACGACAAACAAATGTCAATTAATGATATCCCGAATAATAGTTTAGATTCTAATTACGCTTTATGTTTGTTACTTATTTTCTACCTGCGCGTGGCCATACCGTTGGTCACTTCACTCGTTGGTCAATAATGAGCGACCTATAGATTGTTTATTAAAACTGATAATCTTTTTCAGAGAATAACATAAACAGTATTTTAGAATATTTTATATTAACATATCAGTCTATTGTTAAATAACTGTTTGAAAAATTTGTTTACTTTATGGGCAATGAAATTCTTCGCCATCTGGCAGTAAAACTTAAAAGCTAAACAGTTCTATTCGAATTCGATTACAACCTGCAATACCTGCATTAATAACTATCTTGTATTTTTAGTAATGTATGTAATCTTAAAATCTTAATCACAGAAATAGGAGATTTCACGTAATAAGGTTAGAATTAATCAAACATGTGTTAATTAAGTTTATCACTTATGTAAGCATAGTAATAAGTTAGAGAGTGTTTGAAATTTTGGTTTCCAATTTTCTGTGTATGTCTTTTATCGATATTTCAAACAAAAATTGATTGGAAAAGTTACGTTATCTCTTCGATTGTTTGCACAGATAATGAACTAATGGAAAATATATTCATCAAAAATGATTTTTTTATTGATACGACATAATTTGGTTTGATTTTGATCTCATGAGAAATTCATTCGATGAACAGTAATCGTCCAAATTGGTCGATAGAGTATCATTGAAAAAATTGGTCGAGATTTCATTATCGCTAATCTCGTTTAATTTTACGTTCTAGAGTTTAGAGAATTTTTTTTAACTGTAGCTATTTTCGTCAAAGAAGCTGCGTCTGTATCATCCTAAAGATCATTTCATAGTGGACGATTTGTACTTCAAGAAGTGGTCTAAATTGGATTGAAGTTGGATCCTCTTTGTGGAAAGTCCCGGTGAGCAATTTATCGATTTGCATTTTTACGTCGAACGGGAAATTACAGTACATTAAATTACGAAACTCGTTATCCATCTTTTTCCTCTTTTTTTATCCACATGTGACTGCCATGATGAACTTGCCTCACGTTTTCACTTCCGCTAAATGTCACTTTGTCGTTAACAAAGAGTCGATCGTTATCGCTCTTTTCGTCTTATAGATAGCACGATTTTAATTAGGTTATCAGATTCAGAAATAATGGCATATTGTATTAAAAATATCTGCATTCCAGAGTCAACCAGTAAACCAGTCAAAGTGTGACTTAATCCTTTAAGAAATTAATTATTAATCATACTTTTTTTTGCAATAACATTTTACACAAAGGGTTAGTACACTGTTTCCAGGGTCTAGATGTATCTTATTCAATTAAAACATTTCACAAATACATGACAAATTGTAAATAAGGAAAAGTCAATTAAAAATTTATGTAAATATTGAAAAACTTGACCGGGGTTTCCTTATGTATTGTTAGTAAACAGATAACACCGAGCTTTATCTCTAAAAACCCCGTCTCGCTCATAATCGCATACGTGACACTGATTATCTCTGCTTATCGAACTATGTGACATCGGTCACAGACTGTTTTTTATTTTATCGTACATCGTACATATTTAATCTTAAATCGTTGAGTGCCTGTCTTATTGTTCTCATTAACTGTCGATCTCTGTCATTTACGACATTGTTGTCGCAAATCAGAGCAGTTAGTCACACTGGAACCATTCCTTGCAAAGGATCCAGGCTCTATAAATTAGAATTCGCTAAAGCTCATTGGTTTCTGATATTTTTCGCGAAAAAATGGTTGAACTGACGCGATACACTTTGAAAGAAGTAGCACAACGCAACGGAAGAGAAGGAACTAGCACTTGGATCGTGATCCACGACAAGGTGTACGATGTAACCAGCTACAAAAATCAGGTACGTCGGGAAGAAATATTTGGTGAGAAAAAAATTCAGGTATAATATATTTTTTGCGCAGAAAAGTGGTATTTTTATTTTCTTCTTTGTGGTGGATGATTGCTGCGAAGAAGAAAACTAGTGATTTCTATTCTAACAAATTTGAAATTAATTTCAGCATCCTGGGGGTGGAGAATTGATCGACGAGTACGCTGGTCAGGATGCAACTTTCGGTTTCGATGATTTTGGTCATTCTTCCGATGCGTCGAGAATGTTGAAGAGTTACTTGATCGGGGAACTAGTTGATGTACGAATTGAAATTCTGTTTTCTCTGTTTTATGAAGCAAAGATTGAAGTATTTTATAATTAATTATGGTGTTTTTGTTGTATTTTAGGAGGACAAAATGAGTTTCAAGAAGAAGAGAGGTGCGGGTACGAAGGCGAACAAAATAGGAGAGGGTAAAAGGAGGTATGTCGTGGAATCTTATATTTATTGATTCGTTTTATAAGTTAAAAAAGAAGTCAAAGAAGAAATGGGAATTCAATATTGCTTTTGTAGGGTGTTCCTGTCAGTCTTATGTGGAAACTGTGCGTCGTGACGAGAGATCAAAATGATTTGACAAAGCTGTTAATTTAATTAGTTTTTATTTTTATTTCCTTTTTTACTACTAGTATCTATAGAGACTTAATTATAAATCCCTAATGTAGAATAAGAATTTATATTAAGGTACAAGTCATTAAAAAAAATCGTTTCTTAGCTTCTATATCAGATGGAAATCAAGAGCCGTGACTCTTTGGCAGCGTGCTAAAGTGATTAGTATACGATTGAAGAAATTGAAGAAGATGACTCAGTTAATGAATATTGATGAACGATTGTTCAATATTGTGTATCTCTGAACGTACAAGTGGCGATTTGTGTCGACGGATATACTTTTTATCGACTCTGCTCGATTGTATTTCGATTAATTTTTTTCTGTGATAACAAAAACTATAAGGAAGCAACTAAAGAGAAGAAAAGAGCAAGCAGTCAATTGTAAATATAAAGATAATCCAATGTCTGCTTATCAGAAGTATATAGTAGGATATACGTATGTAATCATGGTAGAACTGTCATATAATCTGTTGTTAGAGACTCTTGCATCTAATCTTTTAGATCTAAATATCATGAAGTATCTCATAGATACTCATTGTGATCTGTCAGTGAAAACAAAATTATAATTAAAAAAATGTACATATGTAAAGAAATTTAATCAGTCAAATAATCTCTTTCTTTAAAAAAAAAATGAATCGAATTCCTCTGGGAGGCAAGGAAGAACATTCAATAAAGAAGAAACCCGGCTTAAATCCATCCACCCATGATCTGACCAGTGGCTTTCGATCTTCCTCGTAATTTTGTGGTAGCAACTGGAGCGCTATCTTCTTGTGCCGCTGGTTTAGGTGCTGCGTCACCTGATTCCTTCTTTCCAGACTCCTCCTTTTTCTCCTTTTCCGCCTCTTTCTTCTTCTTTTCTTCTTCTGCTTTCTTCTTTTTCTCCTCCTCCTCCTTCTTCTTCTTTTCCTCCTCCTTCTTTTTCTCTTCCTCTTTCTTCTTTTTCTCTTCCTCCTCTTTCTTCTTCTTTTCCTCTTCCTCCTTCTTCTTCTTCTCATCGTCTTCTGTCTTCTTACCCTCATCCTTCGACGGTTGCTTCGGCTCAGGTGTTTTCTTTGGTTCAGGCGGTTTCTTCACGGCAGCTGCGCCCTTCGCTTTCGGAGACTTCGAAGCCTCGTCTTCCCTCGGATCTTCCGGTATCGGTGAAGGTGTCCTCACTTCCGGCTTCCCCTCGGCAGGCGCTTTATCAGTGCTGCCACCACTCACCGACTTCAACACACTTTTCTTCAGGATTGGTGGCACGCGTGGTGGTTCCCCATCTGGTCCAGTCTTCTTGGAACCCTCGCCTGTCTCGTCTATTACACACATAAAAGTTAAAGTCAAATTCACTTAAAACAATATTAGTAAAAAAGCGTGAAGTCTAAAGAAACTTCTAAAGGAAAACGTTTTAGTTCCAGCAAAAGCGGATCTTCAAAGAAACATCGAAAGAAATATAGGTAATTGAACCCTGAAGAATACCTGGGTTACCTCCTTCTTCAATAGGCTTCATTCGACTCAGCATGAATTTGGCGTAAGCGACTCTGGTTGTCGGTGACACCTCAGATAGATTTGGATTGTAATCGACCAAGCGATTAGGATCCAACGAGGCTAGATCTGAATTCGGCTGATGCTGGAGATGTCGACGGATGCTGCGTCGCGTTTGCTTCGCGGTCGCCTCGCTCGTGCTGCCGATAGGATCCTCTTTGGCGATGGTATTTTTGCGAACCATCGCGTTCCAGTCCTTCTTCTTGCTTCCGCTGCTCTTCCTGCCGATCGCCTTCGCGATTTGACTGAAGACGTCCTTCGGCTCTTTCTCGCTTTGGATCACAGCGTTCACTATTCCTTCTACTATACCGATTTGGAAGTCCTTCTGGAGACGACGTTCCATCACGCGGCCCTTTTTGCCGGAAACTAGAAGAAGAAATTGTTTTGTTATTAATATTACACAGGTGGCTTGGCTACAGGAAGTTTTAAGACTGATACAGATTGAGATACTGTTTCCTTTTTTTATCTAATGAATCAAAGCTTATAGGAATAGTCTATTTTGCGAGAGAAATGGGATAACAGACTCACGTGAGGCCTCTTGCTTGTCGATATTCGGCGTCCTCATTCCATTCTGTCGAAGGATATCAATTAACTCGTATCTCAAAGTAGAAATATCCTGTCTGATTTCCATCACATCGTCCTCGGTGATACCAAATTCGTCGCGTTTCCTCTGCTCTGCTGTCACGTATCGTCTTATCAGTAGTCGCATTACAGTGTCGTGTCTCTGCATGGCCTTTTCTCTTGACTTTTTCTGCAGAAAAGAAAAGAGAGCAAGATTAGTCGAAATTTCTATATGTAATAGTTTTCTTTTATCGTTTTTTGTTTAAGGTTGAATACCTACGATCAGAGATCTCGTTTGACGACCACTGTTACCACATGTAAGGATTTTATTAAACGATTTGCCAGTTGGAACCATGTTGAATGGTGGAGGCACCGTGTCACCGTCTTCGAAGTAGCTCATCCATAGATGACTTCTAGCAAATTTCCACTCAGTGTCAGCTCTTTCCTGAAATTCACAGAATCACATAGAATTTAATTTTGAATGGCAAATTAGTCAGTCTATGGAAGATTGTAAATGTGTTATATTTGATTCATCATCGTACCGAAATTATTTGGTAGGAATTGGACATCATAGCGATAAGCATGTTCAAAAGGACGATGACGTTGATGACAGAGTAAGAGCCGAACATGAGAAGCGCCCAGAACCTAGTGAAGCTCTTGATCCCTGTCAGATCAAAGGACATCAAATCTATCATACCGAAACTGGCCCAGAAGAGCGACTGCGAGGTCTCAAATAAGCTGAAAGAAGAATCAGAGATCGATAGATTAATTCATTTAGAAACTCTAGCTTCTCTTCACCTACTTAGCAAAACGTCTCCAAATAGAACAAGCCTTTTCCTGATTATCGAAGTCTGGATAGTCCGGGAAATCCTTCATATGGTAGCACTTCATCTTCTCTAAGTCTGCGTAGTACCACATCAGTTGGTTCATTCCTGTAACAGAAGTTGCTTCATCGAATCCGAAAGAACGATGGCCTCGAGGATATAGCCCTCGATAAAGTCGAGAATACACAAAAGATGAATAAGTAAACGTAAACAGGATGCTTACCGCAGCCGAAGGCGAACAGCACCAGCGTGTAGATGAAGAAGAACTTGATAATGTCTATTATCATTCTCCCGAGGGAAATTTGGAGCGGCCCGAGGTGAGGATTTACGCTGAATATATGCACTAGCTTCAAAAAACTGAAACCATATTGATGGTTTTTACTTCGATACAGTATGTTGTCGGATTTCGATAAAAGAAGAAATTAAGAGCAGAATAGACTTTAAGGAAAAATGAAGAAATGGAGGGGTGAAGAAAAGAAGAAAATTGTTTTAATTTAAACAGAAGAAAATAATTTATTCTTCATGTTCTTCTTTCATTTTTAAACCATGTGCAATACTTTCCTTCAGTAACAGAAAAGGAAGAAGAAGAAAATAAAAATATCACCTAAAGATCATTCCCGCAGCGAAGGCTCCTTCAGAAAGTAGCATAGGGTCAAACGCGTGCCACTGATCTCTGGGGTACCAAGGATCCACACCGCTCCAGTACTCTCTCTATTGGAAAAACCATTTTAAACTAATTATTCCTGCCCTAAATTGGTGCCAATTTGCCTCTGACCATCTTTTGCCTCGGTGCAGAAAGCGTTCCAAATTAAATGAACACAGGGAGTCTGTGGTTAGAACAAGACCAATTGACCGCCAAGGCCCCTTCTCCCATTGTAAATTATATCAGTCGCAGCTTTTATTTTTACATCGTATCTTTTCTCCTTTTAAGGGATGAACATCTTTCTGCAAGTTTTCATGAAAGAAAGAGACAGGATAATGGTAGTCAAGGGCCTTGATGGTTTTCATCATTTTACGCACACTGTGATGACGAATAACAGAGCAACGTAAAAAACTAGGGACACGTACTTGAACTATAAACCAAGCAGTAGCCCTCAGCATTATCCAAATAACATAGAAGACATTCTGAATGAAGTCTACCACGTTCCAGAGGTCCGAGATGTAATCCAGTAACCCGTCCGACCATAAGGATCTTATCTCGCCAGTGACCAGACCTGAAGAAAAAACGTAAAATTTTCGTAGCATACTTAATGTAATCTTCTTAAGTAAGATCTCACTGAAATCTATTTACTGATCACGTAGATGATAACACCGAACTCGACGAAGCCAGGCATACACCCACGCTCTCGCCTCTTCCATCCAGCGAGGATCTCCCTCATCCAGTCCGTGCCGAATAATTCAATTGCCAGGTACTCGATGCGTTGTGATGCCGCTCCAAGCAGCACTGAAGTAAATTTCGATTAATGTTGCAGCGGTACTTAGGTGAAGAAAGAAGAAATACAGTGGTGCCCGATTATAGTTACAGAGAAACATTTCTGGTCACTGCAACTATAAGCGAGAACCCTCTCTGTGGCCATTACTTAGGAAGAATGCGTAGGAGGAAGAGTGACATATGAACTTGACGAATGGCTTCTTCATGAACACTCCCATCTGCGAGGTGGGTGAGATCATGTACATCGAGCTGTACACAGGGAACATGGCGCCGAGTTTTCCGATCTCTATGAATTGCCCAATCATGCTCTTTCTTCTGAAGCCAGGAAGGCCATCGTACCAAATTGCAGCCAGTAATTGTTGTACATTTGGATGAGCCACGAACTTCAGTGAACATAAAATAATTATTCAAGAAATGTTCAAGGTTACTTCCATTCCTTCTTTTATGATATCAAGAGCAGTAAAACTGAAGAGAAAAAATCTTCACCTGTTTCTGCTTGTACTTGATCGCCAGCTTTAGTCGATCCAGTGTCTGTCGCTCTCCAGGCTCCCAATTATCACCGTGGGGATTGTAATTCAACATTATCTCCAATTCCAAAGACGTGCGTGCGTGGTCCAACAATGAAGTGGCGAAATTCTGTGTCAGCTCTCGCATTTCCTAAAGAAGAAGTAGGTTGAAGAATGTCATTAATTTTTAAGAACTTCTAGTTGAAGGTACGAGGGATCCTGAAAGTAAATTACATTGTACTCGAAACGAAACTCCTGCTCCATTTTGCTGAGACGTCGCAGTTCCCAGGAAAGCTCAAATGCTGTCAAAAGGGGGTCCCTCGAAGATAGAGCAATCAAAGAAGGAGAGGTGAGAGCGCGATAGGCGTTTATTCGTGATTGAGAGTGCCTCAGGGAATCCTGTTCACTAGATGTCACGCACTCGTCGCAACCACACCTGAAGAAAATATTAAAAATGAATTAAGAAGTAGTCTTTTGAAGAATAGGTGCCGAAGGCAATTGGGAAGAGGATTTAACTTGAGAATGACAACTTGAAGATAGGGAGTGAAGTGTCACTTTAATCATCTTCGACAAATCTCAACGATCTCACGTTTTGCAGCGGCACGTTCTGATATGAGCACGTGCCAGTTTTTGCAATAACATAATTAGCACCCTTAATCGAATAACTGTATTATAAGCTGCATACGAGTATTGACACGAAGCCAAATAACTTAGATGTAACTGGTCGACTTCGACTTAAGGTTTTCGAGTAATAGTGCCTTTTTAGACAATTATGACTCGTCTCTGAGATCAACTGAAGAAAATCGATTCCCATTGATCCTTGTCTGCTGTAAGAACCTTTCATTTTTTTCGAGCAAAGTCATGCCGTCGTAAGGCTTCAGTCATAAAAAATTTGTTTCCTCTTTTAATAGATGGAATAATTGTACCTGGCGTCATGAGGGGTGGGTAGCGTGGCACCACGATCGAGAAGAATCTTCAGAATTTCATAGTTATTCTTATGTGCGGCCAAAATCAGCGGTGTAATATCAGGAGTGAAATTAGAAGAGGACCTATCGACAGCTTCCCAACTCTGAAAACAATTGTAACTATATTACATCTTCAATGAGTTCTCTTCTTTTTGTTTAGTTTTACACTCGGTTAGCTCTGGTCGTGGATACTAGGATTTGGGTTAGATCTGGATTAAGTCTGATTAGATTTGGATTACATGTGGGTTAAGCAGGTTTTTCCCACCCCATTAGTTAATTTTGTTTCAGTAAAAGCTACAACTTTCACTCTACCTTTATATTAAGCCAACCGTGTTCATAGTTTGTTGTTAAACAACTTGTTATTTTGTTGCAAGATTAATCTTCAAGCGTGAAAGGGTAATGAACGCTCGCGATTCATTAAAAAAATATTCAATAGCTTGCATCGACTTGTTGAACTCACGTAAGGCTGTCCTGGCGTATGTGTCTTCTCCTCCCATTCCAGCAGAACCTCCACAGCTTCCACGTACTCTTCCTTTATGGCGTGTAAGAGTGCATCCTGAAGGGAAGAAGGAGGAATTATGTTCAGGATGTGCTGTGCTTTTAAACACACACGGTCCCAACGGTGGTTACTTTATCGAGAATCTACGTTCCTTGGCTCTACTTTCTGCTCGTTTAATATACTAACAAACGAACTGTTTCTTTATTAATGACAGAGCGAACAGAAGGGTTGAGAAGGGTTGAAACAAACTTTGAAAAGAAAATTTCTTTACTATTAGAACCTCAGTCATTTAGACATAGAAAGTCACTGTAGTTTCCCTTATTTAATTTCATAAAAAGGGTTTTCGTAAAGGGTATTACCTTCATCTGAATCCCTAGCTCAAGAAGCAACCTAATGAGCTCAATATTCTCGTTCTCGATAGCGGCGATCAGCGCTGATCTATTCAGCGGATCCACGCAGTTGATATTCAGGATCTCTGGGTGATCCTTGTTCTCTTCCAATAATCTATTTAAATCATATCATTGACAGTACTCTAGAAATCTTAGTTTTCTTCAACTTTCAACATTTAGTTAACAAAAAAATTGAGATCTAAGCACGTAGAATTTTAAAAAAATCCTAATCCCTAATTTCTACATTTACTATTAAATTTCAGAATGCAACTATACTGCAATCTCAAAAGAATTCTCTCCACTTGTTCAGAACCTGGAAATCTTGTTCTAGAAATAAATTGAAGAAAAAGGAAAAGAAGAAATAGCCGATCCTTCATGATTCGAGATCGATAGTCACGGCCAACGCGTGTCCCGCGATCTGGTTGACACTTTATCATCTGGCTCGAAGGATTACCTTTTGACAGTGGCACAATCACCTCGTTCCGCGCTTAGCAGGAAGTGCTTCTCAACTGGGCCAAGAGCATAGTCCTGGGGTGGGTTTAACGATTGCTCCGACGGCGCTCTCGCCTCGTTCGCGAGAAGATTCTGCTGCGACTCGGACGGATTCATTTTCCTCCCCTGAACTTGTTCGACGGGACCAGACGTATAATGTATTCACGCGGTCTGGCTCATCGATCCTCCGCTGGAACACCTACGTAAGACGAAACAGCTGCTCAGCGTTAAGTGGCCACGCGTGGGACGCAATCTTTCCCTATTATTTCGCTGAGCGCGAAATAGTCATTTTTCTATCCTCTAAAACTTTACACGTAACATCTCTTCTCGTTTTGCTATAACTACTACCTTACTTTCATAGATCTATGAAACTTTGGGAAGCTTCCTTACACTTTGAAATTAGGTTTCTCTAAATATTTGAAGCAACTTTTGTGACACAAAATTTATACTTGTTAGAAGCTTTTGACTGGCCACCATGAACTTATGAAGCGTGAAACTATGTATATAAAGTTGCAAAAATGACAGAAGTAGAGATGGTGAGGACAGAGATGAGGGAAGACCGCGTCGAGTAGCCTTGAAGCGTCACTTTCTCTTACCCCGGCTGTAAGTTTCAAAATAAGAACGAAAGTAGGCTCGAATCGAATACACGGGATTTCTCTGTAATGATCCCAAGATAATCTGATGAACGTGGTCACGTCATACCTATCGATTGTCCCGTATTACCAATACGAAATCCATACTTCGATACTGAAAGTGGATTTAATCAGAACGGGTGGATTAACGAGGTTCTTGGCTGTTGTTTTTTCCAGGTATCGAGACAGCTGGCTTAAAACGTCTGGAGGGTAGAGATTTGGAAGCTAAGTCACTTATTGAAACTATTATAATTGAAGTCTGCGAGCTGTTGGCAGGGAATCAGAAAAACAAGTAGTATAGCCCAGTCATGTGGCTGACAATTGAAGAATTAGATGTGTTCGTGAATTATTGTCTCAAGAATCCCATGATTAATGACTAAGAAGAGTATCTTGAATGGGATCGAGTAATTATAATGTTAATTATTGCTTCGTTGCAATTTTTTAGCGAAAGAAGTTAGGAGCAAGTGATATAGGTCTACGTTATCTCGGTCAAGGAATTTAATACAGTTTTCTTTTTAAGATAAAAAGTTTATATTGAAAGGAATAAAAAAATGAATTATAGGTGCTTATTTTTTCAACTGATTAGTAGATTAAGAGAATGCTAAGCCTCGAACCGATTCGTTGCGTTTTTCTTGCTCGACAGTGAACAGAGACCGCGTTTAACAGCCTTGACACGCAATCGAACCTCTTCCACACTTACAGGTAATCCTTTCGTCGCTGACAAAGACCATTTCATACCTTGTGCCAATTGAAATTTTTATATTCAAGAGAGATTAGAAGATCGATGGATTCTACTCAGACGATATTTGGCTCTCAGGTTCACTTTATGTATGCTACGAAGTTTGAAGCAAAGTTTGCGGATCCACATCACAACAAGTTTGGTTCTAAACCTTGCTTGGAACCACGTTTTCTAGAGGATAAACACGTTGTGACTACATTTACCTTGAATTTTGATTTTGTACCGACAGCTAAAGAAGAAATTTGGAAGTGAAGAAAAGTGTAGTGATTTATCCGAAAATGAAGAAATATCAAAAAAGTGAAAGTGCTTTTCAGAGTTCTCTACTGTATTATGTCTCTGTATCATCATCTTACAGTTAATGTCTATCAGTGGCGTGGAGAAGTTGTGGGAAAATTGTACCTGCTACTTCAAGGTAGCGATAGTAATTATCACATACATATACATTCTATAATGATGAAACAATAATACATCAGAAACGCAACAAAGCAGTAGAAGTGATGGAACTTTTAAAAATGGCTTGATGCCATCACATCTGAACGAAGCAATTTTGAAGAAAAAAATATATCCTCTACTGTGACATCCAGTACTTCAAAGACAAAATTAATTAGTTCACCACAGTTCAGGAATGAAGCAACAAAAGATTAAAGACACCTGCTACCTTGTACTACTATGCGAAGACGCCATAGTGGGTCAACCTCTCAACGCTCAGTCATCGAAATAAGGTCACACAAGTAAATCATGCGAGTCTACGAATCTTGCAATCATGTCTTCATTTCTTCTTTTTCTGCAGCTCCAAATTTAATGCTTTCAAAAGCGTAGAGAGTCCTGTGTCCTCAACCTCTGACCGAATCACTCGAGGACCTCTTCACCTCGCCCAATTTACAGTGGTGGATAGAAGAAAACTTAAAGGATGAGGGAAACGAAAAAGCACCAAAATTTCACAAAAACAGGGCTATGGAATATCTAAGCTACGTATATCGAAGGGATACTTCAAAGTAAATCACTGCTTTGACGTCAAATATCTAATACAAAGATTACTAACACTCTTCTCTATAAGTATCAACTTCAAACTTTCTTCTCTATAATGTCTTTAGTAATTGACACTTTCTACGAATTTACTATTCTACATGTCCATTTTTAGCGAGCAAATAGTTTCCTACGTTGTACTGAAAACGTTGATTATTGGCTATTCCACCCTATTGTGCTTTAAGCTCGTACTTCAAGCCTCTGCTATAATTTCAGAGCGTGTACCAGCGATCTCATGGGCTTACCCACTCCGAAGCAGGTGTCAACAACAGCCCATGGCAGCAGGGCAAGTAGGGACACAGTCTGTTCGTCTCTGAAGAACAGTCAGCGCAGCGCTCGTCGCTGGTGTCGAAGCGGGACTCGGCGTATCGCTCGCGAATAAGGGCGAAAGCCGTGCGTTCACCGGCTCTACATAATTCAGGGAAGCCTTAGAGCGTCGGTCAGCTGGGGCATGGATTAGGCACAAACACGTGGGCCGCATGGACAAGCAGCAGAAGCGAGTGCCGCTCGTGACCGCCTCTGCTCGCGAGCATCACATTGCGTATCCACGTGTACGAGACCTGACGAATCTCGCCTTCCCGAGGCATAACTCCCGCTTGGATTAATGGATATTAGCGGGCAAGGGGTGTCAGAGGGTGTAGTATATCGTCAGGGTCAAAGGGGGATCATTCTTCTTCGTTCCTTCTGCTTGCGGGACATGTAGGTGTTAACCATTAACTTTCTTCTTTCTCTTTCGGCTGATACGCGTTTATTGGGCCAGGGGGGTGGTTCCTGCTTGATCGTTTTGTACGTGCTCGACTCTGTTTCCGGACAGATTGGGAGATATGGCGACGTTAAAGGGAACGGGATGACCTAGCGCTGACTGGACCTCGTCTCTTTCAATTTTCTGGGGAGGTGGACGGAGACTTTAAGAGGAATCTTGGGACCGTTTGAGAAGTAGTATGGGTCAACATTTGGAACGCCTGGTGCTTTTTCTACTTCGAAGTACTGTGGAACCTCGGTTAATCCAGCTTTAATTATTCTTATTTGTTTTATTTAGGATTTATTCAATTAATTTTCTTTTAATAAACAGAAGTTTTGAATGTAAGTAATAAGATTCTATTAATTGAAGTCAGAGTAGTGAGAGGAAAAATAACTGAAGTTGGAAGCTGAGTTCATTAAATTTTTTTATGGTCTTTTTCAAGGGATATTACTTAAAAATAAACTGTGGAATTGGTAGTACAGTAAAGGTAAATGTGCGTGGTTAATAAAATTTCATTAGTCGAGTTACTGAACCAGAAGAAATAAGCTGGAGAGGAAGTTACAGGGGGAGGAAGAAGGAAGTTGTAGAGAGTTTCCTTTCGAATAATATACAAGGTGTTCAAGAAATAACAAGAACGAAGTTAGGATATATCAATTTCTTTCTCAGATTCTTTTAATTTTCTTCTCAAGAAGAAAAGGGTAAATCATGTAAAAAACAACAACCAGATTTCCAGCCACTTTTTTATCTTTAATTTGTACGCGTGTATTAAATTTACATTCACTTTAAGAACGACGTTTAGGTTACAGATAATGTCCAATGCCGTAATACTAAGTTTTATCGCAATTGAAGAGCACGAAGAAAAAGAAGAAATATTCAATTATAAGAAACCACTCTTATACAAAAATACCATTTCTCTTTTACTGAAGAAAATAAAAAATCAATACTTCCGTTTTCTTCAATTCTGAAATATGAGAAGCAAATCAGAAATTTGATTAAACGCTGAATGTTCAAAATGCTAAGGAGAACTTAGGGTTTCTCCATTCTTTTCTTCGTACTCGCCAATATTAAAATGGAGTCGACAACTTGTTGACTATGAGAGAACGCAGTCTCGTAAGTGAAAGAGCGTGAACCCTCCCGTAAAATCAATTCTTTAGACCGATCTTACGTATGTAAACCGAGATATTTATCACTGATACCGAAGCCGATGATCAAGTCAGTTATATGTACACTGAATACGCGATCGATCAGGTGGATGCACAATAAGTACCCTCGAAGGAAGAAATCGTCGTGAGACAACGTTATTCCATCAGCTTCTTTATCAAACATCCAACAATACTATCAACAATAATATCGCAAATAATATAACAAAAATATAAAAATAATCTAACAAGCAATATCATTTCCAGCTATACACTTTGGCTACCACTTCAACAATTTCTAAAAGATCTCAAACTCAACTATCTCAAAAATAACAATACAAGTATCACCATCATTCAATTACTCTGCATCCAATAATCTGCCTACACTCGAAGCACTCAGAAACTCAATGCATTCATCATAACTTGAAAAAGGAAAGGAGAAAGGAAGACGCCGTCGGATTTACTGAAGAGAAAAGTAGATTCTTCAATGGTAGATTAAATCAGGCGGAAATGGAGCGGATATTGGCTGATAATAACGTTGTCCATGGGTTTCAGGAATTTCAGGATCAGAATGGCGGCGAGATGTTGTCCCTGCGATTCTCCGTGAACCAGACCGCTTGATGATCACTTTCACGGGGATTTTAATCGTGCTTCGAGTCGCCACGATCCTCCAGGAAGTTCAAGCTGTTCCTGTACTCGTCGATGTTGCTGAGGATGTCGCACAATCGAAGTAACTTTGCCTCGTAAGGGTGGAGATTCCTGATGTCATCATTAGACAGAATATCGGAGCACATGGCGGTCATGTCGATTTCAGCGGGGTAGATCTGCATGTTACGGCCATATCTATGGAAAGAATCAATTCAACAAACACATAGCTTCATTTTGAGATGAGGGAACTGTACATTGGCGTCTCCGAGTGACTCCACCTTAGTACACAGAGAGTTAAACGAAAAGGGTGGATTCTATAAAGAGATAATACTATCCTCCATCTTCAAAACACTTCATCCCGAATGAATACTCAGTCTGATTCATGAACCACTCTTACCTGATGAAGTTCAAGTCGTTCTTCCCTCGTTTGTACTCTTTGTTGTCGTCATTCGTAGCCTTGAAGCCAGATCGACCGAACCTGATGACGATATCTGGCGATTTCCATCGAGGATATCTGTTCACCTGCGAGTTACTGTCGCCCTCGCCTCCCAAAGCCTTCTCCATGTTGTTGTCACCCTCGCTGCGACCATATCTGATAAAGCTGTCGCCTCGTCGTTTCTTGGAGGCGGGATCATCGGAACGGCTGTCGGCGTTGTGTCTCTTCAGCACATACTCGAAGTCGCTGGGTGCATCCTTGAAGATCCTCAGGCTTCCGTCGGCCTTCAGGGGTGTTAATATCGAGGAGGACACCAACACACAGTTGCAGAGGAAGGGTAGCACGTACAGGGATGATAACACGTTCTTCGAGAAGAAATTATGGAAATGAAGAATTAACAGGACTATAAACGTTTCAATATTCTTTGTAACTGTTTTGGATATAGTTAAGTATCTTCTAATATTTTCTAAAGTTGTTGAAACATCTATTAAATTATTCATGAATTTCTTTGTCATCAATAATTAATTGAAAGAGAGTAATTAATTAATTGATTAATAACAGAATTGAAGCAGAGAAAGTGGAAGACTTCAAAGAACCTTGTTTTCGAAGAAGAGAAAAATAAATGAATACATACAACGATAGTGCAGGCTAATTATTTATCTTACGTAACAAAAAGTTCATAAATGATAACACTATAGTTACGTAAGAATTGAGAAAGCAAAGTCTGCCATTGAACGACATACACAATGGGAAGCAGTTATCAAGACACGAACTATCGATGCTTAACAATGGCCTCTATTATAATTTCATAATTTTTCCATTTATTCACGTATAAAAGGTTAACTGAGAGTATCGATTGTTCGAAGGCCAATTAAATCCTCGTCGAGCACCCTACTCACGGAAACACCTGTTGTACTTTCGGAACTCCTAACACATTATCCCCAATAATTCTGAGAGAATTGAAGAAGATTCTCGTCACCTTAAAATAAATTAAATTATTTTTGATAATCTGAGGATTACCAAATTAAAATAAAATAGAAGAAAAGGATTTTAAATGAAGAAATAACTCCGCATATATTACTAAAAATTTGTTGATCCTCAATTTCTCAGTTTAAGGGTCTCAACAAAGCTTGTTGAAGTTCCGTGGGCCCTCGAGGACACCACGAAAGTTTCCATCATGGATTCCTAGAGGATTATTCGGTGCACCAGCGCAAGTCTAGAACACGGTACGCGATAAATAATATCGGTCTGTTATTAGCTGTCTTAACAAGATGTTTAGTACCCTAATACCCTGGTATACCGAGCAAGATTAATATGATGCCTTGCGTTACTTTAATTAACCTCCGTACCCGGTCACCCCCACATAACGGTTCCGTCGCCCACAAACTTGCTGACGATTTCTACTGAAAAGCCACGGATTTACGACTTTGCTTGGGAACAAAAAAGAAGAACGTCATGTTTATGAGGGCGAGTATTGTCGATAGGCGAGAAGAATATTGCTACTTTTCGCAAAAGAAATAATTGATGAAGGAATTCTCAGAGGATGGCTGTGAAAATCACAAAACAAAAAAAAAAGAAAAGAAAAAAAAAGAAGATCTAGAACCCTTGTCACCATCATGATTTGCAGAACTCGAAAGGAATAGCCTCTTCTTTATTTTGTTCCTTGAGTGACTTAAGAAACAGTGTAACATTCCAAGTAATTAGCGAAAATATTTGATTAATTATTTGATTAATTATTACATATGTTGCTATCGTCGCTTTGGATTTTCTTCTGCTCTAACATTTCGTTCACTCGTCAACACAAAGTATAGAACTATTAACATGAAGTAAGTACCTCAAGAAAATGTGAATAAAGTACCCTTTGCGCTATCGTATGCCTTTCACGGAATTAAGAAGAAAAAGTTGACTTCGCAAATTATGTTACTCTCGCGATATCCATCTCGTAGTCGATAGCTAGCGGCTCGTTTTAATAGCAATTTATTCCACGAAGTTGCGAAAGCAAAGAAAGAGGTGAAACAGGAACGTAACAGCCGAGAATTTTAACCACCTGCCTCCCTGAAAGTAGCAATTCCTTCGTGTTCTGAAAGAAACGAAAGCACGACTTCGCGGAGACTAATTAGCAACGAAACATGATTAATTAAATTCTGCAGGATGAATATGTCGCAAAAACTATATGAAACTTTTCTCTGTGCAATTAGCCAAGAGCAATAAAAGTGTTATCACGGGAAAGATCTGAAAGTACACATTAAAACAAGAAGAAATAGAAAGGGTTGCAAATTAAACATAATTATTTTATTTAAAATATCGATAATCACATGCTTACAATATTCTCCACAAACACAATAATTACAACAAGTTTCATGCAACATTAATATCACTAGATTGTGGATTTTCATACACACCGCTGAAGAAATCTGTTTCATCTTTCAAATGCTAGGATTTGCATACTACTTTTTATATTTTGTATATTTCTACATATTGCATGAATTCTCTAATTATTCCGAAATCCACAATCACTATGAATAATGCAAAGTATCATAAAAACCGCTATGAACATCAAGCAAAAGGGGTACAAGAAATTCAGTGTCAGGCAAAATAGAAACTCCCTCCTTGTAAAAAAAAGGAGAACACGAAGTCCAGCGTCAGCCAAAGTGGTCGAGCCTTCGCTTTAAAAAGGAAAAAAAGAATTCAACATCAACCGAAACAGGAACTCCTCGAAAAGGAAAAGAAGAAAACGAAGTTCAACACGGAACGAAGAAGAAAAGTCCGTCACGGCAAACCACTCACCATGTCGCTAGTCTCAGAGGGGCACAGACTCTTCGGGGAGGGTGGTTTGCGTCCGTTTCGAGCCGGAACTCGAGTTTCTCTTGTGGTTTCCTTCGAGAAGAAAAAGGGCGCGGAGATAAAGGAAGAGAGATCGCGTAGACGCGTCGTCTGACGACGTTCGCGGCCTGTTGCTGGTGGAACGAGTGTGTCCGGGGTTAGAGATGACACCCTTTATATAGAGGCACCCTCGGCGCATCCCCCGTCGTACGGTCAGAGCGACGGGATAGCCTCACCTGAGTTATGATTGGCCGGAGCTGTACAACACGATACCTCTACATTATTTTGATTCAATTACACCGACGGCTACCGACCTACGTAATCCCCTTTATCATTTATGACTCTTGGCGAATAATAATCATCCTCGACGACGAATGGCCCCTTCGTATATGATCCCTCAGCTGGAGGGGGATGATCATCGACCATCATCGATACACTAGACCATTCGACTCTTGGATCATCGGAGGCTCGGCAGGTATAGATAAATATTGATGCTGCCAGGTAGCAAGCTGTCCCCGTTTGCTTTTAATCATTTGTTTCGTGTTTATTTTTCATTCTGTCCGTTACATCCCGCCGTGATTACTGCCATTTCCCTGGCACTTCGACTTCGGCGCCTGAAGGAGTCGGATCGTCCTTGCTTCGCATTAACTCCGTTGAATAACGAGATACCAGAAATCAAATTTTGCAGCCTTCTACTGTGATTCCATAGGAACGATTTGGTTTGTAATAATACTAAATTGAAATTGGGAAAACTCATATATTATCCAAAATACTTTTGCAGGTATTTCTTCAAGAAGATTCTCTTATTTGGAAGCTTTACTTTACTTCTTTACTTGGAAGCTATATTAAATAAGAAGGTAGTAATTAAGTGTTTAAGGTATTGTGTCGCTTTAAATTCTATCTCCGATTGCTGTGAAAGTGTCGTTGAACCCAACAGCTGAAGAGAGAGAAAGCACAGTGTTTTGTGAATCGGGGATGAGCTCAGATGAAGTGCAACAGGTAGAGGCATGTCCGTGTTTTCCACGAACGAATCTGGGTCACTCGTTTCCCATCGCGAGGCAACGATCGCGGCACAGATGCGAAGATCTCCCCCTCGTTCATTTCTATGTACCTCTGAGTATCTGTGAAGCGCTTTGATTCCGTGTCGAAAGTGTCTTCCTTCACCTGTGCAAATGAAGAAATGTCGAGCACACGTTTAGCAGTCTCGATAAAATTATTATTAACGATTCTGCCTTTCACATACATATGAACGATTATCCTGATATGATAATGTCGAAAAGAATTCTGAGAACTTCGAACATGGAAGTCTTCAAGGTTGAAGGAATACTTAGCTTATGCTTAGCTTAATATACTTAGCTTCCCTGAAAACAAGGAAAACTTTTTATGGAACGAGGCAAAAACACATCTTACTTGGTTTTTTAGATTTGAATGAGAAGTGGAACAACGAGAAGAAGGAAAAAGATGGTGAAGAATGGTGTGTGTGTATGTGTACGTCTCGCATGGATAAGGTCATTACTTATATAGTGGCTATTCAAGAAGAAATATGGGGTCTTGAGGTAAATATTGCATCAGATGTTCTAACGTTTAGTCAAATGATCGTGTAGACACATTTTCTTAGGGATAAAATATATTCTTCTTTGCATGCGGAATCACGCTTAAACAGCGAAGTAATTTTACGAGGAAGAAATGCAAACAGACATGTAATGAATTTTTAGAGATCGTTGAACTAGACTGTTTAAAATGGCAATTTCGTACCACGCATGAACCATAGACAGCTTTCATCCCTAGTTGAGTTAGTGTAGGTGTACAGTTCCATAGAAACAGTAACAATATATAATAAGCTTTAGCTTGAAAAATGCTTTCGGTTTCCCAGTATCACCTGTAACACCATTGTGTACGCTTTGTGTGTACTGACATCCATGAAAGCGTATAATCCGATATTAAGCTGACGAACCGGAGGTCGGCATCGTAGTAGACATCCAGTACCGTTATGGACGCTCGATCTGTGATTTATAGATCACGGTAACGATGAACTAACGATTAATTCATATATCAAAATTTTTTCTTTATAATTTTTTAAAAATTAAAAAAAATAATTTACAAGAAATATATCTGAAAACTATGGAAAGGGTGGGTAAAGAAATAGTACATTTGTGCAAAAAAGAACTGTATTTACTATATTTCCAACATTTTAAATTGCTTAATAGGTGTTCTTTCGCAAGAAAAATACCACAGACAAAAGTAAGAATCTTGTCATTCTTCTTAATATCAAAATATTTAGTTTCATAATAATGATTTATAAATGAATGATGTACATGGAATGTCATTATTTTACAGACAGTATCAGGAGTAAAATGCAACAATTTCTTCTGGCTTTCTTCATATCGTATCTTCTTCATTCTGAATTCCATGCTACAAACGGGACAGGTGGGCTTTCTCACGAAGACGTAGGGTTTCAATTTTCTTCTTTGGATGTTACAAAGGATATGAGAAAAATGACGTAAGTTGGATTTTTGAATAATTTACTATATAACATATACTATTATTTTATCTTAAATACTTAGGCTTATTAGATTTGTACTTGTTACAAAATGAAAGTAACATTTTGAATTTTTACTAGTCATGTAATTTGATAATATAACTTCCATCATTTTTCTGTATATCCTTTGAATATATCATTCAAACGCTACTAAAACCTTAGTGTCAGATGCACCAAAACTAAACAAGAAAATAGTTTTCAAGAAGAAAATTAAAATTCTACGCTTTCGTTTGTGTTTTCGTTTCTTCTTTTTCCTGTATGGTTTTTTATGACACGTTCTAGTTTACACAATTAAAAAATTTAATTTCCGCACAATTCTGTGGGGCCATGTTTTCTCAATGTTTGTGAGAATGTTTTTAAGTTAAAGTCACCTAAATTTCTTTTTACAGACACTTATTAAAAATTGGCTTTTAATACGTCACTCGTGTCACGTAAGCGGCAAATTATCCTCGATTATTATTTTCACTAGCACGCAGCCACTTATAAAATAGTATCTGTTAATTGTTTTAAATTCAGTCTTTATACATCTCCTTAACTTCTACTTCTTGTTTCATTTGTTTCTCTTTTTGGAATACAAAAGCTTTACACAAATAAAAATGACAATTCCCGTTATTTGCCGTGTCGCTGCTCGCATTTGTTATATTTCTCCAGTAAATATCCGAAATCCTTCACTGACAGGCTAAAGTGTACAGGTAACGTGCTGAAAACGAAATAAGAAAAATTGTTAATGTTCTACAAATAGTTTAGTATCATTAATAAACAATTTTCTAATATTTAAACTTACAAAAATTCCGTGATTCGTGTTTGCCATGGTAAAACACCATACGTGGAACAAACACGGCCGTATATTAATCCCAAATCCGGGTCCGGAATGCCCCGCGAATTTAATTTCTCGTTAAGTAAATCAGTGTCTATCTCATCCAACTTAATCGTGCCTGTGACGACCGCTTCAGCTAATTGTTTTGTTAAAGTTACTATCTCCTCTTTGCCATCCAAAGGAGATAATAGAGATATCCTTGTTTTTAATTTTGGACCTGTAAATTAAGAACATTGATCACTATATTATGTATGATTAACTTTTATAAAACTTTCTTTCTTTAAACTACATACCAGTTATTCCATTCTGCATATGCTTTGTATTTGGTTTGCTCCAACTAATATACTCCACCAAATCAGGTCTCTTTCTTGAGATTTCGTGTTTTAAAAAATTTTCGTTTCTAACTAAAAAACCTGCAACAAACAGTATTTCACTTTAACCTTTAGGCAAAAATAATTAAAGTAACATAGTTCTTGAAACAGGGCACTTATACATAATAATACCGCTCTAATTAGTTTTCAGTCATTTGAATTTTAATCACATAAACACCATCATTTATATCTTTGTCTATATATAACTCATGTCATTAAATGTATACGTATGACTAATGTTCAGAACAAAAGAAAGAAATGAAAGTCTGTAATTATTTGTGACAAATATTTTGTAAGTTCTACTTTCTATATGAACCAATGATAGCACCAAGTTTATATTTCACATGAAAGTAAAATTGAGCACTATTACAATGAACTTTTATATAAAATTTATGTCACAAAATGATTGAAAGATACACACAAAAACTATTTGTGCTTATTACAAATATTATGAGTCTACATTTCCCTTAAACATTATAGATTCCTTTGGCTACAGAACCTCTAATACCACATAATTCTTAGTACTCAAATAACAAGTACAACAGCAGACACAAGAAATCTATTACAATATAGGAACCTGTTTAACATAAATGCATAAACAATAGATTCGACTCGACAGTTATATACATATAACAAACCCCAAGTAAAAACAGAAACCTGATGCAAGAACACACAGCTATATCACTGATAACATTAATCAGACTATAACAAAATAAAAGAATGAAGATTACCACTGATATCATAGAAACTGATGTACGGTATACCAATCGTGATACACCAGCCGATTATTCGTATGCAGTCCAAAATAGTGTCCTCCTTCGCGCCGAAAACAATCACTATATGCTTGGGTAGCTTGTTCGTTCTGCTTACGATGCGCGCCAGCCATTCCACATCAGTGTTTGTGTTTTCACCGTACCAAATCTCCAAAAATTTGTGAGAAACGATCGCGCAGCAATTATGAATTGCAGTGAATAAGTCGCAGAAAAAATGCATGAGTATCAATAACATGTGAAATATCGTGAACATAATGCCTGTTTGTGACCGTCGTTGATCTATATAACATAATCAATTCGAAACTGTCAAGAGAATACGAGGGTTTTCAAAACTAACCGGGGAACGTCACGAGGAAGACGATGCACCTAGCTGCCGACCCGTCTAGCAGACGGTCACCTCACGTGCACCTGCTTATGTTGAGCGAAGAGCATACGCACTCTTTCGTCACTCAGGAACACTACACTCTGCGTACTCGTTCACAGTGAATTGTACCGGATGACCTGAAAGTAGAGAGCCAAAATATTCACGTGGAAACACAGGGTATAAACAACATACGTAAGGAAATTTTAAACGATGTTAAGGGAGCTCAAATAGAACACAAAATATCCTATAACATGTCTGATATGCCTCCATTTTGCAGTAATAATGACTTAAAGTTAACATGTCTAGGCATGTGCTAAACTGACAATCACAGGATTTTGCAATTTTGGGGATATATTGAAGGACAGAAATAAAGCGAAAAAGTCTGAATACATTTTATTGTACCTTGTACAGTTTAACTTGTATATAGCTTTAAAGATCCGAGATATAAACTACGCAAATTTAAGAGGTTCTAACCTTATCTGACGGGGCCACCACGTGCTGATCACTGATTGGATTCTTATTCGCTAAATTCACAATTATTTATTCTTAGGTTAGAAATCTTTAAATTCGTAGATCCTTACTTTTGTTACACCCAGTATTCTGTATTGTTTACGAACTGTATGTGCTCAATGACACTTCGTATTAGCATGATATTGAAACGTAATTATTTAAAATGAACTTTTTTCTACTTATCTAAATAACACAGCAGTAACTACATCGTATGACACTAACCCAAGGATCTATGTACTATTTAGTTACTTTAGATAAGAGGTTAAGCAATTATGTGACAAGGGTATGGTTATTCGCCAAGGTGACACATTTAACAGGTACAAAAAATAGCTATAACCGTGTGACAAATGTAAATGTTAGGATGGTTATAAAATATTAAGTGTGATTACAATTTACAATTGATCTACACAAATTCTTTTAAAAGATAAAGTATGACTTACCTTTATTTGAATAAATAGTTTAAAAAATTTTTATTTGAATATAATTCGGATAAATCATGCATTATTTATGTGTGTATTTAACACGTAAAAAAGAATTCAAAACTGTTTACATACAAACTACCTACCTTTAAAATTAACTAAAAAAGCTATAACATATATTACAGGTTATAAAAACTTTGTGAATACTGCAATGATTTTTAATATTCAGTTAAATTATGTTGGAAATTAATCATTTTATTAAACTAGTTTATTCAAAATTTTGAATGATTACTCGTTTTTATTTACTACAGGTTCAAAACGCGCATGCGCGTGATTATCTTGTATACAGTGTATGAAAACGTGTTTAGTGTTAGTAAAATGCTGCTAGTTTGTAATAATAGCATAGGAATATTTGTATAAATAAACTAGTGTCAGAATTAATTCTGACATATTGTACATCTGTCAATTCAAATAATGAAAATTATTGCATAGTCGCGTATAGAAATTCCTCAATTTGAGACTATCATTTTTATAGGTTAGGCACGTGGTGTACTCTACATTTTATCTACTTTAAAGTTTAAATTTTTAACATAAGAAAATGTTACGTTTCATTTTTTCAGTATTTGTAAAATAGGAAAATGTCATTCCGAGGTCGTGGAGGTGGTGGATTCGGTAGAGGAGGCGGCGGTTTTCGTGGAGGAAGAGGTGGTGGTTTTCGTGGAGGACGCGGGGGTGGTGGCTTTGACAGAGGTGGCAAAGGGTAATTATCACATTAATTGTTATTTGTTGAACGTAGATTAACTGCAATTTCTGTTACAAAGGTATGACCAAGGTCCACCGGAACAAGTAACTCCTTTAGGCCGTTTCATATGGACAGTCCAAGATGATCTTGTCGCTAAAGTAGACATAGAGCAAGTGCCTTTCTTCAATGCACCTATTTATACAGAAGCCAAACAACAAATTGGAAAGATTGATGAGATTTTTGGCAATATCAGAGATTATTATGTGTCTATAAAGCTGTCGGAAAATATAAGAGCCTCTAGTTTTGAAAAAGACACAAAGGTAAAACACACTTACAATAGTCCAATTAAATTAAGTGAAAATAATTAATAATTACTGTTTGCTTTAGTTATTCATAGATCCAGCAAAATTATTACCACTACAAAGGTTCCTACCAAAACCTCCTGGAGCTGATAAGAAGAGAGGTGGAGGTGGAGGTGGACGAGGGATGAAGAGAGGTGGTGGCGGAGGACGTGGTGGTCGCGGTGGCGGAGGCAGACCATCGTTTGGTCGCGGTGGTTTTGGAAGTAGGGGCGGTGGCGGTGGCGGTGGTTTCAGAGGCCGCGGTGGCGGAGGATTTGGACGCAACGATTCTGGTAGAGGTCGTGGAAGAGGCAGATGGTAGAACAGTGGAAAGTAAAATGAATTTTTATGTAAAGACATGTTAAGAGGACAAACACGTTCATTTGATTAAACAGACAGAAAACGTGACGAGTAACTTTAAGTACAATTGAAAAAAATATAAAACAAACTGCATTTGATTTATTTTCAATACGTCTATAATATAAAAACACTGTTTATGTACAGATATTAAATACTTTTCTTCAGAAGAGAATATTTTTACACTTCATCAAATTTGATATGCTTTCCAAGGACTTTCTCTGCTTTTTTCAATAATTTATTTCTTCCTCTTTGTTTAGGCCTAATTTTGTTACCCAATTTCTTTTCTCTGTCTTCTGAGATTTTATTCCAGTACATCTTTTCTTCTTCACCTATACCAAATACGATAGGCTTGTACATTGTATATAACACATATATGTGTGTACAATATTCTTACCTTCTAGTATTGTCATATGTTTTTCTTCATCAGATCTCTGTGCAAACGTTTGTGCAGCTTCTGCTGTATCACACCTCACATAAGCAACGAAAGACCCCTCATCAACGTCTATATATTTCACGGAATTATTGCCCTTTAACTCCATCTGAAGCATCAGAAAAAAGATATTAATAAAATAAATTTAATTTTTTATTCACAGCTATCGCTATTTACACGTAACATACCTTCAGTCCTTTAGGATCGCTACATGGCTTATCCATTTCAATTTTGACTATAACTCCCGGTACAAATGAGAATCGCGGCACATTCGCACTATCCTGTTTAGTGGTTTTTTCTTTCTCATCATTTTCTTCTTTTTCTGTTTTATTTTTTTCATAATTAGACCACTGGTTCCATTTGGTTTTTCTCAAGTGTTGTTTTAACTGCTTCATTTTACTTCTTTGCAACTCTAAATATTTATTCCTAAGATGCTTCCAGTCCTTTTTAGTCATTACTTGTAATCCTAAACTATAAGTAACATCCTCCGTCTTGCTTCGCCTTTTACGTTTTCTTTTTTTCTTTTTCTCGTTTGTATCGTCCTCTTCTTCGGTCATCCTTTCTTCACTTTTATTACCATTGTCTACTATTTCTTCACTCGAAGGCACACTTTCCTTGCCCTTAATCAATTTTTTCGAAGTATTTTCCTCTTTTTCATTAGCATGTTTTGTTTCATTATTAGACACATCGGTAGAGAGTCTGGATTTCTTCTTTTTTACCATCTCCGCGTCCACTTGATTTTCGGTATCGGCCGTTTCTAAGTGTTCTGAATCTATACGTAACCTCTTCCTTGTGTCCTTATTTTTATTTTCTTGAATCTCAGAATTATCTGCAGTCACTTGTTCTCCTTCCTCCCTATTTTCTAAGTTACTATCTGTATCAGGCTTAACATTTTCCAGCTCCTTATCTGCTGTATGTTCTTCCTCACTTGGGTCTTTTTTTCTTCCCAACAGAGTCACATCTTTTTCAGCATTATCAAAAGTTGTAATACTTAAAAGTTCATTAGGAGCTGTGTGTGAAGGTAAAACACAACCCTTCTTCTGAAAAGCCTGCAAAATATAAATGATTTAGGAACAATTTGAGTTAGAACTCCTCATTCTTTTATTATGGTTTGTATTTTTTTACCTTCATACATTTCCTAGCACTTTCTGGAGTATCAAACTCAATGAATGCAAAACCTTTGATTTTCCTATTATGTTTATATCGTGGAACTGAAACATATACAACTGGACCATATTGGGAAAATAATGAGCTCAATATCTCATGATCTGCATCTGGTGGTAAATTTTGTACATAGATTGTACAATCATCTGCATTCTTTTTTGGTTCTACTGGTGTTGTACGACACACTTTTGTTCCATCTTCAGATAATGATAATATCTCTGATGCTTGCAGAGCTTTATTTATTCTATTTACATCACTAGTTAAATCTCTTATTTTATTAAATCTAAGAAAAACACTAAGATCAACATCTGAAAAAAATGAAATATAAAAAATTATATATTTTACAAACTTGAAATATGACTTCCAATAATACTTACATGGATCATCTTTAATTAAATTACTTAAGAATCTATCCTTGCTTAAATTTGCATCGCTAAAATAAAATTCCATTTGTTTAAGTATTGCAGCATTCAATGCTTTCTTCCTGAGTCTAGGCTTCCCTCGTGAAACACCTGAATTTTTATTAACTTTGTTTGCCCGTGAATTTTCTACTGATTTTTGCACCTGAGGAACAGGAACCCGCTCAGAGTCTAGTTCCATGTCAGACTGTTGTTCTTCCATTACCATTGTTACAAATTTATGAAGCTAACATTAGATAAACGTTTAGATTTTCATTACGTTAAAAATACGAATTGTAAACACTTATCGATGTACACATAAGTATGTAATAGCACTCTATAGATAAGTAACTCTATCAGCATTATTGATCGATTTTGCAGTGCCATTAGTGACATGTAGTGAAAGTAAAACGAGAGCGGGATATCTCTGGTTTATTTGAATTTGATAATTGATATCACAAATGACGAAAGATGCCATAAATGTGTGATCACATCCAAAATACTACTTATAAATACTTAAAAATGTATAACAATTTAAATAAATAGTTTGTAACGCAAACTGAAATAAAATGTAGTAAAAGTAGACTCCGTTTTCAAAATCTTACATACCTTTTCATTGTCGTCGAGTTTTCTTCAACTCATTACATAGTTAATGGTAGCCTACCAACACTGACGCGCGCCGTCATCGAAGTGAATCTACTCAAAAATCTCAAGTCATTCGTTAGTTCATATGTTCGGTCGGAATTAAGTAGCGAAAAATATCTGTGGAGAAATGGACGAAATAAGCATTATTTTACCAGATAAGGTACACATGTTTTCCTATAATTATTATTTGAAACTTTCTGAGAGGTACATGAAGTAATATACAAATGTAGATCCGCTTATCGTAACCTCAATTCATAAAGTTTATACATTCCTGATTATCTTATTTCTGAATTATTTCGTCTAATCGAAGTTAAAGGGTCTAATACAGTTACAGGATACAGGTATTGGAGATGAATTGGATGTAGAAGATCTATACATTAAATATAAGGTGAGCAGTTCTATTCACCTTTTATATTTGCTTATTCATGTTAAATTTATTGTCAACTGTTTTACTATAGTGTCTTTCAATTTGACAGAAACTACAAAGAATATTAGAATTCCTTGAAGTACAAGAAGAATACATAAAGGATGAACAACGAAATCTAAAGAAGGAGTATTTACATGCCCAAGAAGAAGTAAAGCGCATACAAAGTGTGCCTTTAGTCATTGGACAGTTTCTAGAGGCAGTAGACCAAAATACTGGTATAGTAGGTTCTACTACAGGCTCAAATTACTATGTACGTATTTTGTCTACAATTGACAGAGAATTATTGAAGCCATCTGCGAGTGTGGCTCTTCACAAGCACAGCAATGCTTTGGTTGATGTTTTGCCACCAGAAGCTGATTCAAGCATTTCTATGCTGCAAGCAGGTATTTATTAATTACTGTCATGATTCAAGTTAGAATTGTAAAACATGTTCATATTTTATTCCACAGATGAAAAGCCTGATATTCAATACAGTGACATAGGAGGAATGGATATGCAGAAACAAGAAATCAGAGAAGCAGTAGAGTTGCCTCTCACTCACTTTGAGCTCTACAAACAAATTGGAATCGACCCACCAAGGGGTGTACTCATGTATGGCCCACCTGGGTGTGGTAAAACTATGCTTGCAAAGGCTGTAGCTAGACACACTACAGGTAGAAATAATAATATTTACATATCTGCATATGTACAAACGGTATTAGTAAATTACATTATTTTATCAAATATCATTTGTACTTTTCAGCTGCGTTCATTCGCGTAGTAGGGTCTGAATTTGTACAGAAATACTTAGGCGAAGGGCCGAGAATGGTTAGAGATGTCTTCCGTTTAGCCAAGGAAAACTCGCCCGCTATAATCTTCGTTGATGAAATCGATGCTATAGCTACAAAGAGATTCGATGCTCAAACTGGAGCTGATCGCGAGGTACAACGTATACTTTTGGAGTTACTCAATCAAATGGATGGTTTTGATCAAACAACTAATGTTAAAGTTATAATGGCCACAAATAGGTACAAACTCTTATCTTTACTTTGAACTGTTTAAATAATCTTTTACATTCTCTTAATTTTAATTCTTTTATAGAGCGGATACGCTGGACCCTGCATTATTACGTCCCGGTAGATTAGATCGTAAAATCGAGTTTCCTTTGCCCGACCGTCGACAGAAACGCTTGATTTTCTCAACGATTACCGCGAAAATGAATTTAAGCGAGGAAGTGGATCTAGAAGATTACGTGGCACGGCCCGATAGAATTTCTGGGGCTGATATAAATGCAATTTGTCAAGAAGCAGGAATGCATGCTGTTCGTGAGAATCGTTACATTGTTTTAGCGAAAGATTTTGAGAAGGGTTACAAAAATAATATTAAAAAGGACGAATCCGAGCACGAATTCTACAAATAAAAAGGAGAAAGTGTACTCCTATACGTCGTTCATATTTTATGGTCCTATATGTATTTGCAGTTTCATGTATTCCTATAAATCTAATAATATACGTTTACACAACTTCTGTGTGGATCTTTACGCTTATTTCTTTCTTTCTTAATCGTCGAAATTAATACCTATACAATATTATCGATAAAAGTATAATTAGAAGTGAATAGGAAAAGAATAAACGCTGAATTAATGCTCTTATCATAAAAAATTAATATTAGATAGTGATGATTCATATGTCATTCAATTAAGTCGAGTGTATAATATAGTGCGTAAACTCGATGGACATATGCAATTCAAGTCTTTTTAATATCAAATGAAAAGAAACAACTTCATTGTGATCGTCCATATCGAAATGTTATGAAACGGAATACTATATTAACGATTTAAAATAATACAATTTCACAATAGCGAATAAACAATTGAATATTAAAAAAACCTCGATTTATTTTAATTTCGAAAATACGGCGCATTTCTGTATTCACGGCTGTATGTAAACATAACCTAAACGATAAACAGTAAACAATTTTTCTTAGACGTTTTAATATGTTTTAAGCTATTTGTTGTTGCAATCAATTTTGATGGCGATGAATTTACCACGATTACTGATAGTGAGCACGGAAAAAGGAAAGGCTAATGAAATTGCTACAAGTAAGTTTTGTTTATCCTTTTATTTCTTGACAGTGGTCCATCTTCTTCGAATTTTTTACATTTTAATTGTTACTCGTTTTTATATTACAGGTATAGGTGCAGAGAAATTGTCTAATCAGGATTATTTCGAATATTATTTGTGGAACATTCAAAACAAGTATTACAAAACACAGGTGCTAGTATGTGTCACAGAAAATCCATCTCAAGATATTGTAATTGATGGTGTGGAAGCTCTTATTGTGCATCATGATCCACAGGCAGTAAGCTTTTCCATTTATAAACAGGATTTTTAAGTGGGTGATAGCTTACAGAATTAATATCTTTAGGAAAATGCAGACCAGAATTTCAAACAATGGTCATCTTTAATTTCATCTTTAGCAGAAGCAGAAGTATTATTGTTTTCTTGTAATTGTATAACAGATGTGCTCATTAGAGACAAAGGTATTTATTAATCATATTTTCTATATAATATGAATTTTCTTAAGTAATAATGTACTTTATTTTCAGTAATCAAATGGTGTCTGCAAAAGAAATTTGAATTGATTGAATTAAATAGACCTGAGGATGCTTCAGAGGCAGATTCAGAACATAATAAATATGGTACTGAAAGGATAATTGAAGCTTTACATGCTCATATGTGGCCTAACATGACACTCAAAGGTTCTCAATAAATAATCCTAATAAATTCCATTATAAGTATTATTTAGTGCAAGAAATTTATATAATTGATTTGTATTTCATAGGTAAATCATCAAACACTGAAGAACAAAGCTCAGACATGAATAGTGTTGAAGAACAATTTGAAAACATCAAGTTAACTCAAGATTCCACAGAAAGGCTACCAATGGAGAACATGTTAGGTCAGTCAAGACTAAAAGATAAGGCTAATTTTATAAATATGGTGCTTCTCCAGTGCCCTACTAAATAGATTCAGAAAGAAACCATTGGAAACCTTGGAAACCTTTCAAATTAAGCCAGATCATTCCAAAATAAAAAGCTTCCACCCCATTTATATCGGTCATGTTTTCAGATGGTATTATGGGGGAAGAAAACGCAGACTTCGGTGAATTATTCAGTCAATTAATGGCCATGAAGGAACACGCAGCGTCGCTACCAACGAACCAGAGAAGAATAGCGGCTGAACAATTAGTTACAGCTTTCTGGAAAGCGATGGGCGGTGATCCGTCTGAAACGGAAGATTAATTTACGCATTAATTGTACAATGCATATATAGGTACACGTGAGAATCGCATAATCATTTATCACAAAATCGTTTTGATATACTGATCAGAACAAAGAATATCAAAGAAATATTAAAACAATGACGACATATTTACAGTAAACATAAAGATAAAATAAAGCAATCCAAAAGAATTGAAGTAAAAAAAAATAGTAATAAAAATATCATGTATAACTATAATCAAAAATTAAAATGGACTTTATCATATGAGTCCTACTCTGTATCTCTAGATTAAAATGGGACACCCTATATAAAAGTAACCATAACCCTTTTGTCTCTCAAATATTGGCATCCTTGCATCAGCCGGATACACGAGCGTTCGTAGTTGCCGGCCTGCCGTTTGACTAAAATGTCTGACTCCTTTCATGTAGTGGCTCCGTTTGACTTAGACGAGCATAGGTACAATATAATAGAATTAAAAACGTTCGCGCGGCTCAGACATCAGTATTGTGAAGCGCGAACCGTATTGTCACTTTTATCGCGGTCAACATGTACTCGTCGGTTACTTAGCACTCGGCAAGGAGTAAGTCATCGAACTATCACTGAATAACACTATGCTCTGTGATACTTGGCTCGCTTTATAATCTTCCTTTAACATTTATCCGGGATTTCGTTGCGTTTCATCGAATAATCATAGCTGACGCTTCGTTGAGAACAGTAGAGCTTCCCTCTATTTTACGAAGCATTACACGAAAATCGAAGACTCGAATTCTCTTATATTCTGTTCCATAGTTTTACGTTAAAGGCAGAGCCCGATTGTCTGAAATCCTTCGGTATTTTTGTGTAGCAATGATTCATCGAATCTGTTTCGAGATAATATTTGACTTCGGCTGGCCGTAAATGAAATTATAATCGATGAACGTGCATAGATGTAAGCTTTTGTAACAAATAAACAAGATTCTTAGGAGTGTGTATACGTGTTAATGTTTATAATCAAAGTGTATTCGTCGTATTTTATTGCAAAAGTGGTATTTCCAGTGGAAGTTGTAATATGTAAAGATAGAGGATGAGTGGTTAAACAATTGGTTGTTTTATTGAGAGAGGAATCATTACGTGTTCCGATGTAAGCATAAATGGTGCACATTTTTTTTTGTAGAATCTGATATGCGTCAAGCATGAAAAGTAAGACTTTTGTTGATGCCTGCAATAGTATAAGAAAGTAATTGCATGCATGATAAAGTAAGACTTTGCCAATGACAGAAGCAAATGTAGTTGAGATCTCTTAAGGTAAATCCTTCAACTCATTATCTTCATTTTATGTTATATTATATATTTTCTTTCATTGTAATGTGATTTTGTGTATATAGAAGCAGTGCAAAAGAGAAGCATTAACATAATGTCACAGCCAGAGGATGCTTATGCTCCAGAGGAACCAACACCAGACATTCCAATATCTCTGCTTGATATACAAATGCCAGAAACTCCAGAAAGCACTAAAGGACAAGCTAGCGATGGAGACACACCTAGATTGGAAAGTCCTAGACTGCTCAAACCTGTGCTAGGAAAAATTCAGGCTAAAAAGAGATTGATGGCATTTGCCAATAAGTTCAATGTGCTGCCAAAGGTTCAAAATAAATCCAATTTACTTCAGGCACAATCCACTAAAGTTTCTAAGACTAAGCCAGGTGATGGCAAGTCTTTGCAAAATGATTCAAGTACAGGATTAAATATGGACCTAGATGCCATGCAGCAATTTCATAATCGTCATACCAGTGGTGGTAAATCAAAAAAGAAAACAGGTACTACTTGTTAAATTCAATTTAAATACTTTTCATATTAAACAAGTATTTTTTAATACTTTAATCCTGTTTAATTATACAGAGGAAAAGATATTAGCTATTGAAGAAATTAGAAGGGAAGAATCTAAAAGTAAAATGTTATTGGCAGAAGCCATGGCAGCTGCTAGTTTAGAAGAAGAAAACTATACAAATAGGAATGGACAAAATTTGTTAGAAAGCATAAAAAGTATGAGAGAAAGAAGTAGACAAGATGATGTTAGTGTTTCTCGTAAAAATTCTTCAAAGTCATCAATAGAAAATAGATATTCTGAAAGGTATGTTAGTAATTATTTTTTTTATGCACCTTATTAATTTTTTTATTTATCATACTCTTTTTTTAAGGAGACGGTATAGTAGAGAAGAACGACGGGATAGCATAAATAGAGAATCAAAAGATAGCAAAGAACGGTATTATAAAATTTCGCACGATAGAGAGCAACGTAAGAAAGAGAGAGATAAAAAGGACGACAGAGACAAACGAGATGATACTAGTAAACATGAAGGAAGTCGTGATAAGAGGGACGATGAAAAGGATAAGAAGGACATTGAGAGAGACAGATGGGAGGATGTGAAGGAAAAGAAAAGTACAAGAGAAAAAAAAGAAAGTTTTAGGGAAAAGAGAAGCGATTCTAGAGAAAGGAGCTCAGAAATCAAGGAACGAAGGGAAAAGGAAAAGGAAAAGGAAAAGGATAAGGATAAGGATAAGGAAAAAGGTAAAGAAAAAGATATAACGAATTCCTCTTCATGGCTGGAATTAAAAAAATGTGGTATAACTATGGATGACATTATGGACGTTAGAAGGCACGATTACTCGGAACGAGTAATAAAGAACAGGTTTGTCCATGATTTATACACTGTATTTCTTTACTGTTAAACAAATATAAAAATATCTATATTACAGAACAGTCGAGGATTATCAACGCTGCTTTGAACAAATGTTACTACTAAACGACTGCCGTTTTAAACGATACGCTTTTCTTGCTGAAGGCATCGACGGACCTAAAGAATATCATCCTGAATCGATAAGAGTAACTAAACGAGGAAGGCCTCAATTGCTTTATTCCGAAAATCCTCGTATATCTCTGTTCCTCAATCGCCAACAGATTCTTGAAGCAGTCCCCAGTGATCGTCGTGAAAAAATGCGGGATGTTCTTGAAGCAGATTTCTTACGGTATATCAAAATGTCCATCGTCTCTTCAATTTCCCTTTACCCATTCAGATTCTAATAATTCCAGAGACAATACAGAGGAAACAGGGAAACCACAGCATGTACGTAATTGGTATCCAAAGGAAGGCATGTGCAAGATCAACGAGAAAACCAAATGGCAGTTTCCAGTCAACGTCCAGCTTCCCAGATCCAAATGGGACAGTGAAGATGAAGATAGACTGTCGGCTGATATAGCGAAGGACCAAGACAATAATGTAAAATCGAACGATATTCCGTCAGAAAGAGGTAAAGCTTTTCTATTTACAGTTTCTATTCTTGTTGTATTATTTAAGAACAGTTTTGAGAAATAAAATTTTTTTTCAGATCGGGAAACATTTTCTCCACGTTCAAGCATGGTGGAAGAGGATGTTGCTAAAGATAAGAAGATCATCAATGATGATAATGAATCTTCTAGCATCGCACAGGTCGAGGATGATACCAGAGAAACGACACCTCCTTTATTACAATCAGCAGGAAACGAAAAGTTGGCGTCAGAATACGAGCAATTTATGAAAATGGTTTGCACAGATATTCCTGGATCAGAAGACTTCTCTCCTAAGGCAGTCACAGCTAAATCTACTTCTCCTTTAAGTTATCACGAGTTTAATATAGAAACTAATCTGCCAGAAGACAATAACTTCACCTTTGAGGAGCACAAGGTACCTGAGAAATCAGATAAGGGTGATACAAGTAAAGCAGAAGAAAAGTTCAAAGGTAACGATAATCGTCAAGCTGTGGAAAAAATTACAAAAATCGTGGATGATCAAATCTCTTCGAGTAGCTCCCATGTTGAAGTACAGAAACGTACGGGAGAAAACAAGGAATTTCACGATAAAAGCGATTCTGAGGATTCCAGGTCGATTCCCAGTGACTGGGAAAACGTTCAAATCAAAGTAGAACGTTTAAGCGACGAAAATTCTGATTCTAGAGAGGTAAAAAAGAAGAAAAAGCGAAAAAAAATGACTTCCAGTAGTGAGTCGTCCAGTTCGTCGAGTTCTTCAGATTCTGAGGAAGAGAAGAAGAAGAAGAAGAGAAAGCGAAAGTTATCGAATGACGATTCGAGTTATTCGGACTCGGATAGTAGTGAAAGCAGCAGCAGTAGTAGTGATTCTTCCAGTTCTGACGATAAGCGGAAGAAGAAAAGGAAGAAAAAGCGAAAATCCGAGAAGAGGAAGAAGAAAGCAAAACGAATAGCCAAGACGAAGAAAAAGCGAAGAAGAAAAGTAAGTTCCGATTCCAGTAACAGTGACTCTTCCGATGGTAAAAGAAAGAAAAAAACAATTAGTAAGAAATCGAAACAGAAATGTGAGTACACTGAAAAGCAAAACGATGAAGATATAATAAAAGCAATTGAGAAGTCACCTTTGGAGTGTCCATCGCCAAATAGTTCAAAATTGATTCGCTCTCAAGTTCCAATAAAAAAGATTAAAGAAGAAGTGAAAGTCGAGTCAAGAAAGAGATCAAGCGAGAAGCATGATATCTGGAATAAAGAACAGGAATTAACATGTAACAAAATTCACAAAGATGAAAAGAAGAAAAGCAAAATTGAGGAGAGATATTTGGAAGAGTGGGAAATGGATCCTGGCATAGAAAAAATAGAGAATCCTGAAGTAGAAAGTATTCGAAAAGTGGAGAAGAAGGACGAACGAAGTAAGGATGAGCGAATTAAAAAGGACGAACGTTTTAAGGAGAAATGTTCGAGCGTCGGTAAAGAAATTGTACAAGAGAATACAAATATAGAAGAAGACAGCGATGCTAAGAAGAAAAAGAAGAAGGATAAGGAAAAGATAAGTAGTAATGAATTTTTAGCTGATTGGGAGAAAGAAAGCGAACGAATGTCGAAGCAGAAGAAAGAGAAATGGGGCGAAACAGATTTCGATACATTAAATGTACCATCTTTGACTCAGCTCGAGAGAGAAGTAAGTAAAAGACAGCTACTAGCAGATGAATGGGAAGTTGACAGTTTGGAAGCTGTGCCAGACTTAACGATCAATAAGAGGAAATCCTCGCGCTCTTCAAAGAAAATAGAAAAAGAAGTTCGATACGATAAAAAGACAGATACGTACATATCAATAGAGAAAGAAACTTCGAGAGAGTGCAAGAAGAGGCAGGATCGGCTTTCTGCGATGAGAATCTGGGAAGAAGAACAAGAAGAGGGAGAAAGAGAAGCTATGATGCTTCTGCAACAAAAAAATAAAAGAAAGAGGGATGAATGGGATATTGAGGAAGAACCATTTTTGCGGAAGAAAGATGAGAGAAAGGAAGATATTGAAGATAGTATTCCTTCGATTGATAGTGTTCATAAAGAAATAAATGCAGTCAGCGATGATATAGACGCGTCAATAAAACATGATGCGATCGCCGCTAAAAGAAGTAAGAAGAGTCGTTGGGATATAGCATCTCAGGCTGAAGAAAAAATAGAGCTTAAAGCTCCTGTTATGTGGGAAGAAGAATGTGCAGAATGGGCGAAAATAAACAAATTCGAACATAAAAGCGATAAAGTGTTGTTAGAGCATTGTGACTCAATTTTATCTCAAAGCAAAACACTGGACCAAGATGCTAGCAATGATCAGCAATCAAGAAAATCTACATCAAAGAGTTCAGATATTATAGATTTATTTGCGCGAAAATCTGAAAACGTGGATTTATTAAAATCATCTTGGTCTTCAGAAGAACCAACGAGAGGCAAATCACGAGGAAAAGGTTTAGAGAGTGATTCTCAAAGAGATATTTTCTTCGATAAGGCAAAGGAACAATTACCTGTAGCAATTACAAAGGAGCAACAATCTGTTGAGCAACTAAAAGATATATTTGAAATAGATGTAACATTAACAAAGAAAAACATAGAATTGTACAGTCCTAGTTCTCCAGCACCATCCCAGAAGTCTGAAGAAGAAACATTTAATGATGGTAACTCAGCCTCTTTAAATCTTAGGGAAGAAATAACGCAAGATGTATTAAAGAAGGAAGCTTCGATTAAATCTGACGAGGAGTCGATTTCTGCTTCTAGCATACCTCTCCAGATAAAGTATAGAGAAGGTAAGTATACAAAACCAATAGTGACAAAGGATGAGTTCGAAGAAATTTTAGGTATACAAACAGAGGAGCTGAAAGCTTCAGAAATTTCACCCAGTAATCTTCCAATTAATGAATCACGCTCTGACTCTATTAATTACAAACCTTTATGTATGGACATATTTGCTGAATATGAATCTGAAGAATTACGAGGTAGATCTAGCAATAAAACTTCTGAAGCAGTATCTTCTACCAGTACCAAAGGAGGTGAATCTAACGAAGGAAAAGCAGCACTTAAGCTCATTCCTAAACAATTGCTTGTTCGCCGGAATAACGAGCGTGTAAAAGCGAAACTGATCTCAGACGATCCTTTACAACATGCTGCAGCTCTTTTAACTATCCAGAAGAAGCTTCGAGAGTCGCATGCTATGAGGAACGATATAAAGCATGCCTCTTGCGAAGAATCCACGAGTGAGTTTAAGATAGAATGTGAGAAAACGACTAATATCGATGCATCTGTTGTTGATATTATACCAAAACAACAGACAACCATTACCGACGTCAAAGTAGATTCCAAAGATTTATCCATTACTGTTAAAACTTCAATCACGACGAAATCAGAATCCCCAGGATCTGTGAAGCTCGATTTTGATCGTGTCGAAGAGTATAAGTCAGCTGATAAAGATATTAGTAAAATGGAGGAGCTCAAGAAATCTAAACCGTCTAGTAGTAAAGACATTAGCGATACAGAATCTCAAATTAGGTCACCTAGTAGGGAGCAGAGAAAGAAGAGTCCTAGTAAAAAGGACAATGATAAAAGAGTCAGTGACCGTATGAAAGAAAAGAGGGACAAGAAATTCGATGACAGAGAAAGGAGCGATAGAAGGGACAGCAGAAGTTCGAAGGACTACACCGACAGTAAAAGGAGGTCTAGTCCTTCGAGCAGTCGCAGTAGAAGAAGAAGAAGTGTCAGTCCACACACCTCTTGGGAGCGGGAAAGGAGCCGTAGCGAAAGTCATAGTCGTAGTTGGAGCAGAAGTAGAAGTAAAAGTCCAAAGAGGAAGGACGATGCAGTCGCCTCATCGAGTAAGGAGAAACGACCAAGTAGAATCGACGAAGAAAGATTTGGAAGACCCAGAACAGATGACAGGAGAGAAAGGTTTACGAGGAGTCCTCCTCGATCTAACACTGCCTTATATAATAAAGGTTCTTATAATTATAAGTTTTCTAAAATTATAAATGAACAATGTTATATATTCTTATTATTTCCAGATCACTTTAAGAAGTATGGTTCCACTAAAGAACGAGACGATTGGAGTAGGAGAAAATATGATTCCATGGAAAGAGATCGCGATAAGGAGGGAAGATCGTATGATCCTATGGAGGTTTTAAGAGAGAGAAACATAGATTCTGACAGGCATAGAGACGGTAGATTCCGAGGAGATGATACAGATACATCCTTCTGGCCATACGAATCGGAAAATGTACCACGAGAGGGAAATGAGTCGTTGGACTCCTACCAAAATGGTCCAGAATTGGATCTGGATTATGAGGAAAAAACATATTATAGAGATGACAGTATCGAAAGGGATATTATGGAGGGCCCTCTTCGTTCAATGTCAAAATACAAGCAAAGGTATTACTTATACCTTAACTTTTAAACTAGCATATTTTCTTTTAGTTTAATCTCTCTAGCTATCATGCCTTTTTCCTATAAATCACTTTTTGAAGCCTTCATTAAAAATCATTCTACTCTGTTATCAGGAGGAGTAGATCTGGCACGAGAAGAGACAGGCAATGGGAAAAGGAAAGGGAATCATTAGATACAGAGAGACATCGAAGATCAGATAAACTGCCACCACCACCAAGAGGTCGCTCGCCATCTCGAACTCGACGTTCACCCCCTAGATCATCGCATGAACGTTTCAGACGTGGATCCAGATCACGATCGAGATCCTGGTCGAGATCAAGATCACGTACGAGATCAAGATCCAGATCCAGAACGCGTTCACGTTCTCGATCGACGTCGAGATCTCGATCAATGCGTTCTAGGTCGAGGTCGAGGTCCAGATCTGGATCGCGATCAAGGACCAGATCTACTTCAAGATCAAGATTGAGGAGTCCTGATCATAGCCTGAGAATGGCAGAAAGATTACGAACTTCCAGGTAAATTTGAAACAATAGTGTTCTTATAGTACAGAGAGTAAACATTTTGATTGTTTACTTAGATCACCATCTGTGGGACGAGGCAGAAGCACCGAGTGTCTAAGAGAAAGGAAGGACGAGGAAAGGGGTAGGCGAATAGAGACAATCGTTCAATCTGTGTCTGGATTATCTAGAGACTCGAATATGTTAGACTCGGATATGCACATTAGCGATAATATGGAAACGGTGGCATCTAGTTTTCAATATGCGAATGAAAATGAAGTTGGAAACGAGTACTACTATAGTGAAAATAATTTAACTTATCCTCCATGCATTGATGACTCAACAAGTTCTCCAAAACGATTATCTCTCGACGATAGGTAACTATATACACTAAAAATATTAATAAGATGTTCCTACACTTTATACCTTAATCACTACATTTAAATTGTAGGCTTGAACTTGAGTTGGGGATTAAAAAACAACAAGACAGTAGCACAGGAGTCCAAAACGATTATCCAGATAACTTCAATTCCACCGTATGTTATTCATCGCCGCCACAGCAGCAGCAGCAAATGCTGTATCGTCAACAACCTACGGTTTTACAGGTATGTGATTGAGAAGATAAGATAAAGGAATAGCATTTACAGTTTATATTTTTATATTAAATATTACATAGGTGGGCAACGTGTTGCAAGTCGTTCCCGCAGATTTCAACGGAGTTCCATCAGCTCGCAGAGAGCCAACCAACTCTCCTGCCGCTCCCATGGTGCGAGGTTCTAGCCAAGTTGTTCGTGTAGGTAATGTCCTTCAAGTAGTTCCGACGTCTTTAGACTGGAGTGGTGGACAACCCTCGTCAGTAGAACAACCAGCAGGAATGATGTATTCTGCGACAGCTCCGCAGCCTTCTCCTGTTCCATCAGCCCCCATATCTGTACCTGTTCCAGTTCCTGTTCCCATGCCAGTGCCTGTTCCATCAGCGATTAGTTCATCCACGCCCGTGTCTACTTTATCCCCAGTCCCATTACCTCTATCTGTTCCTGTACCAGTCCCAGGGCCAGTGCCAATTCCTCAGGTTGCGGTACCGCAAACGACGTTCCCCAGAGCGGAAATAGTGCTCCCTAGTAAGTAAACTAAAAGTTATTTGCCTTTAAAACAGATCTTTCAAGAACCAAAATTTTAGTGCATCTGTTACTTGTAGAAGCGCCACTTCAACCAGTGTACAATTATGAAGCTATCCTGGAAACTCGTCGCAAAGAGAAAGAAGAACGCAAACGGCTGCGTGAGATGAGAAGAAAGGAGAAGGAACGTAGGCGAATAGAGAGGATCAATCGACGTGCTCTTCGCCTGCTAGAAAAGAATAACATGCGTCAAGCAGACAGCCAGCAAAAGAGCTTGGATTCATCAGTTCTGAAGGCTCTTCGGGAGAGCGAAGAGCAGACTGAGACTGAAGAACAGCAACCTATTTCAATGGCATCTGAGAAGGAAGAAGAAGCTTCGACTGCTGCGACTTCTGTTCCAGCGGAAGAGGAGGAAGTTCCTGGCGACGAGGATGAAGAAGAAGAGGAAGAGGAGGAGCCTGAGGTGGAAGATGACGAGGAGGAGGAAGAGGAACCGGAAGATGATGAGGAAGAGGAAGAAGAGGATGAAGAAAAGGCTGCATCAAAAGTGAACATTCGTCGAAACGAAACAGAAGAAATTACTCCTACGCCTACTAGCGAAGAAAGTAAAGCCGAAGTCGAAATGGAGCCTCAAGAATGGCCAGAGTTGCCTCCGCCACCTTTGAAAGGAATCTTAGTTGCATCAGGTTTTAGGTAATTAACGTTTCAAACAAAAATTTGTATTTGTAATTATATCAATTTTGTTTTATATTTTACATTTTCATTGTAGGAGAAGCTTAATTCCCAATGGTAACCTAGATGATCTATCCACTCCCGAAAATGACAGCGAGGATAATACAGACAAAGAAGGTGTAGAGATGGACAAAAGCAATGATTTTAAAGATGAAGCTGGTGATACCAAATTGTGCAAGTCGAAGGCTCAAACCAAGGCTAAGTCTAAATCAATGAAGTTAAACAGGAGGAAACAAAGGAGCAAGAAATCAGTACAATTCGCGGATGGAATCAAACCTGGAGAAGGAACCAGTCCCAGTGGAGGCGAAGGCGATATGCCTTCACCTCCGCCACCTACATCCGTGATCACGCGAGATGGAATTCGCGAAATTCGAAGGTCCAGCTCTAGAAAAAGTAGGAAGCAGGAAAAGAGAACTAGGCCGCCAAAAGCGAAGAAAAAAGTAAAGGTTTGTTGCTTTGTATTTAAAGAGAAGCTTTTTCTTCATCAGAAAGTTTTAGAGTTTAATAAATGGTATTTGTCAGGTCAAGATTATAAAATTGAAGAAGCCACGGGTCACTCCATTAACAGCGATGATGATGGACGATTCAGACGAACTGGATGATCGTTCTCCACCTCCACCACCTCCAGGTTCTCCACCACCGCCGCATCTTTGGCCAAGTTATCTTTCTGCTTATAATTCCACGATACGTAATAATGAAGTTCAAGTGGCAACGCCAACAGCTCCAGCGACTGTTCAAGCTCCTCCACCGCCCACGCCGTTGCCTCTTCTAGTTCCTCCTCCTCCTCTGAATTACACGATACAACCTTGCAGTAAGGCGTAAGGCTTCTCTCGTTGATTTACGCTGTTGTATAACATTTTTAGGTTGTCGAGGGTAAATTGTGATTGAGATAAATACTTTTTGGAGTAGAACTGACTTCGAAGTATTTGGCGGTAGTCAAAAGAAAGTTTGAAAACGATATTTTTATATGTATATATAAGTAATGTTAATAGCAGACTTTACGTATATATTTTTGTTATTCTTTTCAGCTTTCTTTCTGCCTTGTTGTGTTTAGAAGTGATTTTTGTACAAATGATCGGATGATCGTCTACCATTTATTTATACTTATTGTCCCTCTGTACTTTACGACGTTCTATTTAAAAAGCATCTGTCTCAATCGTAGCCTCTATTTGTAAAATGAACAGCATTACGAATATTTGATTTTCGTCGTGAATGTGTGGCCTTGATGGTGTCGCGAGATCAATCGGAACTCTGCATGCAAGAAATCTAGAGGGAAAGATAATGTATTATTACTAGTAACAATTCATCCATCGTTTTCTCGCTGTTTGTAAATATGTAGCTTTCGCTCTTCGTGCGACTTGCGATTTTGAATCATACTCCTAGGACACGAAGAGCTCTCGAGCGAGTGAATGTTCCATTGCGTCCACGTCTCGGTAGATTCGCGTTGCGTTTGATATATTTTCGATACCGAAGAGAAAGGAAAAGATTGATAACGATGGAAATTGTAAACGTAACACGAGTGTAATTTGTACAGAGCGTTTCGAAGCTGTAGGTACAAACCTAAGTAATGAAACTCATAAAAGAAAGTGAAACGTAATATACATAGGTCTATAGACTAAATGTTATTGAAATACTCAATTTTTCGTGTTTCAATTTAAGTAGTCATAAGGGGATACTTTAGATTAAAATAGGAATTATAAAGAAATGAAAAAGAAGATGTGAAAAGCAGATAATAGGAATGGTGAATTCACAATCATTTAGAATTACAGATATTGGGAATAGATTTTGGTAAAATGTAATATGTAAATGAATATAGAGTAGAATCTTTCTACTTCTTTTTATGAGCTAAAACTATTAAGTTTGTACCTGTACAGTTTTGAAGTATGCCTATATATATGACGAGACTCGGACTTTCAACCGATTGTTAATAGCAATTACATTGTTAAAGATGTAAGGGTAACGGTAAGAGGTGAATTTATCATTGTATATTTTACACGTATAGTTCACCATAAATTGTCTTCAATTTAGGCATTAGATAGTTAAAAAAAATGGGTCTTGATGCAATTTTTCTTTGATCTATTTCATTGTTCTTTTCTTTTGGAACTTCGAGCTCATTTTATTTGCCAAAAAAAAGAAAGTTTGTACATACGCGAAGATAGATATACGATTAGATCAAAATTTCATAATATTAATCGTGGCGAATGAGGCAAATAAAATAAGTAAAAGTGAGAAGCTGAGCTTAATCAACCATTCTATAAATTCACTTGAGTTCGTTGTACATATCTCGATCGATCATTGTTCAGCGCGAATCGTTTACTCTTTCTGCTTTACGCGATACAATCTTTCTCGTCTTTAACGAAGAAGAAGGTTTAACTGCCCATAATATCTGAATATCCACAACAATTTTTGAAAGGTATCGATTTGTATTAAAATAAACGTAATTCTTTTAATAAATTCTGTATATCTCTTTATTCTGGAAGAAAATATGTTATCTCTAGATCCTGACACCAGTGAATATAGTGTAATCAATAACAAAAGTTCGTTCGGTGCAGATAAGAATTTATTGGTACAGAATATACATCACTGAGATACCGTTGATAATATTACTCACGTGGTAGATCTTCTGCATTGTCGCAGATCTCTCAAAAGAACAAATTATTTTACATTTAAGAAGGTGAAAATGAAAGTGGCCATTGTTGGAGGTGGAGTGATTGGCTTAACAACAGCTTTACAAGTACAACGCGAATTACGTAATGCTGAAGTCACTGTGTTCGCTTCTGATTTTGATAATACTGTCAGCCATGTAGCTGCTGGTATATTCCGAGTCGGATCATCTTACTGTGGACCAACTGAGAAGATAACGAGGTACCTACATGGATCAATAAAATCATCATGTGTCTAAACAATATAATGTTTTCATATACTGATTTTTTGCCAAATTTTTACATATTTTATTTCCTCAGGGACTGGATACGAGATTCGTACGACTACTATGATGACATAAGAAAAACTCAGGAAGCCTCCTTCGCTGGAGTGACCAGTATTTCTGGTTACATCTTTGCTAATTCTTCTCCAGAGACTGTTAAGGTTTTGTACTTCTTTTTTATCAGTATTCTTTATATCCGAATATTATTGTTTCTTCTATTTTGTAATAGAATCACTGGATCGAAGAAATAGTTCCAATTTATAGAAGAGTTACAGAAGATGAATTTGATCTTGTTGGAGGCAGCTGGAAATATGGATCCTTCTTTACGACTCTTCTCACTGAATGTAATCTCTATCTGCCATGGGCTCGCCAAAAGTAATAAATCTATATTCACTGTTATTTTTTAAAATTAAAAATTAAAGAAATCTGTATACAGATTGAAAGAAGATGGAGCCAAATTGATGGTTAAAAAATTGAACTCCTTGAATGAACTTGCATCTGATTGGAATTTGATTATGAATTGCACGGGCCTTGGTGCGCGATCCTTGTGTAATGACAGATGTCTTGTTTCCATACGTGGTCAAGTAATCAAAGTATGATTTTTCAAACATATTAACGCGTCAAAGTTAAATATAAATGAATTCAGAAAAGATAATACTTAGGTAAAAGCACCTTGGATGAAGACATTCTTTTATGGAGAATTAGACACTTATATTATACCAGGTTTCAATGGCACAGTTACACTCGGTGGATCAAGGAACTTTGATTCAGAAAATACAAAACTCTGTCGTTATGAATCTGCAGCGATTCGTGATAGATGTGAGAATTTCGTGCCTGCTCTTAAAAATGCTCCAGTTCTGCGAGAAGACGTGGGCTTAAGACCCCATAGAGAAAATAATGTCAGAGTAGAGGCTGAATTAATTGCGAATGGACTTTCTAAGACTATCGTGAGTTTCACAGGAATTTTATTGCGTCCTAAACAAAATATGGTTGACAATGTTATCTGTATTACAGGTGGTACATAATTATGGACACGGTGGATATGGAGTATGCACTGCTCCTGGAACTGTTAAGTATGCTATAAAATTGGCAAAGGAAATGCATACGTCTACTGTTGCAAAATTGTAACTGATCAGTTTAGCATAGCATTAACAGCTCCCAACAGAATCATTTTTGGGGATAGTTATAGATTACTCGTGAATCTATGCGATTTATTATTAACGAATTTGCACAAGAAAATTATTAATGTGCACTAATACTGTGTGGTATAATTGTTAATTTCTTATGTGCAATATAATATGCTCGTGTCTTTTAAATTGTAATTACTGAAGCTGATGTGCTTATAGTAACCTGCTTTTTTATTTTTCCCATCAGAAGAAAAGCAACAGCAGAACTATTAAGAAAATTCTGAAACATCTTTTCATCGTCTCCGCTCCGAAAAAATGACGAAGCTAATTCATTGTGTTTGCTCATATCTTCCAAGCAGGACTTGCTCTGATCAATGCACACTAGTGGAAACTGCAATGCATCGAAGAGTTGTTTAACAAACTCAAGAACATCCTTTGCAAACTCTATCGTAGTACAGCTGCTTGTCAAGTGTTTGTTAAACGCATTTAAGCCGTGAATTTCACGCTGGCAAAATCCATTAGGTTTTCGTTTGCTTTCCGCTATTTTTTGCCAGGTTTCACATTCTTCCGAGGTGGAGCGCCCCATCTCAAAGCGCTGCTGTCTACTGTTAGCCTTGGTCTCTTATACTGGCTGCTTTTAATGTGTTCTTCGACTAATTTAGGTGTTACACAGATAACGTGCTGTCCCTTCCAGTACTTTACCATATTCATACTCTGCAGTGTAGATATAATATCTGTCTGTGAAATGCTCGTCATCTGACTGAAAATTGTTGTAAGTAAAAATTAGTCATTCGTCCTATAATTTTTTAATTCTAATTTCGTGTTCGTTTCTCTAACATTACCTCAAATCTTTGATGCTGAGAGTGCCTCGGAAGTCTCTCAAAATTTCTAAAAGGATCCAGCTCCAGTAACTTCTATAAGATAATTTTCCTAAGTCACTTAACGGTTTTTCAGGACTTCCAACTGTCTGTTCTATTCTGCTCAGTTCGTAGCTGAAAGCAATCAAAAGCTTCCCATATCCTTGCCTTTGAAATGGTGGCAAAGTCAGAATGCAAGCGACGTTATTACCGTCGGGCGATTCTTTCTCCTAAAAATAAATTAAATAGATTCAAGTAAAAGATCAATTATAAAAAAAAGCGTATAGGGAAACACAAAGCACCTTTGAAAAATAGCCCACCAAATGAGCTCCATGTTTATCAACTTCGCAAAGAATATAAAAAAGGAACGGTTCCACGTCGAAATACAGAGTTTTATGGTCCAAGAATAGTTTTGCTAGTAAACACAAGTTCTGACAATAAATTTTGTGCTCTCTACCATCAACTTCCCAAATGCTCAGTGTGCCTTTGCGATATATTTCCTTTCCAACTGGTTGCCTGTGAGTACATTCACTCTGAAATTAAGCATTTACATTGTTGAAGTAAGTCTTATCAATAAGGAATAAGTAATTCGACATAGTACTAATATATTTCTTTTACCATGTGATACCTATACGTTTTTTCGAGACGCATATACTTTAAACAATATTCACAGATCCATAATTTAGGTTGTTTACCATATTCTTCAGGGTATGGACTAAAGTACCAAGTATCAATTTCATATTTTCCTGGAAATGAACTTTTGAAAATAATGAGACCCTTTTCACACACAAGGCTTATTGAAAGAAGAGAAGTATTAATATTTACCAATTTGAATTTTGTCTATATACTTGACTTTTGTTATTGCTTCATGCTCTTTTTCCAAAGCTGCTGTTGTGGGGTCCATTTCTGCATATGTCTATGAAGAAAAACATAACAATTGATATTATAATCTTAATTTTGTGGGTGTATCCTCATTAAGTGATGTATACCTTCTGTATATGATTAATCTCATCATGTCTTCTTTTTTGATTCCTTGTAATCTTGCGATCTGAAGAATCTGCCAATAAATCAGTTCCAGAGTTCCTATCTCCACTCTTCCAACTCCTATCACTCATGTCAAATCTGCTTGACATGATTCTATCTCTTGGCACCCATTCATCCAATCTTCTATTATGTCCCTCATAGTGTACATAATATTCATAGTGACTTTCACTTTCATTATACCGGGTTTGAATGATTTCTGCAGGATCTATATGAACATTAAACATAAAAAATATATAATATTATATAAAAATCACATTCCTTGAAACTAAGTCAAGCTCGCTAGCTACTTTGCTTATTTTATATTTACATACACTCAATTCTTGGCACAAAAATCAATTTTTCACTATATACAATACTGTGCCATGTGTAACAAATAAATAAATTCCGTAAAATGACAAACAGACAGCACAGAAAAATACACTGGTTAATCAAAGTTCTTGCATTAATAACGTCTAATTAATTTTTCGTACGTTATCGAATGAAATGCGACGTGATATCGCAACACTTTCAAAACATGTATCGTTTATCACCGGAAAGCCGGTAGTGAAAACAAACATGGGATCCGAAAAAAGGAGCTAGGATAATTCTCAGTAGTATCGAATGATCGAAATAAAAAATGCGAGTATATGCCTGATACTATTATGGGTAGGGATAATATATTTACGCCAAGAGTCGTCAGATCTGCGAACGAGGTAGTGTTCGCCTATATCGAGAGGTAATTCTTCGAGACTATCCGCGTCATCGCCAGATCCCTTCCCGCCATTTGTCAACGTGTTCTCACGCTTTTCTTGCTTGACCATCGTTTCCTTCGAGCCTGTCGTACAATTCTCTTTGCTCCTCTGCTCCGGCTCTGCCATTTTTCTAGCTACAAATTACTGGTTGCAGAAACGATATTCGCCGTCGCGAAACGACTGAAAATAGATGAACATTGCACTAGCTGACGCAACGCGGCCGACCGATACGGCCATGAAATTCTCACTACGTATATTGAATGCATATACGTGCGAGCATAACACATATCTATTGATGTATGTACAATGAATGTCTAGTAACTAAAAGGCACTAGATTGTTTAAAAAGCATTGTAACCAGAAGTGACAGTTCTTTGACCTCGGCGCCTTTTCAACAAGGAAACTTCAACGGAACGTTCAGTGTTTTGTAATTTTTAAAGCTGTGTATATAATTGTTATAACTTCACGAAATTTCTTTGCTATAATATTGACTAATAATAATTGTTTGTTTATTGCGAAAAAGGAGTTCCGAAAATTTGTTCAGAAGGGAATTCTAGAATGAGTAGCCATCTAGCGGTGATAGATATGAACTAACGCCTTCATTTGAAATACACGAAAATTGAAAATATTGTTTATTTATTAATTCATCCGCAGCTTGGGTATTCAGGATACTTATTAAGGTGTAATAGATCATTGTATAATGATATTGAACGAAAGTATTGCGTAATTGTTACAAAAAGTGGGTTTTTTTGATATTCATAGGGTGGCGACGCCTTTGCATCCAGAGATTTTTAGTGGCGGCGCCTATGGTCACCCCGAAAGAAAGAATGTCGGCGAGGGGTGCGCGGGTGGAAATTCAAAAAAGTTTCTCTCCGGTAGATGGCGCCACGAGCACTATAGTGTCAGGACCGTATTATCAGAGACCGGTGCCCCTTTACTAAAAATTTTTTGAATGTTTATAAAGCACTTTATTAATAGTATTACAATGTAAATCAATAAAAAACAACTCTGATTAATCATAAATAATAAATGTATATGGACAGGATGACAAGTAATGGTATAAACAAGCAAAGAACAGTGAACTATTTATTATAGCTTAAGTAATTGATTGTTTATTTATTTATTCATATATTTGAAGACTTCTAGGCTTCCCCTGCATATTTCTATATTATTTTGCATAATCAATGGGAATAAGATAGTGTTTCTAGTGTTTCAAAAATTTATATCTGGAGGGCACCAATACTTGAATACGGTCTTGGCTCTGCGACGCTGGTGGCACCATCTAGCGAAAAGAATTTTTTTGAGTTTCACCCCGCGCACCCCTCACCCACAAATTAAATCATGGAGGGCCTCATAGGCGTCGACACTAGAAATTCTGAGGTGCACAGGCGTCACCTCTCAAATTTAAAATGATTTCACTAATATTTAATTCGAATTCTCACCACTAGTAGCATCGTTATCTTATTTTAAACTCAATTGATAATGTCGGGTGTGACATAAAAATCGTGAAAAAGTCGCGAACCCCCCGTGCGTGATTAAAAATACATATGTATTGTATGATAAGTATTGCACCTTTTACCTCGTCAATGGCTAGATATCATTTATAATTTCATTTCATCGACAGTATTTCTATTATTTCTATTTAATTATTATATGATACTATTAGAAAACAGTTGGTTTAAAGTACTTTATTCAGCAATCAGTGCATACATTCATAATTCTCCTTCAATTTTTTAAGTTATACATACCTACGTTCATTTATCTCTTACAATTAATCTACGTTAATCAAAAACAAAGTGAAATTGCCGTTGCAAAGAATCATCTGTCTCCATCTGCAGTGAAATTAGAACGTAACGATTCATAAACAATTCTTTTTCAAAACGAACATGATTTAAATGAAGTTCGTGTATGCTTGTGCAAGCGTAAAGAACACTCACAATTTAATATTTGTTTGTCATGCAGCTGGCCGGAGTATTTGAATGTGATAATTACAAATATGAAGCAGCAGCGAATCCGTATCTTGATCGTATAATCCCAAGTTAATTAAATTATCGCGTGCCGAAAGAAAACAGGATCATGTCAGAGGTTCATTGCTTTCGTAGCGATCTGGTAAATGCACTGATTTATTCCGGCTTCAAAATTACCATTTCCATCAAACGGCAATAGAAATCTTAGAAATGTTACGACGAAACAGGTAAAATACACTTCTTATGTAATCAAACATAAATAGTTCTGTTTAAGTAATTTTCTTACTGCCTCAGGAGTAAAATAATTTCATATTATTTTCATTAATTTTAAAGATTTTGTGAAAGGATTTGTAGCTATTTCAAGATTATTATTTCATATATATCATTAACAAATTTTCTTACACAGATTAAAGAATCGGGCAATTGCCATTGGCTTTGTTGTATTTGTTGCTGTAATTTATAATGAATTCCTGGTGTATGATGTACAGAAATTCAAATGGTCCCACAGAGAATGTTCAGAATGTGTCAAAGTACTGCTTGTTGCTGACCCACAGATATTGGGTGGCAAGAAAGAAAATTACTTTGGCTCCTGGATAGCACAATGGGATAGCGATAGGTATGGATGGAGCATGTAACAATCTTGGCATTTTCTAACAAATTTAAACATTGACCTCAGTTTTGTTCCACAGTGTCTTATTTGCAGGTACTTGAGAAAGACATTTTCAAGAGCCTTGAGCCACTCTCAGCCTCATGTAGTTGTTTTTCTGGGGGACCTTATGGATGAAGGACACATTGCCACTGCAGAAGATTTCAAGTCATACAAAACAAGATTGGATTCTATATTTGAAATGCCTGAGAATATAATGGTATACTTATAGTTGCTGTGAATGTTTATCTAATCATTCGTGTTATTCCAAATTTAAAAACATCTTTCTCCTTAGAAAATTTACTTGCCAGGGGATAATGATATTGGAGGTGAAGAGGACTCAGTCTCCTTTAATATTCACAATAGATTTAATTTTGCATACACACAACCAGACACTTTAGTTTATAAGTCAGTCACATTTTTCAAGGTAAGGAAGCACAGAATCTGGGTACTAAGCTTCTTCAATCTTGTTAACAAATTCTAAGATATTTGTTTCAATTATCAGGTAAATAGATTGACTCACACAATGCCAGAAGCTCCGAAAGATGCCTTTCTAAATGATTATGCAGAACGAAATACGACAAACGTGGTACTTAGTCATATGCCTTTACTATTCATGCCTGGTACTTTTGTCCAAAATGTATGTTGACTGTGTTAAATCTCATTTTTAACTCTGTTCTGTATGTAACACTATGTGATGACTGTAGGTATTGAAAGAGTTGTCCCCTCAAATTATTTTTACTGCACATGAACACAAAGCTATGCATATCAGTTTAGATACTGCAACAGATCAATTAAGTGAGATTTGGATTTTACCCCCTTATGAAACACCACTGTATCAGTTAAGGATGGACGTGGGTGATATTCACGAAGTGGAAATACCCACTTGTTCATACAGAATGGGTACTCCTCACACAGGATATGGATTAGCTTACATTGGTAAACAAAATTTTTAAACTTACATCGATGTAGTTTTGATAATATCTTTTTAACTTTTCTTTAATTTCAGATACACAAGAGAAAACAGTAGAGCTAACAATGTTGTGGTTATCAGGACGATTCCCGCAGCTATGGATTTACGTTTTTGTTGGAGTATTTATTCTAGCATTTAGTATTTTCGTTTATATTTCCAGTTGTTGCGTAAAGAGCCATTCAGCTTACAGTCGTATGTCCTCGATATAATCCAGTACATAATTGAGCATGAAGTGAGTAACTTAATTAATATCAGTGACAACTTGACATACGAAACGAGGTAAAAAGATCCGTCCAATATGTGATTCTGCTACCATCAATGTCAAGTTTTACCGAGAAAACATAGTAATTGTCTAACAATTCGATGTTTAAAAACAAGAGCAATACATTTATGACGAAATACGAAGAGAATGTATCATGGAACATGTTCCTAAATGTCCCAGTTTTGTTGCAGTTGACATTTGCAGAAGAACAGCATTGTGCTTAATGAATTCATTTCATGCTTTAATATAATATATAATTAACACTTAGAATTTTATTCGAGATATAAATGAAACGATACTACTTATTCTATGTTACTTATGTATTAACTATAAGGCTGAGATAGTTTAGCTTCTATACAATTTACGATGTTTTGTTGTCAATTGTGTTTTTGTAAGACAAACTTTGCTATAGAAGTTTATAAAATCGGAGCTATTAAGGATCAACTACTTAAAATGCATTAAAATATAGTGATGTTGTTGAACGAACTCCTGTTAGGAAGGATGGTTTATATTTGCGAGTAAAATTGTATATATCTGTTTGCCCAAAATAAACGTTGAACGTTGATATTTGCCTTGTTATTTTCCTCAACTTTTATTAATTCGTACCGCCATCGCCTCGTGTAGAAACATTGCGCCATAACATTTCAAACAAGAACGTAAAAGGAATCATCCAATAGCAGGCTATTGCGTCCATGATTTTCACTACATATGTACATACGATTGACTGAAAGGAATCATATGTTTTAATGTAACGAAACCGGCTGTAACCGAGAGGTTTGCATCATTTTGGAAATAAATTAATCAGTGAAAATCGGCAAATTGTTTTTACGCAGAATTATCTCGTTAAGCACAATGGGAAAACGAAAGGCTAGTGATATTGCAGGAAATCCAAATCAAGATTTATGCGACTTTTTAATGGGTAAATATATTTTATTCATTTCGTTTACATCTTTGTAACAATTAATTATACTTAATATTATTTAATATAAAAATACTTGCGCTACTAAAATTATTTTGTAACCTCAGAGTTTTTATTAGTTAGTTTTTAGAATAATTTTTTATTATTATATACAATATTGCAGAGTTGGCAAATTACGAACGAAATGTCAGTAAAAATATTTACAAATACAATGCTTACCGTAAAGCTGCTGGCACATTGAGCAGTTTGCCAGAAAGAGTAAAAAGTGGAGATGAAGCAAAAAAGTTGCAAGGAATTGGTGAAAAAATTGCAAAAAAGATTGATGAATTTTTGAGTACTGGGAAGTTACAGAAATTGGAAGATGTACTTATTTCCGAATTCATTTACTTGATAACAAAGTATGTAACAGTTTTTCCTTACATAAATTCCTGTATTTTGCATTTGTTTAGATTAATAAGGATGAAAGCAATATTGCAATTAATTTGTTAACACGTGTATCTGGTATTGGACCTGCAAAAGCAAAAGAATTGGTGGATGCTGGTATCAAAACTTTACAGAATTTGAAGAAACATCAGGATAAGCTGAACCATCATCAGAAGATTGGTCTCAAGTATGCTACAGTAATAATAAAATAATACCAATGGAATCATTTATGGTTTTTATTATAATGGTAAATATTCTTTCAGATATTTTGAAGATTTTGAGAAACGAATTCCAAGAGAAGAAATTGAACTGATTGAGAAGATCATGAAGGAAGCTATTGCAGATTTGGATAAAGAATATATTGTAACAATCTGTGGAAGCTACAGACGTGGTAAAGAAGACAGTGGAGATATTGATGTTTTGTTAACACATCCAACTTATACTTCCAAAGAAAAGGAATCAAAGAAAAAAACAGCAGCCTTAAAAAAAGTCGTGGACTGCTTGGAGAAGAAACAATTAATTGTTGATACAATATCTCTTGGACCAACGAAATTTATGGTATCATAGTGTTGTAGAATGAAGTAGATTGTTTTTAGTCTGAAATTGACTATTTATAGGGTGTTTGCCAAGTTCCAAATGAGAAAAGTAAACCATTCAGAAGGCTTGATATTAGATTGATACCTCACGATCAGTATTATTGTGGTGTACTTTATTTCACTGGAAGTGATCTATTCAATAAAAATATGAGAGTACATGCTTTGGAAAAGAATTACACTTTAAATGAATATACATTAAAGCCCCTTACACCTGAAGGTATGTTAAACAATTGCAGAAGTGATTGAAGAAATGAAAAAAATTCTATTTATATTTTTTATAGGAATACCAGGAGAAGCAGAAAAAATTATGTCTGAAGAAGATATTTTCCGAATTTTGGATTTACCATACAAGGAACCAAAGGACAGAAATGTGTAAATGATATTTACCTACTATATCTGACCTTCTTTATTTATATACTATATTTAAGCATGTTAACATTTTTATCAATTAAATAGAGATTAAGATATTTATTGTGTTTATTTATAAAAATAAAATATAACGTTTAAAATAATCATTTGAACAAACTCATTACTTTTTCAAGAACTATAAAATACTTAATTCATACCAGATACATAGGCAGTCGTACACATTATAATATTAAACTGATGTCTATACTTTTCACACAGTTATAACAATGTCCTTTTGATAAAGTAAGTATCCGATTATCGCCCACAATGTTGTTGACCACAAATTCATAGCGAGAACAGATGTGTGCGTGGGGTGAGCAACTTCCCATGCCCATGGGAATAAGTGTTTTGTTAGGATATGTCCCACATAAAGAAAAATTGAGTTTGTTCCTATGAAAGTTAATACATGAGGTGTACTATATTATATACACATAAACAAGTTTGTACGACTATACATACCAGCATAAATGAATGGTGCTCCACTCCATATTTGTTTATAATCAATAAAAAGGTATAAAATTGCAAACAACAAAAAAGCAAGACTGGAGCAACACAAGACATACGATAGGGTCATCATTCTCTTACTAACAGGAATTATTCCGTCCTGTGTTGTAAAATCACATAAAATTCCAGCAATAATGCCCTAGAAAAAAGTATTTATGCTTTTGTACTCTAAGAATTTGATTACCTAAGTTAATGAAATATTACTTACGGTAAGAACTGCCCACAATACCCATCTGATAGTTCTAGAATTACATTGATAGTACTGTAATAGAATCTTGCCAGCATGGACTCCCAAGTAAACAATTAATATTGCAGATAAGGTATTCATAAGCCCTTTAATTGTAAATGAAATATTAATTAACAGTCGGAAGGGAAGTGCTTCTTCAAAATGGTATACGATTATTGTGTAACATACCTTCTGGATCGTAACGCAAAATGGTACCATAAATAGGACTTTCAGTTTTAGAATACGTATGATTTCCGAAGATCAATCTATCTATGTAACCAGCTGCGCCTGCAGTGCAATTCTCATACTTTCCACGATGATCATATTTTCCACCAGGTCCTAAATAACCCCTTGGGCAGCCAGGTACAGGTAAAAGAAAAGTGATCAAAGTGTGTATAGCTACAATGCTCGCCATAATTAACCATTGGGGCCAACTATCCAAGATATCTCGAAACATTGCGAAGCGGCCAAACTGGAGTAACGTATCCTAGTAAGTTATTTGTATAGATATCCATTGACTACAAAGATCAGCTGTATATGATGAAAGATAATTGTATATGAACCTGAGAATGAGGTTTCATGAAAAGTGTTTCCAGCGCAGAGCATACAAAATAGGAAACAGCCAATAGTTGAAGAACACCTGGGAAACGGAGTGTGCTTAAAGAGTTGTCGTGAATAGAATTCACCATTAATCCAAGGAGAATTAGTATTATTGCTCGTCGTAGAGAATATAAAGTTATTTTCACACGTGAAGTTATTACTCGAAGTTCCGCACGTTTTGATATCGTTATTGTTACACCCATGATCCATGCAAACCTGTAAATTAATTATTTCATTAATAGTAAATAGTAAATGTGATAATACGAATTGTTCACTCACCAAGGAAGTACCAAATCTGCTACTGTGAGTCCAAACCAAGCACTATGATTAAATATAACATATTTTCCACCACCAGTGTTGACAAATATCATCAATAGTACACAAATTCTGTAACAATAAACTTAATATGTCTAAAATGAGGTTGAAATATATGAAATATATATGAGAATTTCCAAATACCCTCTAAATGTATCCACTGATCGTATTCTAGTGCTCGTTTTTGTAGTTCTAATCACAGCATGTGTCGTGCTTTCTGCTTCCTGGAGCATATCCAAATCCTAGAGCAATATCAGGTGTATAAGTAAAAACACCATAAAAAAATTTAATATATTTATACTTACATCATGAATATTATCTGGTGATAATTTTCCTCTTATCACTCTTATAATGACCTTTGATGTTGTCCATAAAATTGCTACTAGTATATATATCATAAATGCTGCAAAGATTGCTGTAGAAATAATTAATTAGTAACATTTTAAGATTAACTGAAACCTGAACAACACTTTGTAAAGTCAGTAACTTACGAAGATAGGTTTCTGTTGGCTCACGTAATACATATATATCAGAACACACATGTTCAGCTGATATATTCCAGCCATAACTACCATGTTCCTTAAAAGTATATGTTGTGCTGAAAATAAAAAAATATTGTGAATATATACACAATCAGATGAAAAGTAACATGCAAAAAAAGTTGAAAAGATACTTACTGACACTTTATTCCTACAGGTACATCTCCATCATATTCATCAACTTTGTACCATATATGTAATGGATATTGTGTGCTTACCACTATGCTTTTGTTACTTTGTGGAGGCAAGATAGCTGTTTCTGGTCCTTCACCCTAAAAGTAAAGGCCAAAATGAGAAGAGTTCAAACAATTGTAAGATCCACAGATTAATTTCAACAATATAAATACATACCCAATAAGCTTCCCATGCTATTGAATAAAATATAGCAGGAATATGATACAAATTTACGATACTGAAGCATGCTTCATCTATTCCAAGTGAAACATTTGGATTAACACAAGGATTGAGATCTGCACCCGACATGTTGAGAAATATATTCTTAAGTATATGGAACTTAACTTATTCCTTTTTACTACATTGGTCTAACAAGTAGATAATACTTTCATGAATGCTGACCGGATACAGTCTGGAAGACACAAAGAAAAGTTATTACTGAAATCAAACATAGCCATATACTTTGGATTGGTCTAAAGGGGAAAGTTGTTTTCACAAATTTCTAAGCCTACGTAAGTAGGAAAAAACTTTAAAACAGAAACCATAATAACATATAATTATATAAAAAAAAGTATTCTTTGCAATAATGGTAATGTTTCAATTCCCAAACTCTCCAGAACAATTCATCTGATTTTTCAAGTCAATTTATTCTTGGCATCAATTAGAAATGCAGTCTCGCGAATGAATAAACAGACTTTCTTCTTTTCCCTGTATGTGGCATTAATATGACATTTCCAAAAAACGTACAAGCAGTGAATTTTTTAGTATATTCCAGGTCTGAATTGCCTAATTCATGAGCATTTACCTGATTGTTCAGACTAAGAGTAAACGTAAAAAGAATAAAATTTGTTTTGATTGCAAAGTAATGTACAAAATAAACACACAACACAGGACGCGTACGTATCTATCTATGTGTGTACTACGCACTACGCTTATTTCGATGAGATAACCTCGTGATTAATGCGAACTTATTCGGAAGAGCAGTACAAATGTCGTATCAGTTCATATTGAACGATGCACTGTTTGAGTAATAATGACGCATAGAGGAAAAAGTAACGGTAATTCCCTTTCGATGGTGTTGATAGGGAAACACGAACATATCAATTATGTTATAAGCTGGCGATTTGCAATACTGCAATACTTACATATGCGTTTCTCCAATTATTTTCTTTAATTCTTACACATGCATATGTAAATGTGTATTTCTAAGAATGACTAGTCTTTTGTTATTATTAACCTCAATTTTCTTCCTTGTTTGTATTTGTTTATTAATGATACTTTGATACTTTGCAGACATATCAAGTATAAGTATTTTCGTACATTATGTGTATTTAGAATATCATTATTATTATGAGGATACTGTTTATGTGTTCATGATCATTGTTTAAGTTTAAGCACTGTCTTCTTTTCGTTGTATTTCTGTAAAATGAAGCTGGAGGTAAGTATAGGTGTCGGTTATAGATAGGTAGTTGTATAGTTACTATACATATATTTTCATTTTCCGCTCAACGCGCGAACTGCGCAGAGGCGATTTTGTTCTATCCAGTTTCATTTACGTATTCTACTCTTTTTTATATGTATTAGAACATTTTTTTATCCTTATAAAGTGTGGAAGAAATTACCATAATAGAACCAGCTGTTGTGGTATCATCCTCTACAAGCACATGTGCTCAACAATTGTCATTCATGATAAATATTTCGTTTTTTTCTACATTACATTCATGTATATTTTGTGATAACTGCGAAAATAAACAGTATTTAAAGATATGTCATTAAATCTGATTTCTATCATTCCTTGCATTTTCACTAATCAACGATGGGAAGAGAAAGTGAATTTAATTTTTCTGGTAAACCACAAAAACAGGAAGACACTGATATATTTTGATATGACACACCTGATAACAGTCATGTTACGATACTAACTGATAAAGACGCGATGCTTTCCCTGTATTTTAGAGATCAAGCATTCAAATAGCAAGTAGTCACCGAGCCAATAAATGGCGATACTTAGTGTGTTCGGATTAATTTCAATAATACGAGTCAGTGTCGCGTATTTAATCAAGCAATTATTCCCTAATATAATGGATTGGTCGATATTACCAGAAAATGAAGACGAAGATTTCGAGTCAACGGAAGTGGACACCATGAGCGGAGGGGTAAGGAAATATTTCTTCTTAAATTTGAAGAATTTTTGGATTTCTTCTTTTATAAGGGTAGATTTGCGTCGTTTTGCTAAAATTTCGAGTAGGATGTAAATAAATTTGGTAGTTTCAGCTGAAGAGATCAAAGATTGAGACATAATTATTATTACCTGTGAATTTACTATTTCTTCTTTGAAGAAAGAAAGATGTACGATTGCTTTTAATTAAAAGTTGCGTTCATTTATAAATGTAATTAAGCTGAAGTTAAAGCTGGAGAGGTCAGAAGTCTAGATTTTACTTGTGTACTATTCTTAATTATATGAAAGTACATTTCTTCGTACGCTTCATACGGCGAAACGTTTTTTTCGTTAAAAAATTATATGCTTTATTGCATTTATTTAACATTGCGTCGAATCAATCCCAAATGTTGCGTAAGACATGAGACGTATCAGAATAAAAAAGAAAGCTATAAAAAGAAATCAATTAATCCAATAAATTGTGATAATTATTTAAGTAGCACAAATTGTCTTTTCCAAGAGTATCTTATTGAGTCACCGAAACAAGAATAGCAACAACAATTTGCGTTTTTATGGATTGAAGCTTATTATCAAAGGAATCCACATTTTATTGATCTGCCCAACAATCATCCATTCAACCTTTATCAGATACTGCGTTGTCAGGCTGGTCTTTCACGATAAACAATGATCTCTTTCGAGAATTTCTAGGAAGATTCATGCTTACATGACAGAGAGCACGTGCCAGGTGATACATCGACGATCGATAGTGTTCTTGAGCCTGATTGCAATGATATTCTGAATGAGATGGTATCTCAACTCATATCACTGAGAAGTAGGTCATGATCAACGAAAAAGTTAATCGTTCCTGAGGAAGAAAATTTAAGACTTTACAATAGGTACTTTTTTTATATTAGTTGTATATTGATTCGTCATAATTTCTGATTTGCAGTATACCCTAGACCATGCCTTCTCTTCCGGTTCACCAGGCTCACGTTTCAAGAGGAAGTTGGGGAAGAAAGACATGACTGATACCGTTGTTACACATCCGATAGCGTACGATGACGAAGAATGGGAAAGAAATTTGTAAGCTTTGTCAACCCTTTGAGTTCGCTAACGAGTGATAGATCAAACGATTGCATAAATTCTTTGTTCAGGCTCTTATCTTCTTCCCTACAAGCGATTGTTTAATTTTCTTGCGATCAGAGTTTTACTAATGATCTTTGAACTTTCAAACTGATTAAATAGAAAGATTTTTTTTATCCGTATCAATTCATCTCATGCGAAGGTTCAATAAAAATTGAATAACTGAAGATTCGAGAGCTGTGAAGACAATATGAGAAATTAATTGTGAAACGTGCTATTATTCTTGTGAAATTTCTTTGTGTAGTATCGTACCAACACAACCAGACTCACACGCCGTCAAGTTACCAGTCCGCAAGGATGATACTTGTTATAAGATGGATCACAAAGAACGTGGGAAGTGTGTGATATTCAATCATGATGAATTTGATCCAGGCGTTGCTCATCCTAGGAAAGGATCCAAAGCAGATGTAGAGGCGATTCATAGGACTTTTAAGAAGCTGAATTTCACTGTGGAGGAACATCGGAATTGTTCTTACTGGGAAATCCAAAATATTATAAGAGAATGTACGTGTCGCTTTTCTCTTTTTTACTTCTTTTTTTATGTCTAAGAAAATTTTACGATTAATGTTTTACAGTGGCCAAAGATGACCATGTTGACAGAGACTGTATCTGCATTTTTATGTTAACCCACGGTACAGACAAAGGATACATATACGCAAAGGACGATTCTTATTCATTGACTGAAATTTGGAAACCGTTTACTGCTGATAAATGTAGCTCTCTCGCTGGCAAACCAAAGCTATTCTTCTTTCAAGTAAGTGATGTTTTCCTGCGTAGCTACATTTAATTTTCGTGTCTTTGTTAAAAGAAATTAATTTTCAGGCTTGCAGAGGTAATCAGTTAGACAGTGGAATCACAGCGTTCACGGCACAGTCTTTCAGAATGTCGGAAACAGATTCAACAGATAGTCCGTTTTACAAAATTCCCACGCATGCAGATTTTCTGCTTGCCTACAGTACTATGGAAGGTAATGATTAATGTTATTATAATGTGAAGAAACAACAATAATTGATTCATTTTATACAGGTTTCTTTTCATGGCGAGACACAGAAGAAGGCACATGGTATATTCAGTGCCTATGCGACGTCATAGAGCGAAATTGGAGAAAATACGACCTGTCGAAGATGCTGACGATAACAGCACGCATCATTGCCAATGACTACTCTTCCAGTCACGAGAATCCAGTCAAAAACAATCAGAAGCAGATGCCTTCTTTGACTTCAACGCTAACTAGAGATGTGATCTTTTTACCCAAGAATAATTACTAAGATAATTGTAAAACACTCTTCTGAAGGAAGAAAAGAAGAACTTAGGATCTTACTAAACTGCTACCATTTTAGTGAACTTTCTTCTGGACGTACTGTGAGAAGAATATGACTGATAAAGAATATTCTACGTTCTCTCTCTTAAATCGCGACAATCGCGGTAAATGCATAAATGTACAGTTAATTTTCTTATGCTTCTCTCGGCCCACGTTGCCATTCGCTATTTTAAATGGATAATTCACATGTGTCGTTTCAACTGGTTAATTTCTGTTTCGGATGTTCGTGATTTTACTGCGGCTTAAAAGCCTTCATAGATAGAAATTCATCCGCGAGAATTCTACCGGAACTGGAGCTCTTTAAACACGAGCAAGCCTAGAGGAGCACACGAGGAGATATATTTTCAGTATTTCCATTTGAGGCGTATAAAACCAGAACTTACCACTACCATGGCTCTACCTTCGACAATCTTCAAATTTTGTTTCATAATTTTAGCATTTCAAAAGGTTGGCAGAAGGAGTCTGAAAAATAGAAAGGTAGACTTTTCATCCCCTGCCAAGTGAATTTTATTTTCCAGATTTTAGATGCCTCGAATAACTCTTTGACTGCAAGCTATTATTTAAAGTAGATAAATTCCCTTATTATTATTATTAGTGATGATGTTTTTACTTTTTTGTACCTACATTTGTTACTTACATAATTAAAGTTAAGATAAAAAGAAAACTTTTATTTTTGTTCTACTACTTTTTTATACCATTCTAAATTGACTCTAGGATTGAAGAGTCGGGAGAGAATCAAAATTGAATAAATGTTTCTTATGAAAAGTCGAGCAAAACGATCTCTTCGTCGAAGAATGAATCGCATTTGCTACTTTGGTAATTTAAATGCAAGGAAACCGTCTTCTAGAAGGAACAATATCTTCATAAATCGATTTTTATGAAGGGCCTTCGGTCTTGAAGTATTCTCAACAACAGAATTATTTATCTTGTGGAATATTTTTACTTCGCCAGAGAATTTTTCTTTCTTTCGATACCATTCTTCTGGGAGGATCGTTCGCCTTCCCCCTTCAATTTCTCGGTTGCGCCACTTCATCTTGATCTACAATTTCACGCTCCTCTCTGTTCCCAGTTTTTTCCGTCCCTATTTTTTTTACTCGCGAACTTTCCTCAGTGCAACATTTTCCGCTGGATCTCTCTTCTTCACCACTCATCCACGCCCGATCTAACATCGGTATTTAATTGGCTCTCAGCTACGAAATGCAATTTACTCTTCGGGAATGAAAAACTCTCGTTAACTTTAAACAAGCCATACAATATACCACAAATTACAGCAGATTAAATGGAAACTCCTTTTCACTGGAAAATAGCTCGCTTGTAGATTTAAATTGAAATCGGCTTTATGATCCTTTGTCGAATCCGTAAAAAAATGTCTAAACCGCGTCTATATTAACAGGAGGAGCTGCTGCGTACTTTCAAGGGATTAAGAAGTCTAATTAACTAAAATAAAATGAACGATATGTACGATAACAAATTGTTTGAGAGACTTGCAAGTAAAAATTATACGGTCATCGTTTTAGAAATAAATACGATAATTTTAAAAGAATTAAGTAGTAAAGGATTGCTATAGCCTGGCACACAATTTACTGAAGACTGCCTTGATTATCTCTTCACACGTTTCTGTATAGTATTTCCTGCAAGGTTGTACTCATAATAGACAGCGATCATTGCAATCGATCCGACTTAAATCGTCCCCCTTGTAGGCAACGTAATTGATTCACTGAAGTAATAACATAATTGTCACGATTAGAGAGGTGTTCAATGCGCTGCAAATCGATCCCCTTTTATCATGAATGAAGTTGATTAATAAAATAAAAAAGTCTCAGTGTATACCTATCAGCACTCAAAACCGCCTTTTCACAGGAAAAACAGTAAAGCTGTTCAGAAAATAATTATAAAGGGGAGCAAACACGAGAAAATTGAATATTCTGCCCGACCATTCATACGTCCCATTAAATCAAGCATTCACTACGCAGTCGAGTTTGCAAAGCCGCTCGACAAACATATCCCCGCAGACTTATCCTCAGCGTGGTGCCACGTTTCTCTGTGAACAGCTAATAAAGCTTGTTACAATATATCAGTCTATCCGATCTACGATACATTAATCATTTTACTCTTTTTTTTACACTGTTTGAAAGAATGCGGCGTTGTCCCTTAGCATTTTATTGCGCTATTCTTCTACTCTTCTACTCTAATCTCTTTGTAAGGAAGAAAAGCTTGTTCATTGTTTGCTACTCAATTTAAATTGTGCCCAATCCTCTCCAAGACACCTTGTCCATTATATAATCGGCCAATAACATTGAGGTTGTCATCAGCGTTATTACGAGTCGAACAGCGACCTAAAAAAATAAAGGGGGTTAGAGACGTTCTTGACGATCTCGACGATTACCTTAAGAGCCCATCGGCGATCCCTCGCGTCACGTATCACGGTCGTCGCTGGGAAACGGCTCAACTAGCAACTTCCTTTGATGCAAATCGGATCGCCTATCGTCAGTCTCCTGAACAGTCGAGTAGCAACAAGAATGAATGATAGAAGATCCCACAACAAAAATAGCCTTTCTCAAATTTTACTATAATAAACACTCTGTTAAAAAGAACTTGCACTATTGAACCAGAATTAAAAATGCTGCGATATTTCTTTGGTTTCCTAGAAAAAGTAAAAAAATTGGTAAGGGTCATTTTCGTTATGGGCTCGATTGGTATCCGCGTTCCCTCTTGTAGGCTGCTAAGGACGATGACCAGGGTCATAGTCGAAACCAGTAGAGCACTTTCGGCGTCGACGGGCATTCGGATATCCGTGAACAGGGGTGCGCAGCGGGTGGAGAAGGGTGGATTCTGGACGTGGAACGAGCCCAAGAGTCAGGAGTTTGCGCGAACAGATCAATACTGCCCCCTGCACGTGGATATGCCTCCCTCTATGCTCACCCTCCTCGTTTCACAGATCTCTAGCGTCTCTTTCCCTAAAAATCTCCGTCTGCACTATTCTGTCTTCCTTTTTTCTCTCTTCCTCTCTCCTTCCGTGCATCTCCGTTTCCCCATTTTTCCTTTTCCCCTTTTCTTCTTGTATTTTGCCCTGGGTGCGCGTCTGAGTACGCGCGTCTTTTTCTAGCTCTCTAATCTCATTCCTCGACTACCCCCGTCGTTCTTTCCGTCTTTCTTTCAACGTCCACCACCCCCTTCACGAACCTGGTTCGTCGCTAACGCGCCGCTTAATTCCTCTCCTCGCTGACGGATCTCTAACCTGTCCTCCCTGTGCCAACACTCTGGCTGAGACTCAGTTTCTGAGGCTGAGCGGATCTTTGTACGCGTCTGTCTCTTCTCTATGATAGTTTCACCCGCCGCCTCTCTCGTCGATCTGGCAAGATACACATATCCCCGACGGAGGTGATGCTTGGCCGACAGTTAGCTTTCCTGGTCGTTTTCGCTCTTTTACCTTTCTTTCCGTCGACAGGGGCTTTTTCTTTCAGAGACTGGTCACTAGTCTTTTGCCCATGCCTAGGTCTAGTCAAGTCTTTCTGCAGAAGAGTCATTTATATTTTATTTGCATTTGTTTTTCTGCTGTTTTAAGTCTCACTAGATCGTGAAGCTTTCTTTCCTACCTTGTATTGTCTTTTATACTTCCACATATTCCTGTGTTTTCCGCTCCAAATTCATTTAACTCTGAAATTCCGCTTCATCCCGATTCAACTCTAATCCTCCTATGAACTCTGTCTAGGTCTGTCTGAAATATACTTCATAGTTCTACTATCTCTTGCTACCATGAGTGTTTACAATTCCATCTTCCCCTTCTTGTTTACCCCTTTCTCTCTTTGCAGCCTGAACTCATCTAACTCTGAAATTCCATTGAACCCTTATCTAAGCTTAATCCTCTTGCTTAACGTTGTCTAGGTCGTCTGCTTAACTGTTTCCTTTCATCCATTCTTATACTTCCTGTTCTAGGTTTAGACCTAGGCTTTCCACTTTTATTCTTATGTATCTGCGCGTCCCCTCAGTGATCCTTTCTCTTTATCGCGGCCTACGACCCTTCTCTATTTGTATCGTAACCTCCCCTGCCTTTCCTTTTATCTTTCTCCGCGTTTGCCCCTCTTTCAACTTACCCTCTCTCGTGGTCCCCTAGCCTAGTGTCTCCAGCTCGAAGGCTGTCTCTCGCCCATCCTCTCTCGTATCCCTGCCTACATTCTCCTCCCTGTTCCTCGTTTTGTCTCACTTCCTTTCACCGTGTATTCCCTTCTAACATCCCTACATGTTTCTGCTTCCTCGATCCTCTCCACGTCGGACTCTAGTTCGTCCCTCCACTGTCTAGACTTTCGTCTATCGTTTTTCGTAGTTTCTGTTGCCGTTTCCGTATATAGTCCATTCTCTTCAAAGCCACCCCCCTTCGTATTTAACCCCCTAACAGTTCGTTTGATCGTTTTTCGTTCGTAGACTTTCCACCGTTCTTCTATTTCTGCGTTTCCTCACAGTTTCTCCTTTGTTTGGACACAGGTTTCCCTTGATCTTTCCCTTTGTCGCATTCTTCCACATGTGTACTTTCTCCTTCCCCGCTGCCGTGAGCCCCCCTCTTTACTCATGTCTCACTCCGCGGATTATGTGTCGTGTCTTCATATTGTACGCGACGTCGGACTTTTCGTGTCGTTTCCATTTCATACACATTTCATAGTCGTAGTTGTCTCTGACACTGTACGTGTGGTTACGTCCTTTAATCTCGTTCTCTCTGTGCCCCTCTTTCCACTTACATTTTTGGTTTATTTATGCACGATTATTTCAGTACTTTCTCGATTCACATTGTCTACCTTTTCCACCGTTTGTTCATAGATACGTCGACTTCTATGGACGCGCATATTCCTGGTTTTTTCGTTTCATCTTCGTGAAACAGAAATTTTTTTTCGGTCATTAATTTATCCTGGCATATCTGATTCTCTCAATGCTTTTAATTTTTCTGGTTTTCATCTTTTATCTGCTTTTTCTTTCGCTATTTTGCATTTGCGATTTATTTCTGCTTTCCCCGTTAGTTCTAGTAGATTTTATCATTCAGACATTTTTATTTCTATCTAGAAGTCACATGTTCCATCATGTTTTTCATTATTTCTCCTCCAATATTAATTCATAATGTATTTTTTTCTTTATACTCACCGTATCGTGTTTATCTGTTTTCTCATTTTTCTTCCTTCAGCTTCCGTAAACAATGCTTTATCACATTCACTCTTGGATCTTTTATCACGCTCGCTGACGTGGCTCTTTCTGTTTCTGCTCACGAACTCTCATATACCGATCTCCCCTATCTCGTTTCCCTTTTTCTCGCTTCTTCTCTCGCTTTCCTACGCGTCCATCACTCTGGACTTCTCTAGAGTTATAGCTTCTGTTCGTCTTCCTGGCGTGACACGTTCACAACTTTCTTCACCTTCTTCTTTTGCTTGTAACTCAACTTTTTCCATCGTCGCGTTCCGTTTTGACCGCGGTACCACCTCACACCATTCTTACCTTGCAGTTTTCTTCTTTTCCTACCACAATTTTTCTTGACACCCCTTTGTCTTACTGTCTTTCTCCTAATACCTTACTAGTTGGTTTTCCTCTTATAGAACTACAAATGTTTTACATTATTCTAGCATTTTTTTTATATACCCAAAAACATCTACTTGATAAATGACGTTACCTCAAGTTCTTCTTTTCTTGCTTCGAACCCCTCTTCTTCTGCTACCTTCCTTACTTCACTCTATATACAAATTCTTCATCTGACTGTTGTCTTGCTTAGAGCCTCCTCTTTCTTCTCCTCCATATGCCTCATTTCGCTTTAGACTCATCCCCTATTCTCCCACAATCCTTTTCTCCACCTTCTCTTTTTCCTTTCCCTCCGGATCTCACGTTTCACCCTTCTCTAGATTCACAATCTCCTCTTCTCTCTCGCGCTGCTCTTCATTTCCTTCTCTCTCTCAATGCCCCTTTCGCCGCCCTCTCCCAATCTCTCCTCCCCTCTGTCCCGCGTCAGCTTCCGTCTTTATCTCTCTCCCTCTGCGACACGACCCCCAGCGAGGTGGTGGTCCAGCGCAGATCGCGTCAGCCGTACGGGATGCTGAGTGGATTCAGTCGTACGTTTGGTTCCCTTCCGTCCGCTCGCGTACGCGTCGCCCGTAAGCGTCCGCGTGCCAACGACGCACCCGCTTCACTCCTTCTTCAGCAGTCTCTTCTTCGTCTGAGGGGAACAAGAACCTCGGACCACCACGACTCTTCTGAACCCTCCACAATTTCAGAGTAGCTCCGAGTTCCTGCTTGGAAATCGAAGCGGGAACAGCATGTGGATTCTCACGTGAGAGGCGTGTTCCAGGGTAAGTCGCCATCGTTGACTTGCTTCTGCTTTCCTTCTCTCTGTCAAGGAGGTTCCAGAGAATCTATCTTTGTGGAATGTCTTGAATGTTGGTTATTTTGGATGAATCGGTGGAGTTTTGAAGGAGACAAGGGATTTGAGAATTTGGATTTTAGGGCAGTACGGAGTTTGGGAGTTCTGAGGAGCTGCTTGCGAGTGAGAGAACTGAGAACCTGTGGTGTCTAATATTAAGCAATCTGACATATTGTGGAATTGGAAGAAAGTACAAGGATACTAAAATTTTGTGGAATTTGAAATTGGGAAGCGATTAAATTATGGAAAAGGTGTTTGTAAGGTCAGGGTTTGAGAGTTTTGAGAATCTGGAGTTTGCAAGAGTGGATTGTAGAGAGCTTTCAGAATTCCTATTTTGTTGAATGAATGAGGCAGTAACTTCCAACGATGTTAGAGGAACTGGATGAGTCTTGAGTAGATTAGTGAGTGCTCTATGATGTGTGATATGAGTCACAAGAGGGATGAGCTGTGTTATTTCTCCCAACCTGAAATAGAGAGATCAATGTTAGGAAAGCAAAATCGAATACTATCAAATATTAGTTACATTCTTCAAGAATATAATACTGCATCTTTATAGTCTGAGTTTACTCTTTCCTTTTGAAATTGTATTCTATTACTACTTCTTCTGCCAGAAGAATATTTAAATTATCGCTAAACTAAAACTCACTATTACATTATTACCTAAACTCGAAATCTCCACTAAATACCTTCCTCTCAGAATAACAATCGTTCGTCAATGAAGAACATGGTCAATTCCATTCAATTTTCATCTCACAGCATCATTTGGTTTATAATATTCGACCGCAGCTTAGCCATTTAACGAGCTTTAGCTTAAGAAATCTATACCACAATATAAACAGTCTCTCCCTCATCTTATTTCTTCTCCTTTTGCTCCTCCCTCCACTCCCAAGTCTTAGCAACGTCCACGATCGGGGATATCTCGTTTGGAGGAGGTTGAAATAATCGCAGACGGATTTTCCCTCGTAGAAAAAAACAGACGAACAAGGTCCTTAAACTTATACACCGTCTCTGGGAGTCATTTAACCCCGTCGAGCGACCTCCCTTCCTCCACCATTTTCTTTTCCCTTCTTAATCTCTTCAGAGCCTGACTGCCGGTCTACAGGAAACCTGAAACGCTTTTCATCCGTTCCAATTCACCCGCGTTTCCCGCGAATTTATAACGAGAGAGTCCCCCCGGCCCCCTCTCGCTATTTATTCTTGTCCCACATGGACGGTTTCCGCTCGTTAATTTTTATCCCTCCTACCTCCTAGCCCTTTCGTTACACTTAATTAGTAAGCGATTTCAGTAACGAACCGCTCTTTATTTCTGCTTTTTGCGCAGGAATTACACGAATTACAGAAAACTTGCGTTACCGGGAATTTTATCGTTGGGTTTTCCGATTTCCATCTTTTTTCCCTGCTTCACCCCCTCACGCGGAAGAGCAATGTTTGCTCAACCACGATTGGCCCCGTCGAATGCTGTAAATTTATCGATCCTCGGTTTTTGGGTATTTAGAGAGCTTAACGCTGCCGATCGGCTCGCATACGCAAATAATGGATTCGTTTTAATTGGTTTCTGGAGAGGGGAAATGTGATCGCAGGCGAGAGAGGCGAAGGAGGCGAAGAAACAGATGGAAAGTCTGATAGGTCGTGTAATTGAGAGGAATTCACTTTATCAGGTGATTGATCAATTAACAGAAGGTGACCACTGGGGGGTGGAATACTAATAGTGAAAGGATGAAATGTGTTAGGATAAATTAAGCGGAGTAGAGATGAGAGATGTCTTTTTTTAGCTAGTTTCAATATTTAAAAGCAACATGAAGATTTCCCAAGCACCTGGAAGATTAATACTCCTTTCAGTCACATTATCAGTATCTTAATTTTAAAAATCACGTAAAAAGTCTTGTAAGAAAGTGTCTACTTAAAAAAGGAGCAAAGGTAGTGTTTATGTTGCTTTCCAGGTGCCTAGGAACCCCTCTAACAAAGTGTAATTGCCAACGACCCACATATATTTGCATCTTTCGCCTTTCTCGCACGTGTCGATAGGGTCCTTCATACGTTTCACCTCGAAACTTCTCACATTCCCCCTTTTTCTCACGTACGCTTTTCAGATAACTGGGAAAGCAAAGGGGGTGAGGGATAAAAAGCGAGCGGTAGCCGAACGAATTAATAATGCCGAGGGAGAGGAGCGAGTGTCGACCGAAGTTTACGTGAGTACACCGACACGTCGGCCCGGGTCATGACCCGACGACCCAGGCTACGTGGCCGATATCTGGGCCACACTTGAATTTTAATCCACGCTGCAATTGCCGCCGCGGTCGATTAGCTCTTCCACCATTTGCCCGAGCTACAGTTTACCGAGCTTTAACTTTTGCTTCAAGCCTGCCCTGCCTGCCTGCCTTGCTTTTCACGACACGTTCTTCCACTGAAAACGATATCAAAAATAGATGAATTTTATTAGATACTTCTGCTGTGCTGATCCATATTCGATACGCTGCAATAACGAAAATGAAACAAATGAAATCGTGTCGATTTCAGGCTTCTAGTGGGAGGATGCATGGCTTTTAATCATTCATTAAAATTCAATTTTAAAATTAAATTTGTTCTATCGAATAATTACATGCTGTAGATTTTCATAATATCTTTCTGTTTCACTAAACCTTGTAGATCTTGAAAACGTTCCTCTAGTAGAGCTTATAATGCGTGCACTATTCTTCAGTCCTATATAAATAGTATACCTAAATAGTCAATATTTCAGTTTTAGTACACCTGTAAATTATTTCTACAAAATTTTGGAGACCCTTTAAATTTTTAAATAAATATACCCTTTTTTCCAACCTTCTCATAGCAGTATTTTCCAGTAGAAAATAATTAGGGGTACAAAAAGAGGAGAAAAAAGCTATGCTAATTTCGAAACAATTTAGTTGCAGGGGATCAGAGGGTTATCCCAGAAGAGGACAAGAATAAAGGCGCAACGATGGGGGTGTACGTGATAGGGGTGGTTGGCGTGATCGTGTTTTATCTGGCTGTGCTAGGTGTCGGCATTTGGGCGGCCGCAGTGAAGAAAAAAAAGGAACGACAGGGACAAGATGCCATGATGCTGGCTAATCGTGACGTCGGCCCGCTTCTTGGCGTCTTCACCTTAATTGGTAAGCCTTGAGATCAAAGAACATTATCTTTTTTCCCTCTCACGTACCACAAGGATTGTTAGAAATTAATTGGATATATGCCTGAAGTCAAAGCTATTGAGGGTATATAACAAATATAAGTCTATTCTAATAGTTCCCACTAAGTGGATTTATGTTGAATCTAACTTCCTACTCGAACCACGAGGTAGAATAGAGAACAGTAGAATCATTATAGATCACTAAACTGCTCCAGGGATTCTACTTAATGATGTAGTTTAACGTAAGTCTACCTAGAGAGGATTAGCAGAATGTGGTTATTAAATCCGCTTGTTCTTTCTCAGACTATAAGCCCACTAATCTAGTTTAACGATTCAATACAAATCTTCCCAGACAGAATTATCAGAACTCAATTCCCAAATCTTCCTTATCCCACTAGAACAAGCACTTCCACGGTGAAGTTAATTCTAAGTGATAAGACGCATAAGAATATTTTTTAATCCAACAAAAAACATCAACTTACAACAGTAACGCAATTCCAAATCCTTTTCGTCGTACTGATTCCCATTTTCACAGACACATTCACTAGAAAACTGGACAACGAAGCAATCGTGTGACCTAGGCCACCGAGCGACTGCAATTGTCGATTTGAAAGGGAACGCTTCAACTAAAACGTAGAAAATTCGTCCCTGGACTTCAATTTTCACGCGCATTTTATCGAGAAACGGCAGTAGGACACGAGGGAATTCCAAGCTTTGTCGCGCTTCTCACTCGACCGTTCCCCGCATTTACGCTTCCTGCCTCCCTTCCGTCCCACCTTCTCCAATGCAGGTGTTTATCCCTTTTCGCGCTTTCATTCCGTTCGACGTGGCCGCCCCGAGCCCACCATCGAGCCACGTTTCGTCTTACATTCATCCATGCTCTATTTCCACAGTGAAAATCGTTTTTGCGTCCCTCCATTACCTTAATGAACGCTCTCTCCACGGCACGGGAAAACTCGCGTCATAATTATCCTCCATTCTGCCCGTCCTCGTACCCCGATGGACTGAATGGAAAGGGATGGAAAGGTTTGCGCTGAGTACTGACGTTTATACGCGTTATCGTGACGTTCTTGGTCAGCATTCGCTGGAAGAACAATTCGGGTCGTTGGGTGAGAGCACTTTCCTGGGAAATACTCGGAAGTGGAGTAAAAGCTGAGTTTGACTGGATAGTTTTCAGAATGGATCACTGGAGAGTTATCTGACGTTGATATCAGGAATTATTGAACTTTATATTATGACAATGATAATTTCCTGCTGTCGAGGAGCGTCTTGCATCCTGAAATGTTAAATTGTTATGTACGTTCAGGTCCCTGAACTCTCTTTCTACTCTTTTGATCCCTCAGAGAATGCCAATATCCATGAAATACCCGTTAAAAAATAAAAGAAACTCAGTTCGAATACCTTGTCAGCAGCGAGCGTCGCTTGACCCTGGTTCACCGCGTAACTCGTCAAGCCTTTTCCAGATCACCAGCTTCGCCTTGTAACATTTACCCTCGAAAGAGCGATTTCTCGCTTATTCGATGGACTAATCGTGAAAAACCGTACTTTCCATGCGAAGCCACGTGGGTGGGCGGCGCCTACGTGAACGGGACCGCCGAAGTGATGTTTACCAGAGGATTGGCTTGGTGTCAAGTGCCCTTCGGTTACAGCCTCAGCCTTCTGTTCGGTACGCAGCAATGCCTGGACACTTTCTACCACGCGTTTAGAGCGTGTTAGCTTGTAACCTTAACCCTTTAACTGCCACAAGAGGAGTAGATCGATGATGGGACGCGTTGAAATTGCCAAGGCCGAGGACATACTACGTGTCCTCGATATATTTACTCTTTCCTTTTCTCCCTCAAAGCTCCCATACCCTTCCTTTTTTGTTATTTACAATTAATTGTGAGAAGTTGGAGCACTCCTAACGTTATTATCTTCCTTAAAGAGACACGATTGAGTAGAGGCTTGGGGTAAATAAATTTACATCAAGATCAGATCATTACAATGGCTAAAATAAAATAAATCATCCCGTACGCGAGACCGATTTATTTACACAGACATTACCACTGTAAACCATTCTGGAGTCATTGTATTTTCACTCATCGTGGATCCAATTAATCGACGTTCGACCCTGTTCGCTAACGATGTTACCCTTTCATCGTCTCAATCATTAAACTGGAATTTAATCGAACTCCAATTCATTGAAGTTATACATTCGCGATTTTGTTTGCATTTCTCTCGCCGAGGCCACAGAAATCTAATTAAAACCACCACTCTGATGATTTGCTGCCGCAAAACCTTTTCAACTGCACCTCAAGCCTCTATATTCCCTAAAAAAGTAACTTTTTAATGTTTACCCTATGATTCTTCTAATTGGAATACGACTGGGCAATCCCTTCAGGAAATTGTGAACAGTTAAAGGGTTATCTAGGTCGAGGATAATCTAAGGATCAACAAGATGTTTGAACCACAGGAGCTGTGTTGTTTGTGCGACCAATGAGGAAGGCCGAATACGTGACTATGCTGGATCCCTTTCAAGAAAGGTACGGTGCTGGAGTCGGAGGTCTGTTGTTTCTTCCAGCGCTCTGCGGCGATATCTTTTGGTGCGCAGCGGTGTTGAGGGCCCTGGGAAGTTCGTTAGCTGTCGTTGTTGGAGTCGATCCGAATATAAGCGTCTGTGCGTCTGCTCTCCTGGCTGCTGTGTAAGTGGAGTATGTACCTGAAAAATGTAGCGCGTTGAAAAATCTGGGAGTTCTAGAGATTCTGAGACTCTATGGGTATTAGAAGTTATCTTGATTTGGGAGGGGAAGGAGGAACGTTGAAATTTCATTTGAATTGCAGATACACGGTGTTTGGTGGGTTGTATTCAGTCGCATGCACGGATGTCTTGCAGTTAGCCTGTATCGTAATCGGCTTAGGGGTGGCTGCACCCTTTTCCCTTCTTCACCCTGCCGTATCCTTCGAGAAGAATTTGATGTCTGACGAATGGCTGGGAGAAATACGGAATGAGGACCTTGGCGAATGGGTGGATGGCATGTTGTTACTAGTATTTGGAGGAATACCTTGGCAGGTATGAAATTATTCAGATTAATCCCTCTGTATCTATTAAGGTAATTGTATGCTTTACTTCTTTAGGCTTACTTTCAAAGAATTCTAAGTATGAGAAGCACTTCCGTCGCGACAGCCCTTTCGATAGCGTCGATGTTCGGTTGTATGATACTTGCTTTCCCATCAGCGTTGATTGGTGTGGTAGCTCGTGCTACTGATTGGTCAGCAGTAGGTGGATTTAATAAAACTATATTAGCAAATGACGGCAACGCAGCTTTACCCATGGTTCTTCGATATCTAACGCCACAGTGGGTGTCCTTCGTAGGTAAGTCGAAAAAATGCAATTTGATTGATGTCAATTAGACTAACAAGTATGATTAATCGGCAGGTCTTGGAGCAATCTCAGCGGCAGTAATGTCGTCAGCAGATTCCAGTATACTGGCTAGCAGTTCCATGTTCTCAAGAAATGTTTACAAGCTCACCCTGAGACCAAAGGTAAGTAATAGTAATTTTAGAAATATTATTACCACGATATTCATATGTCCTGAATATCTTCAATGTAATTTCCTTGACTATAATTTTGTGACTATAATTTTGTTCAGTCTTGTTCACCATCGAACAATATACTTCCTCATAAATGTGAAGAATTTAATTTCCCGCCTCAAAAATCGTCAGTAATACCACTCCCTTATCCTAAGTTGGTCTCGAAGCGTCAAAAGGAGAAGAAAACCGAAATCTCCTCTTTTGTCTGCACTTCCTTTGTTATAGGCGTCTGAAAGGGAGTTGAATTGGATACTGAGGATTGCAGTGGTGGTAGTTACAGTATTATCCAGTACGATTGCTCTCACAGTAGACAGCGTTTATTATCTATCGTGAGTAGATTCGCTTTAATCAACTACCTTGAGCAACCTGGTCCAGTGACCATTAGCAATTAGGCAGAGGAACTAATTAACGTAAAGATCTTGCTTTTCAAAGGTACCTGTGCTCAGATCTCGTGTATGTGGTACTATTCCCACAATTATTAACGGTGGTCCATTGGCCCTCCATGGTGGATACTTATGGCTGTCTCGCAGGATTCTTCGTGGCTGTTGTTCTACGCCTTTGCGGTGGAGAAAAGGGCTTGGGAGTGCCCGCGTTGATCGAATATCCATTTTATGACACAGAAACGCAAACCCAGAAGTTTCCCTTCCGCACAGGAGCTATGGTGACTGCGCTTTTCACACAGCTAATTACAAGTTTCTTTACCAGAAATTTGTTTGGAAAAGGATATTTCCCTCGATGCTGCGATGTTCTCAGTGTTTATTCACCCAGAAAGTCGAAAGATCAGTCAGGGGTTGTACAAAGTAGCTCTGGCGCTGCACTGATGGAGACTTCCTCTGTCAATGTAAGTTTTCTAAGACTAATCTTCAGCACAATTATACATAAGCCCAAATTCCAATAAATATACTTTCTTTTCCTAGAAATCAACATCAGGAATGGACTCCTGTGACGGTGTTGGTACTGGAAGCTACGACGATGACAGGACTACCTCTAACTCTGTCGAGGACATGACCGACCGCGCTGACACTGGAGCTATAACTGGCGATCCTTATGACAAGGACACCTCGAAGACAAACAACCTTGGCACTGCTGTCCAAAAGGCCAACCAGAGCTTGCAACACTTGCAGACCTTGCGAAACTCCATACACACTAATACTATCAGTGGCAGGCATACTCCGACGCTCGCACAGTACACTCCCATACAGACTAATGAAGTGTCCAGAGGCCAAATTTTGGGTGTACGAAATCTACGAGGCTCAATGGGTCAAATGCTCATCCCAACTGATCGTTCAGTAATTTCACCAAGCAGCAACTCCACTATTGCCACTGTTCCAGTGAATTCCACAGTGACAACTCCATTGACACCTGGTCCACATTATACCAAGACGACTGACCCATCTATAGGAAACGAGAAAAGAGAGAACGACAGGCTCAGTATCGTAGAAAGGAGCAACATGGAGTTTCAAACTACTCCGGACAGTATGCTGACCACTATTGGAATGAAGAAAAATGTGAAGGGTGTGAAGCTGGTCGGTATGGAAGGTGGAACATTGAGAAGGCCCTCGTTGCAGGTGAGCGACCAGGACACGACAACCCTTTGACTTTTTTTTTGGCTGATGTGTTTTATATCCTTGGTTTCTGTACATCTTTAAGTAAAGTGTTTGAAAAAATGAAGTTTCTTTTGAGTTTCCTAAGTTAAGCGGAAAAGCCTCCTGGTTCCTTGTTGGATGCTGAGGAAGAACCTTGGCGACCACTGTCCCTTCCTGAGTTTGCTTCTTATTGGTATTCGAAATGATTTGTAGTGGAAATAGAGATTATAGCAGGATGTTAGGTAAATATGACGTGTCCTGTAGGGCACGTTCTCACCTACACCGTCGGTGGAGCTCGTCCACATTTTGGATAGAAGACAGAGCAGTGGCTCCTATGGGCCTGGCTCATTGTCTCCGGTTCCTATAGGAATAGAAGCTTGCAAAACCCATGGAACGGCGCTGGAGGGTCAGGGTGGTAATGAGCACTGTAGAATCAAGAGAGGCATCGTTAGGCACCACAGGTATCTATAAATTATAAGCTATTCTATGTAGAATTACTTCTCTCAAACTAATGAAAGTCTTCAAATTATTTGTGAATCTTCGAACACTCCCTCCGATTTTACTTTCTAACGTTTGCGCAGTTTCAATGACACGGGAGACCGTGCTCTGACAACCTTGGCCAGGCAACCGACGTATCCCTCGATGCCCTTGCGACCAGAGGACTGTCGGATGACCTTGGTGAAGAAAGACAGAAGAACATCGACCATCGCCCGCCATGGCTCCGTGACAACTGAGAAGGAGCTCAGCGGTTGCACGACAGGCCTTGTTGTGTGCAGTCCCACGTACAGCATGTACAGCTCGACAGTGAAGAATTCAAACTACTTCGTGACCGATGACGAAGCAGTCAGCAGGTTTTAAAAAAGCAAGGACCGTTCAAAGACCACGAATCTAAGGACAATCGAATCCAGCCTGATCAGTTGCGAGTTCGATCTCCTTTCTTATTCCTTTCGACTCGTTGTACAAGTTTACCACTGCCCATTTTAACGTACTATCTTTTTTTATCGACGAATTTGAGATGACATTTCCTACTCCTACCATTTAGGATCGATGATCTTCCTTGAAAGGATGCAACCCTTGACCATTGATGTGTTTTCTAGTTAGATTTAATCCCCGTCAGACTGACAAGTTGCGGATTCAATTTCAATGAATTTTTATACAAATTACGAGAGGAAGTCGTCTTTCACGTGACTTTATGTAGATAGGACGATCGATTCGAGAAAGAGATCGAGGACCTTCGGCCAGTTCGTCGTATATATGTCAATGAAACCTTTGTAAGCGACACAATAAGCACTAGGTAAAAATATTTGCAAGGTAGATTAAACGATTAGCTGGTAAGGTATAGGAGAATGTTTAAGAGTGGTACACGCTGCTACCACTTCTGATTTGTCCAGTTTGAAAGAGAGAAAGAAGAGATAGGGAGTTGACATACGTAGCTGTGAGAAATAGCAGCAGCAGCATGAGCTTCGCTACTCGAAGCCATTTTATTCGTGTTCTTGGCGTGAAGAAAAATTTCTGGTTTGCTGCGTCGATAAATCCGTGACTTTTTAGCTGGTCCATGTTGCGAATTCTTTAAGTTTTAAGACATCTAATTCCCTAAGCCTCTGTATTTCTGGATCTTTTGATTTTTAGATTATCAAATTCTAGATTTCCATATCTTCAAACTTCCAAACTGTAAAAAAGGCAGCAAATGAATTTTTCTTTTTACAGGAACTGTGTCAGGGTGGGGATTTAAGGGTTTTCCGTCGCTCAACCTACAATTTCATACTCGTGAGGGAAGATTAAGCTGCTGAGTATAGAACGTCCAATGTATTACGTGCAAATTTACGATATTCCGACAAGATACGATATTTTTCCACCGATAATACGTCTAGTCTGTAGGATATATGCATATATTATAAAAGTAGTTATGGGATTACGAAGGATTTCTAAATTAATCGATGTAACGATAGTGAGATACCAGTATTAACCAGTCATATACCTCCACCGGCTCAATACGACATACGTCGAAGAATTTCCTTAGAGTAAACGTGAACCCATGCTTCCAAGACTTTGTACGATCTATAGATGCGAACAAAATGAATTTGTTACTCAAGATCACTTCCCTTTTTTATAAATAACATTAGCTACTACTTTGTATTTAAAAATTCTGCTGAATTACCTTTTTATTATAAATACAGAGGACATCTTCAGACCTGACGAAAATGGGAATAACATCATTAGATGATCTTGAGCGGCTAATTGATTTTGGAGTGACTATAGATTCGCTATTTTTCATAAGACACAGTAGGACGAAGAAACACAATTGTTAACCGTGTTTCATATTTATTCTTCCTTCTACTGTCCATCGATCTGTACACTGTTCAATTACAAAATAATCATTTTAAATAATACAATTGCGATTCGCGCAAGAGTTGGGAGCCTGATACAGAGAAAAGTCGGTCCTATAAGAGGGCTGTTATTTTTTGTAACATCTCGAAATTGACACCTACTTTAATTTTTGATACCCACTTCGTCCTGTATCAGGATTTCAAGATCGTTTCAATCGTACAAACTGAACTTCGAAAGTACTCAAGACATTCTAAGACCTACACTATATCTTAGTTCGGTTTCAAATGAGAACTCGAAACGCCTTCTCCCTTTTCCTCGCACCCCGGTCTTCCCATTTCCGGCCCAAATGGTCGCCTCCTTCCAGGGGCGCTAATTTTTCCACAAATTTTTGTAAGAACAGTAATCATAGACAGATTGTAAGCGCGAGATAAACGTCGAAGACCTATATCAGTATTATTAAAAATAACAAAAGAGGACTCGAGTAGTAGTAATCGATTCCTGGAGGACGCAGCCTCGTGAAGGGCCACCGCGGTCTTTCGTAGTGATACTTAATCGTTAAGATAGCATTATTTACAGTTGATAGAATTTTCTTGTGCTTTGTATTCGGGATTTTTCAAACAACTTCCAATAATTTCATTAAAAACATCGACGTCTTTAGCTGACTTCCGGTATTCTAAAAAACAAAATTTGTTGCTATTAAAACAGTATGAAGGTATTAGCGTAAAAAGTAATATTTAAAAAAAGAACTTCTCATGGTACTTTAATAATATTAGATTAGCCCAGAGACCAATCTTCTTTTTTAAGAAATATTCTCGAATACATTGCCGCAGCCATAGGTAGCCATCTTTCTTTTTTCGTTACGAACAAGTAAATTCGAATAACATATAGCTTTATTAATACATATAATATGCATCGTACTGCACTGTAACGAGTACGAGAAATTTTCATTTTTCGAGTTGGGGACACAATAAAATATATTGTGTTGCGTGAATCACGTGCCAAAATATAGGATAACAGGAAATGAACTATAAACGATACGTACATACGCTCGCGACAGAAAACGAGCGATTATTATAGGCTTGCCTTAACTTAAGGAACCATTCATTACGATAAGAATGAATGAATTACAGCTCTGGCTAGATACCAGCAAACTTTCGACTCAAACACTACCACCACGAGTACCATGAAAGAATTTCTTGGTACTGAAAAACTTCCGTCTTTTCCATCATTTCTGGCTCGTTAAGTTTATCTGCAAGCAACCTACAAGCCGCTCAAACGGGGTTGTAACGTACTTACTTGTAAAGTCCAACACTTCGAGCCTGATGATTGCTCAGCTCTCGAAAGGTCTACGATAATAATCACTGATCTAACGTACCTACAGCTGAGTAATATATAATAAAATCTCATTATTAATGGTTTTGAAAAGAGTTCGTTCATAATCGCATATTTCATCAATCATATAGAGAAATAATAAATTCTTCATTTTCTTTCAAGACCGCTATGACATCGTATTACATGTACGTAAGAGGTTCAGGACGTTAATACGATGTTACGAGTGAAATAAATGATCCGAGGATTTTTAAGTTTTCTACAATTGGGTACTTAAAAAGTTGCGCGATATAAAGTTTAGTTTATCTCCCAAGTTTACTACATAAAATTATAACTTTAAATCGCGTGATTTTCATCTAACAATTCTTTACATCACGATCGTTCGGTTTGCTCGCTACCACGTGTTAGATCGATCGATTTTAATGAAGATTTTTTAATAATACTCACCAGAGGCATTTTATCCACTTGTATGATTATCACAAGCAATGGAATAAGAAAAATTGAATTTAATTATGTTTAGTTAATTGTTTCACTGTCTTCAAAGTTAGGTACGAAATATATAACGTTTAGAAACCAGTGGTTCTCAAATTAGACGTTATTATTCTTATGGGCGGCAAATTTAAATTGTCTGAGAGATGTTAGCATTAATTTTTTTTTAAACTACGAATGTATGCTAAATTATATTTTATTTTTTGCTGTATCTCGTTGGCTAATGTATAATAGGATAGTATATCTCCTCGTAGTAGTTATTTCAACAAAACTATTGTTTTGTTAAAATTAAACTATGAAATGCAGTAGTTTAAGCTCCCCCGATCAGACAATGAAACGATTAAATCATTTTCTTTTTGTTTATGGTAGTCGTTTCTATGATCAAATGTAGTTTTATTGACTGTAAGAAGATCGAAACAATGATCTACTGTAAAAAAAAGAAAACTATGAACGCTCAAAGTGCCGAATAAAGGAGACAATGATATATACACATATGGATGTACGTACATAGCAAGGATAACATTGTTTATTCAACATACATTTCATTGTTTTATAATTCACTTCGTTGTTAATACGTTTATTGATCAAATACAATGAATATATCACGCTACAAATTCTTCGAAATTACAAAAATATCATACGCAAAACGTCCACAATATATTACTTACGTTATATAACTTACATACGTCATTATATGAAATGCATTCAATCCTTCATTGCTTCATTTAACATTTTCTTAAACATATATACAAATTTGTGTTCGAATACTTCTCTTCTTCGCTTACAAACGTAAATACGTTTTACAGGAATTTTTTCCACTTAAAATATTAACGTAACAGATTAATTAAAATACTGTTTATTTTCATATTAAGTTATACTGCAACATTGTGTTCGATAAAAAAGCTTTGTAAAAGCTATAATATAATAATATATAATTTTAGCAACATACATCATACAATACAATTTATTCAATACACTTTTAGTCTTTTTTTTGGGCTGATTTACGTATAGTTGCATAATTTGTAGTTATTTACTTGTATGCTCGTATCTTTTGTTGAATCATATTCATTCTTTGACTAACTATAAATTGATTATAAAATAAAGAGAGCTTTTTAAAAAATAAGAGATTATGTGAAAAAAATGCAAAACTATTTTATATTCAGTTTTCTTTGAACTGAATATCTACAATAATACCCTTTAAATAAATCTATGCTTTAGTCTGTGAAGAGTCAGTTCGTTAAAATCATAGTAACGCTGATTACACATATCGCATTCGTAATTATGGGTAGATTCTATGTGTAATGCTAACAGTTCCTCAGACATGAAAGGAACATTATTAGGGCAATAAGGACAAATTAATCTTTCGGTAGATTGCAGCACAACTTCATAAGTTGGAACAGTTTCTACAAATGGTACTCCATACTGATTACTTGCCACGTGGTAGACATCATTTGATCCAGCAATGTTATTCACACTCTGAGAATACATAAATAATATGAGATATTAATTTATTAAACTGTATTTATTTGAGATGTCCAATATACCTGTGCTTGCTGCATATATGGATCCATATTTGATATTGGATTATTGTAAATTACTGGTTCATATGTTTGTCCTGAGGTTGTTAGAACTCCCATTGTTGGTATATTTTGCAAAGTAGGTGTTTGATTAATTACTATTGACATTCCACCACCACCGGCATTTTTATAGTAGAAGGAAGATGGGACAGTATTTATTGTGTTTGGCGGTTTCTGTCTTATTGCAGCCTGTATTGGTCTTTGATTATTGTTTATTGAATTAGTAGAAGTATTTGGATATTGAGGCAGACCACTTGAGGAAGGACCCATCATTTGTTGCTTATAATTCTGATTGTTACTCATATTGTTCGTAATCACTGCTGTTGTATTGCTAATAATATTTCCACTTTCTCTTGTATTATGCTCCATGTTTTGTTCTTTGTAAGCAGACTGACGATTAAAATTCGTTTCAAGATTATTCATATTTTGTCTGATATTTGCATTAACATGGTAACTAGAAGTTGACTGTGAAGGTAAGATTGATGAATTCATTGTAGATGTTACTTGTATGTTTTGCTCATTAGAAGAGTTTACTACTACTCTTGCTGGAACTCTTTCACCTTTTTGAATAGAAGAGCGTGGCACAACCATAGATTTTTGAACAATATTACAAGCTGGTAAATTTTTATGATATGCTGATTTTGAATTTTGTGCTGACAATGAATTTTGGATTACATTTGATTGCAATTGTCCTAATGATTTATCACTTGCCAATATAGTATTAGATTGTGTAACCATAATTGTACGGTTCTGATAGACTCGAGGAGCGGATGGCTTATTGGGAATGTTCTGTAACGCTATCGATTTTACTTTTTCTGATATTGCTTCTGTTTCTTCATTTGATGATAAGTGAATTACAAGATGCTGCTTATAATTTTCAGGATTTTCAAAAGCACATCCACAAAATTTGCACACATGTAACTCACTTGTTTTACCTCTAAGTTCTGCGAGAGTCTTTACACGTAAGAATCCTTGTTTTGGTTTAAGCGGACTGTTTTTCTTTGGTGCTACTATCTCTTTTGTGTTTGCAGGTAAATTTGATGTTTGCTTTTGTGAAGACGATTCAATTACTGTTACAGGTATATTAATTTTACGATCTTCAGAAGCAACAGAAGCTTCTATAGTCGACCATTCAGCTGATCCAGAAACTACTTGCTCTCCTTTATCTTTTTCTCCATTCTGTAATTCGTTATATTCTTCTGACTGTTCTGTTAGGTCTATTGTTAATTCATTATCAGAGTCTTCATTCCCTTCTAAAATATTAATTAGTTTCTCCTTCTCAGCATCTCTATTAAACTTTGTTGAGTCTTCTGCTTTCTTTTCTACTGTTTTATTGTTTGCATTTATTTGTTCTTCTGCAGATGTTTCTATCTGTTTCTCAGCAACTACTGCTTTTGGCTTTGATGGACTAGAAGTAATACTTGAGCCTGAAACTGATGCAAGACTTTTCTGACTTAATACTTTGTTTTTCTGTAGTAATGTTTGGAATTTTAGACTATGTATCACATTATGTTCGTCAATGCCCTTCTGAGATTCAAAACCAATATTACATTGTAAGCAAATAAATTTACTTTTCTGATACGTTACGTTACAGGACACTATACCTTCTTTCACTCTAGACTGATGTTCCTCCATATGTTTTACAAACAAATTTAGAGCATTACACTCTTTGTTACAATACATACAACCGAAACGTGGTTGATGTGTATTATGTTTTACCCAATGCTCTTCAAATTGATCTATACCTTCACTTAATTCCATGCAAATAGAACAAATGAATGCTGTTCCTATGACTGTAAGAGACACACAGACAAATTCAGGCTCAGATGCAAACTTATGTCTGTTTCTCAGGTGTCTATAAAATTCTAACTTATCAAGAAATATGTCATCACACAGATTACAACTTAGGCGTATTAATGGGTACTTTTGTACAGCTGCTTCCTTCTCCTTTTGTTCAGCTAAAATAGCTAACTTACATTTTTCTTTATGCTTCTTTAAATCCTCTTCAATAGCGAAAGGTAATTTACAGCCGTGGCAAATACGTTCTGCTACTTGAATGTACGATTTTGTAAATTTATTTGACGTCTGTTTATTGTCTTGAATGTTTTCAGACTTCGACTTTACTATAGACGATTTTGGAAACGATTGTTCACTAGCTACCCAGAAAGGATCTTTCGCATGTTTTGACCAATGTGTATAAAAATAAGAGCCAATGCCAATAAATATAACTTTGCAAATGTTACATTGAAAGTCTGTTGTAAAATTCTGCTTGAAACGAGCGTGTGTTTCTAGATGATGACGTACGTCTTGGACCGAACTAAATATCATGCCGCAATTAGCACAAAATAAGTTTGGCGATCGCCCACTTTCCAAGCGATTTTGATTGCAAAGTGCAAAACCAGGAAGACGGTAATGAGTTTCAAAACATTCCATACTTCGGAACAGTACCCTACAAGTATGGCAAAGAAGTACTATCTCAATCCGCAAGCAGTTATCATTAATATCTGATCTATTATGACATTGACATACAACGAATCCTTTTTTATTACTAGTTGTTAGTTTAATCATTTTGTCTTTATCCATATCATTTTGCAATGAAAGTGCCTCTGTTCTATTCGATCTGTCTTCAGTTGAGACAGGAAATTCCATTATTTTAACTGTATCATTCTTCTTTTCTTCTTTAGGAACTTCAGGTTCACACTGAGTAATTAATGGTTCATCCTGTTCTTTTAGAGTTGATGAGTGTGAAGAAACTGGTGTCTTCTCATTAACAGTTGTTGCAGATTTTTCTACAGGATCAATTACATTATCTGCAGTACTTTCCGGTTTTTTGATAACTGATTTTTTACTTGTGGCTTTTTCTGCTTGCTCTTCTGTCTGATCCTTTTCTTTATTGGCTTCCTGCATTTTTTTCTTTGCATTCTTGTATGCTCTTTGCAGTTCACTTTCTGTATGTAGAAAAATATGTGCTGCTAAATCAACTTTGGTTGGAAAATCTTGAGAACAAATACTGCACTCATTCGTATCAACTGCTGTGGGTAACTTAATTCGTTTTCTTGGAAAATTGGCTTTTTTTTTATTTGGTGAACAATCTTCTGTTCCTGAATCTTTCTTTTGTGACTCGTTTTGCGGCGTTTTCTTCTTTTTATTGCTAGACTTCAATGTCGTTTTCTGAGGACTTTTTTGTGGTGATTCTACAGTTGATTTTAAAGTTGGTTCTTTCTCCTGTTCAACTGTTGAAGTCTCTTTTGGTGGAACACGTGATGATGTATCTGTTGAAACAACGTTTTGTTTCTGTCTATGTATAGACAGATGTTGTTTTAGAACAGTATGAGTTTTGAAGCACAGATCACAGACAATACACTTGTGCATATTCAGAGTTTTCGAATTTAATTTAATTGCACGGAATTTTTTGTCTGATATAAAAACTTCTTCATTATTATTTGAGATATCTTTGCTTTTGAGATTAGTTTTGAGTATTAATAAATTGGAAGTCATTTCCTTACGCTTATTAGCATCTGTACTCTTGGAAGAATTTAAATTAGCAATGATCTGTTCAGAATCCTCATTATGAGATAGTTTTCTTGATCCTCTTTCCTTTAAGGTAGAATTTAATAACTCATTACAAGATCTTATCATCGAATTTTTTTTCAATACACGTGACGATTTTTGTACATTTAAATTTTTAGATTTTGCTTGAGGAGATAATGTACTTACAGACAATGATATATCTTTAAGTCTTTCTTTAGAAGTAACATTTAATTGTTCATCTGCCTGCTGCTCTTGCACTTTTTCATTTACACAAGAAGGAGATTTGTTACTCTCACTATTATTGTTTTCAAACATAACTGCATCTTTTACAGTGTTATCAGTTGAATTAGATGGTAAAAGTTGTATTGGAATATTTAGAGCATTAGAATTTACTAAATTGTTAATGTAAGTACTTGTTAATTGTTCAATTTCTGTGGCCGAGTATCTATTATCTAAAGAAATTTTTATAAGGTCAAGTTTTAACAGAAAGACTTTTAATTCTTTAAATAATTTATACTTTTTCATTAATTCTTCATCTGAAATACAAGGTTTCTGCATTTGATCCAGAATCTCAATACATAGTGATGTTGGTTCCTCTAGACTCACAGACCTTTCTTCTTCTGACTGTAGTGTAAAATCTGTTTCTAAAGGCACACAACTGGAAGCACAATCTTCTTTGTTTTTCAGTATATGAATAGGTTGTTGAGGCACATCCTCCACTGTACTTGCAACAATTACATGTTCATTTACACGTTCTAAATTCTGCTCCTCAGATGACTCTGTTTGCACTGCTAATTCTGCATTTTCATTGGTTATTATAACAGTATCCGCTGTATTAGATGTGTTGTCTTCTTCATCAGAGATAAGAGCCTGTGTTACATTCCTTGATCTTAATTTCTGTACTTTTCTAGGAATTACCCTACTCGAAATACCTTTCAAATTAATACCACCATTATCAGTGTCACTACTATCATCAGAATCATATAAAACTCTAATTCGTTTTCTTCTCTGTCTATTATTAATTTTAAATATTTCATTGGTATTGCTTTCACTATAATTATCTACTTGTAAGTTCTCATTTACATCAGGATTGGGCATCAAACTTTGAATTTCGTTATTTTGTAAATATTCATTGTTACTATTATTTGATGGTTTTGATGGCGTTGATGGTGTTGATGGTGTTGATTGTGGTGGTAATGTATTTAATTCACTTTGACTTTTTTCTGTGTTCTGTGTTAATGCATTTAATTGAGGATCCTTATCAGAAATTACTTTTGCAAATGTCTGTGCTATTTTATTAATCACTTGGTCTATTCTACGTAATTGTATGCGTGGTTGCTTAATGAGTTGTAATAAATCTATTTGATGTTTAGGATTTGTCAGAGTCTTTCCTTTTTTAAATGTCCTACTTTGAATGTGTGAACTTTTTCTTGTTTCTTCTGCAACCAAAGTTTGAACTTGCTCAACTTTATTTTCTACAATGGGCTTCTTTTTCTTTTTGTAAAATCTAATCTTTTTTACCCTTGGTTTAGGCTTACGTTTCTTTTTAGTCTCATGTAAGTCTTTCTTCAATAATATCTTTAGTTCTGATGCTGACAATTTTGTCAAACTTACAGACACTGGCTTGCAAAGTAGTTCACATAATAATTCCAAATTGGTTTTAGATCTATTCCTCAAGATAAATGTAAACTTACTCATGGAATTTCTTACAACACTAGATTCTTGTTTCCTTAATAATGATGTCATACTGTTTGTATCCTTAGGAGAATACTTCGAGACAGGATAATGTGCATTACAATTGTCTTCATCAGTATTTTTCATATCTGTCAAAACAAAAATATTAAATATATTATTTTACAACTCAGATTTTCTAATAATTATTATCATATTTTGTTATATTGAAAATACAACCATGATACACTCAAGAGTATATTTTTCAATGTAAGATTATTTACCTACCTGTCGTTTGAAACTGAAGATCCATCTTTATATTTTTATTCTCTCGTGGAAGCACCAGTATTAATCAGAGAACAGCTTCCTAAAGCACAAGGTTATGTATCACTCAATCTTATTTACCATAACAATATTTGATTAACATGTCCACTGTAATTCGATGAAGGAGAAATATTTTATAGTATTACATCTTTAGTATTGTGTTATTAATTCTAATTTTCACGTTAAACTTACTTCGTAAAGGAAGATACAAATATGCGCTGCATGAGCGATGATCATTCACGATACCGAACTTAATATTTTGCGCGCAATGCACAATCTATTACGCTGGTTGGAAGTTCACATACTAAACTGAATCAATGTCAGTGTGAGACCTTTTCTAATTTACACACATACACTTTGTCCATAGAAATCATCCATAATGAAAACACGATATATATACAAAATTTCGCAGCAACACTTGTATATATGTATCTGTATATTAATTAATGTATACAATTTGTATACATTTGCTTCCGTTTACTTCAGAATAACTACAATTGTACATTGTACATACGTACTGTAACCAGAATTTGGACGATTTGATTAGGCCCTCAATGGTGACGCACTACAGCATTGACTCACTCGTAGGTAAACATAAGAAAAAAAGCTTTTGATACAAGTTATAAGCGGATTAAATTATTAAATATCACATAGACTCCGAATAAAATAAGAAAAGATTTTTTTGTAAGCCGAGATGCAATTTTCACGAAACACAAATAGTTTTACGAACATGTATAAATTCTTGTTTGAACGTAGTTCCTTGTCGCGCAATATTTGAATTTTGTACCAATTTAATTGATAATTAGGTTAGAATATTGTTCTTAATCACTATTTTATCTATAAAAGATGCACTTTAATAAAGTTGCATTACTTTGCGATTATCTTGTAACACCTCTATTACATCGTGCTCTATTATATATATTTGGAACTTATTTCCAATGCTGTTTATAGTGTGACGTAACATTGTCTCTCATAGCAAATGGTTTATTAAATTACGAAACGCGTATATTCAATAATAATTATTAAATTCTACAATAAAAACCTAATAATATAGGAATATTCAAGCATATTTAACCTAACTTTCCTTCTTTTCTTTTTGCCATTTACTGAACATATGAAAACCCGCATACTGATTATTCACTTCGAACGGTTGACCATATTAAGTTCATAGCTGGTTCAAAGCAGTTCAAAGTAACGCAATTCACCTTCCTTTTATGGTTAACACACACATTTAGCACTTTCCCTCGCGCGAAGAGAAATATCCAATTGGATAATGCGGAATGGAGTCGATGATCTGCGCGTACGCCTGCGTAAAAATGAGATGTATGTACTTGAAGAAACAGCTGTCACAAGCCAGAGATGCTAGAGTCATCTGGCAATGGCACATATGAAATAATGTTTTCTTGGAACAGTACATTAGCGCCATCCAGCGATTACACTTATGAACTTTTAAACTTGAAATGTAGAGGTTCAAAGATAACATTTTGGAATATGAAATAATATAGGTTAAATAAACTCACGTGTCAAATACCATATAAAAAGTAAGTTTCTTCAAGTACACCTGAGAAAGTTTCTCAAATCTCATTATGAAGAATAAAAAAAGGTAAAATGTTTGTCATAATAGTATTCTATTATAAGAAGCCATATCTAGACTAAATTTCGAGGTTAAAATTCTATGTATTTGTTTATTAACAATTATCGAGATTGTGTATCCTTACGATTAAATAAACCATTTACTTTTGGATTTTCTGCTTTATTTCTTTAATACATTTTTCTTAGAACAAGAATACCTAAAATGAGAGAGGAACCAGAGGATTTAGAAGATATAAATATGAATGAAGTAACAGATTCTGAAAATGAGTATTCGGAAGATGAACGTAGATTACTTAAAAAAGTACGAACTAGACAATCTTCTGAAAGCTATGATAGTGATTATGAGGTTTTTGGTCTGCGTGACAAAGGTGATGAAGATCAAGATGATTTGGAGGAAGAAGAAGAAGAAGCAGATTCAATGGAATCGGATATTGAAGGACTGGAAGAAGATTTTGATTTACCAAATGAAAAAGCATGGGGAAAGAAGAAGAAAGCTTATTATTCTACAGATTATGTAGATCCTGATTATGCTACCATTAGTGAGAAAGATTTAGTTATTGCAGAGATGGAAGAAGAGGAGGCTAGAAATATTCAAAAGAGATTAGCAGAACAATTAGATGATGCTGATTTTGGATTAGAGTTTATACCAGAGCAGAAAAGTGATGATGAAGAAGTTTCTAAAGACACTGAACAATTTGTAAAAACTGACTTAAGTAGGCTTAGTAAAAGACAAAAGCAAGCAATGATACAAAAGGAAAGCCCTGAATTTATAGCCCTCTTGAATGATTTTAAAGGTACTTGATATATAAAGCTAGGGATATGACCTATCACTTATAAATTTAAATTTAATATAGAATTTTCATATATTTAATAAACATTGTGTTTGATTTAGATCGTATGACAGAAGCAAGAGATGTACTGGCACCATTTCTGAAGCTAGTTAAGAAGGACATAATTCCAAATTGCCCCAGTGTTTCCTTCATAAAAACAAAGTACTATTTATTATTGAATTATTGTATCAATATTTGTTTTTACCTAATGCTGAAGGCTAAAAGATTGCCTATAAACTCCCATCCAGTTATAAAACGTTTGGCTCAGTATCGTCAGTTACTGAATCAGTTAGAATCAGGACAAGGAAATTTAAAACAAGAGATTCAAGAAATTCTAGCTGCTGAGAAACAAGGCAAACCATTGTATAATGTATCAGATGGTACTCAAATAAGTGCTGATAAAAAGAAAACAACAAAACGTTTCAAAGAAAAAATGAATCAGTTGAAAAAGACTACAAAAGAAGTAGATGTAGAAACATATCCGTCTGAATCTGAACTTAAATTTGAAATAGAAGACATAGAATCTACACAGGAAGAAGAAGATTCAGAGAATGACGTGTCTATAGACAAAAACGAGAAGGAAATAGAAAACACAAATATAGCCGAATCTGTTACTGAAGATGAAGGAAAGAGAGCAATTACATATGAAATGGCAAAAAATAAAGGTTTGACGCCCCATCGTAAAAAAGAGCAACGCAATCCTCGAGTGAAGCACAGAAATAAGTATCGCAAGGCAAAAATTCGAAGAAAGGGAGCGGTATGTATTTGTATATTTTTAATACTGCATATTTATTTTGAAAATAATACTGATTTTTTATTCTCTAGGTAAGAGAAGTAAGAAAAGAAATTACTCGTTATGCTGGAGAAATATCAGGTATTAAAGCTAGTGTCAAGAAGAGTATCAAGTTAAAATGAAGAGTTATTTGATCAAAGCTGTATAAAACCTGCATTTTATTAAAACTTGTAAAACTACTTTATTTCTTTTTGAACTACACAATTCTTTTATATATAATTAAATAATTATATCTACTTTATTATATTTGATTAATAATACAAACTATTCAGGTCGAAAAAATACATATTAAGAAATAATACACTATACGAAAATTATACAAATGTAATGAATAAACGTTTTATTTTTTTTCTTATACATATGAAATCATGACACTTATATTATCATCAGACTCACAAAGAAATTAAGTAAGTTTATGTTGTAACAATAAACACTGAACTATGTGTAAGGACAACATGCCCATTGTTCCTTCATTTCTCCTTAATTTCTTAGGAAACAACTTGTAGCATTTAAAAAATTGTAAACTTAAATTTAGTAAAAACTTAAACTTCCAACTTTGCTAATATATCTGACTCACGGAATAAATGAAACTCTTTATTATCTTCAAGTTCCACTTTAGTTCCACCATATTCAGGAAGTAAAACAACATCACCAACTTTGATACTTAATGGAATGTGCTGTCCTTTCTAGAAAAAAAAAATATTATTTATCATTAGTGCTACTACTTCAATGGTAAGTTATTTATATAATTCTTAAATGCTTTATTACATACTTCATTTCGTTGTCCAGGTCCTATGGCCACAACTGTTCCTTGCAAAACTTTTGCTTGGGCTTTTTCTGGCAGAACAATACCACCTTTTGTTTTTGTAACAGCTTCAGCTCTTTGTATGAGGACTCTGTCAAACAGAGGCACTAGTCTTTTAATGGCATTAGCGGCAGCCTAAAAACATTAAAATAAAAAGAATACATAATGTTTTAATAATTTCCAAAAATTTGTATTAAAAACATAGCAACTATATGTCTCAAAAATCAATTACTTTAAGACCATGCATAGCGCAATCCCGTATAAATTTTCGTAATGCTTAAAATTCACAAAATATCTGAATCACAATAAACTGAGAATGAGCCAACTAAAGTCAACTTTATAAGGTTACAGTGAGTAATCTCTTAGCAATGATATTAAAACTTTTACAATGAAATTCGTAACATCGATTCGAACATATATGTAAAATTGACTAACACGAAAACTCTTTTGTTTCATCATTATATTCGGTGATCATTTGTTAAAAACAAAAAGCATTCGATACCGGCCGCACCGTGATTACACGAGGTACGATTAAAACTACTACACGAAACAAAGAAGCAGCGTTTCATTTAAAATTATACGCACAGTTTGATGCAGTTTAAGTACACTTTTTAATTTAAAAGAAATTGTCTCATAGAAAAATGTGTATTTAATCATTCGTGTGAAGGTTATCTTCAGAACTGTATAAGAAAATGTTACAAAAGGACTTTTACCTCGTATATAAAGTTATTTATAGTTTAATCAAGATAATACAAAAATGTAATTCTTACCATTATTATAATGCTGTGTTTTTAAAGCTAAGAGTTGTGTCTATTCAACCGGCAAACGCACCCGTGCACGTTGTGTAACCTATGCAGCTAAGCTGAACAGACCTCCCTGATTTCTCGAAGTTTCGTTTCGAGTCTCCCTTCTACGATTCTTTACCCCCACTAAACGTTCATCGATTCGACGATAATGTATGGAAGTATGGACTCAATTATATTTGTTACATAACAAATATATACTAGCAAATATGTGCTCATATTCGACATCAAAAATGTTAGAATACTATTACTTTAAAAAATACATTATTGCTTAATCATCGGCTTCTCTATGTGTCAAATACAAAAATATGTAATAACGAAAGTAACGCGTGTATGCATATATTAATTGTTAGATAGATATTGATACATCCCTGCAACCGGCATGGTCATTCGACGAAAAAATAATTTGTTACTGATATAATCAATGCCTAATAAGTAGTTTAGCTAATTATAGAGTACATAGATTGCAGAGAAAATTATTCATTGAAAATTTAGATCGATGATGAATGTTTCTATTGTATCAGATTTTGGGAAAACACAAATTTTGATAACGTGTTTGCGGAATATATTAGTTTCCTCGAAGTAATACATCTAAATGAAAATAATTTACAATTCTTTGGTCCCGACTAATATGTACCTTCAAATATAAATACTTTGTGTCTTTAGAATAGCTCAAATGGAAATGCAAAAACGTGCACGATAAAAGAACACGTGTGTAGCATGCTTGAAATTGCATTTCATAATTAAAGCTGCTGTCGATAATAAATTATATCTTAGAATTGTGTCCGAATCGTACCATTTAAATCTAAAACTCATATTTTTTATTGATAAACTTGAAACTGTTTTTAAAAACCACATGTCTATTGAAGAGGTTGGGAAGCAAATAAAGAACAAATTTAGTGGTCTATCGACGAAGGTGATTGGCGCATGTTGGCCGATTGCATCACGCGTTCTGGTATGTTCTAGAAACTTGAATTCGTTCAAAAATGAAAGCGACGTATCGATAAAATCGATAAATAAAGGAGTCGCTGGACTAAAATGCAATTAATAACAAAGTCTTTATTTTATTAATATTTCTCTTTATCCTGATTTTTGATCATTTTTCAATACGTTTCTTCGTCAAATAGAAAGGTTAGGTTGGTTAGAAAAGAGGGGAGGGAATGGTTTCATCGTTCCATGTGATAGCGCAAACTCCTTTGCACACATCTCATTCCACTGGCGAGACAACGTGCGGTCACGCTGCGACGATTTTCAATTACTTTTGTGACTACGATCTCCTAACCAACGGCCTTTTTCTTTTCATTAGACAAAGGTAAAATCCTTTTTTCTGCTAAACTTTACGTAGTTTTCTTCCTTCAAAGAGCGCGTTGATTGTTCAACAATATTAACCGGCAAAATTGAGCTCGAAATAATTCGTTTCTCCGATCTATCTTTCTTTTACATTATTTTCTCTTATTATTATGCGTTAGAATTGATACCATTTCTTTGTTCGTATTTTATTCGAATATATCTTGAGCGAATGAAGGCGTTAGATACAGTTTAAGGCGTTACACGTTTTTAAAGAGATAACCATAACTGTAGGGTATAACATTGATATTAACGATATATATATCCGATTAAGATTACCACTGATTATTTTGATTTCTCTAAATTATTGTTTTTCCTTTTATGTAATGATTACTAGCTTTTTATTTTCTTAATTGTTTCTTTGTGAGAAAGCCGGCCGGATAATTTGCGTACGTTATCGTTACGTTGATAAAGATAACAAAAATAATTTTCAAATGATGAATTATAAACAAATTGTTATAACAGAGTTTGAAAGACTTCTTAAATAATTTATATTCAAGGATATTTTGCATGTTATCAACCGATAGTTTATATAACCGCATTTAGTTTGAAATCTCATTTATATTTGGAGCATGCTTGCATTATTTGCACTCCAATTAGATTGCATCAAGATAAGGAAATATAGAGTTTGTTAGTTATTACTTTTAGTCATAGTTGAAGAATTTTTAATAAAAAAAGTATAGTTGTAAAATATTAATTTAGCACAACTATCAACATTATAAAATGAATATATCTAGAGCAGAAATAACTTATTACTGTTTTTTCTAGATGCATAGATTACCTACTGTATTACGTGGTGCTGCTCTGCGCCAATTACAAGCTCGTTCATATGCTAAAGATGTACGGTTTGGAGCTGAGGTCAGAGCTCTTATGCTACAAGGTGTGGATATTTTGGCAGATGCTGTTGCAGTAACAATGGGTCCAAAGGGACGCAATGTTATCCTAGAACAAAGTTGGGGTAGTCCAAAGATTACCAAAGATGGTGTCACAGTTGCTAAGGGAGTAGAATTAAAAGATAAGTTTCAAAATATTGGAGCAAAATTAGTGCAGGATGTAGCAAATAATACAAACGAAGAAGCGGGTGATGGTACAACTACTGCTACAGTTTTAGCAAGAGCCATTGCTAAAGAAGGTTTTGAGAAGATTAGCAAAGGTGCTAACCCTGTAGAAATTAGGAGAGGTAAATAAGGTTAACTATTATTTTTAGACTTTCACATAAAGCATTATTGTGCTTTCTTAACAAATATCCATGTTTCAGGTGTTATGTTGGCAGTTGACAAAGTTAAGGAGGAGCTGAAAGCTCTTAGCAAACCAGTAACAACTCCAGAGGAAATTGCTCAAGTGGCAACTATTTCTGCCAATGGAGATAAAGCCATTGGTAATCTTATTTCTGATGCAATGAAGAAGGTTGGCAAAGAAGGTGTAATCACAGTAAAAGATGGTAAAACACTACATGATGAGCTCGAAGTTATAGAAGGAATGAAGTTTGATAGAGGCTATATATCCCCTTATTTTATAAACTCGAGTAAAGGAGCAAAAGTTGAATTTCAAGATGCACTTTTACTCTTCAGCGAGAAAAAAATATCATCTGTACAATCTATAATACCAGCATTAGAATTAGCTAATTCCCAAAGGAAGCCGCTTGTCATTGTAGCCGAGGATATTGATGGTGAAGCTCTGTCAACTCTTGTGGTTAACAGATTGAAAATCGGTTTACAAGTAGCTGCAGTTAAAGCTCCCGGTTTCGGAGATAACAGAAAAGCAACGCTTCAGGATATGGCAATCTTGACTGGAGGAATTGTGTTTGGAGATGATGCAAATCTTGTTAAGCTAGAAAATGTACAGTTATGCGATTTGGGTGAAGTAGGGGAGGCCATAATTACAAAGGACGACACGCTTTTCCTTAAAGGCAAAGGGAAAAAGAGCGACGTTGACCATAGAGCAGATGTAATTAGAGATCAAATCGCTAACACAACATCTGACTATGAGAAAGAAAAATTGCAAGAACGTTTGGCCAGGTTAGCATCAGGAGTAGCAGTCTTAAGAGTTGGCGGAAGCAGTGAAGTAGAAGTTAATGAGAAAAAGGACCGTGTTCATGACGCTCTTAATGCCACCCGCGCTGCTGTTGAGGAAGGCATTGTTCCTGGTGGTAAGTTCAGCTTGTTCTAGAAACTTCTTTGTACATCTTTATTTAAGAATTAAATTTCACATAATGTATTATTTATTTTTTAAGGTGGAACAGCACTTTTGAGATGTATCCCAGCTCTCCGAAGTTTGAAAGCAACGAACACTGACCAAGAGACTGGAATCAAAATAGTGGCAAACGCATTACGTATGCCGTGCCTACAAATCGCGCAGAACGCGGGTGTAGACGCTAGTTTGGTAGTGGCAAAAGTTAGTGAAAGTAATCTTGGTTACGATGCATTGAACGATGAATACGTCGATATGATTGAAAAGGGTATCATTGATCCAACAAAAGTAGTGCGCACGGCGCTTACCGATGCTGCGGGTGTTGCATCGTTACTTACAACTGCAGAGGCAGTGGTCACCGAGATACCTAAGGAAGAACCTCAAATGCCAATGGGTGGTGGCATGGGTGGAATGGGCGGTATGGGTGGTATGGGAATGGGCATGTAATTAAGTGAAGTTTCATACAAAGACTGAATTTCGTATTGCAATTAATGTTTAACAACGATTGCAATTTAATCGCAATATCAGCTCTTGTTATAAATTGCGATTAGAATTGCAAGCATATAAACATCATAATTTTCCAATCGTGAATACAGATAGGCCGAATGTTTAGGGCGATTGTATTTTAAACTGAATGATAAAGACATACAGAAAGCAAGTTTGTTGCTACACGTTGTGTAGTACTTGTTCTATAATAATTTGTTTTTTTTTTGCATTTATGGAAATTATCGTTTTTTTTCCTTTGGAAACGTGCATTTCGCAATGAAAACATATTCTTAGCTCGAATAAACACGCATTTGTATTAACAGTATGTCATATTGTATAAAATATAATATTTGAAAATAACATGCAATAAAAATGATACTTCTGCAATTTTAAGTACATATAATTAGTTTATGATGATAGTGTTCAAAATTGATTTTACAGTATTTACAAAATGAACCACACAGTTCACTTGTTATTTCATTGTGTCGTCACAAAATAAATAATATTTGTTCACAAATTCTACAAAAGTTTACAAACGATATTCTTCGATTTATTTTACGTAATTTTTCATTCATGTGAATAAATGAGAATGCATGTGTACAAACGTGTGTTTTGCAATAGGATAAAAATACAAGTTATCTCATACTTTTTTGTAATGCTACGATTTATTTTCCATTTTGTAATCTTAATAAATGTATGTTTAAATTATGTCAACGTTGTCTTTAAAAAAGATTTCCTGTTTATGAAGATATCATTGTGCTTTTCTTATAAAATACAACGAGCAAAAATATTATACTTAGTATTTAATTTGGAATCCCAAACAATTCAATCAAAACTAATATAAATAATAATTTGCAACGTAAAGTTACTATGAAAGCCTGTTTCTGACATTTTATCGCATATAATATTTCCTCATGGAGAAACATAGAAACAATCATATTTTATTGGCAATCTTGAATATTGCTTTAGGAAATTTGTTGCGTATTTATAACATCCTTAATATTTTCTGGATCTATCATTTAAGGAACTATGTCTGAATAACTTTTTATGATTCATTTACAATGAAGTTTTTGCAGCATATGGAGGTATGTAAAAATGTTAACAAAATAGTTAACTTTATTTGCTAAAGTATTAAACAATCCAAGAACCAATAATTAACCAATTCTTGTTTTCGTTAGTGAATCAATATAAATTATAATAATGTTATCCCATATTATTTCGAACTTTTTTGTTAATATAAATATAAAATCTATAAGTCGCATAATTATTAAAAAAAGAAAAATATGAAAGAAAAGAATGAAATGATTGTGAAGTGAGCTTTGCTTTTGTGCGATAACTTAATGAACAGAGACATAACCGAAGCATGGCAATGATACTGTTTCTTTGCACAAATGATTATCTTATTGTATAACATATAAAAATATTCCTTTATTATTTTTTTATTAAATATATTCTTGGAATTCTGTGATATTCCTGATCCAATTGCCATATTTTAATACAGTATCAAACAATCGATACCATGAAATCATTACGAAAGAAAAAACTAAAGATCGATAATATGTGCTATTGGAAAAGAAATACAAAGAATTAATATTAAGAATACAAAGGTGTATTTCTTTTTGGAAGTATTACAATATATCTACGTACGTACGATAAAAAGCATAATTATACATACATATCTCTTATGTAATAACCTAGGCTCCAATCTTTTCTATCTCATCCGCATCTTCTGCATCGAGGTAGTGTATCTTTTTTCCAAAATGTTTTTCTATATCTTTACACAATTGCATGGCATGTGGTGAATCTATTAAATTAATAGCAATTCCAGATTTACCAAATCGCCCTGTTCGACCGATTCTGTGCAAGTATGTCTCACAATCTGCTTGCCGACTTTGGTCCATCGGTAAATCAAAGTTTACTACTATTGTTACTTGTTCAACATCAATACCTGTAAAAAATATGCATTCAGATAGGTGTAACAATGTTTACTTTAAAAAATAAAAAAAAATGCATTCTATAGTTACCTCTAGCTAAGACATTTGTCGTTATAAGAACTTTTTCGAGACCAGCTCTAAATCGATCTAAAACAGATATTCTCTGTTCTACCGTTAATTCACCTGATAAAACAGCTACAGCATGACCATCTTTTGTCATTTTTTCTGCTAACCAGTTAGCTGTTTTCCTAGTCTGTAAATATAGCATATAGTTTATAATGGAAACTTATTAACATGTGTTATATTTAGAGAAATGGAATATCTTACATGACAAAAGATAATCGCTTGTCCTATTGTTATCACACCATAAATATTGGTTATAGCTGCATACTTTTCGTCCAAGTCTTTGCATTTGACATAATATTGCTTAATATTATCTAAGCTTTCTTCTTCTTTTAATAATCTGATTATTAAAGGATTATTTACTATAATTTCAGCAAACTTCATTACTTCTGGTTCGTATGTCGCAGAAAAGAACATCATTTGACATGTGCGCGGGAGCTGCCTATGTGAATGTAAACATAAAACATGTAGGTATGCAAAGTACACGATATAAACTTCATTATTCAATTTTATGAGAGCTAAAATAATTACTTGTGGATACGAATACATTGATCTTGATGACCTTGAGTTGCAATCATCACGTCTGCTTCGTCTAAAACGAAAACTGATATTTGGCTCAAATTAAAGAACTTGAACTTAATAGCCCAGTCCAAAACTTTTCCTGGAGTTCCTATGATGATGTGTTCAGTAATTTTAGACCCACGGCTTACTGAAATAATTTACAAGATTAAAATAAGATTCCCAAATATTGAATTTAATATAGAATAAAAAAAAGATCTATAAAATATATTACTTTCTTCTCCTCTGACAGCATACTTGATTTTTATTTCATTACAGAATGCAGACATTTTTGCAGCAACTTCACCTGTTTGTATAGCTAGCTCATAAGTTGGTGATAAACAAAGCACTTGAGGATAGTTCTTATTGGTGTCTACTCGACTGAGCATTGCTAATACAAAAGCTGCTGTTTTACCAGTTCCAGATTGTGATTGGGCAATCATATTTTGAGGTCTGTAAATAAGTTCTTAAATTTTATATCTGACACAGATATATTCTGTGGATGATTCTTATGTAAAAAATATAGTTACGGGTCTGCCAATAATGTAGGTAATGCAGTTTCTTGAATTTTTGATGGAGCATTAAATCCCATAGCATAAACTCCTTTAAGTAAAGCTGGTTTACTGCAATACATTTTGTAATATATAATCTTCTCAATATTATAGAACTGTAAGCAAATTAAGAATTAAAAATACCAACAGATGAAGGGCTTCAAAAGATTTAACACTGTATAAAGGTGAAGATGGATCTTTCCTTTGAATTTCTATATCCTTTGTTGTTTCTACCAAACCCTTACGTATGATCTTTTGGAGTAAAGACTTTTCTGCAGGTGAGATCTGTTCATCTGTGCCATCATCACTTTTGGAATCTGTACTACTTGCTGTGTTTTCCTTAACTTGCTTCTCTATATTTAAGCTAGATACCTGTTAATAACCACTAATTTAGAAAGGAACTTGTTTCAATTCACTGGACTATTAACATTTTAATGAACAAAATAAATATAATTCATTGAAAATGATGTTCAATTATTAGTAATAAATATTTCGTTAAATTGAATTCAATTATTGCAATATTTAGATGAGAAAGAAATAAGTAATGTAAGATACACATGTAAAGCATATCCTTCCATGATAAACAATGTATCAACAAATAGAAATGAAGCTAAACCGGTGTTGTTCATGTACGAGAAAAATATTACCTTCGCTGATAGCTTTTCTTGCTCGTCTACGTATTTACCCCAGTCAAGTTTAGCTGAAGCCATATTAACATTGATCCACTTACGATTATTCAAAAGGCAATTTTACTTTAGTTACAATGTTAAATTGTCGCAAACTTTCTCATCAGATGCTTCAGGGAGATACTTTGCGCTTGTTTGCGCTTGGCCTATGTGACTGATGCGAACACTACTACCGTAGCGTTACGGCGCGGCGTAAATAGTAACTAATACACACGTTTTTCGCGCGGTACCAGATTCAAACGTGAAAAAGATACACGGAAAAATTAGGATCATTAGGGAATAGGATTAAGTACCGCGCAAGTAGGATCGAACTCTTTGTAACTATTCTAAGAAATAAAAACAGCACCTGCGAGTATGCACACTTGAATCTAATCGAGATAAATTCAAAACTATTACAAATATTTCGGGAAACGAAGGCAACACTTTCAAGTAGTATCACCAATATCTAAAATATGATTAAATGAATAAAAAACGTAAGCCGTTTGCTAATTACGATTCTCATTGAACGTTTTAACTTACTATCAATAACTGTTCCACCAAATGTCTATCAAATTAAATTATGCTTTCCATAACATAAAGATGTAAAGTCATATATACTCTCCTTAAACGTAATTACTTATGATTTATATTTTATTTAATGACACTTATTCATATTTTTATACTTGAAATTATAAACTCGTTAACTTAATATATACGTCATATGGTAAATCGTAGCTTTTAAATGCACAATATATTATTAGATACTACCACGTATATTTTTATATGAAATATACATTGCATTTGACATATGTACAAATTAAATTGTTAAGATATTTTACCTTCATTTGTAAAGGTATATTATACAATTTATATGCAGCCAAAAATATGTTTCTTTTCTAGCTTTTGCATAGTTATATATCTCTAAATAAGGAGTATGGAAAATATGAAATGCACGTTAATCATGTACAGGCTGGCTGAATAAAATTAATTATCGTTATTTTTAAACACAAATGTTATATGCTATGTATTTTATTGTTGTTGGAATATGCTAGATTAGACGCATTTAACATTTCCCTTAAGAAACTTTCGCAACTGTGGCCGTGGTCTTAGTTCCGCTCGATTGCGGTACAAGGCGAACAGTTATCAGTGATAGGTCTAGCATTTTGCGTTGGTATTTCTTGTGAAACACCATGGCAGCAGACTGCGTCTTAAACACAATCGTTGCACTACGTTCCCCCATTTGTATGCTCTATAACACGAATAATATGAACAGATAAGTATTATCTTAAGAAAGGATTGTTTATTTAAAAAAAAAAAAAAATAGTATGATAAATCTATTACAAAGTCTTAATAAACTCATAACAATATAGTGAATAACAAAAGTGTAGCGTTGGTGCATAATGGAATGTAAACATTAAAGTAATCATTGGTATTTCGAACAGAAACTATTCATGCACTATGCAATGTTAAACATAGCATAGATACTGATCCAATGATGCACGTACACGTGATACACATATGCATGTGTACCTATATATTATAGCACTTTTCATTAAAAATGATTAATCATTTTGTGTTTCAACTTAATACTTGGTAGACTTTGGCAAGCAACTTAAAAGTAATAAACACTTAAAGTTTTTATAAAAAAAGTGTATAAAAAAAGAGGTATATCAGAAATATAATCAAAGAACTCATTAACGATGTTTTGTTCTATTAAAAAAACTTAAAAAATAGGATTACAAAACAAGAATACGCAAGCGAAGCTCAGTGACTAAGCTTTACAAATGTGCAAAATCTTAAATATTTTCATGCAAAAATAGTCACCTCGATAGTTCCAATGCCTTGGCACATACGTCTGATCTGTGCCTCTGACGTGCTTGCTGCTAAATTTTCTACTTTCACTGTATTCGTTTTGATTTCTGGTAATTTTTTCTGTTGTGATAATGGTTTTTGAAGTACAACCCTTTGATGGTTCTGTGTATTGACGACAACCTTCTGCACATTGGCATTCGTAGTTTCTTGTACGTTGATCACAGTTTTTTGTAGATTTCCTCCTGGCTTCTGTTTGACGATCCTCTGTGGATTGACGGCAACTTTCTGCCCGGGGGTTGTTAATTTCTTTAACATGTCTGATTGTGTCTGTCCAGTTTTCTGAATTCCGCAAGCTCCCATGTTAACTGCCTTATTCTGTATTAACAGTTGGTTTTTTTGCAAGTTTGATACTGTTTTCTGTATGGTGGTGGCAATTTTTTGTGTACTTGATAATGATTTTTGAATCACAATTCTTCGCGTTCCAGACTGAGCATTCAAAACTTTTGCGTGGTCATTGGCTTGACCAACTATATGTCCAGAATTATTGTCCTTAGCAGAATCTGTAGAATCATTGGATTGTACAGTTTGTATTGTTCTGACAATTCGTACACAAGATGGTTTTTCTGCAACCTACAACAAAAATGATAAAAATATTTCGCTTTATCTGGTTTTTGTACTGTCATATTAGGTTTACAGATTACTTAAATACAACATATTAACAATAATATAAATATTGATGTATAAAGCATTTTTTATTATACACTTTATTAAATAAAGGTCATGAATTAGACATTTTAACGTAAAGTAGCTCTTTCAGAATAGTTAAAGTTTGGAGGAAATTAAAAGGAACAAAAAGTATTTAAAAAATATATTTTATTGAAACACAAGTAAAAAATATACAATAAAATCTAATAGATGTATGTATATTGTATTTATTGATATTTCATTTGAAATATTTATATTATCACTCTGATAGTGATGAATATTTTTAAAAAATGGTATGTCTTTCATTAACGTATAAAAAATGCAACGCATCGTAATGATCGATAAAGAGAATTTTGAATTTATAGACATATCAATGGTTATATACATAATTGATCACACGTAATTGTAAATATACGAATATTTATGTACAATATATTTAAATAGTGAATACCACTTTAATATCATATGTACAAATAAAATTTGAAGAAGATGTGAGCGTACCTTACGCACTTTATTTATTTTATATATTAAGCATAAATTGCTTGTTTTCTAAACAATTCTCGTATAGAAATGAAGTTTGATCGCTCATCATATTTGATTACATACAGAAAAAAGCTGTACTCATTTCAAGTCTTATTACTAGTAATTGTAAAAATACAATATTTTTAGTGTTGTACCTCAGAAGTTTGCGTATTAATAGGACGACCACGTCCTCTGCCAATACCGGTAGCTTTATTCACGGAAGCATCTTTCACGACTCCCATAAGTACTGACATAGGTTTTGTATCCTGTGAATTTTCACTTACTGAAAAGATACAAACACATCTAAACTTAATAAAATATAAGTCAGTCGAATTGAAACAGTGAGATTAATTAATGGTTACAATTATACGTACATGTATTACTTTCATTTTTAGTCTCTTCATTCTGTTTTTCCATAGCAGCCATTTTTCGTCTATTTTCTTTCTCACGTAAAATCTTTTCCCGCAGTCGCTTTTGTTCTTCCATTTTCTTTCTGTACTCTAGCATTTCTGGATCATACTCTTCATCCTAAAATGTTTATCTTAGAAAACCAATCGAATTAAAAAAGATAAAATCAAAATCATATACCTTTTTCTCATTATTTACGTTATTTAACGTATCTACTGTTTGTACTTCTTGAAGATTTCTATTACTAGGTTTTATTCGCTTTGGACTCAAGTCACGGAGAGGTCTGTCTGCATCGCCAACTCTTTTCTGTGGCAGTCTACCTCTTATTGAAGAATTTACAGGTCTACTAGTAGGAGATTTTTGTGTATGACTTTGATCATAGTTTTCGCGATATGTATTCGAAGAGGGTGCTCTATTTTTTGGAATATGATCGCTTCTAGATTTGGACGACAAATCTCTGTCGCGATAATTCTGATGAATTCCTCTGTGATCCTAATAAACATTATTTTTTAATAAATCAAAGGTTTTTTTTACCTCATAATGCTATTTACCAATCACTATCTTTATTCACCTCTTGATAATTGTCCTTCTGATCCCACTGATCTGATTTATACTTTGAACCGCATTCGTAATTACTTTCTCGCGAGTAACTGCTCTCTGAAGGATACTGTTTATTCGGAGTTCCACTCTGAGCTTTTTGCGGCTTATTCTCTTGCCACACGTCAGAAAAGTACGCGTAAGGATCCTAGACAAAATTACTTGGAATTTATTTTGAATTCTACGAAAACTATCTGTAAAAATATATATTAAAAATACATACATCACTCTTATGTTGTTGATAATTTTGCTGGTACTGCGGTGGTCCTTGTTGAATTTGATTGTATGAACTTTGGTTTTGATAAGAAGTTACAGGTTGTGAAAACGGACCGCTGGAAGCTTGAGACGATAAAGGTGCCTGTTGCTGAGCAGAGTCCCATACAAGTCTTGCTGCTTATAATGTATGAAAATAACATGAGTAAAAAATCACTGTATATAATTATTTTGTTAATTCTGCTTCACATTAATTATAATTGAAAAGAACTTTAGAATATTTACCATCACTCGTCGATTGAACGGCGCCTCGAAAATGAGGATTGATTAAAATCTTGTGCCCTGGAGGTAAAGGTACATTGGGTACATTGGAAGTAGACTGTTGAGGTACCGGTAACGAACTAGTATTAAATTGACTGGTAGGTACTTGATCGGGGTAGCCGGACCTCGAATCGTAAATGGATCGGTTTTCAAACTGAACTTCCTGGAAAGGTGGTCTACTCTCGAAGGGCGGCTGATTAGGTATTTGTACATTAGGATGATTAATAGGTGGCCCTTGGGAAGATGTTTGTCGTGGAAATCCTTGCATCGGTAATGTTTGATTTCCTTGTATCAATGGTACAGGGGTTCCAGGTACTAATGGATTCAGATTTCCAAGAAGCGTTCCTCCAGGATTTCCTTGTAATAAGGGACCTTGATTATTTTGCATTAGTCGTGCTTGGTTATCCTGCATGAGTACGCCTGCATTTTGAAAAGGACCTTGTGGAACTTGTACATATGTTGGTGTATTGGATGGGTGATTGTAGGGCGGTCCTTGTAGTGATCCTCCTATACCACCGCGAGGTCCATAATCTAATCGGGGTCCAATTACTCGTGGACCCATTTGACCTTGAAATTGATTGGGATTGAATTGTGGTCTGTTATCTACAAAATGCGTAGGTCCCTGCAGTGAACCATTTGGAGAATAATGCTGAAACGGTTGTACTTGAGAAGTTGGTTGTTGATAAATTATTTGCTGATTTTGCACGTTGTTTGGTATTCCGAGCAAAAACGGTGGCCTGGTTTCAAGCAATGGTGGTCTGCACGGTGGTGGTTGGTTATCAAAGTTCGCGTTACGTGCATTGCTGAACCTAACATACGATAGTTTATAAATATTAGACAATATCTGACGAGAAACCAATTACATCAGAAGTAGTAGTACTACCTTGGATTAAAATTTCCAGAACTCTGTGTATTAAATCTTCCTCCGCGGCTTCCTCTTGCGCTTCGACCTCTTCCACGGCCTCTGATTGCTAACTTCGATGGTTCAGATGTAACAACATTTTCTAAAGTATCTGGTATTTTGTTATTCATCTTTGGAGAAACTATGATTCTCTCATTTTGAAACCTGTTTCTCCTTTCCTTTGCTTCTTCACACTCATCGTCTTCTACTCCTTGTCCATTTCCAATGTAGAGTTTTGCATTTTTCTGCAGCTTCTCTCGCAAATCTCCTTTTCCAATATTACTAGAAGTATTAACGCTGTCGCCTGTAGAACGTTTATCATGCTGACGCGATTGTTCGCCTTTGTATTCATTAATTTCGTCTTGTTCGTAATATTTTGACTGAACTTCTAGCTGATCTGCGTCTTCATAAAAATCATTGTCATTACTTCTATTCGTTTTGCTTCTACTAAATTCTATATTTTCATCTTCACCATCTAAGTCGTCGAGCGCATCGGTAACTCCTAAGTCCAGTACATCATCTGTCTCCTCTTCTCCCTTATAGCTATTCTGCTGCTCAGGGAATTAAATTGCCAAATATTTGTAATGAAAGTATGATATTTACCCGAGATTGTTACAATCTACTCTTACTTAACATATGTATATGAGTGCATAAGAAAATTACTCCTTTATTATTAAAACGAGGCTGTTGTATGATTTGGGTATGGCGTCGCAATTCTTAATTTTCATACTTCTGACAATCTATTTTGTTCATGAATTCTTGTGTATTACTTACTGGGCCTATTAATCGGGCTCGACTAATGGAATTTAACCGCAAATATTCCGATAAGGCTCATTGTTAAGGTGATTATAATCCATGCAAATAAATATTCGAATATAAGGTATAAAATTGATGCACATAAAACTAATCATTTGCGAGGTAATATGTGATATGATGAGTACTTAATGAGCTAGATGAGTTTCATGAGTAAAGTGACAGCATAGTTCATACTTAGGACTAATGAAATCATTATAAATGTATTATACAATGTATTATAACTTCATGTCAGAGCAGTATGGTATATAATTTAATTCTTTACATTCAGTTTATTACTTATTTGTATAGTAAATGTATTCTAGCATTTATTTTTTGTATAATTCTGCTACTAAAATAATGAAGCTATAAATTCGTGAAATATTCCATACTGCTGACTTCTTGACTTTAATAGAAATGGCGGTAAATACATAACATTGATTTCTAAAAAGAATTAGTACAATTCTCTTGGTAAATACGAACAATAATTCCTTTTTACAATAACCACATTTTCAATACAAACGAATTTAATATTTTCTATATGATAATGGAACTTCTTAATGAATGTACTCATGATATGTAAATCTCTTAAAAAATATCACATTTATTTAGAGATTTTTTATCTAAAAAATTATTTAACAGACAATTTTAAAATAATTATTTATTGCATGTAATTCTATAAGAAACTATGATAAAAAATATTTATTAACGATTAGAAATCAGGATTTTAATTCTAGTTTCAACAACTAATTTTATGCAATTTAAAACCTGATGTGTAAATTATGTCTTTTACATAAAAACTTTCATTAAAACATTCCTTATCATACAAATCTTTATATTTGTACTTAGTATTATTTAAAGCAATTTTGATATTCATCAGACACATGATCAATAATAAAATTTTGGAGTAGTCTCAACTATAATTTATCGATACAACATAAATTATAGATAACATATTATTGCTTTAAATATCACTAAACTGTTTAATAATTAAAATGTCTTCTGCAAAAGACAGAGGAAAGGAAATAAATATCGAAGCATTCTTTCAGAGGAATTGAAATCTATATGACAATTAATATCCATGTTAATGATATTATTCATGGTTCATAAAAGTTATTTTACAATAATGAATAGGAATTTAAAAAGTAATAAATATGAAAGCCAAATATTGTTAAAAGAAATTTATAATACGAGTAAAGTACAAAGTACTTAATAGAATAATATGCATCAATCACAAAAAGCATATAATGATTATTTTTCCTTTTCCCTGTTCAAATTCTGTCTATATATAATACCTTGTTTGTTTTTTTTACATGTAGTATATATTATGCATACAGCATAGTTTGTACTCCTCTTATTACAATAAAACTGTGAGTATCCCAACAAAGTTTATAAAGTAAAAATTAATGTTCAGTATATTTGTAAAACACTGAATTCCCATTTACGCAAAAATGTTTACTCATTTACCATAATTTTCACACATTTAGTTTAATATTTCTATATGATCTGTTACAAGCATATAATATGTAAACTTATGAACTTGATGCAATAATTTATGTTGCATTGAAAACTACTGAAAGTCTCTCAGTATATATTTAATAATCAATATAAATAATTTATAAGCCATGTACATGTCATTAATATTGTCAATAAAACGCTTTGTTAAACATTTTAATAAATAAGTGTCACACATAGAGTGATAAAGTGGAAATATGAAATTATGAATTTTTGGTTCATCTATCATGGCTATAACAAACAACATAAAGATAGAAATAAGTGAATAAAATCAATACTATTGTTATTAATATTCACTTTGTATGTTGAAATATATCATTTATATAGTATATAGATATAAATTATATTACCTTTAATCCATTTATATAAAATAACCCATTTCTTTTTAAAATGATAAATTTTAAGATCTTCAAATAGTTTCAGAATTTTATGAAGCAATTAATATACTTTATAGTATAGTTAACTTTACAGCCATAAATGGATTAAATAGTTATTGATTTTCCAATCAAAACTCAAGTTACTGAGAATATTTATTATTAAGCTATAGTATGATCTAATATTCTATTGTCTTATATGGCATACAATGGTATTCTAATTCTCATTTAATAACAAAATAATGGTCCAGCAATATGCTCACCCTCTCCACTTCATAGTCATCTGCTAAAAGAGCCTCTTCTTCATCATTACCAAGATCATATTCTTCATCCCCGAGATCTTCATCCAATAAAGTATCATCGCTAAACAAATAATTGTCAAAAGCATTAAGGAAAGAAAACAGAAAACAGCTTAGATCCCCCCTCTTTCTGATCATAAATCATCATTTCTTGCTGTTCACAAATTGACTGCTAAAAGTCCTTCATTATTTTTACATAATCACAGTGTACTTATCTATCTTTCTTAATTTTTTTTATTACTAAAAAGAAGAACAATACATTTGAAAATTTTATGTTCCAAGTGGTTTAAACTAAAATGTTTATTGAATTAATTCCATCTGTACAATGCAAAGATACCTTCGTGGCTGATATTCACGTTCATACAAACTGTGCACATTAAAATAACTTTAATGCATTAATGATGCATAGTTACGGAAAAATAATGCATCAAATATCGCTCGATTAAAGGTAATATACGTCATTAACAGAAGCAATGGTAACTCTAACCTCAATTGATATGAGAATAATCAAAACTTGCATTTCAAGAAAGGCTAGGAAATACATTACTGCGTGAAATGATTAATGTAAATACATTAAACATCAACACCATGTAAAAATATCCGTTTTTTATAAGAAAGAAAGAAAATCTTACTGTTCCGACATGGTACATCCACTCTTCCAAACTTTGGTGAAAGTCTGCAGTCTATGATGGCTGCCAGACAGCTTAACTTTGCGTAGTCGATCGATTATTACTTTCGATATATCACGTCTCGAGTATCGAATCGACTTGGAGCCAGCTTAAACAGGATGCATGTGCGCAGTTAGTGAAAGGCAGTGAAAGGGGTTAACATGAAATGAATCAGGATATATGATGTTTTTATTATTGTATAAATATTAGGTTATAATGTAAAATTGCTAATATATTAATGAACAAATGTATACAGTCAATTTCTAATTTTGAAAAATACAAATAAAATACTTAAAAAGGAATGGCTTGGAATTTACGTTTGTTATTTCATAAACATCTGCTGAAGCGTTCTGTTAATGATCATGGACTATTGTTTCAAAAATTTTTACACAATAAACCAGCTATAATTCTGGGAATAGAAACTAGCTGCGATGATACAGCTTGCGGAATCGTAGATGAAAAGGGAGTTATATTAGGAGAAGGCATTCATTCTCAACATATTGCTCATTTGAAGTAATTTAAATACTTTAATAAAACTTTATATACTTTTTGAATAGTAAAGTACTTGTGTATTTTTTAAATGATTATTTTATGTCTAGTTTTGGTGGAATAATTCCTACATTAGCACGGGATATGCATGTAGATAATGTTACAAGAGTTTGTGAAGATGCATTGAGATCTGCAAATTTGAAATTGAAAGATATCGATGCCATAGCTGTAACTGTGAAACCTGGTCTCCCTATGTCACTTGAGGTTGGAGCAAGATTTGGAAAATCTTTGGCTCAAATTGGAAAAAAACCTTTTATACCAATACATCATATGGAAGCTCATGCTTTAACAGCGCGTTTGAATGAAAAAGTTTGTTGAAAAATATTTAGTATAATACTATGTTAAGTATTTTAATTATGAAATAAGGCATAATATCTAATTGTTTGTTCATAGGTTGATTTTCCTTATCTTGTTTTACTTATTTCTGGAGGCCATTGTTTACTTGCAATTGTAAAAAATGTAGATCAATTTTATTTGCTTGGTACTACTATAGATAAAGCACCTGGAGATCTTTTTGATAAGGTAGGAATAGTTTGATCATGAAAATATCTTTCATTCTGTCACAAAAAAGTAAAATTATATTTATAGGTTGCACGACGACTCAAATTAAGGAATATTCCAGAATTTAAAACCTTGAATGGAGGACAGGCTGTAGAAAATGCAGCATGTAAAGCATCAGATATTGATAAATTTTTTTTTGATTGTGTAATGAGAAAATATCGTAATTGTAATTTTAGTTTTTCTGGAATCCAAAGTACTTGTGATAACTACATTAAGAGGGAAGAAAGTAGACATAACATAGTTGCTGACATGATAATTCCTGATGTATATAATTTATGTGCAGCAGTGCAATTAGCTGTTGCAAAACACATTTGTGAGAGAACTCAAAGGGCAATGGAATTCATAGATGAAATGTCATTGATTCCCAAGGATAAGAGAACTCTGGTATGTTTAAAGAAGTTAAAAAAAAGTAATAGCATTTTAAATGATTAATTTAATGTTATTTTATTATCCAGGTTGTTTCAGGAGGAGTTGCATGCAATAATTTTTTAGCTAAAGCATTAAATATTGTATGTACAGAATTAGAATATAAATTTGTAAGAACACCACCTAAATTATGTACTGATAATGGAATAATGATTGCGTGGAACGGGATAGAAAGATGGACTGCAGATATAGATGTTATTAGAAATCAAGATGAAATTGACAAAGTGTGTGTACAAAACAAGGCACCATTGGGGATAGATTGGACACAAACAGTAGAAGATGCAAATTTGAAATGTAAATGGATAAAAATAAAGAAGAAACTTTTTTAAGCAATGTAACGAGAATAATGATTTTATTTTAAAAAATGATTATATTAGTGTAGGTGCATATCGCTGTACTTTTTGCTTCAACTTCATCCGCAAATTATCTTCGACTAAATCGATATTTTCTTGAGAAAGGTTCTTCTCCTCGTATTTGTCGATGATATTTCGCATTTTTGCTTTAATTTTCTTGATTTCATCTTCATTTTTCAAAATCAAAGATGTTGTTATAATATCATCAAATTGCATGACTTTTTCTGGTCGTATCATCTCATTAAATTCCGAAATAAATTCGGATAAATTATTTAATTTTGGTTTGATTTCATCGTAAATTTTATCTGCACCACTTGTATCCATTTTATTTATTATGATCATTGCAGGTCTTTCTAATAAATCAGGGTTGTAGAGTTCAATCTCCTTGTTCAATAAAAGCAGAGTTTCTAAACAGGACTTATATTTATGTTCTGGAGAAATCTGAAATCCTTGGATGTCTACAATAAATAATAATAACTTTGTTCTTTCTATGTGTTTTAGAAACCTATGACCCATTCCTCTATTGACATGTGCCCCTTCAATTAATCCTGGCAAATCTGCAACTGAGATTTCTCTGTAATCTTCATATCTCATGATACCTATTTGTGGCCTTATAGTTGTAACTGAAAATAATTATGCATAAAATAAAAGGTAATATATTAATTTATGTTTCCTTGTCAGTAGAACTTACATGGGTAATTAGCAATCTTTGGCTTTGCTTTAGAAACTACACTTAAAAATGTACTTTTTCCTGCATTAGGAAAACCAACTAGACCAATGTCAGCTATTAATTTTAGGTCAAGAATTATGTGTCGACTTTCACCCTTAAGCCCACAATATCCTGTGCTCTCACATCCTCCAATCCCACCCTTTGCAACTAGTAGTTTTGCACCTTCTTCATTTATTTCTCCTAAATTACAAAAATATGTATGTATACAAATATAATATATACAATTTAACATGAATTGGGTGCATGTATTACCCAGTTTAATTTTGTTTTCATCATAAACAGTAATGCCAACAGGAACACTTATAGTTAAATCTGTTCCAGGTACACCAATGATTCCTTTTGAGGTACTTTCACCACCATGTCCTGCACTTAACTTTTTACCTCTTAGTTTGGACTTAACTGTCTCCAAAGTTAATCCTTTTTGCGAAACAACATACACATTTCCTCCTGCTCCACCTATGCCACCATAGCGAGGAAATCCAGAACCTCCAGAGCCTCCTTTTACATAGATATATAAACTATCTATCAATCCTTTCCGCTTATATTTTCTTGGTAACTATAACATTAAGTAAATTGTATTCTCATTTGTTTGTTTTATTAATACCATTATTATAAATATTATTATGAAATTAGAAAACAATTATAAACTGTTTTATAGTAAATTAATTTAGTTTTACCTTCCTTACACAGTTTAGAACTTGTGTTAATATAACCATCTTTTCTCAATTGTAATTTATGTTGAGAAATGATTAAAAAATGTAATATGTATCTTTACATTTGTATCATAGTATTATTTATGCAATATTAATTGTTACTAAAGTGATATAGCTAGAAAGTATTAGAAATCTGAAAGACGTATCATTACACTTAACATATCTATTTAACAATAGTTTGACAGACTTAAAACTAGATGGCGTTTTAATATTTACCTAAAGTATAGTAGTTTACATAAATTGCGATACAAATTTTAAAAAATCGCTATAGTTTAAGACGTTTATGCGTTTTAACACTTTTGTGAACAAATTAACTAATACTTTATTCTTTGTAAATCGTTAATATACTCTTTCGATTCATTGAAATTAATCGTAAATTTGCTTTCTATACGTAGGTTATAATAATATATTTACGTTGTGTGTTACACAAATTATATGAAAGTGTATAATGAACTTGTGAAAACATTTATTGATCATGACAACTGAGGGAATTGAGATTGATCAAGATTTAGCACAGAGACTCTTGGTCGAAGGTGCTACATTAGTCATACTAAATGTACCAAGTGGCACTGAATTTGGTATTGATTTAAAATCATGGAACACAGGTGATAATTTTAAAGGTGTTAAGATGATTCCACCAGGATTTCATTTTGTACATTACAGGTAAATATATAAAATCAAATGGTTTCTCTCTAGTTGTTACATTATTAATCAAGTTTCTATTGAAGTGCTACAGATAAATATGGAGAAACAGCTCCTAAAATTGGTTTTCTGCATACATTTAAGAAATCTGAATTTTTAGTCAGACGTTGGGATATAAAAGAGGAAGACATTAGTTTAGAAGGTATAGTACTTATTGTACACTATAGATATTATTGAACTGAAGTGATTTATTAATGAAATTATATTTCTTTTATAAAGTTGCACCAGAAGAAATAGTTCATAGATTAAAGGACAACTTGAAAGAACTAGATAAATTTTTAGGATGTTATCCTTATGATATATGGAAAAAATGGAAAGAATTAACAAATCGTATTAGTCCTAATCTTGTTGAACGTTGTTCACCTATATGTGGGTATGTAAAAGAACATTTTGTAATAATTAATGTTCATTATTTATTGTTCTTTTATTGTATTATAAATTCTTATATTTTATTTCAGTTTTGTGAGATCAGCTTTAGAGTTGGAGCATTGTACTGACGCTACAAGGCCAAAGGGAGGAAAGTCAAGTCCAAGACAGAGAAGAAGAGGTGGTCTAACTATAGAAGAAAAAGAGGAAGAACTGCTTCCTGATCTGAAACCAAAGCCAGGTACAGAACTTCGATTATCCAAATTACCTGATAAAAATTATCCAGATGGAGCATCACCATCTGAAATTACTAGACATTCCCTTGACTCCACTTATGCATTGGACACGCTATTGAATACATTGACAGAGTAAGTTTAGTAATCAATTTGTTTTTACACTATTAGTATTGAAAGAAATTCACATTCTTTAAATCATAATTTATATTTTGCAGTCCAATTGAGATTATTGGTGAAATGCAATTAGCATTTGTTTGTTTCTTAGTGGGACAAAGTCTAGATGCTTTTGAACATTGGAAAAAACTTATATCCCTTGTTTGTGGAGCTGATTCCGCAATTTTGAAACGACGGGCAATTTATATGGACTTTATGAAAGTTTTAGAAACTCAGCTTACATATGTACCTGAAGATATGCTTTGCGATATTGTAGCTAGTAATAATTTTGTTTACTGCAACTTACGCAAATTATTTGCAAATATCCAAATTAATTCCGAATTGGACGGACGTTTAAAATGTTATGCTTCACGATTCCGCGATCGATTGTCTACGAAGTTTTTGTGGGATTTTTCTAATCTGGAAGAGGAAGCAGGAGAAGATGCACCTGTAATTATTTCTCTAGAATAAAAATCTATAACTATATTCAATATAACTTAATTAAGAATATTACTATAAATGGTGTATGTAATATACAAGTTTATACTTATTTTTGTAAATAATTCTTAGTAAATATTAATAAGGAAAAACCAATAAAAACATATTGTATAATTAATAGCTTTAATAAAATCAATTTTATTCAGAAATTACAGTAATTATGATATCTAAAGTATTTTTCGAATTTGCATAAGATACCAAAAAGTAGAAATTATAATACAATGTTTAGAGTACGTATGAATTATTAGATTACTATAATTTAAAGGTAGTTTGTTATTAGGGGACGAACCCCTGAATTAAGCCTTGCTTCGACATCACACCTATAGTCGCTAAAAAAGATAAACAACATTATTCATCGAATTTTCAATACATCGTGAATGAAATAGAATTTAATGAAAAATATTTACTGGATGTGGTGGTCGAGGAGGAGGAACATATATTGGGCGATTTCCGGGTTCTGGTTCCGGACTCGCTTCACGACGTAGGCGCTGAAGAAGAATTAATACATATTTTATTATAGTATCATATTATTACAGTAAGATTCATTGATAGTTAGTGGAATGCTTACAGGGTGAGGTGGTCGAGGAGGAGGAACATATACTGGGCGATTTCCGGGTTCTGGTTCCGGACTCGCTTCACGACGAAGGCGCTGAAGAAGAATTAATACATATTTTATTATAGTATCATATTATTATAGCAAGACTCATTGACAGTCAGTGAAATACTTACGGGGTGAGGTGGTCGAGGAGGAGGAACATATACTGGACGATTTCCGGGTTCTGGTTCCGGACTCGCTTCACGACGAAGGCGCTGAAGAAGAATTAATACATATTTTATTATAGTATCATATTATTATAGCAAGATTCATTGACAGTCAGTGAAATACTTACGGGGTGAGGTGGTCGAGGAGGAGGAACATATACTGGGCGATTTCCGGGTTCTGGTTCCGGACTCGCTTCACGACGAAGGCGCTGAAGAAGAATTAATACATATTTTATTATAGTATCATATTATTACAGCAAGACTCATTGACAGTCAGTGAAATACTTACGGGGTGAGGTGGTCGAGGAGGAGGAACATATACTGGACGATTTCCGGGTTCTGGTTCCGGACTCGCTTCACGACGTAGGCGCTGAAGAAGAATTAATACATATTTTATTATAGTATCATATTATTACAGTAAGATTCATTGATAGTTAGTGGAATGCTTACAGGGTGAGGTGGTCGAGGAGGAGGAACATATACTGGGCGATTGCCGGGTCGGTTGATGGGGCGATTGCCGGGATCTGGCTCAGGTTTTGCCTCACGACGAAGACGCTGTAGTATAAAGAATAATTTTTAGAAGAGTATTAATTAGTAAATACTCTAGATAGAGAATTGGATGATCTGGGTATACGTAAACACATAAAATACTTAAAATTTGCTATTACCGGAAGTGCGGATCCTAATGGTTCTTCGACAACAACATCCCCAAATGCCATTGCCGTAAAGGCGACAATCGAAAGTGTTATGATGATTAAACTCTTCATGATAAGTGTATGTTGCTCTACTTATGTATCTACAAGAAATTTTTGCAAAGAGTTAAAATAATACACATGTGTACTTAATAATTAGTCAAGTGTGTTATTAATGCCTTACCTGCAACTGTTCCCTGTCTTTACAGTTCTGCAAATGGGTGAATACTGATGTCAGAAACAGACGGTTGCAGTATTTATACAGAATACATCTCTTTATTCGTGAGAAAGTTCAAGGTTTGATGACACCGGCCTGGGAAGAACCGTTTACGTGACATCAATGTATGCAGAGTGCAGAGGAAATGTTTCCTTATTAATTTTCCTCTATCAATTTTTTAAATTCTTTAAATGTCTATCATGGTTTATTGCTGCGTAAATTAATTGAGTTTGTCTTCTTATCAAAACAGTTTTGATAATGTGATCTCGTTTTAATTAGAAATGAGAAAAAAGACTGTTTATTCTGGTAACAGCACCTTATCGGACATTTGGGAAGTACCTCGATAAGCGATAATAAAATGTAAACATGAGATTCATTGAATTTTCCTTACACTTTACTTCAATATTTGTTTAATATTATTTTTATACAAAATAAACTTTTTTCCACTGCCTATGTTTATGCGCATATTTTGTCATTTTCAAACTATTTATTTTTATACTTCTTTTTAATTATAGTAAAAATGTTTTAATTTTAAACAAGAAAGGAATTAAATAATTTTAGTTTACTATATAGTGTACTTTCTTTTATTGGTAAAATAGAAAAAAAATGTTTCCGCCCGGGATCGAACCGGGGACCTTCCGCGTGTTAGGCGGATGTGATAACCACTACACCACGGAAACGAATATATGTACTTCTTTTAATATTGCAGGTATTGGTCCGGTGAAGAACTACATAGAGTATATATTTAGAACAAATTTTTATATTAAATAATCATAATCAAAAACTAGTAATTATTAACATATGTTAACATAAGTATCAAGTTCGGATTTTCAATAAAACAAATTAATAGACATGGAATAAAAGCATCCAATCAGATATTATTATAAAATATTCTTTGTTTTATACAAATTAAAATAATTATAAAACAATTCGAGTCGTGGTAGGATAAAGTAATCTATTCAGGAACAGCCTGTGTGTTGTTCTCAAGAGCTCGCTTCTCTTCTGTTAACAATGTGACTTTTTCTTCGTATTTCTCTCGCAAATCTCGAAAGAGACGAAGCTGCGTTTCATACTCCTTCTTCAAATCTGCATTTAATTTCACAGCAGCATCCATTTTATTTATCATCGTATTGTACCGTTCTCGCTCCTCGTTAATCCGAACTTCCATGTTATCAACCTCCGCCTATATAATTCCATAAAAAATAATTATAATTATAAAATATTCTCATATCATTTAAGTTATATTAGCATATGATTAAGCCAAATGAGTCTACCTGTAGGTGCTTAACTTCCATATTACGAATTTGCAAAAGACTTCTAGTAAGTGACTCTACTTCTTTCAGCGAAGCCACTTGACTGTTCAACGCGCTGATCTGTTTCTCCTGATTCACGACAGTTCGAGTTCGATCCTCTAATTGTAACGAAGTCTGGATCAATTTACCTTTCAATTGATCCACCATACGCCGAAGCATCACTTCGTCACCCTCGCCTTTCAATAATGCATCATAACAGGCTTGTAACGAAGCCAGCTTCTTTTCAGTGTTCTCCAATTTTTTTCGATAAGACTCTCGATCTTCAATCGTTTTCTGCGAAGCAAAAAGAAAGTTTTAGAAACATTCTACCGTATCAACGTCTGCCTAAAATAACGTTCTTACCAGAACTTCTTGCTTCAACTTCGATATCGTAATAATATCCTCGTCACTTGCTTTGTTATCATCGTTCACGAGTAATTTGTCTTCTATTATTGATGTCTGATTAATAATTTCTTTATTTGACTCCTCAACGTTGGCGTTTTCGTCGCGTTTCCCGATAAAGCAAGTGTCCCCGGCGCCTATGGATGTCTGTTGAATCTCGGACGTATTTGACTGTAAGAGAACAATACCATTGCAACAGAAGCTTTATATAACTGTAGAAGACATTGAAAATGTTTGAACTACCGGTTGTTCCTTTGGTTCATTCTCCAAATTCTTAGACGCAGAGTTCTCTACGGATTCCTTCACACATTCAGATGCTTTCGTTTCTTCAGGCGATGAATTTCCATTTTCTGTCGAACACACCTTAATTTTTCCATTCTGTGCAGCTGTATTTTGTACCTCAGTTGTTGAGATCACGTTTTCGGCACCAGTACAGGGTATATTTTCCGTACTGTTAATTTGAATGGGGTCCGTTGTGTCAGACACAACCGTGCTTCGATCAGCGTCTGATTTAAAAGACTCCGTGTCTGACATTTTTCTCTGTAATAAGTGTCACTTTTATATGGTAGCATACCTTTAAAAAAAACAGAGAAACGACGAGACCGTTTCTTGTTTATTTTCACGGTATTCATTGTTAATTAATTGCACAATTATCTGGGAACTTAAGCATCGAATAGCTACAAGTCAAATAATTTAAAATATTACGAGTCTATCATTTTTGTGGATGTTACCAAATTTTTAAGACATGCTAATGATGTATTTATAACTTGCTAACCACGTAATCGTGTGTAGGTTTAGATACGATGTATAACATGAATAATTGATTATAGAGTTACCAACCGGCTAGAGAGCAATGAAATGCTGTTGGATGATGATGCTCCCTTCGAATATGAACTTTACTTTCCTACAAAACGACTGGATATCCAGGACTAACCAAAAGCGTGATGTATTTTTGGACATTCTCGGCTCATTCTATTTTAAACTAGCGTGCGCCAGTCAAACGCTAAACAAATTGAAAACCGTGTTGCATTCGAAATAAGTATTTCATAAAGATATTCTCGTAGATTGTTGATTGAAATATTAAAAATGTATTTGATTACATAATCATTCCAGTAAAATTTGATTGCATGGGTCATATAAGGATAATTTTATTTTGAAATATCGTGTAACGCGGTTTCTTACGAATGAAAATGAATTCTAATCAAGCAAAGTGTTGAGAGAAAATAATTTTGAAAGAAGGCTAGTGAAAGATGTTCGAATTAAATTTAAGAAATTGTTTGTTATATTAAATTTGCTTTCCTTAATTCATTTTAGTATAATGATAGAAAATATTAGTCGATCGAGAAAATTCATCAACGTAGTTACATTCGTATTACAGTGTCGTGCTCGAGGTATTTTGTACCTCAGCATTGGAGGTGTTTCAAATTAATTTTATGGTAAATACGTAAAGAGATTTACATTACCGTATTGGGAGCACCATTTTAAGAGTATGCTTTATGGTGTTTCGAGCTACTGTGTGCACGTTGTTTGTTCGAACACGAGGATTAAGTACATAACCTCTATCACGTTGAACACTTCTTTTCATGCATCTCACGCCGATTATTAGATCTATGTAACAATTAGTTATTTGGTAGTGTATTTATAGAATAAAATTGAACGCATAAGGAGAACCGTAAGGACCTCATTTTCAGTTTAAAGTTGGCTGTATTGACTGTCAAAGTATTATCTTTAGGTAGTTTCTTTAACACATATTATGTTAGTGGTGTAATATAAATATATTAAACGTTGTTTTTGCCTGTTTTTTAAGAATAATAATAAACGTTATAATGAATAACAACTGTGAACGTTATAATTGTATTACTATATAATTATGACATTTTCTGTGATTATTTATATAGGCTTTTTTAAAGGCTTATTTAATTTGTACTCTTTGTTACAGAAAAACTATTAAGGAATGGAAGAATATGCAAGAGAACCATGCCCCTGGCGTATAGTAGATGACTGTGGTGGAGCATTCACCATGGGTGCCATTGGTGGTGCTATATTTCAAAGCATCAAGGGCTTCCGTAATGCACCTAGTGGGATAAACAAACGGTTTTTAGGAAGTCTAATGGCAATTAAACAAAGATCACCTATTATTGCTGGAAATTTTGCGTTATGGGGTGGCATGTTCTCTACAATAGACTGCACATTGGTTCACCTTAGGAAAAAGGAAGATCCTTGGAATTCTATTATCAGTGGAGCAGCAACTGGTGGTATATTAGCAGCAAGGAATGGTTTACCAGCAATGGCTGGTAGTGCAATTATTGGTGGAGTGTTATTGGCTTTAATAGAAGGTGTAGGAATATTTTTTACACGCATGTCTGCAGAACAATTCAAACCTCCATCATTCACTAATGACCCATCAGGTTTTGGGCCACCATCACAAGGATATCCATCGTAAAACATGTATAAACATTTTAGACATATTTCAAAGTACACTAAACAATTAAGTACAAATGTTTCATATTTTTTGAAACGATAGTAGTGCGAACTGTCTTATTGCCAGTACTGCAAATTTGTATAGATAATTGGACTCCTTGATTTAAGAAATAATAATAGTTCATTTTTTATTCAATACTGTTCCTTTCTGTACTTTTAATTGTTAACAAACAAAGAAGAAAGCTAATATAAATCTATTAGCAAAAAGCATTAATATAATGGTAAAATAAATTAATAATACCTTAAGTTTAGAAATCATTTTTTTGTAAAAAGACAGGCTTAAAAGAATAGAAATAAGTATGTTATCGCTGATAATATATACAAAATTTATTCTACATTATTCTTATAAGTTGTACAATTCATTTGGTTCATTTATAAATCATCTCAATCTTCATCTTCAACTTCAACTTCTTCTTGGTAGTACTTAAAAGCACAGTCTATGGATAAATCTAAAGATTTATTTACAGACTCTTCTTGATCATCATTTGTAGGTTCATATGGTGATAATCTTTCTTCTGTACTCTTTAATGTTTTATTCATTAATCCCAGTAAATGAAGTTGTTCTACCTTAAAAATTTTGTAATAAAACGTACTTTTAAACACATAACAAATAGATCATCAAAATATTTACCTGTAGCCTGTGGACTTGGTTATCAATTTTTGTCAATATTTTTAAAAGCAGTTCCTTTTCTTGTTTTAAATCTCTCTGGAAAGCAAGCAACTGATTGGTATTCATTTTTAGATTCAAGTTTTCCACGTCGTCGTCCATTTTTTAATTAATTTTTTTAACACACTTTATAGTATCATTATTAAATGTTTAATGTTACACAAATTAATACAAGTCTGTTGCAAATAATTTCAGTTCTTGATTCTTACTACTTTGATCATATATCTCGTTTCATCTATGCAATAAATTATGATAATAAATTTGATTAGACATCATAAATATTGAATTAGGAAATTTAATATTCTAAGAAAATTGATTGACTTTTCACTTTCAAAAGTTGCATCAGACTATTTATAGGTTATAAACACTGATCTGTATATGTGAATATAATATACGACATTTCAGCGTAGGAAGGCTCTGTGACTACTTGAACTGTACCATCTTTGAGCATAAACCTTACGCGCCATCTGTACGGAGTCATTGGTATTAAACTTGTTTAAATTCATAGTAGTGAAATAATTGTTGCTAAATCGAAACCAATAATTAAATATTATATTTCTATAAAAATATTTTTCTAAAAAAAATTTTGGATATCAGAATGGGTCTTAACGAGTTTTTGTAGATTAATGTAATAATACTTTATTTTTTCTACAATATGTTACGTAGAACTACAGGTTAATCACAATTTATCATAGTTGAATTCGTTTAGGTACAGAATCTCTTAATGGATCACAATATAATCCATAGAAGTATATGTTTATATTAATCTGTAAACTTTCGAGTTGTTAAGTTAACTTAAATAGAATTAATACGAATCTTGCCATTTAAAAATGATTTCATTATAGAGCATAGTTCTTTCGTTCGTCGATTAGCTGTATAATGACGCACGTTGACATTGACGCAAGATTTGCATTAAATTTTATGTACATATACATACAGAAGATATTCAAATTGGGAGCACAACTACTGTTATCATGCTATCATTATCAAAGGATTGATCTACGATTGAAATGTCACAATTATGAAGATTATTATTTTGACTGTTTAGCTGTAATGATACATTAAACAATAATTGTCCTCGCCAAAAAGATGACTAATATCTAGATGCACTCAACAAGCATCCGAAGTAATATTCTCTGATTTTTTACAGCATATACTGTACTCAATCATTGGTATTTATAATTACAAATATAAATATCATTATACCATGTACAGAAACTGAGGTATATGGTAACATTGCGGAATGATTTCAAGAATCAATCTCTCTTAAATTGGTTCCATTAACATTGTTATCTCGACACAATGAAATTAAAGAACAAAAATAAATAATTCATTGTATTAGTACACGTGTCCTCGAATTTTTATTATACACTCGACTAATTTTGATAATCGCTTCGCAAGACCATTAGAAGATTGTATCGCACAGCATAAGAACAGATCGGTCATAATATTTTCCATTTTAATACAATTCGTTTACTTTCTCGCTATTGAGAATAACGACCATCGCAAGCTGCTGCAGCAAGGAAATTGATTGAAATTATTACTTGGGTAACTACTTATTCCCAAGTTCCCTTCTTCTCTTACTTTTCACCAATCATCGCTAAATCGTAGACCATAGAGTCGGTCGCTGCTGCAGCAAGGAACGCGTCAATCCTTCAAAGAAGAGGGTGGCGATTCCCGACTATTATCGTTTGTAAAATTCGATAAACCAAGACCGCTGGTTTCGTGACTCGAAGAGCTGGTCGGCGAATTACTGGTACTCCTAGCACCGCCGAGAGATGGCACTGTGGTATTCTCAGTCGGTATCAGTCCCTCCTTCATCCTCTTCTTCTGCTTCATCCTCCTGTTTTGAAACCAAATTTTCACCTGCGTCTCGTTCAGCTGTAACGCCGACGCTATCTCTATGCGTCTCGCCCTTGTCAGGTACTTGTTAAAGTGGAACTCTTTCTCTAGCTCTGTCAGCTGCTTGTTGGTGAAGTTAGTTCGGCCAGTGTTGTTGAAACCACCAGCGATGCCCGCCAGAGAACCGCCGGTAAGACAGTTCACAGGACCATTCGTCGCGTTGCTGTACGCCGATCCACTCGCGCCTGCGATTGTGCTGCCACCGTATTCTCCCACGCTTGGGTTTGTCTTCACTGCTGCAACAGATTTTAGCGCTTCTTTAAATTTGACCAAAACTTTATAGTAATTAGTGTTCTTTGTCATTTTCACGATTTTGGTACAATAGACTGTATTTGGACTGTGTTTGATATCTGGAATTATGTAGAGGATATTCTCCAATGATGAGAAAAGTCCACTTTCTGAAGGTGCGTAAGAAACGTCTTTTTTTGTATAAATCATAGTGAACATTATATAGTACACAAGTATTTCGAAAATGTACAGCGAATAGGAGGGATAATTATAGCATAGTGATTAATTTTAATTTAATTTTGCGAACTCTATCATTTGAAAAGAGACTATTACTTTAAAATAATTTTTTTCATATAGAATTGGCGGTTAGTATATGGTACCGACGCCATTTTGGAAATTGCACACTTGCGCGGGAAATCTGTCCAAACTGCTTCGATTCGTTTAAGTAAGAAACACGCTTCTATTAATTCACAATCTGTATTTTAATCGAATATTGCGTTGGAAGTGTAGAATATTTTATGTCATTTCATGGAAACTAATTACAATTACTGTTACTAATTACAATTCTTTTCCTCGCATCTCTTTCTCTCTCAGGTATAAAGTTTATATCATGCTTGTTGCAGATGTCCACGTCTAGTGTCTACATCATAAGTTAAAAGCAATAAGCGTCGAACTAAGAGGTTTAATCTACGATTTAGTCTTCTGGGCGACAGACATGTGTTGTCCAGCGCAGCTGGTCAGTGTCCTGAGGAGCGAACCTGCCAAAACGTAGTGGACTATAGGATAGGGTTAATCCCCAGAATTGGATCAAATTGCATCAGCTGTTGCCAAAAGTCAAGGGTAAGTCATTACGTCATTTTATCCTACCCGCATATATTGCCGATTATTTTAAACATTACATTAGTTATGAAAATCATTATTTCATTTTGATGTTTAACCCTTCAATGAAGGGAGCATTTTTGCTCGTGTGTATATTGTATAAACTGAAATGAAAATGATCTCAGAAAGCTGGAAGAGAGCTTCTTTATCATATTTTCAATAGTATATAAAATAATTATTTAGAAAAATTGTTCTAAATGGAACTGTGATACGTGCTGTTTGTGAGTGCATATAAAATGAGAGGGCATGGACTAAGGAATAAGGGGAAGGGGCATACAGTCGAATTTTGGATGAGGGGATGTTCGATACAACGAGTGAGGAGGGGGGGAAGGGTGGTTTTCGCCATTTTGAGAGTCCTGTAACTAATACAACGAAAAGAGTATACGAACATACGTGAATTATTGGTGTATATTACTACCGTATCGCTAGTCAATTTTTTTATCTTAAGTTATAATGTAGTTGTAATTTTTCTTTAAGATGCATGTTCTCTACCTAAGATGCACTTATTTAAATATTTCTACCTTTGTACGTGATGCAGTTCTCAATTAATTCTCAACATACTTGCAGACACAGACATGTGTTGATTTCAGTGTGTGCGAAATCCGCCTCTAAACATGGCGGCCCATCCTCCCTCTCTTCATTCCGCAAAAGGATCCCTCCCATACCTTACACTCCGTCGCCTTATTTCTTAGTCCGTGTGTTAAAGTTTTCATCGATGGGTCATACAATTACATCTATATATTAATTTATTAATCGATGTGTATTATATATGTGTGAATTTGCCATGTCAAGTTCAGTGATTAAATACTATTAATAGATCAGTCATCAAATACTATTGGATATCAAATTCATGTAACATAAATAATTAATTAGGTAATACATCATTCGATGATAAAGTTGACTCGCCTCGCATTATGCTTCCAAGACGAGATTAATTCGTAAATAAACAGTGGTCAAGGAGCTCACGTAAAATTGTGCCCGTTTCGTCTTCTGTTGGTCATTCTACCATTATTGCAATTTTATGCTATCGACAAAAGGCGAGACTAAATGTAAAACATAAATTTTCGAACATGTGCAAAGATACTGTAGCCTAAGGGAGATAAAAAGTGGGCAACGCGTCCCGATGAAAAAGGTGGCGTCGTTTACGCATTATGGAAATTAGATTATTTAGTCTGGCGGTATGTGGAAGTCAATTTACTTAATGGTAGAGGGTGGACGAAACTGTCAAGGCACCGCCTTAGAACCACTTCTTCCTTTTTTTACCCGTGTTTGTCTGTATCGTATGTTCTTTCGTCGCATATTCATTTTTATGTTTCAACGTGAAAGAAGTCTAAAAGTTATCTTAATATTTCTCCATTAATGTGTACAACCACACAGTTGGTATCATAGTAAATAACAAACATATCAGTATGCAGTATGGAGCTCTTCTTTAACATAAAACGAACCTCGGCTCGTGGATTTGCGAATGATCCGTAAACATCAGTCACTTAAACAACGTGTTCCGAAGTTGGTCCATGGCCATTAAGCTCACGCATCTTCGAGCCGAATAATGAAGTTGGACAAGTTCTATTAGTCATGGCCGGCGCAGATACGATGAAATGTTTTCCGTTTTCGCGACTCATTCATCAATTTAGCACCTTAACGGGGGGGACAGAGCTCGGCGCTGCTGATTTTCTATACGATTCCGCTCTATGTATCTCACGAGTCTACCAAGTCCATGGGTCGAGAATCATTAATGTTTTTACGAAGATAGAACGAAAATTTGTTGAAAAACTAGTGCTTATTGAGATCTTTCTTGCCTTTGGAACAAAGTCTATCTGTGCAGAGCTTAATAATTTTTTTTGCGATTCATATTGGTGTGATATTAAAGGCGGAGCCCTCCCCTTGCGATCGAGACCTTAATGAATGATCTAAGAATTTTTTTCGCCAAGTTACCGCCATCTCAATGAATAGTGAGCCGCTGGCTTTGGTATCGTGCCCTGACGTGAAGATCGAAAAAATTGTCATTTTTTGAATTGCTGTAATTTTGTAAAAAAAAAACGCACGGAGGCGAGGCTGGTCTCATTTTAAAGGGCAAAGCATCTACTTTTACACCCTTGAATTGAACTTTTCCGAAAAAAATATTTTACTCCACGACACCCTGAGAAAGAGGGGGTGGTTTTTCCCACAGTGTTCTCCAACTTCGGACGACTCTCAGAGACTAGATAAATTTTTTTCGGAACATTTTTTGAGGTTCTATTACAGCTGGAACCCTTCTCTTTCGAACGAGACTTGAACGAGCAATCTGCGATTTTTTTTCGCTGAGTTATCGGAGTGTGAATGAAAAGTGACCCGTCGGACACGAAATCCCGAAGTGTTCCAAAGTCCGGAAAAGTGGCTAATATTTGAGCTGCTGTAACTTTGTCAAAAAAAATCGCACGGAGGCTAGCCTGGTCTCATTTTAAAGGGGTAAGCTTCTACTTGTACACTCCTTGATTGATTTTTTTCGAAAAAAATTTTTTACTTTACGATATCCTGAAAAAGAGAGGTTGGTTTTTCCCAGAATGTTCTCCAATTTCGGACGATTGTCAGAGACTTAATAAATTTTTTTTGAGATATCTTTTGAGGAAATATTATAGCTGGAACTCTTCCCTTTCGAACGAGACCTGAACGAGCGATCTGCGATTTTTTTTCGCTAAGCTATCAGAGTCTGAATGAAAAGTGAGCCACAGACCTCAGAATCACGCACTAATCCAGAGGTCGGAAAAATTGCCAATCTTTGAGCTACTGTAATTCTGTCAAAAAAAATCGCAGGGAGGTGAGCCTAGTCTCATTTTAAAGGGCAGAGCTTCTACCTTGACACCCTTGAATTGAACTTTTCTGAAAAAAATGTTTTACTCCACGACACCCCGAGAAAGAGGGGGTGGTTTTTCTCAGAATGTTCTCTAACTTCGGACGACTCTCAGAGACTAGATAAATTTTTTTCGCCATATTTTTTGAGAGGATATCAATGTTGGAACCCTTCCCTTTTGAACGAGACCTGAACGAATGATCTGCGATTTTTTTTCGTCGAGTTATCACGGTCTGATCGAAAAGTGAGCCGCTGGCTTCGGAATCACGCCGTGGTTTAGAGCTCACAAAAATTACCAATTTTTGAATTGCTGTAACTTTGTGAAAAAAAATCGCAAAGATGTCAGCCTAGGCTCATTTTAAAGGGTATAGCCTCTACTTTATCACTCTTGAATTGAACTTATTCAATGGCTTCTGTATATTGTCTAACAAGTCGTCAATGACTGGCGTATGATTTGTCACATAAATATATATATCTGAAAGAGCATTATTTCTTTGCAAAAGATTTATTAGAGTCAGAAACAGGATTGAATAAGTATTTCTGTAACTCACAAAAAAAATAGAAGAAGTTTAATCCGCATTAGTGTCCTGCCACTGTATAATCGATGTAACTCGCGCGATAAGTTGTGTGCTTGTTCTTGTTCCCGATGTTATCAGCCGCGACTGATTTCATTTCTGGAAAAGACAAATCCCGAGTGTCGCGCGATCGAGGAAACATTTATTCGAGTGGAATGAACAAATCACCTTGTATTAGGGCCAGCGTGGCCGCGATAATTAGTATTTCTTCCGCAACGGATGTTATTAATACTGATTAATACTGCAGGTATCGTTTAATCATGCAAATTGTACGCGATCTCAACTATTAAACGGTATTAGACTCCACGTATTCGAATATAATCATAGGATTTAAATACTGTGTAATAAGTAGTTTTACTCGTGGACATAGAATGACTGTAACATCATTCTGTTTCGTCCAATGATTATCCCAAGTTTCTCCAGTAATTTTGTCGCACATCGAAACTGATAATCACGCATCGTTGCATCTAAAAAAAAGTCTGCTTGTCACTGTGCGATATGCCTTATCCGCGAAACAAAAAGAAAAAGGAGGAAAAAAATAAGCGAAATGGTTTCCTCGGATAGCTGTGATATCTTAACTCTTCGATAAGAAAAAGTTCGATTGCAAATCGAAATGCAGGGACATGTACGTATAAAGTGGAAGTAGGTCTGGGGCCGGAAATTATTTGTCCTGAAAACAAATGAGAACAGGACGAAGAGTCGAGGGAAAGGGCACGAAGTGACGGAGCAAAGGAATAGGTTTGGGGCGGTTTCAGGGCCGTGATTGCGCAGAGTTAAGGGGGTCGTTGACGTCGTTAATTATTTTTTAAAGGGGTTGGCTTTCACGAATGCATTCTTTACCTTTGCGATTAGAGCTCGCTGAAAACTCCGACGAAAGTATACGCGATAAGCGATCGATTGCACAGTGGATTTACTCATTGACTCGTAAATCAGGGAACTGTGCATTGTGGATCGAAAGTTGGAAATCGTTTTGCAAACTGGGCCCGCTAAGTATTTCAACTGCCCTGACAACTATTTGAAATTGAAACAGTTTCCTGCTTTATGACGATTTGAAAAACTTTCGTTAACGGATACTTTAACAGAGAAAAAAATTGCAAAATAATCTCACTTCTGTGTCCACTTTGCAAGTGGTAACGCATTAACGACTAATGTCGACTTTCACGCCATAAGTGATTAGAAAAACGAATTACGGTGTTTTACCTGGACGTAAAGTCGATCGACCAAGTGCACTTAAGCTTGCTGCCAAACGTGAATGTGATCGTTGCACACACACGTGAACATGCTGATACAGGCAGAAATGTGCGCGCGCGTGGACTACCACACATTCGGTTTCGGTGCATGCATGTCAGACCTGGCTTCGTTCAAAGGCCCCCGATTAAATCTCACCTGGCTTAATATTATTATTTTACACGGCGCCTGCATGTGAAAACGACTGAAACGCTGGCGGAACGGGGGAGGGGGTGGTGTAATTGGAAAGAGAGGGAGAAAGGTGTTAGCGCTGGCGAATAAAGCTACGCAGAGCCATGTGAATAGTGTTCGATTTTTACAGCTTGCTGGGAAGAAATGATCATACCTAATTTCCTCTCTAACTCGAGAGTCAAAATAATTCCACTACGAGTTTATGGAACATAGTGAAGACACCGATGAAAAGCGAAGGTTATTATTTTAAAATCGCTGTTAATGTAAATCTCGAGTTTTGTTTTATGATTTGCTTTCGAAAGAACTTGCTATTTTACATTTTTCATCGTGAACAGCTTGCTATACGGCTATTCGATGATTCGTTCTCTATAATCTTGGTTGAAAAAAGAAAAGAAAGGGAGAGGATGGAGCAGAGGATAGTTATAAAGAGGAAGGAATCGTGATCAAGGCGTATGGAAGCATTAAAAGATTACCCTGTCCGCGAGCTAGAGTTCCTGCTCTCGATCCGGTTTTCGCGGAATGCGTTTATTAAACGCAGAATTTTACTTGATCCTTTGAAAATATTGTCATTCAGTTGCTACTGATTGGCGAGAACACTCTGTTAGAATTTGATAAAAAATTGTTGGATTTTTAGCGCTTCTTTATACGTTTCGTATCAATCTATGAAGCATTATTGGGTAGCAATTTGCGTAACGTCTTTAATCTCGATAAGATTGCAAGAAGCTAATCCGTTGATCACGAGGGATCATCTGCCCTTATGTGGCAACGATCCCCTTTTAGAGGAGCATTACGCAATTCAAATATTATTCAAAGGCTAAAAGCCAGGGGACGTGGTGCAGATGACGTAAGGAAATGGGGGCTGAATGTGTGCGAGTAACCACACCACTTCTGGTATTATATTACCGGAATGGTCCTCGATAGAAGGGCACCGTGTACCTTCCTCTTTCGATTTTCCTAATTTTCAAGAAATCTTTTATCCACGATATCTACTACACAAATGAATACTTTCGTACTGCATTCTACATGTTTCCAGACAATTTCTTCTGTACCATACCAAAGTTACTTAGAATACCCTGCGTAGAGCACCTTTAGATGAGAAAAAACCATCAGTCAGGACCCAGCTGTGTTTGATGTTATCTGATTTCCACATCCCATTACACGGTATAACGCCAACCAATCTAGCTTTTTTCTAATACAAATATTTAACTCATGAATGCATATTACAGATCTCCCATGATGGGGACTGTAAGTAACACACTGATTTATTATTAAATACATAGTTGGGTGAACACTTTAATCAGAGTTGTTATGTAATAGATTAAAGACTAGAATTAATCTATTAGATAAAGTTTTCATCACACATATTCCCAATGTGTAAATGCTAACATGTAAGTGCAAAAGCTAAACTTAGTTCAGTTTAGATTAAACAGGTTTTTACATTATTAGAGAAACCAATTTACGCGTTGAAGAATACATTGAAAACTAGGAACAGATAAATGTAGGTAGACTGTCAGAAAAGTGGAGTACACGCTCGTTCTTATTTAGGCTCATTTGGATCCAAGTCGTCAGGTGTTTGCGTTACCTGCGACTACCGTGAACGCTAACGACACTATAAAGCCTCGTCGTTAAGCTTTTATTTGGTCCGGCAAGGATTCGCGATTCTGAGAATTTGCGATAGCTACGTGTTCGCGGGCTGAAATGGGCTCTGTTGAACGGTAATAAGGAGCACCGGGACATTTAACGAGCCTCGTAAAACCGTTATTGTTACTCGAACGGCATCAATAGGCCTATCGTGTTTTAGCGTTACGCGCGTTCTTCGTAATAAAGTTCGCCGTTCGTTGACGTTTCTCGCGACGCGCGCCGGAACGCTCTCAGTAAATTGTGTCACACCTAACGAGCGAGAATCGAACCTGTTCTATCGCGAATAAACATAACTCTGTTTGTACACTTAGATATATTTAGATGACCGAATATTTTATCGCGAAAAACGAATCTACATGACGATAAGAGGTCTCGTGTTTTTTCAACGAGTCGAAGTTTTAACCTTTGATCTAGAAGAACCTTGCGATGGTATCTGTGTCGCGAATTCGAGTGGTCAGACGTGGGATGAAATTTGAAGTTGAATGAAATATTTTATCAGGACTGTAGAGGTGTTTTAGATAGGATCCGAGTATTGGTGTTTCGTATTGTAATTGGATTTAATCAGACTCTCAGTGTATCGATTAGCCCGTATGGTCGACATAAGAAGTGACAAAACGATTTCGCTGACACAGTTTCCTTCTATTCGCCCCTTGTCATCGACGTGCCTTGTTGATTTCAGCATCGCGATAGGTAATGTCCTGAGTCACAGTCGACTTTAAAGAGCAGGCTTTGCGAGCGAGATTCCGATCGAGTCTACTGGGACGGTAATAGACATTTGGCTAGGAATAGTGAACGTTGACGAGGGAAATTGTTCCACCTCAATCAAGCTTTTTATTCGCTTTTGCGGTAGCTTAAAGTTCATATACTTGGGAATAATAAAACGGGAATAGAAAATAGTAGAGAATATTGCGAGTCGTAAATTATCCCAGGAGGTAAGCAGATTTAGATCCTTTGCGTGTTATAGTCTCTTAAACTTTTTGGAGTTCTACGTTGGTTCTGTATGTGTAGGTAGGTACCTAACACCAGAAGCGTTTCTCTCTAAAATTGGGCATCGGTTCGCATTGCACGATGGATATGTAGCTTCTGTAACCTTTCTCCTTGCGAAGTCGTCGAGCGACTTCGCCTTGGATCTCGTTTTATTCACTTTCATTGGCCCCATGGATCGTTGAGACGTACAGTGTTTCCTCGTTATAGTCTCATGGCACGATGTCGAGGACTTTATAGCAAAGACTCGATTCTGAGGTCCAGTCAAGTATTGGTAATTGACAATATCAAAGATTAACAATGTACGAAGCTAAGTAGAACACGTTCTCTCTGACTCCTTTTAAGACATAACGAGTGCAGTGAGAAGCCTATAGAGAGGTAATCCTATAACAACAATAGAAACAAGATTTTCTACAATAATTCACTCAAGTACCACCGCATTCCACGAACTTAGGCACCCATAGAATCAATTCTACACCCCTTACCTCATTACCACTGAAACCGTGACTCCCACTACCCTCTCTCAGCTCCCCAGATTCTCAAAAGCCCAAAATCCTCAGAACCAAAATATTCCAGAAATTGCTCTCGCTTGCGTGTGCCCGCTCTATTTCTGTCTTCGAGGTCAGTCGATTCATTAAGAATCACACGTCCATCGACCTTGGTCTGAACACTCGACCAAGTTAAACCCGCTAAAGTTCGTGCATCGAGGCCCAAATTCCCTCGTTTCGAGCGACACGTTTAGCCCGCGCGTTGGGTGACGGCGCGAGCTTTTTTCAAGGCGTCGGGGGATGCGAGGGGAGGGCGTCCGAGAGGCTCGGGGCGCGATATATCGTCGGTGAAGTGCCGCGGAAATGAAAATCACCGTGAGCGAGACACGTGGACAGGGTTGGTGATTGTCAGAGCGGTAGCTGGAAGGGGGTGTGCGAGCGGAGGGCGCAGTGTCGGAGCAAGGGAGAGTCGGTTACTTAGGCAGGCGGGCAGGGTTGTTGCGGGAGTTGCGGGATCCGGGGTTGCCAGGTTCGGCGGGTGGCAGCCCGGGTGGAAACACGCGAACGATCCTCTGATCCCCTCGCGAGATATCGGCCACTCACTCACGCGTCCGCCGACGGCCCTAGCCGCGCCGCAACACGCTGCCCTGCCTGCCTGCTTGCTTGCTTTGCCTGGCTGACTGGCTGGCTAGCTGGTCACTCGCTGCGCTCTACCTACGCTCGCAAACCGACCGATCTACCTCTCTTCCCCTTTACCCCTCTTTATTTTCGCTCCAAGAGTCTTCTTTTTCGTCGGAGCTTATTTTCACTGCTTGTGATTCCTTCCTCCTCGCCTTGTACGCCGCTCCCGCGTATTTCTCTTTATATTGTACACGCTTTCGCTTCTGATCGCCTTCCTTCGACGATGAGAGCTCCTTTGCGACGGGCTGGGGACGAGGTGGATCGTTGAGGAGGTTTGGAGTCTCTGTAGGTTTACCCTTTTTGTGATGAACACTTTTCGTGCTCAGTAGCATCATCTTTCTGAATTTGAGAAGGATACAAACATAAATTTGCATTCCATTTATCAAGACTCGATCCTTCAATTTTGGAGCACACTGTATATTCTTCTACGAAATAAAGGTGTACTTTATTTCCCAAATCTGTCTTCTTTGACTCTACCCACTCCATTTTCTTCCCCATTCTCTCATTTCTTCTTTTCTTCCCATTTCCCATTCTTCGCGCCCCTGCCGTCCATTCTAATTGTACGTTCATCCAGATTCATCTAGGCCGCTGGCAGGTGCCCGACACTCGCGTTTTGCGCACAAGCAACTTGTCAATCGCAGCGGTATCGCCGCGTTCATTTCCTTTTGCCGTCATCTCTCGCTCGTCTTCCTTTCTCATACGTCCTGTCCAGTTGCATGGTTTCGTTCCTCTGAATCAGCGTATTCTCCATGCTCTTTTTGTCTTCGACAGCGTCTTTCACCTTGTTCCAGTTATGCACTTTCGCTGTCGTTCCTCCTTCTGGAAACTCCATTAGGTTTTCTTGCGGATCGGCGCGAGCTCGCGTCTTTCTGCTTCTTCAGAGTGTTGCGGTAATTGCTGGCTTATTACTGGCCGCGAAGGGGAAGCTTGGCAGGAGGAAATTGCCAAAGGTGAGCTTAGCGTTTCTGTACTGTAGTTTGCACTTGGTTTCAGAGTCGATTCCTGGTGATTGTACATTCATTTCCAAAAAACTGATCATTCGAATTCTTTCATTTTTTAGTATTCCATTTAGCCAATCTTTATATCTGGTTCCTTGAAAAAGACAGCTTTCTTCAAAAAAATTTATTTCTGATTTCATGTCAAGTTTTGCTTCACGTATTTCAACACAACATTTTTAAAATAAAATATCTATACTGGGGAGGAATCCTTGCAATTGATAAAGTTGATTTGGAGGTCGGTTCCATATACGACGCCGTAAAGCAAAAGGCGAGAAGGCTGGTGTACGCGATCGAACGCAAACGAGCGACGCTCGTGGACGTACGAAAGCGTGCGATTGAGAAGGTTGTTTGTTCTATTCATAAGTAACGTGAAACTCGTCGTAAAGCTGTTGAAATGGTTCAAGCGCGGCGTTGTAACTGTTCTCTGTACCTGCAGTCAACTGTAGCCTTAACATTCCATTAACAGAGCTGATCCATATTTCAATAAAAAATATTTATTATAACTTGAAATAATATTTGATGCTATTCCCCTTTTTTCTTCGTTATTCTGAGGATTAATAGCGAAGAATGAGAACATAGAACTCGTTCTAGATAGTTTCTCATAATGAATGATGATCTAAACAAAATTCCATTGACCTCCTTTCATCCCCCACATAGGCTCCATTATATTTTCTGTTGCGTCCTCGAGCGGTAACAACTCATTGATGTCCGCAAGTAAAAAATTGTGTACATATTTCTCGGCAAGGAGGAGATTCTATTGGGCCACAGTGAATGCGTGGAATTACGATTGCTTTGTACGAGGGGTTGCTTATTTGTTCCGCTCTTTTTTTCCTCTAGCGATGTCGCCAATCCCGCTATTGATTACAGAAGGAAGAAATCGAGGCCGGTATGATAAATCGGGAGGGCTGACTACGTCGCGATGCTCGTCTCTCTCTTGTTCTCTTTCTTCTCTACCAACCCCTCTGCGTCCCCTTCATCCTTCGAATTCTCCCAAGCCCAGTGAAGGGTGGTCCGCGTCCCCATGGAGACCCTCTGTCCTGGACCCTCTGGAGCGCATTATGGAGGCACCAGGGGAAAAAGCAGAGGCAACTATTGTGAGAGCCTGGCCAACCAAAAAACTTAACCAACCAAAATCTAGCGAAACCTCCCCACTCCTGGGACCACGCCCATCTTGTTATTTCGATTCAATTAGCCCTGCGCTGTGATCCACAGTTCCTTTTCTCGATGAGAAATTTATTGCGTTTGATGTTGATTTTGGTAGCGTACTGCATTCACCGAGATGGATTATTTCGAAAGTTGAAACACTCTTCTGCACGAAGGGGAGGGAATTGGAAAAGTTTCCTTCAAGTAGAGTTCCCCCTTTTCTTTTAGTATTTGGACTTCATTTGCCATCTTGGTATCATCATTTTGTTCTAATTTTCAAATCCTTAGAAACAAGTAGTATCTGATGTTCAGTAGTAACTTTGATCTCCTCTCCTCTTGACAGTTTCTTCCAATTTTTGACAGCGATGCATTGGCGCGTGCGATTATGGGTCGCAGAAGTTCAGCTCAAGAAGGAAAAGGGTTGAGCGAGGGCGTAACAGTTTCGTTCGCATGTCTCGACGTAATAAGCGCGTCGCCCCCGGTAACTTCCCGACTGGTATTATTAATTTGATTATAATGAGCTATTAAGTGAAACGCTGGTAATCCTGACAAGCTCCATTCAACGACCAGGCTTACAGTCACTCTCGGAACCGGGCGATTGCCTCGAGCCCCGCGGCTGTTAAGCAAATTAGCGCCGAAGTTAGGGGAACCTTCGCCTGCTCGTCTTCTTGCTTTCCACTGATTTACGATACGATACTTTCGTCCCGAATTTTGCACTCAGCTCAAGGCACCGCCGCGATAGTTTAATTGAAGGCGTCGCGATGCTATCGAATGATTAATCGTGGCCTGTTGTTAAAAATATGTTTGGACGCCGAGACAGAAATGAGCAGAGGTCTGATACGTTCACTGTCGCTCTACATTCATCGGGATTTTTATCTGATATTGCACAATGTTACTAATTTGAACGGAGTTTTATTAATTTCATGATGATTTATTTAGAATCCTATTTCATTTGAATTTAAGAGAAATAGGTTTACGAGAGATCGAAATACTTTTAAAATTTTTATCCAATATCCTGCCTCTTGGAAATCTCTTTTTGCAACTTTCTATTTCTTATTAGAAATACTTATGTAAATCGACGTGTTACGACTTTGGGCGTTTGTAACGCAACCCATTCGAGATAAACCTGGAATCGATTTCTGTGACTGTTTCTATGATTTGCGCAAGATCACGACTAGTTTTATGTAATTTTAGTTTATATGCAATTAGACTCTACGCAATCCCCTGCGTTATAGTTTACGTGGATTTTCTGTTCGTTTTGCGAGGTTAATAATAAACTGTTGTTTTTAGACATTTCTTTTGAAATTTTTTACAAGCTCTTCTTTCTAATTAGAAACGATCGTAGTAGTCTCGAAGGCGTACTCTGTTAATCAAAGCTCAGAGACAAGTTATCAATTATTTCATCTTCTGAAATAATCTGATAACTCAAAGTACAAGAATTCCGTTCTTAAACGCGAATAGGATTAGGGTTTTCCAATAGCCTCGTGACATGATATATTTTAGTATTTGTAAACAATCCAGAAACTGATATAATAAAAAAAGAATCGAATTTTTTAGATATCACAGGCACACTGATTTTAATAACACTAATGTTACTCCATTTCTACAGCTCATTATATAGTGCTCCTCTTGTAGTAGCTTTCATTATAATTATAAATTTTTGTGAATATGGTTCTTAGTTAAGTAGATACTTAAATTTTAATGTTATCTGTAAACATCAGAAGGACTGTCACCCACATATGAACTACGTGTCAGTCGAAGAGTTAATCACTTTGAATAGTACCTCATATTGAGCTCGAGTGTACAAGACACACGGATCGGAATTGAAACACGTCCGGAATGTCAATCCTATTAAAATAATCGAGTCGTTTGTAGGCAAATGATCAGCGAGGAGCAGTTCGCGAGCGGTTGATTTATGGTCGCTGGAGCACGATGTTCTCGTAAAAGCTCGAGTGTCGTCTGTTACACTGGTTTCGTGTGCATAATCTTATCACTCGCGTTTACGAGTGTCGCATAGGTGTAAATAGAAGCTGTATAACTCACTGGGGACAGGATAAATACCGATAAATTTTCGTTGTATCTGGGGAAAAGCCTCTTATCGGCCAGCCTATCGAATCTCGATTCATACTCGGCTCAGACGATGTTTCTCTTGTACCTGTGTTTAAAGTCTCCGTGTTTCCTCAATCGTAGAAGGACCATCATTGGTCGTTGAATCATCGTGGCAACTTGCAACGATACATTTCATTTTTGCACATAGAACGTGAGGTCTTAAGAACTGTACCAATATTGCATATCATGGCTTCAAAGTCTTCTGTTTTGATTTCGACTCTGATAGCTGTCTTATCTATCGTTCCAATCATGAGCATTCGTACAATGTCGATTGATTGGTTGTTGGGGATTGGAGGCATAACTTTTCGGCGAAATATATTTATGTAAATTGGCGCGCACATTGGCAAGATTAATTTCAAAGGAAGCAATGATAGCGAAAGGATTAGGCAGGAGAAATCTCATGTAAAAGCACGTGCAACATTAATGATTCTGACGTACCGGAATTACGTGTCACGTTTTGTTAATCTCGTTACACTCAGTTTGCGTTTGAAAGGCACTAGGTCGTCGGCCAACAAGTACATACGTCACATTTTAGTTGTCCGTCAATCTTAATTGAATTCACCACCCAAGTGAAAACTGCTGAACTTCGATTGGGTCCCTGGCTACTCTCTGGGACACTCAATATAAGAACTCGCGTGAAGTGTCTTCAATGAGCCACAATTGGGTCGTGTCGAGACTTAAACGTTACAAATTGCGCTTCCAAGAATTGGCCTCAGCCGATAGCAATCGACTCCAGAAATTTACAAAAAAGGAGATCGAGAGTTCAGTCTTTGAGAGTTTTACTCCTAAAGTACTCAAGAGCTAAGGAATCAATCAGACTATCCAACTTGAACCATTTAGAAGCAAGTTTCGCGAAGGGAACTGACCCACGAACCACCACATGCAAGAAACAAAATGAATTCATCAATGTGGACGCTTCAATCGGCTCATAGAAGAGGATCCCTCCCGACGACGCGTCGCTTCGATCGACCATTAATTTCCAAGAAGATAGCGATCGAGAGAGTGGACAGGCACGATTCACCTTCGGCCGTGAGGCCTAAAGTGGTCGAACGATAAACAGAGGTTAACGAGCGGCTACCGGATCGCCCTCACGGAATAGTAATTATACGGTAGTTGGGGCCACGTCACCGGAACTACGAATAAATCATCGAAGATCTACATACCGACGGGCTTGGGCACGTTCCTTTTGACCTGCATCCACTTGTACGTGGGTACATGTGGCTGCTGCTGTTGCTGCGGCGGAGGATGGTGTCCATGAGGATGCTGCTGGTGATGGTGACTATGCGAGTGCTGATGAGGATGCTGGGGATGACCCGATTGCTGGAGCACGTGATAGGTCGCCGATTCTGAGGTTTCCTCTTTATAGTGACCCGTCGAGTGGTTGGAATAATCACTCTGTCGGATCTGGGTGTGATAGTGGAGAGTATCTTCGGTGGGTGGCAGTTGATGAAGATAGTTGCTGGTTCCGCCGACGGGGATCTGGTACTCGGTCTCGTGGTGATGGTGATAGTGATGACTAGAAGACTGATGATGCAACTGTTGCTCGTGTTCTGTTCTCGAGTGTCCAGCGACCATCGAGCCCTGATGAAGATTATTTCCCGAAGGTGGATGATGATGGCGATGATGGTCGTCCCTGTACGCGGTCTGCTGGACATGATAACTCTGATGGGGGTCCACCGAGCCGTGGGATCCATTTGGATGCTGCTGAGGCTGCTGGCTCGAGTAGGACGACGAGGTCGCGTAGTCCAGGTTCGTGTAGCTCAGCCCGTTCTCCGAGGAGATGATCGCTGTCGTGGTTCCATCTTCATGGAGCACGCTCGCCGTGGAAGAGTAGAACCCTTGGGGAGGTGTGCCAGAGGAGGCAGCCGAGTCTGCAGCTAGGAAGCTCTCCGAGGACGAGGACGAATAAGGCGACACCGCCGTCTGAGGGAAGTAATGAGCCGGGGCTAGTTCTGGAGATGCTGACACTGGCACGTGTCCTCCGACGGATACAGGCTGATGGTGATGATGATGATGATTCCCTTGACCCGCGCACACGTAGTTGGGGTATGAGTCAGGCTTGCCGTAAGTTCCGTACATGCCCATGTCCATCATCATCATCCTTGTAACAGTGAGACGAATACATCAATCGACCACCTGCCGTTGCCCACTACTGTCCTTCCTTCACTGTTCACTGTTTAAGCCACGGAAAAGGAACAGTTCGCGAAGAAGACCATAAGGAATCATAGGACGATTTACATCGCGATAACTCGCCACCGGGTTGAATCCAAGAGCAGAGGATTAAGAGCAATTTCCTGGGAGTAATCGAGACACCACAGATATCACAGACTATATAACACACTTGGAGGGACTCGGCTCTAAGGAATAACTAGTATGAAAACTAGTACTGGTTGATGGATCTCACGTCTATTGACTTATTTCAAGATCCCTATCTCCGATGCAAGGACTATCAATCGATGGATCCTATCTCCGTGTTGTTTTGCGAACGCAGGTGCTGGCGACTCCGAGGCACCTCCGCGGTCCGGCAGGGGACACGGGAACGTCCCGTTATTCGCGAAAATAATAGAAAGAGCAGACGCGTAGTCGGCGATCTGGCCGACGAGGGTCGCTGAAGTGGACTGGCTAGGTGGACTCGGCTGGCAGAAGGCGGCACGGTCGAAGCCTGCACGCAGGTGAGACCGAGCTCAGGGGTCTGGTGTGTCCAGCTCTGTTGTCCCCTTTCCCCCTGCGCGGCCTCTCTCTCTGGCATTCGGTGTCGTGGCAAAAGCATTGCTCTACGTACGCCTAGCTGGAGAGAAGGTGCTGCCTTCTCCAAACTGGGCGTGTTCCCAATATCGGTCACGTGAGCGTTCTTGGGCGGAGCCAGCCAATCCTGGCCGAGCCTGCGCGTCCGGCGTCCGTAGCCTCATGATGGATCACCGAGAGCTAAATTTTATTTTTCGTTCCTTCTTTTTATCTGGCACGCTGCAGTTGACACTTATCGCGGCGGGTAGGTAGTCGAGTATTATATCTCGGTACCCACCTTCCAGGATACACCCGAGCCGAGGCTCCTCCGCCCCGCGGCCACGTCCTTCGCCAGGCTCTTCCACCGAGTCCTTTTTTCCTCGCGTCCGGTCGCCTCTCTGTGTACACGCGTGTCCCACCTGTCTCTGAACACTGATAGCTGATGGGTTAATTACGCTCCGCGAGAACCACGCCGTGAAAGTTAGTCGCGTGGTCCGCGTCTGGATTCTCAGGCTGAACCTGCCGCGCTTCTAACAGGATTAGATACGTCACTCGTAACAGCGTGTTCCTGATCAGACTGAATCCGAAGCATCCTGGGATCGATTGCTTATTGGCGTCTGAATGTCCAGAGTGAGAATTATAGATCTGTTTCATGGGGGAGGGTTGGTCGATTGGAGTACATTTGGCGTAGGCTTGAACTTTGGGTCAACTTTGGGCTCCTTTATTAAGAATGGAACCTTTGGTCTCCTGAAAAGTCTGGAATCAAAGTGGATCCTGCAAAGTATCGTTCCCAATACTTACGATTAATTTGAGTATTTTTTTTTTTAGATAATTATGGTAGGTTTGAGATACTTATTACCTAATTGTAGGACAAGAAGTTAGGGCTATCTTGTAGGGCTGGATCTCAGGGAAGCGACGGAGAAGAGTTCAGTCGAAGGACGTGTGACGGGCCCATAGGACGTCTGGTACCCCATGTGGGTTCAGTGACAGGATGACACATTCCGCCGTGAAAGTTTTAGGAGAGCGGTCCCGTATCAGCGATTCAGTCAGAAGAGCTTATATTGAGGGCGCCACCTGCGGCCACCCGCGACATCCGTTCTGTCTTGGCCATCAGATCAGGAAATCTTCATCTTGATCGAACTTCCCTCGCGTCCTATAATTTCGATTCCCACTGTCGGCCGATCTTTTTCACCTGAACGCGCTCGCATGCACTCACTGGCTTGGCCTGCATTCGTCTCGTTGCTCATTTAACTCATTCGTACTCTTTAAGAGCGTATCAATTGGCGCCTCTCAAATTCATTGATAAAGCTTAGCATCAATTGGTGCCTCTCAAATTCATTGATAAAATTTAGCATCAATTGACGTTGTCGATATTGACAGTAGAGTGAATCCAGCCTGACAGTTCACATTTGCTTTTATTTTTTTCGCTTCCATTCGTGGTGCAATGAAAATGGATTTTTTTCTGCGGAGGAATGATCTCAAATTTCTAAGTTCAAGTTCTCAAAATTCGTTTTCGATTTCTGCAGGAGCAGGGTCGAGGATTTCTTCCTCGAGATGTTGTCTCTCGTCGGGAAAGCACAGGTCTCTGGTTGAGATTACGGTTTAAAGCTGGTCGTAGGATTGTTGCTCGATGAGCCGTGTGATTTCTCGTCCAAACACTTGTAGCGACTTTTAATGGAATTTTCTGGGATCAGAGGAGGTAAATTCGAGTTTAGCCGATTCTAATGTCGGGATAAATATCAGCAGCAGGCTTTCTGCCCTCCACGCTGGACACGCGTAAACTTTGTTCTGGCTAATCCTCTTAAACAATTACAAACCAGTCGATCGGTCTGGTACCTATCTTGTCGTGGCGCCACGCTGGGTTTTGACGTGGGATGAGGCACCTGCATTGTCATGCTAAGCTTTGGTCGCCTTGCTGCAGTTCCCTTTTATCTGCGACCAACAACGTCTCGTCTTCGTCGTCCCAAACTGTCCCATCCTCGCTGAGGAACTTCTTTGGCAGAGATCGAACTTCATACTTGCGTCAGCTCTTCCCTTTGTGAATTCCTCTTTCTGTTTTCCTCTAAGGAACTGCAGAATTTTTGAACAAATATCTTCCTAATTCGCTAGATCACTGCAACTTGTTTAGTGTTTTCGAGACAAATATAATGTTAGCTAGTAGTTAACTTCGAGTTTGACATGACTTCGACGTGAGAGATGTTTCATTTAAAGAACGAACAATAATTGCCATGGGTCGTCCCACTGTCAGGTTCGAGGCGTCAGTCTTCTCAGTCAAGCATCTTGTCACAACAATCCGGCGGGTGGTTCTTGATGGACAGACAGCTGTCTATTGAGAGGCAAACGCTACCTTTCTGTGCGAAGTGAGTCTTCATAAAGACGAGATAGCGCGTCGCTATTGAAAGACTCTATTCTACGAGGAAAACGTAGAAGTCAGGAAACCGCATGAAATAAAGGGAGGAAAAGCTTACTTGAGGGGCGGAATTTCGAAGGTGGGAGTCCCTGGAGGAACGGAGCTCACGCTTCCGCCACCAGGTTCAAAGATGCTCCGCCTGAATTTCGAAGGTCCACGTTTTCCAAAGACCCGTTGTTTGACTCATATTCTTCGCGCAAACATTTCGACGTGCCTTTTAAAAGTGGTCCATAGAGTTGTTGTGCCACAGAGGAACATCGATAGTTGAAACTTTAACGAAGCGATGAATATTAAAGAAGGAATCTTAACAGCGAGAATAGATACAATGAAAAATAGTTAATTTTATACTTGCACACATTTTGAGCCTCATATTCTATAACTATGGAAATTCTGCTGTACTTTTATAGTTGACTACAACAGTCGAGGAAGTAGTGTTTGCTTCAAAGCTATCCAGATGGTTCATCCTGAAACTTCAGTCTGTCGCCACGGTATTCTGCAGTAGGGAGATTCAAATTCAACTATCGGATCGCAGGCGGCGAAATCTCGGCAGGAATGGCACAGCTCGATCGATCTTCCACCCCGAATTTTTCCATAATTCCGCCCATTTTCGAAATGGCGCCTGACTTTTTGTATGCGGCGCGAGCGAAATCGTACCGAGACATGGGAAACCCCGCACAATGGAGTCATCAATCATTCGGTATGAGAGTTGCTCGATTGCTGCTCTAACTGTGCGGGCTCTCTCTGGGCACCAATGCGAACTCGATCGAGTGTATTTACCAATGCACGTATCTCATTTCCTTTTTCTTTATTTTCCCTCTGGGGGTGGAGCAGATTATATCTATTGTAGTACACAAGAATATCACTTATGTTTTATTCTATTTGGAGACTTACTTGGATTTTATATTTCTTTTCTAAGGCATGAGTGAACTTTTTATAGTTTCAATTTTCAAACACTTTGGTCTTTCCTCAATATCGCGCTATTAGAAAAAGTCGCGTAATAAAACGGGGTCGCGAAGTGAGAAAAGAAGGCACGAAATCAGCAGCGGCAACGAAACGGTTCGATCGTCGTAGGATGACTGTGCACTGCCCGATATGCCGTTTCATTCAACCTGACTCACGGGCTAGCTCGTTCTACGTGTTGATCGTATCATCGTAAATATTGAATAAATGTAATTAGCCATCGGCGGCAGAAGGGTGCGTGCGAACGGTAGCCAATGTACTGCTCGCGCCACCTCAATCGGATTATAATTTCTTTGCTGGTCGTCCAGCGATTCGGCATTGTAAATTGCCTCTTGCAAGATCCGACGATAACCTGTACCTAAGTAATTTTTTCAACCGTAGCGAAGTTAAGCTATGGCGGATGCCGCGTCGCTATAATTTGGAAAATTCCTTCACAGCAATTTTCCTTAGCAACTATTTTTCTTGTTTTATTAACGAAAGGTTCAGTAGTAAGAGCGTCGAATTCGGTGACGTCCGAGGGTTTACGTTTCCCATCGACTAAGAAAGAGGGTGCGCGGTCGATTTGCCCTATGACGCACCAGTATCATAGTCCGGACAAGGAGAGCGTGTATCCGCAGTAATAAAGTTAGCGCGGTAATTATGACAGGCTCGTTACCAGCACGTCGCTACGGGATATGAAGTGTTAATGAATGGCCGCGTCGAACCAAGGGGTGGCTGGTACCGCCGTGTAATTTTCATTCGCCCGTAAACAGGTCTCGAATACACCGCTCGTCGATTTCATAACCGTTGCTCCATTTATTAACAATATATTAACTTCTTTAACGTCTTTTTTCTTACGTTTGACAAGTACATGGTTATTCGATAATCCCTATACTCTTTTACTGAAATTATTACTTGTATTACCATAAACTGTAGACAAATGAAACAAATGTCATTAGCTAGCATGGAACCTCACAATCAGACGTTGGCGGATTTTTTGAAGGATTTTTTTAAATTCACATTATCGGTCAGCGTAGAGATAACAGTAAGTGCGCAGTGCCTCCGATAAAGACCGATTTTAATTTAATCTACGCGCTCTAAGCCGTCTTAATTCCACCGTCGATAGTAGATGCTGAGATCCCGAAGTATTTGCAGATAAGAGATAACGCTATCTCCGTCTTCTCGTAATCTTCGCTGATCCACCGATTTCGTGTTTCTCATGGTGGTTACATAGATTGCAGGATCACGGTTATAAACATTGATGAAGATCGATGATAATGGTACTAGTTCCACATAAATTCCCCTTGCATGGTATCTCTTAAATCTTCGCTAGTGTTGGGTATATGAACAGTGACACAGTTTCGGAAATGCCAGTAGCACTTGTGTCTCGAGATCTGTGCAAACAGAAGATAAAGTCCTAAATAACTTAGCCTAGAATTTCTTCGCATACCATGTAGATTTGTACGGTATACCAATAATAAGATTTAACTAAATTCTCTATCATTTAACCACATTGTTAAGTTTCTACATTCTTATAAACTACTAAATTATCCATCCATCAATGTAAAATTGGCACATTCCTAATTAAGGCTAAATCCTCTTTTATCTCCACTTAGAATCGAAAAAGCTGCCTTGTAAGATTCTCTAAACAAGCTTCAAACTGGACTTTTACCAACCCTAAAACACTCGCATAGACTCTGTGAAAATGGCATTCCCAGAGTCCCATCGTTCCTCCGAAAGGAGGCAGTGCCAGGGACCTAAAAACTCCGAATCCTCGGTTCACACGAGAGTCGAGCGAGGTTACCTCCCTGGCTTGTCAAAACGACGAGTCCATAGAGGAGGGAGGAGGAGGAGGAACGAGTCGTCGTTTGTGCGGGCTGATCGTTGGGGTGGATCGCGAGGAGAGTTGGGGGTGGGGGTGGGTAAAGTTAGATTTCCGCGTCATTACACAGGCGTGGCGCTGGTCCCCGAGTTAATTGAATGCAGCGTGTGTTGACAGGTAGGCATATTGGCAGGCAGACACGAGAGAGTCGAAGGAAAGAGAGAGCTCGGGACGAGACGAGGAGACGGGGCTGGCTGACCAAGGTTTGTGTCAGATGCGGTTGCGATATCGGCCCCCACGTCCACGGCTCTTCGAAGCCGTGTACCTGTCATTTTCGGTGACCGTGTCATTCAGCCCCTTCTCCTCTTTCACGGATCCCTTTCTTCTAACTAGCCACGTTGCCGGCAACGGGATCGCCGATACGGGACGCATCCTCCTGTCCCGATACCGCGACTAGACTCGCATCGGAGATAACGCTGGGATACCTGAACTCGATCTGTATGCGCGTACCTGTGTGCCAATCATCCCACCTCTCGCGATCCACCAAGGAAAGTGAATGGGAGAATGGGGCCATGTACTGACAACACTTCGCTTCGGGCTCTTCTGGACCTCTTCTTCTCTTCGAATCGAATTAATTGAGGGTCACGGTCTTTGAACTGTGGATCGTTTATAGGGCATATATTGGAGCAGAATTTTAAGTTTTCAGTGGGATTAGAAGAAGTATTTGAGTAGCTTTTCTCGATATGTTAAATCTCTTTTTTTTAGTAACTGGTTTAGAATTTTTGGAATATTTGCTGCTGATTGCTCAATAAAAAATAAGGTCGGAGGATCAGTTGTATTTATCGCCGGCTGTTTGTACGATCGAAGAGATAAGTGTATCGAGAAATTTCGATAAATTTGAGCATTGTTTGAGCCAGATACTGATATTAAGCAAATTCGCATACTGGCGACCGATTGGATATCGTCCATCGATATCGCTCAGCATTTGTTATTTTTGCCATGTCGAATGATCACGCATGCAAAAAGCGATATTATTGACGCGTTCGGAAAAAATTGTCGAGACAGTGAGAAGGGTGGAAAGAGAAGGTCAGGTATATTTAGAGAATGAAAAGGCGGTTTGATCAATGAACTGACCGCGGTCTGGTTTCTAGATGCTTATCTAGGAGGTTAATTAATCTCAGTTGAAGATGCACGAAAAAACGTGGATGCCACCGGGAAGATAATGATCCGGTTTCGAACCTCTAACTTCGTAATTTTTAAAAGTCATCGTCGCGATCGCGAGGCGGTCGCTTGATGTCGTTGTCCGACGTTCCTTGAATCACACGTTCATGTTCGTTCAACCATTTCTCTTCAATATGCATTACAAATTATGTTTCGCAATCCAGGATAAAATTCTTATTCGGATAATTTTCAAATGTCACAGTAATTAACCAGAAATTCTTTGCTTCATACTCGAAGTCATTTTCAAAATCTTTTGGTTCACTGCTTGAAGATAAAAAGTAGCTTCTGCCTGGCTCGAAGGGACTACATCTTGCGACTGAAATATGGATTCTTAATGCTGTAGTCTTGTCGAAAATTCTTCAGTTCTGTGGGCACGTCGGGCCAGGTACAAGGGAACTCCCAAGAGAATTCCAAACCTACATGATCCTACACTTTGTGCGACCTCTTGCCACGTCCCCAAGGATTCGTATTCCTAGTCACGCGTTTAATCCCTTGAAACATGCAACTGATTCGCAGTCCTTTCAACTTGGGGTCTAGAGGTCACTTGGAAATCTTAGAACATCGAGTCACGGGATGTTCCTTTCTTTGCGAAAAAAACTATAAAAAATTTGTTAAAGATTGGAATAGTTTAAAAGTTATCACTCTGAATATCTACTATTTTAATCGTCGCATAAATTAACAGAAGATATGCCTTGCGAAATTTCTAAGGAACTGTGTAATTCTTCAAAATATTCCTCAGTAAACTGATTCTCTCTTATCAAGAAACACTTCCAAATTGACTCACATGTATTCTACACACTTACGCCTCTAGCCAAAGGCTACCAGACTCTACTGTCTCAGTGACGTTCACCCTGGCAACATCTCCCATAAACAATCCCACGATTGATCGCGTTCTACCTCAAAATTTCTCGTTCTCGATCGAAGATCTGGTTCGGCTCGAGGCCGAAACCAGCAGATGGTCCCAGGAAGTTTTCTATCCAGGGTATCGGTGTCGCGACGGTTACATCGAATACTTTGTGACGGAGAACACGTCGAGCGAGCGGAGGTGAACAGGTTGTCAATGGGAATTTCTGGACGATCCTACGCGGACGTCTGGTCCTGTAGACCTCGGGAACAGGGGTATATCCTTGGGGACAGATGCGTCACCGCGAACAACGCGAGCGAACGAGCCGCGTCTGCTGTCGTTCCTACACCCGGCTCCTCCACTCATTCGCCCCCGTTGCTTCTTTTTCTTTGCCCAATTAGTATCTATCCGTTTCCTCGCGTATCTACGTATCACGGCCTCGAACACTTCGAACACTCCGCTCTCCGTTCCTTGCTCCTCTTTTTCTCCCATCCCCTCGAAACCAGAACCTTCATCCACTTTTATTGTTTTCATGCGTCCTCGGCGATTCCCTAGGTTCCCCTAGACGTTCCTGTTACATATAGAAACCTGGGAACGTTGGGACCTCAAGGTTGATAGAGTTGCAGCTAACCCATTCGAGGCGAAAGATTTCTTATAAGATGAACCCTAGAAGCTGAACTTTTACTTTGGTTCATGTGTTACATACACTGTGTGTCATTCATCCTTTTGACTAGGTACTGCATTACACATTTGGTGTGTAACGTGTCTCGAATGGATTAACTGCGAATGAGATTGGGTCTGATGGGGCTCCATGGAAGTGTTCCTAATATAGATAACAGTAGATACTGCTACCCTTCAGATATATCCAGAAACTCAGCGGCTCCCAGTTATAGAAATCGGATTTTGATTAGACTCCAGCGTAGTTATTGATCACTTTTTTGGGATTCGACCCAGGCTCTCGCGAAACGTAATAACGTTTCCATCCCGTCTTCCTGTTTGTTCGTGCATTTCCTCTGCGGGCTCGCGGGCGCGGGGTATCACCACGCTCGCATATTTCGCAGCCGTGGGGCGGGACAGGAGGAAGAGTGGTGCTCGATCCATCAAAACTGTGTGTCAGTAGCCATTAGCACGCTCCCAGCGGCGCAGCATCGAGTGCGGCCGCCTCTATATCCACCGAATGCTCCTGGGCTTAACGGCATCCGTCGCAACACTTTGCGCCTACTTGCTCGCAGAAGAATTTGTTTCTCCGCGGGAGACCTCTTTGCTGATCTCTGTCGATGCTACTTTAGGTCGTTTCGTTATTTGTGAGGCTGGAAAATTCGGTCTTTGCTCGAATATTCTTAGATTACATGGAAGTACAGGGCTACAGGGCATTGACCTGGTAGAGTGGTTCCACTAGTGGAAGATAATTGTATGTTACAATTGATAATTGTAAAAATTATTGAGGATCTGAAATGGAGCATAGTTCCTCAGAGAAACTGAGGAAATGTAGAGCTAGAAAATTTCTTTTATAGGAATTCATGAGTACTTCATGAGTAGTTTTATAGGACGTAGGGTTTCACAATCTTCCGCCACTGAACTCAAATTCGAAATGTAGTGCGGTATTTATAAAACACTCTCTATGTTCTACGGCGTGTAGTTATTCTATCTAAAGAATATTCGACGAATGGAGCGTCTGGGGGTGTTTGTTCCGTGTTTCCAGCAACAGAAGCAATAGCAGCGACAGCCATTTCGCCGGTGGTGGCGGCGCGGCGGCAGCAGCCGCAGCAGCAACAGCAACGGCAGCTTTAGCGGACGGTCGGTGATCATCCATCACGAAGGTGTCAGCCTCCCTCCTCGGCCAGAAACAACTAGCTATGACATTCTTCGCGCTGCCACCGCTTCCTTTTGCCTTTACCATTCTGTACGTCCATCTATTCGCTCGTTTTTTTTCGATACCCTACCTCCGAACCCTTCCTTATTCTGAGAAGGTTGAAAACGGGCATATGCCGCTCCAAAATCATGGAATATTACTTTTAACTAGGTTCGAGGAAGCACTATCAAACATCTAAAAGATTTCATTGTGATCAATTCAGTTAAGACTGCGAGGTCTCTTCTAGTTTCTTCAGGAAATGAAATTTCTTGCTTTAGTCTTGGCAACTTTTACCTCGACAATTGCACAGGATGCGTCGGTATGTAGGAAAGTATCGATTAAAAATCCTGGTCTTTAACGTCGATCACTTGAGTACGCTTGCACTTTCCTTGTGAGATTTTCATCGAAGTCTCCACGTTTTCACCCCTTGTGAGCAAGATGGAAGGCAAGAGAAAGCTAGTCAGGCAAAAATGCGGAAGGTCGCTAGTTGGCGGCACGCTAGTCGCGTTTCCTGGCAAGAGGGTAAGAACGGTAATGTTTTAATTAAGACAAACGTGGCCGTTAGTAAATATGGTAACGACTGCTGTCCGACAATGAGAATCAATCATGCCACTTACGCGTGGCGGTCCGATCGCTGGCTGATAAAACGCGCGGTGGCAACGCGTTGCGCTTGTGACTCGAACGTTCTTGTGTTCGTTAGCTGCCCCCAGAAATCTATTCCACCATTGCGATTCTATGTAGATTTCGTGTTCGTACACGCATTTCCCTGTTATCGTATCTTCTAGCACCTTGTAAAACATCCGTCTTGCTCGAATGGGGTGCAAAGTAGAAAGATTGATTTCTAGTTTTCAACTCTTTGAGATCGTGTATTTTTGTCGCGAAATTGCGTTTCGAAATTGCTTGGAACTCGATAGGAACGTGAATTTTTGGAAGCAGAGAATAATGGATCCGTTGAGGGATGGTGAGGAAGTCGAAGGATTTAGGCGTAACTTGGAAAAGGGGCTGTTGACAACGAAAGGCAGTTGTGGAGTTTTTCGGGGGACGTGGTGCACACGGCTAGGGGTAACGTACAATTCTATTTGTTGGATGATTGTACCGCTGCGAAATCAAGTCTGACGAAGATCGATCGGACAGCATTTCGGGCGTCAACGCACACAGGATCGTTGGTTCCCCTGTTCAACCCCACTGTCGGCTCTGCCTTCGTTCTCTTGCAGATGCTGCCAATCCCGAGTAAAGTTTCTATTAAGAAATTCCATTTAATGAAAATGCTTCCGTGCTCTCGTTGACGCGGCGGCTGTCAGGGAAACTGCACAATGATATCTTGATTAGGGGTCTGAAATTAGGAATGGACCTTCTTCGTTCTTATCTTATCAGTTGTGTAGATAGGAATTCATGTACGAGATAAATTAAATGCTTGCTTAAACAAGTATTTTAAACAATATTTTTATTGAGAAATAGAGTTACATTGCACAGGTATTTTATTGTTGAATTTTGGAGTTACAAAGGAAAGAGAAAAAGTAGTATTCGTTGTATTAGAATTTCCTACAATTTAACTCTTTTTCTATATTAAAAGAAAGCATAAGTTCTTTAGATTATATTTTTGGTCGCTCGTATACATTATGAATACATTAGGAGCCATCACATCAAAAATTCAGGCAGCTTAGCTCGAGTTAGTAGTTAACGGCAATTTACAATAAAATCTTTTGGTAATATATCACAAGAAGATACTACAGTTACATAGCAGATGTTGGTAAGATAGAAATCTTACCATGACATACTAGGAATAAACAACACAGTGTTACTCTTACTCGTCAGAGGTCATTCGTCTCGTCAGTTGCTAGTAAAACAGTGTAGGAATCACAACTATATCTTTTCAATAAAATGAAAAAGAAAGTTAAACACTGAACAAGAGAATAAAGAGACATACAGTACAGAAAGGCAGAAATAACACATGAGCATCTCAATAGTGGGGAGAGTTTTTCCAAGAACAACAGAGCAACCAGAAATGATTTCTTTTTTAGACACTTTTACAAACTCATTCTTACAAAGTGCACAGCCATTAGCTCGGACAGAACCGACCCAGGTCTCACCACGAGGAGGTTGCTGTGCGGGAGACCCACAGGGAGATAGATGGAATCAAAGATCCATCGATCTCCCTTTACAAAAGTCTTAAACTAACGAGCCAAAGACATGAATGGAAGCCAAGTTCCATGCATGCCTTTAGCTTGGACCTTAGAGTAGGAAATTGTCGAGTTATCATTAGGAATGGTTTAGTTAAATTGGACTCTACAGCTAATGCAACCGTGAAATAGACGAGCGATAGTGCGAGCACTACCACCTTGAAGGCCGGTAGGTCGGAGAGGCGTACGGCACTGCACGATTCAGTCAATTGTCCATTGCTCCCTGCTGCCACATAGGAGCTACCGAAGTAGACCTAATTCCGACAGGCTGGTAAAGAGAATGTGCAAGAGGCGGAATTGTGTAGTTTCCACAGTCGAGTGTGTCTTTCCACACACCCTACTGTGTCCGTGGCGTCACTCCTAGTACAGACCCCCAAGAGGAGAACACGCTCCACCGACCGACGATTCCACGGTTGGTCACATGCTTCTACCAAGAGAAGCAGCGGTGACTTCCTCACCAAAGATGAGGAACAAATTTCAAGAAAAGAAGTGAAGAAATGACAACTCGACAATTGCACAGTGATTTTAAACTAGAAAGGCAAAGACATGGATGGAAGCTAAGTTCCATCCACGCCTTTACCTTGGACCTCAAAGTAGAGAAGTGCCAAGTAATCATTGAGTGGAGATTGAGAATATTTAGAGTCTACCGCGTAAGGCAACCATGAAATAGACAATCGGTGGTGCGAGTCCTTCCACCTTGAAGACGGGTACTAGGAGAAGGCGACTGGCACCTCACAGCACAATCAGTTGCCTGATTGAACTGTGGGGTTTCCACCTGCAAGTGTGTCATACCACACACCATTCGGTGTCCACATCGTCTCTCGCTAGTACAAACCCCCAAGGGAAGAAGAACAAGCTCCATCGACCACCGATTCCACAGTTGGACTTTTGCTTCTACTAAGAGAAGCAGATGACCTCCTCACAGAAGGTGAGGAGGAAGTGACCGAGCAAAGAGAGTTAAGATATGACAACTTGGCAGTATTACAATGACTTTACAATAGAAACTTAGAAATAGGGTCTTAAAAATATTCTAAGCGATTACGACTTATAAACTATAAGCGATGAATCCCTCGGCGGATGCGACGTCTTCGTTCTTCAATCTTCATGTTAATATGAATGATGGGGGAGCCTCCCAAAAAATACCCCAACGATGGCACAGCCATTGGCCCGGACAGAACCGGCCCGGGTCTCACCACGAGGAGGTTGCTGTGCTGGAGACCCATATAGAAATTGCAGAAATGAGGAAGGATTAACAGAGCAATTCGTACTCCGAATTAAGAGAGAACATACGTAGACAGAAAATAGAATGGAACGACGTAGGTATTTGATTGAATTCTTCTTCGATGTTCATCTAAACTCTGAAATGTTACAAATTAGAAATTCAAGTGGAATCCCTCGGGGGATACGATGTCTTCGTTCGATGTGTGATTTTCGTGTAAATGAAATGGGAACGATAATTATAATCAGTGATGAAATTTACAAGAGAATGGAGAGACAGACAGCAAGGAGAGAAGGGAGGAATTATAGAAGCATATAAATGATCGCAGAAATATGGGAGGAACCACCCCTACTTAATTAGCCTTATATCTAATACAAGATGCACAGCCATTAGCACGGACAGAGCCGCCCCAGGTCTCACCACGAGGAGGTTGCTGTGCTGGAGACCCATAGGGAGATAGATGGAATCAAAGTTCCATCGATCTCCCTTTACAAAAATCTTAAACTAATAAGCCAAAGGCATAAATGGAAGTCAAGTTCCATCCACACCTTTAGCTTGGTTCTTATAGCGGAGAAGTGCCAAGTAATCATTGAGAGGAGTTTGGGAATATTTAGAGTCTACCGCGTAAGGCAACCATGAAATAGACAATCGGTGGTGCGAGTCCTTCCACCTTGAAGACGGGTACTAGGAGAAGGCGACTGGCACCTCACAGCCCAGTCAGTTGCCTGACTGAACTGTGGGGTTTCCACCTTCAAGTGTGTCATACCACACACCATCGAGTGTCCACATCGTCTCTCGCTAGCACAAACCCCCAAGGGAAGAAGAGCAAGCTCCATCGACCGCCGATTCCACAGTTGGACATTTGCTTCTACTAAGAGAAGCAGCTGACCTCCTCACAGAAGGTGAGGAGGAAGTAGCCGAGCAAAGAGAGCTAAGAAATGACAACTTGGCAGTGTTACAATATTTTACAATGGAAACGTAGAAATAGGTTCTTAAAAATATTCTGATCGATTGTGACTTATATACTAGAAGTGATGAATCCCTCGGCGGATGCGACGTCTTGGTTCTTCAATCTTCAAGTAAAAAGTAAGAAAGGAATCAGCGATGAAAGGAGAGAGTATGAAGTGAAATGTATAAAAGACTGGTGCAGCCGCCCCAACAACAAGAGCAAAACGAGTGATAAGGAAAATTATATAAATAGATGGAGAAGCCTCCCCAATAGCAAAAGGAAAATCATAGACGTTCGAGAGAATGAAGCTCAAGATAAATCCTAGAATATGTTATAATTAAGGAATTGAAAAGGAGTTAAACGTTAAGAGTAGCAACCAATGTTGGAGATCCTTCTACAGAATGATAGAGGATCGATAGAACGATTCACAGCTTTCAAAGAGAATGAAACATTCCTCAGTCAGTAGAAATAGGAGCAAATATAATAAAATGATCGACAGAATCTCACGCAGAACGTTACAGATATGAAAAGGTATTGAGAAAACAATCCATATTTCGAATCAAGACGGAACATAATTGAACAAAGGAGGAAATTGAGCGAGATTGACATATGATTGAATTCTTCTTTAAATACTTTCATTCGATGGTTACCTAAATCCTGGAAGCGTAAAAATAAAAAATTTTAATAACATCCCTCGAGGGATTGACGTCTTCGTTAAATGAGTGATCTTCGTACAAAGAGTAAAGAGAAAACCAGCGAAGGAAGAGTATGAAGAGGATTAGAAATATTAATTATAATTACCTACTTTTAATATCTTTATTCAATGTTTACCTAAAACCTGTAAAATGAGAAATTAGAATCAGCTATGGAATTTGAGGAGCTTTCTACAAAATATAGAGGATCGACAGAACGATCCACAATTTTCGAAAAGTTTCATAAATTCCGTAGTAATATATTACAGCAAAAGAAAACAAAAATGTATTTGATTAATTACCTGTTTCAAAAATTTCATTCAATGTTTACATAAACTCTGTAAAACAAAAAGTTAAAAATGTTAATGCCATCCCTCGGGGGATACGATATCAAATCAAAGACAAGAACAGAAAACAAACGAAAAAATTAAAATATTAACTAAATTGATCTTCTTTTGATATCTTCAGTTGATTAATGAAGAGCACAAAAAAGCACAAAAAAGCGCGAAAGGGCGCACATGAGCGCAAAAGGGCGCACATGAGCGCAAAAGGACGTACATTGGCGCACATTGGCGCAAAAGGGCGCACATGGGCGCACATGGGCGCACAAGGGTGTACAAGGGTGTACAAGGGTGTACAAGGGTGTACAAGGGTGTACAAGGGTGTACAAGGGTGTACAAGGGTGTACAAGGGTGCAAATATCACAAAAGAGTGCAAAAAGGGGGTGTATATGCAAAATAGGGCCAACAGAAACAAAAAATTTTTAATTTATTCAAAAACTCACCGGTCAGCCAAGATGACCACTGGTCAGCCAGGATGACCAATGCTCAGTGGTCCAGGGAGGTCCGAGGTCCAGGCCCCATGAGTCCCTCCAGGATCCCCAGGGAGGTCCGCACCCGCCGGAGGACCCGCGGCGAGTGAGACACTTGTGCTCCTGCAGGGGTATTTATGTTTACTCGAGGAAGGCGAGGAACCAATTAGAGAAGTTCTTCGATTGATTAAAATTTCGAGATTGCCTAACGAGCATCTAACGAGCAATATTTTGCGAAAAATTGATATTTTTCATAAAATAATCATCTCAGCAACAATATCTGGTGCACATATTGTTAATAACAATCACACACAGTGTGTACCTCGATAAATTATTAATGTTTGTAATTGTTAATTAACGAATGATGAAATTATTAACTTTTCGTATATTATTTGTCGTTCGATTAATCTCGCAATTCTTGAAAGTTTCTTAATATTTCTTTAACTAACAATTCTAAATATTAATAATTTGCATCAATCACTGCTTACAATTGTTATTAACAATATGTATAGCAGCTATTATTATTACGGTGATTATTTAGAGGAAAATATTAATTTTTTTGCTAATATTTTTCGTTCGATTAATCTCGCAATTTAGTAATTGGTTCCGGTTCTACTGATCACTTGGCCCAAAGTCTCCGGAGGACACGAGTCGTCCTGCTGGTCCCCTTGAGGAGCTCCTTGGACTATCCTGGATTAACTTGGACTACCATGGACTATTGCGACCAGTGAACAACTTGACCGTCGGTCAAATGTCTTTGGCTTACTTGTTTAAGTTTTAGACTTTAAGATTTTTGTGAATAAGGATTGATAGAATTTTGGTTCGATCTTCCTTAAGTATCTTAATATTTTTAGGTGGAATTCTTTATTTCATTGAATGGGATCATAAAAATTTAGGTATCTCATTTGGAGTGTATATTCATATGTATTGCCACTGTGATATATATTTTTTGCAACAATATATCTTTTGTGAATAACACTTTCAGTTATCACTTAATATTATACGAAGAGGATAATTTAATGGGACGCCTTGTATATTAAGTGGTATTGTAGGAATATTTTCTTCTTTATTGGCATTACCAGCACCAGCGATGGAACAATGTATTTTCTACATCGTTCGCTGGAAAATCGTAGAGAGCGCTGGAAACCAGTGGCACAAAAGCCTATGAAATGCTCGATCTGTCCCTGTATTACCTGTATTATGCTAATTATAAATTTGCCATATTAATTGCTCGGTAAGGCATTGTCTTCATTACTCGACGTAAGATGGCGAGAGTGTGTAGCTTGACAGCTAGCGACACACATCAGAAGCGCGGCAAAGTACAGCTACGAATGTTTGTCTACCGTCGATATTTCATTACCTTATTACCTAACCCAATGTTACACTAATATCCATCGCGCAAGTAACAGAAATCTGATTTGAGAAAAGCAGTAATACAGTTTTCCTTTTCTAATAGTCACTTATCGAGGCTCGAGAAAGTTGGTGGGGCGCGCGTCGGTAGGTGTTTGTGTACGCATGCACGCGAAGGGTTGCTTTTACGGGGGAGCGCGTCAGAAGGCGTCCTGACGTCACGCATGGTGCAATCGACCAATCGAAGGTGGCGTTCTCGCGGCCAGTCAGTTTTCCGGCTGCTAGAGTAAGCGCGACGCCATATTGCCCGTGGCCGAGTGGTGGCGGCCTGTGTTTATATCCGTTTCGTTTGACTACGTTTCGACGGGCAACCGGGAGGTCTCGCGAGTGACGTGTCGAGTCGTGTACGCGGCCATCTACGCCACCCGTGAAACAGGTCGTCGATTCGCGTGACATTAGTGAACCGTGCGCGATCGTCGTGTAGTATCGAAGTGACACGCCGCCTGCAACTCTGCCACTCTCTCTCTTTCGCGTTCCTTCGCCCTTCGGTAAAGTAGTGTGCCATTCTACGATCCCCCATCGCCCACCCTCTCGCCCGTCCACGGTCTTGTGTTCCTGACGTACGCGCAGCCAGGATATATTCGTCGCTGACAAGGATGCCAGTCCGTAAGCAAGGTGGTAAGCTCTCGTATTCTCTGCGAAACAAAACCCACCCCTTCTGAACTTGTCGATTCCGAGTGAAATCCAGAATCGTCGAGTGGGAGGGGCGATACGCGGTGCGGGTCACTCGGTCAGCTGTCATCTGGGCTGTCAGTTCGCATGCCTATTTCATTTCTCTCTTCATCTCCCTTGCTTCCCATCGGCATCAGTCGCATCGAGTTCCACGTGCGATCATTTTTAACGTACGAAAGCATAATCTGTCGACGAGTATGCGTCCAGTTTACGACAGGTTCTGATATCGCGTACAATTTGTGGGCTCGTTGTTATTGTTGCTTTTTCTCCTTTCAAGCGCGAGTTGCGCACTACGCTACGACCTTGAATCGCATAGCTAATCGAGAGAGGTCGCGTGTTAACGGGAGCAGGTAAGATTGCCCTTTCGTGTAATCGCGCGTGATTACTAGGGGGGATGTAACGTGAAATGTAACTTGTTGGAGTCGGACCACGTGCAATGTAACTTGGTCCGTGGTTCGTAGATCGTACTCCGTTTAGCAAACACGTCGCGACGGTGGAGTGTAGCTTGTTATTCGAGTCGATGAACTTCGCGGCTTACGTAATACCATTCCACTCGTTTCCTGACGTTGGAGCATCGTTCAGGGTGGTTTCATTTATTAAGGAGGGAAATTCTTTGAATAATATCGGGGGGATTGTGGGTTCAAATGCACGATCTTCGGGCATATCGATGTAGGCCAATATAGAATGTGTTGCAATAATCACACGGCTGTTAGTTGTCGGTGTTTGGACGAGGGCCAAGAAAACGCAATAATTTCAGCTCTGGTGGGGCTCTTTTGCTGCGATTATGCGACGAGAAACTCACGGCCATGGGCTCGGTCGCCTGTACCACGCTTCTGTTCTCCAAATTTTGGTCATTCGTAACACTTTTATTTTGTTTTCCATTGGAATTCATTTTTATTTTAATAATCTTTCGATGATGCTGACCTGATTTTTCTTTTTGCTTATATTTTTTACAGGAAAATGTTGATCTTATTATTTTACTATTATAGAATGCACTGAATAATGTATGAAAGTGCAATATATGTGGTACATATATGCCGCTTAATTTGAGGATTTCCAAGGTATGGGCTCATATTTTGAATATTCAGCGAAACAGAGGAGTAGGTACAATATTTCTGTTGATGAATTCAGCGTCCTCGCTATCAGCAGCCAAATATTTTCCGATGTTGTTTTCCAAACGAACTCGTTCCTGCGTAAATAGTCGCGAAACGACCCTGATGGGTGGGAAAGGAGTTTTCATAATACTGAATGTTCATTGTCCTCTCATGAGAGAACGACGAAAACGTGTGCTCTTTCGTGCCACGTGCCAGCCAGCGCAGCGTCCCTATGCACGCCTGCCGATCGATACAAAGAATTTTAAAGCCTCTCTGCATCCTTGGAAAGCAAATTTGCACCGTGTTAGCGTGGCGTCCATAAATTGACATATCCTGTGAACGATACAATTCGTATATTACAATAGATATTCTTTGATGAATAATCGCGAGTTTTTATACTCATTTTTCTCCGCTCCTTTTCTGGCTGGAGCGAGCAAACATTTGCTGAATGAACGAAAATAGATAACCCTTGGCGTATACCCGAAAGTTCGAAAGAATAGAAATGCAGGTGCAATTCCGCATTGAAGCCTATCGCTCGTGAGGGGGAAAAGGGTAGATCGCTCCAAAAATTTTTGGCAAGGTATGGAAGGCACTGGTATTGTTCGCAATGACCTATCGCTATTCTTCGACCGTTTCATTTAATATTTCTGAATCCATTGAAAAGGTCGTTCGATTTTCTCTTCCTTTATGTTGCATTGGAACATGATTCCACCATTCTATCGCTGTTAGTAGATGCTATTTGCAGGATTAATGTTCCTCACATTTGAGTAGATAAAGTATTTAAGTATTTGGGTAGAAAATATGCGAAGAAAATTGTCCACGTTCATTTCATTATATTTCGCTTAACTTTGAATGAAATTGATTTCTGAGTGGAGCATTATTGCAATTAAATTGATATGGCTATAAAACGCATCGCAAATCAAATTCACTTTTTCTGCACACTGTTCATGTTCGCACCGTAAAATTAAGCAGTCTGAATGTTACATATGTGCATTGTAGACGCGTGTTTACGTTTGATATCGCGTTTAACGCAGTCGTATGAATTCGAACGGAGCGCGCATAAATACAGAGAAAGGTATACGCGTTACGTAAAGAAATGCGCGGTGGAATATAAAATGTACATACATTGGCATGCATAAAAGCCTTGCTGGTTGCCGGGGTAAGCGAATCACCGACCCATAAACCATCCTTGACTCTCTCCTCGTCTTTGCCTACGAAGCGCCTGCACCGCAGAAATTGAAAACTATCGGGCGTCGTTGCAGCCTCTCTCGCGCGCGCATATCGTCTTACGGGAACCTCGGTGTAAAGGTAAACTTTTTCAACCCGAAACCAACTCGCGAAACCCGCCATCCAACTGCCTTGCCAACGAATCACGATAATTATTAAATCACTTCGAAACGAGATGAGGATTAGAAGGAAATTTAATTACGAACGTTCAAAGTAACCCGCCCGCTAGAATGTTTTAGAACGCATTTTGTAATTAAATGAGCAAAACGTTAGGCGGGAAAAAAATTGGGTCATGGTAACTGATGTAACAGTGTTGCCCATGGAATTGAGAAATTATAGATCACAGTTCAGAAGATGGTCCCTAAAAGCGGGTCCAATCAGACCCGCATTATTGTTATGATGTGGTTTATTTAATATCTATTACAGTTTTGTCAGATTTCAGGAAGATTTTTCGTAAGTTCTGCGGTCGAGGCTCCGTTTTTCGTTGTTTCCAGGCTTACCAGTTGCGCGGATATTTTTGATTTATCTCCCAGTGGTTTTCTGTAGCGCGTTGTCTCTGTGCCCGGGCACGCGTCTCATTTACGTAGCTCGCTACATAAATTTGTAGGAAGTTGATGTGTGCGTGCACGCAAGCGTGATATATGCAAAGCGGAGACGATATAGGACGAAAGGGGAGACAGCGTGGCTGATAATGAGAGCAATGAATGGGAAGTGGGCCGAGGGCTTATGTATGTACTTACTCTTCTCGCTCAGGGATGCGCTCGTCGTTTCGCAGAAACAAGGCATTTATCTACGTTTCTATCTATAGCTTTTGTAGACACTATTGACGCATTAAACGCTATATCTTGTTTCTTTTTTTTACTCGTACTTGCCCGAACGATTTTTATAGTATGTTAACGTTTTTTATTCTTTTTAAGTTCTAAGTATACTCAGTTTCAATGTTACTATTTCTTTTTTAAGCCGCGAAGCTTTAATCTGAATAAAGGGAAAGAACTTGTAAAGTGTTTGATCTTTAGCACTCGTTCATATTGTACTATTTACTAAATATTCTTTTTCGCGATTCAACGTATCCCTATTTTTCGTTCCTTCGTTTTTCTTCTTTTACAAACGCTGCTCATCTCCACTTTCTGTATTTTCGTTCTGCTTCCATGTATTATTCGTGACGCGTAATAAAACGTTGATATAGTTTGCAGTCAATTAATTCAGCGTTGCCAACAATACTCTCTGTATTCTCCACGTAAAATGTTACGCAGTTTTGCTCAGCGGGATTCGTCATTGTTTTGACTGATATTTCTGAATCGATCTTTGAGAAATCGTTCCTTGGAGCGAATATTCAAACTCAAATGTCTGAAACAAGAATCGCCAGTACTCGAATCGTTAGGTATCGTGGCTAATGAATCCATCTAGGCAGGTTGAGACACTATAGGGGATTAAAATATGTCGGAAGGCAAGCGTGGCGTAGGGCGACGTTAAATTGGATTCTGGCAGCTTTAGGAATACCTATATGCAGCTGCACCTGCACGCCGTCTGGGGAAGTTCCGGCAAAACAATTCGCCGTGGCTTCCGGTTGGTGTAGAGTTCGCAGATATTTCATGGTATTGGTTTCCACTGTGAAGCCGCTGTACCGAGGTTAACCGAGATCGTTAATGTTAGTTCGAACAGAGATATGTAAATTGTTCTTCGTTTTAGAACTTTCCGCTCTTTCTGCTTCCTCTTTTTAACCCTCTGGGTGTTCCCGTTGCTTTGCTACCTGTTTGTTCAGTTTTTCATGTAGGGTGAGCCATCACACATGCGAAGTACGGTTTTAGAGAGCAATATTTTTAATGAGATGTACTCAAAAGAAAGTTAATGTATGTTACATTCTATGAGGTTTATGTATATGAGTGTTCAAGCTTCGATGTGATTTTTACCATGAGTTTATAGCATGGTAGCGCTTACTTTTACTGACTGAAGCAGAATATTTACCCAAGAAATGATCTGCATGAGGTAATGTCGAATGCTACTCATGGTTGCAGTGGCACACATGCATTTAAGTTAAATCGAGATGAAATTACACATATATTTCATGTATTTTGATCTGAAATTGTAGTATACATAGTGAGATTCATTTAATATTAGAAACACGTGTGATAGCAAAGCGATGGTATACATATATATAATTACCTACACTGATCGATCAATATTGCATTAAACGGAAACTTGGTCGAACATTATAAATCACTTAACCTTGTTAACTGAAATTCATTTTCATACCTTAATATTGTTGCATATTTTATTAAGAAGGAGAATTATACAGAATCATTAAATGATTCAGTTAGTTCAATAATTTAGTCACGAGGAAGCATTCAGTCGAGCGAAAAGATTATTTCTATATTCATCTGATACACGTGCGATTTATGTGAAACGCGTTTGATCGCGCAATCGCTCTTCCGCATGGGCAGGCCGCGTTGCAAGTAACAGTTTCGTAATTTAATTGCATGGTAATTTTCAGATACCTGTAGATTGTTCCCCGTGATACGCGCGCTTCAGTTTACACTACGTCGTGATACGCCTCGATTTACATCGAAACACAGTGCACAGTAGACCGTCAGTTATCGAATACGTAGTAGGTTTGATCATATTCCGAGTAGCGTTGGTCACTGTACGCCCTTATCTTCGAGTCAATCGTACTAATTAATGTGAACCTGGGAACCATGTGTAACTTGCCGTGTCAATGTTGATCAGTTCGATATTAATAGATATTAAGTATTAATGCAGGATTATTTCGGTATTAGCTTGTTGCCAAGTGCATTGAAAATAAACAGGTTGAAATGTTGAAAGAATTTCAGGAATTATCTCATACTTCACAAATGTTATGTTTTCACGAGTTATTTCAGTAGAATATAATGTTAATTCTCTCGATGTAGCTCGTCGATTTTGATGAATTTCCCACGAGCTGGAGTATTAGGAGGAAGGGGAAACAAGATGGGAACAGTAGTAAATTCGGTTCGATGATTCCATGAACAGTAATGGTCACTGTATTTGCCAGTAAGGTGGAGGATTCGCACCGAGTACTGTCGATTAATATCAGGGCAGGCTTCGGGAAGGTGATAGAATTATTCATGTAGCAGACATTAAATGCAATGTGCTCTGGTCGTAAACTTAATTGCGTCAGGAGATTGCTCAGAACTGTGTGCACGCAAATGAGAACAAATCTAGAAGACTGAATTTTCATTATTAACATTAGCTGGACCGAGATTTTCCATTGAATTACGCTTGGTCTTTTAGTATTCATTGAAGAGTCACACTGAATTTCTGCGTTTTAGTCTGCTTCCTGGGATTATTAATTTTTAACGGCGGTCAACACACCCGATGCTTCATTACCCAGATGTAACTATCGAGATAGTCGGTATATTTGGCATTAACGAGCAGTCGTTGTTGCCAATTAATATCGATGGATCGAGTCTGGCGAGTATGCTGGGCGTTCATGGCGTCGCGTCGCTCGCTATCAATTCGCGTGTCGAAATCACTTGTCTGTCTTTAGACCTCAATCTGCTCGCACGCGTATGCGTGGCTATATTGTTTTGTTATGTAGGAAGTAAGAAGTCATCGCTGTCAATTGTAGCGATATCAATATCCAGCATTTTATCCCGAATTGTTAATATCAGATTCAGTGAAAAGTAATGTCGGATTTTTTATGATAAAAATAAATTAGATCTGAATACAAAATTGGACATTTTATTAAAAAGTTTTACAATATTTTTTGATGAATATATTTTACAAGCGAAATATTTCTCTTCCTTTAACAAAATTTCATGTGGGACGTATACAGGAATTTTCAAGGAATTTTGTGTCGAATCGTGCATTGACATTTTATAATCTCGCTTTAATCGTTTAATATTAACGCAGCTTTAATTACACTCATATCTGCCATATTTTGGACACGCTCCAGTTATGAAAAGCAAACGAGTATGTGTGCCTATAATATTGAAAGATGTATAGTTGTGTGCAATTATGCGTACGTTGTTCCGCAAGTCACACATACGTAAATATTAATTCTCTCATGTGTACCTATCTACACATGCAAACGGTTCAAAGCATGATCGCTTTGCTAGAAGTTTACAGATAGATTTGGGAGTACATACGTTCCACCAGATGATTCTCATCTCCGTAATACAATAATTCGTACCGTAGAGTTGCACGTGGTGGGTGCTAGTGACCAGTGTTGGGGAGGGGAACACCTACACTCTTAGAGGAAAGTACGTGTCTATAAACGTGCTTGTATGTGGAGCAGACGAAGACACTTGCATTGGACACACAGTTTAATAAAATACCCACACCCAAAGCGTTTATATATGTGTACGTATATATAAACGCACAGAGGAAGGGACACTATATACGTGATTCTTCTAATGTAGGACGCAACCGAGAATGCTAAATTTAGGGTAGGTTCGAGCAGTCGATTCTCGAATGGTGCCCACGCATGTCGCGGGTGCGTCTGTCGAACGTTCGTATCGGTTGCTCGGGGTCAGAAGTTTCATCGAACGTGATTTCTTCGTGTGTTCTTCGCGCGAAAACGCCTGACAAAGGGCGACTTCCTTGACGAATTATTATCCTCGACACGCGAACTGGAGCTCTGCGTCGAGCAAAGCTCGAAAATCGCGGTCCATTCGCGAACAATTTTCCGTGTCACGTGCAATCGAACCGCCACCACGTGTAGACGCGTCACAATACAAATAAATAGTAAGCGCGCTGGCTGACTGCCAATACGCCCCATTGTCGTCTCTGAAATTGGAAATATATATCCCAATTGAGGCGGATAATCGCGAGAATTATCGAATGATCTGCGAACGACATTGCGAGACCTGTCCCAGTGTCACGTCCCTTGATATGCGAATCATTATAAAAGATATCGCAGACACCGAAATAGTCACTGCAGTCTGATTTGAATGGCTGGTCCTCTATTATCTGCACTCTACATTGGGATTAAAATGACACTATGAAATAGACAGACATTTGCAGAAAGGGACATATCTTTTCGAGAGGGATGAAACGATTGTATCTGCGGGAACTGTGATTGAATTAGGATTTCATTGAAGGATTCTTTGCGAATTACACGGAAGAGTGTGAAATAGAATTTGATTTATCGCGCACGTTGGGTGCTGTACATGACGACACAACATGACTATGTCGGAAATGTGACTAGTGTCTATATGCTGTCTACACGTATGACGACATCTGGGTTGTCTCGGCTCGAGATTTTTTCAGACACGTCTCCTCGACTCGGCTTCGTCTCTGTTACGGTCGATGATCTCTCAACATCTCTCTCTGATACTTTTTTAGATTTCTAACTGGTTATAGGATCGTTTTGGAAGCGCTGGAAGTGGAATAATTATAATAAAGTGCGAATGAAGTAATAAAATTGTGATTTAATATGTGGGTTCCAGTAATCTCTATTTTGTGGTCTATTATTTATTTATTAGTGCAACGTAAAACTACAATGACGAATGCGGTGTGTCCTTCACTGATGGAAAATAGTAAAACTTACGAAGGTAATTGTTTTATAATTGTAGAGAATGATTGCAATATGGTTAAAGAGGGTGATAAATCGAAAGCTCACAATAGTCTTTGACGGAATAATATCGATTATACTACTGGCAGGATTTACGAGCGTTTCGGATGCGCGGAATTGCATTTCACTGGGCTAGGCATTAATGCAAGTAGTTATGCGATTTCTGTTGCCATTTCTCTGTTCAGGGATGATTTACAAGACTCGTGGTAGAGCATAATATCGTATCAGATTCCGTGGAATTTGTTGCTGATTGCAGTCGTCGTATTAAATGTCAAATTAGCCAATTAATTAACAGATAATTGAGTTAATAGCGCCTTATGGTGCTCTTGGTTTTCTTCAGATGATTCTGTTTAGACTGATATAATATCATCATTTTTAGCCAGTTCAGTAAGACTTGATAAAACAAGTTTGAAAAAAGGGCTCTAAAACGTAATTCAGATTTACATACTTTAAAAGCTAGTGCTTTATGTGGTTGAATCCAATAGGTGAATAATTGCAAACGGTGTCTGACTAGATTAACTTCGCCCAAAATTTCAAACAGAATTCCATGAATAAATTAACATGTCCAATATACGTGATCCAGCAGATGTATACGAGATATATAAATTCTGTAGGGAATCCGATAAATACATTATCAAAACTGATATTTCGTCCTAACACTGTGATAATGTATACAATATTGGATCATTTAGACACAGTATTTGTCAGAAGTACCTATATTTTGACAAAACTTTCTATATTCAATGCTCCAATATGAAAAGTCTCGAAGACGGCGGTCAAGTTGGTACACATACGTCGAACAAAGCGAATTCAAAATTTCAAGTACAATTCCGCGAACGAATTGGCACTGTGAAAAGTTCGAGGAAACTTCTCGGTGAGAGCATTAGCATAGTGGAAAATCCCAGACGAAAGATTCAACCGATGAAATTGGTATGGTAAACTTGTGGAGTATACCCAACGGATTGACTGTCGCGGTCTCAAATTCCAGATAAAATTCATCGCATAAATTGGCATCATTAAAAGTTCGAGGCAGCTCGAGCTTGTTGCATTAGCATAGCAGAAAGTCCAAGACAGTGTTTGACGAAAGGATTGGCAATAACCGTGCTAATCTATCGACTCGAATTCCTTACAGTTCAGGTGTTCATCGCGAGTTGTCAGTGTTCCTGAGCAGCTGACGCCTCAGACTTCTCATTCATCGCTCGTCGTTCACTTCTGTTTCTCCCATTTACCAGCCTGTTCGTTGCTCTTTTCGCTAACGTGTCTCTTCGTGTCTCCATTCCTCCGCCACTGTCTTCGTCTTTCTTCTTCCTTTCCTTCCTTCTCTCGTTCGTTTGTCTTCGAAATTCGTTCGGGGTTGCCCAGACATGACGTAGATGCCCGCTATTCTGGTCATCGTGTGACGTCGTCCTCAGGGTGTTCAGAAATAAACTCGAGTGGCAAGGTGCTCCTCGTTGCGTGGCCTCTTTCTCTCGTCTGCCTCTTTTTAACCTCCATTTGTCACTGTCTTCCCGGTTGGCCTGTGGCGATTCGCGTCCAATGCGACGATTATTGTGTCACGGACAAGCATCAAAGCAGAAAATTAGTGGACCAATTTAAATTCATCGGACAAGTTGGTTACACGATGAATAAGCGATCTCCCGAGTTCCTTGTTCGGCGAACTCGATCGGATTCCTGCTTCTGTCGTTAAAACGATTAATAAGCAGACGTTACACGTAGTTGGCAGACTGTCTCGTAACCTTGCGCTACATTTCTAGAGACTGATATCACTACGAATTCCTCTGGGTCACTGTTTTCAGGGGTTCAGAATAGGAACATTGTAGAATTCTGTTTCACAGGATTTCAGGAAAAATCAAATGCTCACGTCCCTTCGACGCTCCAGGTTTCCTTAATTTATTTTCACGAGTGAAGCGAGTTGTTAAAAGGAAGGTTGAGGAGCATTTCAGACAGACGAAAGTTGCATCCGTTTGTCGAGTTGTCTCGGGCAACGGTGTAAACGAGCGGCTCAGCTCGGTCATACGCCAGCAACAAAAATTTAATTAGACAGATGCGATTCACTTTACAGCCGTGCGCGGCTTTTCTTTCGTTGGATAATGAAGTAACGCCGGCAGCTAGGCACTCGTGGTTACTGTCTGAGCAAGAGATGACTGCGGGAGCGTGTTGGGAAAGCAGGGCAGAAGGTTAGACTCGGATGCAGAGCTCGCGACATTTCTCTATTTTTCCATCACTTCCGAGGGAACGATGGATGCTTTTTCACGAGGCACTGCATCGATCTGCCTCTTTCTTGTTCTTCGCCTTGTCCCCGAGTCGCTTCCTTTCGCCGGCCCTTTTGCTTCCTCCTTCTTTTTTCTCCTATTTTCTCCGGTCCCTGGACCCCACCGTAAATACATTTCCGCATGGAAAACACTACTTTTAAACTTCGCGATCCTTTTTTGACGCATTCATCTTTTATCTCCGCGAAGGCGGTCACTCGTCGACTCACCTCAGCTTGCCTTTGCACGTCTCGTCTCATCTCGTTGCTGAGAAGAATGGGGATTTGCATCTTCTCTTTCGTGGAAAATGTCAACGTTACTCTAGGTATAAGGGAACCATTTTCGAGCCACGATAGCTTTACTCGTCTTCTGTGTACCTCGCCCTTTCTTTACTGAGTTTCCTTTTTGGATGATATAATATTCGTTTTGCTGAATAATCACTCAGCCATGAACACTGATTAACAAGTAGATGCAATTGTAATTGTAGTTGTAGTTGCGATTAAGTCACTCCTCCGCCTCGACACGAAATTTTCCAGTTGGTTTTGTCGTTTAGGCGCTGTGAATGTTTGTCTTGTCTTCATTATCGACTGTATTTCTGCCGTCAAAGCTTACAAAGCTTTCTTTTGTTCCCGAGCATCCTCGTTTCGCGTCTACGCATCAGCGGGTTTAATACCGCCTCGGGGTTAACGGGCCAAATATTAAAATATTTCTTTCGAATGACACGGATGCGTTCGTGGAAGCTCACTTTTTAGGACTGCATTTTGTTCCTTCTCCAATGGGGGAGGGTGAACCTTTAGCCATTGAATCGCTCGTGATGTTCCAGTTTTGCGATTGTTTTATATGGAACGTCCATGAAGCGATGGAGACTGCGTTTTTCACTGGATCTTTAGCGAGTAAAAGATTATTTAATCACATTTTCGAGAGCCGACAATTTTTTGATCCATGTTCTTTGCTTTTTGCTTTTTCTAAACGAAGTCAATAACCCATTTTTTACAGTAAAAACATCGTAACGTTCAAAAGGTTCATTCAATGGGCATTCGTCTCGAGAGGCGAATAAATTTCGAAGTTCGCCAACTTTCATTCGATTTTCTTCGGCGTAGGTGGTTGACCCGGGGCAATTCTCCGATCGTTTTTGTACGTGATATTTGTGCAAATGTTGAAGTACGACGAGTTGGTGGAATTCCTAAGAGTAAACTTCGCGAAAAGTTCCATTCGCTTCGCGGCGCTTTTCGTTTGGATGTTCCACGTATTCTTCTCGAATTCCAAACGAATCGTGGTTGTTTTTTGATTAATAAAAATCTCTCTTACATTCCTACTGGAATGTAAAAATTTACATTAGTATTATTGTTTGTTTTAAATACATTCAATGTTTTTACGTTTAACACAACATTTCAAACATTCCACTTTTTGGTATTTCGCTATCGATTTTCTTACGGTTCAAATCTACCCTCAATTTTCGAGGAAATTATAAGAGCAGAGACCCAATTACTTGCCCTCCGCTGTGCAGGTTACGTTAGAGGTCTGTAAATTTCATTTGCGCAGTCTCAGTATAGACTTGCCCACATCCAGATGAAACCTTGATTATATGTAAGATACTCTTTCTCCTAAATTCATATTTCCTGTTCGATGAGATCGAATGTTTATTTGAACTATAATTTTTATGACGCTTCTGGGAAAAGGACACAAAGTATAATCGAAGATGAAACGAGGCGGTTACCTGTGATTTCTTTTCTTGGTCTCCAGTCGTCCATTTCCGGAACAATCGGGAAGGGAGATCTCATTCCCTCCTGCCCGGATATAACGTCGTTTCCCTTTGACGCCATCGTTCGATGGATTCACTTCGAGCAACCTCATAAACGATGAAAATAGGTCAGGGATAAATTTATTCCACGCTCTAAGAGGATCGTTGCCTCCTTTGTGTCGATATTGTAGTCTTAATAACTTATGTCACGAAATTTCATGTTAATTTCCCTCGCTTCCCCCAAAACTTCGTTCATTAGATATTTAAGGGTGTTTGACCTTAGAACTTGTAGCGTTCCATGCTTGTGAACTGGTGCGCTAAACATGTCAAGATAATTGAATATAGGAAAATATTCGAAATTTTCTCTGTCTCTGAGAAATAAGTTTCCCCTTCATTCTGACTTATCCTATTTAAGATTATCGCATGGTTGAACTTTCCGGTTACAACATTCAAGATATAGCATGGTAACCATAGAACTTTGGCAAATTTTGCTCGATTTCCGTGCAGATGGATCTGTTCTGGCAGCACTGGGGATGCAGTCTGAGGATTAAGTCGGGGGCGACGAGAACTAGGAGAGTGTGTGCGGTTATAACACGCTGCGAGGTGATAAAACCGCTAATTGTTCGAAAGCAAACTTGGCACCTTGCTATATTCACGTGCAGACTCCTGAAACAGTTGCAGTGATGCGGCTAATCCATTTTCTCTGAAATTTTTGCTTCAAATAAATTCAAAAGTCATTCAAAGTCCCTCTAATGACATTTCCTCATTTCTGACATACACATAATTATCATCTAATTAAACTTTGAATTGAACAAGCTGAAAGCTAGACTAACAATTTATTTTATTTCTATTGCAGGTGAGTGCGAGCAGTTTCTGGGGTACACCAACGTCGAAATCATCAAAAATGTCGCGTATCGTCCTGCACGGAAGCATTCAGGTATGAAATGCAAAAGTCCATTCACTGTTTGTATAATTCTTCGTGCTTTAAATTAAGAAAGAATGAAAAATGCGGTGGATCGGGAAGAGGCAAGGGATCAACATAGAAATATTGTAATCGTAGATCCTCCCTTGATATATTTTACGACTAGGGTGTCTTCCGGGTCGCGAAATCTTGTATAAAGGTGCCTGTGTGTGGCGCTGTTTGGCCCGAAAAATAGTTTTCTCGCGTCGCAGCTGGATACGATGCAAATTTTACAGAGACAGTGGAATTCAAGAACAGAGATTCTTGGACGCAATCGCGTTCTTTGCCCCTTGGCTGGGCTTTACGAGTCAAGAAAAACGCGATAGCAATGCTGGTAACCGGTCAAGCCGCATTGTTCCCCATTGCAGTAGATGCACACGAGTGTGGGATCCCTCGTACGTGTGTTTCATAGCCGTGTATATGAGTTTGGTACAACGATTGGAACAATAGCGTCGTATGAGAAATGGGGCTGTTAAATTCGACTGCAGTCGCGCCGCGTCGTTTCGCGCTTCCTGTTACGACGCGTGTGACAAATCAGAGATGCGTTTAGGGTGATGTACCATTGTACCATTGATACTTCTGCGCCATTCTTTCTTCAGGTTTCCGTGTTTTATATTTATCGGCTTTCTGCCTGATACAATACTTCCAATTCACACTCTAAAGTCTCATAAATGGATCCTTTTTCATCCGATAGTCTTGAAATATTTTTCCTTATGATTTTCGACCAGCTGTTCCACTTCGAGCTGTTTCGTTATTACTTTTTCACGTGTTTCAAAGAACCACAAACAGCGTGTCCAAATTAGAAAGATGAGAATCGCGACAAAGGAGCAGTTTGCTCTGGGAATCAGGCTCGAATACAGATACACGTTTACCACCCAGTGGAATCGAGATGCATAGCCTTGATTTCAACAGAACGATAATGTTGGTCTCCCTTGTGGCATGGGAGAATGCAAGGTACCTTTACACTTCTCGTAGGGAGGAGTAAGGTCGTCGAAATGAATCTAGATCATTTCCAATACTTCTTTCGTTATTGTGCCTGTTTTTCTACAGTCACGATAACAATCAGCTCCAAGGATCTCGCTTTACAATCTTGATCGAACGATATGTCATCCGAAGAGGGATGATTTGCCAACTCAGCACATAGCTTTTTCTCTTTTTCGCCAAGAGTCAAAGATTTTTCATCGTTTCTTGCTTCTTTCTACAGTCATTACTGTGCATCTTAGCGATTTTCGAGATGGGTAGTAGTTTTAAATGCAAACTCCTTGCTTAACTTTTCTGATTTGAAAATTCATCCTCAGAGATCGTGATATTAATTTTACATCCAACTAGGATGACACGAGTAGCAACGTAATCCGTTGTTATGGGAACAGTTGAAATTTAATTTACAGTATCACCTTTGACTGTGAACTTCATTTTGTCCAGGGGTTTGCATCTTCGATTTGACGTAGTTAATTTGCGGGGTATGGAGTTAGAGACGTAGAAATTGTGGGGTGCACTGGCTCGTTAAGTTAAATACACGCGTGCAGATGTGAAACGCCTGTAGCGAACCGCAATTGGTGTTCCCTTAATATACAGGGTTCCGTCTCCATGAATATTCATCCCTTCTCTCTGTTATGAACGCAGTAAACATGACTACGTTTCTTCCAGTGAAAATTCTTGATGCTTCTTATAAAAATTAGATTTCAAATATTGGATAGAACATTTTTTATATAAAGATTTCGAATGTCAGTGCTTATGTAAAATGATAAAAACGTACATGCGTTAGAGATCGAAAGCTTCCGAGACGAGCCAATCGTACTACGAAATAATTAATTTGGATGAACTCCAATAATTTTGCCAAAAATGGTTCCCTTTAATTTGGCCAACATCCATGCTACGAATTTAAATCGACATTTTATTGGTTGCAATATTTTCCTGTATAATTATATAACGTGTAAAAATTGTCAAAAGACTATGAGATAACTGATGACTAGATTTGCTCGTAACCATGCTCTGCTGTGCACATAGAAACTAATGAGACAATTATTTAGTGGAGTCAAGAGCCTCGAGTGCTTTTACAACCCCGAGGTTGCAGCGAATAGTTTAACCAAGAATGATGAGAACAAGCATGCTGAACCAGAATATTTTTCATCGTTTTAAATTCTCTTTTTAAACATAGCGAAATATAGTTACTTTAAGGAAGTAATCAAATTTCGATAAGCGCTTGAAGTTGAAGTTTACAGGTGTTAATCGAGATATACCGAAAAGAGCATTATGTACTCGATAAAGTAGCAAAAACGAGTATTAGAAAGTTCTTAATCTCTCATAGTTATAGTTATGGGGGCTACTAACTTCCCTGTTAATTACATTGTCGCAACTAAAGTTTCACAATAGTCTTATGATCTGCTTTCCAACTGCAATAAAGCAGGTACTTACACTTTATGCTTCTTATCAGTTAATACTCTAATTGCATTGTTGAAAATACTTGAGATATTTCTAAATTCAACTAACAGTGAAATGGATACCTATTCTAACGAAGGAGAGGCTTAGCTTCACGTACAGGTGTACTGAATTAACCTCAGGTGTCTCTCAACTGTCATGCGCGATGCCTGCCCTGTTGGTGGTCCTTTTGCCTTGCACCGAATCATCCGATGACAATACACCTATTTGGTTGCGCGGCATTCCGAGAATCTGTAGCTCTGAAGGAGACATCGCGATGTCTACCATGACCGCTTGCGTAGGGGCATTGCACCGTGTTCTCCATAATTCACGTGGGTCAGTATTGCAGCAATTATAGTTGCGTTAGTTTCGTCCACGTCGTACCGCATTATAACTATCTGGATTAGATTAATCGTTAAGGGAATTTCGGGAGTCTACCTCTTCCTGCTTTGGTCAGCTACTTTGCAAGAACTGCTACCAATTTTCTGTTGATATAGTGGTACAGTTATAGTCCGTATAGATATTGATTAAAGGCTGAAGTAATTTTCCTTTTTTCAGTCGTGGTACAAATGGGCAGAGAATGGAATTATCGCATAAGGGACAGCGCAGATAAGGGAATTTGCAGTCTGTAATTAAAATAGACGCGTTAATGGAGGAAACGGCGTCAATAATAACTTTCCGCAATTAGTGCCGTTTTAGTACACTTAAGGCTTTAATCAAATGTATCTCGTCTGACTAATACTCGCACCGTTCCTGATACATATTTGATTTAACGTTAGCGCATGGTGAGGATCTCGCACCTGCACTCCCGCTGCATTGCCGTATCTGCTGCAGCTTTCTGTACAAATTACACTCCAAGGGGATGTAAATGGTAGCGACGTATTACGCATAAATCATAGGCGTCAACGGTGCGCGCGGTAAAGAGATCATGTTTGATATGCGTTTGTACAGTTGTGTCTTGGTCGTCAAAAATGGAGAAAACCAGAAATAGAATATGGAGGGTGAATTGCGAGGGATCGAATCCTCAGTGATGCAACGCACATATTCAGCGCGACGAAATCGATGGCAACCGGGAGTAGAATATTTCAGCTGACATTCTTGTTTCGTTTCTAGATGGTGGACGCGTCAGAGTCCTCTTAACAGATGGCCCGCAATGGGAATTCTTGTTCCTTGTATTTTCTCAAAATGCACTGTTTTGGATGCATTTGCATCGCAGAGATGGTCATTCGTTGTCGAACAAATTGCAGAAGGGCCGGTGGGAGGGTCGATTACAACGAAGAGGTGCAAGAGAATATCGTCCTAAAGTGGCGTGGATGCAATTTGCTAACCACCGAGGCTCCCGTGCGCTATTTGCTTCGAAACAATTTAGGTTCTGGCCACCGTGGCACAGTTCGTATACGTCACTGTCAGAATACGGTCCTACTGCATCCCCTTACCCCATTGCCCTGGGAGATTTTTGTTCTTACTCGTTCTTTTTCTCTATTCCCCGTGAGCTTCTCTCTGGAACGCGTGCTCCTTGGCCTCGAAACGTTTTCCACGAGTCAGTAATGAATTTGTTTCTTGGCATCCTGGGACCCACTTCTTATCCGCTAATTTCAGTCCCGGTGGAGGCCATCCTCGATTATTTTCAAATTATAGTTCCCTAACTCTCAGCCCGTATCGCGGGCTACTTACAGTTTTGTGTTCGTTGCGCATTGCAGTGGCAAGGAGTCGAATCCGAGTTGCAGTTTATTGCGTGGCGAGGAGTTAGGTCTCGGGGGAGCGTGGAAGAATGCGGAACCCTCCTCAGCTTTCGCGCTCTTGAGAATCGTGCTGATTTAAGCCGCAATTTATGGGATTCTGTCGGAATCTTGTACCAGCTGATTCAGAGCCAGGGGGTCGACTTACGATTCTGAATTGTCCTATAGTTCAATTCTTTCTTTCTTTGGCGTTCCTATCATTTTTTAATGTCTTTAAAAGCGACGTTGTCCATCACTGTGCTAGGTCCTGGCATAGATGGAATGTTCAGAAGGCTGTATCAATCCAATCTCGCGCAAGGACTGTAACTTTCTTTTAGTATTTTCTCGTACAAATTGTAAGTGATAACGTTGCGTGGTGGTTTCCTTCAGGTGGTCCGTGCTTTACAACCACCACCGTTTTTATTTCTGACTTACGACCAGAGCGCAAGCTGACTCATTTATGAGGGAAAGGAGAGCGTCTCGACAAGATGTCTGACCGTCTAGCCGTCTTGTAACCACCGACTGGCAGGAAATCGATTTCATCTTACGAGGCCTTTAAATATCTTTCCGTTTCTTTTGTTATTTCGACGAAGAACTGTGAGATCCTTACATCGGGGCTTCGCTGAAGATAGAATCGTCGATGAGCTGGTGAAATAAGACTTTTGATTGGCTCTTTTATAATTGTATTTACGTTCCCATCGGAGAAATGACTTTAGATTTTTTCTTTTTCCAAAAATGAAATAAAAATTTCACTCGCGATTATTTTCTTATTCTTCTATAAAGATTAGTGCACTTTATGATATCTACGAAGCGTGCGAGTTTAACGTTTAATTTAAACACTTTCCGTGACTGTAATTAATTTTCTTCGCTCGGCTGAATATTAACGGAATATTAGCCAGATATCTGTGTTTCATATCTCCTTCCGTTCACAGGGTATATTAGGTACTATACTTTACGCCAGGCGGGTTCAAGTTCGCAGATAAACCTTTTCGGTGATTACGACCTACCCATTCGGCGATACACCTGAAATCTATGCTAATTCGCAGGGATAAAATATTTGCTTTGGCCGTGCATGCGCCGAGTCCAGCTCGGAACTCGCGCCAGTACAATAGCACCAGCCTGATTTATGCTGGGCGCCTGACTCGGGACAAATCCTACCACCAAGCCGCGTATTACTCGTTGTGCTCCGTGAAATTTTATGGATTACGTTGTTTTATCTAGCTGTCTAATCGAGGCATTCAATTGTAAAAGAACCTCCTGGAAAATGGATATTCTCAAAGATCTTATTCCACTTAGAGTGTTTGAGTTCGCAGCCAGTTATTCTACATACAGAATGGCTGATCGTACACGTGGCTATTCTACTTACGGAATGACTGATCGTACACATGTCTATACTACTGAAGTAATGTCTGCCCAGGCGCACAGTTATTCTACTCGCAGGCCGCCTGAGCACGCTCGATTATTCTACTTACATGGTGTCTGATCGCGTGGTGGTTATTCTACTTACGGCTGATCACATACGTGGTTATTCCACTTCTGAAATGTCCAATCACACGCGCAGCTATTGTACTTATAGAATGTCTGATCACGCATGCGGTTATTCTACTTAGCTGGTGTCTGTCTACTTACCTGCTCATTTGATTTATCCGAACAGCTAATATTATAAATTCTGAGCACTGTATTTACAGAATATTAATGGAACAGATGTTAACTCAAGCGATATAGCTTTTGGCTCGAAGAAATACTAACGCAACATTGTTGGTGAAATGGGAAAGGGTGTCTGGTAGCTTTTGAAACGCAGAGCAGTTAAAAAGGGACTCCGAGCTCAAGCTGCTTTCGACTTCACCACATTCACGTTGGCTTAGGTCAACCTCCGACCCCTTTCCGTCTGCACTGACGGTCATATAGATCGCTGTATTCATTATTCCGACGCTAAATCGTTTGTGAATAATGGCCTCCATGAATCTTTTCTCGGTTGACAGCGCTTGTAGTCAGGAACTCGCGCCGCGCGTTAGTCCTCTCGCCTGCAGAATCATTGGAGAGACGTAAGGTGCTTCTGGGACCTCTGGGGGAATCGATAGGATTTTTTTTATTCCTTGGGAGGCATTAAAAGACAAGGATCAGCTATAAAAGTGACAGTCACGTTACGATTCTTGAGGTATGTCTTTTATTCTTTTCTTAAAGCGTTTTCCTATAGCAGAAGGAGTCCCGACCATGACCGTGGAAGATCGAAAATCGTGGTCCATGAAGCGCTTCGGCTACGTGCGTGAAACTGACGCGGATAGTTAACCCTGTTGTTGTAGGATTCTATTGTAACTGATAAAGCAGCTAACTAGATAAGGTACTCGATACACTTGGTCCATACAATCGAAGTCAAGAGCAAGATGTAGGGATTATCGTGAGCAGTCTTTCTCCAGAGGGTTAATTGTTTTAGAACGTAGCCTTTGTTCGTCAGTTTTCAATTGTTTTAAAGGATGGCCGATTCCATGCTCGGCCTACAAAAGAAATCCTCGTACGCTATTATCACGTCAGTGATTCTCCAAATCAGGAAGAATTTTATTCTGGAATTGATCGAGTGGACGTAGAAAGCGGTAAAAAGCATGTATGCGTATGTAGCTAAGTGGAACAGAAGAATCGTATAGTGTACGGAATATTAAGAGAAATTGGAGGCACTTGAGAATGTTTGTTCTCGAGATTGAATACAAATACAGAATACAATAATTTTATTTCGTTCATGTCCGTCTACTCTTTTGTTTTAGTTTCGCAGGAGCGTAAACGTGAACATGAACATAAAATAGAGTAATTGTGTTTCGAAACAGTGTAACAGACAAAACAAGTTATGAATACGTTTTAATTAACAAACGTACTTTAGTACAAATTTTGCAACAAGAAGCACTGTACTAGAAGCGCATAAAGTGGATGCGATTACTAGGTTGAAACAAATTTTTATTATGAATATATGAAATATAGAGATATATATATAAAGAATAAAGAATCTGCGATGTACTTTCTGTGAGGTGATGATCAAGTGTGCAACAAATTTAAACACTACGTTCGAGATCTGAAAGGTTTCCTATATGGTAGATATGTGCTTCGGCTATAAATTTTTGAGAAATGAGATGTTGGTGTATCGTGCAGATACGCGCCGAAAGATTTTCTCCTAAGGCTCACACCACTGATCTCCTAAGACTTTGAGACTACCGTATCCGTTAAGTCTTTTCTTCGAACTATGTTCCTCTGTGACAGTGCTACGTGCTCCTTACATGTGGTTCTGATCCTGTCTCTGAAGCTCTTATAAATACTGCCTTCGAACAAAATCTTTTTTCTTGGGAACCAAGTAGTATCTAGTATACTTGGTACGATTTTGTTATTGCCCTTATTGGACGTTAGAATCTCAGGGTATTTAAGAATATTTCAGAAGGGCAAATATTCTCCAGAATTCATACGGCTGGTATAACTCGTACTGTACGTGTAGTTAGATACCAAAGCTTTAGGAAAGGGGATCACTCCACTCGTCAGAACTTCAGAATTCTCTAGATCTTCAGGGCCATGTGGTTTGCGAAATCTCAGGCAGATAGAACCCTTGGATTTCCTGGACTTTCTAAACCTCCAGGATCCCCTAACTCCAGGTCCACTAAACTAGGGAACACGTGCAACAATATAAACCGATCCCCTCATGCTCATCCAAAAATGTCATAATTCTGTTTCTGCACTTCCGCAGCAGTTTGTCCTTGGAGTGTCTAAAGAATGGGATAATACTTAGAGCGTCTTCCGTTCCACGTGTTGTTTTTCTCCTTATCTCGGAGATTTTCCACTTAGCAGAAGTTGGTCTCGCGCCAGGAAGATGGAAATTACGTGGTTGCGACATCCGTCATACACTGCGATTGGCTGAGACAAAGAATGCGGCGACCTAGAGTTCTTTCATTCCAGCTTTCCTTCCCAGCCACTCGTCTTTCCTGCTTGCTACGGTGTAATCTATGCGCAACACAAACCCCACGCGTGCCAGCGATGAAAGAAAAAATGTCAATGCGGTTGTACGACTGCGTCCTCGTGCACCTTGAATCTGACGTTCCGCGGTGTACTTTTCGCAATGTGCGGCCAGCACTTGGCACTGGACCGTCACGCGTAAATATTTTATTCGTTTGAACAATCCTCGATTAACTGTATTGCGTGGCATTGTCGGCTGCCAAGTGTCAAAACTGGTCGCTTACCGGGTTTAGTAGCCAACTCGGGGAGCGCTGAAGGCGAAACCTTCGAATCTCTTCTGGGATCAATATTATGCAAATTATTTTTCGTCCAATGCCACACATGGTTAACATTTAGTAGAGTTCTGTCTGGAGGGAGATAATTGGAAATATTTTCTTCGAAAGTGTAGTAGAATGATTTATTTTTTGATTGAAAATGTTGGAAGTATTCGGTAAGGTAGGGCTAAACTGGCAGGATTAATCACAAATTCCATTGTTGTTTTCTTTCTCTCGCTGTTGCCCTCTCGATTGATTAGCTATTCGAGGCTAGCAGCTGCATCGCTTACATAATCCTTGTATCCACTTCTATCGTCGATTGGAGAGTGTCTAGCAACGTGCATGTAATCCTATTTTCTGCAGTTCTCTTGCATGAAAATTGATCAAGCATTTATCCACCAGGGTATGTATAGTCGCAAACTGGAACAAATGAAAGTCCCCTGCTTCAATCATTTCCATACTTCGTTACGTAATTAGCCTTGAGAAAAGAATGGAGGCGCTTCAGCATCCTCTCAATTCCTTCGATCTCCTTGAAGAGAGTGCTTAGAAAAAAAGTGACGTCTGCCGCATTTTCTACCCCCTTACCTCCACTACTAACCACTTTTTCGAGGCCCCAATCTCCCAACCTCGTTCCCGTTTCGGCGCATCTCGTTTTGTGCGATCCAACCTCCCCCTCCTTTCCACTGTATTTCACCTCTTCTACGAACCTCTTGAGGTAGATACTTCTACCTAATCTGGAGTGTGGATCGATGAAGGGAGGGGGCTTCGCCAGCGGGCCTCGAGTCCGGCTCTTGAGGATTTCATTCAAGATTTCGACGACCTCAACTGCCGACTGAAATGGTACACGGAAAGCTCGCTGGAAATGGCGACACGAGTGCAGCGTCGAAAGGATTCGAATACGTCTCGTCGGATAAAGTCGGCGGTTTCTCGAGCTTTCTGCTGCCTATGGGGCAACAGATTTGTGGGAAAGGGAGGAAATGGGAAAGTCGGCGGTTTGATATAAGAGTCGCGGGAAGAAGGAATAGGACAGTTGCGGAAGAACAGTGGAAGTTTATCAGCTCGAATCGTGACGTGAGTTGTGAAAATATAGGGTGCTTTAAAATTATAGATTAATGCCACGCGAGTGGTGGTAGAAGACGAGGAAGAAAGCGTTCTTTTTCTAAAGAAATTTCAAAGTGATTCCTTGTTCCGTTTCGCTGTTAAGGTTCGCTTGATAGAAGAAATATTTAGAAATGGAAAGGATCAAATCCAAGAAATAAGAAAAGAGGATGGGAAAAACGGCGACGATCAGGAGAGGACGATGCAGACGGTACGGTTCAGAAATGCTTCTCGGGTAATATTGAAAAATTTACAACGACCGAAGAAGTAATTTGGAAGGAATCTACTCGAGTGAAATATGAACGCGACAGAGTGATATTACTTTTAATATTTTTGAAACCGTAAAAGAGCGGGGTTCCTGATGGAATGGCGTCGATATATTTACAACTATGGAGACTACCACGATAAAAGTTTCAAAATGATGAACTTCAATGATACAGTATTGGAAATTTCTCAATTGCAGCTTCATGACAGTGAGCAAATTTTTGTACAAAGTCTCTCGCCAGAAACTAATCGTCTCCATCGAAGCGTCCTTGCACCATTAATTTAGCACGAAGAAGACAGCAATTGATTTTATTGTTTACAGTCGCAGTCTCCCTATGTAGCACAGTTGTTACGTCTTGCCGCGGGAAGCTATTTTCTCAAAGTCGATTATCTGCCAAGAAAGTTTGCCTGTTTTTGAATCAACGCGTCTATCGAATGTGAACAATCGATCAATTCAGACGATCGAGGTGAGTGACTGGCGGGAACCAGAGTAAGGAGCTCAGGAAAAGTTGGGCGATGGTGATCCACTCGATTCCCGAAACTTGGTAATTTTTACATTACCACGGAGAGGGAAACGTCTCCCAGTGGCCATACGTGTAACGAAACTTAAGGTTCCATTTTGCTCGGCGTTTGCCCCGTCGATGTCAAGAGAATTTTCTTCGTGGAAACTCGCGCGTTGGGCATACGAATTCCATGGTTTATAAAAAATTCATGCTAGCCTTTTATAAAAGTTCGTGCCAGGAATAGCGAGATCCTCGCTCGCGGACGTACAAATGTGCGAAAAAATGTATTCGGCCTTCCCTTTATTCCGTTGTACTCTCAGCGTTAGTTCCTTCTCTCCAAGCCTTGCTTCGTTTTCGGGGTGAGTTCCGAAAAACTTTCGAGATAATGCGCGAGAGTGGTCCTAATAAAACAGGGAATCGTCGATGAAGTTGTTTGAGTGGCGATCAAAATTTCAGGAAAGAGCGATTAAATCTTGTCTGGCTCGTCGTTGAACGACTCTGTTATTAATTATCCTGACGCATTATCACCAATTTCACAATCAGTCCGCGCGCATTAAATGAGTCTCACTAACAACACCGTCCTGATATGTGGAATGTATTATGATACTGTTCGATAAGCTTGTCTGCCGATAACGATAGCTTTGTCTGTCTGGTATTATGCATAATGGCTGGAGTGCATTAGGGGAGATTGAATTTTTTATCGAAATCGGGAAGCGTCAGCTTCCTTCGGCAGCCTTCCAATTCCTCTGTGCAATTTGTATCGTGTTTCGAAGATTCATCGTAAAATCTCGTGTGAGTGTAAAGTATGTGGCAGGGGGACCGCCTCGGGTATTGTAGCCGATCGTTGTCCTCCTTCTGGTTGTGATTAAAAGTGTCGATCGGCAGCGGAGACACGAGAATCCTCAAAATTCAATGACGCTTTTAACGCGCGCAAGAATGGTTAAAAGGCGCGAATGCCTTTCACGTTCGAGCACCTGTAATAATAATGATGAAACGGTTCGCTTCTTGTCTGATGCCTTTTAAGCTGCACTAGGTGGAATGTTCAATTAGATTTCATCCGTGATTGCGATTTTGCATAATTTATCGATGCTGGGAGTACAATGGTTCCATTATTTTAAAACCAGCAAGAACAATAAGCGGTCTGCGTGGCTTTGAATAAGTTACTCCTTTTTGTCGCGATGTCTGACTATTGAGAGGGTATTACTACTTGAGAATATTCCTCCACCTTAACAACTGGAAGCTCTTTCTTCGGTGATCGGTTTATGGGTCATCGACAGGAAGCTTGTCGGATTAATTCGTTCGAAGGGGCGGGAAACATTTGGACAGAAAATTTATTCGGGGACAGTGTCGTCGTGTTTGTCGAAAGAAGTCGAGCGATTTAACGGGAGTCGACGCGGCCAGGAGCAAGTCGCGGATTCGCTTTATCGCACCTAGCTGAATCCTCTCTTGGGAAGATTCGGCTAGATCTCGGCAAAGAGATAAATAAGTTTGCGAGCTGAATCCCCGAAGGGAAAAGGAGATCTCCTTGCTACCGGGTAAGCTGAAGTAAACTAGTCACGTTTTTTTATAAAGCTTTTCCTCCTATCTTGCTTTTTCTCTCTACTGTTTATTATACTTATTTCGTCTTCACATTGTGTGTTTTTCTATTTGCATTATCACGTTGCATTCTTCTTGTGTTTATTATTCCTCTTGCAGTCTTTTACTTTGTTTCTTTTTTGCACGACAAGTTGATGATGGAAAACAATAAAGAGGGCAGTCGTGTCTTGATTAAATTAAACGTTTCGCCTACTTGAATTGTGTTTGTGCAATTTTCATGTCTTTTTGTTTGAAGCGAGGTAGTTCGTTCAAAGGGTGCTTTGTAGTCGTAACTTACGCTGTTGTTGTTCGTAATCAGGACAAGGCTGTTGTATTTTTTAATCCTATCATTCGATTTTTATGTTTATTATTAATGAAAAAGAGAAAAATTAAGTGAATGAAATTAGTCGTTTAGAAGGTCCAACGTTAATTCATAACTATACTATCAAAAATGTTAATAATCCTGTTATGCTTTTAAGAGTCTCTCTCCTATTTCATATTTCGACACGGACCACCGTCGGTAAATAGCTGCAGGAAAAGAAGTTTTCATAGTTAGGAGGCAGCGACCTAGGAGTATTAAATGTGACGGGAAAATAACTCTTCTAATAGCAAAGTTGGATAGCGAAGCTAGTTACGTGGATTCCAAACGCGACTGTAAAAAGTTAGTTAACTTTTTCCCCTGATTTTGAATTTTTTAGATAATATCAGAATGTATCTCCGAAAGTTTGATGATTGTACGATGTACTCTTTGGTATTTGCGTTTAACGCACAGAATAATCTAAATATACATAAAGGTAGATGGTAAAAGCTCGCCACGAGGAGGTAATAACATATCTCGTGTTATGATATGTTCTCTTTTTGAAATCTGAACATGGAGTAGCCATGGTTGTTGAATAGACTTCTGGCCTGGGGGCTACGAGTGATTTCATACTCCGGATGGAAGTTAAACGCAATTCTGTGTTGTTCAGACGCAACTGAATGCGAATGTTCCCAATAATATTCAAATATCACTTTGAAACATGCATACTATTTGCATAATTTGCAATCACTAACGTGCTCGATATTAAACTTCTTTGGCATGTAATAAATTCCATGTTTACGATAGAAATGATGGCCTCCATGCTGACCCAAATTTACTGAACTCGAATTCCTACAATAATACATTGAACTAAATTCTAAAGAAAAAAATGTTCGTGCGACTATAATAAATATCTTGGTTGCTTCTTTTTATCATCCCATATTTCACAAACTTTTCTACGCAAATCTCTCTTTTTATCGTATTTGTGCGTAACCAAGGTTCACGTTAAGAATTCTGTACACGAAGCTATCCTTCGAATAGGGTTCTTTGTCTAAGCTCCCACACCCTGTGAAGTACTATTTCTCCTCGTTGTGTGAAAGAAGCTCAGGACCAAGCACAAACATAAAACGAAAAAAACATTGTATCGTTGTAGAATTACTGTCTGTTAACCGCATGCTCGAGAGTTCTAGACACAAGCAAAGCTCTTGAGGTGCAAGTGGCGAACCGTGGAGTCTCTCTTCAGCCCCCATCTAGCAGAGAAGGACGTGTTGCTTTCATCGGTACAAATGTCTCTGGAGTCGCCGAACCTTTCTGTTTCACTGTCATATCAGCTCGATTAGGTCGCTTCCGCCAACGCTGTCATCTCGGGGAACTTTTCGACGAGGCTTTGCCACTATGCCCTCGCGGAAGCTGAAGAATTGTAAACATTAGAGGGGACGAAATACTTGCTGCTGAAGGTTATCTCTTACTAGCATTGACAGTCGTCTAAATTGACATTGTTTATTTATTTATAGCGTCGCCACTCTTAAGTTCACCTTTCCCTCTTTCATAGTTCCATTCGTTTTAGTTATCTAACCCAGACGTCTGAATGGAGAAGAGTAAAATACCATGAGTGTTTCGGTTTCCATCATCTAATTCATCGCAGTAAGTCTAGAAAGGTCATTTCTTATGGAATGTTTCCTGAAAATCCTCTTTAGTCTGGGCTACTGTAGTATCGTTTCTTCCACACTCTATTGTTACGAGTAGGTACCATTTGTTGAAACCATATTACTCTGAAAGTTATCGCCGAGTTAACGATCCTTTCCGAGCTATTGGCGCTGTTTATTCTCCACAATTTTCGCTTGGAACTATAAATACATGGTAATTATTCTCGATGAGCATGAATTCATAGGTTTTGAAGGCTGTGTGTGAGGGCTGAAGCCTGTTCTAAAGGCTTTGCTACGCTCATCAATGGTAATATTTTGTTTAATGCATACTACCAGCATGCTTAACATTGCCACATTTGACTTGTGGAGTTTCCAATGGCAACGAAATTCCTAATTCCTATATTCCTAATGAATTCCCGTAGCTGCCATTGAAATTTGTAGTTACAGGCCCGATAGGCGGAATCATACGTGCTGCAACGTGTAAAATCCATATTCATGAGCTGCGATGATCGTCTGGAGTCGATTAACGGTTCGCAGTATGTAGATCTTAGCATACAGTCAGACACAGTCATTCAGTAATCAGTTTCTATTGATTACCATTTAGATGGATTGCCGCCGGTAGAGTAAATTGTACGTTTAACAATTCGAATTTCGAGATATCCTGGGACACTATTTGTCACATGCCAATGTAGTTGATAACACATGCATGCTAGTTTATACTAATAGAAACTGAAAACGAAACCGCGTTAAATTACAGCGAAAATGATCGCGTGACAGTCTCACAAAATTTTAATTTAACATTCTCCATCGAGTTGGTATTGTAAAAGCTGAACACATTGAAAGAAAAACGAATTGCAAAAATTTTCCTCTGCATTTCCGTTGCTCGTGGAGCTTTCCCCTGAAATACTGATGGGACATCGATCCCTCGAAATTTTTTCCATGATAATTCAGAAATAGTTATAGTACTGGAGTATGTTACGTTAAAAAATGCAAGGAACAGTAATTGAGAAGGTATTCCTTCTGAAATAAAAATTGTAATATCTAAGGTATTAAAGAAGAACGTAATTAAGCTGATAAAATGCGTATGCCTGTCCAAAAATGAACCCTTTCGGTTCTCAATCTTATGATAGAAAGGATGCTCGCGATTTAGAAGTAGGTAGAGGAATCTCTAGGGAAGTTAGCTATATTTCATCTTCCCCGTTACATCCGATGCACGCGAGGAGAAAGTCCGAGCAGGAAAAGGAAGGCGAAAAGTTACGATAGCCAAAGGAATACTCCCGCAGGCGTCGTAACGTGTTCTTCGACTGCTTTCCGCTGGGGTAATCATATATGTAGGGTACTAAGTCCTGAGGTCACGATATCGGCGTGCTGGGACTGACTTGCGATTGTTCTGCCTTTTTTCTTAGAGTTACTCATTTTGTGAATAATTTTAGTTCATTTAAGCGTTATAAAAAAGAGTTGGTAACCTTTTATTTATGCCAATTTTTCCTTTTATTATAATATCCATACCCTTATAATTCCACAGTTTACCGAAACAACAAGACTGATAGAACAGTGGAAAATGTAGGTCACAGGATGCTGATGTAGTTGTACTCTAAGAAAGATGCAGAGGCACAAGAGTGCTATGAGACCAAGCAATCCCTTGTGAGTCCTTGTTTCTGCTTGTTTTCTACAACTTTATTTTGCACGTATAAATATTCAGGCGGAAGTTGCTGTCCGCGCACCTGCGCTTCACCTCTTCTCCTTCGAATTCTTAATAACCTGTGCTCGAATTATCGTTTAAGAAAATGCATAAGTAAAGTATATCAGGGAACTGATGACACACTCCAGAAGTTATGATCCTTCAAATTGAACTTTAAAATGTAAAATGCATTAGCTGCAGCAGTTTATTTCTCATATAAGTGCAACTATTCAATCCTCTTTTTTTTCACTAAAATCAAGCCATGTTGTAGACCCTAAAAATCGATCACCTATCGGCATTAGTATTCAGCAGCTAGATAGCATAGTAAAAGTTCGTGAGATCGTTTTTCCCATCGATCGTGTCGGCGCAAAGCCCCACTATCGCTGAAATATGTTGCTACGTGTCGGAAGTGGCGTATCGCAGTGCAACATTGTGTACATTTAACCATGAGTATCATTGATCCAGCGGAAACGTTGCTGGCCGCTTCAGAGGGATCGCTGGAAGTCTGCGTGCGAGAATTTAGGTTACAGACCGCGTTAGGTTCGTTCCCCTTCCTATCTTCGTTCCATTGACTATCTGCGACTTGGCGACCAACCAATTCCGGCGTTTCCGTGACATACTACTAGCCTACATTTTGCTCGGTCGATGCAATGGTGCATCGAACTTTTCTCTCGCAGGACACTCCTCTCTTTTGTTTAAATAATTCGATCAGCCTTCATTGATTCCGGGATCCGCATAACTCGAGCTCTGCAGCCTTCGAAGACACCCCTATCCTCGCTCGAGATATCTTTCGTTCCCCTTGGTCGCCGTGATAGCTCGTAAAATTTTATTAGTGGATCTCTTTTTTTCAGTCGTCATCAGAAGAAAATAACCTGGCCGTTTAAGATCTCGATCGCGAGAAAAGAAAGCGGTTAGGCGACGGGGGTGGCGGCGAACACCTCGACAGGTTGTAAAAAATTACTTCGATTTCGAGGTTCGATTTCTTTTGGGGCTAGTCGATGTGTGCCTTTTCGCTCGCTCTGCCACTGGGATAATGCCCAGCATTTTCCTGGTGAAAATGAGGAAACGTTTCCGCGCATCTCGTGCAGGCTGGCCTGCCACTGGATGGAATAGGGGCGATTCCATTAAGTCCGCGAGCATTGTACGGCCGCGATCTTTTGATTTTTACGACCGATCAAATTCCCGCTCCGAGGAGCAGTCGGACGAAGAAAACAGAGGGGGTGGAATCCCTGTTTGTAAGTGGAGAGACGATCTCCTCGAGGTTCGTTGAATTTTAAGGTTCTTCTTTCCTCTCAGTCTTTCCTGGAGACGGAGAAGAAAGGTTTCGGGGAAACTTTGTCGATTGCCGTGGCACGAAGGGTTATTGCATTGCAAAATTGTTTTCAGAACTTCTTTATTGACTGGAACTTGGAAGCGTTCCATTATTGCACCTCGTATATATGATTTTTCTTGCGCCTCGACAGGGAAGGGCCGTTAGTATACCCAGATGAGAAAAAAGCATAAACGGGAGTTTAGCTGGTACGCGAAGAGTGAAGAAAAAGTTTGGTTAACGATTTTTTTTTCTGTCCTCTGCAAGTGAAGAGAGGTGTACTATTAAAAAATAGCTATTGGCTTCGATTAATCCTTTTGACATACGTATGGTAAAATGCAGTCGCTATATATCAAGGATAGAAACTACAATTTCGACACTCGAACGAAACAGATAAGATATATGGCGATGCACTCTCTTTACTAGGTTTTTCAATCGTGGAAAATCAATTGCCTCTTTGTATCAGCCATATACAGTGCAAATCTCTTAATATAGAAGTGCTTCCAGCTATCTGTGGTGGCTCGAGCGTCGAGTAACGTTGAGACATGACTTAGTACCTGCTGAAGTAATAACGATAATAATTAATCAACGTTGCTAAGTTAATTTGCATTTAGGTTGACCGGAACGGCAGTGCTTTCGTGTTGCATTTCGTTTGAAACCTATCGTCCCGGTAAATTAAATCCTCCTGTCTAGATGAACGAAACGAATGGCTGTGCAGTTTCGTTTGTGGCGTAACAACCGAATGCAGGTCCTTTTATTGATCGAAACTATGTACGGACAGGATTCTCAGGAAGCAACCGAAGTTACTTGTTACTCTACTGGGCGCAGCTCTTAGTCGCGGACATTTCAGCAGGTACTAGCAGGTTTGGCGCTATAATTAACATCGAAGAAGAGAATCTGGAACAAAGGGTTGGCAGGATAATTGATTTGGTTCAGTCTAGATAGCTTTACAGCGGTTAGCGACTTTGAAATGAACGAGAAGTCTAGTAGGTGGGTGATTAAGTAACCGTTTAAGTATCGATTACAACCGTAAGCTCGTTGAGTGATACCAAGAATCGTTCCGCTGTGCGCTGATGGTGCATACCACCGTACGATGCTGGCCTAACTCTGGCGAGGCAGGAGTCATATTTTGTCTATCACAAATACTCGAAAGCCACATCCTATATTAGAATAGTATCTTATACGTTTGAGTATTAATTATTACACCTGCAGCAATATTAAAGTATGACTAATTTTGAGTCGAAAAATTGCCGATTTTTGAGCCGCTGTAACTTCGTGAAAAATAATCGTACAGTACTGAGTCTGGCCTTATTTTACAGAGAAAAGCCTCTATTTCACATCTCTGAAGCGAATTTTTCCGAGGCTGCCTTTCTATTCGACTGCAGGTTCAGAAAGAGAAGGTGCCTTTTTTCCTGGGATGATTTCCAAAACCTAGGAGCTACAGTAGGTATCTAGAGAAGCCATATGCAGCTCGCGGGCCATGGTTTGGCCATCGTTGGTATATACCTCCCTATATCTAACTCGAACACAGATCAAACGACAAATCAAAAGTGGATCTGCGATGGGTCGGTATTGCAACAGAAACGACGCGTGTGTCTCGAAGGAAGCCAGTGATATACAATGGTGTCTTCGATCGTACAATTTCCGCGGCTTTGTCAAGAAAAACGTTCATATCTTTGCGACGATAAACTATCTCGTTTGTCCTCGGAAAAGGTTTAAGGTGACGCAGACATTGTTCATGGCCTCAGTCTCTGGAACAAAGAAATGCGTTCCATTCAACTGCATCGGTTCTCGCTGCAGGTTTATAGCCCATCTCGATGGATTCTGTGTTTTGATTACGCATGAGAGAACGTTTACTGTTCCGTCTTCAGAATGAGAAAATTATTTCGATTCGATTCATCTTAACTCGTCCCCCTTTATTCTAGTTATCTACGTAACCCAAGCTTGTTCTATTTTCTCACCGTTTCAGTCTACTTCGATTCATCGCATTACTCGACGAATAAGATATTTCAAGATTACGCTCTCGGTTTTCAAGAAAGAATGATCAAAATAATTATGAAAGAAGACAGATATTGCAGAAAGCCAACAAATCGCTGGCTCGACGTTTCATAGTGGATCGAACGGATTCTCGTGAATATTACGGTTCATTTCCGAATAGCAATCGCCCTTTTATGGCGTTTTTTATGCCCACTAAATCGTAACGACCGGTTCAACAAAGAAATAAAAAGGTTGCAAAGGAAGTCCATAGGTTGGATAGCGGCAAGAGAAGAAGAAGTATGAATATTTCATGAGAGAAGCAGCTAGAGCACGGCATTAAAGCTCCTGTTTGATCCTTCAATCTGGATTTCATACCGGACAGGCGGTATTAATTACAGTAATTCCTATGATCTTGTATTCCGCTGAATGATTCGGTTAAAATCGGTTTACCCGTGAATCTGAAATAGACGACGCAATAACTTAACAACATCGAAACGTCAAAAAGGTAAAGTCAAGCGCGCCCATTATCTCGCAGTGGATGCATCGAACATTTATTGGTTCCATGCAGCTCTCGCGTCGTAACTGGGTTGCACGCTAATGAATTTAAAATGTTAATTAGACGTGTTAGCTGAGGCAAGCTGCAGATGCCTCTGCCAAGCATGGAAACATTTACCCTGAAGTAACAGCAATATTCGATTAATCGGTTGACAACAGAAATGTTAATAAAATTGGAGGCAGTGCAGTGCGCGAATTGTCTCGAGCCAAGATGAAACTTGGTCTTCTGCTCAGCTAAAAAGGAAAATGCGTGAATTGTAATTGATACGCCACTCTCTGTAATATTTAACGCGAGAGTCATGAATGATAGTCATCAGTAACGACAGGAACCAGATAAGGCGGTGTCCAATTTTCAACAGCAGCGCCATGGGAACATGGCAGGTTGAACATTGTTGGTGTAGCCAGCGTGGGTGAAATATCGTCTTGTAAAATATGAAACTGGCCGTGTTCCATCGTCGACGTTACGACGGCATACGTCTGCCGCAGAGAGAAATAGCTACATCGTTTCTCGGTTAAGGGAAGAATGGAAGGCAAAAGAACAACAGTCACCCGCGACCTCTTCTTCCGTTATTATTTGAGGCTTCATTCACCTCTTTAGATTTAGTGGAGGCATTGTTCGAGTTTCGCGATGTCAATGAAATAGTCGCTGTGCTAAGGCGATGTATGAAAGAGCGTTTTTTCGTCAACATTACGTTTATTAAAAAACGACAGAGAACAGAAGCATTCTTCATCCTCAACAAGTATTACGTTCATCATAATATTTACAATTTCAAGAATACGTGAAATTCGGCCAGTCACGAACATTCTACACACTTGCATCGCTGTCGCAATTACGTGTAGTGTCTCAGAGTAACTTCATTCGAACAAGTCACTTCAATTTCAGTCAAACTTCTCTCTAGACTGCAAATCTCCAATAACAGAGACACACGAATTCGGAGAGAACTATCTCTTCCTCACGAGTTGATTCTGAATCTCTTGCAAAGTCATTCCCTTCGTTTCCGGTACCCAGAATATGGTGAATGGTACAGCTGTTAGCAGTGATAAACCGTAGAAAAGAAACACATACTGTTCGGTTATCAAATTCAGCAAAGGCAAATAAGTAGCCGTGGATATGAAGGCGAAAATCCCAGCCATTGAGCTGGCGATACAGGCAGCGAAACACTTGAGATGTGGTGGGAAAAGTTCACTTAACACTGCTGGTGGCACAGGTAGTACTCCTATGAAAACAGCCAGGTAAAAAACGAGTAGCGAGAAGATAGTTAGTCCCTCGACTGAGCTTGGATCGAAACCGAAACTCAACAGCTGGAATTCGAGAGTTAGAATACACAAAGACACTGTGACACCGATGCAGGATGCATTCATCAGTATTTTTCTTCCAAATCTGTCCATGAGAAACATGGATAAAAAGGAGCCAATGATTCCAAACGCCATCACTATGATCACCACTATGGCAGGTTTTATCGCGGTGACTTTGGCCGATATCAAGATCGTTTCCATGTAAAATAGAATATTATTTACCCCGCATAATTGGCTATACATGAATAGGACCAAAGTGATGAACAGTGACTTCCTGAACTGAACACTCTTGAATTCTGCCAAAGTATTCAGAAATGTGTGTGAACTGAGACTCTCGACGAACTTCTTTAGTATCAAAAACTCTGACTCCACGTCGCAGTTTCGATGGTAAAAACGGATAGATGACTTCGCTTTATCATATTGTTTCTTCTTTATCAAATGATGAGGCGACTCTGGTAACCATATAAAAAGACCTGCTTGGATGAAACAGGAGGCCAAACTGATTATGCCTGACATATCCATTGGCAAATACGCTCCCATGATACTCATAACGAAGTTCCCAATCGTCAAGCCACTTATACCCAAGGCGACCAGCGCTCCTCGAATGTTGGCGTCCGCTATTTCTCCCAGATAAATAGAAAAACAGCTGTATGTCATGCCCAAAGTAATCCCACCGAAAAGTCTCGAACTGTACAACCACTCGACCCTATTCGCCACAATGGTGAACAACCAGCAAAGTCCATTGGGCAAGCAGGTGAATAGAATCGTCGTTTTGCTACCGAAATAATTGACACAAATTGCACCACCAATGGCACCGATGAGTCTACCTAGATTGAACAATGACACCACCCAGGAGCCTTCTTCTATTGTGATTGAAAGCGACGATTCTGGAGATGTTAGCTGGGCGATGTACGGTGAGGACCAGCCGCCCATTAATCCCGATTGTGCCATGAGGAGTGTCGCTGTGAACAGACAGAAAATCTTAGAAGGGTTCGAAAATATGCTCGAACATGAAAGTGTCTACCGTACCTCCGATTCCAGCGATCCATTGTGGCCAAGTTACTTTACTACTCAGTTTTTCATTCGCTTCCTCGGTCATGGTTACCTTCCTCAAGGTACAAGCTGACTGGCGCACTTCTTATTTGCATCAGAACTGCCTACTTTGATTGGAGAGGCTTTCAACATGATAAGATAACAGCCACCCGCATTTCCGCGTTGGAGGAAACTTTCGAGATTGTTTTCACGCAGATTAATAGTTATTATCATTAATAGTTAGATCTCTAATGGAGTAATACTTTTACGAGCACAAGTTATGATTCTAAAGAGAAATATTCGAGTCTAGTAGATCTCTGTTCTAGTAGATGTAACACATCGCTCTATGAATCATTGTAATACGATATACGTATTAATTTATATGAATGGAAGAAATTAACAATGAGTAGATTGATATTACAAAATGAAATAGTTTTTGTTCTACTTTTAACACGGTTAAATTTAGCAGGCTCAAATACTTTGATAAACATAGTATGTTTTTATCAGTCTTATCAGCTGTATGGAATTAGCGTTTTATGTCATTCGTAATTTTATGGCAAATAAAAACAATGAAGTTTGCCAATCATTTCTATTTTTATGTTCAATTGTGTTCACTCGAGATACTATTATTTCCACGTCTTTTCTCTGTACAATGGTCTAAGTTTAAAAATTTGAAAACTCATTCTACTAGACAATGGAGTATAGTTTACTATAAATATCAATACCAATTTTATTTTGTAGTATACAAATGTAGTATACAGTGTTTTGTAAACTACTATAGCCTATCAATACTTTTCGAAAGTTTCAGTGTTTATGTTATGATATCTAGTTCTCTCTCTTTAGTTAGATTGACGGGCTCGTCTAATTATGAGTAGCTTCCCGTGACATATTTTCTTCAGTTAACATATCTTGAATCTCCTGCAAATATTCCATAAAAAGATCTTTTAAAAATATAAGCTATTACAAATAAAATATAATGGTACATCGATTAGAAGCATGGAGTTACCGATTTCTATTGAGAATTGGGATCCATCTAACTTACCTGCAAAGTTTTCCCTTTGGTTTCTGGTATACAAAGGATCGAAATTACTAGACAGCATGTCATAACTGCTGCGTATGTAAAGAACACGTATTTCTCTGACATAAGATCGATCATCGGTTGATAAGTTCTGCTACAGATGAAGGCAAACAGCGCAGACGTGAGGCTGGCCGTAAAACCGGCTAGACTCTTCAACTCGTCTGGGAAAACCTCGCCTAGCATCGTGTTCGGTACTGGTATCAGCCCGATGGACATCATGATGAAAAGCATCATCGCGAGGATCGGTATCCACTCGAGATTTTTTGGATGATAATTTTGGTCCAGCAGCACAAAGTGTAATCCCAAAAGCATCATTGCGCTGATTACGCAGATGCACGACGCCGCCATGAGAACTCTTCTGCCGCATCGATCGATTAGATACACGCTGATCCAACCGATCAGTATAGCTGAAACATGCACAGTATATCGATTTGAAGTAGGTGTCTATCTCTTTTCTCCGAAGAGCGTTTTTTAATCTTTGACCATTGACTAAGGATATGTAGACAATGTTTTCCTCTAAAAGGAACGAAACTTTCGAATTATTTTTCAAAAATAAGGAGAAGGTCTTTGGACGAAACACGTCCTGTAAAATTGTGTACCTAATCCACTGGAGAGAATGACAACCGTTCCTGGTTTCATACACGTTATTTTCGACTTTTTTAGTATGATCTCCATGTAGTACGTGACAGTGTTGAGTCCGCTGAGCTGCATGAAGATGAACAGCAGCATGATAACAATGAACATGCGGTTGTGCTTCTTCTCTGTCATTCGCTCGAGTCTCTTGCGGAAGCTCATCGTTCGGGTGGATTGAACGAAACGCTCGATGATGTCCAGTTCCACCTCCACGTTTGACTGCCTGAGGTACCATTGAATGGACTGCTTCGCCTTTTCCAAGTTGTTCATTCGAACGTGGTAGTACGGCGATTGTGGCAGAAGTGGAAAGATCGCGATATAACAGAGATTTAGGAATAAACTGATGAACCCGAAACACTTCATCGATATCAGAGTGCCCATTGCGTTGCCGAGCAGCATTCCAATGGCAAATCCATTCACTATCAGACTGACTAATGCGCCACGAATGCTTGGTTCCGCTATTTCTCCAATAAATAATGAAAAACAGCTGAAGTACATTCCGATGGAGACTCCTGTGGAATTAGTTTCCCAATTGGTGATGATTCGGACGAAATATAATATCATACTGATCAGTTATCCTCGATGGCAGAGTGACAAGAATATTAGGGGATGCTTACCGGAGCAGAATCTATAAATATAGAGCCAGTCGGCTGAATTGGCACATATTATGCAAATCCAGCCTATAATTACAGGAACTCCCGAGCATAAGAGGGACCTTTTGCTGCCAAAATATTCCAGCAGAACCGCGCCAGCAATGGCACCGAAGAAGCGTCCAAGTGGCAGTAAAGAGGCCACCCATGCTGCCTGGTTTTCAGTCACAGTCAACCACGAGTCCTTGCTGGTTAATCTCGCAAGGTAAGGAGACGTCCAGCCAACCGCAAGTCCAAAACTGATAGATAACAGGGTCACTATGGTAAAATCTTCGATTGATGTCGCATAAATTTCTCGTGGAACATGAAAGCGCGATTGTAGAAATACACCAACGAGCACGAAGGTATAGAAATACCTTGCTCATTTCTGTATAGCGATGTAGCTTTCGAAACTGTCGCAAAAGAATATACATTCTGGATGACTATTGAAACTCGAACTAATGCCTCAAATATAATGGAACCTACGCGTCGAAGGAAGAAGAATGATGAATTTCTACTAACCTGTCCAGCCAGTGGCCCATTGTGGCCACAGTATCAGGAAAGACTCTATGTATTTCGGTGGCATAATCGCAGCGAGTTTGATCGTTCTAGTTCCTTGTCACTGTGGCAAATCTCTCTTCCCAATTGATTTATACTTTCTTGTTTTCCTAATATTTTTAACGCCAACTGTTCTCACAAACACGTGACGTTCACCGATCAAACAGCGAGGCATGATTCGTTGGAAATCCCTATTTGTCAGAGATACGAAAATCGCACGCCTCCGCAAGCAGTATTTCAATCGGTCTTCTTCTTCACCTTGAATATTGTCTTCGAAAACCGATTCCAAGGAAAATCATGAGTTTCACGTTGCTTAGGGGAGAAAATGGTTAAATATGTTTCGATTGTCACTTACGAGTTTGTTATTTTTCGTTTGTTCTCCTTATTACTGACTGAAATTTGCAAGAAGTGGTTCTAGTTACCGATAGAAGGTATTTCGACGAATGCAGTCGCCAGTCGCGACGACTCGTGTCCTATCGATTTTGGCACGAAAATATGATTTTTCGTATCGTTGATAGAAATGGACACTGAGTCTCGTCTCGATGGTCGCCACGCAATCACATTAAATGCAACATTTATATGTATATATATATATACGTATACACAGGTTGATTACTTTTACGAATTATACTTTACTGCTTCTATGGATTTCACGAACGAGACGAATGTATTAACGTTTCATGAAATAAAATTTATTTCGATGCAAGTGGTACGTTGACGAATAAATGTATCCGAAAAAATAAATCTCTGGAGCTGCAAGCATTTTTTAGCTGGTCTGACAAACTTGTTGATTCTATACCTGAGTTTGTCTGTTATTTGTCACCGTTCCTATTTCATAAATTTGTCTGACTGTCTTGATTAGTGGCATTATGGTATTTGCGACGTCACTCACTCTTTTACAAGTTATCGTTTAAGAAATTCGGAGAGTCTTGTTTTTTTAGAATCACTACAGAATGTGATTAATGTGTCTTTTAATGACCTCATAGAACATACTACGATAATTTGTGCAGCATAGGTTTTCAGTTATGTAACTGCATTATCGAATAGATAAAATTGTGTAAACGTATGTAGATGGTTACAATAGCGCTTCGTCTGGGAACGTGAAACATTTACGTATTGTTAACAAAGTGCATTCTGGAATGCACTCGACGCGCTGGCTGCACGGCTGCGCCAAGAGGTGTGAAATTACTTGACGAAAAACATTAATATACTCGCTACTCATTGTCTCTAAAAGTTCTTGCAGTCAACCGTGCATAATGTATTTTATTTCCGTTCTCAGGACACGTTCTTACAACGCAAACATCGCACTGTCTCGTAATTTTTTCATATGACTTGGGTGATGTTTGAAATTCGCGACGCTATAAACCTTGCTCTTGTCTTCTTAGTAATTGTAAATACTGCTGATTCATTTTATAGGAAGCGAATCGAATTGGATCGCGTGATAATGCTCAGTGCTTCTCAGTTTTGAAAAGTTTACTCGATTCAAATCGTATTTCCGGTTTTCTAGATTATACCCAGTGAAATACGTTCGCATTTCAACAGGACTCCTCGGGTTTTCAGACCGTTTCAGTTATTCGGTGTCCCTGAGGGCAGTCCAGTGCAATCCAGGAACTTCAATATTTGATACATGTGGTCGGTTGCATGGCTGGCATTCTTCGAACTATTGTAGTTTCACTTACTTGACTCGATGACGTCCAAATTGGATGACACGCCCTTAGAAACATTATAATTGAATTTCACTAGGTGTACTTATTATCGAATGTAATCATGGATTTGATCCAAAGTATCTATATTCCTAATTAGACTTGATGGAACTCTGAAGATTACTAAGAATACCAATTGTTCACTTAAATTACAAATTTCGGAAATATACTGAGTACAGAGGTTAGTCTACAAATCTTCGACGATTAATACAGTGATTTTTCTAGTAAATACCAAGCAATTGTACGCTTGGTACGTTGTCCAAGTCATTTGATAAATTAGACGCAACTGCAATAAGAGTTCCTCTTTTAATCGGTCATTTACTTTCTGTAATTACGTGGCTTCAACGCTCGAACAACGATGAAGGGACGAAACAAGACTTTTACTGCCGGGAGAAAGCTGTTCCGTTGTCCTGCACGGACTACTTCCCTTATTCACTTTACGCAGGAAGTTCCATGTAATTTCGTCAGACTATACTCGGTAGTGTCGCTCTATTAATCTCTCCCAAGAGCGCTTTTCATCTTTTACGACATTTGCTGAACTTTCTCTACAGTATCAAACAAACGAGGCGGGCAGGATGTGTTTTTGCAAAATATGTGTCTTGAGAGAAATAGTTGCGTTTCAGTCTGACTCGATGAGATAACAGAAAAAAGGCAATGGAAATACTTTCCAAAAACATTTCCATCTATAAAGATACAGGATTTTCACAAACCTTGTGTACTTTGAACCTGTCGATACTGGTAGGTGTAGGTGGCTGGGTAGTCGTTTTACTTTTAAGGAGGCGATGGTGCGTGAATGTGGACGTGAGAGGGTCGGATGCTCATAAACTGGTCGCACATAGATAATACCTTGTATATACTCTGTTTCTGCCGTTCAGTTTTTCTTGCTCTTTCTTTTCTTCGCCCTTTCATTTTGGCCTTCGTCTTTGCCCTTCTTTATCTTCCGTTTCTTCCCCTTCTTCTTCGGTCCCGCACGCGTTGCCCTCTTCTGTTCTGCCCCTCTTTCAGTAACGGGCAAAGGAGGTAAAGATGAACTGACGTACCAGCGAAAGGAGTTCCTGGTGTATAATGTAACGTTTCGAAAGCTATCACTCCCCAAGGTAAAAGGAAGTGGCTTCTCGAACGTTGAAAAGGACCGAAGATAAAACCTGACGGTGGAATAGGTAATGGCAGCGGGACGAGAAGGAAGATATTTTTGTCGTCTTCTCTTCATTGCAATCACAAATTTGATATCTCCAAAAATTAACCTCTCACGCTCTCGTATTTTATCCTGCATGTTGTTATATGTTGTTTTTAATATGAGAACTGATCGTGTTTCATCATGAACTCGGCACGTATAATCCCACGTATTGCAGAGGTTTACATCGTCGAAAGATGGATTAAACGGAATTCTCTAGGGACCAGTTTTCTACTTTATGTACAGATCGATTATGAATCAATTTTCTTGCGGATTTTGCGATGCGAATCCCCTCCTTTTTGTAGATTTAGGATGAGAATAATTCGAAAACGACTTCTCTGTATTTATTGAAATAAATAATCCTGAATAATTCAAAATACTAATCATTTTTAACTCAGTAATACTTCTGAATAATTATGGTACATATAACCAGGTTTCCAAATGAGAACATTCTCTTAATTCGATCTGTCCTTCCTCTGTCTGTTATAGAGTACATTTTACAATTGACCTCTAGTGTTTCGAGCGTTTGTATCCTCGCCTTTGGTCTCCTCCAATCTATACCTGATTTCTAGGGACATCCACTATGAATCCAGCGAGCGTGTTGTCCTGGCGTTTACCGAACACATCGCCAAGAAAAATTTCAATTTTCTTACGTGCTGACGTAGGATAGCTCTCGATCGAAATGGGGATTTCTCAAGTGAATCGCCTCAACTAGTAACAACAAAGCGGAAAATGTAAAAATCCGAGCGGTCTGATGAAATACAAACTCACGGAGACGAAACTCCTAGCGTGAGTTATCATGATCGGTGATTTTGTTATTATTAAACCGTGTTTACGTAAAACGTGCCATGGTCAGAAGTTTCTATAGAATAATGTAAATACAACATGTGAATATTTGATATACGATGCTAATTACTTTCAAGTTTCGATAGAGGGAGGGAGATACCAATTTCATACCCCTACAGAATTAGTTATAAATCTCCAAAATTAATTACAGAATTCACTTAGTGTATATATCACAGTGTGGTAAATAGTGCAATAATGAACAACGTAATTGAGCGTTAATACAGTGGTCACTTAGAATTCCTCTTCTTTCACGCAGCGCGGCTTTTAAATTTAATTAATTGTTGCATAATGGTCGCTAAATGTTTTCACTGATTTCTCTATGCAGAGAGGATTGTTTAAGCGGTGTCGTTTGCTGTCCCTATTGTGTGTACCTTTCGCCGATAGGCAAAGTACACATTTTGATGTGTTTATCAGGCAGTCTTGACTAAATAGACCACAGAAAGCACGATTTCTCTCGTTCCAGCTCCTATGCAGCAAGGATCTAACAGGGTTCTTGTTACGTGTATCTCATTAATTACAAGTCAACGGTGAGGCATCGGTTTCTCTTTAGACCGTCTTAATCTCCTCCGAAGTCCAATACACCGGATGAAAGCTCGAGAAGTTGGATTGATTCTTGCTGTAAATTGAGCCCTGACGTATCGATCACGATGGGGCGTTAGCATGAAACTATTAACGCCCTTTGGAATGAAATTCGTAATTAAATTAGGCTTGTTTCGTGTAGAGTGGATCCTAAGCTTATTCGCTTCGACCATACTAGTCCAAGTCCAGTCTCGATAGTATAATGGCGTACGAAAAGCTGTCTTCGTCGTTCTTTGGCGTTCAATGCATGGATTAATTTGATATAGCCTAAGAACGCTCGTGCAAGTTGGTAAAAGTAAGTGTATTGCGACTAGTCGAGTACTCGAGTTATCCTCGAAATTAGGTCATTTTTTTCCCTTTTAACTGCGCTGGTCATTTTTCTTTTTCTGTGTGCTCCAAATCGATAAGGATACTTCTTCATTTCTTTTATTACTCTTTTAGCTAGCAGTAGTTAGACTAAATTAAAATGCGTGTTGTGAGTTCCAATTTTGCTTCTTTTTCAAACTCATGCAATACAAGGAACAAAGTTAACATTATCTGCTGTCTCTTATTAGAGAGGCTTTTAATATAGCTTTTGTTTGGTTAGCGTAATTTCTGTTTCTCTAATTAGCGTAGGTTATTTTCCATTGGTAGTTTTATAAAGGATAAAAACCTTCCTGTGACAGATTGATAAATTACGGCAGTAATTTGTTTGAATTCCTGAATTATCATTCTCTGATTAAAAAATGGTTGTATGCAGTTTACTTTGCTTAAAGTTGTTCTGTCTCTATAAACCAAATCTTTTGCGATAATTACCCAGACCATCCTGCGGTCACTGTGGAACGAAGAAAACGGAATAATTGCAGTTCCCATTTTTACCTCATTTTTCATTCGAAAATTTCCGGCGTACAGTGAAATTTGATAATCGAACGGTATCAGACGAACATTTTTCCTCGGCTGATCGTTTTTTATCCAACCGTAACGATGAGTAATAAGGCGTAAAAAGCTATTAGATCCTCGAAGTAGATTCCCCCATCTCGTGCTCCTCGCTTTTTCTTCTTTGCCTCTTAAGAGGACTTTCGATGTGAAAGCAGGATTCTTCACCCCAGTCAACGAGAGACGTAAAGCTGAAACGAAGAGAAGTCGGTACCGCGGATGGCTTTCTTCCATCGCCTTCTCGTTTCATAGGATTTTATCTCGTTTTCTTCATCCCGTAATACTTGTTCGCGCGGCTTTTCAGCCCGCGATAGCACGCGGAAAAGAAACAGAACACAGAGACGGCCTCGTCTTCCTCCTTTCTGCCTATGTTCTCCTCTTATCGCACGTTGAATCTACTATCAATCGATGGTTAACAATCGAACGATTGATACTCCTCAGTGTTCGTAGTGGCGAATGAGAATTTCCTCTCAACAGAATTACATGCCCATTTGACCGTCTCTTTGCCATAGTGAATCATCAATCTATACAACTGCTTTTTAATTCCCCTTAACGCAACGTTGAATTTGAAAAATAGGAAGCCACATCTTCTTTGCAAAGCACCGAAAAAATAGCGCATTTTATCGATCGGCTTGTACAAAAAATGTCAGTCTACCTTTTGACTCGGTTGCAAAAATTCAGGCAACTCCGTCCCAAAAGTTGAAAACAGGGATTGAGAGGACTGAAACTTGAGACAGTTTCAATTGCTGAATTCTGTTGTTAGCTTCGTGTCTGAACAAGTGCTGTCCAATACCACTTACAGCTAATTCTGAAAGAAGTACCTATTATCTTTTGAACAAATCTACATTTCCTGTCTTTAGTACAGTACACTGCCATGCAAGAAATTAATTTAACATTTATATTTATAATTATATTATACAAATCATCAACATATCGTGCCATTCCAAATAAATCTCTTTTTCAGAAAACAATAGAGTTCGCATGCAGGTTACACATTTCAGCATCACGGTTCTATTGATATCCAGCTGCATGTTATTGTAAAACAAACATTCCTGAAATCACTCGTTTATTGCATTTTCGGTGTATAATTTCGCACATAAAAGCACAAAAGGAGAGAAATTCTTTAGCCAAATAATCTATATTACAATTTCGAAATTGTAATCACGTTCGAAGCGTGAATAGCGACCAGCCCAGGTATTCATGCTAATACTTTTTGCAGTGGTTCGTGTGGCGTGTACACAGGGACTGAAGGAAGGATTTCCCGAAGGTAGAGGTCGTAGATGAAGGAAGAGGGGAGGTAGGAGGAAGGGGTAGAGGCTGCGAGGGGCCAGGAGCACCGTGGGTTCGGGGGTGGTCCGGGACGAGTCAAGGGGTTGGAAAAGGGGCGACTCCGGCAGTCAGCGGGTTAAAGCCGCTCGGAGCGGGCGTTCCATCTGCGTTCCTTCTCGCTTCTTGCAATTCCGACCAGTTCTTGGGAAAAAAATGCCTTCGTAGCTGCTCCTGGATCACGTGTTAATCACCAGACATACATCGCGCGACCAGTCGAATTAGGACTGGCCAGTCGCTCGTTTCGATCTTCTCGCGACTGGTGTTCCAGTGTGTTTCATTGTGTCAACGCAATGATGCAGCGGTCTACCGTTTGCAACAGTGTTTTCGCCACACGTGTTAATTAACGGAAGTATTGTCACCGCGCTGTGTGCTCGGCGAACAATTTAGCCTCGCCCGATCAAACCGCTTTTCTATTTATTAGATGTTCCTGTATCGAGGCTTCTGAGCGCGTAGTGATGTTCGACAGACATTTGTGTAATGGGTTCTGTGCGCGATGAAGGTGATTTTCGGAAAGTAAATTGAAGATTTAACGACCCTTCGGAAACTCTGATGGAAAACCACGGAAACTGTTGTTATAGATTCTGTGGTAAACTTTCTTTAACGAAATGTGTCAGCCTGGGTCATCACCTCCGTCATGCAATCAGGGTTTAGTTCGTATGTATAAGATGGAAGTCGGCGATTTTTCCTGAAAAACTGTGGACTTCTCTTGAAGAAGATACATCCGCGAACATCGCAGTCACACGTCATCGAAGTTCGATAGTTCGTGTGTGATTCTCGCACGTTGAGACTAATTCGCTTATCAGAATTTTACTTACGAGCGAGGATAAATTGCTTCAACTGCCGTCTGTAATAATCGTGAGCGATTTATCGTCGAGGGCAGGCGTTCGCGTGCTCGACGAAAACAATGAACTGAATAATCGATTGATTCCAGTTTTCTAATCTCCACACTTTGTTCGTGCACCGAATCAAATCCTCTTAAAAGGCAGAACTGCTTGGACACGTTCGCTCAGGTCGAAATTTCAGGCCAGTTAATAGTAAACCTCAAGAATAGATTTATGCGAATATGATAGCTACCGAAGTTCGCTTACGGCTCGTTCATGTTTTAAACAATAATCGTGCGTGGAGTGACTCGGTCGGCGGTGATCGAAAATTGGAGCATTGATCAAATTTGTATTTGATAGAACGTCGGTTACACGTCGTCGTTCCACATGGCTAATGATCCGGATCGACCTGTTATTGTTAATTGCGGATTTCTCGATGATGCGTTTCGGTTAAAGGCATTATTTTCAAAACATGCTCGTTGTTATAGAAGTGAATATTCATTGCAGCACTGAGTGTTGACTGATTACAAAGTAGCAGTTCAAGTTGCAAGATTAATCGAGATCGGTGCTATAAACTACTCGCAATTAGCGCCAGTTTTCATCACGACTAAAAGCTTTCCTATACCTCGCTAGTTTCGACCGAACTTTTTTGATACAAGTGACTGATAACTGAGGGCATTAAGTATTCGTTAATTAGTCGTTCCTCTTCTCATAAACAAGGAAAAGTAGTAAAAACGAAATTTCTATATTAACAGCATCCTCAATTTGATCAGGGTTTAAACTCGCAATATTCACTATCGTCCAGTTCTCGTAAAGCAAACGTACGATTGATCGTTGCAGCGTGTTACTCTAGCTTCACAGAAAAAGTCACTGTAGACTATGCAATTAGCTCGCTGACAAGTGTTCGCGTCCGCAAATCAATCGCGTGTCGGATTCAGGCGGATCGGTCACGTGCGCGTATTTGGTACCATGAATGCACTTGACTGCGACCATTTTCCGTGTCGTTGCATAACAGTCCTCTCAGAGAGTTCGCGTTGACCCCAGCCGGAAATCACAGCCACCGACTGTTTTCTATTCAAGCGAACGATGATAACTCGTTAGCTCTGAGGCAGACATGAGATGGGTTCGTGGCAAAAATCATTATCGCGATTCCTCCGCGAAGGAAACGATCTCAGAGTGATCTAGTGATATGCGTTTTATCTGTGACGGTCGAACGTAGCTTCAGGATAATAAACTGTTCGGATTCGAGATTCAGCTCGTACGTCAGGAGGTCATTTATCATTCTTATCGGGCGCTGATATCGCGCGATATAATCTGACAGGTTTTTACTTATGATATTTAAACTGAGGAGACATGCACACGTTTAAAAGGTCGTGGTCGATTTTCAAATCATTGTACTCAAGTGAGACAGGTATATCCGCTGAAAAGTCTATGAAAAAGTCACTGTCTCAAAACAGGCGATTCATTGTAATTTCAGATATCCGACAAATACCCTGAAGGTAACATGTTTCTCGAATAAATCAGTCTTCCATGTAATTGTTATTCCGGAAGGAGCTGCATTTTATTTGTTGTGGAGGAATTAGCTCGCACGTTGTTGGTGCACTCGCTTAGTTGAATGAAACTGGCGCAAACTACAAATTTGACCTGCTCGATTTCCCGGTTCTCGAACATCCCGTGGCGCAGGCGGCGCGTAAAGGTGGTGAAAAGTTGGCATTGCGGTGCTCGACTTCCGAATCCGCAATTAAAATCCTTCCAGTCGGACACTGTGCACGTGCTGCTTAACCGTGTTCCTCGTTCGTTACTAAGTGGAAAAGAATCGAGGTCCAGGAGAAGGACGAGGCAACGACTTTTTAACGAGCGGATTGAGACGTTACTGCCGATCGATCAGCGTTGTTTGCTGCGCGTGGTGTCTGGCGCGAGTGGTTCTAGTGTCAATTTGTCCGTATCCCGGCAAAGTCTCGACCGATCGTCGAGAATATCGAACCATCGATCGACAGACGCGTATCCAGCTGGGATATACACGCCATTTGAACAGTCGTCGACCATGTACTCGCGTTCAGCCGGATGTGGCTGTTCCGGAACCAGCGAAGGCTCGTCGAGTGGATCAGCGAATTGACAGAGGAGGCCTGCTGTTAGGCAACAGAGCCAGAGTACGCGCGTTCGGGTGTTAATTAGCAGACATGTATGCCCACGTGCACGGCGATAACGGCATGTGCTGTTATCTGCCTACTGTGCTCTATCTCGAGCGATACCGTAAGTTCTTTTCTTTGTATCCCTTTCGGCGTCAGCTCTTTTAGAAAACGTCTTGCTCTTGTTAACGAGAAATTGGAACACTGCTTTTTCACGTATTTCACTCGAAATTCTTGGGGTTTACTTTAGACTCTGTTTTATAGAATGCATGTTAGAATTGATTGAGTTAAATTGAATTTCATGTTCATTCTAGAGGTTATTCAATAGACTGCAGACTTGTAAATTTGTTAGAGTATCTTATGTAAAAGAGGATCTACTGCTTGCAAATTCATTCGAGAGAAATGTGTTTTGCAGTTGAACGTAAAGGATCGTGGTCTCAGCTCGCTTCGTAGCAAGTTTCCGTAAACGGCGGGTGTATTTCTGGGCGTATTAGTTTCGAGAATGGGAAGATTAGCGTTATTTTAAGGGCAGCCCGGCGTTAAACGAGCAATGATCCGGCGGGAGGGGAGGAAACGTAACACGGGGCTCAAACTTATTTAGGGAAAAGATAGCGAAAGGTTTTGCATAATGAAGCAGTTAAGCTACGGTCTTCTTTAACCTAGAGACGTTAACCAGCGTTAGGAGGGTGAATGTTGCGGCTCGGTAATCGAATAAAACGACCGGCAAACTGTACTTGTTTATATCCTTCATGTAAATTTCAAAGAATTTATTTTCCTCTGCGTCTAAGTGACGATTACTTTAAAATATAATTACTGCTGCTTTTATACCTGGTGAAGGATTTTTCGGAGAGATTTCTCTGAAATTATCAGTGTTATGAGGGTTGAAAACAGTTTTATACTAGCCGTGAAATCCCAAGAGAACAATTTCAATCAACACTTGCCGGTCTTTGCACTCTATCGATCGCATGTTTTTCGGTTTATCGTCCAGCTGATGGTTCTGAAATTTCCTGAAAAAAGAGGCAAAATTCACAATTCTCTTGTTGACATACGATGATTTATTCGAGGCTCGTGATCAGTGACACGTGCCAGAGCAACGATTAAAATATTGGAATTTCATTTTCATTGCTTCGCTCAGTGACACACGCGTGACATCTGAAAAACTACCAAGGAAGTCAATCCTTCATAAATATCGTATCGATGACCTTGATACAGTTGAGACTTCTTCGCAAAGTGAGCAAGTAGTATCGAATTTAAAAAGAAATTAGGAAACTTACGTGAATATGTGACAAAAGAGGGGAAAGGAGATCCTTAGAGTAATCATTTAATATTTTACTAAAACTGCTAGAATTGTAATTTAAATTTCTTCGAGACGAATTTATTTTCACGTTAGTGTCCCATATGGTAACTTAAACGCGAAACTATGGCGGTCGAGTTTCATTCAAAGAAATATTTGTTAAAAACATTTACGGAATAGCCGTCGAATACGATCTTTACGGTAGCTTCAATGGCCGACAATGGGCACCAGGGGCAAATGGACATTGAGATTATCGCGGTTTCACGCTATGGTTGCTCCAGACCACTGCTCGGTGGGCGGAGGATCGTTTCAGCTGTCGCGTGCAGAATGGAGATTAAATTGGCACTGTTTGCACGATCGCCTTCGGGGCCCCTTGTGACCGTTCTTTATTATCATTTGCGTATATCAAGGTAGGACGTGTGGCGCAATTGAAGCTCGACATCGCTGGGAAATCGGTAATTCCCAGCCATAATTCGCGATCGCAGAAGCGATGAGGTCTGCTCGCCACGTTTCTTCAAACCGAGAACAAATTAAAGCAACGCTAGAATGATGGCTGCTATTGGAATCTACTTTTTCATCGTGTTATCTATTACCGAGGGCAGGGAATCGATTTGGGGAACATTCCAGTGACAACCACGATCTCGTACGTTATCTTACAGACGTTCTCGATCAGCGACGATCATTCGACCGAAAATGGGCTGGGGATATTGGACGGAAATAAGTCGTGCTGATTATATTGTACCGAATTGACGATGAATTTCATTTTTTACGTTCCTTCGATAAACTGTTGAAAGATTTGTCGAACCGTAACGCGAGACGTCGAGACAATTGAATCGTAAAATGCCTGTTGAATTTTAATAGCCTATCGTTAAAATCCAAAATAGAAAGCATGAAATGGAATTTAAAATTACGTGCACGGGCAAGGGAAATAGTATATATTTTGTAATGTCTGAAGAATTATTTATAGACAGAAGTGAGCTCGTATTGGTACCTCCCCCATGTATATTCCCTTGAATAAGCGTTTTACGATTCTAGCTATTTTATTGGCGGTATTCTGGATGCGAATACTGCGCGACATTCTTCCGTTGTGCTTGAGGATGGCAATAAAATCAAGGAAATTGCAAGAGCTACTTTCAGTAGAGCGTAGGTTGCATTGACGATTCCAACTTTAAATCGCTGTAGTAATTTAGCTATTACATAACGATAAAGTAACCTCTGGACTTTTCTAAAGTAGCAGCCATTGTAATTGACTACCTTTTTTTACAACTAAGAGAAACTAAATTTACCATAGCATATTTACTTGTTCCTACCGATGGGTAATTTATGCCCAGGTAATATGAGACGCTTTGCATTACGGATATAGTGTTCATGCAAATTGAATGTAGACGAAGGGTGAAAGATGCAAATGTAGCTACTTCTTGAAGGTGCACCAGTTCATGGAACAAATGAGTCGGATAATGGAAAGAGTAGAGTATGAGAAACAGGAAAGAATGGCAGAGAACATAAAGCGAAAAAGACGACTAGATGTCACAAATTTTTTCTTCTTCAAACTTAGCTAACTTTTATCAAGGGATGCGTAAAATCCTCTTTTATGCACAGAACATTATTGTCTCTTTTTGCCAGCTTCCCTCGTGCCTTTCTTCATCACATCTCAGTGATTTTTTTCATTTATAGCAAAAGTTACATCGATCTGATTACTCTCGTTACTCTGGGTAGGTTTCATTGTCAATGTAGCGTAAGATACGTCTGAAGATCTGTTAAGAGAATTGAATCGTAAGGTTTTTCCTGCTTCGTTTTTATAGACCATGATATTTCGCATTTGCGGAAAGTCTTTCCACGCCATTTTTCCTAAGAAAGAGGGTCGTTGAGAAACTTGGCCCGCTCCTTTTTCAACTCATTCAAGGGATTGGTTTTTAAGTATGCTAAAGATTTTGTCATCGCTCACGAAGGAAATATACGAGCAGAGGCAGCATGGAATATTAAGGAAGGTGGAATTACTTTTTTTATCTCAACTTAACGTCGGCCTATCGACCCGTAGGAAATTTATTACCTTTCATTTTTTCTCTTTTCCTCCTTGAGTCATGGCTGAAGGGTTTGATATTTTCTTACAAGTTTCATCCCAGTTACCGACAAAGAATTATGTTCCGCTCGATGAACACGAACACTCATTTAATAGATCTTTATATTCGCCTGAGAACAAGTAGCCTGCAATATTTCAATAGTTGGCAAAATCGAACACTGCAGGGACCTGCTACTACTTGCTAAGAATATTAATTCTAGTATTTCGATTCTACGATTTTCAGTCCGCGATTCTGCCATTGGTAGTTGATATTTCCATGGCGAGAATTGCCAAAAAATGGACGTTCTCCCTCGTCCCTCGAGTTTGAAGCATCTCCTAATCACGTTCACCTGCATTCGTCCCACACCACTGTGTTTTCGCGGCACGGAATTCAGGCAGGATCCAATTATCCCAAATTTCCATAACTCCGGAACTACAGGCCCGATATCCCCTGTACCCCGTAAATTCGTAAAATCTGTATTCCGCTGTTCCCTTGTTTATCTTACGCGCCAGACGCCAGCAACAGTAATATGATGGCCTGGATTAAACAGTGTCTGCGAATTCGCGCAACTTCGCGAATTGATTCACCTCCAACTTAGTTTCCATATCCCTGATGCAACTTGCTCTCCCGATCCTTTCGGTTACCCTGGGCTTCGTTCGGACGTGCGCGATTTATAATGGCGAAGGATTATTCGGTGCTCGCGTTAATTCCGATGCAAACGATAAACGCTTCGTCGAACCCCGTTGCCTCTGGTCGCGTGTATTTCCTGTCTTTGCTTCTATACGAATTTATGGATGTATTTAGTTGGTTATGAGCTTCTTTGGTGCGTGCAGAGCGTACGTCCGACAGGATGTTATGGATCATCGGTCAGAGGGACGTTTTACCCACTATTTTTCATGGGCTCTGAAATGACAAGCATCGTTCCATTTGCCTTTTATACGGGGTTTCATAAAGCATGATAAATGTACCAGTTTGCGGAGGATGCGGTTTTCGTTCGCATCCTATTTACATCAACCTGGGAAATATAATATTTTCTGGTTAGAGCGCTGGAATCTCGATTATGCGGATTAATTAAAAAGACGGAAATTCCGTAAATCAATGGATATTTGGACAATAAATTGAGAAGAAGAATGCAAATGGTAACAATAGTCTTATTGTATTTATTTTGCTAACTTGTGAAGAAATTATTATATTCAGGCCTCTACTCGTGCTAATTAATTTGATTCGAACTTCGTCAGTATCACACGCACGGTTTGCGTGTTCTCTCACAGTCGAAGTTACGTAGAAGCGGTATGCATTGTAGAGGTGAAGTTGAATGCGCGAAATTACAGTTAACGTTCCGCTTTTTCTGTCGAGCTTTTTTAAGTGAGCTCTCGCCAAGTGCAATTTGAAAGCAGTGTTCGGTGGTACTTTTAAACGTTTCATCAGCTTGGATGCGAGAAACGTCGTCGAGACACGAGTGCCGTAATTCACTTCAATAATTAGCGTGCTTTAATTAGACGTACACGAGGGAAGGGAGTCCTTTAATTATTGCGTGCGAACTGTGTCACCGGGCGCGCGTAGTAATGAACGACCGAAAATAATGGTGTAGTAACCGTCTTCCTTCGTTCGTTTACTTTATTGTCTGCTCTTTCCCTTTAAACCAGATCTTAAGACTTAACGTCTCAAAGGAAGCCAGAATTAATTTCTGCATTCCAACAGTGTGATCAAACCCTTTCTAGCTTCTTAAATACTTATCAGTCTTCTTCAGGGTGGAAGGCGTTTCAGAGAATCCCTCTCGACTACTCTATGAAACTTTCTGTACCGTCGTGCGTGAACTCCGTTCATTTTGGTTGATAATTATGCACAGGTAACTTACATTGATTCAACGTCGCTCCACTGTGTCTCGTATCCTCAATGAAAACTCCCCCTGCTGATCCTTTGATTAAAAATTCGAAGGTCCGGGACCTAAGCAGCGTTTCCAGTTATATAGGTCTTGTTAATTAAGTCGTTTGAATTTCTTCCTGTCTCTCGACAAAACGGTTTTCAATTTTTCACCGTAAATAGAAGTAATGAAAGCAGTCTTGTGCGCCTTAATATTACATTTGGAACTCGCGCGAACGTTTAGACGAGCCTGGAATATGCTTTCGACGAACAATTTCGATAGTTAGCGAAGATCGAGCACTGGAACGCTTCGTACCGGAAGATGCGACGTTATAATTCAAGAGGCGAGGGCTGCGTTCGGGTTGAATCATAAAGCCGTGATAAACGGCCATACTTGGCATAGTTTCATTGCCGTGCTGTGAGGCTGGATCACTCGTCCATTGCCTTCTTATTACGCCTGAGAAATTCTGTGCTTGTTCCAAAACTGGGTGCGTTTCACAAGGATATGCAAAAATGTACACTGCTGAAAACAGGCCTCCTATTTTTAGCTGGACTCGAGAGTCAGTTCGTCAGAGGATTTGTTTGAAGTTCAGGTTTTATATACACCTATTCCTTTTTTGAATGCCTGAAAACATCCATATTTTGAATTTTTCAACTATTACAATTTCAAACATTTGAATTTTTTAATGGATAAAATTTCAAATTTTTGAATTTTTAAATATTTGAATTTTTCAACCGTTAAAATTTCAAATTTTTGAATTTTCAAATATTTGAATTTTTTAAATTTCAAACCTTTAATATTTTCAATAATCTCTGTATATCTATAATTGAAATTTTAATGAAGTACTATCTATCCTTCGATTCGACGTGCTTTGTACCTGAAATGAGACTTTTAGTTCGTTAAAACATTTAAGTTTACAGTTTGAGCGCAAGTTAACAAAATTCCCATAAACTCTGCGTAGGGTAGTTCCAAACTAACGTGATCTGGGCTAAGCTTTACAACGTACCTGTAACGCATCGCGCGTACGTTCTTGTAAAGTGTATCCATATCCGGCTACTCTTTTTCGTTTACGCCGAAAGTGGTTTTTCCGTTTTACGATGTATCTCTGGCGACGCGAAAATGGAACGCACGAAAAGGAGTGCTGGCGAACAGGGTGGACGCACCGTGAGAGCTTTTTCAAAATTGAAGTGCCGCGTTTAAACTCCTTTCTACATTCTCTACTTTTGTTAGGAACCTTGTCAATGGTTCCTCATTTCCATGGAAGAAGAACCTATAATAATTAAGGGTCTCGAATAGGGTCAGTACCCTTGTGTTCATTTCATTCGTTGTCTACTATTTCAATTGGAATTTAACTGTCTCTGTTAGTGACATTGCCCATTCAAGGATCCTTCTTATTGGATTCGTTCGTAGGCGAAGCTTTCTTCGAAACTGTTGCTAATTTCGAGTGCTTTCTATAAGGAAATGTCTGCAATTATCCCTGCAAAGGCTACAGGTTGCTTTGGAAATACAGCCTTTACTGGTAATTGGCCTTTTAGCATGCTCGTTTAATGGAACGATAATTGCTAACTACCTTACTTCGTCGTAAACATCTAGCTGGTTGTCTGGAAAATGATTCTTACATTCTACTCATGTTTTTTGTTAAATAAGATGAAAAGTTCGTTCCTTCATCGCTTGTTACGAACATTATAGAATCAAAATCTTGAGATAATAAAAACGCGATTAACAAGGATCCTCATTAACGTCACTCCTCAGTAATGACGTGTCTTTTGGGCGTTGTGTGAACGTCATGCCTTGTAATTTTAATTGCTGTATCTTGTCAGAGTTTAATAGATTAATAATTAGCGGTTCCAAAGAGCTGATGTTTGCTAACGATCGATCGCGAAGGTTCAAGCATGTACGTGTTCCATAAAACTCCGAAAAAGGATTAAAATTACACGATAAAATTTTTGATCGCAGCGATTTTCGTCTGAAAGAGGAATGTCCGATTCAACGCGCGTTTCTGTTGAATTCACACAAAAGGATATCCGTTGTGTTCAGTTTGAAAGTTGGAGAACTCATCGAGGAAGAAAGAGCTGGTCGAAGTTAGGAGGAACGAACTAAAAGAGTCGTGAAAATTCGCGTTATCATCGAACGAGACATTTATATCGTTATTTGCGACCCGCATTGCATTTCTATCTGCTGGCATATTGTACTACGAACAAAAGAAGGTCACTATCTTTCAGAACGGAACTGAAAGGAGATCGTAGGGACGCTTAAGAGCTGATCGATCCTTCTGTAAGTTCGGGATTTGCGCAGGAAGTAGTACGAATCAACAAGTGTGCCGACCACTCGTTCGCCGTTATTTGGACCATCCGAAAGGAAATTGTCGAGTTGATCTTCAGCTTTTTAACAATAATTCCACGAAATCCGCTAGTCCATTTTATGAAAAGCTCTCCATAGTGGATAGAGTTCCTAAAAACTAAATGGTGGCTTCTGAAAATCCTTGTTGAACCTTCTGCGGTAAATTGTTCGTCGAAGATATTACACTCATTGTTAAGACTATATTGTAGTTTTTTTGTTAGACATTTATACAGGCAGTGAAGTGGTTCTAGGAAAGTGGTAGTAGCCATGGTAACCTTTTTAAAACGCTATCGCCATTTACTTCGCTTCTGTTGGATTCGTACCGAGTGCATATGGAATACTAAAGTAGTTCTATCTGTTCTTATGGCATTGCTATTACCCTTCTATATGTCGTCGACAGATGCTTCTCACTGCGAACAATACAAGAGAAAATGGCGTGAAAATGGACTGAGAATATCCATCGATTTGTTTTTGTATTTCAATCGATTCTTAAACTAAACTCATAGAATTTTTCAATAATATTGTTAAATCAATCTCTGCTTACAGTAGAATGTGAAAATGTTCTTAATTGAAAAATGAACTGAAGGATTAGTATGATGTTTTTAAACTTTACCTATCGCGTTCATGAGAATGCATACTGGAAGTAGCATCTGTTTAAAGCCGAACGCAATATATTTTCCTCTTTCTAGTGTGCATAGTATTAAGATACAAAGGTGAATCCTGAGCTCGGGAGTGACTCGTTATTAGTGTTGTTTCAGAAAAGAATTTCACGTGCATGACATTCGTTTCTCTGTGCCTCGCTAGAAATCAGATGCACCTGTGCATCTACGTGCCTTTTATTTCTTGCAATTTTATGCACGTACCCAGAGCTGGTTTCTTTGTGCCTGGGACTTTTGTCCTCTCATGCAAACAGGGGCGCGGTTCATATTTTAGTGGATGTTGTACAACAGACGCTACTATTTATTTAAATATGAAACGTCTTCGCAGTAAATTCTTGTAAAATATTTAAATTCCTATTTTCCTGGAGCGTTCCATAATAATTTTCATATTATTATGAAATGCAATAAAATACATAATACCAGCTGGCAAAAACGTACAGCAGAATCGTAGCTGGTCAGTTTTTTCTGCTGGTATGCGACTATTCTTTTTGTTTCTTGCATCATTTACATTTGGATTAACCTCGTTCCCCTTTACCTTCATTCATATGGAATTTTACCCTTCAGTAGCGCTACTTCTAATTTGTTATATTATCATCCACGGGAGATTACAATTTCCTGATGTTCCTTAAAGCAAATTTTACTACGTAATTCCCTTTATCTGAAGAGGTCAATTACAGTACAGAAATATTCCTCTAATCAATCCCATAATCGTGCACTGCCAGACAAATGTAACTTCTATGGTGTACCATTAAATGTTACATTAACCTCTTCCTTTATTATTGACAGAGGCTCACAGAGCTCTGGAGCTCCTCGAAGACTATCATGCTAAGCTGACGAGGCCTCAAGACAAGCAGCTGCGATTGGCCATCGAGCGGGTGATCCGGATCTTCAAGAGCAGGCTCTTCCAAGCACTACTGGGTAAGTCTTACACAAATCCAAGATGACTAGATTTTTTCAGACGCTCTCTCAATCACTAACGCCAAAATGAATCGTTTCAATTCTTCTGCTCTCGAAGAAGCAATAGATGTTCACTTCTCTCAAGAAAATAATCGTTTCATGCGTTCCAATCGATACCGATGGCATTCCTAAGCGTTCGAAAATGTGAAAAATTCCGACAATTCGCGGAGGATTCAAAGAGGCGCCAGCTCATTCCCTTTTCTATGCCTCGCTTCAATCTCATCTTATTTATCGGAACTGGCACGCTGCCGTTCAAACGTTTCTGCTGCTATTGTTATTCGGAATAAAGCGCACCTTCCGCACGATTCATCTCGTTCGAATCCTTCACCTGGACCAGCAGATTCGCGAGAAATTTTCCATAGCTTTGTAGAATCGTAGCGAAGAAACGCGACGACTCTCGAACATTGTTCGAATTCGAAGCCTTATTGGCTACAGTGCTCCGTGATCTTTTTACGGTAACACAGACTCGTAAGTAATTCAGATATCGTTGCAGCGGCTTTTAAACCCGTCTCGTGTCCCTTTCCTAGCCTGAGCCTGGAAACCATGCACTGGTTACTTCTAGAAGCCAAATTGTTCCGTTTGGTCTGCTCGGTATAATGTTTCCGCATAAAGGAGATTAACCCGTTGCATCTGCAACTGCGTCTAGGTTACAGAGAGATCTGTACGTTGCCCGCTTCGCCTGTTACTGCTGATAACCCTAGACACCCTTGCCTTCAGTCCTCATCGTTGACGTGGACAATGGCCGCGAGATTACACGTCGTATCGAACCAATGCTAAGTACTTAACGAGATTAGAGTATTTCGCGGAATACCTGGCGTTAACATCTTTCCTTTAAAGTGATTTGGATATGGATACGTGGTCCATGTCTATGATTATTCTTGGCGAGGATCTTGAAAGGGTCTGTTTCGTGGACTCGCATTTAGATTTATTTTTCATTGTTGTATTAGGGATATGAAGATAGGTGAGAGGTCCAAGTGAACACAAGTTACCCATCCTTGTTGGTCATGAATTATAGTTTCTTAGTTAATGCTCATAAAATTTGGCGTCATGTTGGCGAGGCTAAGTAGGTAACAAGGTTACGATTCAGAACTAATTATGCAGTTATCGTATACGATAGGAAACTCGGAGGGAAATATCAGTAGGGAATAACAGTTAGCACTGAACTCACAGTGAAAACGCAATTTGTCACCGATTACTGGCGGTTCTTCTAAACTCTGCGTCTCTGTTTTGTCAACTTCGCGTTGCGTAAGAAAGCAGTCGAGTGGAAGCAAAATAATCTTTGAAAATGAAGACTGTGAGAGAGTGTTACTGAATTAAGCTCTTAGCCAGGGAGTAAGGGAAGGGGGAATTAATAAAACTAAAAGCAGTTAGGTGGAATTGTGAGTTAGAGCTATCTCCCGGTCTGCTAGTAGAAGAGTTTAAATTAATTTACGCGAATGTCGCGATAATTGTTGTGCAACAATGCGGCTGAAGTTGCAGCTGCAACTGGGCCACGGGAGAACGCCACGCTACGTGATTTAATTTCCAATAATTTGGATCTCTTGCAGTTATCCAGAGCCTCGGTGTGTCTCAGCTTCCAGCTAATTGCCGTGGTGACAGAACACTGCGGCGTGACGCTCTAATGCTTTGGTAAACCTGTAAAATTGTCCTCGAATGGAAAATCCCTGCTTTCATTCGATGGAAGATTCGATGCTTTTCGTGTTTTTACCATCCTCTTGCAATTGAACGATTCGAGATCCATGTTGCAAAGGCACACTCACTCAGAGTTAGGTAGTTGTTTGTTCCTCTTCAGTTTCTTCCTTCTTCCTTCTGTAATCCGCAAGCATCGAAGTATCTTCACTCGAGTCGCATTGATTGGCAGAGCTCGGCTCGCCAAAAGCTCGATGAAATTTGCGGATAGTACGGGTCGACTCTGGAACAGTGAAATTCAGCCCAGAAAACTTTCGATTCGGGGAACAGGATACAAAGAACATTGGGTTTCTAGAGCTTGGCAAAGAAGGTATTTGGTTGATGAAACTTGGCACAGAAGTCATTAAAACCTAAATCCATGGGGTCACTGAACAGGGTCTGTAACGATTGAATACGTTTGTTTCCCGGATGAAAATGTTTCAGGATTTTAAAAGAATATAAATCCGCGAGTTGTGTAGCATGTTAGTTACAAGTTGGGTCGGGTACACTGACACTTGGCTGGATACGAGTGCGTAGCTCGACGCAACGCGAGCGTAGAACATAGGCGCACAAGCACTATTTTACACCTTGGTGGCGGATGCGTCGGACGTAGCATTGCAAAACACGGTCGGCTGACAAATTTCGCTTCCCTTCACGCACGTGCACAGTTTTGCCCAGTTTTGCCCAGTTTTAAGCAATATTTTCATGGCTGGTATTTAATTTATTCTCTGGTGCTTTTAAATATCGCCCATTGTATAGGTGTGAAACAACGTTGTCATCTTTTATTTATAATGGTAAACGTTAGTTTAGATTGCACGATTTATTCGGTAGACTGGAAAGTCGTGGTTATAATTGATGACAGCGTTAGAGCATAATTGTCACCCAGGGAGTCACGAGTTTGACAGTGTTAAAGAATTGATCAATCCTTTAAGTGCAAACAAGGAATAAATTGGGCGAACTTCATTATTGCGTTTTCTGACGCTTAACACAATTGCTGCGAGGCAGTGAGCGCACTTCCCGACGCTACTAAATCAGTCATGCCTTGTTAACTTTGAAGGAAACTAAGCTCATCGTCGCGGAACTTGAAAATCAGTTTCCTCCTTTTACTTTGAAATTCAGGTCGGTCGCGGATCGATGCAAAAATTTTTCTCGAACGTCTTCAGAAAGAATTGGGAATAACTCTCTACTTTCGCGTTGCTTTGGAAGTAGTACAACTGGGAAAATGGAGCAAACTCGCAAGGGAGGAGGAAAAAAGGAGGAATGAAGATAACGAGACCCAAAAAGGGAAGAACGACGCACATCGGTTTTTTTCTAACAATTTTGTTTATTTGTGACAAAAGAAAGAATATATACGAATATTATAGAGTATAATTATATCATTTATAAATAATGTGAAAATCGTGTTTATTGGGAAATATTGGAAAGATATTGCTATTTGCACCTTTTGCTATCACTCTAGCAGTCTCACGAACAAATGATAGCAACAGATTTCATCAGGCAGAAGAAATACAGAGATGATTCATCCCTTTCACAACTTAGGTGGAAAGTGAAATATTACGTTCACGTTTTAACGTGTAATGCGTTATTCGTGCTCGTTCTACCAAATACGCCGTCTATCTGTCTTTCTTCCAAAACCTCTTCGTTGTTACTAATAACAAAAATCACACGAACTATATTATACGCTGAAAATCAGTTAGATGAGATATGGCCTAGAATTCTGACGAGGAAAGCAGCAAAAGGAAATGAAATAAAAATTGATAGAAATTCAATTGAAATCACCTTTCTAGAGGCAGGCTTTACTTTTTTTTCTCTTATGAAATTAAGCGGATTTGAAGCCGGTATCGATCTTTCCTTCACACACTATTTCGTTCACATTACGTGCTTCACTCGTTCTAGAGTCACACTCCGAGATTAAAGAGAAAGAATATGGTTAACGAAAATCGAGTAGAAATTGAGAACCTGACGCGATACACGTTCCAGGCAACGCATCTATGTTTAGGATTATTTACGGCGAGTCGTTTGCTTTAATTACGATTAATTTTCCCTCCTACGGAGCTGAGATACGTTCAGTTCTAGGCAATTTTTTTCTATTCGATGTCGGGCAGCGTGGAAAATCCGATTTATTTCGGGCGTTAGACGTGGCGCGGCGGCAGCGCAGAAAATTGCAGCTTCATCTGGTCGAACGATCATTCGCGCGCTGGGGCGTTGCACTCAACGGGCCGACGACATTTTGGTGCACGGAAGATGAAAGCGAAATACTGGCGAGGAAATGAGCGCATAAAGGACGGAAAAAGAAATTGACACGCGTGTATGAATCCCTGCCAACGCGACGTCGCGAAACGCTTGACACTTTTCACTTTCCGAAATACATTTTCTCCATATTTCATACTTCTGATGCGCCCACTGTTCTAGGGCTGGCTGCTTTGATCTCCAACTTGTTATCGTAATTACGAGATTGCTGTTATTTATTATGCAATTCGTATGTACTGTGTCTTGTTGTATTGCGTGGCGCAGAGAGCGCAAGTTAGCGTGGAGTTAGAGCGGATGAAAGATGAAATGCATTGATAATGCGAAGAGAAATTCCAATTTCCATTTAATGAGTTAAATAAATTTGAAAAATTTTCCCGCGACTATTATCGAAACTGTAATCACGCATGCGACGAGAATTAGCTATGAACTGGCTTTTTACGTGCAGGAAAATGACAGCATGTAAATTTGATCGTATGAAGACTGTGTAAGAGTGGAAGTCTGTCATTTAGTACGTCTCGAATTGCATGTTTGAATTATTTATCCAATTTGCATTCCGTGTCCCGAATGAATTGTATACCAAAGGAATAAAGATTTCTGTACCTAGGTTTAATCAAGACAGCTGATTGTGTTGCAGGGAAAAATTGTGTTTTCGTGATTGGATCCGATAGTCATCATTTCATTATTGGACCTTGGATACTGTTGCCTGAATTTTAAAAATCGGAAAGATACTGTACTTCTATAGTTCAGTGTACCTGGCGAGTATGTGTGAGCCTTCGATCCTCGATCTCGTCCTTTCTTCCATTTTCTGCGAGAGTGGAATGGGAGAGTCTACTCGACTATCAATTCAGACTGATCGATCTTCCTTCAAAGCTTGTATGCTGCACCTTTCTGTGGCTTAGCATTCAATGTGGTCCTTTAATTCATGCACCAGCAACAAACGTGAACGAGGGTGAACCTTAGAAAGTGGACGATGCGATTGTAATCTGTGGTTTAATAGAATAAAAGTACCTACAAAAAAGTAATTATTCGACCAGGAAAATTCACTGGAATAGGAACATGTTCGATAGCAGTTCTCAGAGTATTTCAGAATTTTTCATGCGTCCCGTAAATATGTAGCACAGTCTTCGTTGTGGTTCTTAACACCTACTTTATTTCGCACACGTATCACAATGCGCTGGTACATATTGCTGTACATAAAGGAACGTGTGCGGGCTTTACATAACGAACTTTTGTCCCCAGGTCTGCGAATCCATTAATTATCATTGCGGAGTGGCCTTTATTGTCACTGGCTTGCGGGGCTTTGTTTCACGCGCGAAACCCAGCTGGCAAAGTAGCTGCAGTTCCCAAAGCTGCAGTGCATCTTTAATTCTTAGCATAGTCTTCCCGCAGAAATGCCTGGATTTATTCTAAATTGTTTTCGTTTCATAAAACGAGAGATTACGTTGGGAAATATCTAAAAAATTTCTGCATCATCAGTTGGCATGAATAATATGTAAATTTCTTGATACTCTTTTGAAACAGATGAGGTCGAAGATCTTCGCTAGGGATTCGTATTGAGCTCGCGTTTCTTGATATCGTTTTCAGATATTTCATGGTACGATAAAAAAATAGAATATGTAATAAATTCCTATTGCTTGGTAGTACTCTATAATTCGACGACATATAATATTCGACGACAGTAGGGACATTAGACGATACGTATGCATTGAAGGTGTGCATGCATATAGTATCCGTATTTCTATTGGCACTAGGATACCTGAGACCTGATATGTACGTACGTTTCCAATAACCTTATTGCTACTGCATACATCGTATATCCGAATATCGTCCTGTAGTTCGGGCTTCCTTCGCAGGAGCTATTTATCCGCAAGTATACAACGGAATACATATATTTTTGGAGTTATCATTTTGGTTTATTCTGTTCTATGATTTCCTATTCGTCATTTTCATTTATAGTCCGTGTTTCGAAATTACGTAGAAATTGTTCTTTTGACCGTATTAACTTGAAATTCATATTAAATTTATAATAGCATGTGCTGTGTAGATAGAATGAGTTCCTGGATTGAAGCGTACTGAAAATAATTCCTAAAAGGTATGTGATGACTAAATTATTCATTGTTAGTACTTCAGAGTTTCAGATATTAAATGTATTAAAGTACATCTGTCTCTCTGATGATTGACTCATTCTCCTGAATTGCTTTGAAACGTTCGCCTTTAATTGTTTCGAGTACTTCATTATAATTTCCATTATACAGGGAGTTCAATTGTCATATAGTTTCCACTAATTCTATATAATAATATAAAATAATGATTTCACAATGGACAGAAAATGAAGTGAAAAATCTCATTCTATGCATTGAAATGTAACATCTAGTAAGGAATGCTTGTCACCACAACAAGATTGATAGTATCAAGTTCTAGTAGAACTGTCGTCGGTCTGTGACGGCGAAAGGTGGATAGTGGTCCAGCTGACGGGAGGATTTGAAATTCAAAGCACGACCAGGCACTGTTGTAAGATCGTTAACCGAATACCACGATCGTTGCTGCGGCTGCAGTCGCCGCAGTTGTTACGAGGGCGGCCAATTTCTCTCGTTTTCGCTCGGAATCGTTCCCATTCGTTGCGCTGTGTCGCACATGCGAATCCGATTCGTCGCCATAAACTTGTCCGTTAGTCGCATCGTCACGATTTTCGGTCATTTTCTGCTGTTTCACGTCCACACTACCTGACGAAAAATCTCAACACTACGATTTTTATAAATTGCCCACGAATAATTCTCTCTGCTGGACCTCGGTCGTTATCAAGCATTTCTACGTGAACTTCTTCTCAATAGACTTCTTTCCTAGGTGACGCGTAGCTGGCTGTTCGCTGTCGTATTTGTATTATAAAATAGTTTCATGTTTCGTCTTGTCCTTTATTTATTTTCTACAGTCCTGAATAGATGGGTAACTATGAAGTAATCTACGTGCAAGGAATACTAAAGAATCTTAAAGAAAGGCAATAAGGTATTGAAAAGTAAAGGGAAATCGAAGGAACGGAGCAATATGCAAATGAAATCAGGTCTGATGACAGGCTGCAAGCAAAACCGTTGTGTACCAGCCAGAACCGTGCCACGTAATTTAGTCTCTATACGATGCACGGACGATGTACTACCAGATCCTGAATTCCTGTTACGATTGTGTACAAAGCAGGTTGATTTTATCCAAGAATGAGCAAAAGCTATTATTATTTTCAACGAAAACATTGCTACCTCGCTGTTAATTGCTATTTGTTAGTATCGGTAAAACATTAATTAGAATGTTAATCACGTTCAGCATTACAGAGGAATATCAATTAATAATCCTCGAAAATGCATTGTTTGGTCGATGATTTCTAGCGATAAATGTATCGTATTTACTTCTTTTACAATGGTATTAGCAGATTTTGTCAGTATTCTGTGTTAGCAGTGTAACGAGCTTACATTTTTCTTCCCAAGAATGTGACACAGTAAAGTCAATTTCACTGGTCGCCAGTTTCACGATTAATGATTATTCCCCATGGTTTAGGAGTTATTTTAACGAGCATTTACGTAAAGTCCATGGTACGTTACTCAGCATAAACTGAATTCATTATGATTTTAATATTCTATAATGACCGTCCAAGTAACTTTATTGCCAGCGAGTTTTTGGTGGAACTCTGTGCTTGATTTCAGTCGATGTTAAGTACTTCAACAGGAATGTAGAGGTGCAACAAGAAAACTGTATTATTGAACATAATAAGTTCAATACATAATTAAATGTAAACGGTGCATTGTTCAATTATATTGCAACTAGAGGTAATATCCCTTGCAAGCTAAATCACTTAACGCGATTATGACTTTAACACTGCTTTAGCACTATAGAGCAAATTATGAAACTAAAAGTTCGATATAGGGGAAATTGATTAATCTCATGAACTAGGCTAACAGAATTTGTTTGTTGGAGTGTCTTCACTAGTAATTAAAATAAAAAGCTATTTAAGTCATCCAAAAGTGTAGAAAAGCCAGCAGTAATTTTTTCAATCACTGATCATCCACTTTACCGTATTTATTGTTATTTAAATTAATGTTCACGATAATACTCGGTTTAACATAGTTATTCGAGCACTCGTGTACGATATCAGCGCGAAGTATTACACAGCAACACTGCACCCTTTTACACAGTGCTCTCAGATCGATCCCTTTTATGGACCGCAACAGAGAGCAACGGCACCTTTGTATCGAGCACGATACACGTCGGCTTTCCACCGTATTCCTTTTTATCTCGAAACTACGGACGCTGACTGCATCTCATTATCCAACGTTACGCGAGATCAGGACCATAGAGGACGTAGTCAACAACATGTGAAATTTATCACCAATTGGATCGCTATATCTTTTTCGAACGACTACTGTTCCCTTTTTATCATATCAACGAAATTAAAAAAAAGATTCCCATTGACTGAAAAGAGTGGCGAGGTAATAGGTATAGTTAGCAAAAGTTTCGATCTTAAGAGAAAGTCTTTCATACAGCAGTTACGTAAAATTTCAATTTCTTCTCGACGATCTTGTATTTTGTCCAGAAATTTCGCCAACTTCTTGATCCAGCCATTGACGAAGTTAGGACAGAACGTGTCTAGCTAGTTGGCGCAGTCGAAGGAAACCATAAAACTATGCAAATGTATCTCTCGCACGTGAGTCGCCGTTAAGTGATTTACTTGTTTAATAATCTCCATTGAGCGGAGGAATTTATGCCTCATTTGCGTAATGCACGACGACGTTGTCCCCGGTGTGGTGGCGAGCGACGAGAACCCCGACGGGCCGCAGGCAACCATTAACAACTTGCTAGGAACTTGTTACGTCGTCGTACAGGCAATGAGACTAACGTGAAGGCTTCCCATGAATACCAGGCTGCATTTTCAGCGCTTGATTTTCGAATATAATGGTCTCGTGTCTTTTCAAGTGCTCTTTCTGTATAAAATGTCCCATTTCAATCGATCTACGTCGCGGAAGTCGTTCGGAGCATTTAAAATTTGTTCAACTCGAACTGTAGGCAGCTCTATCGATGAGTTTACTGCTGGACCCAAGGCTAAAAAACCTCTCTCACTTTCCTTTTCTTTCTTTCCGATCATTACTCTCTCATTTCGATACTTTTTTCGAAAGCGTCTCTTTCTGTCGCCGATCGTTGGAGTTTAAGAGGACGTAGGATTAGATATACTTTATTTCTTTCATTTATCATGTATTCGAGCCTGGTCCCTTTTAATATATCTTTACCGAGTCTTCGTTTTGCTCTCTTACATTCATTTCCCATGAAATTCAAGTAAAATTCCGATGAGCCTACGATGCCGTGGAGGGATGAGATAGGGGAAAAATGAAAATCGGAATTAGATATGACGGAAAAGGAGCGTGTTCATACGAAATAAAATTGAAGAAAATTAAGGGAGAGCGAGATTGGGGTAGGTCAAACGAGAATTTCAAACGATACTTTCCACGGAAACCTTTTTCTCTGCGAAAGCTGGGCTGCAAGGTTTCTCCACTGTGTGTTTTCAAGCCTTTGACGCTGTTGGCTTAATTTTAAACCGGCACTACTTCAGCCTTTCATAAACTCTGTTTGTTTTCATCGGCTTTAAATTCGAGCCTCTTCAACTTAAATTGTAGATCATGGAACCCGACGAAACTTCACAGAGGAAGGGCGGATGGTTTCGGTATGTGAGAGACCACTTAAGTAATGCGAGTTCTTTCGTAACTGCAGTTGAACTTACAAGTCATGATCCCTTGCGTGGCATAATTTTTGACGATGCTGCATTTTCAGCGGAAGAAAAACACGTTATACGTAAGCTCGAAGTGAAAAACTGACAAAAGTTTCGGGAGCAGCTGTAGGAATCCACGGTTAACTAGAATGCTCAGTAAATGGTTGATCTTCCCTGTATTTTTGCGGATGAGTTCAGTCTCATCGACCTGGAAGAAAACATGACGGTCGCTCGGAAAATTCAACGACACGTAATTTACGTATTTCCTGTTCCTTCGATAAAAGGCAGGAGCAACGAGTACTTTCCATACTGTTACACCCTTCGGTTCAAAAACTTCTACTTTCACCCTTAATACTTTCCCGTTGAAACGCGTGTGATCAGGCACCACGTTTTAAAGCTGGCTATTTGTATGCACCGCGGTCGCTAAGAAGTCAGAATTCTGCTCACGATTATACTTATCACGGATGTTCTGTCGTCCTACTTGTAAAGTAACTGTGGAACACAGTGAAGCTACGCAAGGCAGTAGTCACGCAAGGTATTAAGTTATATGACATTTCATTCGTCCACTTGTTATAAACACAATTACCGCCTTAGTTACGCCACATAGCTAATCGATTAATATTATTCGCCTTGTCTGACTAGTTACTGTCCGCATCTACTTACTCGACATGACCACGAAACGTCACGTTTAGTCCTCGCGCGGAGTTCCACTGCGCGGTTCCGACTGTGTCGACTAACTATTATCGCGTGATAATAATAATGTGATATTAATCTCTCAGTAAGAAACTTAGCAGGACTAATGTAAAACATCCCTCTGTAATCGTAAACGGAGAAATCGTTGTAACGGAACCATAAGCAATGTCTGGCTGGTGTGGTAGCTCATTACCTCTAATAACACAGATCTCGCATAGCTTGGCTTGTCGAAAAGATTAACAAGAGTCACGCGACGTCAGTTGGCGATATCGCGCTCTCGTGACAAGGAAATTTTCTTTCGAACACGCTCCTGAATTGCCTCGTTTTCTATTTAATGGCCGACAAATTCGATAATTGGAGAAATATCGCGTTGAAGGATAGTTAAAGAGGGTGGTGAGAGATTAGGCATGCCAAGCAGCAAAGAGAACGTGCAGAAGTCAGTGGTCGTGGAGCCGCACTCGGGTGGTTGGCCAGAAAACTAAATGGACTTGGATCCATCGGACTTGCACATCGAAGAGCAAAAGGGGTGTGACGGAACATAGTGGTTGAAACCGCTAGACGGCGTAGGAAGGGCACGTGAAATATTGCCTCCGGATTCTGCATCTACCGGCTCGTCTACCTTCCACCCCTTTCCAACCCGTTTCCAACCCCTTTTGAACGTCTCCTTACCGACGAATACCCTCCCTTCGAGACGAAACCAGAAGTTAAACGTCGTCGCGTTTATTTCACGTTGACGTTGCCACCCCTTATCCTCGAGCTCCCTTCCTCTTCACTTTTCATACTCTGTCCCCTTCTGCCCACTTCCTCCGCCCTTTTTTCTGCTGCCGTTTCACCGTCGGATCGAGGGTACATTTCTACAGCGAAATACTTGATACTTTGAAGGTTTTATTCTAGAAATTCGAGGGTACCTCTCATTGAATCCAGTCGAGGGTTTCGACATTGAAAACATTAACACAATTTGGTCGAAATTATTAAGTACTCCTGCTAATGTAACAAAGAGAAATTATTATTTGTACTCTGCTTCTCGTTAATGTTCTGATAATGAGAGGTTAATTCACGACATCCGATTTAATGCTTCCACGTGAATAATTTAGCAGTGCTAAGCTGAGTTAAGAAAAATAGGTCCCTGAAAAATTGCCACCGTTTAAAAAAGCGTTAATTTAACGAACGTGTAATACCGACTATTAGCAGAGTGTAATGTTTCTCGAGTAAATTGGCGAGCACTCGTTTCCTTTTCGTTTTTCCACCGACTGCATGCCGGTGCAATTAGCATGGCTCTACAGCTGAGTAAACCGAACCACCTGAAGTTCCATCGGCAAAGTGCAAGAGCTTAAATAAAAACGGGGAAGAAAAGTATCGGTATCGATTTCGCGACAGAGAAGGGAACAGCAGTAACGTTGCTTCCAACTGTTCTGCCAATTATTCTTTTAATTGGCTCCCCTACCATAATTCTTTTTTGATCTATTATCTTTTAACTCCAATCTCGCTTAATCCGAACTTTTCGCGCCTGTGCAGACTTTCGAAAAAAACTGGATCCAGTTCCTTTCTTTTTTTAGGGAAGAATTTATTTCTATTCTTGTCTGGCAAAAATTGCTCGGCATGTAATAAAGTGCATCGGAGTAACTTCTCTTTTCATTTGTGCGGAATTTCGTAGGAACGTTGTAGAAGAAAATACTAGCACTGGTTGTCCCACAATTTTCCCTGAGTTACATCAGAGTTTAGTGTCTCCCCACGTCGTTCCTTCGGCCAGTTTTCTTGAACCCGTGGCAGTCGGTGTAATCGAAAGTCGGAGGATTAAACCAGTAGTTCCGGTAACACGGGCACATGTGAGCGAAGATTGCTTGCAGATTTCCCCGTGTCAGGCTACAAACTAATCAAACTTTCTTGATCTGTCCCCCGACTTTCGATGGCGTCTTGTTCTTCCACTGCCTGATCACTGATCGTTCGGTGCAGCATCACGCGATCGTAACCTTCCCCGAAACGCGTAATTACCTTCGAAGCAGCTATTTCGCTCGTCTCTTTAGCTTCCTCTCGACTCATTTCTGGCTTACTGACGACCATCTGGTGAGAACGAATTTTTCGGCCGCTGCTAACCAAGATTCGATTTATCAAAAGGTTTTTAGAAGTTTGAAGAAAGTTAATTACTTCTACGGAATAAATGAGCGTGGCTTCATTCCTCCTTTCTTCCGCGACGATGAGAGATCTCCTTCCATTTATCTCCTCGAAAGTCACTGGCATCGAGTTTCTTCCTCGTGCGTTTCTTAATGCGATCGCGATTTAATAGGGTCCCTTTCTGTCAGGACTTTTCTCTGATGTTATCTGCGATGCCGCAAAAGTCAACTGTTCTGCTACTTTTTCGTGCTTCTGAAAGCCTTTGTGACTCTTCTGATACTCGGTTGTTTGGTTAAGCATAATTAATGAGATTCAACGTTTAAATTGCGAGTACTGTAATAGTTATACGTAGATGGAGCCATTAGCTTTTTACGACCTCTATAAAGCAACATATTTCCGAATTGGGAAGGTGTAATTAGAGGGGATGGAAATTAAAAAGTAATGGGATGTGGAAACGACGACTCTGGTGCATAAAACCGAAGACATTAAAAGTAATATTGATGTATAATAACGGCAGCTGGATTAGTTTCGCCCATGGAGGTTTACGGTCGCTGATAAAATCTTCCCGCGTGTACCGTTATTCATTTCTTGTACAGGAGATGACTAATAAAGGAGCAATTTAACAATGCCATGTTGCGTAGTTCTCGTAACGAAATAATAAGCGTTGCCTAAATTAAATCACCTTTCTAGATTTTATATCCAATACTTTACGAGCAATATTCCTATAAATATTTTACATATTTAACTCTACTCACACGTGGTATTTTAGAGAGTTCAATTAAATTAAAATTATAAATTAAAAAAATATTGATTAGAACATACAGTTTCACGGTTTATTTGAAACCATTCACAGGATAGGACGCGCGGCATTTTTCACGAAAGCTTGTTTCACTTTTCGTAAACATCGAACTGAGGTAAAACAGGACGAAACTGTATCGAATTTCAAAACCCTTGAATGCCGGATTCGTTCAACTTCCACGCCACCTAATATTTCGACGTAACGGTAAAACTCTACGCAATTTCCTGTCGGAATGTACACAACAGATACCTCTAATGAAATCGACGGTGACGTAAAACAATTTCGATGGATTAGTTAATCTTGTAGCCAAATTTTTCCCTCGAATATATCGAACGTTTCGTTGACTGATTCCGAAGCAATAGAACTCCCCTCGCAATGAAACATCGTACACAGTGTTTCGTGTTTTGAATAGTTCAACGCACCTGTCATGAAGAAGTTCTTGAGAAGAACGAGAAACTTGTTCCTTGCAGCTGAATAATATAATTCTTTTTCTCGTTTGCAGCTGCCCGCCTCTTTTCCCCTAACAAAGACAGCGATCCAGCTGAAATTGCATTAAGGTTTCATCGTCTAGAAATTTTTCTGCGAATCGAACGATAATCGTTCGACGCGGCAGGTCAGAGAAATTCTAGTATCCACTCCAGTAAATTTCTCGCTTCTATCCGATGAACTTTCAGCCAGCGCTGGCCACGTGCGTTTTTGGCCGACGTCGTTCTGGAAAAGAAGGTATCAGAAAATCGATAGGAAAGCGAACGCACTCCAACTCTTTCTCCTTCTGTCGCTATCTGTCGTTTGATCACAGCTATGATTACACTACCGCTCTGTAGCAGTCCCCTTTGATATCACGTTCGTTGCTTTCTCGGGATTTTCTTACTGGGACCCTCCCACCCTCATTTTCTGTGCTGTTTGTCAAAGCTCGATTGGCAGTGCTGCGGAGGAGGAGGGGTCGACGAGAGAGGCTCGACGAAAACCGAATAAACAGGAATAAGTGGCTTTGACGTTTACGCGCAGTCCAAGTTTTCCGAGTTGCCGAGATATTAGAGTTTAAATAACAACATTAGAACTCGACTCATTCCAGACTAATACGATATAAGGTTTACACTCGGCGAGGAAAGTGCTCCCGTGAAACTGCGGTCCATGAGTTGAAAAGAGATAAATAATCCAGCGGGAAAATATTTAATTACTTAACCCTGGATAATTGAATCGTAATTAGAACTCGAAATGTTCGGATCTGGCAGATATCTGCGTTAAGTTAGAAAGTTGAGTGGCGTCTGTTACGTCATATTTTTATCGCTCTGAGTTTGGAACAAACAAGTTGTCTAAAGGACCATCACCGTGAGAGGCAAGGGTTCGAAAACTTGGATGGAAGACCTCCTCGAAATGTCAAAGCTTTCATGAATATCATTTCGTGTCTCCGCTCTCGGGTTCCATTCGAGTCGTCACCTAGATAAGTGTAACAAATCCTTCCGAGTATCTCGAAATTTCCTCAGAGCTCGCGTCCATTATTCTTGCTTTCCTCCGTCTTTCGTCCCATTCTATGTCAGTAATTGTATGGACATTCTTCTATCCTATCGGTTCTCCTTTCACGGAATTCATCTGGTCGTTTCATTATTATTCGACATCTCGTCATTGTCTTCTTCTCCTCGTGTTCTTTAATTGCTGATCTCTTTGCTATCTGGGTCAAAAACGATCACTCCGGCAACCCTTACTTCTCTAAGGTGCCTTTTCATTCATCGCCTTGTCGTACGAAGGGTCGATAGAATCGTGGCAAATAAATAATTAATTGGAATCGTGAGAAACGATTTTTGTTAGTTGATCGAAAAATAATTAGTAGTTGAACCAGAAATGTAGATCGAAAAAGAGACGAGGACTATTTTGACAGGAGCGAAATCACTTTGTACGACTGGCGCCAGTTTATTCTTAACAGTCTATCGATTCGTGTTCCAGCGCTGGAACGAGCGAACGTTATTTTTAGAGATGCGTGTATTGAAAGTAAAGTTGAAAATTAGCCGACCTTGCTACTCGTTAATCTCGAGCAGCTTCGACGAAAGGTCGACCGATCGATCGTCTCGTCGCGGACTACCACTTTCCTCTCTGCTCAAATTACGCGAAACTGTAAAAATTCCCCTGGAGACGGGCAACACGCGTTCGAGGAATCGATTGCACGCTTCTGGGAAGCTAATTTTCGGCCATGTTCAATCATCCCATAATCTCCGACTATCGAGTAACTTCTTGAAGTCGTGACCCCCCATTCCCTGAACCCCAGTTCGATGTCTCGCAATTTCCGCGCGACGTGTAAACTTTGATAACGCGATTATTGCCCTACAGTGATGCAACGTTCCGTGTATTGTCCCCTATTACATCATTTTCAATCATCGAGTACCTCCAGACTCTCCGTTTCCTTAGTTGAGAAAGTTGAATTCGCAGTATAATAACGAATATAAAAAATAAATTAACAAAGAACCATTGAATCTGGTTTCACTAAAAATTATATCGTTATATGATCTTCTGTGGTAGAATTAGAAAGTAGTAGAAAATTGTAAAATTATGAAAATCGTGCCTGTGTGGAGCCAGGAACATTGTAAGTAGTATAACCCAGTCCTCGATCAGACCACAAATACTGTGTAGTAGTGTAAACCAGTGCGTAGTCGGCCATTCAGTAAACAGTACAATCCCTGCATATAATCAAACATTCAACGCCTGTGTGATTTTACAAACACGTGTCTGATTATAGCCTCTACTATATCTACTGCAAAGAGTAATTCAATGAAGGATAGTTTACTATCTCTTATGAATCGCGTAATATCTCTCGAGTCATAAATCCATGAAACTCATCAAAAAAGGCTCGCAGGGATGGTTGGAAAATTGCTGACTAATAAAATATCTTCAGAGCCAGAGACCATAAACAAAAGATTTAATCAATGAAGCGCAACTGACCACATTCGTTCGTCGCTCGGTCGCTCTCTGCATCAACTGCGGTGTCGTTCGTTCTAATATGCAAAGCACACAGGCAACGAAACGGTCTATCACGATGCGTCTTTCGTTTAGACCCGAGCTCGTAACTTCATTACGTAGAGAAGTTGCCCGAAGTTCTGGAACGTTCGAAGTTTCCCTCCGCAGATAACCGGACCTAAGTGCGCGCCAGATGAATTATGCAGTTTTGTATGCAGCTTCTCGCGGGCTTATGCACGTGACGGTGTACCTGATTTCCCTGCGCGGCCACGTCGTCGTTCCAACCGACCCCGAGGAATGCAATTAAGAAGAGAAGTTTGTAGGTGACCGACATCCCTTCCTGCCTGTTCGATATCTTTCATTGCGATTCACCGACTCCGCTTCTTACCCAGTTTCGCTGTCTTAATCACGGGCTTCCCGATCGGATGTTCGTGCCCCAGTAACCTGATCGCTGATTAAACCCCTGGTATAATGTTCGAGTGGAAACAACTTTGCACGAAACAGAAATTGTTCAGAGAACTGGTTTCTCTGTTTCGTCCCTTTCGATTCAACTTCTCTTTGACTCAATTGTAGTTCTGCCAGGGAAATTTTGCTTTTTGGTAGCCAACGGATAGCGTAGTAGTAAATTGATCTGTCTTGTAGATGGAAACGTAGATATTAGAACTCTTATAACAACAATTCTTTACTCTGTTTACGCGAACGCGTAATTTTCTATCCCGTATTATGAAGCATCTGATAGGGCTAGGTTTACACTTGACCGTGTATTTATCCACACTGCAGCGTCTAGTCACGAACAGTCATAAGATTGAATGACAAGAATTACTCTTCGCCCTGTTGGCTGCCTATGCAGCACGTATCCACTTCCTGTCGAGTAAGTTGTGATGGTGCTTGAAGTAGTTCAGGTGTCTGTTGACAGTGCTCCAACGTTGCTGTGATACTTGCTATGGGATGTCGGCAGAAATTGTATCGCTTACTCTGCTGATATGGCTATTTCTTCTTGTATCGGTAGATTGTACGACAAGTATGTATTCCTCTTTCTTATTTTCCAGTGTAGTTGCAAATTTTTTGTTCTACACTTTGTATGTTATTTTCAGTGCTATTGTATGTTCTCTACGCTTCTTTTTCACCCTTCGCGTGATCAAGCATTTGAAGTTTTAGCGTTTCACGCTTCGTTACTCCAAGTGTCGAAGCAAAAACAGATTTAAGTCTACGTAGTTTCCGCGGTTTCCTTTTGCGGAAACTTTTCCACCACTTTGGTTACTTTAACCACTTGCTTCTTATCACGTTCAAGCTTCGTTTATCTCCTGCGAATCGATTCCAGCAAGCACAACAAATTTTGTGGAAGTATTAAGGATTTTCCCAATTTATTAATTATATTAATAATTCATTTCTAAATGAATATTCAGCAGTAGAATAACATTTCATTCATGAAGATTTATTTCATTCTCGATATCCCTTTACGTTTGATGTTACCATTTGTATTGATTCATTCTATTATTCTCCATGCTATTGTTTGAGTAAATCTAGATAATTGTTTATGCATTGTAGTGCAGATTTTTGATTTCTTGTTACGCAGCGTGGTCATTCGATACGTGTTTGCTGCACAATCAATATTAACATTGCACTCGACGTCTCTACAGCTGTCAGTGAGCCTGGATTGGTTTAATGAAAGCGAACTACACCCTCCCGTTACACGTGTGACCATGTATTATGTAATCGATGTGTGCCTGCTACTCCGTTATTTTTGTAAATACCAATGCTTCCGGGCACAGGGCATTCACTATTGGCCACTATACATATGCGTCAGTTTTCACGTTGCCCAACTCTTGTATTGTTTAGATATCGCTGAAAAATCACGTACTCCTGCCCCGAATTTGTGAGATACGCGAGCTTGGCTTTCACCCGTAAATTCAACAAAATGTTTACTGTATCCTGAAACATATTTTGACGATTTCCTCGATGAACCTCGTATACGGAAATGATACGTGGAAAGGGTTTTTTTACCATAGAAAGGGGATTGATTTCATATTATTTATAGATGTATATTTTTATATATAGTATCGTTTTATGCATCCATTTTTTCGCACAATCTTTTAAAGGTAAGGGGAAGTAAATAGGGTGTCAAGGCATAAATTACAACGGGAGTGGTTGCGTGTTCTCGCGACGATTTTCTGGCAGGCAGGGGAATAATCTCGGTTACTCCTTGATTTAGGAACGTGGCACGAAGCAGTTAGCGTGCAAATTTTATTGGTCCTCGTGATGGAAATATTATTTATCAGGCGGAAATTGTGGCAGGGAATTTGTCGAGAAATGGAAGTTCGAAGTTTCGTCGCGAAACACTATTCACGAAGTACCTTTATATAATATTAAAAGTCATATTAAAAGTCAGAGAAGTTTTTGGGATGTCTTCACTTTTCACAGCAATTTTTCTAGTATAACTTTCTTTTTCTACATTTTCATCTCTCGTCTAGGTAAGTAACACTTGTTGACAACTTCGAGCACAAAATTATCGACTTATGAGCAATTTGCTTTTCCAAAATTGTATCATTTGTGTACATGGTCCATCCAGAGTTTCTGAGGCAGTCAGATCTATACGGTTACCTCTACTATGAAACGAATCGAAGACTCAAAGGAACATGTATTGCACGAGAAGGAGAAATATTTACGCTATTTGCTCTATTATCGGGATCACGATAACGTCACTCGAAATTCGCGATTTAATTCCACGTTTGCAGAACGACATGTCGCGCTGGAACGCTGGGACGTCAGTGCAAAGAAATGGATAACTAATTCATTTCGTCATGTTTCCGGAACGATATTTTCGCGTGCCTCTAACTCGGATATCGGTTAAACGAATCGGAATGCGATTAATCTCGATATTGATTTTATGGTGCAAAACTGAACTCGCTAGAAAAGTTAGTAGTATTCCCATAGATCATACTATTATCGAATTTCGAGAATTGATCATGTGCTATGAACAAATCCTTTCTAATGACTTTACCATTAATTTCAGCAGCGTTGCTGGTACTACTTTCCTACGAATTTCGAGGTTTTTAACTAGCTTAGTGTTTGTGAAATATTGTCGAATATTTATTAGAACTGGAGTTGAAATTTAAGAGGAACACAATTAAATTTTTTGTCTGCAATTAAAAGAAAAATTTTTCCTTTGGTTTGGAAACTCTTGTACATAATTTGAGTTTAAGAACATTTATTAGAACTCACTAGTAAATTTTATAAGAATATAGATTGTTTAGAAAGTAGATCATTGAAATGTTTATTCTGTATTGTATATTATCAGCAGTCGAGCCAATTTGTTATACGTATCATGCATTGATAAACCCACGGTCGGTAAGGACTATCTCAGTTATGATTGGATGGTAAATTCGACAGAGCTTGCAAGCTCTTTACCGACCTTATCGACTGCCAAAAGGTTCAGAACCGCAGTAGAGTTATTCTAGAGAGCTTGCAAGCTCGACGAAAGTTCGGCGCTGCATCCAGAGTGATAATACGGTTGGTAAAGTAGAAACTCCTGAATAATTGTCCTTGTTTTTGGCAGTAGTCAATGTTAGTTTCTACATTAAAGTATACTCGAACTATCGACAAAGTATAGGATAGACCTTTCCTTTAATGTTCTTATTAATTATTAATTATTTCCAGAAAAAAGTGGAAAAATATTTTTATTCAACAATTTTAGTTGAAAAATACATATTTAAACAATATGATATTTGTTTGACAGTCAGTATCTTTACTAAAAATATAACACATGATTAAACATTGCGGGACCTACAAAATTTTGCTAAACAGCTGATAAAAATTTTGCTGGTCCAACCCTTCGAGTAGTTCTTAGTCTACCCTTTGAATTATCCCTTGAATCAGTATCTAATTTAGTTTGAAAAAAAGTACTCAAAATCAAGTATTTGAAATGTGCATACGTAAGATCGACAGAAAAATTTGGACAGCGTAGTTTTCTATAGTAGATCACGAAGTCGGTAAGGGCGTTCAACCCTCCGAGAAAGAAAATTTAAGACGCGGATGGCGCTGATCCAAGTCCAAGTTCTTCTGCTCCTGACATCGGCATATTTATTGTTGTATAAAATAGCATCAGCAATGAAATCAGTGATATATTAGAGACACGATACGGATCTCCATTTTTGTTTCAGCACTCACTTAAACGCTCAGAGGTTGTATCTCTCCCTTAACCATCTTCTATCTTTTCCAGAGCTTCTCTCCACTGGAAGCATTAGGAAAATTTTTCAAAATGGAACTTTCAACCAACGAAAATTATACTCCAAGCTTTCCATTGCTACATTTGTACTATCCCAGCTTCTCTTCTCTTCTTTCCCTCTTCTTCCACAGCCACATTCTAAATCTGTACGTACCTATCTCCACTGCAGGTCATGCGTGTAATTCCGAAACCTGACATGCAGATCCTCCGTTGCATGGGTTACCCACAAAAGTTGCACTACTCTCGCAGCATCCGTTTTCCTGCCCGCAGAGAAAAAAGGTACAGTGTCAAGGCAAAATCCGATCAATGGTGTTCCCCAGTTGCTTTCACATGTCACAGACTTTTTTCCTTTTTATTCGTGGATGTCGAACACCGAAGGTCTATCAAATCTCCCTCAAACGCCTTTCAGCCGTTGCGCGCAGGGGCTCGATCCTGATCGGATGGGGTGGAGATTGCCTGGGGAAAGCCTCGCAGGAAGGGGTTAAAGCGCGTGAACCAGAGGGTGTTCAGGGGATGGAGTGACCGTGAGCTATCAGGCCAAAGCAGGGATAGAACTCTGCACTGTGGGACGACGCGATGGGTAAAAGCTAGCCCCGAATTCCTATCGATTCTAAGTGGCGTCAAATTTTCGTGCTTCCTGGCGCGACTTTCGGGCCACTGAATATTGCGGGCAACGAGTAACGCAACAAAGAAACTTTCTGGCTCGATGCTACACTCTCACCTCTGAGTTTCTATGATCCCGTTGAAGTAAATACATTCTTATTTTTGTGGAATTGGTGGGATAAGCTGCTCTTAGAAGTTAATAAAGTAGGATAAATTATTTTTAGTACTTTCTTGGGCAGTGCAAATAATTGTGATGCATGAGTTGTAGGGGATAGAAGTTTCTCCATTTTTGGGGGAAAACTGAGAACGAAATAAAATCGTGATCGTCTGCTTTATAGGAGGGTGGTTAGGGGGAAGGAACAGCGGTGTACCCGTGCGTTATTAGTTTCATAGAATTTTCGTGTGCGGCTCAGTGAATATCACGGACACTGCGCAATTATAATAAAATACCAGCAGCCGACTGAAGGACCGCGATAACAAGAGTGGAGTGATTTTCGTGAGAACTCGTTCGTTGAAGCTGTTTAAAAATACCTCGCTTAAATAAGTAAAATAATCAGGTTGCCTCTATATTTGTATTTGCTCTTTCCAAGTGTCTTACTCTTACCATCTATCAAATTTCTAACGAGCAGCAGTTTATGATGGAAATACTCCGCTAAAGATTCAGCTGTTCTTCAATTTTCTTTTAAATACATAAATAGTATGCTCCAGTTACGTAAATCAGACATCGAGATAGAAATAGCTTGTATACGCAGAAAATTATCGACAATAGAATCAAATAAGGATGCAGCAATTTGTATGGTAATTGGTTTACAGCTTTTCAGTGGTCAGCAACTACTCTTTTAGGATGCAGAAAGGGTCGCTCCTTTTCTACTGCTTTTGATTCTGCAGTTCGTGCCTCGTTCACAAACTCATAGATTTTCGTGAAAAGCATTAACGTCGTTCAGATTGATTGCATTTTCCTTCTGTTTCGGTCCTTTAATCAGAATCAGAGCTCAGATAATACAAAATATGTAAAGTAACAATCGGTAAGGTTCTTAGTTTGACGTTCCATTCTCCCCTCAGTCTCACCCTTAATCTTTATATAAGTGTAATGACGACTCGATATCTATTTACCTGCCCGATTATCTCTGTACCGATTATTTCCTCTTGTCTTCTTTGATTTACGATTCCGGGGTTATATCGTATTTCCGGCGGAACGTGGCTCTTCCTCATACATAATGCAGCACTGGATCAAAGAGCGTTTGGTGCAAGCCTTTGCAAGTGTACGTGTCTACGTTTATTCACGTACGTGTGCACCTGGTGAATCAGTGCTCGTCTTGCGCAGTGAGGTGCAAGAACGCTGCATAGTGTATTAAATCGACGTAGAAAAAACGCCAGCGTGGCGATGATCAAGTAACTATCGCTGTTCTCAACAGCGAATGAACTTGGACGTGACTAACTATGCCGAGGGGATTTGCACGCACACAGAGGCGTGGTCTTTGGATTATGGCTCATATCTTTGTATTAAGTTCGGTGGGTAAGGTCGACAAGGATCGGAGTTCTGGTACAGCTTAAGGGCCAATCCAACCCGTGAACCCTTCGAGTACGTGATTTGGTACGTCTAACTTCCCGCTGTGACAATGAGATGGTTAGGGGCGGTCTCAAAGAGCTCGTACGGTAGGAACTTCGTAAACTTAGGCTCCTTCGATGAAGTTATTTAAACCACCTCTAATCACTTGCTTCTTTCTAATTCAAATATTTTCAGGAGATTTTCTAAATTTGTTTCTATGAGAAACATGAAGTCCTAGGAAGAAATTTCATTCATTTAGTGTTCACTGAGGCTGATTATACATAGGAAATTTCGTATGATGACTGAAGTGCCATCGTAGTATAGCGTTTAATAACCTGTTTCCATATTGATGATGTTTATGCTGATTTAATTGTTTGGTAATAGCGTAGCGATGGAGTTGAGGTGTGATTGAGTGACGCACATATAAAAACGAGGCACAGTTTAGAGATTGAAAATTGGAACAATTCATGGGAAATCTTTGTGTGGCTCGCTCCGAAAAGCGTGTATTTTAGATGCATAGAATTTTTTAGGAGGCTGTAACTGTAAAACTTTCCCGCGTCTTTGATGCTTCCGGTCATATTCTATCCGCCTTTTTTGTCGACCTCATCATGCTGTCTTTGTTCGCTTTCTTTCTTCGAAAAAAATTCCATCTTTGGGAAGTTTATCTAGCGAACGCGTTCAAACTTCTAGTTCAATTGTATTTAAGTATTCATAGGGTGTGTAGATCCTTTCTCGTTTATTTGACCGGTCGATATAATTGAAAGTGGTGCATCGGAGTAGTGGCAATCGATGAATCGAAATCGAGGCAAGTCATTACAACTTGCTGCAACGTTTCATCGCGTCAATTCGTGGTAAATTCACCGGAAACGTGGACCGTGTCTGCCATTTAATTTTCTCTCGGCTCGCTAAATAACACAGCGCGCTCAAAATCGCGTAAATTACTGTGAAAAGTGAAAATTGCTGGTTAACATTCAGAGACTGTTAAATTTCACGTAAAGCTACGTTAATTACGGCGCTACTTTTCGATTTTATTTTATGTCAAAGCCCGGCTGCGCCCCCACGGGGCTTTGCAATTACTAATACCTCAGGATTGATAGTATCTCGTCGCTCGACCGATTTAATTCGATGTGACGTGGTTGGAAAAAGATTGGCAGCACCAAAGAATCCCTGGAGAGACGAGAGTCGGAGTGGGTGTCGAAAGGCAACGGGAAGAGTCGATAATTGCGGGCACTCTTTTGGAAAAGAGGCTCAAGCGAGCCGATAGCTGCGTCAATCCCATGGTGATCGATTTTCTACCTCAGTGTGACACTAGTCAATTTAATGAACATACTTCCTAGCAGCTCATATATTTCTTTTTTACACGGAATTTCTTCGATATCGTCATGTACGATTTTATGGACACATTCAGGATAAAGAAATTGTACCTACTTTAATACTGTCTTCAGTAACCAGCTTACCGCAGTAGTATAGGTCAATGGAAAACGCGTCATTTCGGACGTACTACTGTGATGGATGACATTTCGAATTTTGTATTTAAAAATGATAAAAATTGCAACAATCTAACTGTTATTTAAAGCTCTAATACATTATTTAGCATTTCTGGTACTGAAACGTGTTTAATTAACATCCAAATGTATATTGGAAAAATTGAGTCTCATTAGAGTCAACTAACATGATTTACATTCATCTTTAAATTCTGTTCTTTGTGCTTTGGTGTCCGCTTGCAAGAGGAAGTAAAAGCAGCCGCTATCCGGTTCCATCAGCTATAAAGTTTATTTGAATTCCGAGAATTTGGAGATTCGTCTGTTAGGCAGGGGCGGGAACCGTTCGTCAGGAAAGCACGCGGCACACAGGCAATAAAATACACGCCGTTACCATCCTGGATTTTATGGGTCTTCCGTTGTAACGAGCCCTTAATTTTCTCGAAATCCCAGCTGGATTACGTCGACAATGTCTGCACGCGTTCACGCATGTCAGCGCGAACATAGAACGCAGCGTCCGAAATTCGCCCCCATAAACAGGAGATATTTTGATCAATAATTTTATGTGCCACGTAATTACGTTTATCCCTCTGCCTCGGTTCGCTAAGCTTCACCATGGGAATAAATCCAGGACTGCGTAAGTTCCTTGGCAATGCACGATTTAGTTCTATGCAGATAACATTTCTCTGATCGAATGTCTGACCATAAACTGCCAGAACCACTGACATTTTATTGTAGAACCTTCCTTCTCATACCGCAGTAGTAGTGGTCAGGCGTTTGTCAGTCGGTAGTCCAGTGTAATTCGGACGGGAAAAAAGTGAACTTATTCTACTGTAACTTATAAGATACACGCTTTCTAAAGGATCAGTGACACGGTTACTCTGTGCTAATACTTTACATTCGATTGTACACTCGCTTTCATGCAAATGTGACTGTGTATAAAGGGTCTGGCCTCTCAATAGAAAATCGTATATCATCAACGTATGCGAAGTAACAATAAGTCGTAGTATTCTTTGTGGTTGATCCGCGAGTGACATCGGTAACCAAGTACTTTTCGAGCCACTTTTGTTACAGGAGCCATATCACAATGCCGTCGCGACTCGAATTGATCACGACTCTTTCCCCATACTCGGAAATTCTACGAACACTTGGACGATTTCGAGAACACGACCAACCAGCCAATACCTAGCGAAATTCGAGAGATATTTCGTTTCACCGTTGACTTGCCTTCACTCCTACGGGTTCATTTTTCATGAATAAATCCGGATCCTCTTCTTCCTTCTTTCAATTTGACCTTTCAGCGTCTCCTTCGTCGATTCGATGACGCAAAATACGGTGATAGGAGAATATAAGTAATAACCTCAGTGGGTTCATTTGTTTCCTAAAGGTAATATAAGTTGAAAATCATGTTTATCCGCCATCGTTGGACGATGAACCGTTTCAACGTAATTCAATCAACCTTGTAACGCGAAATTAGTAATTCGAATATTTCAGTTTGCATTTGGTATAATTTCCAGCGTAATTGCAAGACCGATCACCACTTTACCCGAGCTATTAATTCATTAATGGTTGACTTTAATTTAATAATACGAGCTGATCGAATTCAGAGTGGCGCAGGAACGTGTGGAATTTAGGTATAACTAATTACTAATGGCATAGGAAGACACAAATGAGACAGCTGAGGAAATATTTAGAAAAATCAAATGGGTCTAACGAAAAGTCTGATGCGACTATTTTCTATGGTCACGGCGGTACTATAAATCCTCTGCTCTGAAAGACTTATTTAATGCATCATTTTCAACCCCTTCTCCGCACCGAACGCAATTTCCTGATTCTCGATATCGAATAAGACGGAGTAACGCAATTCACCTCCCAGGAATTAATTCAGGAAATCAATTTATGTCGTCGCCTAATACTGCTGTTGGTGTTGCAGTCTATAGCGTGTTCCAAATGAAATTTCAATCATTGAAGGGGTCATGTGACGCTTCCGTTTAAAAGTTTTTCTCCGAGCATCAATTTTCTCTCGCGAATCGTTCGACGCATTTCAACTAATTTGCTGCAGTTCTCGTATTAGACAGATGGTGAAATTAATCGCGATAATAAGGCAAAGACTTGCTCTCCTTTCAAAGCAGTCGCGAATACCTTCATGAGCAGTAATTCCATGTGTCGTATTCGAAAACCCTTTGGTTCCTCTCGTTCCGTGTCATCCCCGTCCTATGAAGTGGATGAGCCGTCTCGTGTAGCAGACTATCGTCAAATAGAGCCGACATGAGTGGCCTCTAACCAGCTTTCAGCTTCGTTCCTCTTCTAGGCGCCCCTTGACCTATGTGAACTCGCGGGACACAGCATAAATTACAAAAGCTCCAGTATACTTTCTCGCCAGGCACGAAGTTTAAGGTACCAACGTGGAAACTTTGTATGTAGAGAACCTTTCTCTTTACATGCTCGACGATACGTTCCACTTAAGAACGATACTTGCTTGGAATATGTGAAAAGTGTTAAGTGTTTAATGAATCGCTCGCGCGGACGAGAAACTACTCGGAGAGATCAATTGCTTTGCGGAGAAAGAGAGGGCAGGGTCAAATGAATGTTCTTGAAACACTTTTCTCTGTCGCAAAGGCTTTAGCTCTTTGTAGAACGTTCTCGTCGCTCATGTGGCCCTGAAAGCTGCGGTCTTATTTGGCTGAGGGAATCTAGGTGATATTATTTTCACATTTGTATATTAGGATAACACATCTCAAAAATCAAAGACAGACATCTCAAAAGGACAATTGAGTTATTTATAATAGTTCCCCTTGACGCGAGGCTCGCCCAGGCAATACGATAAGTTATCACTGTCCTCGTCGACGAGATAATGTCTGCATTGGTAATGTATCGTGCAAATATCGGTGGTCCGAGCTGATAGAACCGCAATGACGGATATTGCCAAATTCGTGGACCATGAATATTCCGTTCCCGTAAATCAGATAAAAATCAAATGGTCATTTGCGACGCTCTCAGCTAAACACCGTTATGATTTCTTGCGCTGTTTCTCTGATAACATCCCCTATATTGGATTCCAGCACGCAATCGTTTTCAGGTATAATTGTACCGACGATTTTATGGCATTATATCGCAAGGGACAATTATCGGTTTAAGTAGATTTATGCTTTCAGCGATTTAGATTGCATTACGCCCTTCTAGGAATCGGAAAATTATTATTACAAGGTGAATATTATTACAAGGTGAATCCTCTGTTAACAGGAACTAGTTATATATGATTATTCATCCAGCATACTTGAGTAGATATAGCATGGTATAGTATTTACTACATCTCTGACCATGTACGGGGTTATACTACTTGCTGGGACCTGAAACAGGAGTTACGACTACTATAAATGCTCCGTAACCATTTCTTTTGCTCAATAATAAGAGAAAACTTTTTCTTCGTTCTACGAAATTCTTCTACCAAACTTTTCTTCTCTCATTCACCTAGTATAACTTTTAGTACTCCAAGGAACACGAAGGTGACTCGATTATCATTTCAAATTTCTTTAAAACTTAATGGGAAAACAGTTCACGATGCATATTCTCTTCCGAATATTACAGATGTGCTTGAACCACTTGATTTTCAACAAATTGGAATCGATCGCGGGAATATGGACACGGAGATTTAAGCAGTCGCTCCTCCATAGGGTGTCTCTTCTTCGCGGAACTTTGGTTTTTGCCGGTATGCCAGTTCGACGCACAAACTTATAGGATATTAATAAAGTTCTGACTCCTTGGGGCTCGACAGTATCCTTTTTGGTCTCTAGACGGAAGACTCTTAAAAGTTGCACTCTCGGGAGATGAAATTCCCGCGAATTCCAGAAGCTAAGAGCGACTAAGCATCGGTAGGTAGGAGAACTCGTTAATGGTGTATCTAAAAAAGTTCCATGAACGAAGGAAACCGCACGGGAAAGAAGTCCGTAACGAGCTAATAAACTCTAAAGTCGATGGCTTGTATGTGTCTATCGTGTGCATTCGCAGCGACTCGCAATCGTTTCCTGAAACGTCTTAGAAAATCTTCCGACGCATAATCATCTTTTTATGTACGAAAGTTCCTCGTGCGTTCGAGGAGAAGCGAGTTTGCTTAAGCGTGCTGCAAAGTTTCGCCAACTTTCTGTCTGGAATATTCTTTGTAAAGTGCGACGCGCGAAAAGCTGAAACTTTCAGGAATTCCGTATTATCATTTAAATAATACAATAATTCCCCTGGTAACGAATCCTCCAACCATATTTTTGCTAGTTCATCTTTGGAATTAATTTCCCAAACTAAGGTAGTAAAATATAGGAGTCTCTGCACATGTATACTCAACTTTGCACTTTACTCTTTATTTTATTTCGTCGCTTGAGTAGTTCTAGTCAAATGCATGCAAAATCTTGCACTCCGCCACCCCATAGGTATCCCATCTTTCTCCTAAGAGTTGAGTAGCAGAAAGCTCTGACTCCAGAAAAGATGTACGAGTGTCTAGCCTGAAATGTAGATGTCAGATACGAACGAGATGCAGGAACGATAAATCACAGGTTTTCCAATCACGAGTAGATTCACAGAGGGGACAGTGTCGCGTAGCTGATGGAACCCGGAACGCGGACGCGACAATGGTCCTGTGTAGTGCTGAAACGTATTGGCATAAGGGATGTTTGCGGCCGATAGTTTGCGGGAATCGTGGCAATTACTGATTATGCGGCCAATCGGCAGGAGACAGGCGAATACCGAGCGGCGGCATTGCGGCTCTGCAGCTTGAGACGAGAGAATGATCGAGCGTGGGTTGCAGTTGCAGCCCTGCAACCGACACGCCGTTGCACCTGCCAACCGTCGCATCCATTGTTGTGTCCCCGTGTTCGGCCAATCCCGGCGCATACTAATACCAGCTATTCGCGAAAATTACCGGCTCGATGCGATTTTGATGGAGATCGATGCGCCGGGGAGAACGGAGATATTGCGATGCAACGACTAGGTGCAATTGGAAAATTTGCAGGATCGAACGAAATTCAATGTCTCTTTTACATTTCATTTTTTCACTTTATTTTATGCGATTGCCTCGAAGCGCAACGATTATTCACGTTCGCGCATATGTATAGTGAATTTCTCAACGGAGCGTGATTGTTGCGACATCCAAAGTGTGTCTGCTTGCTAGGTGCTGATCACGACTGTTCCGTGTACAGAGCAAACAGTCGCGAGCGGAATTAGGAGAGATCTTAGTTCGCGCACCAAACAATTATCGTCACCATTGCATTTGCACGACGTAACGAAAATTGAGCAGTATCCTCGACACGTCTCTAATTGCCAAGAGGGAGGTGCGTTCGATGTCGCGTCGTCTTGTATTTTCGCGTCTCTTATTAGTCCTGTTAGTCGCATAAATTCTTGTCTACTTGTCTGAATGATTCAACAAAGGAAATTACCTGGTTCGTTGATGTCGAATGTTTCCTCGAGTTACGATATACTGATACGATATACAGAGGTGAAGATTTCACCTCTGGTTGATTGGAGGGGTTATTAAAATTTGAAAAACGTCAGGGAGGAGAAGCTGAAGTAAATCTCGCGTGGTTGACCACGGTCCGCAGATGTCCGTAATGACTTCTCCCAGAGGCCGATTACGTCGCGGCATCGAGAGAACGGAAGAACCAGGGAAAGAGTCAGCGGTGACTGAAAGAGGCCACGGGGCAAGAGGGGTAACGGGGTTGAGGAGCTAATTGAAAATCCTGCTGCTGGGGGTTGGGAGAGTGCCGCAGCAAAGAGGCGTCGATGCTGCCGCTGTAATTGGCCCAGCTATTATTAACGTCGCGGTGTGCCACTTATTTTAATGGATTCCCACTTGTAGGTGTGGGACCCACAAATCTGATGCCCTACTCGCCTACGATTTCTCGAACGTTCTCCATTCGATAGCTCCTACGTCATTGATACATTCATTTGCCTAATGTAAATATAAGGTAAGTGCACTGAAGCATAAGTGCCCCGAATGCATTTGAAAGGGAATATAGAACAATATATTGTAAAGGGCTCTCGTTAAACAAATCATTTTTTTCTGTTTACGAATGCTTGTCGTTAAATTGCTTCGAACGTGTCGAGGATACAATTAGAGAAACTTTTTCCATGGGACATTTCACAAATTGCATTTGCACAATTCGTAAAAAGACAAAATGCAGAACATAGCAAACGATGTGCTTGTGTATTCAATTCAGTTGGCACGTATGGCTCATTTTTGCTAATTTTTAAGGGTTCACAGTACTTTGACGATCCACTATAACTAAACCATTCGTCTTACCTTAGTGACCATCTTACCCCTCCTGGATATCTGGTTTCGTTTGATGAATTCAGTTTCTTTCAAACTTTTCACATTTCTGTGTTATCTCTACAACCATGGAAGTCTCCACTTTTGAACACTCAGAAAACTTTCTGTTTAACTTTTTTCCCCGACGAAGACTGACTATAATGGAGCAAGTTTAACGTCCAGAGAATGTCCTGTACGCTGCGGTAAGGTCAAGGGAATCAGAAGTTCGCTCATTTCGTGGGGTAGTCGTGCTCATGGTGGCAGGTGACCAAATGCCGATATCCTCCGAACGATTTCAGACGACCGCAAGCCATCTCGTCGGGTGTTCCGTGGAATTCTATTCGATCGCATTCTAGACGCCCTCCGGGAAAGTCTCGTCTTGGCTCTCTCCTAAATCAATTAAATATCTTGCGACCTTAGGCCTTTCCTAGACCGTGTCCTATCTCCCGATATAGCTTTCGCTTATTTCGAAACAAATTCCAGCATATTCTAACGAATTCCAAGTTATTGTATTGCGAATATGCAGTGTCAATTCACGGCGATATATACTGGAGGAATGGTTGTTTGAATGATTATACTCACTGGTTTATTTTATTTAATTACCGAATGCCGAGAATCCAGTTAGTGTTACTGATTGATACACTCGTAATTCTTACCCAAAGAACACCAATTATACGATGCCGGTTTTAATGAAACACGAAACGCTCGAAGGCCCAACTCCACAGGGTGCATGAATTATTTCGATTCGAGAAGCCATGTTGTTCGCGACGTTATCAAAATTTATAGACGACTCTCAATTCTCCCGTGAATTATCGCGTCGCGGTAATCGATAATTATCAGCGCGATCCCGCGTGACCCAGCTTTGTTCCTATTTTCAACGTTCTCGGTGATTAATATTCATTTACTTCCATTCACTGAAATGCCTTTTATGATCGCGACTGGAGGAGCATCGTCAGACAGAGATACTGCCGCTCGAAATTTTTAATTGGCTCTGTTAGCACGATTGATCACTGCATTATCTTTGCCTAGGCTGGGAAATCAGCGATGCATCGATGTCAGCGCGCGACGCCTGAAAAAGGCCGCACAAAGCTCGTCAGGCGATTCTAGGACGAGGTCGGCCGTGTGCTTTGTTCGATACACCGTTGAAACGAACTCATATTGTGCCGTAAACCACTGTTCCCATGCTTCATTCGCACCTACGTAACAACGATACCCCGTGCTTTGTTACCGTTATCGTATGTACGCACAAATGACGCCGCAGAAACTTCGTTTCGGGATGGTGCGCGATGGATTATTATCAGTGCCCTCGTCGCCTCCCTCCTACGCGTGATTAAAAATTACCAGGCGTGTCCGCAAGGTTATTCGGCTACTGTCAACCGCAGCTACCTTTGTGCAACAATCCAGCGCTTCCAAAACATCGAGGGCGTTGGAATTTATGCCCAGCTTGAACAGAAACGAAGTAATTCCTCTCTTTCAGGGGTTCTATTATCGCGCGAGTAAAATATTCGTAGGATCGCGTATGGACTCATGCGAATTTCGCGCCGTAAATTCTCCGCGATATCCGATTCGCGGCGATGCTAAATCCACGGCAGAAATAAAAGTCCGCGACCCGCCGACCGACCCATTTATGAATCATTTATACCACCGTTTCCTCAGTATCCCTCATTTCTTCTCGGGACATTTACTGTTGTTATGCTTCGTTCATCTGCAATAATCTGCATGTCCCGTAAAAGATAGTTTAAGGAACTTCGTGAGGCTTTACCTAATTGTGGCAGAATTCTCGGATTAGGCGAATATGAGGATTCTTTTTATGTTCCTCGTGTGAGTTTGAGTTCAGTACGCGATGTAGTTCATTGAAATGCATACTACCAGCGAAGGGCGTAGCGTTCCGCTCCGAAACAGGCCACCTGAGACACTCGCAAGCTCTAGCAGCCAAAGGCGAGCTTCTACTCGCAAAAAGGTAAGGCAACCCTCGATTTACATGGCTTGTCTCGCTGCTTTGGGGCATCCAGGTACGGTAGTCGAAGCGACTGATAAATATGCAAAAGCATTCGGGGCAAGGAAAAAGCTTCGGACGTGCAGCGCGCGGTAGCCAAACGACAGTTTAATCTCTCGCGGTCGGTGATTAAACCTGAATTCTTAACCGAGTAATCTGCGATGTGGAGGCGCGAACAGCAGAGGCCCTCGTTTCATTCGCCTTCCGTCAAGCGTGTAAACAGCTCATTTAATCGTCACTCGACCTGGACGTTTGGAGTCCTGTAACGTCCCGTGGTACTGCTCATTAAAGGGGCCAGCTACGATAGAACTGTCAGGACATTCAGGACGACACGGTCGACTATCAGTAGACACACCTGCCAGGCTAGAATCAAGTCGTCTGTTACGTTAAATGCTCTCTCGTGTTGCGTGTATTACCGTCGACGATCTTTCACGGTGTACTGTCGTTCTTCGCTTCGCTAACCAATGAACTTCCCTGTACTTTGAGCTGTAATCGTATGTCCGTATGATCGACTGACTAATTTTTCGGGTTGACATAGTACCAATGAGGTACATATTCGGGATAACAGAAACATAGAAAGGGTAAAAGATTCGAAGATTATTTAGTAGAATTTTTTTAAAGTCTCACTGTGAATAGCTGCAATATGAATCGTAGTTGCTGTAAAAGACCCTCGTCCTACTAACGCAGTAAGGTCTACAGGCGAAAGCAATGAAACTAGAGTCTTTGGAAACTCGGGACTGCTTTCTCTCGCCCTTTCGAACCTAGAAAGTTGTAAACCAGAAAGCAATCGCGTACGAATGGTCGTTCTGAAAAGGGCAGTGGGGCAATTTCTCTCATCGTCTCTTTACACACCCCTAGAACGCTTTCTGACCCCAAGTTGACTCGTTCCGCTAACCAACTGGGAGTTATACCTTTGAATACACTATGAAGAACTTAGACGACAGTTGTAGATCACTTGTTCGATTCAAACTTTATTGACAGTGTCTTACAAAATGCGTACAGTAAATTTAGTGATCAAAAGTGAGACGAAAAGGGGCGGTTCTACAAAGGTTTGTGCAGTTTGACTTTATCTCAAGCAGCGTTTCGACGCTTTACAAAAGACAGTCTTTGGTGTCCTTTAAAATTTGCTGTAAGCTTTTGAAAGCTTCCACTTGGGCGTCTGCGTGGCATTTTGTAGCTTCTTTCAATTGCTCACTGGCGGAGATCTCGGCATTTTTAACTGTTTCAGTTAAGCTTTCGGTGATTTGCTTTCGTCGCTTAACAGCTTCTTTTGTCCCGTTCGCTACGCACTTGATAACTTCGTTCGTTTCGAGGCACTCTCTCAGGATTTGCTTCATCGTGCTTCTGAGCGTCTCTGCCTTTTGAATTTCCTCGTCATACTTTGTTTTCACGGCACGAAATCCCGACGCGGCCTTCTCGTTGCAGATTTTTATTCTATTCTCGTAGACGCCTTTGACGTTCTGGAGACGGTCCATCTGCTCCTTCCAGCATCCCTACAATAATTTACATCAACCCCTCACTCGCGTCGCTCGTGTCATTTAGTCGCGGAGCGGTCTGACGCCGTTAAGTCAGCTGGAAATTCTTATATTATAAATTCCAAGTGGAGTTCTATGGAGATGGAGTTTAATGCTCCCGGAGAGAACACTATGACGCGGGCATTATATTTTTACTAAATTTATGTCGCAACCTCGGGTGGAAAAAATTAATCTGGACTAAGAGAGATTTTATTCAGCCCTCGACTCATGTTGTGTCGATATTAGAGGTAAACGGTGAGGTGGGATCATTATAAACCCTTTATAACAACCTGATATAGGCTACCAAAGTATATTAACGTGATTAATAAAATTCTTACTGCAAATTAATAAGTTCATAGTGATCCCTCCACTTAAAGGAGCTAATTGTACACTGAAGTTGGGTGACTTGAATATCAAAAATGAACAATTCTTCTTTGAAATTTCAACATCGAGTCGCTTTCACGAGATTTCATTTGAGAAAGATGAATTTATAAATCCCGCAGAAGAATTGAATTTATTACTGTTAAGGTTCTCGTTATTCAAAGAACAATGCAGCACCTCGGGACTCTGTTGAATAGCTTCCTGAACTCGCCGCACTTCATCCGCTATGAATTCCTCGTTTCTCTTCACTATCTCGTTCAGCTCCTTCCCAGCCTTCGAAAACAGCTCTGCCAACTGTTTCATCTTCTCGTCAATGTCCATTTTCGTTCTCTGTATGACGTAACGAAATGCATCGACGAAACTTTTTCTTTGATCCTCAGACTGCTCGCTTCGCTTTAAATAACCGCTCACCTTCGATCAAGAAGGTTAGAACTGTTCCCTTTTATTCGTTTCATCGGTTATACTAACTCGTATATATCTTGTAATATTACAGATGTAACTCGATCGAAGCAATTGGCTGAACATCTTTCCAGCAATCTTTTCTTCTCAATCTTGCATTGTGCAGTGAATTATGAAGTTAACTTTTGATTTATTCGAATTTTTGTGAAATTGAAGTTTAAGTAAATTAAACAATTCAAAAGGTTCTTAAAAATTTATAATTACACTCACTTTGAGATTATTTAGTTCTCGCTGTACGTTCAATCGATTCTATCGAACCACGAATTTTCGACAGAAATATAAGAACTTCAATTCTGTTTCTGTAAGTCAAACTTCATAGCAAAAAATATTGAAATATATCTATGCTATGGTCTTATACTATTTGTCTGAACAGGGTGACACGTGTAGCACGAATTATTTATTTCTCTACTTAATGATTCTTTTCATACACGACTTGTCTTGAGCATAGCAGAAAATATTGCTAGATGAAATTGTATGTGGAGAGTTCAGGAAACATTGTATTAATGTTCTCGAGACTTGACCATAACCTAAATAGTAAATAGTAAAATTCCACAAAGCAGGATAGTATCTGTGAAACATTTCTCGGAGGGAGATGTAAAGCAGCCACGAAGGAAATTTAGGTTGGCAGGTGGGCATAAAGCGTGTTGTGCTTCAAAGGCTAGAAACTAGAGCTTATCCTTGCTATCAAGTTTAATATCAGGTATACTTCCTTCTCGAAGTAAAATTGATCTCTTCGTAGGAAAAATAAATCACATTATATTAAATCACTAATATGCAGCTCAATCATTTAAACATTCTGTTAACACTCGAATCAGAGTCCTGAACACTTTGAAAAGCCTCGATTCTCTCGATTGAGTTTTCAGAGAGAAATTTCTCCATGTTAGAGGTTGGAATTGCAGACGGTGGAAAACAGACGAAGTGTCCTATAAATAAGATCAACCGATTAAGAAGTTTCGGTGAAAGAAAGAAGCTTCTATTCTACCACGTTTAATCGATGTGTATTCAGTCACGGAGTTTCCTGCTGAGCAAGAAACTCAAGTACTTTGGTTTAAATAGAGAAGAATGCCCTGAGATGGGAATTTGTTTTGGTAAAGCTCAAGAAGAACCGATTCCATGGGACGAACCACTAGACGTGACCCCTATTAAAACTAGTCGAGCTCTCATAATCTTCGTGGTGGGTGGTCCAGGAGTTGGCAAAAATACTTTGTGTAAAAGATTGGCTGCGCATTACGGTTTTATTCAAATATCGGTGTCAGATATACTGCGTAATGAAGTTGCTAACGATACCGAGAAAGGACGATATTTCAAGACAATCATGGAGAAAGGTCTAAACATTCCAGCATCCACAATAGTACAACTGGTGGCGAGGAAGATGCTACGAGACCCGATTGCATTCGGTTATCTGGTTATTGGCTTCCCCAGAGACAAGAGACAGGTGATCATTAATAGATGTACTGCTCCGTTTTGATGGCTATCGAGTATTGGGGACACAAAATGCTAACTTTGGTAGTCAGCGTATTACATGAAAGTTTTTTATTTATAAATTAGATTAAGCTTACTGCTTTAGTCATTTTTAGCCACTAAAATGATCGCTAGATCTAGATCTGATCTATTATATTAAACGCAATTAATTTATTGACAGGCAGTAATGTTCAATAGGCAAATCAGACCGCCAAATCTATTAATAAATCTGGACGCGAGGAGGGTAATCTTACAAGAGCGAATGATTGAACGTGCTCTTTCCTCTAGACGGTTTGACGACACATTCATAGCAGTTTGCAACCGCATGAAATCATATTATGCAAATATTTCAGGTGCGATCGCACCAAACAAGGCAGTAACGAAAGTCGTCGATGCAGAAATGGCTGCAAATGATGTATTTAAAGAGACGTGTAAAGTCATAGATGAACTCATAGCGACAACAACTCATAAAGAATCCACGCCGGCGAAACGCTAATTGTAATAATACATTATGTAATGACATATAATAATATTTAATATATTTATATCGCGCAAATTTTACACGAAAAAAGAATATGATTATTTGTAAGATAACCTCATTTCTCGGTTTTCGTGTCTTTGAATTAATAGAAATGATATCGATATTGGAATTCTATCCAAAGATGGTTCCATACATAACTGTACCAGCAGACGATCGTATCTGGAATCCTGAAAGGTAAAAGAAAGAAGAAGAAAAGTTTCGTCGGCCGCGTTTCAAAGATGCTTAATCTCTTCGATTAAAAGATTTTCAATTTTTGCGGAAGCGTGTACAGAATAATCGACGTCCTGTCGTGTCCAGACTTTCTTCCTTTTCGAGTTCCGTATTTGCTGGCTCACTCGTGATAGAGTCGTCGAGACTAACCGGAAATTACAGCAGATTCCCGACGAATGGATTTAAAGCATATTTTCTGCAACGCTGCCGTTCTTAATACGCTTATGCAGACACTTTTTTGCACGAATCTCTATTCGACTTTTTTAATATTTTTTAAATATTCTTCTCAAATGAGTGAAGACTTATAGATTTCTTACAAAAAGTTAAATAACGTTAAATAACGTGGAGCGTAATTGCGGATGATTTTGGAATGGTGGTACTTTTAGATGGTCGTCGAACGTCGACCTGCAGTTCTTCGTTCGAAATAATTGAGGAGCACATTGGACAGCACGTTTCGACGGTCACGTACATATACGGAGAGTTTAACATCTGGCATTGCAGCCAACTACTATGATGCACCCAGCTATGTTGGAGAAGACAGTAGAAATTGTGTTTAAATCCTTCGCAGTGTCCCGCCAAAATAAATATTTCCAGTGCGACTGTTTTTACATTTGCAACGAGTTCTCCCGGTAGTGCATTGCTAAATTATTTTTCTTTTTACTCTATTTTTTAAAGAAGCAAATTTAATTCCATATTTAAGTTTAAATAGCATATTGTTTGACTACTGCACGCTGCAGTCATGAAAATGATTGAAAATCGAAGAAGAATAAATACGCACCAGCAGAATGCAATTCATTGGTACACCGATCACTCTGTCCTAAATTTTCGATTAGGAAAGGACAAAGCAGTTTCGCAGGACCATCACGAAAATTGGTCGATTTCGCTTGGTATTGAAATCCAGCGTGTTCGTTCCAGTCGAAATGGTGGATGAGAGAATGAAATGAAGCGTTCCACCGTGGTCTGGAAAACGAAATGGTCTGCCTCTCTTTCTTGCTCGGAGTAGAGTTTAATCGTGCGCGAATGTGAAAAAAATTAGATAATTGCTAAGACTGCGTTCCCTCTAATATCGCGCAGGTGAAATGTAAGGAAGATGGATCGGTGCAAATGATACTGTCCTTTTAATCAAGCAACAGATCTAATCAGAAACAAAAGGTTAGTCATCTCTGAATTTTTTCTAAGTCCAGTAGGTGAAACGAACATAAAAAATGAAGTTAGTAGGTTACCGTGGTATAAAAGGTTGTAGACGCTACCAAGGAAATGAAATTCGATACAAGTAAGCAAAGAGTATTATTTAATCTTTCGTTTGCAGGGACTTCAGGTTTCCTATTCTTCGCAAATTCATTCACTACGATCACACACGAAAGAGTTAAGGCAGGATCGACCAAGCTGCCTGACTTAATTTAGCCAGAAGAAAGTTCCCCCTCACTTCTTATAATAACGACAACTCCGTGATGTCACTTCGATTATCGATTTCCGCTCCTGTTCTCGTTTTCCTTTTCTTTTATGTTTGTTCGTTTTTCTTCGGTCCTCGGTGGCGACGAATCAAGACGACGAATCAAGAGGAAGACTAAGAGGACCACCGATTCCTGCTCCTGTCCGCTTCCGCGGTATTGCCACGGTGCGATATCGGATGAACTTGTAAAACTTGCGCAATCAGCCGTGAGATTGCATGTGGCCCTCTACCTTTGTCCTCCCCTCTGCCTCTCCGCACCCCATCGCGTTTCAGCCCTTGGAATCCGCCGTTTTCTCTAACCGCGTCGGATAGCTGGTGAACCGCAAACGATACAAGCTTCGGCCCCGTTTCTCAGATCCTACCTGCCACTTGCATTATATTTGGATGATGATAATCGTAACGATAATCCTGGAAGCCGGGATTGCGACAATTTTGGCAAATTTCATCGCCCATGTGGCGCTGCACGTCTCACGATTGCACTTTTTGGCCACCCTAGTTCTTACCTTCCCTGGGATTTCAACTCTGCATGGTACATTGAGAATTTCGAACAAGATCCTGCTGAATGCGTTTCTGCGAGGGCACAGAGAGGGAAATTTGGTGGCGTGTGACATGAAATTTGAGATGTTGGTATAAGGAGAATCTGGGCTAATCTTTATTCGAAGTTTTTTAATAATGTATTTTTAGGTAGCTTTAGTATTTTCGAATGTCTCCTCTTATTTAATATTTCTCAGTATGTATTCGATACTACTCATACTTCGTTTCTTTCTTTCAAAATCACCTAGGTACTCTGTATCCTTGCACGGCTATCGAATATGTATGCTTTTCCATTTTTGCTATCGGTCAGTCAAAAAATATGCGCGCGTATTTGCATTCGTCGCAACTGTTTGTCGATGCGGGGACGGGTAAAAAGCGACTGGAAACGCAAATGCGGGTGAAACAAGAAAAGTGGGAAGAACGAGAAAGAGGAATCTCGTTAAATGGGATGCGACGTTCGTTTCGAGCACGAAAAACCACGTCCCTTAGGCGGCACAAAATAGAGGGAGATGGTGTAGAGGGACGGGGAGATAAATTTTCATCCCTTCACCACAGGTTCGTGAAGAAATATACAAATGTTCTGACACGGAGATCTTGGATTAAACATCGTCCATCGATTTCATTTTGCATTTCTTTCGTTTCTCTCTCTGCTCTTTTCTTCTCCCCGCGATTGCATCAACATTGTAATTTATGCGCTTGATTCGTGCCTCTTTCGGTGTTGGTTTTTATACGAATGCAGCGAGTCGAACATTTTTCAAATTTTCTTTTGAATTTTCGCGTTACTATATCTTTCGACGTCTCTGTGAAACATGACACACTTTATCCGACCATTTTATCTTCTTCCTTCTCTTCCGTCGTCCCTTCTTGCAGTTCCTTTCAATTGAAATCTCCCCAGAGAGGAAGCGAATATAAAAGGATAAAATGCGAAGAACGAAAGGATAAGGGGGAATATCTTTTCAATCTACACACAGATGATTCCTTCTTCCATCAAGGCTCGGATGACCTTTTTCATTTTATTCTTCGGCTCTTCAGCCAGACTGTTGTTGTCAATGTAATTGCTCTCAATATTTATAACCTGAGTTGAATTTTTGCCCCATCGTTTCTTGTACACCTTCATTTTCATATATTTTAGAGTTTCTTCAAACTTGTCATTATTAATAATTCAATGTATAGAACTCCAGACTCAAGGGATTCCATGTAGTCCACCCTCATAGGTGAACTTTTGCCAAAGGTCAGAAGGATTAGGGATGGTTCGACAAGTTTAAGGGACTTGGGCTTCAGCAAGTATGGAGAAGGTCTAGAGGTCCCAGAAGATTTCAGAGTTCCACGAAGCAGGTCTTGCAACCCGTAGGGTTCCATATTTCCCTTTAAGGTCCTGGATCTTCTCTAAATCTTCATACTGCTACTAGAATAACTGAAATTTCAGTTCTACTCTGACAAAATGTTCAATCTTTCGTCTGTATCTATTAGGTACATTCTACTAATGCAAAGTCCTTTGTATAAAGGATTCTGAGCGACCTGGGGTCAAATCCTACTAATCCAACGCTCTGTATTTCAAGTAGTACTACTCAATAAATTTTCGTACCCAATCCCAAGTCATACGTTCTTATACAAGCTCTACAAGTCTAGAAATTGACTCACACTATATTCCACATGTTTTCTACGACCATTGTTCGTCATCGAATTCCCCATGTCCATAGACGTCTATACACATATTTTTACTTTCAACCTATCGATTTCTTCGACTACAGATATATTTCTCTTCACATGCAGTGGCACGCGTACTTTGCTGCAAGAACAGGGAAAGCAAGGGTAGAAGACTGGTTCTTGCTCGCAAGGTTTCGCAAAGTTTTTCGCAAGACTTCGTCATTCTTTTCTCTTCTCGACGTCAACCCTTGCGCAGAGAATTCCCTTCCTCGTTTCTCGTGGATGTGACCGTATAGTCACCAAAGATGCATGCTCTGCATTACAAGGAGCTATATTTTATAGTTTGCCGTCTCCTCCGTGCGGCCTAAAACATGCCCCCCTATAAAGTACGCTTTACGACTCACAATTTCTAACTCTGGCAAAATAGCCGAGTCTGGTTCCTCGTTCGTTGCTATTCCCGCGGATACGTCGCGCACGTTCCTCGGTTTTTACGACGGAATGCCGATCGGTAATGGAAGATAATATTTAGAGACGTTTTGCATTTACGAACTCACGATGGATTTCAGTTACGACACTGAATCAGGTCGGTTTGCGCGATGAGGTCGTTGGGAAGTTTTTAATCGTGCGTTTAGCAATTTTCCTCACCGAAACGTTCGATGAACGCTCGTAAACTGCCGTTTTAGTGTTCGTCGAACGTCGTTCTGACAATATGCCTGAGATTCAAATGGATGTTGTAGGATGTTACCAAATAACCGTACAGATTTCACGAATTACTCAGAGTTCTAGTAATTCATCTGGCTTAAATGAAAATAATATGGGTGTTTGTAGACAGGTCTTTCGTCGCGAAAATTGAATGATTTTCATTACTGGTTTATGCTGAAAGGGCTCATGTCGTTGAACGACGTTAACCTGATTAAAAAGCTGTTTCTTTGTTAAAAGGATTCTGAAGTTTAACGGTGTCAAAGAGATAACGTACAATGGCACAAGATAGCAATGTAAGCGTATGGCTACTGGTCGTTCCGATTCGTGTGTACAAAGCGCAACACTAGATCCTGCGACGTTAACAGCTTAATCCCGGTGCCTGGATTACTGACGAAATAAATTCTCGTTAGCGTTCTTACTGTCGTGTTTCATAAGAAACAAACGCATTTGACAATATAATTTACCATTACAAAACGGTCCTTTAGATGGACGTATTCTCTCTGTGGATCACGGAATGTTTATGAAATAATTAAACACGTAGCTGGCGAACCTAGAGGGTTCTATCCGAAAACAGGAAACTGGGGCTTTGGTATTATGGGTAAAGTTATCCAAATTTAATCCTCGAAATGTCGTAGTCACGAATGTACGATAGAATCGATTGCGAAACGACACGTTGCAGAAAACTTCGTCTTGCAAGAATGGCTTCTGGAAGTTTTCCGTACATGTCCCACCGAGAAGCGAGTGCTTTTGTGAGAAGTGGTAACCCGGGGAGTATGTATCGATCGCAAGAACCAAAGTGTAAAATCTGTCGATATTCCACTATTATAAGAAGGATACAGGAACAGTCATGTGTATTAACTGTATCCCCTATAAATGCACGTACCATAGAATATTCACTTGAAATTCACGTTTCTAGAATCTGCAAGACAAGCAAAAAAACTTGGAAGTCGATTAAACACTGCACAATTGCTTTCGAGAATATAGATTCAGTCTCAGAGTTCTTATTCATCCTTTAAGTGCAGAGAAACTTTGCGCAGACAACCTGAGTAGGGTCCATGAATCTATCAGCTCCTCGCAGCTAAAGGATAAATTTCGAACCCCCGATAACGCTTCTATCTTTTCTCTCGTTCGTTTGCTTGGCCCCTTTTTCTTCTCCAATCTATATCTATCAATCTTCCGACCGTTTCTTTCCCTGATTCTCGACCGATTTCTGCTCCTTGACTGCGTTCCTTTCCCTTTTTCGGCGAACGGTTCGCGCGTAATCCTTTTTCACCGACTGTTTTCATCGTCGTCCATGCAAAATCTTCGTCGATCGTGGGCCGCGGATCTTAAGACGTGATCTATCATCGAATCTTCGGTGGACGGGCAAGGGAACGTCAATTCGATGGGGTTGTGTTTGTGTATGCAGATATCGTATTCCGCAAAGTAGGTCGTTGGAATGCGCCAGCACGAAATTACTCTTGATCTTAATCCTTTCGTTTCTGTCCCGACAATCATGAGATACTCGGGAAAATCTATGCGGAACATGGTGAAATTCACGATTTGGGGTAGAACATTCATGTAGCTTGTGAATATAAAAGCAAGTGTAGCGAAACTGATAGTTGATTGGTTTCTTTAAATCTCTCATCGTGAAATGAATTAACATTTAATCGGATTTCAAATAGATCTACTTGGAAAACAGAAGAATAATTTTATTTTTTCATTTCAGTTTCACATATTTTGATGATTCATCTTTACTCATTTATCTGCCATACGAAAAGCCTCTCGAACACCTTACTGCTCTAAATTCGATGAAATCAATTGACTATGAACAGTTTGGCGGAACTTTCGACGTTTGAACTAATTTATATAGACGAAAGTTTCTTCTGTATGTGCTGCTTCACGTGACTGTATTAGTATTCGTGTATACATTAACAGAGAGTGCCAGAGGAACCAGCAGAAGTTCAAGTTAGTAACGGGATGCGTGAGAAACGTAACAGTAATTAGTCATTTAAACGTGGAATTAGGCGAAACTTTATCTCGGAGAAATTTTCAATTTGATTACGAATTTACTTTGCTGAAAATTCGCGTTAGCTTGTCAGCTTCCTGCATTTTTATCAGAATTGTGAAGTATTTTACATGTATAAAGTAAGAAACCTTTGAAAACGTAAACCTTTATGGTTTCTTTGAATGAAACGAGCACAGCACTACATAAAATATAGTGAGTCTGTTCTAAGATGATATAAAAATATCATTTTACTTCAAATGCAGTACAATAATAATAATTTTAATACGAACTCTCTTTAGATCACTGAAAAGCACAACGTAATATTAATTTGCAGAGTTACTTGTTTGATTCCCTTTCTTCCTTTGTATTTTTGCTCGGTAGTTTGTTCTCCCTCTGTAAATGAACGCTCGCGAAAGTTTTAAATGGGAATGGGTGGAATCGGCGTTCTTATTATTACCATAAAAGCGTGTCTTGTTATATTTCATCGGGCAGACTCGCGTAGCAAGAGTAATCGAGTTCTTTCCTAGAGTATGACGTCTCCTAACAATGGTGCTGGTCTTTACTACATCGGGGTAATTCCGCGTCTTATCGCGCGCCACTTTTTCTACCCGAAAGAAAAATATCCCCTTTGTATCAGTCACGCCGAGGGAACTTTCTCGTTCTTCGTCTCTTAAGCGACTATGCTCCCACTGCAGTCTTTTACCAACAAACATTCTGATTTATCGTGTTTATTTTAAAATATACTTCAGTCGACGCGACGTTTCCTTTTTCATTGCGAGGCTATTCGACTGTTTTACTCTGATTCGACTAGTTGAAAGCTTTCAAGATTTTCCTGTCCGTAATCTTTTTTAAATTCAACCTTCACCTTCACCCTCGCTTTTTCTTCCAATGAAGTTTCCAAGGTTCAGTGGTTCCCCAGTTTCCTCTGCTAGAAGACATCGAGCAACAGCTTGAAATCATGGGGTATTTTGGTCTTTGTAATTTAATGCCACCCTCGTGGTTTCACCCCATTAATATTATTAAATTGAAGTTTACATCGACAGTCTTTGGTGGTTAAAGAAAATGAATGGCAGAGTAGGAAGAGCCAGGTTGTTTCCTTGAACGAGGAGCACAGATACGCATTAGTTTGCGATTTTACATTGTTCAGATGGCAAGTCCGTCGACGTAGGCAACTATGTCAACCGTCGTTTCATAGGAAGAACAATGGTCGCGGCAGGCACAGTGTAAAGTGACGATATAACAGCTCAGGAGGAACAAAAGCAACGCGGGAATACTTGTTTAAAACGCTTATGTCGATCTCTCGATTGTATTTCTGACTCTCCCTCTGTCTTTCTTCGTTTACCTGCGCTCTCCTCTGCATGCTGCAAAATTGATATTTGTATTCTCACAGCTACACCGAGGTTGTCCGTTTCTGTTCCAATTTCAGACGCGGCATAAATCATTTCAATAGACGAATCCTCGCGTTTCCTCCGGCTCCTCCTGCTTTGGGCGTGATAATAGACACGCGTTGCATTTAAATACAATCCCAACTAATTTTCCGAATTGCATGGACCTTTAATAATTATTAATTCAATCGATGTTAATGAGAGAACCGCGTGCAAAATTAACTGCAAACAGTTCTAGGTAACGCTATTTTCAGACCCTCCGTGTTGCTCCTAGGTGTTGCTAAATTACTTCAGTCATTATTGAGAGAACTTTTCACATATTCGGCAATGATGAAAACGCTCACGGGAACGTCAAAAAAGTTTACTCGTTATTTTTTCACAGCGTGTCACGTCGAACAGTTATCCGTTGCAATTTTGCAAAAATATGAGATTTCGTCGTCGGGCTAAAAATTTGTTATTTTTTTTTGCATGAAGGATTGTTGGGAATACCAGAGGTTGGTATAGTGACCGCAAAATGAATACCGTTAGTTAATGGGCTTTTAAAGCTCACGCGAAACCGAAAACACGAAAAGCGTGTTCGTTATAGTTGTGAAAAGTTCTTGCGTCTCATGGGTGTAGTGGAATTATCACGCGATTATTTTTCAAGCGATGAATTCTACTGTTAATTGTTCCTGTTTCATTTAACGTTAACATTGCTTCTGTTAAAACCAGCGTTTAAAGAAGAATTGAAATAGAAATATCCTCCAATATTAAAGCGGTTATTGTGGATACATTTTTTGATAAAACCTCTAACCTAAATCTCGCTTAACCTACATCGCCCCGCATTCCATCTCTCCAGCGTCGATTCACAGAACAAATTATAAGCAGTAAATTAAACGATAGATTTTTCGGCCCCTGTCCTGGTAATTGAGCCCTCCCGCTTCAATGGCGCGGAATTAACGGTTACAAACGGCTCTACAGAAGAGTCCAAAAAATGTCCTCAACCGATAGAAGTTCAGAGCCTCTCAGAAAGTTCGAGGGATCGTCGAACGGACGGTAGCGATAAAAAGTCAGAGCTTCGAAGATCATCGGAAATAATTTCTAGAGTTTACCGCGCTGCGAGCTGAGATATTTCCATTGTTATGACGCTTCTACGAATCTAGAACGCTCGACGCTGTGTCGACGGTCGATTTCGAGTTTCTAGGGTTTATGAAGACCCCTAAGAAGCTGAAGGAACATCGAGAATTAGATGGGTTCGATGTTGAGGAACCATTCGACTTAACTTTTATCATTCTGGTTGATTGAGCGTGCAACTTTCCACGGGGAACCAGAATTAGGGTCCTCTGTGTCTAATGGTACGTGGGGGGAAATGGTATAAGACCAGGGACGTTTCCGACTTGATAATTATCGATCTGAAACGACAGGGAGTTTCGCTCGACGAATCCTGAAATATTATGATAAGAATGAAATTGATTAGCTGCTGAAAGTTATTGAGTAATTACTCCCACCATCGTATTTGGTCATCCCTGCAACGCAAAGGGCGTGATAAACGTTATAGGGAGTGGGGCGAATAAACGAGGAACAGGTGCAAATAGGCGGATAGGAAGTGAATATTGTATGAGAATGTATTGCAAGCTGTATCATGGTACAGACATTAAGTGTTCATTCTGATCAGTTTTACAAAGACGGTATTTGTGATCTGTCTTCAAGCTTAGTAGAATTCGCATTGGGAGGAAGTTTTTTTTTATTTCTTTTACTCGTATTTAGTATAGAAGCTGTCGTTTAGAACGGGGTGGGATAGAGTTTCCTAGACTTAGGTACTATACTATATGAGAACCTTACCTAGAGGAGTTGCACTTTGAAACTCAATCTTTCAAAGGTACACACTGAAACTTAATCTTTTAAGGCTGCGCATTGAAACTGGATCTCTTTCTAGTTATAATTAATTTTTCAGTTCCATCGAGCACTGTATCGCATATTTGATGTAACTACGCTCCACAAATTGAATTTGTCGAAGTCATCTCGTTATTTCTCGTTGTTCACATAGACAAGTCTGATCTCGATTAAAAACATGAAATAGTTGTTGTAGTAGCACTCTGCGTTGTCTTTTATATCATCCGCAATTTCATGCTTTTCTGTATTTCATTTTTATTTATTCCATTTACAAACGCAATTCTTCTAAAAAATATCAGAATTGCAGGAAACATTTTTTCGAGTTCCGTGCAATATAGTTGTCATTCTAGTGTGAAATTTACAAACGGCTTATCGATTATAAAATTAAGTTATTGCATACATTTACAACTGGTAAAGTGAGGAACGAGCGCAAGATGTTATTACAGAGACTGCGGATATTTTTTAAATTACCCCAACTTTTTAGGTTTACTTTCAACAAATCCTTTGAAAAGTATTTCTTTTGATATTGATATCCTCGTTAATAAACTTGAAGAGGATAGCCGAAACTAATTAATTTGTGGATGGTTCAAGTCCTAAAGTTTACGAGAAGTGAGCTCCTCGAAACATAATACGGTTCAAGAAATTCCTTGAATTGTAGCAAGGTTGACGAAGCAGAAATTTTTTTTAAGAAAAGGGTGTAGCAGAACAGAAGTTAATTACTCTCATGAACTATATTAATTTATATTTTTATTTCAGGTGAGTACCTTGTTAGCTGTCTATAAGACGAGACGGGATCTACACGTGTAAGTAGAAACTTTGACAGATTAATGATTTTTTAAATTTATGTACAAATATTCGTCACTAAAAGGATTTTAGTTTTCATTATAATTGTTGCTGTTTTAATGCAGGATTGAGAGTTAGAATTTTTGCATATATGAACGATTCCATATAGAAACGAGATAGTATATTCCATTCTAATTCGTGCCAATGGGGGTACATTTAAATATTTAGCTTTATCCTATTGTCATATTTTCTATGGCTTTGAATATGGTAATCTCACGATGGCATCGTATATCATTTGAATAAGGTGATTTCCTGTGTCTATATTCTTTTGATGCGATTGTCACTTTACGCATCAGAAGCTTCAACAAGTGTTTGCTATATTTTAAAATTGATTTAGATATAAAACATATCGTTATGTAATTTAAATAAAATTGTTCTATTAGTGTCTGTGAAATCAGGTAGTGCACCTTATCAATTAGGATATTATTATAGAAATTCTTCGTAAAAATTTCCACAAAAATATTATAGACGAGTTGCACAATTTCTGGACATTCAGTAGATGTGGTTCAGCTCCTCTTTTGAGCAGACTTGTATTGCGTCTGGTAGAAGTTATAAAAGAGATAGAAATTGATAATGAGGTCGCTTATCGATATAGTGCCTGGTATCTTCGTTACTGTGCACGATGGAAAGAAGGACTGCAAGTTGTGGAGTATTAAAATTACGAACTGTACCTATTGAAACACGAAAGGAATTAGTCTTGAGACAGGTGGTAACACAGAGTGGTTTAAAGGAAAATCTCTCACCTCTTCCTTCAAATCACCCTCAGAAATTTGATGTTAGAGTTACTTACCATTTGTATAGTAGTCAGTAGGGGCTTAAACTGCCTCACTGCTTTCTGCACTCTCTCTCCGAACGTACTAAGTAGATAATAAGTGTACATAATCACGTGTACGCTGCAATTTACCAAAAAGTTAAACGAAGCCATTGCAACGGGCACGTATCTCGTTATCAACCAGAATATTAGAAGCGTCGACACATGATGGTAAAGGTGTAGAAATGAAATTTGGTCATTCTTTTTCCTCAACACGAATACTATCGTTTCGGACAAGTCGATCAACTTTAACATCGTCGTGAGCCACATTATGTAAGACATCTGCAATGGGCGAACGGATTCGGTGAATATTAATGAGGCCCTGAATTTTATTCGGGCATGCCGATGGAACGAATGCCAGTGATAATAAAACTTGGTAATACTCTAATGAAGGAATAATAAACCGCGCATAATAATACTGAAACTTGCATAGAAATAAATATTAATTATTTATTTTAATCAACGATAATGATTGTTATCGATATTGCAACAAACTCGTTTATTTTCAACAAAAACTGTTTTGAAAATTATTTTCGGGTTGTTTACTTATTTCGATCAGTGTAATGATTAGTGAGTATGTACCTTGAGAGGGCCAGGACTGTAAGAATAGTCCGGCATTTCACAGTATATCGATATTTCGGTGAACCATCCTGCGCTGATGAATTGCTGCACTATGTACGCATTGAAGAGGATTTGAAAGACATTGTAGCATTTTATGTAAGTTTTCAAGTTGTACGGCTTTCGGTCCTTCATGTATTCTGGCCCGCTTTTCAAAACGAGGTACAGATACGAGAACGTGATAAATGGAATGAGAACGGGCGACGCCATGAATGGTAGGTTGCTCGTTCGTGGATCTAAACTCACAAGAGGTCGAAAGTGTTTCAGATGTATCAATCACTATCGTAGAACTTTGCAATTTTTCAATTTTGCATTTCTACAGATTTCTCCTAAATCTTCTAAATCTTAGAAAAAGATCTAAGCTAAGAGTCAACTCTTTAACATGTACCATCATTTTTTACGTCTATAGTAGTGATTAATGAACTGTCAGCGTTGTACGATTACAGTAATTTTTCTTCGTCAAACTTTACTTGGAAACGGGTATCTCTGTACTCGTTCTAGTCACTCACCAGCCTTCTGATTCCAATAATAATCGTAGACTTCCACGAAACCCATTTTTAACACTCTGTCCGTTTCTTAGGTGAGATACGCGAGGCACAAAAGGATTCTTAGTTGAAGAACCTGATCACTGACGAAGTGACTATTACGCTTTTATGTTTATAACGATTCTTATGGAATGTTATATACATAGAAGCATATTAAACCGAATACGATTGAAGTGTTAACTTGAATGGTTCGTGACCGAGTCGAACACAGGGTATTTATAAAACCGTGTACTGTATACGAGGCAGAAATTCATGTCAGCGCACTCGTCTTTTAATATGTACATTAATTTCAAGTGTGGAAGGTCCCTAAAGTGTCATCAGAGATCACTTGAGCCATTGTTTGTATCGATATTTAACGTTGGGCTTCATTTACATTATATGTACTCTAAGAATCCTATTTCCATGTTCAATCATCCAGTGACGATATTTTTGTGACGCACTACCTTCCCCGAAACTTCCACCTATTGTCTGATTTTAACAGTCGACTTTTCTGTTATTCATATTTTAAAAAGCTGGAAAATCCCAAAAGGTTTTGCTAAAAATTCGCATGTCTTCGCGCCTGATTTACATTCCAATTTGCATCAAGAAATAACATACGTAATAATACATGAACAGTTACATAAGAATTTCATAGCCTTATTTATAAACATTCTTCCTTCATTCATTTTGGACTGCCATTTGCACTCATCAGCGCTTGCAAGGCATTCACTTTATATAGATATTGGAAAGTATATTTCACCGTATAATTAGGAAGTCTATCAATGATAATTTCTCTTCAAATTATCCAAAGTATCGCTACTATTTCATATAAAATTTAACTTCGTAGTCACTTAACGACGAGCTCTCGGCTAAATTGGTCATTTCTACTGAAGTTGGAAGGCGGCACTAGTCAGGGAGTTAAACTTCGACGAAGAAGTAATTTAGAAGTTATCATGAACTACCGTGGTCTAAGATACTCCCAATGGAGCATATTAAGTATCGTTGATTGAAGTAACTTACTCGCTGGAAGCTGTCGTAGGTGGGACAGATGTATTGAACGTTCAGTTTCAATCAAATCCATAAAAAATCTTCTTAAAACCGCAGCAACCCTGAGGTAGCGATGAAAAAAGTTGACCGAGCCTTCCACTCCGCCTGGATCCTATCAAAAATTGATGCACCCACTGCTCCCTCGTATCTCGAACCGTTCCTCGAGCTTCGATTTCCTTTCGGGCGAAGAAGACAAACATTTCCTTCGTGCATTTCGTTATCCAATCCAACACGCCTGCCTGTGTCACCCGCAAAGCCGCAAGATTCGCCGCAGAGGCCAAACACGCTGCTCCCTTTATGCTTGATCCATCGAACTTTAAATATTCAAAAGACCAGATCCAATATTGAACCTGCATCTCGGGTTTCAAGAGCAAGAGCTCCTTCCTTTGATCTTAGAAATTTCGAGTTGGCAAGCCTCGGTCTCGGCATTGTCCCCTTGTCGCTAGCTGCCGTCGCGGTTGCTTTAAAAGTTGAAGGGCTAGGGGCCTAGGCCGTTCTATGAAGTAGGATTTAAGCAGTTAAGGCAGTAGACCCGTTTCGAGTCTATGAAGTTGGCAGAGGGATGTATTAAGCATCGGTAATCGTGGTAGCTTAGTCGACGGAGGCTGCCGGCAGAGTAGAGCGTTAACTCGAGTTGCGGGCGGCGTTGGAGGGCGCACAGGGGAACAGCATCTCGCTAAGTGCTGCAATTTATTTTATTACCCTTCGCATCTACGTTTGGAAACCTTCGGCCTGTGGCTCCATTCGCGGCGAAAACACTAGGTTAGAACGTAATTTACACCGGTTGGATAGCTGCGCGATGGAAAGGGACACGGTGTATCGGCACGAATGAAAACCGAGGGTCGTTCTGTTCGCTGCTGTTGACACTTCATTTCTGTCGGCGGACCTCGATCTCTTCTTGCTGTGAAAGTCCCGATCGGATTTTTCTTTCGATTGTCTTTTGATTTACGGCCGCTGAGCCCCTCCGCTGAGCCCCTCCGCTGACCTGCGCCGCGGCGGAGAGACGTGCGTGGAAGTCGCTGGTAAAAATGAGCACGGAAATCGACTGGATCGAACGCGGTGATTTGAATGGGGAAACGAGGTCATCCCGAGCGAGCTCTCGCGCCTCGGTCAGATCATTGCACTTTGAGTTCAGCGAAACTCCTGCGTCCAATTTCCCTCCAAGTAAATGGCTGACTGTTTGTAGTCAGACGGGGCGAGTCGACGCACTGCTCGCGTCAGTCCATCAAATCTGAAATTTCTTTCTCCCGTAAGCTGGGCTTCATCGTACATTCACTCATTTTATACCGCGCTTCTTTCACGTCTGCGCTATTCATACACAGTATAGTACTTACGAAAATTAACGAATGGTTAAGTCAAATTACGCCTGACCCGACTGTGCAGGGAAAAGTTGACTGAAATTTTTTCACGAAGAAAGGGGACCGTAAAGCTTCAATTTCCGTGGGTTTTACGCGTAGCCAAACAAACAAGTGGCTATGTTTTTATAACAAAAGCACTGGAAACGTGACTGTGGCTCGTGCGTGAATTATGGGGGCATTAATTGTTATTCTCGACACTCGTTTTGAGGATTTGCCAACCCCTATGATGTGAAGCGGCGTATAAAGTTGCGCAAAGGTGGTGGATGGATGAGAGGGGATGAAGTAGCGGAAAAGAGGGCTTGCTCGCGACAGAATAAGAACGCAACGGTAGGAAGAAAAGGCGGAATTCCGGTTGCGGAAGCAATTCGACTGTATTTTGTTGTGGATTACTGCACTGGTCAGCGACACGTAAAATAATTCGGTACGGTTAATATGAAATAAATCTAACCCCGGGCAGGGTTGTTTTCTGTTCACAGAGACTGCTTAAACACGGCTAAATCGCGGTTGGATAGGTTTAAACACGATTTGGAGTTTGTTTGACAGTTAAACTCATCGAGGGCCTTTATAGAATAATGACTGGCTTGCATCTATTTGCTGTCGATAATTTACTCGTTACGCTTCAGCAACTTCCGGTCGCGTTTGGGATACGATAAGCTTTCTAACATAACTGTGTATTGATTTTTTTTCCATTTTAAGCTGGCGTATCACATTTCCAAAGACAGATGGTCGAGGGTAAGGTCCTCCACCTTTCCTTCGTAAAATAATGTGCGTAGAGCTAGCACGAATTACAAGAAAGCGTAATAGTATATTAGACTTCGTGGACTTTGTATTATTATTCTTTCCTCGCGCTTGGTGCAGAGGAATTTTATGTATTTTGTCTAGCGACTTTACCAGACGAAATTAGAGGTTGCATCTCGCTGGCATTTAATATCCGCGCGTTCCATAATGTTCCAATATACCGTTCATCGGGCAGACAGTATCGGAATAATGCGGGAGACGATTGTAAAAACAGCTGACGCGGAAGATGGCGTCGATTTAAATATAATGCGACGCGAAAAGTGACGCAGGTACCAGTAAAAATGGAAACATCAGCGGCAGCAGGAAATGAAATGATTGTATTTCTCTCCGAACGGTTTCGCTTCTTTATTCTACGACAATCAAGGCTTGAGAAATACCGCAACTTTGCTCCATGAAGCTTATGATAATTTGCATTATCCCCTCGAAGAAATACAGTTTTCAAAAGATATTTGAATTAAACTAATTGTGCTGTTCATATTAATTAATCTACTTTAATTTTCAGTGTAATTGTAGCTATATGATTGCATTGGGAAATGATTTCGAGTAGTTCAGATTAGCTATCATTCGTCACATAAAAATAGGATTGACACATGTCACTTTTGACATGTTAATTTTTTTGTTTTTTCGAGAAACCCTTTCAGCTGCTATGAATGAAGAAAAAGTATTTACCCATTTAACGTTACTGAATTCAATGGATTTCGAGAACCACTTCGCAAACACGTTTTGTATCGCAGGTAATACCTGATTTTGGTTGTCGAAGGTGAGGGACAAACAAAACAAACGATTCTATATAGAAATCTGCAGCCATTTAGCGAGTGGACGCTGTTTTTAATTCAGCACCATTTTACCAGCTTACGATTCCCTCTCTTTCTCTATTTCTGTGCTTCTCTCGTCTCGAGGGAGACGTATTTATAATTGAAAACTTAACGCACCGGTTTCTTATTTAAATAATTAGAAGGCGGAACGACGTGGACCGAGCAAGCCTATCAATTACACGCTCGATTGATCGGAGAGGTTTGTATCGAGACGTCAGTTCCACTGTCCTAGATATAAGCAGGGAACGAGCAATGGAAACTGGGGATGGGCTTGAAAATCAGGATTGAACGAGAATGAGGAAAACGAAAGGAAGAGATACGAGTTGAGGTAAAATGCTGATAAAAAATAAAATATAAAAGCTAGAATTACCAAAGTAACGAGTAGATAAAGTATAAAGCATATTTGTAGAGGCATGAAAATTTTGGAAATATGTGCAAGTGTACATAAATATCGATAATTGCAAGAAGCTTGACAAAATGAATAATAGAATAGTTTTTTTTATCAGAGGATTATACAAGAAAGAAGAATCATGAACAGAGATTTATTAATATTGAAACACGAAAGGAAGAATGCTAAAAAAGGTGTCTGTCACAAAAATTAAAATTCGAAAGCAAAATGTAATCAAAGAACTTACCCAAAAATAGGCAGAGGTTCTTCTTTTCTCTCCAGCCACGAGGAAGAACGAGAGAGGAAATTGGAGTGAAGAGAAATGGGCAAAAATAATATAGTTTGGAATTCGGCGAACGACGCAAAGAATGAAATAACACGGGGAGCATTATGAAAGAGACGAAGAATCGAGGTGGAATGGTGAGATGTAGGAGAGGGGAAATAGAACGAGAGGGAGAGATAGAGGAAGGGAGAGAGACAGGGGGAGCGGATTGGAGCGAAAGAGGAGGACGGGAGATCGGGTATCGTCGTGGCGTTTGCGCCTGGGGTTGTCGAGGACAGCGCGAAGAGGGTGTGCAAGGGTGATCGGCGTAGGTGGCGGTGCACGGAGGTGGGAGGACGGGGAAAGGCGTGGAATTGGTGGAGGCAGTCAGTGGCTCGCCGCGCGCCACAACGACCGTCGGACCTAACCGTCGAGTTTTTCCACTTGTTACCGTATCGTGTTCAATCGGTTCCTATTGTTTCCCCTTTTTCTATCATCTGGTCTTGTTTGACGACTATTCGTCGCCGTGTGCGTCGACAGAGCTGATAGACGCGCCGAACTCGCAGCTTCTCTATGGTGATGTGTGATCAAGTGCCTCTGTCTACCGGTTCAGTCCTTTTACAGTGCTCTGGAAAATGAATGCAATGATTGTTACGGTGTGAAACGTTCAGGGATGCATGGTGTGCAACATTTTGCAGACACTGTGCGAAGAAACGGCGAGTGACGCGTATTTCTATGGTGAAAGGATCTTTTCCTGGAACTTCTGTGTTGAGGGATACCTGGTAGATTGAAATTTGGTGATTTGATTTTTTCCACCTCGCGAATCATAGGATATGAGTATTTTTTGCAACGGAATGAAATCTCCACGTAATCTCATTATTCTTCGTGCGTGGCTGGGCGTACCCTTTTTCATGTTTGTAAGAGTATCCACAGGAAAACGTGGAGGCGTTTCGTATTACCGAAACTGTAACACGACTTAATCCGAGAGATTATAATTGCAAATTCGTCCGGCCCTACTTTCGCGCGACCGTATTTTGAATACATTATACAAATTGAACGTTGCATAAGTCTTTCTTACTTTACGGAATTCCATAACTTCGCGAGGCTTTCTCCGACTTTTCATTATTAAAGTGTGCTGACCGTTTCTCCAGTTTCATCTATCGAAATGATCCACATAATCTTTTATCTTTCACAAATTAGAATTCTGAGACTATTAAGAAATATTTCTTCTTAACTTGTTCCTGGAGACAAAATTTCAAAATCACAGACATCGAACAGAAATGATTCCTGTGATGTCTGTGTAGACGGAACTCTTATCGGAGAACTTCAGGGTTACATTAATGACACATTCCTTCTGTTATTAAATCGTTACCGTGTTTATGCTTGCATAATTTCCCATATGAGGTTAACGTGAACATAACTGGTCCCATAAAATTATCTGCACCTAATACTCCATAGTTCGCTTCTACTCCATTGCTTTCGCTTAAGATCGTTCGAAATAAACATGTGTGAAGGCTAAGATATTGTTCGTTCAACCCCTGATATCACTTCCTATTCAACTCTAGAATGTGCAACGAAAGCCTGATAGCCTAAAATTTTATTCAGTTTTAACCCCAGCACCCACGCAATCGCGTAGCATAAACACGTTTGTTTGAATTAAAGCTATACCGTCGCAGAAAATATTTATATCCGCTTGTGCCAGTTTGCTCATCCAGTGTAACTCAACAACCCAACAAGGCGATCACATTTTAGTGTCCCCAGGATATCCTGGCGATCACGAGCGAACGTTCAGGGGACATTGCATCGCCGCTACTGCGAACTCTAATCTGGATTAACAGTATGCGATCGTACGCCGAGCACTTGGTAGCTCGCGTGCGGCGCATTCACAACGACACATCCGGTGTATCGCCTTGAAGCGACGCAGACGATTAGCCACGATTCGACGTCAGCGGATTAATTTGACTTCGAGCTGGATCTCCGATACGTCGATCTTCAAACAAAGGCAATCGAAATTTTTCTACAGAATGATCGAACGTGGAGCTCGGATAATGGTTTGGGATAATACCCTTCGTGGAAACGGACGCTTTGTTGCGGCCGCGATGATTTGCTCGTTTCCCGCGCGATGAATTCCCACGGACTTCAAAGGAGGTAACGTACAGCGGCCCGTGAAAACGGCGGAGGATTTTCTTTTTCTGTTCGTCGGTCGCCGCGTACAAAGGGCTTGTTACGGTTGTCGATCTCCTCGAGTACTGAAATCGCTGGCACTCCCGTTAGAACGACAAATGGTTTTTCTACTGAAGGAACGTGATTGCGGATGCTCGCCTAGCAGGACCAGACACGACGATTTTGTGGGGAAACGGTTGGGACAGGGTAAAAATGAGTTTTCTGATGAAGCTCTGAGGAACTATAGGTCTATTACCGAAGTCTCTGTATGCTGGCTGCTCTCTGCGACAGAACAGGGAATCTTGACAATAGGTTGTGAAGGAAAGCTTCATTATGATTTTGCCATGAAGAAATGTCTTGCGCTGAATCGGTGATTTCTGACTAAGGGGACGTTCTTTGTATAATTATCGCTGTTCAATATTGCGAGCTGTGGGGTGGGTCACGGCGTAAGCAAGATCTGTACAGTGTTCTGGTCGTTCTGAAATTTATCGGAGATGGAAAAAAAACGCAGTTATTATAATTTTCAAACATCCGTCTTTGTCCGTTCTTCAGCTTGTAGTCGTTCTCGAATAATTCTCTTCCTCTCTGCCCTTCAGACCCGACTCGGTGTCGCTTCAAAAGGAGAGGTCTCGAAGCGCGAGTTAAACAGCAGCTTTCATTTCCTGGCCCAGAAGAATCGCGTCGACGACGCGTCGGGTAATGAAAATGCAGCTGCGGTCGAGCTGCCTTGAGCTGACGAACAACCAACCCCAGATCATCGAAAGAACCCAATTTCTTTGTCCTTTCCCTGGGTTCTCGCTCTTTCACCTCGTTTCGCTGCATTTCCCACCTTATATTTAATGATGGGACCTGTTATTCGCTGGCTCTTTGTTAAAAAGTGATTGCGTTTCTGAAATGGTACGCTAGAAATCGTAGGTTGGACCGTTTCCAAATGTGCAGTCCACGAGGTGTTAAACACTCTATCTTCAAGATCATTCACTCCTCATAAGGCTAAAACTGATTCGTAATTGGTACTAGGATGAGCTTCTGCAAAACTTCATTAGAACGTCTCTAGGGGTCTGAAAAACGTCTCCAAGCTCCACTTCACCTGTTGAAACTTTTCAACTCGTCATATCCGTATTTCGAAATCCGCTTTAATTTATCCAAAGCCACGATAAATCTGTTATATCGATGCAGACGGTGTCTGAAATATTACGAAGTTACTGGTGGTGTCAATGTTCCCATATTTCCTGTTGCATCGCAATCAAAGCTTCGATTCTCATCACGACTCGCCGAACGAATCGATTCGTCAGCAGGGATTGCTTATTATCAGGGTCCTTCGCGTTGGATATCGTCACGCAATAACGATAGTGTCTGTGAAGCTTCGTTCGATGGCTAAAAGTTTCATAGAATGTGTTACCCCGCACATTATCGCTGAAGAAGAGGGAAAACGTGGAATAAAGGCTTGCAGACAGATCGATTGGCCACGATTCATCATTCCACTTTCCAAAAATACGATTCCCTCATTACGGGAACTGAAGCTCGACATTGTTTCGCAAACAGTTATGAAAGTTCTCGTCGAGGGACGGCTATTTTTTCGATTTTCCCTGTATTTGGTAACAATCGTCTCGTTCATTCAGTGCAGTTTGGTCGGAACGATTCCATAGGCCACTAGAACGACTTTTATGGGCAACTCTCGGAAGAACGATCAGCGAAATAAATTGCCAGCGCGAACCATAAAAAATGGAAAGAAAGCTACGTGGACGCAGCGGGGCGCGAGAGCGGAATGGAGCGTCACGGATCACGCGAGTTCGGAAAAGTTGAAGGGGATATTACGTGACCGTGAAAAACGAGGGTGGGAAAGTATATTCTACTTTCTCGTGTCCCATGAGCCTTCTGAGTCGCGTTGAGCACTTAATAAAAACGAGCAAGAGGATTCTGTCGACGAAATGTCTATGGGGTTCTTTAATATGATTTTTCTTTCGTGCTCTGGTTTTTCTCTGACGTTTAGAGAAATTGGGGAAGTGCTTATTCGGATGAAATCGAGTTTGTGTGGTATTTCAGACAGTTGATTCATTCTTGAAACGAAAATGTGCTCGCAATGCTATGTTTCGAATCATTTTTAGGAGATACGAGATGGTTTGCCACTGAACAGAGTCATGAATCGCGCTGATTTATAGCGATTCGCATCTAAGCCTGCTTTAACTGCACGATCTAATTGTCCATGGAAGTGCAAAATCAACAGAGCAATGTAGAGGGCGGAGCACGTAATCGGGATCACTAGCGTAATTCCGTAGATATCAATTCCCATGAAAATTTGCCTAGACAGATCAGTCATGGCATTAAACGGAGTTGTATGGAATATCGAAGCAAATTAAAACATGGTCTTTGAATCATCCTTCGATCAAATTTCGAGGGAAAACGTTCGCAAATATTCGGGTAGTATATTTACAGCAGTCTGTTAGATTCCTCGTTGGAAATTCAACTAAAATCGTAGATTTGATTGATTTTTAGCTCTGACACGGTCGATGTTCTGATTAATTATTTGCTGAATAAACGTCGATTCGTCGTTTCAGATTCTCCTGTGCCTAAAATGGTTGCATCAAAGCGTAGAATAATACTTTAGTTTTATTTTACAGCAAGTTTGAATAAATCAAAGCTTCGACGTGAATCACTATTTTGATGGCAAACTGTCGCTTTGCATGATTGACATTTCTTCTCAACATGCTAGTAGAAACAAATAACATTTCAATGAGTTGGAATTTAAATCGTAACGAAATAACTCAAAGAGAATGCATTGCAATTATTCTATTCCATGATCAGTAATCATACTCATAACAGATCAAAAATTATATTCGTGAAAACAGATATTTTCTGATGGCCAGACTTTGGCAGACAGTAACGACACTGTTGGGCGAATATAATTTCTAATTATGTATATTCCCCGGGCGATGATTACGCTGACTTGACTTGGAAACTGGGTTAGTCGAAATCAATTTCCAAATGTCCAGCCCGTACGTTGGAATTCGCGTGATCAAATAACGAACTATTATAATCAGAATAATAATAGCTGAGTAACCGAATCGTATGGTTATAATTATTACGAAGAATTGATTATCCTTGATGCGTTCGCTCGAAAATCCTATTAAAAAGTCGACTGGCGTTCGATCAGACAGCGTGAAGTCGATTAAGCGTGATTCCAAATGGAGGGGATATTTCAGTGTCAGTCGGAAACTCGTGGCGCCTTTAAGGACGTAAAGCCGAACCGAAAATTTACATACGTGTGCATATCGAGTCAGCCACTTTGCATTGATCCACATTTGCAGTGCATCCTCGAATGAAATTAGACCCAAGACTCTCGAGTATGCTACGTAATCTCGTGAATTGCGTGCACTTAAGAATCATACGTCGCTGATACAGCAGGGTTCCCATGAAATTGAAGCGTGGAGAACGAGGATTACCGAGGAATTAAGCACGTCGAATCGTCTATTAAGACATTGCGTGACCAATGAAATTTTGCTGACCACCAAAGCTTGCCGTGCTGCCTCTGGTTGGCTAATAAAGCCTTTTACCTCAAAAGTTGGCCCACTCGCATTGGTTACGAGCACTGCTACAGAATCGCGGTAATCGGAAGTTTGCTTGTTACAGGGAGAATTCGACAGTGTCCGACAGTATATGTAATATTACGCCACCAAATGGCCAACAGTTGCTCCAATAGGATATGATCCGTGTTCTAGAGTTCAGAGGATTCAGTTTTGAGAGAGTTTGCAAGTATTCCTCCAAATCAGTTGCTTCACAGAGAGATATCGTCATTACAAGGCAATACTGAGATTAATAAGTTGAAAATAATTAGTGGTAATTGTGGATCAAATCTGGAGGAACAAACAATTATTACAAAGTTGAGTGATATAGTTTGTCTGATCATTGGTAGGGTTATACTACTAGTTTCACCGTAGCGGTGCGTTGCCACTTGTCTGAACACACGCTGTCGTCATTCTACTTGTCAATTTCTATATGACATCATCACACTTGTTTATTAAATGACGTGTTAGTACTTTTCGTCTGACTACATATCGAGCATATTACTTGTTTACCAGCATATCCATTGCGTCAAGTTACATGTAGCGATGTAGCTTGCAGTTTATCTTCAATTTCAGAGACAATTTAGTCAGCAGTTAATCTAAATTTCGTCTAAGGGAAATAAATTGTTTTTCCAGCAATGAAATTTCTTCTTAGTTTAAATATTCATGAAAATCTACAAACTTCTTGAACGTTTTGCTGTAGACCGCGTAATAAAACACTCATCTTCGACCACCGTCTCTCTAGAAGAAGATCGAGTTAAACCAGTTCGTACGCCGAGGCTATTGTAATCAGACGCGACAATTCTAGTAAGAATAATTACAGATCTTCCCCTCCTTCGCTCTCCTCCAGCGGGCGGAATTCGAGAGTTCGAATTTGCAAATCTCACTGTGACTCTTCTGTTCTTCTTCTTCCTCTCCTTCCTTCACTTTGGACACCCTACTTTCCTGCGAAATTTGTGGAATTAACTTTGCAAATTCGTTCTTTGCTCCCTGCAACATTCGTCTCCTTCCCTACTAGCTGCCAAAATTAAAGTCAATTGCGAAGAATGTCTCAGAGGTGAATGCTGGATTTTTGAGTCCCAAAGCTAATTTTCGCTCAAGCATACTTTTTTTTTTAAAGCAAATCCAGATTGCACAAGAAAAAGTCAGAAGACCTTTTCCTTTACAGTCTTATAATTTATGTTATTATGGGATGCATTTTATAACTAGCACGGCAGGAAATTAAGCTTCAAAGTTGGGAGAGTGTTTTTTTATTTAATTATAATTACTTTCTGGACGTTTCTTGCTGAAGAGGCGCCTTCTACTTTAAGAGTTCTTATTTTTCACTTGATTGCTCATTGGATAATATAAAACGATGTAATGAATGGGAATTATTTGTAAGAGTTAAGGTTACTCAACAGTAGCTAATTTTTCTAAAGCGGTTTTGTTCTTCACTACAGAAAATGAACACAGTCGTTGGAGTGTTTTGCGTTATTCGTTAGAGTGGCAATACCTGTCGTCAACATTGGGAAGTTGTGAGTTGTTTTGTGTTTGTCTGAAATTTCACTAGCAAATGCGATTACGTAATAATTCACGGATTTAGAAATTCATCAGGATAATTAGACGTTAAATAATTATAAATACACTACAGGATTTATTTGCTGGTATCGCAAGGAGCGAATAAAATACTGATACTAAAATAAAAAAAGAAACGTGTTAATAATTCTGCCTGATAAAGTTTGTTTGAACTATAAGAAGAAGTTTCTAATTGGGTCGAGCATAGGAAAGTGTCCGAGGAAAGATTTAAGGTGAAACAATTGTACAAAGAACCTTCACCTTCTCATAACTTCACGGATAAGTACGAACTACAGGTAGATTCAGTTTCATTTTCGTTGCAGCTGTTTCTAAACTATTTTTGAAAGGGTCATTAGAGTGTGCCGGCGCGGCGTATGAGTAACTACAATCGAGTCGTCTGAAACTTATCTTGAAAAGTTTACTGCAACTAGAGGCAAACATATTTCTCACTTTAAACTTTGGCTGCAGTAATATAAATTGAAAGATATTGAGAAGTACAGTTTTTCTTTATACTGCACTTTGTAAACTTCACAATTTATTACTAGCCTCTAGTTCTAGATTTAACTTGAACGTAAATACTGCATCCTTTCGAACATGCTATACTTCGAAAAATATCGGTATACGTGGATGTCGAGCTACAAGTAGTACAGCCTCCTATGTGGCCAGACAAGTAGTATATATATATATATATGCGGGCCGTACGTATTCGGGCAAGCACAGTGTTCTACACAATCCAAAATTCGAAGAGAGGCTAGTACCCATTCACCAAAATGGAACGCTCGAATTCCGTAAACAAGTGAAAAGGGAACCTGCGTTTTCGATCTAAACTGAAATCTCACGAAAAAGTCAAACAGTAAGCGATTGGTTCAATATGCGCAGTTGTATCACGATTTCCCTGGCAAATTGAACAACGGAGGGTTATTTCAGCGGAAGTTTGACTGGGTAAACTCGCAATTCCGAAGCGTTTCACTTGGTGTATTTCGTAGGGCATGCGGTTACATGCGCTCTGCATTTTCAGGAATATCAGTGCACCCTCTCCTCGGCTAGCTTTTGGACGTTCCTTCGGGATGGGACGTGATCGCATGAGCGAGTCGACGGTCGAGCTGCTCGCTCAGACGACGCCTTATGCAGCCGACTAGAATAAACGTGAATGCTTTCGCTGGCTGAATCTAACCGGAAGTCTGGGGGGGAACATGGACTTCGACTCAGGGGTTGTAATTCCGTGGAATTCTTAGGAGGAAAGGATGAGCTTGTGGGATATTCTAGGGAACAGAGGTTTGAGGGGTGGATTGTCGGTGGAAAAGAAGTCTTGCTAATCTAACAACCTCATCAGATATTGAATAGATCACTGTTAAGTGAATGGGATAATGTTATAACTTGTACTATACACTTCCGACGCTATGGTAATAGTACTCTGCAAGAAGATACACAGTAAGCGACGTTGACAAATTGTTCAGTTTTTTCTTGGTCGGTAATTGTGTAAATTACAAAAGTTTCCTGGGATAAATTATTTTCGCCGTGTTGAACGTTTACGTTATTACGTGTCGGCATTGAGCATTAAACGTTCTCGTTGTGATGAATTATTGTAATTTCGGCGGAACGAAACTGTGGGCAGAGCAGGCTTCCTTCCGCCGCATTGCAGAGCGCAATTTAGTAGAGGAAACTCGCGGAATTTCGAAGTCTGCGCCACACCAGCACTCGACAACAATTCGCGAATGCGAAGGACATTCTTCGCCTCTGGTTGTCTCTAGAGGACAGAATACACTCTTTTTTATTTGGTCCCTTTCATCTTCATTCTCCTCTTCGACGTTCCTTTATTCCCTTGACCTGACATTCTCCTCGAACAAAATTCATCTTCCCGACGGTTTTCCCCAGATTTGTCTTTCCACGTCGAACGCATCCTACCGAAGAAGTCTCTCTTGGGTTTATCGAACGGCGCGCGTTGAATGTTATTAAACTTTCAGGGAAATTGGATGCCTTTTGTTGTTCGCACCCTCTGCCAGACAGTGTTAAATTATCCCTCTTTCAATTTAATTAAATCCATATTTGTGAAAGCATCTAACCTAGAATTTTGCACCATCCACATCTAACTATAGCTTTCAGGGCTTATATCGAGACAGAGCTATTTCCAAATTATAGATTTCATTTTTCGAGGAATCCTGTCTATGTGATCTTTCAACAATATAATCGAATACATGAAACATTAATGAGTAAGAAATGAAGTATGAATATCCAATTATCCAGGCAAGCTGAGAATTTGAAAATAATTGATGCTTGGAAGAAACAAGGAAGTAAACAGAGGGGTATAAATTGCTTGAGTCTCGGTAATTGGCATGCTGGAGATTCATTAGTTTCCCAGCGGCGGACAGCTCGGGGTCTACCAAGACATCTCAATTCCGTGGAAGCGATAGAACACGGCCGTTCTCGCGTTTCAATTACGAATCAGTTCAATTCGAGCGAATTGTATAGCGTTGTCAAACATCGGTCTGCATTCCGATCGGTACAAAGTGTCCGTCCAACTCGTGGAAATACACCGATGCTATTCGGCTGTTAGCTCTTATAACTGAGGTCGACGACTGAGCGTGGTTTATTTGATCCTTCGTCGTTGTTGGCCGAAGACTTTTGAATACAAAATCCGCTTGAAGCGTGTCAGCCACGCTCGATGCACCGCGAGAACCCGCGAATTCCGCGCTGGAGTGGATCGAAACAGAAAAACAAAGCGGAGGAGCAAACCGCGACAAACTGGGACTCAGTGGTGAGTCAAATCCTCTCCTTCGACTTTACATATCGCACGGTGCATTTACCCCGCTGAAAACTGCTGGCGAGAATCTTATGAAGCACAGCTGGCTCGAGTGCTGTGCAATCGAATAGTTTACGAGTGGACGGGGGTATGCATATTGAGAGCCACAACGCGAGAACAAGTGGAGAAAGAACGAAAAAGTTCCCACTATGAAGTTTCTCGATTCGATTCCGTGCGACGAGTTACAAGCAGATATTCAGCTAGATCGTCTCGCTTCGATTCGCCGACTTGTCATTGACTGGAGATTGAAAATCCTCTATTGTAAGAGTATGATTACGATATTGTGGCCCAATTTAGAAAAAATTTATGAGACTATGAATCTCATTACAATGGAATGAACTTAAAAGTATCACCGACGAATTTGTGCTGCGAAAGTTCCTGAAGTCTGCGCGGGGTCCACAGTGTATAAACTATGAATTTACCTGCCAGAGGCAAAGGATGATAGCAGACAGCTTTATAGAAAATGGAATGAAGAGACGAGATCGTCTTAATCCCCGCTCTCACCTCAGCGATTTCATTCTCTTAAGAAACTAGGTACGGTGAATGGAATATGAAAATTCGCCGCAATGAAGTGTCGTATATTGAAGGGCGTTCATTAATTACTTTTCGCCCTTCGTTTTTCACAGGCTTGTTGGAAAGCACGGCGGTGTGCCGTATCTGAGCTAGAATTTAATTTTGATAAACAATTTCCGGTAGACGATTTACGCGGAAACGAGTATTGGCGATTACGAGGATGAAGGCGGAAGTTGCAAGTTGCGATGCTTCGTGAATAAATCACTGCGTTTAGCAGCACATTCAATTGGCAATAAATTCGAAATATGCGCGTACTATATGAACCATTAAATTAAATCGACTCGGTGATTTAATTAGCAATTACTCTCATCGCCATTTACCGAGTGCCTAACGATCGTTCTTGTTTTACCACCTTCATTGTCACGCTATGTTTGCCTGAAATTTCTCAGAAACGTGTTTCTAATCTTAAATTATATCTAAGTAGTTTTGTGTAATATTGATTATAAACCGGCATCACACTTACGAAAGATGAAATTCTTTGTATAGGCGTCTCGGTAAGTTTCCCTTACGTAAATATGAAGTATTTTCTCGGAAAAGTTGTAAAAGTCCCGTTTGTTTTAATATATTCCAAGAAAACGAGAAACATCAACGAGGCTACGATGACTCTTATTAAATTTTTACGACTTCTCTGTCATTCGAGTGTTACTATTCATCCTATCCGACCGCTAATAAAGTCCAAATTAGGTTACACTGTTCCCTACTTACCTCGTTGAAATTCAGATTACATCTTCGAAGCAACGATAAGAAGTTAGGCCGCGGGGTTTGCTGCTTTTTCGCTGGCGAATAAATTTATAGTGGCAGTAAAGATGTAGCTAGTTGCCATTACTACTATTTTTATATCTCAACGCACCGAATAGCCTTGGCTTTTTTGATTACGCGAGATATAGACAGTTTTAACGAAGCCGTAAACCAGCGCGTAAATCTAGTTCGAGGTATAAAAGTTGCACGTGAAACGGGTTATTTTAAAAACTTCTCAACTGCAATAGAAACGGCAAAGTGTCTGTCTGCACGTCGATGAGTGACTTCAAACGAGCGTTTATTCCGTAGGAGCAATAGCTCAGACGCTTCACGAGGCTGTTGCCCAAGTTTGTCTCGTTCCTGAAACGAATGGGCCGTTCAACGAATGTCGTGGCAACGCATCGAGGCATTTCAACAGATAACCGGGCTCATTTAACCTGGAAACTTTAAGGTCCATTATACAGACATTATCGTTCCCGTTGCTCGTGCTCGTGGTAGGTGGCTGACGGATGAAGGAACAGAAGGACGTAATGTGATTTACGTTCCCACTTCTCAACAAACCTGAACTAATGCATCCCTGAGACGGGGACGTCACACGTTCCCGTGCGCTGTGGATGCTCTTGGAAAATTGGCTAGAGAAAGATTGGACGATATTTCTTCGCTCTGAATGCTGGAATGGACCATATCTGAGTTTTCAAAGACGAATTCGAGTTCCCTTTATACCCTTCTTTTTTGTCTGAGACATATATCTCGCAACTCTCTAGAATGAAATGAAGTAGAGTCGCACTTCCTTCAACTTACATCGAGTGCCCAGTCGACATTTTTATTCTGGAATTCATTAGTTCATTTACTTCGGCTATTCTTTAGTAAATTCTTGGAGGTGATTGATTAACTCCAAATTCCTCACTATCAGATTTAATTTTTCATAGATTTCCTGTCTGTGCATGAAGGCTCTCAGGGTTTAATTTACAGTGTCCCTTCCAAAGTTTCCAGCCTCAAAAATCCACTTACCCTGTAAGTGATTCTGGTCGGATTTTCTCACCGTTATGTCCAGTATCCCTTCTTTAATGCTACCTTTAGGAACGCTTGAATTCTAAGAGGAACAATATTGGCATTTCGCTGTGTTATTCAATATTGATCTTTCCGGCGTCGTGACGCTGGATGCGGACGTCTTGGACACTCACTTTAGTAACCGCAGAATGTCCAGCAATGTGTTTCTGGACTGTCTCAGATTCTCCATTGGGATATTTACGTAGGTAATTAGTAGAGAAACAGGCAAAGAGACCGATGTAGAAGCTTCGCCTTAAGGGACACACTGGTTATTCGCATCGCAAGAGAGTCGCGAAGCCTTTGAGGTCAGGACGATGTCACTTAAGATCGGCAAACTATCAATAAAGCACTTAACGAACCACTCATTCAGTCACATTTTCAGATAATTAAACGTTCCTTTTCCTGTCGTATATGCTTTTCCTTTTTAGACGTAATATTCGCGAAGACTCATGGGAAAGTTATGAAGAGTCCCTTTTATGGTGTCCTTTAGAAAGGACTATGTCTGGCCGTAGCCAGAGTACGAGCAGAATTTTTAATTAAATTGCATCACAAAGTTATGGATGCTAATTAGAATTTTTAAGGAGTCTTAATTACGTCCCTAAATGGAATTCAATGGCATTGTCGTCGTTATCTCTGTACGAACGTCGTCAGCACCACCCACTTCGTGTCCTCCTACGGTGTACCAGGGGTCAATTGAGGGTTCAGTGGCGTAGACAGCATCGAAGAACCCTAGTCGTTGGTTTAAGAGGGAATTAATTAACTAGTGAGTGGGTTGCTTGTATCTCCTGAATCCTGAGAGCACGGTCCATCGTCATTCCGAATTGTTCTTGGTAAATCTCCTTGTTTAGAGGCTAAGAATAGTCTTAACTTTTAGGCTTTAGGCTGAAATCGATTTTTAATTCATTATCGTCACATAGAAAAAATGTTCCTCCTATAAAAAATTGATTGCAATTTATGCAAATTGTAATCATTTTGCATGCAATAATACCAGTAGAAAGCAAGTATTAAAATCCAATTGGAATTAATTGCAGTATTTCTGTACTCGCAGCGTTCCAATTAAGTTCAAGTGTTTTTTAAAGTACAAGCTCAGTTTTTTAAAGCAAAGCAGCACCAGAAATCATCTGCATAATACACCCCATCAAATTTCATAAGTACTTCCCTGGAAGCGAGCCCTCCACTTTAGAATCACGTCAATCAAGACACAGCGCTCGAAGATAATAAGCCGTGGAAGCTGGAGCTGATTTCGCGTAGTTATCCTGGAAATTAGAGAACGTATGATAGACATCGATGGATTGAATTGTCTTTGGTAATACCTTACATCATTATTTTAGCTGTAATCTTAATGAATAGGTAGTTTTCGAGATTGCCGGTCAGATAGGAGTGTCATTGTATTGAATATACTAAGAAGTAGTATTAGACAGTATATGGTCGGGCTGAACCTCAGTAGTATTGACCAGTGTTTGGTCAGCCCAGAACAATCACCTGATTTTTTCTGTTTCATTTTGCGATACTTCTTGTTTCCTTCGTCTTATACCTACTATTTAGTATTCTCTGTGCCTACTTATCTCTGGTAGTAAGAAAAGCTTGGTATTAAGTAGTAGAGCGCAGTATTTGGTCAGACAAGAGCAAGCTCAGTTCCTTTTGCTCTAGTACCATAATACCTTTCGCTCTCTTCACGCGCCATTAACATTTTAATAACGTGTACAGTCGGAATTCTTAGACTGTGGAAGCATAATGCAGCCGAGACAAAAGCCACGAATTTATTACAGCATTGTTTTAACGTTACTTTGCTAGACTCTAAGAATGTGTACTGCGGAGAGGAGACGATGCATCACTTAGCCGGATGTCCTGTGTTCCCTTGCTGTCTTTTCCACTCTTTGTTGTACTTTTTGCGGCATGCGAACACAGAGATACATACCCCTTGTCCTTCTCTACTCTCGAAAGCAGTGTTATTCTACAACCTTCCATTCACTGTGCGTACACTTGAGCTTCCCTGCTGCCCGGTTGCCAAAAAGTTGAAGGAAATAAAGCAAAGTTCGTGACGTTCCGATGTATTTATAGCGTCGCATAGTCGTCTCGCCGTTGTCGTTCCCGTGTACCCTCTGGTTCGCGTAATAGTCGGGTAAACAAGAATAAACGTCCGAGAGGCGGTCACACATTTCATTCAGTCTTCTGTTTACCGAAAACATTTCGCTGCTTTCTGTCCTGAGGTGCACTACTTGATTTCGTTTCAGGAAACAAGTAAATACGGTCTCTAGAAAGTCCACTATTCAGGCTTTCGATCGTGAAACGTTTAAAATTTTATTTCAATTCATCACGCTGTTAATCGAGCACGAGAGCAGGCCATTATCACTAACGCAAAGTTACGCAAACACAGTTCCAAAGGGCAGAGAAATCGAAACATGGGAAAGACAGAAGGAAGACACGGGAGGACGAGCGATCGAGCATTCAGCGTAATTAATTGGCTCCATGTCGAGTAGTACGTCCTGTTTCAGGATGATATAAGAGTTAATCCTGTGGAGTGCAGTTGATATCCAGCCATCAGTCTGGCGAATTGCGTCGGCCGCTATCTCAGTCTCGTCAACCCTGTTCGATCTGCGTAACACTCTTGTTCTGCTTTCGCACTCTAGTCAACGAGCGACCATTGTTGCGCGCATACGCGTCGACACAAATAAAACCTGACTCTTTATGCGCCCGCGTTACTTTTGCGCGGTCCGTTTAGCGCAATCGTAAGTTAGGTTACTGGCGTACACTGACAGAAATACGGGCGGCACGAAGGGAAAGCTGATTCTAAACGACCCTCCTTTTTCGCAATTCAACTGATCCGTGTGGAATAGTTTTTTGATGATTTGTTGAGGAGCTCCCTGACTCGGTCTGAGATTTCTTGGAAGTGACTATATTATTAGATAAACGTGCTTTTTGTTAAAGGAGCACTGTTTTCTTAGTAGCGCTAGAATTAATTAAAGAATTTACGACACCACATTGGGAATGTAAATGAAAACAGAATAAAGTACCGACAGAACGGCCTCCGATTTTCATTAGTAATGCAGAACAGCGAGCCTTACATTCGTATACTTCGTCATACTTCCGACCGCCGGGGGTTGACTATTAATTGATCGTCGTCGTAAGGCTGTCCAATGATTTTCCACGAAGAAGAGGATGGTTATGATGGCGGAGGAATTTAAATTAGTTCCCTCGGGCGGGTTCCTCCTTCTTTTTAATTTTCCATCGAATCTTCCTTCTAATTTGCTCCGTTCGTTTAATTTCTCCCATTTCCTCGGACGATAAATTCAGCACGACAAATGGTCTTTCCTCCCAAGGAAAACAACGTTCACTACTTTTATCGCTCCACCGTAGCCTTCATTGGTGAAAGATCATAGTTGTACAAATTGTCTACCCTACAAAACCTGCTATCAGCTCGACCAATCGCACCGAGTCTAATATATTTTCCTAAGACTTACCAAAATCTTAACTTAAAGGTCGTAGCCATGCTACGAACACTGCTCGATCGAACGAATTCATACAGGCAACAGCGACTCAGGAACGGGAGCAGCCAGCGAAGAAGGGATAAAGGCATTTGTAAGCAACGACACGGTCGTTGTAACACACGAATTTATCATCTCGCCTGGGCTAGCTGCATTCAAGCGAGCGGCACTCCTTTATCCGCAGGAATCTTGGCCGTGAATCAAATCCTTGATTTACGGCTGATACACGTGTATATCAATTCCGCAACGAGCCGATTATCGGCCTGGCAGAAACGGTCGCGCAGCCGCTCGTTGCTTTTCGTTGAATCCTTGCCAACGATACACTACCCGCATCAAAGGAAAATATCGTCGTGCTTCTCTCTCTCTCGCTCCCTCTCGCTCCCTCTCGCGGGCTTTTTTTCCACGCCGCTGCGACCTCAGCTCTGCAGCGCGGAGGTTTTCACGCTTCTTCCGCGTCGCTGATATTCCCGCGGATCTGCCGCGCAACCGATAAGCTATTTCGTATGGCAGGCGAATCCGGGAGTCGGATTCCTACCACGACGTTTCCATTCGCGACACAACGAATCTGGAAATTTTTCTGTATCTGCCAGCCAGTCACATCTCTCTCCTCATCTAGAGGATATCTCATCAAGCAACGACGCGCGACGCCGCAAGCCGAGTTTTCATATTAATCTCCTATCGAGTTATCGATTTTTCAATGTGTCGTTGTTCATGGGCATTCAGCACACGTATTGTTCGGGTTCCTCGCGACTCGGGATTGATAAAAGGTGAGACACGGTAGTTGGACACAAACCGTGCGCGATGAAATCGAGATCTGGATCTCCTACGAAGCTGAATTAACCTTATGGGTGAGTGGATTTTGATGACGGCGAAACTTCCGTTGAGTTCGTAGATATTCTCACTTCACATATTTTGTAGGAACATGTTCCCTGAAACAAAGTGTAAGAGAGGGACCAGAGAAGCGAACTGCTATGTAAATCAAAATTATATTGAAGAGTTTAATGGAGTTACTTGAAACGGAGAGTAATTTTAAGTAATAGTGCAGTTCGTTGGGCTTTTAAGTATCTTCGTAATTAAGTTAAAAGTGACTTTCTACGAAAAATCCTATTTTAGTACTGTCCCGGTAGATAAAAGTTAGTTCCGAGAGAGACGCTGTGCAGCGGACGTGAGAGTCAACCTAAATGAGGACATTCCAAACATTCGAACTTTTTTGCCATTGTTCATCAGCTTTGTTTGCCATGTTAACGACCTCAGAATAAAAAGGGGAAACAAATTCCAGCTCGACATCCCTCGGTAGAAGCAGCCTTGGCGCAGCCCCGATATCAACGTAACATTCCTCGCGGGCAGCGGATAAAACGACCATAACCATCTTGTTCAGCTAATGGCAGAAGCTCGAGCGAAACTGCGCTATTTTTACGCTCCGAACGGAAACACGGAGGCGCAGTGGAGGTTGCGCGTGGGCGCGTTCAACCATTCATAAGGCTCCCGAAGGCATTTGCGTCGGAGGAGCGCGGTTGCACATTTACATGGTCGACCTTACTCCCGCTATCGCACGTCTGCGGGTCAATCCACCAGTCGTAAAAGTAATTTGGCCGAGTTTTTTTCTTGGAGGTTCACCCTCTTTCGCGCTGCCCGTATCCTCCTGCATGGGAAGTTTCCCTTGCACTCGCTATGCATTAACGAGGAACTGAAACGAGGCATCCCTTCAAACGAGCCTCGCTCTTTAATCGTGCCCCCTCTGCTTGCTGCTGCTCTTCCCTTCGCGCGAGTATTTTAAACGGACACGTCTTATTCATCGCTTTTTGCCAGCCTCCCTGGAACCGGAAAGTTGCGATCGCAACGGGTTTTGCTCGTGTTGGACATCTTGCTAGGCTGATACCCTTTCGTTTCGTTGGCTGTGTATCATGCAAATTCTGCATTCAGTGAAAAAACGTACAGGCCGACGTTTGAAAGGATTAAGAACTGTGGGAGGCAAATTTTCTTTATTTACTGCTCGGGGAATATTCATTATAATGAGTTCTGAGATACGAGAGCGTGAGTTATGGAGGTCAATTGAGTTATATCGAAAACCGGGATTACGTGTAATAATATCGTAGTCGTAAAATTGCAGCACAAATGCACTGCTGGAAGAGCCTGCTTATCGTAACGCTGTCTGCAGGGAATACCAGGTTATCCTATTACCAACTACATATCTGAAATTTCGAACAGGATTAAATACCTACTATCATACAGATCAGACCCAGTAGTACATCCCTGGTAATCGATTTTGGATACTGTTAAGAATTCAATTCCGTTTGGTTATAAAATTTTCTCCTACTATATCCAGAACCTAATATCAAGAGTATATTCAGTGTCGTGGTATGATATTCAGAGCTATAAATAGCGATTAAACTCCTTTAAGTAGAAAAATGAGTAGTAAAGACCTCCATTGGTCAGACAGTGCCTATTCCAATACCTCTACAAAACGTATAGCTCGATAGATCCTTTAATTTTACAACAATGAACCTGTTCCCATATGACAAGTAGAATAATCCAGTGAGCAGTCAGACACAGCGTTGTTGTTAGTCTGGCAACCACTTTAATTGACAGTACTCAATTTTTCGTGTCATCTTCCTAGGAATTTTTCATAATAAGACATTCGAGAATATAATTGGCAATATAACCTGTGAAAAAAGAGTTCCAAGTTGCCTGAGCCGAGGATTAAGTGTCACACCTGCAGTGCATCTGTTGCTCGCGAATACGGTAAGTTCGACGCGAAACTATTCCCGTAACAAAATTTTTAATGAACGAAGATCGTGGGCAAAACCGTAATCCGCGAGGTCTCCAAAACTATGGCGAAATTTATGTACTAGCGTCGATCATTAACGAAGTTTCGGTGATTAAGGAAATATTGCGATTGAGGAAGTTTACACACTGTGGGTCATTAATAAAGTCGGCGCATAATTAATTATGTTTAGTGGAGACGAATCGAATGGTGGGGAATCAGCGGGATTCTTTTCATGATTCTCCCCTGGAATGCTTTTAAAACGCTGGATGTTCTCTTATATTAAAGCGAGATGTATTAAGACAGTGAGTTACGAGTAAGTCGTCTGCTCGAATAGTTACCTTATCTTCTCGAATTTTGCTCCATTCTTAAATCCTGTTGAAAGACTGTTCGCCACTTTTCTCCTTCCTTCCGAGGAACATTCTTGCGGATTTCTTGGTGTACTTTACCCAAGAAGACCGATAATTAACGATACCTTTATCGACGGATCTATTTCCTCCAGTTCTTTAGCTAAATTGTATTTCAAACTTTCTTTTCTCTCATTTCTTCGAAGCGTTTTGTATTCGAGCGGCGTTCCTCTATAAATTAAATCTTCCTGATACTGTTATCTTTGCGCTTTCTCGTTATGGTTCTATCCTGGCACATGGCGCGCTTAGAGCAGCGTTCTACGCGTATTTTCGCTAGTACTCGTCTAATATAATACGGTTTATTATCGGAATTTTCCGTGGCTTCGTACATTTCGTCACTATCTCTGTGTGTAATCTAGAAACGACTAACGAAATAAGTTCAGGCTCGGCTTTATTACGCAACAAACTAATCCACGCGAAGCGCAGTGTTCTGTCTTTGTTTAAACATATTACGCAATTACTTCCCTTCCAATTCCGAAATTGGACGTATTAAGAACATTTTATATAATTATCGCTTTACGTAATTCTAATAAATACATGGAATTTTGGTAATATTTGTGTTTGAAGAGTAAATATCACAGTATTATCTCATATCTTCCATGTGCATACATTGGTCTTGTACATAATAGGGGAATTGAACTCGAATATCAATGAAAATAATGTCAGAGTGATTTGAAGTCAAGCGAAAATGACTTATACGCGTAAAAAATGCTAAAGAACTCATTATTTATAGCGTCGAAGGAACTAGTGCGACCAGCAGCGTGAAATCAATGAATACGCATTCGGTTTTGACTGGACTTGTCGACAAAGAGTTGTGGCAATCGTCCAGGGAAACGAAGCGAAGAACTGACTCGCAGCAAAACTTGTTAAACATTAATTATGATCCCGTTGGAATCCCTTTACTTCGGTTCGTTTCACTTGAAATTCTACGGGACCTTGCTCGTACAGTTTTATGACGCATTTACGTGTATCCATCGACGCGTGAAATGAGAACGTCGCGAACGAATTCAGAATAACAGCCGAAAACGAGACGTTCACCGCGTTTAGACAAGAGTTCGTCACTTCTTAGTGATTTTCGTCGGCCGTTTTAGTTGTTAGCTGGAGGATGCAGAGTAACGCAGTGAAGAATTACGAGATTCCATAAATTTTCATGCAATGTTCTTCCAGTGATACGAAAATGAATGTAATACTCGCGAAGGGAAGACGAATAACCGGAGAAGGATGTTTTCGGGTAAACAGACAATGCACCGAGACATGGATGCAATAAATAAAGCGAAGACGTAATGCATACTGGGCTGTGAGCGAATATTCTGCTGAGGCAGAAAAACAAATCCTTGGGAAAGGCTGCGTTATCGATAGTCATGTGGTTGGGTTTGATAAATGGTACGCTAGTAGCTGCACCTTGTTTCCGAGAAATTAATTAACACAGTGTGAAACTGCATGACCATTTCGTTGTTCCCCATTATCAATAACAATGTTTCCCGACTCCGAGTTCCGAAAAATTCGCGAGCAATTGTGACACGACAAATTGTGGACACGACAAGCTGGTAGCTCATTTTAGCGATATGAAAATGGATGCTCGCATTTTTCTCAGGAACGAGGAACAACGACGTGACAAAACAAAGTGACACAAGAGGCGCAAGATACAAAATAAGATGGGCAACAGGCGAGGAGGTGGGCTAGTGCTAGGTTGAACAAAAGTCGGGAAAATAGGAAAGGAACAATTACGCTAGAAGGGAAGAAATAAGAACGACCGACCAGTAATCTTAATAATGCTTTCGGCTAATCTAGCGCGCCGTCTCGCGACACTCTCGTTATGTTTGGACGTCTCATTCTTTTGTAGAAAATTATTTGCTTCTCGATCTCCGTTTCTTCGGACATGCCTATGCTTCAGACATGCCATTCTTACATTCTGCAGTATCGTGGTCAAATATAAAAATCATGAATTTTAAGTACATGTAACGTGATTCTTCCATCGAATGAATAGGAACTGCGTTGCCAGCATTCTCATGCACAAAGGTTTCCTTTCCGTCTGACTACACACGATTTCATTCTACTTCATTCATTCAACCGTGATTTTATTCCCAAGCTCTGATCGCGTGTAAGATTCTTAAAAGTATTAGAATGGAGTTCTAGGTTATCCTAGATATTTGATAATATAGTCTCTCTTTTACTTGCCTAATGGTGCGTATTCGATTGCATTTGTCTGGCTATTTACTGACCCTAGTCTACTTGTCGGATCACTTATGATCCCATTGCGCTTTCCCGACCATTTACTGCCCAATTCTACTAGAGGAGCTACACACAACCTCGTTCTACCTGTCTGCTCACTTACAGATATACTCTACTTGCGGCCCATGTACGATACCACTTTGCCTGCATGACTATGTCCTTATTCTACTTACTGGTTTGCGTATACTTATGTTCTACTAACCTGTATACAAAGTTTTCCGAAAGGCAAAGAGCTTTAAATATATATGCGCACTGAGTCATGTATCTTCTGCGAGTACACCTGTGTGCTTTTGCAAATTGCGTCCGTTTTATGTTAATTTTCGCACCGTGTTTTTCGTGTAAGCACGCATGAATACCAAACGCCAGCATCGAAATATCGTCTAGAATTTTCCAAGTGGAAATGAACGGATGCATGCAATATCTTATATATATTACTTCTCCGTGAAACACACTGTTCCTATATTTTTCCCCTGGCCAGCGACGGCTAGTTTAAATGAGCACATTACGCAAACATGAAAGTGTGAATGAAAGTGTGGAGCTCGTAAACCTGTAGGTACAGTATTGTAGTAGATATTATACGAATTTTCAAATAACTTTGAATAACTTACATAAATTGAAACTTCTTGTACTGTTTTTCCTTTAGAAATCTGAAGGAGAGATCCCACCTGTATTTCTCTGAATTAATTTCTCTAATAAAAGGAAGAAATCATTGCAACAACCTTAAAAGAGATTTCCATTTCAAACATCTCAGTAAACTGCGGTAATCGCAATCTAATCGCGTATTCGCAAAGGAGAATCTTTCACGCCCGCCACTAATTACCCTGTAATTACAGGGTCTTTTGACGTCGAGCAATCGAGTGGGATGTTCCCTCTAATAAGTTCTCCTTCTGATTTAATTCACTCTTTTTGAGTCTTCTAGCGTTTCTTTTCTTACAATTACCGCATCTTATCATTCGATTTAATTTCAAAGGAAAAGGATTTGTATTTCAAAGAACTATAATTGAAACTATTCGTCAGTCTTTAAGATAAAACAGTATACTGAGAAAATAATGGTATGTGTTTCTAATCAAATGTGACACACATCATCGGCAGCGGATAGTACACGCTACCAGAAAAATGTGATGCAGTGACGGCGACGCTTTTTAAGCCAACTTTTGTCGCGTATTTCAACGATACTTGAGTGGCCCTACGCGTTATCAAGGAAGGAACAGTAATTCGAGATTGGAAAAAATGATAAAGTAACGACTTATCGATTCACCTGCTAGAGACCACTATGAATATTCAGAATTCTGATAGAGGGCAGATGAAATACGGATTTTACTATGGAGGATTGCAGAGTATCGTGTCCACGATGAAAGGACTTATCTTCCTGCCACAATTTTCGAATGGCACCGAGCAGATATGTCTGGAATTTTCTCATGCTCTGTTCTGTCTATCTGTTCTGCAAGCGCACGAAACGGGAGAGAATCTCGTAAAAATTGTCGAAACCAAAATCGTGAAAAACTTCCCGGGAACTGAATTCATTCGCTGCGAATTCCGTGGTAAACTTTTATAGGGTGCAAACTAATGTTTATGTCTTTCAACTATGCGCGGTAAAAATGGTGTTCATTCTTTTTGTTCAAACTACAACATCATAACTTCTAAACACTGGAAAAAACGAAACAAACTGTCCACACACTTTCCCAACTACAAAATGAAATTCTTTGGCCAGATGCAACTCGGAATAACCCGTTCCACTCGGATGAAGGATCAATTTATAGTTAGCCATTTTACAGAATTTCGATACACAGGGCAGGACAAATATTCCCCCATCGATTTTCCTTTTTCATGCCCTCTTGCACCGTGTCCTGTGAATACAGAATGCGTGCAGATGTCCATGCACGTTCGCGAATATTTAACAATATGGATACTGGTTATTTCCTCGTTATGTTACGCGCTTGTGCACGCGTACATAGCGTCATGCTCTAGCCGTCATTATTACGTTGGAAACAATAAATTTTGTGAACATTAATGAACAACGTGTACTACATAATTCGCGTGCTGTGGTACGCGCAGAACTTGAACACTATCGATCAACATTATTTGCAACTTGGCTTCCAAAGAATAATATTAAAATTTCTCAATGCATGATGCTGCTATTAATATATACAGCATTCTTGTTACGCACTGTTATTTTAATATGCTACAACCTTTTTAATTTCGTGCATAATTTGCGAAAGTATAGGAAAATGTAAAAGTTAATGTATGCAATCGATTTTCTTATTTGGAATATTAAACAGCAAGGAGTTTAAGGATTATTTTAACATGTATATTACTCCATCATTGGCGTCCCAGAATTTATTAACTGGACGATGAGCTTAAATAGCTTTCTGCATTTCCTGAAATATTAACAGCCACAGGGAAGAGGCCGTATGCGCGACACACAACTATCAGCCGTTTTCAATTACAGCCTATAACTAGCAATTAATGGTAATGGCGTGAAACGTCCGCGGCGACATTTAACGCACATGTCAGTTATGAAGTTAACCTGCCTTTCAATTGTGTGTATATGATTATCGGTGCGTGACTGGTGCTCCCAATATTGCCCAATAACGATCGATACAGGCCGATTCGAAATAGTGGATTTTCATAATGTTGCAGCGCAAATGTGGCGCCTCGATCGGAAATGCTCCTACAACCATCGTCGTAGGTTCGTTGCACTTTTACAGCTTGCAATGTTACGATCAATATTTGCAATAGTTTCTTCGATTCCGACGGTGTGTAGTGAACAGTAAACGTTTACGTGATTACATTTCGAACGATCGTATTTGTCTATTGCAAATGCAAGGTAGAAGTTTGCTGGCACTACAGGGTTAATTCTGAACAAATACAAAGGGTGTCTCATTTTCAGAAGAAATTCAATGGTGGAGATAATTGTGCGGTTGAGTGGTTACAAAGCTGGTTAAGCGGAATTAATAATAGATGAGTGGTATATATTGCATTGAGGAATGCAAGGTATGAAGCGGATTTCACTGTGAATTTATTAAAGATAGTATATTGCCCGCATTTTCCTCATAACTTATTTAGGATCGTATCGCCCTAGGTCATTTTTACTAGCCATCCTTAAATAAGAGACTTTCATTTTCAGTAAATAATGATTTAAATTAAAGGAGGAATGTCGAAAATATCCTGAGATGCTTTAGTTCGCCACAATCTTGCTCCTTATCCCAGAAAATAACTATTCTATTAAAGCAGAGCTTTTGTATTCGTGTTTAAGTGAAATTGTTCTCTCTATATAGAAGCAAGCAAATTGTTATGGGGGTGGAATAAGAATTTCCAAGAATCGTCCCATTTAAATTCACGGGATTCCTCTTTAATAGATTTTAAATCGCCTCAGATCACGCTCGCAGAAAAAGTGGCCAACTTTCGTGCGCCGTTAGACACAAACTTCGTGATCACATTCGGAACACGCGAGCAAAAAAGAAGAACTCGAGTTTTCTTCCAAAGAAAGGCTGAACGAGTCGGAGAAAGAAAAGGATAAAAGAATACGAAGTCGGGCTACTAATTACTAAATTTAAGCTGTCCTTCGTGAAAGGATTACTAATTACCCCCTCTATTTCCCTGTGTCTTTGTTAGCTACCCTTTTCAGCAATCGCAACACCTTCGCTTCATTAGGAATAAAAGGGAAATTGTGTCAGAAAAAACGTGTTCTAGACTCTACTCTCCATTAGTTTACAGATTTTTTATACAACCTCACAAAGTATCTCGCTTAGCTAAATCTCCAGCAATTACTGTATCGCCGTAAAAACACAGCATCCCGTCAGAGAAGGTCGAGCAGTGACGAGGAAAGTTTGACGGTAACCAAAAAGCGTCAAGAGGATTGCAGCGTTCTGCCTCGCCCCTAACTAAAAGGGTTGAAAGGGGCCAGTCGAGGATGAGAGGTCTTCGTAACACAGTTACTTTTCCTACACATCGTTTGCATACTATTTGTGCGAGCAGCAATGCATATGCATGCGATGTATCCACGAAGGCCTTGATGCGATCGAATTATTCCATGGAGAATGTGGAACGAGGCAAGGTGGAAAAAGGGCGTGATAGATAGAGGCAAGGGATGGAGGTATTAAAGCATGATAATATTTCCCGATTACCAGTGACACCTATCGCGGCCAGAGTTTCCTTTCTATTCCACTTCGATTTCACTCTCAATTAAATAATTCTGTCGAAATACGATCAATCAAGGGAAAGTGAACATTCCGTGGCTGAATACAACTTCGCGCTTCGATCGTAATTTCCCACGTCTCGGTTGGAGATTACGCTTGGTCGAGTGAATCCTCAGAGGAGTAGACGAAGCGTGTAGAACGCGTGTACGCGATCATTGTGAATGTACTTTGTGATGTTATTTCCGTGGCTGTATATGGGTGGGTGTTACTTTGACGTCTCCATCTTTGACTTTGAAAAGACGTCCTCGTTACAAAGGAGAATTCCGTCGCGAGTGAAGACTACCTGTCTCCACGGACTGCCGTACTTTTCTGTACAAGAGTCGCGAAAGGGGAGATTTCTTTGGGGAGACGGCGCGTCTGAGAACGTGCATTATTCATTCGTGGCTGCCAGGGAACAGGGAACCTATGGGAAAAAGTTTTTGATACTTTGGAGTCACAGTTCGAATGGGCACGATTGATCATTCCAAACCTGATTATGGATCTCGGTCGACAGTAGCTCTTGAACCTCCGATGCTCGCGCCATATTTCACGCTGCTGTCAGTTAATTGAGTATCCTCTGCTGAAATAGAATTTCCTAGTCAATAGTATCAATCTGCAGGTGCTGAATAAACATTTAAATAAATGAAATGAAGTGAAATGAAATCTCTCTATTCGAGTATAAATTATATCCCGTACAAAATATTGAACAACACTTGTGTTCCCAGATGCACCTGCAAGTGAACTTTTGAAACCAATAAGGCCCATCAATCATTACGATCCGTCAGCGCTGACGCAGGGTATAGCCAACAAATTAAAGTAATAATTTATACTCTTTCGTCGGTAAGCATTGGACATTGGTCAAAAGTTTTTGATGTATCGAAGGTTGGATTATGGGAATGTTATTTTCGAAATTGTAGGTGGAATTGACGCATCATTAAAAGCAGTACATACTCTCGTGGCACGATAAATCAATATATGGTGCACGGAGAAACGGCATGAACTTGATTAAACTACTCTATGGTTTCGTATAGTTGGAGGAAGGGAATCGAGTTCGGTGACAGTGGGTTCGTAGATCACGTGATGACAGATAGTTATCGAGGTAACGAACCGTGAACTTCACCTTAAACCTTCCACCTTCGCAACCATCGACAGCCTGTCCCCATCGTGGCAATACGTGGCGATACGTGAGTAAGCTTGAAATTGAAGCCGCGCGAATGGCTTGGCGTCGTTCCACCCTTTGATTAATGACATCGATCCTTCGCCCCCTCAATGATCAATCGACTGATTCGATCGTGCAACTCCGAGCGAAACAGGCGAGAAAATCGCGGCCACGTTCCGCATTTTTCATGCTTTTAATCTCATAATCCAGCGTCACGGTAAATTGCGAATAAAGATTAAAGTAGCGCCGATTAAAAATGTTACGAGCGGCGCGTTTCAATCGAATAACGTTCTCCACTTTCAATTAAGGTCCGGTAATTGAAACGATTTTTGATGATATTCCATTAAATTGTTAAATACGAAAACACGCAAACATGACAGAACGGTAATGTTCGTTGTTATGCCCACGTTGTATTAGCTTTACGCGTACTAAAAAAATATACAATTTATTTCGTCTACTCTGAATAATGTTCTTTAAAATGTTTTCTTTGTTAAATGTGTTTCGATTCATAGCGGTACTCGTGGTATTGCCAGCAGTCTGATTAAATCTGCAGCGAGTAGTACAGCCCAGTATATGATCGGCCATCAGGGAAATAGTATAGTCGTATGTCTGATCATCCATAAAAGAAGTAGTATATCTATGTATATGATCGGCCATACGGTCAGTAGTATAGCCCAGTGTGTGACCAGCCACCTGATAAGTAGTATATCCCTGTGCTTAGTCAGCCGCATAAAAGTTTCCGGATTGATGGAAGCTACTTTATGACTTATATTTTTTCTGAAACCTTTACAGTTTCCTTCCTGTGATCTCTAACTTTAGGGAAACATCTATCTTTGACAGAAAAAGTATATTGAAAGCGTCGCATAAGAGGATATCAAAAAGATCTGTGAGGTTCGTGGTGCATCGTAGAAGTTTCAACAGGGAAGACGTTCTGTTCCAGATTAGTTTTCGAATTAGCCAATTGAACAAGGGTCTCTTCGAAACTCTGGCTTCGATTGTCGTCTAGAAAAGCGTAGCACGCGGCGCTTGTGAACTGTTTTTAAGGGAAGGGAACAAAGGGAGTACGTGTCCCCAGCTTTTCCTCTTGCCGCCTCCGCTAAATTTCCTGCACGTCCCTCTGGGCGAAGAACGCTTGTCGAAGTTCTTGCCACACCTGTTTATTTCGTTTACTTCTGGTCCCATTCCGCTTTCGTTGGCGTTGCCTCGATACGATTCCAAGTTAACTTCGATCAATGGGGGGAACTAATACGTACGACGCAGATGTGAATTAATAAGAATTGTTCGCTGAACCGTTCAACCGTGAAAAAATTAATATGTCGGACGTAGAGAGCCCTGGGAATGGGAACATCCCAGGGATCGTTTGAATATGATAATGAATCTGAGGCAAATGATCCTTGTATGGATCGATCGCTTTCCTTTTGCTGTTATAAATGCGATAAAAAGTTGAAATTCGATCACGCAGAATTGGGATTATCGTGCATGACATTATCGTTTTGTGCGATGGAAATTAAATAACGAAATTGAACGTCTGATTTTACTCATTGCTGTACGTAAATCAAATCTGATATGGAAAATATTTACTATCGAATATTAAGCCCGTTAATAGGGCCATTTAATGTGCACTAAATAACGAAGCCGATGCAACGAGAGGCTCTTAACTGCACAGCGTCACGTCGCGTCTAATTTCACCGTTCAGCAGTACAATATTTTATCCTGTGCCTGAATTTCTAGTTAGGCGAATTATTCTCAAAATCGCTCGGCACTTCAATTAAATTCCTTCATGTTGCGAAGCATCATAGCAGCAAGATAGCGAGACACCGCGCTTCTGGATCCTGTTTGTCGATGTTAATTAACGCGAATTTCACTCTTCCACTGGCAAGCAACAGCATGAAATGTATATTCACCGAGAGGATTGGTAAAATAAGAATTCACCTTCCCAGTATTTGAGAGCTTTCTTTCGACTTCTACCCCGTCTCACTGTTCTTGTATGTCTTGCTCAGTTTGATGGATTCTGGGGTAGTATTTCGTTGTATTATGGTAAAATGTGCTCGGCACAGTGATTACATAACATCGAGCACTAACCCAACTCGCGTTTCATCTTTTCTTACGTGAACGAATAATTTATGCGTTGCTGGGAGCATGATAGATCATCGTGATCCATAAAAATATTGTGCCAAACTGAAGTCCTGTGACGAATGTGCAAATTACTCTTCACGAGTTACCCCCAGTTTAGTGAATTAAGTCGCTTGCGTATTTTTTAGTGAGTCAATTATCAATGAAATTCGTTGTAAGTCAGTAATTACGTGCTCGATGAATATATTAAATGATATGTAAGGTATAAATCATAAATTTTATTTGATTTTCATATCACAGAAAAAAGTTGAACCGAAAAATGCTATTATGTTGCACTGACGGTTTTTCATCTATTCTCCTCGCTATCCTTCCTACCTATACAGAGATCCCCCAGGTTGTATATATTATTACTAACTCGTATCGTTATAGCTTACATAGTAAAATGGAAGAAAAAGGTTCTATCCGGCAAGATTTCTTATGCAATACGTGGAACGAGACGAACCTGTTTCAATAGGTTTTCCTCCCGTTACCAGACTAACGTAGCGAATTTCGTCCATGCATGATGAATAAAGCATAATTGAAAAGGCGCCGTGTAATTTCTTCCAACGTATATTGAAATATGGTAATCGTAACGCTCAGCAAATTTTGTGTCTATTGACTATCGAAATTGCAGCAGAATATTATCCATCGTTCAATTAGTAGAGCTTCGCTTTCGGTCGTCTGTAAATCTTAATTTTTGAATAAAATGCTTCGTTATCAGGTAAGGAAGAAAAAGAAATTGTAGCGTGTAATTAAATGGAAATGGGGAGAGACACTATCTCGAGCAAGAACGCGGATGAAAGCTGTTCCAACTGCGACGAGCCTCGCGACACGTATGAACGACACGAGTCCGGTTAATTTCCTGATCGCCTTTCATCGCGGCTGTCGACATAATCCACTCGAGAAGTCGACGACGCCGGTGCCGAGAGCGCGGACATTTTGAAAACGGTCGTGCGTCAGGTGAACGCAAATGAAAGGTTGTCGACATTACAGAAAAGCCGCTGTGTGTGTCAACCTGTCATTTCGGCGGATCGTTCGTGAGAATTCAGGATTTCACTGATTTAAAAACCTCCCACGGAGAGTTCTTTCATGCGCGCGAAGGATTCTGAAAATGTTCCAGAAGCACCTTCTTCAGTCACTCGATATGTTTGCATTTTGACGCTTCACTGGTTTGAAATTTCGGTATTTCGGGCATACAAAAAGGTCACGAGTATCTTTTCGCCTCCTTTCTCTGCACCTTAAAATTCGATGCAATTTGGTTTATAATTTTTTATTACCTTTTCGTTTTAAGTTTATACTTGCGGCGAAATTTCATGAATATTCACCCTGAATAATACAGCACGATTAATTTCCTTTATACCGTAGTTGTTTTTTTTCGAGCGACATTTGACGAAAACGCCTCTCCTTCATGGGGGATTTTAATTACGTTTACCGGAAGTTTCTCCGTGGAACGAGCGCGTGTCACGTACGAAATTCAAGCGACAGTCCTTGAGCATGCTGCGTCTAACGACCGTTTATAATATCCGCTGTCCCGTTTCATCTCGTGGACCAGCCTTCTTACGTGGGCCGTTTCAGTGTAAAAGAAATTTAATTAACGCAACTCTCCCTTCGCGTCTTCACGATTCCTACGGCGGGAAAATAAATTAATAAGAGATTTTCGTTGGGTTAACGGGCCAACGGTTCATAATGGAAATAAGTATTTAACGTATATTTCAATGAAATTCTGAATTAATAAAGGTGGCTTCAAAATTTAAATTTGGTATTCAATTCAGGAAAAAAATTAGTAAAAAAATAGTTGATCACATTTCGACATTAAGCTATTGTTCATTTGCAATTGGAGAAATATAAATTAAAACTTGCTTCATCAACTTCTATGCAGACGAAGCTGATTAACAACTCGGTTCTCGTCTCAAGCATGCTAAGCACGATTGTGTTGGCACGTACGACTATCGCGCCAAGAATTATCACGGATCCCTTAATTATAATGGAATCACTGTGCGTCGGATTAAGTAACGAGACACGAGGTCTCTGGGTTTCACTGTGAAGATGAGTTTTACTAATGACTAACTTGAGTCATGACCCTTAGAAATGTTTCAAGATCATCGTACCACGTAAAACGTGAATACAAATGGGTTGAAGGGTTGGAGGGTAAAGGAAATTGAGGGTAGATAAGAGAAATTGCAAGAATGCTGAGTGAAGAGGGAAAGAAAAATAGAGGCAAGAGAGTTGAACATAGAAAGCAAGATCATAAAGTAGGTATATAGTTCTCACCATCAAAGCTAGCCAAAAGAAAGGAAGAAGGCGACAAAGTCAACACATTGAGCAAACCAGCGTCTCATCTTAATGACATCCTTACGATAATTGGCTTCTCTGTTACTTTTATCCTCTCTTTAAGCTCCAGCTAGGGCAAATACAGTAGCGTCCAAAGAAGCCACTTATCGACATCGTTTTATCATCTCATCGCAATATTACACTCCACTTCATTCCCGTTATTACCACGTCCTCGAAGATAAAAACTGAAGTCTCGATAAAAGACGCGCAGTTACACTCGTAACGACAACACAGGATTTATCGAAGCCCGCAGCTGAAGCAACAACCGTTCGCGATAATCTGGCTCATAAATATCGCGAAAAGAGGGAAAAGTGTCGAGCAGCGTGGGGTGATACGCATTAATGATGAAATTCGCTGCAATGTGTCCAACTCTCCTGCGATTATTCTCTTCACTTTATCCTCCGATCATATTTTATCGCATAAAATGGTTTCGAAATAGCTATCATGAAACTCGATTATGCGAAACAGAGGAAAGCTTATTCGTGATGAAAAATCACAGTGGATTAGCCAGATAGGAGTAGGGCTGTTCATAACGCGGTTCGCGAATTTGCAAAAATTTCTCGATATAGAGGATTCGCGTCCAATTTTTCGAGAGACATAGCGCCAGTTAAATTTAGTGGAAAAGTCACGAAGAAAGGTCTTGGAAGTCAGAAGACTGGTGGTTGGTGAAAAGATTGGAGCGTTCAAGTCAGTCGGTCAGATAAAGATGGCTGGCTTGGAAATCGTCCTGTAGACGCTATCATCCTGTGTGTGTACGGCTCGAAGCCATTCGCAAACGTTTTCATGGCTAAGAGAAATCGAAGCAGTCAGTCCTGCCTCGCACACTCCTTCAGCCTTTCGCGGCTTTGCCTGGTCAGCCTGTGAGCGCTAAAAGCCTTTTATGTGGCTTTGAATCCACATCGCCAAACAGATTCAGTCCTAGGTACCTCTTTGCGTCAGTGCGAACTCGGTTTATGTATCGTTCAAACGGAGAGCTGACGAGTAGAGGTTATCGAATTTCGGGGAGAGCCTTTTGAGGGGAATATTTGAATTTGACGGTCGGAGATCGAACGAGTTAAGATAGTTTCGAACTCTGACTGTCGAGGGAACGCCTGCAGATTTCTTGAGAGGAAATCGTGATCTGGAACTGGGATGTCTAGATTAACATTATGGAGTAAATGTCTCCGCTTTTCGACATGTATTCTTTTGCGATGGGGGAATGTCGATAAACGAGCATTTGTAACACGCGTCAGTAGGTATGGGAATATGCTTGAACCATATGAAATTGCGCAGTCGACCCGTATGGAACAAGCACCGCATTCAGAAACAATAGGGAAACGGAGCAAAAGAAAGCGCCGTGATTTTGCTCGTATATCACAGTGATAACAGTTTACCTTTTCCCGCCGTCACCCTGTATTGTGACCAACATTCCACAAGAAATGTTTCGCACCTCCTCTTGTATATACAGACTATTCTCTGCCCCTCATTTTATCTGCTCTGCTCAGTGATATACCTTTTCGCCACTCATTCAGTGAGAAAATTTTGTTAAATAAACAGTTTCTCTAGCTCAGGATTAAAACTTCATGATTCATAGAAAAATACACCGTCGTGTGAAAGGAAAATTCTTTCGGTAAGACTTCTACGTCACAGATTGATCTATTTTGAGGCACCTTTCTTGCTGCACGATCTTTTCACCCTAACGATTTTCTTTACCGAGCCGTCTTTCAATGATTCGTCAGCGGAAAGATCGTCCCTATCACGAAACACGTACCCGAGCTCTTTATTTCGAGACGAACGTTGGCAACGTTCGTTCTATCGACCCGTTCACGGGTTCTTCCTTCATATGAAGGTAGTAGGACTCTTCTTTTAATCCCCGATAAAGTGGGCAGCTTGTTCTACAAGGGGGTCAATGACGAAGCGTGGTCCAGATCGGATATGGTGGTTTACGTCGAAGGTGATTTATTTCCGTTTGTCCCCCCACGGCAATCAGTCTAGGAACACCTTTGCACCGAAAGGAGCGGCGCGGTCGTGCCGGAAGCGAGATCGATCAACGATCGTCCCCACGTTCGTTTCCGCCCCTGTCGTCAGTTTCTCGCGTTCCCAGTAAAAATCTGCCACTTACACGAGAAGCTGGCTGGCCTCGTTTCTCGAGGACTCGAACAGCCGTGGAGCGAAGGCAAACGTACAGAACGGTGGAACGGAGAAATTGATTAAAGTTCACCAGAACGGTAACTCCTGGTATGATCGGCGCGTGAAATTATTTGCCTGAGCATATTAAAACAACGGAAGCTTAATAATGTATGCAGTACGAGAGATGCCTGCCTAATGAAATAACTCTCCACCTTATTTCTATAATTCTAGGCGATACCGCGGGAAGTGGGAAATACCGTTTGCGAGGCAAAGGAGAAAGCTGGGGGATTAACGTTTTACTGGGGGGGATAAAAATTGAGATTCATGGATTCACTACTGCAATGTTTAACGCTGGAAATACTCGGGCGAAACGGATCTGATAGATCTCGAACATTCATTTTACTTTGCCTCCGAAACATTTTTCCAAAGTTCGAAGTAGAAACCTGTAGGTGATCGAACATCGAGAGTTGACGTTGATTGATAGATAGGGGAAACGAATCGCGAGAATCTTCTAGCAAAAGCATCGACGTTTCTGCTAAATACACAGAGGCAACTTATCAAGAGGGTTTATCCAAACAAACTTCAACTCGAGATATGTCGATACATGTATCTTTGGGTGTTTCGAATGTTGATTTAACTTCGATTTTCGGAGGAGTGTATTCAGAAGTATGACGTTTCCTGAGGTTAACGCGCAACAGTTTGCCAAGATTCACAATTTCATTACTCCTGCTTGTAACATCTACTCTAATTATAAATGTTCAGTGACCTGCAATCACCTGCCTGAAGAATTCAGTTTCACAAGTGTTTGCATTATAAATTTCAAATGTATTCACTTAACGTAGAGAATAATGAAGTATTAAGCGAAAAGCAAAACCTATAATGAGCATGAAAATGCAAGTAGGATGTTACAGGAGGCTGAGCAAACACGAGGGCGATATTTTAGAGCAACCAGTAGCAAAAGCAGCGGTTGGACGAGGTCGAGTTTCAGAAAAACGATCGCAATGCGTAACGCGACTTGGCCGAGGCATCGAGCGACACTTTAATAGACCATTCCCGTGCTTTTGGTCGGCTGCAAACTTTACACCGCCTTGTTGCACTCATTAATCTCGCCATGTAATATGACATGGGGTGTTATCTAGATGATTAACGCGACGAAACGTTGAGCATTTCCCTTTTTCTTCCTGCCCTGGCCCGAGTCGCGTAATGCACGGCGTTGTTCTAGCATTGTTTACGCCCTCATTTGCGAGCAGCTGCGCAATAATTCTCTCGTCAATTATTCACGACATACTACTTGCTCCTTCGAATCACGTGAATAGATATTTCGGAATAAAAAGATAGAAAAATAAAAAAGGAAATATATTACAGGCTGTGGAAAAGCCAACTCGTACTTCTCAGATTTATACGCACAAATATTTGCCACCTTTACACATATTTTTTCATTTTATTTGCGCAACTCTTATTCGTTTGAGTAAGTACTGGAGGGAGCAAATATTTCACGGGCAGGTCACAGATCGTGTCGGATTAAGTCGTGAATATTCACGATGACATCCCATCTTCTCTTCAGGAGCATCAACGATTTACGAATTATATCCGATTTGTTGAAAAGAGCATGATGAGAGTATTTAAATATTTCTATTCGAAACATCATTTTAGGACAACGAAGCAACTTGGATGTATCAAAATATCCTAATTTTCATCGTGAACGATCTTATTCGCCATAATGTATAAACGTAACTACTTGGGATAAACGTATACAGTAGATGTGGCAGTAAATATAAGCAGGCTTGTAATGCTTCGATTCGCGAGTATAACCGGGTTGCCGTATGCAACCTACATTAAAACCACAACTTCGCTGGGCTGGTGCTCGTTTTCGATGACCGAATATCCGACCTGCATGTGCGCGGGCGTACGAGTTGGAAGATATTTACGATCTGCGGCTTGTGGCATATCGATTCGTATTCCGTTAGATGTTAACATCCGACTTGCAAACGAATCAATATGGACAACATGTCCTTCGACTACAATTTGTAGCTTTCAGTTCCCTGGAAACCTTTGGGAATTGATATTAATGTTACCCTATACTCGAAATTACTACCTATTTCAAGTTTGAACAATAGTGCAACCTAAAATGGTTCCTCTTAGGAGTTTAATAGAACAATTATTATTGTTAATCCTCGACTGACCAACACCAGGTTAAGAATGAGCCACATAGCTAGTCCTATGCTTGGATTCACTTGGTCTCAGGTATCATTCGACGATGGTTAAACAGAATTTAATTCAGAAGGCTGCAGTCATTTCAGTTTTACCGTAAATATAGCCACCCTTTTAATTTCCATATAGTCCTTTACAACAACAGGAAACATGGCGTATATGAAGGATGAAATTCATTGAAGAAAGTCGTGGAAGGCAGTATGGTGAAGGATAGAAGAGGACAGTAATTTCTTGACCCATTTCTTTTCTCTCCGTTCGTCTTTATTGCTAGTCCCTATTTCTTTTCTATGTGTCGTGTTTTTCTTGTTCCCTGTCTGTTTTTCAGGGAGAAATACGATGCAATTACCGACAGAATGGCAAGACGTTCCCGACAACCTTTGGAGCTTCTATAATTATCGTTTTTCTCCACTGAATTGTTCGCGATCCTTTGTCCTGTCTCCGTCACCCCTTGCCCTGCTTGTGGATTACCGCGAAACAGAGCTTTGCGACCTCGTTCACGTGCGATCCTTCTGCTGAATTTGCATTCTCAGCTTTTTGCTGCGTCGTTCGATACTCCACCGTTCGAGGCTTTATTGGCAACTTCTTACCGCCATAAATGCGATTCTCACAAATTCTCGAGGGTGATGTAACGCTGGCAAAACTAAATGCTTAAAAGGCGTATCAAAGTCTGTTGCGGGAAGTTTGAATTCTCGAGTTCAAAAGCGTAACTAGTTTGAGCTTTCAGAAAATTCTTCTTCTACAACTAATCCTATATATTGAAGAAAATTCTCATTCTCCCTGTAACTTTTCTTGTTACATAACTACGAAGTCTGTAACTTGAATTTCGAAGGAAGGATCCTATGAATTTCGAAGTTCTGAGGTCCTTCTTTAACGTAAACTCCCATAAAAGTTGAACTCTTCTAAATGGCACGCATATTTGGAATCAATACTAAAAAATGGTACTCAAAAAGCATGAAATAGTTCTTCGTCTTTCCTTTGCGTTCCCTCACCGTGAAACAACGGAACGGCGTTGTACGAGCAGGGTTTGTGAGAAATCGCTCGACAGACGAGTTCAATTCTCGCTGGTCGGAATTTCCTAAAACTCTTCGGTATCAATTTAAAGCGGTGCCAGGGAACGAGAGAAAAAAAAGAAGCGCTCCCTTTCGCGCTCCAGCAGCCGGAATATTGACTGTACTTAAGGGAATAAATCTGCGTTTCGGAGTTCTACGTGTTGCGCTCCGTGAACGGCTTTCTGATCCCCAGGGCATCGCCATGCATTCAAATGAACTGCAAACAGGATATCGAAGGTATCGTGAAACAGTGGCGCTAAGGTATCAGGAGAAAGATGCACGAATAAAGTATGAAGGAAGAATAGGAATGAAGGGGTAGCGGGAATAAAGATGACACCGCGAAATAAGGGAAATAAGGTTGAAAAATAGCATCTAGAGGAATGGGGCCTATGTAGCAGACAAAATAGTTAGAGAAAAATGACGATAGAACTAAGCTGAAAGAAGATGCTGTGGAATAATAAAAAAATGATACTCTGAGTAAAGCAATCATTACATGGAAGACGATAATGGGAAAAGGAAAATCGTATGGATGTTTTTTGAGACGAGAAGGACCTGCAGGTCGAAGGATAAGCGTGGGATCGATAAAGGTCTGGAAGCGAAACGGCAAGAAGCAGGGTGCAGGACGAAGCGAAAGAAATCGAGGAAACGAATTTCGCTGGAGATATCCCAGTCAGACATCTTGGAAGGATTCCGAGGCCGGCTGTCTATGGAGCCGGAGATTCCACTTTATCTCCCGATGAAAGATTTACAGGAACGATCGTCAACTATGCCCGACGTCCTACAAACACAAACGCTGCCGCCGTTGCCTTTTAGAGCTCCCTGTTTCCGAACTGTTTAGTAATTTACTAGATGCATTCGTATGCCGAGTCGAACGCGAACCTGCACGCTGGCAGAAACGGAACATCGTGGAATCCATTAAATACCTTTAAGCCAAGTTAAATTGAATCCACAGCCCTCTGCTCTTTTTCCTTCGGTACGTGGCCATACGTTGATAACATCTGTCGTCGAAAAATCGATTTCCTTGCGTTACTCGTGTCGGGGTAATGAACGATCTCTCGGCTGAGAAGAGCCAGCTGAAAATGCGTTGATAAGAAAATCGTTCTAACTTCTCCTCCCTTCCTTTTCTGATACTCTATTACTACTCTCTTAGTTCTTCTTTTCGAGAAGCAGAACACTATTTCAAACTACACGAAAGAATAGAGTACTCTAAAGCTCATTCTTCAACCCCTCTAAAACAAAGGCTCGCCTGAAACAAAAAACGAAGTTACGAAGTGAAGTTCATCCTCATTCTTTCATCGGAACTCGATCATAAATTTGAAAAGACTTTCTGTTTCATTAGGGGAACAAATCGAGCGAAATTCAACTATCCAGCATACTTCCGGCCCTGGACGTGATGCTTTTACATGTCCGCGTAACACGTTATCACCGACAGAGGCCGACAGAGGATCTTATTTATGCGACACCAGGCTGATTTATGCTCGGTGGAATCGGAACAGGAAGACGATTAAATTCTCGCGTATCCAGCACGACTTGTTTTCAGGAAGGGGTCGTGGAAGTTGGCGGCGTTATCCCGGCCAGCGGATGCGCACACAAAATACGCGAACTTGGCAGGGAGGGATCGTTAAAAAAGGTATCGTCGCAAGGGGAGGATCTGCGTCTCGCGAGGTTACTCTGCTATTAAAACGGCGTTAACGAACAGCGCCGAAAAGCCGCCAGTTTTCTTGCACTTCGACTTCCGACCTATGCGCCGAGTTGCATTTAAATGCCCCATTTTCTGTGCAATTTACTCGACTCGTTCCCACGATCTTGCCCTCTTAATTCCCCGCCTCCCTGCCACTGGGAAATGAGACTTTATTGCGACGTATTCGATAGTTCTCTCGATTTTAAATTACTCCTTCCCTTTCTTCCGAGGAAATTGTACTTTATTGGCTCGCTTAAAGGAGCTGAAGGACCCTTTGCAAGGTTTTCAGACTCGAATGTCAATTTTGCAATTCACATTTATCCCGTTTATTCCTTATTCCTTATTTCTCATGGCTCAGATGATACTATCATGCTCTTCCAGCAGGATCATGGTTTAGTGACCAATTATGTAATGTAAATAGTCAAAGGATCCCTCCAAATTCTCTTCAACTTTCACTGTTTCATCTAGTCGCGTATACCCGCCTATTGTACTGCCTTTCTTCTCCCCTAAATTGAAAGCGACCTTATAAATCTCTCGGGGACGCAGGCTGACGTGAAAGAAATTTCAATGTTGCGTGATGCGGTGGCTGTAATAATCCCCTTCGACTGAAGGGGAAATAAAGGTTGAATAAAGTCTTGGCGAGGATGTAACACCAAGCCCACCGTCGTCCAACCACAGCTTGCTTTATTGTGCCGACGTTTTCTAATGTAATTTTCTTTGTGAATCCCAAAGGCGGACGTGGATGAGAGCGAATTAGATTAGCGGCGATCATGAGTCGTGGCGTGTCTCATGTAACTTCTTTCGTTTTGCACAAAAATACACATCCTGTTTTCATTTCTGGCTGAATCCCCTGATGACACTTTGCAAAGTCTCAAGGATCCAATAATTTCGCTTCTCTCTTCTTTCTATTATTCTCATTTTTCCTCGTAACAAATAACATTTTCGTTCAGAGGCAGTAACTTTTCCAGTATCCTGCATTCTATGTAGTAGACATGACTTAATAATAATTTCACTACTATTTTCTGCGGAATATCAGATGAATATTATTGGGTACAGTGTCGGTCACGATCACCCCTGTATTGACACGTCTCTCCGTTTTAATTTCCACAATCGAGTCAACGTGGAGGCAAAAAAGAAAAAGATCGAAGGTGATCGAAATATCGACCGAAACGGAATTTCATATTGCAGAAGGGTAGCTTCGCAGGAGAAGCAAAATAAACGTTTGTTTTCCGTGATCCGTGCAGTTGAAGTTCGAATAACAATAATTCACGTCCGTCAGGTTTTGCAATGGCGTCGAATCGAAGTCCTGCCTTTCTGGGAATTCTTGCAAACTCTTTTGCCGCTCGACGATAAAAATTCCAGTAAATACAATTCCCGAGTCATATAGGTCAGCTCGACAACGAGCCAGAAAATTGAATGGTCGTTTGAGCAGTTACTAATCATAAATTATCAGTGGTTCGAGCCTGTTAACATAGAGAAATTAACCGTAATGCTGGTACTCTGGATTAATAAACCACCTAGTCAGTAATCCACTTGGACGATGAACGCCGCGATCAACCTCGGTCGTACATCGCATAAGCATCGATAATCAGATGAACGTTCGTTAAATGGTCGCGAAACGTTGAACGATGCCGTGGACAATCCCCGAGAATGCATCGCTTCCTCGTCTAATTGGCAACTTTACGGCCCTACGAGGAATTAGCGTCGACGGATGGGTACACGATGCGGCAGATTTCGTTGTGGTGTAATTATGCAAGGCAACAGCACGGCCGCTATTGTTTCAACGACGCTCCATCGTGGCCACCACTGATCATTCGATCGTTAGCGGGTGTAATTAACGACGCAGTAAACCGTCGCGAGATTATAACTTAGCGGTGGCGCATGGGTCCGTTTCGCTCGCAGCTTTGCTCTTACAATTTCCGTCCGCGACAATGGCCCGAAGGAAAGGGAAATTGAGATTACGCTTTACGCTCGGGCATGCGCGAATTTCGCGGTAGCTGTAGCTGGTTATTCGCGTTGAAACACTTCAGCTCCGCTTCCTTGACTCGATTCGGGATTAAGCGAGTGGAAGAGTAATTAAGGGATTTCTGGATTAACAACGGGAATATTAAGAGCGACATTTGATACTATATTTGGCAGACGCATGGTGTCTCAGTGTGCTCCACGCTTCGATGGCCACAACAGCCATACGTAGATTCTCTCTTGTTTCCTTCACTGAGCTTCTAACGAATATCTCGCCAGACTCAGAAAAACGTAAGCATTAAAATCGTAAAATGAAAGAGAAACAAGGTTTCAAGACTCGAACGCGAAAAATCTATGGACTTGTGAATGTTACTAGACTGGCGAGAATTCGCAAGTTTCTGCTTCTTGTGCAGCAGATAGAAACGCAACCGCAGCGGCAAGTAGACACGCTGGATCACCATTCCGGATAAATATCTTGCACAGTTCGAAGCGGAAGCCAGTGTGATTTGGTTTAACAGGACTTCTGGAGGAGTTTCCCTAGGTCTCGGCAACCGTTAGAACCGAGTCTGCAGAGTAGTTTTTTTCATTGCAAAAAGCACGATTACCTTGAAAGCTCCGCTGAGGAAAAATCTGAACGTTGAATTCCATGAAACGATGGCTCGCGCGTATTTTCTGCTTACGATTATGTTTTCCACTCGAAAGTACCATCTTGGATTGCGTTCTATTTCTTTGGGGAGGTATCATCAATTTTTTTCTGCTTTTCTATTCACCCTCGCATTAGGGAACTTCGAACTCCTCTCAACTCCTTTTTACATGTTGAATCACTATAATTCACGTTCTATTTTTATATTCTGTGGCTTTTAGAATATATCAGATACATAATAATAATGTACCTATGCTCTTCGCCTATCTACCGGAAAAAAGTGACGAATATTTTTACGGCGCTTCTAATAATTATCATTTTAATCACTCTCCTACGTTAATTTCCTATCGCGAAGTAAATTAGCCTGTATATTGAACGAAATTATCATCCAAGCATGGAGGGATTTTGATATCCATAAAATATTACGATCAGTTGGTTCCATTACTCCTTTTATTCTACAATATCCTGTTAAAAGCGTTTTTTATATTTTATAATTTTATGTTGATCTGCACTTAATTTATATACGTCGACTGAAGGAAAGTGTGCTTCAAGAGAGTGATACATCATTCGCTGAAACGTGACACAGTACTCAGGTTAGCTGATGCCGTTCCTTTCTCTGGTATTGTTTCAACCACAGTACACCTCCATAGCTACGAGCGATTCGCCGAAGTCGCCTGGTAGAGTCTCTGTTATTAACATATATCAAAGCAATTCAATTAACCTAATTACCCTGTCGCAAAAGGAGAGAATCTCGCTTAAGGCGGTAGTTAAGTGTACATACAGTCCTCTGACGTCGTGTAACGCGAGCTCTATTTAAACAAGACGTAAACTCCCGGAAGAGTGACGTGTTTCACTCATAAAGATGCAGCCAGGCCTCTGAATGCAGTATAGCTACCACTTTCCTGGATTTCATTTGTTAGATTCTCGTTAAAAGGGAATGGAAAACTGATCTACCCGCGTCCAATGTACTGTATCCAGGTCATTCGAGTTTAAGGTACATATCCTGTTCCACTTATTTTTTTCTTTTTCTCCTCCGTCCTGTCCGACTTGTCGTGTCTTCTTATTTCCTTCGCTGTAGAGATGTCTGTTTCTGTCGATTTCTGTCGAACATTTCACTAGATGCGACGTCTAACATCGGCCCGTCGGTTGCGATACAGGAGAACGTAGTTCACTTGAAGAAATAGGAGAGAAATTTCCTCGAATGTAATACGTTTTAGATATTTAATGATTTTATGTTTCACAGGGTTGGAGATATTAACAGTTTAGTTCTGTAGAGTACATTTAGTATCATTACAATAAGCAACAAATATTAAATTATTTGTGTGAGAAATTCTACTATATTGAAGTCTTACTTATTATTTTCCTCTGAATTATCTATCACTTTTCCTCCAAATACCACACAATATCGGTAAAGCTCGTATTATATCGACATTGTACTCGACAATGCTGGTTTTTAAATGCATCGATCTCATAGCAGGAGTCCACGCTCGTCGCATTATCATATTTCAAAGTATGTCAACGAGCGTGTATAATGCAGGCGAGGCGCGTGCACTCGTCCAACCACTATTTTGCCGAGCCGCTTGCTCCTCGCCCTCTAACCTCGAAGAGGACTAAAAAGAATCGCCGCGGCTTCGCGAACGCCTGGAATACATCCATCTAGCGCGAGACTTTCTATTTTGTTATCATGCAGAAATATCGACGGAAAAATTCGCTCTCTCCCACCCCTGTCATCCTCTTAGGGAAGTTTTTTCCTCGTTACGCTGCCACTCGTTCTGTCTATGCCTGTATTCTATATACATACATGTCTATATCTTCTCACCCTCACAGAAGCTACTCCATTGGTTTCGCGAGTGCAACGGGTAATTCCTACGCGATTCATCAAAGGTAAAAGCCTAGCGTGAATACAGACGGAGGAAGACCCCATGGTGCGGGGGTGGATGCTCGCGAACTTACGAAAATGGGTTGGTGCAGCGAGTAAAATGAAAAACGGAACACGAAAACAAAATGCGCGGGAAAAAGAATATCTACCGGAAACCGTTCCTACACAATTGCAGCGGTTTTTGTGCTGGTGGCTGTGCGCATACGTAGTGAACTCGCGCTACCTCTTCCTATTGGCCGTCAGCAGGAAAAATGGCTGCATAAATGACCATTATCTTGTTGCGGCTGCTGGCAAATTGTGTGGAAAAAGTGGGTACAGGCCATTTTTTGCATCTCTTGGGGCTGTTTTGATGCCACTGCTGCTGGCCTGATGAATGCAGTCGTTAGCTGAGGAGAGATTTCGATTTTATTATAGAGAATGGAAATCATTTCACGCAAGGTATAGAAAAATAACAACCTTTTTTTTTAAATAGCTACTTCTTTTTGTACTAATTAACAAAGCAATTAGTACTCTAATAAAATCCAAAGCAGGCCAAAAGAAGCAAAAGGCGACGACCCGAAGAAAATTCTGTAAAATTTTCCACAAAAGAAAAAATTGGCAAAGGGACAAAGCGCTTTCCTCAAAAATCGCCATGCTATTGCGACTACAAGTCTATTACCAGCTGAATGCAGCCTGGGATTTTTCTCACAATCATCGCGGCTATTGTTATTCCCAATGCCTTTGAAAGAAACAAGAGTACAACTTGTGATTTAATGCCGATAATAAAGCCTTGGATCTCGCGGTCACATTTGCGAGCAAATTGATCGTTCTCTTCTAGTGAATATAAAAGACACGCGAGATGAAAGTCACTTGTCTCTTTATTATCCCGCGAAACGAACCATGAAACGTGTAATCGCTGGTGAAGACTACGCAACAATCGTCGGTACTTCGACGAATTTTCGTCGTTACGAATCATTTGTCAATGAAACTCGTAGTATGCTTATGCTCAACAAAACCTGGAGCCCGTTACGACGGTTTCCGATCCCTCGCAAATTACTCCATAATTTTGGTCTGATCAAACTCGACGAGGATTTCATTGGCCATTGTTTTTCAATAAGAGCTCCATTTTTCGTATTCAGAAGTGGTTCCCGACTTGGTGGTTCGCTTCGACGCTCGAAACTTTTTTCATAGGCCATAGAAAGACACGAAGGAGGGCCACTCCTCCCAGAAATTACTCCTTTTAGCGGCGATCTTTGAATTCGACCGTCTCGTATTCCTTTGTACCGAGCGAAATCGATACAATGTGGTTCAAATTGGCTTCCGTCCTACTTTTTTCCTTCTTCCCTTCAGCAACAACTTATCGAGTCGGACTTCCGAGTACAAAGTGCTTCGTTTCGTGTAAGAGGGAGACGAACGAAGCACGCGGACAAGAAAATTCAAGCAACGACGGAAACAATGTCGTAAACTTTATCCTATAAAAACCTCCTCCTCACGAAAGGAAACTAAAATGCACCGGACTGCATTGTCCAAGGAAGGAAATAATAAAGGGGAGTCGATTGCACGGCTGCATAGAGCCGCATCTCTAAGTTAGTCGAGCAGCTAGTTGCTGACTCGGTTGCGGTGCGTGTAAATCTTGGCAATGTGCTCGCTAGCCCCCACTATTTTCCTGCCCACTTTATTACCTGGAATACCGTAGAAGCTCGTTAAGAAAAGCTTCGGCGAGTCGACGTCGTTTAAACGATGATTCATCCCCTGGTCCATCTTTCTACCCTTTCGGACGTCTCGACTACCGAGGCTAACTAATTGTATTCACGTAATTATAATTGCCCGAAATTGCAGCGCTGTCTGAGTAAATTAACGAAGTGCAGCTGCGGAACAATCCGATGGTTTGGGGGAAGCGAGGGGGAATTTTTCAGTCGGAAATATCTACCAGTTGGATGGAAGTAATTAAGGGCAATATTTCAAGCATTTTGCTTGCGAGAAATTCAAGAAATTCTAGATGAAATTCTTGGCAAACAATTAATAGATGCATAGTGTTTGGTTTACCGATTTGTCACCTACCTAAGCTGGCACACCTATGCCTGTCATCGATCGCCCAACTCGACTAAAGTTACACAGAGGCGCGTGGCTACCCATGAGCAATGGGGATGGTAACTACCTCCTGTGACCCAGCATGGAATATTCAACGTTAAAGGTAATAGTTCGGAGGCCAGGAACTCGCATAGCTCTCGACAGTAGAACAACCTATCTGATCGTCATCATTTTTCTAATTTCATCAGACGCTGTTAATCGTCGGAAATAAATGTTCGCCGCACTTCCTTGAGGAAAATTTGCAAGCATTTTATGGCTTTATGACAAAGGATATAATATCGTTTCGGATAATGGTACATACGTCTCGGTTGTAAAAGTTTCATCACCACTCGTTATTTCATTTTCCGATTTTTCCGACTGAACGAGCAGCTTTCTGATCATCGAACCCCGGCGATCAGTAACGTGAAAACGGGTCAAAGTGGTGTTCAGCGATGGGGTAACGTGTTGCCACTTCCAATGCTTTTTCCCTTTAATGAATTTTCATGATCCCCTCTCTGTCGAATTACTCCAAATTATTAAAATTTTTCGACTTTCGATTAATATCGCGCCGCATTTGCATTACGCAGCTTGAAAATGATTTTCATGGTCTGTGATTTCAAATTACAAATATATTACACGGTGTTGCGCTTTTTTCCCTCAAATGGCTGCTATTTTCAATGCGATTGACACAATTTTCTGAATTTATTAAATTTAATTACTTTTGTGGCGTCACTGTTTATTTATGCCTCTGGTACTTATACAGTTAACATGTTCCCATGTTTGAGACGGTAGAAATAGCTTGGGTAATCCTTGAAACACAATACAAAGGGATATCTGGGGAAGTTTCTTCCTTCGAAATTGTCAAGGAAATTCCATGTGTATCCTGGAGGAACGATTCGTGTGATGGTCGTTTACCGTGAGGCAAAGAATAGCATTCTTCCCTGTGTGACGTTAGTAACGTCTGCCTTTTGTACATCTAGCTATACACGTCCTTGTTTCTCGCGTCTGGCCATGTATAGACTTTTCCCCTTTGCGCGATATTTTGAGCAGACTACTTACACAAGAAAATGTTTGTAAGCACATAGTCGCAAGCTAAGTATCTTACCCTAATGTAATGCATATATAATTGTAAATATACAAAAAGTTTCTACTTGATCTGGCCATATATTGACTAGTACTACTTTTACATCGAACAATAGTTTTCGAAAGTCCTCTTTTAAAAATTTCCTTTATTTTATCTCGTCTTCCTACGATTCCTCTATCACTAAAAATGCCATAACTTCATATCTTTCGATTTCCATACATTCTGATCTCTCACCTCGAACAGATTCCAAGAATCACGGATGTAAATCATACGGCTGCATAAAAGAAGGTTCAGAACTTTCTTCGTCATGCAGACCCATATAATGTATGAGGCGATTCTCGCAGATTTTCTCATATGGAAAATTGTTACTGCGTTCAGGTTTGCCTACGATCGGTTCCGAAGTAAAGATCAGAGATTCGTGGGGATATGAACGCGATAGAATCAGCGTCGTTTCTCTTCCCCAGGAAAGTTTAGTGCTTCCTACGCGCGAGGATGCAGCTAGAAATCGGCGTTCAGGAATTGCAGCATGTCCAGCAAATACACCCGTGTCTTTTACTCGAATGGAGCGTGTTCAGGATGAATCTCGTTTACTTTGACACGTTATACGACGCCTATTTCTTAACGGAAGGTTAATAGAGAAGGGGTTGCTCGCGTTTAGCGTCGCCTTTGCATCGACGGAATCCGAGCAATCGAACCGAATAAAAATTCCACGTAAATTCCGCCGTACGCTGCGGTTTCGTTCTCTGCTAGTTTCGTTGGATCGTTCACTTAAACGCTTCGAGCAATGAACCGCGTTATCCCTGTCTTGGGAGGAACTTCGAAACGGGTATTGTCTCTATTGCTACCCTTCGGTTACGTTATAAAGTTTTACATCCGCAATCAAATTTTAGAGGACGAGAGAATTTCCTGCGATTTCAGGGAAGACGAGCCTCGAGATATATCCCGTGAATTTCAACACTGATGTGTATGGCTGTTAAATAAATCTGGGAGAGTTCCTGAATTTTATATAATACGAATACTTTCGGTTCGAGGTAGTTAAGATTTATTGTGTTTCAATGCGACCATGCGAGAATGGAATGCATTATAAAAGCCGAAATATGTGACATTTTACACAACAGCACCAAACACTGGCTCAAAGCTAGATGCTCCAGGGATGCTCCAGGGATGCTCCAGAAATAATTTTTTATCTCAATGGCAATGAATCGCGAGTATAGTGCGCCATCAATTTGTCATATGAATGAAAATTCACGCGTGTTCTCGCGGACAGCGCGAAATGCATTTCCTGCCACGCTCTTTTTCCCTCGACGTTATAAATCTTCGTATTGCGCGTGGTTTTCAGCAAAAACTGTTTCTACTTTCCCTGAATCAGCTTCTTCGTACTCTTTATCAAATAGTTGAAGAATCTATTTCATCTCACAGATTTCTACTTTCTGAACGTAAATGCTACTGGAACTAAAACTGAGCAATAGAAACGGTACAGATGGTTTGGCGGACATTTCTTCCTTTTTTCAGAGTACAGATTTGCTGTGCGAGTTTGTGTTTAACACATGAAATACTTTCATTATGCACAGCTGTGCGCAACTTCCACTGCATTTGACCATGTGACAGAAGTTTCGAGTTCGTCTGACTATGCATTTACTGTTTCTACTTGCAACGTACATATAGGTACATACTGTTTACAACACCTATGTAGAAACTACAGGATTATATTTGACCTGCTCATGAAATACGAAATTTTTCGATGTCTGGTCATAAACTAGCTGTTTCTACTTTGGAAGATTATGTAGCAAACAGTTTTCTATTGTGGAATTCAGAATATCCAAATTCCACAGTCATTTTTCCGAACTTCCTTGAAGTAGCTGAGTCACTCTTGAATCGTGGTAGTACTCAGAGACGGGTGGCGGACTGACAGAGTATGTAAAACGATGAACGAAGAATGAAAATACAGGGGACAGGGAAAATCTCAGCGATAGGAAAAGATTTATGCAGGACTATAGCAACTAAAGAACTTTCAAATACCGGTTGCAACTTTCTCCCCTTAAAACGTAGCTGCAGACGAGATTACGTGGAACTGTTCTTTCGAATTGAAAGTTGCCCCCTTGTGAACGATTCTTTCAAACTTCCTACACCTTTTTCTTCTCTCTGCCGCTAAAAACAGAAGCGGGGAACCTGAATGAGCGTAAAAAGAAAACATAGGCTGAGAAACAAGGAGAAAACGAGTTGGATGTGTGTAAACGAAAGAATTCCGATTCGACCGATATTTGACGTCAGACTCCTGGAAAACCCAGTTGGTCTTTGTTATCAGAGGAAAATTGATCGCGAGTCGAGAATTTTGCGGACGCTTTCAGCGAAAAATAACGTAATTCTATGGCACGACATACACAGCTGTCGCGTACCTCGGTTGTTTCATTTTCTCTTTCCGGTTTACTTCATTAAGAAGCACTTTACTCTCCACCAACGCAAATCCTACGTACCGAAATTTGCAGATGCGCGAACACGCGTGCCCACAGGTGCTCACAGTTCGGCTGCAAGTATTGCGAACGTGTTTGTAGGAGCAAATTGACGGAGATGCGAGGTTGTCACAACCTCGTTACGAATAGTTGCATCGCGGTGGCGCGTTCACGAAACTTGGAAAGTTGCGAGGAAAAACTGCATCCATTATGCAGATTGATTCACCGAACTTGTGAATCGAAAATACCATGAAGCTGCTCGTGGTATGAAAAACGTGTTTCAAAGAAGTACGTGTTAGCAACTTGGATCTTACGACTTTTTCCTCGTCCCAGATTTTGTGGCAACTTGTGATTCAATAATTCTTACAATGTCAACTTTTTAAATTTCTATTTTTCTCATTTTAAATCCTCCGCAGAACATTGCAATTTCATTTCCCACCAGCCCAAGACACTGACAAATTTGCGACGTAGGAATGCAATTTCAAGAGACACCAATATTCCACATCTCTTACTACGAGACAAAAATTCAATGTTCAAAGATCCCTTGCTGTATTCGTCTACGAAGAACGGCTTCAGCAGAGTCTACAGTAATCTCCCAGAGAATCCATCCCGCGAATATATTCCATGTGACGAGAAATGTCGCGTCCGCTGTTAAGAACGCTTCGAATCGCAAGAAAATTTCGTGGGACGGCCGCAGTCCCGCGGGAGCTTCGACGAGCGAAGATTTTTCGCGAAACGCTCGAAAAGATATGCGACAGTATATAACTGTCCGACTGGACTTTCCACGCGTGGATACTGCATGCATCACGAGTGCACAGGGGCGCGCGTAGAAACGTAGGAACATCTGGATACGTGTCTCGCGAAGGCCAGTGCACGGACGAAACAGTAGACAATGACAACGGTGGGCATTATTGCGAATTCGCCGAATGCCAGAATGTCTGGGAAATCCCGTAGCTGTTCCGCTTGCAAATCGTTCTGCAGGTACTTTGTATGCTCGCGCGTACTTACACCCTCTACAGCCATGTCGAGAACTGTTCCGCGTGACTGTATAGCATGGAATATCTCCTGCCATTTTAGACGCGTCAGGAAATGTTTTTTTTCCTGGCTGTACGATCTCCTCGAGACTGTTGGACAATGTACATCGTTGGCAAAAATTGAGAGATTACTTGGGAGACGTATTTGAACAGTTGTATAGGGAGAATAAATGATTTCTATGCGAATTGTCTCTGGAAATCGTTTGCTTCGATTGCTTCTCAGGGCACCTCGAACAATCCGAATCAGACTGTACGTGAAGTCTGTAACGGCATCAGTAAACGCTTGGGAACCCCGAGAACGCCGAAAAGCTTTGAAAGTCGCGCAAGAGCTCACCTGGGTTTATAAGCTTGCCGCTGACGCAGCGATATCCCATACGCGAGAACCACCTGACAAATTCACCTTGCTTCTTTTCCCTTGCTGGCATACACTCTTCTCGTTTTCACGTTTCCCACACCTGCCAAGAAGCTTCACTACAGCTTCGATCCCTCTCCTCTACCCTTTTCCCCGCGAATCGTCTATGGGCGACGGTAATTGACTGGGGCTTCAGCGATCCGCTCTTCGAGAGCCACTTTGATGCGCCGTTTTTCTTCGGCTCCCAATCGCCTGCCAGATGGGAAAATCAATCCTCAAATATTTCTGCTCTGGCGTCGATGGCGGTAAAAATACGAACGGGTTATTGCCTTGGTGCTTCGCGAGGATTTCTTGGAATAATTCTTCGCACACGGAAATTGAAAAGCTCCTGGCCAGAGAATTATAGAAGTACTCGAAGAAATGGTGAAAAAGGTTGTGGATGCTCAAAGAAGTTGTAAATAATTGGTCGATATTCGATCATTTCATTTTTATTGTAAATTAATTATGGTCCCGGCACATTGATTCGATGTGTAAGTTTCTTTTAAGGATTCGGCATGCGTTCATAGTGTATGATTAATTTTTTAATGGCTTTATGTACCGTATATACCAATTTTTTATCACATTGAAATGTTTATTCGCAATCGAAGCTCAGTAAGCTATGAGATCGATATGTATATAAAAATATGAAAAGCTGTAAATGCAAAATGTTTCATTCGTTTGATCAAACTAACTTAACTTTGTCTAGCGAGTAGAAGTGAAATATTCATAAATGTCAACTATGCCGAAATCCTGTCGATTGTATTTTTAATCATCCACCCATTGTCAAAAAGAGGGATCAACTTTATTTGAAAATATGGCCTCTCCACGCGTGCGTTGGAAACTTGAAGCTTTTATGCAAAGCTTTTCCATTGTCAGAGTAATAATTTATGATGCATTAATTCACAGTTTATCAACGAACGAAAAATCAGAGTTCTGTGTTTTATTTTTTTTAAATATATTTTATACTTTTTCAATAAATCAAATGGGGCAATTATTGAACCTCGGAATACGAACTATTTCGCTATATTTAATTAGTGATTTACCAGTTGAAAAGACATTCTGTTTGGTAACGTTTGCCGACTAGATCTTCCACAAGAGCTCGTTTCGACGAGAACGCAGTTTCCAGTAGTATCAGTCGAGTTGACCGCCGATGTAGAAGGCTGCGGCTTGTTTACTCGATTGTGTTAATTAATGCCTTCGCAAGCTGAACCACGAGGTTGGCAAATGATTCGCGCGATCCCCCGATCAAATGCATCGAATTTCGTTATTCCGTGTTCGATCAACGCGATGTTTTTAACGCCTAAGCGAGTTACGTGATTAGCTCGGTGCGCATGTTTCACCGCAAAGTGCATCTAAATAGCTCTAAAACATCCAAACTACGACTGGACATGCATGCATTTTGCCGCGCGTTAAACAACAGTTCGACCAATCTATTGATTTATCCCATTTGAGGCTGAAACGCCACTGATCGTGTGCAATGCACTTTTCTCTAAAGCCAGAAGATTAGAGTACAGTAAAATTTATACGAAACATTGGATAGTAATCATCCAATTTCACACGTCTTTATGGAAAAGGAAATATTCGCGTAAAGTCAAGCGATTAGTAATATAGAGTTGTAGGTCTGACTATATCAAGGCGATATCACTGCAAATGCATAGCTGCGAATGGGGGAAGAGGAATCACAGCTACGATCTCATGCACGAACTTCATAAAAATTTTACGATCTCCGACCTTTCGTTTACGATTGCTGAGAAGGATTGATTCGTTGCCGCGTTTTTCGATCTCGCGGCATCACTGACAAGATTCGAGAAATTACGTGTTCCCGATGTCGTCATCGCCCGGAAAAACCGTGTTTCTGGTGCCCTGCTCCTTTGGAAGCACGTATTCTTTCGGGGATATTTTATCGTTTCCTCGCTGGCGGCGCAATTCTCATAAAACATACATTTCGAAATCGGCCAATAAATTAGTGCATTACCAGGCAGCTGCTGTATGGAATTATATGTCTTAATCCTCCGATCCTCGGAAATGTGGAAGGAACCTTCAATCGAATTGTGACAAATGGTCTCAGAGATAAAGTGGGAATTCCTTGTTTTTCTTTCCCTTTATTGAACTTTTTTCAATTAAATTTCTATATTAGTATAGAGATTAATCGCTTTTTTCTCACCGAATTTTTCAATGAAATTATTCTAAATTATTTCATCCTGTGATTAGATTCGTTCCACTAAAGTTCAAAATAATGAACCTGTCTTGTTTAGTTAGATTTTGATCTATTTGATACTTGCAGGAAGATTGCATTCTTTCAGAGCTTCGAATTCACAGTTTTTCCAATATTGTCTTTTTTTAAAATGAAATATCGCTATAGAGTAGTTCATTTCGGGATGGCAGTTCCGTCGTTTAATATGACTGTCCATCGAAACTGTCGAAATCATACCGAAATTTATTGGCGTTGAATTTTATTGCGTGGCTTGACCATTTTTGGGAAACCATTAACAGTTGTCACTTCTATTGAAAAACGTCAATTTAATTGAACCCGATGGTTTTATTAAAAACTCGTTGCGTGAGCCGAGACAATTTACACTGCTCGCGGAGAATAGTCATGGTAAGAAAAACGAGCAAAACTTACGGTCGAATAATGAGAAGCTCGATTTCATCTGATTTCATCCTACTCGTCCAAGTTTAATCCTTGAATTATACGAAGAGAAACTTTATCGTTAGGTTTTACGGTCGTCCGAATGGTAAAGAAAAAAAGTATTTCAAGAGATGTCGACGAGATTTTCGCGGGTGTCTCTAAAAGAATTTTACGGGGCTCCCGATCCTCTGAGATGGAAATTCTTTCTCCGTTCGATATTGTTCCATTTCTTCGTTCACGTCCCTCTAATTTGCGGTAACGAGAAATAGATGATGGAAAGGAAACGAATGCATTTAACCGGTTGGAAATCTTTTTCCCCTCGCGTCTCGGTTTTAGTCATTCGCCTTCGAATACGAACTACGACTGCTTTTTGCAGCAGGGGGTGGAAAACTCCATTAAGACGAGGCCGTTATGCTTTCTTCTCCTTTACTTTGTGGCTTTGTCCTCTTCTTAGTTATTCACTCAAGAACAATCGCGATAGTTTTGCATAGATGTTCCAAGCGTTGTCGAAGGTCCAGTTAACTTACTGCGACAAACTTTAAATGGGATTCTTGTGCTATTCTCTAGAGCTGAAAAGCAAATGAATATTAAGTCCTGGCCTCCAGCGAGCATCTGTTTTCATCAAACGAGCGACCGTATCATGTAGAGAATGCACGCAGAATTAGCGGCATTATTTGCTACTATACTTGCAAAAAAGTTCTAAGGAATGCGAGAATAGATTATATTCTAAATTAGAATATGGGAGGATAATAAGGCCTAGGGAAGGCAGAATAAGAGTTGAGGAGTTGTATGTTTCTTGTAAAATAATTATAATATGTAAAAACTTTACTCGAAAGCATTTGCATTAGACACTGACGTGTCTGGCAATATACGCACTGATTCTACTTGCCCTGGGCTGAACTACTGTAATGAAACTCTGCACTGTTCCTACTTTGTTTGTCTTTAGACTATGCAATTCTACTTCGTCCAAGCATCTCCTATCCAATTCTCCTTCCTGTCGCTACGTACCAATCGATGGCCGTACGGCTGACTACCCTGTGACTGGTTCTACTTGAATTGACTAGGATTAATCTGTCCGGAGGCAAGCTATCCAATTCTGTTTTCTATGCCTCTCCTGTGCGTAACTACATACCAGTGCCTTTCAGTCTATGTAACTCTCTTCTCACTGTCGCCATCCCATCCGCCTTAGTCATATGGTATAGGTAAAGTCAGGTTTGTTAATACCACGCATGCTATATTTCTTATTCACAATACGTCGTGCTTCAAGTTACAAAAGCCCTTCTCTGCCACTATGGAAATACAATATTCCTTCGCACTCGCTACAGGAACTTGGTTCTTTCATCGTATTACACGAACTTCGTTGTTTCGTCGCGCTGCGCAAACTTCGCTGCTTTATTGCTGCAAATTTTCGGTCTGACGTTGAACGCGTGGCAAATAAAACCATATCGGGTCAAACAAACGAGTCGTATCTGAACGTCCATTGTAAATCGTCTCAGTTACGTTGATAATAAATACGTCACGAGCACGTGCAAATAAATAGCTCACAGTCGAGTATACTGTGACTATATTTTCGAGGACAGAAAACACCATATTTTTTGAGATAGAATATCTTTTTTACTTTTAGTCGTAACTTTTTACATCATCGTTTTATCTTCACGCGTTCGTCAACATTTACTTTGTGCAGTTAATTAGGAAATATTAATTGCAATTCAATAAACGTTCCTAGAAATTTTCTTGTAAAATTGAACAAAAATTGCCTCGCTAGTATCACGCGAATTTTCTCTTCAGTAAATATTTTCTCTTTTAGCAACGATTTAACAACAATATTTAACGAATAAATGCATTTTCTGCCGAAGTGAGGGTACGCAAGCAACAGCCGTCAAATCTTTTAATGTGTCAAATTTATCATACGAATTGGCCAATCAGATAAACGCAACAATCTGTGCTGGCCATTATCCGCAAATCGTTGCGCATTTAAACGCTTTCAGCTGTAAAACGCGGCCGGCTTTCAAGCTTTCAAGCATCGAGCGCGCCACCTCTCTTCAACTTTCAACGACAATGAAGAAAATTATCGTTCCAGGATGCGTTCCAAAATTTCACGAGGATTATTTTAGCCAATTCTGCGACCCAACAGGCCATTTGTTGCCATTAGCTGGCTTCAGTTTTTCTCAATCCTCTTTAGAACGACTGGTCCACGATGATTATTTATTGCGTGATTGTTTCTCAACTCCCAACGACAGATATTAATTTCCTCTAACTAATCTCCTCGAGTTGAGTAGGGTTTGAGAGGTATAGCTAACTGTCAGACTTGCCACAGATAATGTCCTCATCTTCAGAGAAAATCCGATGCCCGATTTTAGAATGAAAGATAAAGGAGCTACGTCTCGCTGCCGTCGGCTTTCCCTTTTCCCGGTTTTCTTGCCTCCCTTTCTCTTTCCTTCCTTCCTTCCTTCCTTCCTTCCGCCAAGCTCCTTTCGAGCAGCAAGCACTAGGCAAAGGTACAAGGTTCCTTAGAACGTTACGAAATCGCAGATTGCTCGTAAAAGGATAATTACAGCAATCTCTTTCGCCACGGGAAATGGCCGTCGTCGCGTCGAATTAACTGGCCTCGCCTCCAGCTCCGCCGTGTTTACCAATAAGTGTAGAAGATGCGAAATAAACGCTTTCCACCGCGCGGAACACCATTTGCATCGATGAGCGCCGCGCTCTATGCATCCATAATTCGCTGCAGTGGAACGGAAACACCCTGCTGCTCCTTTTTCTTCGTTTAGCTCAATAAAATTGAATTTATGCCTTCGTGATTGTTGCCACAGGAGAAAATTATCCAATAGCAGCCTTCTGAAAGAATAATGCTAGGTACTGGTGAAGATAGGTTCTGAAGATGTAACCTTAGGGTTCCAAATTTCCCTTCGAAACCCAAGGTGTAATCTTTAAGAATGTTCAGAAGATTTTCGACGAGTATATTATGGCAATATATTATGTGACTGACCTTTCACCTGCTACACCATATCCTCACTATCTCCCTGAAATTTCTTGCACAACAATCGTTAATGTATTCCCTACCATCGTTTTCGAAATTTCAGGGGAATCCTATCAACGTTAGTGTTCGCACCTCTTCAACCCAGGTGATTATTTCGCCGGTTGCGCTTTTAGCGAGCGTCAAGGGATCAGTTTACCAGAAACAACCCGACTTAATGACTCCGAGGCTCCGAGTTTCCGCTTCCGTCATTACCAATGCTTACAATTAGTCGCAAACTCCGAAGCGCTTCGATTCTTGCCAGCGTGATTAATGGAAACTCGGCGAGAATCTTCTTGCGCCCTCGTATCCTGCTGTTCCCTGGCAACGAGCAACTCAGCAGAGGAACGCGACATTTGATTTCTGGTTAATTAGTCTTCTCTGTTGTCTGAACCTTAATTTATACTTGGAAACACTCGATACGAGACACGTTGGCTAGGTAACACCTTTGAAACGATGAAATTCGTCTCTCGACTATGTCGCAATTATTCGTACCGCTGATACGGTTGCTAGATAGTATCCATGTGAGCGTGAACATAACTCCTTGATATATACAAGTGGAAATTGCTGAGTCTGAGGGTTCTCTGCGATTCGTGATATGCTCCGTGCACTACGATAAAGCCAGTTCGTGTTTCTTATTTGGATTCCAAATACTGAGTCCTCTTCCCTCGGACTGACGATGCACTAGGCAAACGTTCTATGGAAATGGACACAGGGACTTCTATCTCTATTGACATGTTTATTTTCAAAACTAAGTTTTTATCAGGATTTTCCTATTTGTCAAACATTGGGTTTATTAACTCTTCGCATGTTTCCCATTTTTGCAGAACACTTCTAGCTTTTATGAGAAAAGACAGTGTACTGTTCATATTTTATCATTTTCTCTGGTGTAATTTCAAAGATATACGGCCCATGAGTAAACGCGACGTGATAAATGTCATATGGCGTAGAATGATGTAATAAATAAAGCCAAATGGCATGGAATTCTTACAGGTGTCGTGTACAAGATTGAAGTAACCGCAATGATCGGTGGGTGCGTGGAGCTATAAAACCGAATGGTTCACAGTTATTGCGATGTAACCGATTATTGAATTTCTCGAAATGAAACTCCATACGAGTATCGAAGTTGTTGGCCGTTTCTCGCGTTTATACCACTTCGTCCATGTATCCCGATTGCCTGTGCACCGAATAGGATCGATTGTTTTGTGGCCTAGACAATCTGCGGTTTCATTCTATTCAACTGTCCAATCGTTTTCGCAAATTTCCCTACTGTCCATGCGTCCGCTGAACAAGAAATGTAATCTCCATTTAACCCCGCGTTTTTGCGCCCGATAAAGTTGGCGATATTTTAAAATTCTAGTGTCCCAAATGCGGATGACTTATCTGAATCAAAACTAATTGGAATAATTAGTACTCGCTTGATGTCACGATATAATCCTCTGAAAAATGTTTCTAGAGAATTTCAAATTATAAGTAAAGGTGCAATACATCAGTTTATTGGGTGATTCACTTTAATTTACACATCAGATGTCGAATAATTTCTCTACTACAATAGGTAGAAGATAATTTAATAAACGATTATCGGAGAAAGTTAAAAAATCTACTTTGTTATCGCTTCCCGATAGGATCAAAGTATTCCTAAAGTTTCGGTAACAGTTACACTGTAGCAGCCTACCCATCAAATTTCTCGCGCAATTAATTTCGCGAAAGCACGCGCGGCGTGTGTCGACAAATTCGCGAAGGCAGTTACCAGTTCCCAACCGCGAAAGCATTTCCCGAATCGCGGGGTCGCGAGCGGAACCCTTTTCATCGCTGACATAACTTCGCAACTTTCGCTCTGCTACACGAAGAATCGCGAAACCACTGAAGGCGTTCCGTCAGAAGCGAATTCCTCGAATACTTGCGAAGCAACCGCGAATTTATGAATCGCGAAATCCTGAGCGCGGCTGTGCCTAGACCGTGGCTGATCAATTTCTGAGCGGTAGTTGTTTACTTCGAAATTCCGAGTGTGCATCGCGACGACAGAGAAGCCAGGCGCGACGGTAATTGAAAAGAAGGAATCTGCCGAAGCGTCGCGACTGGGCGCTCGTCGTCCATTGTCGACATCGAGTAGACCATAAAATATCGAAGAAGTTTCTGGTCGTGCGTGCACCACGGAATACTAGTCGATAACAATGCGGCTTGTCGCCCGCTGCTCGACTTCTCGCGCAAACCAAACTTTCCTTCTGTTCGGAGTCGCGGTGAACTTTCAATGCTGTTTCGTAGACGCATTCAGAAGCCCTGGGATGTCCACGACGCGACGCGACGCGAATCCTGAGGGAGCTGCTATTATATTATAGGTACTACGATGCGATAACAGTTCGATACTTGGCGCGTCGAGTGCACTCCAGAAGGAAGTGGAGGAATACTCGTGGCGAGCGAGGAACATTCGGCGAAAAATAAAATTGGGAAATATTTGAGGAAGCGGTAACTCAAACGTGCAACAGCAAATCATTCTGTATCCAAATATTCCAAGCCATAGTAAGGAGTTCTATCGAATCAATAATTCCTTCGGATGAGTGCCAAGTTTTACGTTTTTTACTCGTCAGTCGTCGAGATCGTTAGTCGTCGAAGCGCAAAATTGAAACAAAAGCAAAAGTACTAGAAGAATTGTCATTTGTTGAGGCTAATCCTGGTCTTTGTCCCTTGTTTCGATATCCTCTCGCCCATAGTTGCCACGGGAACCGCGTTGCGCCTCTGCTAAATAAATTTCAGCCATCGCGCGACCAACGAGACGGAAGATTGCGGCCGAAATTTTTTCCTACTGGCGGGACGCAGAATTTTCTAGGAGAATGTAATGGCGCCGAAAATTCCGAGGTGGAAATTGGACACGGGGCAAAATAGGTATTGCCTAACGAACTGTGCAGCCAGCAGCCGAGGGAAGAAAAGGCCGTCCGACTCGAATGGCTAACGAGAGAAGGACATGTTTCAAAGAGGGTCCGGAAGTAGTTACCGGCGGTCTTCGTGTTCAGCCACCCGGGCGCCGCTTCCTGCAAGACCTACAAAGTCCTCCCTTCGAAAAATCGTGTCTATTCTATGGATATGTTTCTCCCCTTGTTCGTGCCCCATTTTCCCTCGAATCAGTCGTTTTCTCCACGAATTTCTGACTATGAGAGCATTGCGTGAATAGAGATGCCTGAAAGCTGCAGTATTGATGAAATTTCACTGTCTCAGTTCCCCTTTTATCCCTAGCCTATCGTCGTCTCAAAAGTACCTCCTCCCAAGTGTCTCGTATGAACAGAGGAAAGGGTACTAACGCATGAAACCTATCACGATTCATGGATCATATAATTTAGTAGAGAATTTCAACCGGTCGCGTTCGATTATGAAGCTCGCTGAACCGTGGAACGTCGTCTGGCGGAAAACCGGAACGAACATTCGGCCGCCAGCGAGAATATCTCTTTTTGAAATGTTTGTTCTGCGCCCGCTGAGCACTACTGGAGTCAGTAAAAACCAACCGAGCAAGACGTTGGGTGGGGCTTGTCAAAACATCCAAATCGATCGCTTTGAAAATACGCAGGTTAAAAAATGAGAAACGAGGGAGAGGAACAGGATATCCAGCACGTCCCACGAGACGTTATCGAGGAAGCTTATAACGAGGTAAGGCTGGTACCAAGAGTCCCTCCTGCTGTGATGCCGGTAGGGAACACTTTAAGGAAGAGAAGCCCGCCGGGAACGGTGTCGACGTCAATGAAACGGTCAACTTTTTCTCGATCACGACGTGCCTTGGTCTGCGCTTGTCATATCCGTTTTCTCCACTTTCCCTTTCGCTTCCTTATTTGTTACCTCATTCTTTTGACACGAATCAAACCCATACGAGGGCACATTGCTCTGAGAATTCAGTGTCTTTGCTTCGCAATGCAGTCTGTAAGTATGAAAAAAGAAAAAGTTGGAACAATTTTATAAGAAAGTCTGAGAGTACTGTTATAACAAGACCAGCAAGGGACATTTTAACAATTTTTAAAGCACCTACGGGCATTCCCTGACTGTGATGTCCCAGGAAAACTCCCACCGTTAACTTTTCCATCTCGAATGTCCGTTTGCTATCCTTATAGGGAGTACATTGTAACAGTAAGAGAGCATGCTGAAGGAGAACTGAGAAAACAAAATCGATAACAGAAGTTCATACAGCAGTAAACATAACTTCTATCTGATCTTCTTTCCAACTTGTGTTTCCTTGCTACTATTGTTTTAGTAAACTCAACGTAATAGGAGAGTCTCTACTCAATCGTGTATCAATATTAGATACCTTACTACATCGAGACTTCATAATGGATTGAAGGAATGGGAAAGTTCAAGAGACAAGAAGCTCTGAAATACTTATTTTTACTTCCGTAACAAAAATACAAAAGTAGGTTCAAGTTTCATACCTTTCTTACCAATTATAGATAGAAAATTGGAATACAATATCCTCGTTAATTTAGTGAATCTTATCTGCTATCTAACACAAGTTTTGATCGACTACCAGGAGAAAGATGTAAACGAACGGAAATCCGTGAACTTCGAGCGATTCATGGTTTTAATAGTCAGCGGCGGAGAATAATTTAGCTTCGCTCGCAGTTTTCCTGGCTCAGTGATTACACGGTGGTTGCAGTCGAATACAATTCCCGTCGACGAACGCGACCTAATTCAATATGGAGTGGCCCACGAGTGGAGGAACAATGGGTTTCGTACGCGAATTTACTGGTGCACGCGCGCACATGAAATGCTACACCACGATCGCTTGCACAGGAGTTTCAATGCGTCTTCAACACTGTCCAAGGAACTGGCACGTTCGCCGCATACGAACGTGTCGTAATTAACTCGAGCTCATTCGCCTCGCTACCCTCGATTCTCGCGTTTTTGCCGATAAATATTCCCCGTGGCGCAATACCGTTCACGTCCCTGTCATCTCTGCTCTATTTAGTCGTAGAAAAACGCACGTAGCTGGTTCTTGCGCCGCCGTATGCGTCTCTTCAACGTCGTCTCCCTTTGGTGCAATTAATTCCCTGATCGTATACCGTGTCTGTTCAAAAAGGGCTGATTCTACTTCACGCATTCAATTTCTATGGCTCCCCTTTCGAGGAAAGAAAGTTTACGTGTAATTCTATTTCGTTTTTCGTAAGCGTGTGCTTGTTTTAAGGTCTCAGAAGTACGTTCTAGAAGAAAATGTTCCTCTACTGTAATTTTCCCGGGATCTCGTATGAAATTTCTGAGTACCTAACGAAATTACATCGTCTAAATCATAAGTTCACTGACCATGCTCCCACAGACAAGAACTTCGGTCCGAGTTGCAAAGTCACTGCTGCGGGAAGGGGTAACGAAGGTAACGAAGCAAGATCTCGCGGGGAATCTTCTAAATTTCGTTACTCTCCTCTGTCTACAAACAGACTCGAAATTTCACGTGACTATAATTCCCAGTAGCGCTCCTTCGTTCACATTATGAACTTCTTGTGATGTTTTCGGTTCTGCACACAACGAACGGAAATTGTCGAATTAGCAGAAAAGGACGGTGCATTGTATTCCACTGATGCAAGACAAGCTTTGTGCCGTTCGTATCCATGAAACAAAGCGTGAATAGCTTGACAGGATTCCTCTGAAAAGTCCAGCATCAGCGAAGGGACGAAAGGGGTTCAAAGATTTAAAACGGAATCTGATTGCAGATGAATTTTATTTCAGTTAAACTTTCATTTCCATTCGCTCTGTGCACCGAAGCAAATCGCCAGAATCCAATCCCACAGAACTAAAACTTAGCATAACCTTGAAATGATGCTGAAGAAGCAGAGCTCATTTCCTTGTACAATATCCAATCGCGAAGAAAGCAAGTTGCAGCAGTGGTCGCAAAGAATAGAAAGGAGCACCTGGCAAATAGTTTTCCTGAACAAACAGAGCATGTGCTCCTTCCCTTCGTCCTTCTTTTTCAGACGTCGCGGTTTGAGTTTCCGTTTGACTTGAACCGCCTTGAGTCGCTCGCGACCAACCCTCTGACCCAGTTCGTTAATTAAACTTCGCTGGCGCAAACGAAATAACGAATGCCCCGGCGTCCCTCAGGTTCTGCGCCGCGCCTGAAATTCAGCAGAAGGCTGAGTAGTCGTCGCGTACCAAGTTCGCGAAAGGGCTGTGCTTATAATAATAACGACGAAGGCGGTCTCGAAGACCGCCGTAGACGAACTCGTTACACAATCGCGCTTTTCCTCGCGTCACGGTTTTTCAAGCGCGAAACCGACGACCGGGATAAAAGGAAGGAGAACCGAGCAGCTGGCTGAGGGGGCGTCGAAGGGAGCGTCGAAGGGGGTTGGTAAACCGAGGAGCGCGCTTACGCGAATTAAAACGACCGGAAGGAATTTCTTTTCGCCATGCAGCCACCGTCAGCGTCGGAGTCGTACTTTTATTACGTTCCATCCGCGCTGGCTATCAGCTAGAAACGACCAGCTCTGTGTCGAGGCTCGCGAAGGCTTAAAAGTCTGCGCGTCGGAAAGCTGCTGGGCTTTTTCTCCTCCAGAAGGGAATATAAAAGCGAGCGGAAAAAAGGGTTTGAAAAAGGGAGGGGAACAAAAAGGAAGACAGGAAACCGACTTGCATAGGTGTACTCGTATCCCGAGGGATTCCCCGTGGTATTCCCCGTGGTATTCCCCGATGGCTGACCGACGCATCCCTCCGACGAAACTGTAAAATAATTGAGCCTCCCTTTGCGCTTTTGGACTCGAGCCGAGAAATTTCAGCGGACAGACGCTTCTCTCTGTCTCTCTGTCACTCTCCCTGCCAGAGAGGGATTTGCATGAGAGGGGAAAGGAGGTAGTCCTGAAAGGGAATGCACGTTCCAAGTTGGCGACTCTGAAGGGAGACGATTAGGTTTCACGTTTCGGGGTCGAGAACAGAGGTTTACCTTTTAATTCTAAAGACGAGAGGGTTGCTAGCCTGGGTACGACAAAAGTTGGAAGGTCTTTACGGCAGTTGCAAAGTTTCGAGATAATCGAATGAAGTTTCTCGAGAAGAAACGACTAAACGGCTAAGCGACTCGAAGAAGACTTTACGACGGAAGACTCCGAAAAGAAAGGCTCGCGAACAACGGCCTGAAGTTTCCGCTAAAGGAAATTAATTTGACTGGTCAAAATGAAGGAGGATGCGTTCTTCTCGAGGGCACGTGTCTGCCGTTTCCCTGATCTTGTTAGGGATTTATCTCGGACCTCGGTGAAACACGAAGAACAGAAACGAGTCGCGGAAATTCGACTGGATTACTTCCTCCTTTTCTTTGGAGTTCGAGGCAGCTCGAAGGAGAGAAATCGGTTTACACGGTTTCCCGTTTGAGTTAACTTTCGTTCGCTGGCCGGAAACCATTTTATATTTGCAGATTCCTTCCTCCTCCTGGGCATAGAACTCTGCCGCGAACTTCGGTAAACTTTTTCGGTACAAACTTTACCTTTCGCACCTTGAGTGTGTTTGAATCATTAGGGGTTTATTTGAATAATTTTCTCTTTCGCCTCGGTTCCATGGGAACATGCTGTTTCCGTCTTTTAGACTTCTTTGTACATTTTTCTGTCTGCAAATTCCTCTTGCGTAAGGTAACGTTAGGAGATCCAGTTGATAATGCATCAGAAGTGGAGAGTAAATGAATTTCCGAACTAAATGTATTTTGTTTCTGCCCCAAGGTGTAGTTAATTTATTTCGTTAAGGCATTATTAACAGGCTGCTGCACAGCAAAGGGAATTGTTTCGCGTTTGTTTCTGTGGCGTGTCTAATCATGATAGAATCGAGATGATACAGCCCGTATACGTTGTATTCACCAACAAGGCAATAGAGTTCAAAAGCCTCGCCCTGTGATCTACTTTGCACGAAGTTGGCCTGTAGGTCCATAGCAGACCAATGCTACGAAGGATCTGTTTGCCACAGATCAACGTGCCAGCCCTTTATTCGAAAATGTTTAGCAAATGTACGGGAAATGGAGTAACTTGCTCTCGTGGAGCTTGTCGTGTATACGCGGAAGTAGCACATCGTTAAATTTCATTGCGAACTAATAAACTTCGCTAAATTTCAGTATTAACAACTTTTCAATTCTGCGTACAATTTATAAGTAGTTCATGAACAAAAACCATAATTCAACAGTTTATGGGAGAATCTCGGGAACATTTTAATCCCGTTGAATCGTAAAACAGAGTAATTGGAGCGCAGCGATTACCCTAATACATTTGTCTCTCGTTCAGCAATTGCATCGTTATTTTCCGACTAGTCGGTAGATTTTCATGAACCCGTGAAATATTGGAAAGTCGACTCTTTAAATGTGTGCACGGCGAATTATATCGGTGGTTCTGCGGATAATACAGCTTTGCGTTTCGTGCGCAGGCAGGAAATGTTGAAGAGGCCACAGGATTCCGCGATAGTGTGTTGCGAAAAAACAATGGCGCAGGGGAAAATGAAATTACGAAGCATCTGCATGGTCTCGATAGTCAGATGATACTTTTCCTATTAACGGCAGGGATCTGGTAAACAAGTCTATCGATATTCATTTGCGGTTATTCGACGGAGGGAATTTACCTGTGCTAATTCCGAGTGAACCGAACCAATTAATTCGACGATCGGTGATAGCAGAGAAAACCAATTAAACTACGATTGCGGCCGATAATGGCTGCTCATATTTGCATGGAAAATCGAGTTGGACCGGTTACAGGGCTGCGATACTTTTCTCTTTTCCCTGAGATTTCATTACAAAACATCCCTCGCATACTCCTAGCGCTTAACGTCGTTCACGTGCTTGCTTTAGCTCTTCTAAGGTATCTGCTGACGGTTTCAACTCCCTAGGTATATGGCTTGCAATATTTATTCATTAGGAATAATGAAATCGCGATGCAAAGTAATGTGGTTTGGATTATGTAAAGGTAGATTGAAGCGGTTAGTAATAGCCTGTGAGGAACACTTTAATAATTAATAGATTTCACAGAGCTACAGCGAACATAAATCAATTGAACTAATGTTGTTTAGCCAGAGTATTTAAGCTGAAGCTTCAATCCATTGAACCATGATAGACAATTCTAAATTGGACCTGCTAAATAAGTTCCAATCAAAATCATAAATTTGTTCAGATCATTAATATCCATTCTCTGTTAGATTGTCTTGCTACTTTCACTCCTTTCCACAAAAGCTACTTTAAACTCCCTATATTACACTGTACTTTTAAATAATAATTCCCGTCGGGATACACTTGAAATTTCTTTCATTTCTTTGCCCTCACGATTTCTTTTCAAGAGGGTCATTTCCAAAGGGAACAGTCTCTTTCCAAACAATAAAAGAAACTTCCGTCGTAATAGAGACTTCTCAAGCGGACGCGTTTCAAGCACGGTAGAAAGTTTTTAAATTATTGGCAGAAACACTCAGGCACGCGTGCACACCGATGAGGTGCGTTTGATAGAGTTGCGCAACTGTGTTTATTAAAACTTTTCACCGCATTTATGAGCAGTCCTTACAAATATGTGCTATCCATTCCGAGAGTTTCCCGACGAAATTCCAAATTGGCCTTGTACCACCTCGACTGCGTCTAATTTAGAGCTTGAAATTCGTGTTAGCCAGTGTTACATCTGCTAAACGTCCTGTCTCTGGAATTTATGTCATGAAATTGTCAGTTGCATGCACGAAACATGGTCGACGTTGAATTTCATTAAAAATACCCTTAGGAAAGTATCTCGTTGATTCTCCCCTGGTAAACTTCAATGATAATAGAGACAATAAGAATAAAGAATACAAAAGCTTCGTCTTTTTAAAATGCCTTTCAGTCGGCAAAGTAAAACGCGACACCGCGTTGTGCCAATGAGCGGTAGATTAATACCCATTGAAATACTCACGTCGAAATAAATAAAAATCAGAAATGGAACGTCGCTATTAGTGGTTTCGAATGCAGAGTGGCGGGAGCATTTTTCGACGGACACAATTCGTGTGGGTTTTTGCCGAGCGCGAACTCGCCGGTGTCACCGCGATCCGCGTGTCACCAAAAATAGCCACCATGTTCTCGTTTCATTTCCGAACGTCTCTGATCTCGTTGAACGCGTTGATTGCTGTAGGTGGAAACATTTTTTCCGCGCGAAACTGCTGCGTTGCGACGATGCGATGAAAATTTGGATTGTTACGTGTCGGATATAGTGCCGATTCGGCTCGATAGATAATTAGTACGATTCGATTTTAATCAGCAATTTTTCACCGAGCAAGATCGAAGTTTCATCTGGCTTGCTTGGTCTAAAGTAGGGCATCCCACGCAATATCGATCTCTATCGATATTCCATATTTTTGTCGCCATTATACCGTTCTGTTCGTCCAGCTCCCCTCCCCCGAATATAGGACGACACGAACGCGAATCCTCGATAATATTTTAATACCTTTTTTTTTACGAGTGACACGTGCGAGAACCGTGACGTTCCGTGCCGTTGGCTCGCGTTTTTAAAATAACGCGCACCGAATAAATTTCTCGCACGGACGAACGAACAAACGGACGGACGAATGAGAATATCATATATTTTCATGCATCGCGGACGAAGTCGCGGATACTTTGCGCCGCGCGGGATCGAAATAAATTCCGCTCGTGTAACCGGCACGGATCGCGGCGCACAATTACGCGAAACAACTAGGGCCCCGCGTTGCATTTAATCGCGTGCTAGTCGCGACGGGAACCATTCCCATGGCTTTTTCGCTGATTTCATCGTTGAACTTGGCGAAAATGGAACGCGCTGCCTGTAAACGGAAAAATAAAACAGGAGAAAGCTTAACGCTGAATAACAGACAGACTTTGACTCCGTGACGAAAAACGTAAAAAAGTGACACACAAAGAGTTTGCGAATATCCCTCTACTGGAAATGTTCAAGATGTATATCTAAATGAAACAGTTTATCGATTACAGATTCAATTCTGAGCCAATAGTTATTTCACCCAGGTAAGGTGCATCGCGATCTCTCGCAATCATCTGTTTCTGAACATTCCAATTGAATTGTGCATCGTGTCGGTGGTTCTGTGGATGATCCTGCGCTCTTAAGGTCCATTCATAGCTTGGATGTATTATTTTACGCTCCCTGTCCTATAATTTATTGCAGCATCGTGACTGGTGCAGGCAGAACACATTATTTTTGCGTCTTTATTATCGTGTACGTTCGCGATTTATTTATTTCCTCGCAATTTATTCCCTTTTGATGGCAGCCATGGACGGTAAAAGAGGCCAGAACGTCGTTCAATTGAACACTCACGTTCGTTCGAAGGGATACGGTCTGGTTTGAATGTAAACTGGTCGCCATATCGATGCGCCTTCCGGTCTTTCACCGTCGATGAATTGTTTCTTCGATCGATCTCGTATCGGGGAAATGGACTATAAATCCGTGGCAATTGAGTTTTTCCACGTATACAGAGCGAGAAAGAAATTGAAAAAGTCCATTTCTCTGTGGTCTTGCGGGGGAAATGGCTATTGAAAGTCTGCTGTCAGTGTTCAATTTTTATATGGAAATAGTTCTAACGAATTTTATCTAAGGCAAAAAAATTGAGCTTGTCACTGTCTACAGTACTATATAAAACGTAATTGATTGCTTCGTGGAGAGAGAGAAAATTGAAAAAATTTTGTATTCACAGTTTTCTATCACGTCAGTCTTATTGATTCATAACTTTATATTATTCTGGATATCTTTCATTTCTCCTCTCCTGCAATTATAGGTATCTGCTTGTCACAAATTACAAGTGGCTAAAGCGAACCAGGAACTGTACTGAGTTTAATAGAGGGTAACTAATATTTGAAAACCAGGAATCGTTGTTAACAAGCAGCCCTTCAAGCGCAAGATTCAAGTTTTAATTGTTACACGTACGTGACAGGTGCGAGCGCCTTGTTTCTCGTAGCGACGAGGAGTGCCAGCAGTCAGTACTCGAAGAAGGTACAAGTGTTTTCCACTACACCCTCCATCTACCCCTCTCGTAATTTACAACTCCGTCTCGGGGATGCTCTTCACCCGAAGTCGATCTACGAAATTCTACTCAGTATTCCGTTTCAAATTGCAGACTCTTGCATTCGCACGTTTTCGTTCATCACACATAAAATATGTGATGCAGTTTTACCATAATTCAGTTTTACGATGTTTCACTCCGCAAGATAATAATATTGACGCGAAACAGCTTTAGGGGCTTTAAAAGTGTTCCAGTGTATCTGTTTACCCTTTGAATATTAATGAGAACTTATAATTAGTTACTGTTTGTACTTGATAAGTCTCGACATAATCATTATTAGTTTAAATAAGAGGTTTAGGGAAGTAATTTTGTGTTATAGTATATTCTCCGCAAGTAGTAACTCTCCACATTAGTCAGACAATACCGAAATCCATTTAGTATTCAAAGGGTTGAAAAACAGATCACGACAGATCAATAAATATCCCAGCCAAGCCATTAAAATTCCCCTAAAAGCTCCCTTCGGAGTCAGACGAAAACTCAGCTGGAATATGGAACAGAAAGGTAACAATATTCTCTCCCTGGGACAAGCCAACCATTGCGAGGGTCGAAAAATGGCGTGTCGCGACGAACGTAAAATTCCCTCCGCCGTCGGGACACGAGCAAAAGGAAACACGCTCGGACGGAGCCGACGTTTCTCCTTTTGCTCGTCGAATCCCAGCCAGGCTCGATGCCATCCGGCTGACTTTTGCAGGGCAACGTAAGAAAAGGACGACCCGAAAACTCCGTAATAGAATTCATGGAAAAAAGAAGGTGGAAAATCGAGGACTGGTTGACCGGATAAGAGGAGTACTGGTCACTTATCGAGCGTTCCCGGCCAGTGGTTTCGACGCGGCTGAAAAACCTCTTGGAACTGGTCCGCGACGTTCGAAGAAGTCCCCGTTATCGCTGGGATATCAAGCCTTCTCTGCTCCCCGTCTGTGGTGGAAAGAATCGGCCCACTCATGCGTATCAAGTGAAATACACTGGCGGCCGAAAGTGCCTTCTCGGTGGTTCGAAGGGGTCAGCATCGGGAAGACGTCAGGCTCGCGCAGCTCGATGGGTCGCGGCGAATCGCCGCGAGGAAACAGAACGCAGAGGTTGAAACGGCAAAGGCGGTCGAGTGCCGCTGAGTCCAGATCGTTCCAAGTTCCAGCGGGCAACGGGGCCGATGGGAAAGTTGGGAAAGGGACGATGCCTTCCTAACCTCCTGCCTCGCTGAAAACCTCCACGGGAAACGTTACGAGTTCGAACGGGTCTTTTCTACTTTTATACGTGAACCTAGCGTGAGCGTAGCGACCAAGTGTAGAACGAGTGTCGATCGACTGCTTTCATTAGCCGTAATCGTTTCCCGCGGCTCGAGTTCCTACCTGTGAGTTGTCGAATGCAATCGGGCTTCTGAAGGTCGTTTGGCAGGAATCATTGGACTAGGCGGAACGTTAAAGAGAAACTGTGTGGGGAATTTCTGCAATCTTTGTTCGTAACTTTTCGATTTATTGTGAAAATTTCGAATCACTACCGTGAGGAGTTCTAACAATTTTTCTGTATATTGATGCTCTTTGGGTAGGAGCCGAAGCGTGGTCCATTTTGTGGTCAACAGCAGATCGAACGTCCAAGTCTAATCCTGACGAATCCCGTTCGCTCGTGATGTCAGTGAAAAATGTGGAGACCCGGCGAAAGGTTCAACGAGAGGAATCTCCCATCTGGACGAATTTGCGGGAGAAGGATCGTTCGTCTCGGGGCGAACTGTTAGAAATCGAATCGATGGAACGTAGCACACGCGAAGAGGGTTTACATCGGCCACTTTAAGATGAAGGTGAAGTAGGATTACCTGAAAAGTTGGGTGATCTGCAAATGAATGAAAGTAAAGAGACGAAAAATTCAAGGAATAGATATTTCGTTGAAAGTCAGCAGGATCTTGATACGAAGGCAGGTGTTAAAAGCAAAAAATCGAACCCCAAATATTTAATGAAAAAAAGCAAAGTGGAGAATAAGAAGATTTCGAAGTATAAGCTTGTGACTGTAAGAACATTTATATTGCGATCAGTAACGAAGAAAGTCAGCTTTTCCAGGTTTTCCTATAAAAAAAAAAAAAAAAACGCACGAAAGGGAACAACATTACCTAGAGTTATGTAAACCATGTTATCATAAAACCAAGTAGATGCTCTGAAAGAATACAAAGTTTCAAGTTCATCAGCATCCAACGTGCACTATCTACGAAAGCGCATTGCAGAGTGCAAACGAGCAGAGATTGCCGGAGAGATCGAGGAGTGTTCGTCGTTAAGGAGGAGGAGCATCGTTCGCGGAGATTTCAGTGCTATGCATCGCATTGGCTCCTGGAGCCTCGATGACCTTGATTCAGCGAGCATGAAGCACCCATCGAGGTCACCGGGACTCGAGATTGCTATGGCACTGTTCGGCATGGTCTGGCTGCTGCGTGTTCGCTCGGAGATGCGTCGTTGCTCGAAATGTCGGCACGAAGAGATCCTGGCAGCTCAGCAGCAGCAACAGCAGCAGCAGCAGCAGCAGTTGCAGCAACAGCAGCAGCATCATCACCTTCACCATCATACGCATCATCAGCAACGAACACTGTCGCAGGCAACCAGTCTGCTGCAGACGCCCGACGATGGCGTCAGTTCCTCGGCGAACACCCTGTTCACGCTGGACACGCCTGGCGCCGCTGGATCCGCCGGAAGTTACTGCGAGGTCCACGGATTCGTCCAGGCGAAAGAAGGTAGTATTGCAAATCTTCATAGTATCGGGTTCATGTTCATTTTTTCAAGAGTAAATCGTTAGCTAAGCATCGAGGCAGTAAATTTTGACCATTCAGAATACCTCGTCCGTATCTTGGGCCACAGTTCGCAAGAACGATTATGATTTCCTGAGAAGCACTTTAAGAAGTTCTCCGTACTTTTGCAATATGCTGAGGTCATATTGTTAAAGAATCGAAGAACTTTTCGAATTTACGAGGGCAAGACAGCCGTGCGCTTCCTTCCATATGTGCGAGGAACGACGAAAATCAAAGTAGGTCGTTTGCATGGATACCGTGTGGCGTAAAAGGAAGACAAAACTTTTATTTCCCTATAAAAAATATCGCTTCCGGCGTGGCTGTTTCTGCAGTATATATTACCGTTTCAGTAGTTCAATTTCGCCGAAACTAGTACCTGCGCGGTCGATTATTAATAACGTCACACGCGAAAATTCACGCGAGTTCTTTTCTCCTCTGTTTTCCTTTCGCTAACATCCGTTCTACTTTGCATACCGAAACAAAAGAGAATAACTTTTATTTCGATTTTTCGCTCGGATGAAATCAAAGCGAATGTACGAAACTTTGAAAAATTGTGTTATTTTTAAAAAACGAAAGGAAAGGAAAACGCCGGTCAGACATTGTTGACGTAGCATGAAGATATACAAAGCATTTTCCAACAAATCGTCTTCTATCGGTACTCCCCATCTGTCGGACATGGCGACATCATGGCGCTATGAGTTGTTGAGTTTGTTGTCGCTTTTGTCGAGCATTCTCATTGTTTCCCTAGTAACAAGGGAGCATCTGTTCCATGGGTAACCATCCCCTTACTCCTTTCTCCGTTACATTCTATTTCTCTTCATCGGAAGTTTGAATGACATTATGTTGTTAACGTGAATTTGCATTAGAGATCAAATGAGCCAAGTTTAAGTCACACGTCTTGATATCTCTGAAATTTCCACATGATTAGGAAAGTAATTAATGCTGGATTGTTCCATAAGTATACGCTGTTCAGAATAGTCGCGACTTTTGTTAAAGAAAAAGAATTTAAAATCGTTCATAAATATTCAAAAATGTGAAATTCTAGCTTGAAGTGATCCAGAGGAAAGAGAAGCCAGTTTTACCGGAACGTTCCTTTTTCTGAGACGAGACGCGCGACGTACTCTTTCAAGCAGCATCCAGCATGTAACCATGGTCCACCTATTCGCTCGACCCAGTTATGAAATAGTTTTCCTCGCGGCGGGGCGAGTGGCGACTCGGCGGTATCGCGCTTTAAGGCTGAAAGCATGTTCGTGTCGTGCCGGTACGTCGCTTGTCGTATTGTTTCGAGTTTATTATCTGCCTTCGAGAAACGACTTCTCTTGCGTGGCTACGAACAGGAGATGAATAAAAACTAAAAGGAGTAGAGGAAGAGACAAAGAGAAGAAACGATTCAAAACTTCTGCGATCTGAGATATGTAGTATACTATGCCCACATAAGAAGCTTTTCATGGTCATTAAACGGACAAGAAACGGAACAAGTCCATGTTATAAAGAAAAACAGATTGAATTTTCTGACAAAAGTATGAAACAAATTTCCTTATTAGAGAAAATCGATTTGAAGCAGCGCGAGTAAGAGGAGTACACTAGGACTGTGTCGCGTGTCTAGCCATTACTGGGATTTTCTACTGCACTGCTTCCCGTCTTTTCTCATAACGTTTGGAATAGATATTATGGGCCGTAATTTCAGCTATCCGAGTAACAAACGGGTGAAGAAGAAACTTTAATCTGATAATATTGGTTGTAAAATAATGGCATAACTCAGAGGATTTACTTTAATTAATTTCATAAAAGTAAGAGCCTAGGTTAATCAAGGGAGCGGTTTCGTACGTTCGCACTAAAACACCGCAATTCATTGCGTAGAAAATAATAATCAAGCTTCTCGAATTAATTCTCCGAAATTTATTAGCTAACGAATCGTTTATTCGCATAAATCTGAATATTCGAAAATCAATTATCGACATGGCAGAATATCTCAATTGTCGTGTGAATCACGTCCGCTTTCGAGGGTGAAAGCCAGTAATATGGTGGTATAATAACGAACGTCCACATACCATCTGCTTTTAATTATTTATTATCGTTTGTATCGTTCTGTAACGAGCCAGCTAGGAATACTTAGCGAATGAAAACGGGGGGCCGTGTACAGATGGAAACCTCGTTATTCTGATCCGCTGCGGCCTAGGGAAAGAAAATGAAGAGAGGTGGATATAGAAAGCAGAACCGATGTTAATTTACATCCGACCGCGTTAAAGAAAACCATTTTCTGCATTTAAAAAAGTTTCCACGTGCACATAAATGCGAACATCCCACTCTCTGTCTCTATCATTTCCCCATCGTAAAACATATTCGCAACGATTTCAATCTACCTTCGCTGAAATTTTTAATCATTTTTTATCTTTCTTCTTCCTTCCTTTTTATTTTGTGTACCAGTAGTAGAGGTAATCTTCAACGAAGGACTTCGTTCGCCTCTGCACTGATTTATATGCCTCCTAAAAAAGACAGATTCTATTCAAAAGAACTTGCAGATGAGATGATCCTGAAGATATTACTTTTGCCTGATTCGCTCAGCATGATCAAAGGAAACATACATGTAAATTAACTTGACTAATTTAGTTCAGTGAATAGATACTTACATCGTAAAATCACGGTTTCAGAGAGTAAATCTCATAAGAAGTTTTCGATTACAATTACAGGTCTAGAGTTTTAAATATTAAAACTTTTAAACTATTGAATTTTCAAGTATTTAAATTTACAAATATTTAAATTTTCGAATGTTTAAATTTTCAAATATTTAAATTTTCAAATATTTAAATTTTCAAATTTTCAAATATTTAAATTTTTAAATTTTCAAATATTTAAATTTTCAAATTTTCAAATATTAAAATTTTTAAATTGTGAAATTTTCAAATATTTAAATTCTCAAATTGTCAAATTCTTTAATTTCACGTGCTAAGTATCACAATAATGCGGTAGTTCGTTAAGCGTTACAAGCCGCATAGCTAAGAATTTTAATCTGTAACAGTTACGACGCGTGGCGAGTCGTAAAGTATCTTGATTATAGAATTTTCCAACGCACGTGAGTGCTTCTTTGCGTTTATCTCCCTCCGAATCTGTTTTTCCTATCTGTTCCTTTTCATTTTGCTTTAATGCCTGCGCGTATTCAGCCTGCGTTTTTCTCAACGACTGGCGCAGTTAGCGCCTGATATAAATTCAGCCGGAAACTGAGGGGAGATTTAGAGGGTTGAGGAAAAGCAAGAAAGGAAATGCGACGCAAAGTTCCACAACGAAACCTCGCTAATTGCCTGCACTTACGCCATTATGTCGCAGCATTCAATTAATCACAATCCACGCTACAGATTTATTTATTGTTTTTCCGATGTTATCCCCTGGAAAAATATTGAAAATGCAATTTATAGGGATAAATTACAGGTATCATACTATTTTAATCTTCCGTTAGAATATGTTGCATTCACAGATAATTGACAGTTTTCAAAAGTATCTTCGGCAGTTTCCCTTAGACCTTCCAGTAGTACGAAGCCATATATAATCATCGAGTAGTGTGTTCTTTGTTTGGCCAGGCAAAGGAAGCGAAAGCAACAACGGCTCGAAGGGATTACGGTTTCGTGCCGTAACGTAGAAACAACGACTAGTTTATTTCCACCACTTTGTCATCCATTCGAGGGTTTCCCAGGAAATTTCCTCCTTAAACTCCTTTTTCCGTGAAAGACCTGCAATAACACACAGAAAAACAAGCGGATCTCGGACGGGGGTGCTTGAAGCGTCAATTAAGCTCGATAAATGTAGGGTCTTGGAAGCTTTCTCGATTCGATTTTGACTTAATTAGTTGAATATTTCAAACCGTGAGCCCGAGGAGGGCTGAGCCAGGGACTTGGGGTGAAAAGGAAATGAGCTTACATGAATGGAAAAACTTCCTCTTCTGGTCTACTTTTAAACTTTAGATAGATTCCCCGAATATCCTTTTCCTAAGAGTTGGTAAAACCATTTAGAAACTGCAATACCAGCGATCCTTAAATTCTGCACCTAGCATCGGTAACTGGAATTATTAACATTCACCATGTTTCCCATATTTCCTGAAAATTCAATAACGTAAACAGCTCATGTACAAAATACTCCCGTAGCGTATGAATTGCTCGCAAAACGCGCGCCGATTATTCGTATTTCCATTTTAAAATGCATCCCTATCCCTATCCCTATCCCGATCCCGTCATAGAAATCATTTTATCCGTGTGCATTTCAAACCGTAATGATCCGCAGACAGCCCGAGGGCGGAGATAGGGCTGGGATAGAGGGTGGAAATCGGAGATAGGAGACGGGAATCGTTAATTCACGTCCATTTCGACAGGCTGCATTCCCTTTCTTTGTTCGACAATGGCCGTATTACGAGAGACGCAAGGATCCAGCCGCATCGGCTCGGTCAGGAAATGCATTATTGCGTTTAAGAGAATGCCAGAAACGCATCTGGGTCGTGGCCAGCCGTAGATGCGATCCTAACAGGAACATTAGTGGGATTACTCGACTTCGTTTCTCTTCTCTTCCCTTCTGCATCGCTCCCTCCCCCCTCCCCTCCCTTCCCGTCGCCCTCGACGCCTTTGCCATTCTGTGCGGGCCAAAACGCACCGATCCCTCCACCGATGCACCCTTTCGCCGGTGATTGCGATTTGCAATGCAACGCCGCTCTCTTCTCATTTCGGTGCATCGCCTCGCGATCGATCACTTTCAGTGCATAGCCTAATGCGGCTCGTTAGTGTCGCATAGAAACTGCAATTCCGACCTACGCTAGTTCCCCGTGCACCATGTTCCGCGGCCGCAATACGCGAATTGGATTTTGACAATGACAGTTACAATTAATAGCGCGCTACCGGCACGACGTGTGTCGCCAGCTTTACCTGCTGCCCTGCCTATGAACTGTTTCGTTCGTAATTGATGTCGGGCCATAGGGGTGCCTGGAAAGGATACGGAGATGCTGAGTCAGATATTTATACCAAAGGATAAATATACAAGTGAGTGTTTATAGAGGAGGGTGGTTATGGAAAAGACTGGGCGGAAGGAAGGGTGTTCGTGGAGAATTGCTGCTGAGATTGGGTGATTGTTAGCGGAGAAGAATGGTCGCGGAGAGAGTACGCGTGGAAATGTTTGTGGGGAAGGATGCGCATAAGGAAGGACGTTTCTGGAAGAGGGTACCTGTGGAAAAGAATATAGAAGAATTTCAGGAAAAACCGTCTATAAAGATAGGGGCTTCTACGGTACTTATAGCGAAGAATAGATACAAAGAAGGATAGTTGGAAGGAAAAATACTAGTATAGATATAGTATTCAAGAAAAGGACTTTTTTAGGATTTCAGAGTCCAAGTAGTACAAATGTTATTCGTCAACATTTCAGGCAATTTCCTTCTAGAGAACAGATATAGAATCTCCTTTACATCAGCTTTCCTAATTACTTGGAATAAAGTTAATACGCTCGAAAGAAACATGTAAGTGACTTTAGTATATTCACTACATCTACTTTCAACAGACTCTCACCGACTACCATTTCTATAGAAAGCTTGTAACTCCAGACGTAATATGTTCCACAACGAGTTTTATTGTCAGAAAAATTACTTCCAGCAAAAATCTTGTATCACGTTATTTTCACGTTGCAACTCTGGAGTCTAAAAATTATTTAAATTCGTTACTTGTTAAAAAGGGCGTAAGCAATGTAATACGTAACGAAGTTTATAGTTTTTCTAATTGAAAGTAGAAAAAAAACAATGGGTCGAAGAGAAATTACTTAAAACGCAATTAAATAATGATTGAATTAATAAAGAAGATAATTTTGACGTTTTATCGATAACTTTGGCTTGGAACAATGTGCAAAGAGTAATAATCAGTTGAAGATTCTTAAGACCGAAATAAGAAGAAAATAAAAAATATATTGTCTAAGACAGCAAGTAAATTCATTCGCACGAAACGCAAATTTAATCCCAGAACTCGTATCGACCATGGTGAAATACCAAGTAATGGAAAATGCAGGACACGATGGCAGATATTCAGTTGCACAAGACATTTCGAGAAAGGTTGCCTCGCTGAGGCAGCAAGGGTTGAGGGTTGAAGTCGTCTCGTAGAAACAAGGGAGCAGCGAGTGCTGCGCGAGGTAAACGGCCAAAGCAATCAGGGATTAAAAATGAATTAGTAACGTGTTATCGCTGTTTGCGCAGCCGTGGGACAGATCGTATACACCCTTTTCTCGAGAAAAATGTCAACGAAGCTGCTGTCTGACTACAGCGGAGAGGCATTGAAGCAGCAAGAGACAAACACGAACGTCGACTGAGCACGCGAAATTATTCCAGCAGGGAAGATTAAAGGAAATTTCTTGTTTCCTTCCCAGTTCAGCATCGCGTATCCGTGGAAGCGATAATTAAAAGGAAATTTGATTTAGCATAATTTCATTTTCCACAAAGATGCAGCGACTAAATTAGTAAATGGAGGTATTCGCAAAAATACTTTCTCCAATCTTTTATAAGTAAGTTATGCTCCATTATTTTAGCAAAGCTGCTAAAGAGGAATGTTTCTTCTGAAAGTCCCTTCCAATCATTAGTGACTACTTTTTTTGACTACAGTGTATAAGATACACCGTTCTGAAATTAAACGAGGCCAGCTGCAATTGTCCAAATAGAGGAAAACTCGGATTAAAGAAGTGTACGGCGTATGCTAAACGTATAATATTACAAAATCACTCTCGAGATTAAACTGAAGTTACGAAAGGCAAGATATGATACGACATTATTATCGTCGTTGTATGAATGCCTGTTATTATATTCTATGACCACGAATGGGAATAAATAGCGCGATTCCTGCCTTTATTGCAGATTTTTGTTCGACGAGAGTTACCAAACTGACGATCTATCCACCTACCAGTAATTAAATAACCAGGAGTTGTAAAACGTGTACATAAGGATGAACAAAGTGGATTCATGTACAACGTATCCTTGCTATTTCATCCTGGCTGCCGTTTAAAACGTATAATCCGATAAAAGTGAGCCAAATTGATGGTTAGAGCTTCTCAATGTGTCCAATAAACACGTTTCATCATCGAAATTTCAATTGACTGTGATGAGCGTTTGATTGACTTTGATATTTATCTGCTCTCTTTACGAAATTTAAAATAAATACCGATCTACAATTTTAATTGCTTTAACCTTTTTCTTCCTAATAATTACTTCAAACATTAATTTTTGCGAACGACATGAGAATCAAATAAAATTGTTTACTCTCGATCTAATAGCAAATTGATTGCCGTCAGCAATTTACGCGCTACCCACGAAAAAGCGTGAAATTTCCCGGATTGATGAGGAAAAAAGACTCGATAATGGGAAATGGAACGGAGGAGCGGGAACACGCGCGATTTTCTTAGCTGCAGTTGCGTGCGATAAAACGTCGGGACCGAACGGTGAGGAATTGCTTTCCAATTTCGTTGGCTTTCTTGTCCCCGTGGAAAAGGGGACAAATTCGATCGTACGGGTCCAATTCTGTTATTTACCCGCTCCCTGAGCGTCGTTTTCGATCAGTTTCACTTCGCTTTCCAGGAAATTAGCCGCGTTTCCCTTTGCCACTCCATACCTTCGAAGGGATTCCCATTGTCAGGAGCTTTTGGTTCTCCCGAGTCGAAGTTCACTCGCTTGCTTGCTCGAAACATCGAGTTTAACGCGACGATTCACCGAGCGCTCGAAAACTCGACAGAGACCGATCCGGGTATAAACTTGAACCATCACGAATCAATTGTCCTTTGATCGATCGATTAGAACTCGTTCCATTTGGCTAAACTCGTTTCGCGTCGACAGGAACAATTCTGTCATAAAAGCTCCCGAAGGTACTGATGACACACGACTGAATTATTATCGTTTTATCCACTGAAAAAGTGTATTTCCAGACAAGCAAAACAGAGCAACACTCCAACATATCTTGTATTCACTTAACCGCGTTAAAATCTGCAAATTTGTACTCCTACTTCTGCCACTTCACGCTACAATTCCTCTCGCATCATATTACAGTAGCTATACCAGTAACACTCATGTTCGCTATTAAGCAGATTAGAGACAGTTCACGCTCAGTGTATCGTGCATGCATCAACATCTGTGCGAATCATTTCCATGTATCCTTCGCAAACCGAGCTCATCTCCCGTCGATTCGTCGTATTGTCTTCCTTGCCTCCGTTCCTCGAAACCCCTTTTGTCGCTCTCTAAACGCTGCCACCTTTCCCTTCTCGTTCCTCGCGAACGCTCCCGTTTTGTCAGCTCCCCCTGTGGCTTTACGGTTGCGAGCTCGTAACTAATTACAAATCTAATCAACGTACTAGCTCGTTGCGGACCGCTGCGCGCGACAGCGAATTCGTACAAGATCATTGCGTATAATACGGTAGTCGGGCGGCAAATGGGCGCATGTGTGCGTGCACGAGAAACAGACGCTTGCATTGCCCTGTCCTTTATTTGCCCCCTCCCTGAGACTGTTATTACAAAACCAGAGCGAAGATAATCGGCGTGGCGTGAAAGCGAGGGGGTTTATATAGCTTGGTAGCACGCTTGCACGACAACCTTTTTTCTTTTTTAGTTTCGTCGAACGAGCGCCTTGCCAGAGCCAAATAAAACGCTAACGGGCGAACGACTGCAATTTGGGGATGTTTATATTGTGAGAAAAGATATCGTTGCTCAAAGGTGCGAATTCGATTGCACATAGGACGAAGTTCACAGGACTTCGAAATAATTTGGTCTGTTGCTTAACCCTGGCTACTGGTGAAATTCAAACGCTTGTAACCCGAGAGCCGCTGGTTGTATTTGTTGGTCATGTACACCGAACGTCAGTAAACGTCCGACGCAGAGATCGTACTGACTGATTGAATGCATATATACGTCCATTGCACTCGAATGACTAATCCTTGTGATTTTGAGAAGCATTTGAAATTGCACCTCGCCTTAACGAATAGTTCGTATAATTACACGTTCGTTTAACTCGCGCGTTCGTGGAAATGCAAATGGAAGTTTCAATCTTTGAACAGTACCTTTTCCACTAAATTCACAGAAATTCCTACTTTCTTCTATAGAAGTATTAAACAGTGTCTAAGATAAACACTCGAGGCTCCGAATACCATGTTCCCAATTAACAACCCGCGTGGAACATGGCAAATAATACTAGTTCAGTTGCAATCGCAGTTACCTGCATACGCAAGCGAATTAAACCAGCCGTGGAATCGAATGTCGTTCTCGTTTAGATTCTAGAACCCATTCGGTCGATAATTGCTGCAAACCACCGAAAAAGGAGATGAGAAAATTGTAAGAGATTGCTAGGGAGAATAATTTTGGTCCCCTGCCCTCTGTCTTCCCTTGCTGCCTTTCCGTTTCTCGAAATTCGTTGCGGTTTTGGACTCCTGGCAGCTCTTGGTGCCTTGGCAAAAGTTTCCCCAACTTCTGCGCGTATCATTTCTCCCTGTTCGTGTGTGAGCGCAGCAATCAACGGCGTGCGTCTACGGGAAACTACCATAATTTAGTTGTCGATGCTACGGTACGTTGCCGTGTCGAGCTTCAAAATTTGCCCATCTTCTAGCTCTCGCAATTTTAAACGGAGTTGCGACGAGTATGAAACTCTGTTACTTGCTCAGTGCTTTTACACTTGTTCTTCATTGTACAGAGTGCTCCAAAAGTTTAGGTTCTCTGAGTAGACATGAAAATATCTTCTACTACTTCCATACGCTATAAATTTGCGTATTATAATTTTTTAAATTATAGAAGGACAGCGATATTTAGTAGCGTCTCCTGCTAAGACCTCGAGCAAGAAGTTCAACAAATTTTCGAACCCCTGTGAGGCCCGTTCGATATCCAGACTCCACCTTGTGCTGTGGCAATGTTTTTGTCCATCGGTGACCAAAAACGGAAACAACGAAATAGCTTGAACCGCCAGACGCAGCGTAATTGTAGCCCATTCTCCGTGATACTATGGCTCGCGTTTAATTAAGAATCCGTAACTACCGCAACTCGGTGGGATCCAATTAAAGTTCGCCTTATTATTATCCGAAATTTCGTGTGGTTTTCCTTTTGAAAACGTTATACGCCCGCTTGTCGTTGCACGCTTTCCTCGAAGTTCCCAAAGGGACAAGACGTTTACCCTTTGGTGACATGTAATTTTCAGCCTGCGCGTAGTTCGGATCTTGTGCGCGCCTAAACGCAAAACTTACAGCGAACTTCATTGCAAGAATCTAGAGTTCGTCGCGCTCGGAATCGCCCATGGCCGCAGGCTAAGTGATAATTATTTGACTGGAACAACGAGGCCGGGGCTATTACATGAGGATCCCTCTGAAACGTGCGCCGCAATTCGACGGGAATCGAATTTCCGCAACGCGTTCCGATCGGATCAAAGACAGCGACTGGTACAAACGCGACGTGTAATTTTCACGTGACCGAGCTGGCTGCGTCGCGTCGTTTGAAGTTTCGAAACGCCGAACTCTGCTCTCCCCTTTTGCGGCGACGAGTTGCCAAGTTAATTTAAAGAATCGCCCTTCCGCAGATGGGCCAGAAGTTTTCTCGTTTGAGAAGATTAATAAGTTTCCAGCTGCCCCGAAGATCGGCTGGTCAGAAACAACTTGTTTACGATTTAATTCAACGATTTTATGAGAAATATCCTCTGAGTTAAGGTTAGGAAGAGGAAAGAACCTTGAAAAGGAGTCTCGAGTAGAATTGAGCTCGCTCCATTCCAAGAAAGTACATATTATTAATTGCAAAAATCCCAAACTTAGTGGCAATATTTCCAAAGCAATTTATACACAAATGCCAACAATACACTCGCTTTGAACTACAGGGGAAACAGGACTGTTCAACAATACGCGCGATTCACAGAACAGTTTACCTTTATTACTCGGTTCCGTACCCGATGCGGTTCGTAATCGGCGCGTTAGCCCCTTCGAATGCCTCGCCGATGGCGGAACTTTAAACGACGACACGTAATTTTCACGGTATGGAGGTTCCAAGGGCTTTCGGAATATGTGTGTCGTGTGTGTGTATGCGCGAGATGCTCGCGTCGTGAAGACGTCGACGGCGATAAACTGGAGCTCGTTAACACCAGCCGTTGGGCTGTTCATAGGAGATACGCCATTTCTGTATATAACTTGAACAGCCGCGCCCCATCCGAGCTTCGCAGCTACCTCCGGCCGCTTTGTCCGTGGCGGGGGCGCGCATAAAACCGCTGGTAAAAAGGACGGAAAGAAGGAAATCGAGATAACGCGCGGCGATGCTGCAGGGTCGCGTTACGCTCCTTTCATGCGGTCTCTAGATAGGCGAAAATTAAAAATAATTTCTGACGTAAACGGTTGAACCCAGCCATCGGTCTTCCTGAGTCAAGCGCCAACCACTTTACGTCCTCATCTACCTCCGACCCTTCCTAACTCTTTTTTCCCCTTGGACGAATGGGATTGGGGAGGGGAAAACAATGAACAATGAACAGCAGTGGTAGTAAGAACGAAATTGTAATGGTGTTCTATTTTTTCTTCTTTTGCTCGAGCACTCTGGAAAGGCAAATCGAGAAAGGTGGCTTGCTATTGTAGCAGTGATACGCTGTACAGATTCTGGAAGTCTAGAGTTTATGGAGAGTATTCTCTGCTGTGAAAGTTCGTAGGGTTACATTGATAACCAAAATCAAAACTTTGAAATTGCACAAAGTGTAATCGCTAGATATACTCTCTATATAATTCACAGAGTATGTATTAAATATATCTTAGGATCTTCATAGGGAAGAAAGCGGTGTGAATGGACTATTGAGACTCGAAGTAAAGGGAATTCGTACTTTGAACGAAACAGGATGTCATGATAATTTTATAAGAAAGGTCTGGACGACTGAGCGACGTTAAGGACGAAACGTGGAGCCAAATAAACATAGGAGACGGCAAATACTTTGCCTGAGAGTAAATCTGTTCAGGCTGGGTGGCTTAGTCGGTGGAGGTAGAAAAGGAAATACCGAAAGAAAGGTAACGCGTGGAAAAACAGGAGAAAATTAGCGAAAATCCTGGGGTAACGTTGTTTTCAGCTACTCGCTACTTGTAGCCGTAGCGGAAACTTTTTTTCGTCGCGTGTACTTCAAAGTTAGAAACTGCCTCTAGGAAGGGTGAATGCACGCGGAATAAATACTCGGAGAAAAAATTCGGATAAAGCCTCCATACTCGTTGAAAATATCACCATGAAATTCGGAGTATTGTAGGACTGTCTGCGTTTTTGTTTCAATCCTTTCCACGCGCCTCTCTGTTCCATTCGTAATCGGTTTCCAGCTGATACCAATTGCACGAAAGAGAAAAATATTGCGTTGATTCGCTTGGAATCAGTTCGAAGAGGAATTGTGAAATACGAGAAACAGGTCTGATTAAAGTCGATGAACTTTCCGCAGCATGTTCGAGCGGGGATTTAATAATCCTTCAGGCTTGTGGCTTATTTTGTAATTAAATCGTCCAATTCACGAAAATCCACGCTGACAAGAAAACATCAATACTTACACGCGTGTGGCCTCATTCGAATTGGACGCGTTTTCATCCAACGAACCAGCGAATGTACAATATTAATATTGGCTATACTCGTCACAATAATGCGACACGTTGCTGTCGAAATATGTAATTATGTTACTGTAAATATTTAAATACCTTGGGTAACGAGGACTCACCAATACAGGAACCGCTATTGCTTATCGATATCGTTAACGCTCTCCACATAAATTCGTGGTTTTTGAAAACGATTGAAATCATTACAGGCAAATACCACGAAATAAAACTATGCTCGCAATTTTTGTAATTGATGAACTTGATTAAATGAAAATTAAGGACGCCCGCATAAACTAAGTTTTATGGGAGAGAGCAAATTTTCCCAATTTGCTGGTCCCAAGATTTTAATGCACGTATAATTTAAAATTACAGTTCCACTCTTCTGTAGGTGGATATACTTCATATTTTAATTAAGGATGATACTTTTATTATAGTTCAAAGTTTTTTATACGGTTGGAAATTTCGTTCTCGCTGAAGTCATGAAAGTGTGCAATTTAAATGTTCGCTTTTAAACCGGTTCCTTTTTATACACGTTGCGATGGTGGTCGAGTTCGTGACAAAGTTAAGTCATGTTCTGCTTGAACTACCCTTTTCTGTAGCCTTCTAACACGAAGGCAATAGCATATCAAAATTAATGGACATTTTGCGATTTGCATTCTCCGTCTTCTTACCATCTAAATTGCACTCGAAGAAAAGTTAAAGTCATGCATATGTGCCCGACACGATGGCATTTTCAGCGCACGGTAACCGACCTGGGAAAGAATTCTCCGCGCGTTTTACATACCGTTGCGAATAGCTCCTGTCGGGGCAGGGTCGAAAGGGGAACAGCGTGGAGGGTCGGATTGAAATAAGTTCCCGATATTTCTTGCATTCCGCGTGAAAAATGTCTGCTAATACTTATACGCCGGATGTCGTGTCGTGAATGGAAAAAACGCCCCCAGAAAGTCAGATTGATGCGTGTTTGTGTACCTATGGAATCGGGAAACTATTTGAAAATGCATAACGCAATAACACTAACGTTGCTCGCGATGCGAGGGAGCGCAGTTTATGCATTTCCCTTTGAGAAATCGAGATGCAGACAGAGCGGAACGAAAAATAGTATAATATTCTACTCGCATCCCCTAGGAGCCCTTTGAATCTTTGCAAGCGTATTCAACAAAAAATTTTACTTCCGTTTGTCGAGCCGCTCGTGTAATTTGATTCGAACGATAACATAGAAGGAAAACTGATGAATATCAATTATCTTCTCGGAGCGGCGAGTTTTTTGCGAAATGGGAAAAAATTTCGTGCCACAGGAAATCCTTTCAGCTTCGCTAATGGTGAAGATATTCCTGACGGTAGAGGAGATATAAGAAAAAAAACCATCGAAATGAAAGCCATTCGCGCGGCACCGCGACCAATGACGCCTTACCCTTTTTCTCTAGAGAGAAACCCTCGAGAGGGGCTTTTTCGAGTACTCGACTTTATAGCTGAGCGTGTAAGCCAGGAGAGCGGAAAGGCAGAAGGATGTTGGTTGCATAAATAGTGGCGGCGACATACTTTCAGCCCCCGGGATTGGAGAGCGGCGAGAAGGTGGCATTAAATGTGAATTAAAACGAAAAATTAGAGGACTGGCGGCGCGTTTCGAGCATAGCCCCGTCTGTTCGCGAAGACAAAAAGTAGAGACGTTAATTAAAGTCGTAGAACTTTTCGCGACGTATAACAAGCGGTCTCTTTGACGTTTCAGGGTCGAGCGCGTCTAACCACGAATTTGCTCGGAAGTCTGAAGGGACTAACCTCAACGATTTTTCCTTTCTCTGATTATTCTTATCATTTATTTTTCCTTTTTCCCAACGCCAACCTGCTCTTCTGTATCTTGCCAGGCAAACGATATACAAACATACGTCCATTGTTACTCATTAATACTCCAATTTCTCCGTTGAAGATATTTGGTATGCATCAGCAGCGCGCTCGAAGGATTAATAAACCGACCTTTCACAACTGCTTTGAAGTATCGCCCTCAGGAGTGTCACTTATTAGTTAGCCTCCCGTGAGTAATTTTCAGAGTTAATTCCGGAGTTACGTCATTATGTTATGTACCAATATTACCGGATATAATGCTGAACCGACTGTAATTAACTCGAACCACTGAGGATATACGGCTAATTCGACCTAAACAAACATACCAGCCCGTACGATAATTTTAATTTAACGGCTAGCGTCGCTAATAAGACTAAATTGCTGTTCCTTGCTCGCGTAGTTCGTTACTATCGTGGAAACTCAGCTCCTCCTAACAACGCGATGAGTGCACTTAACCACAGCTTATAATGCGTAGCGTGAAAGAGAAGGTACATCAGCATCGAAGATTAGCAACACTGAATCGTAGATGGTTGTTTATTCTGTTTTGACGCATCGCGAGTTTCACTACTCATCTCCTCTCTCAGAAAAAAAAAATACCAGTTGCTTCTTGTCTGTTCGTGTTGATATCGCGTCTACGCTTCAGTAAATTGACCAACGAAATTATCGTTATTCGATACGTGTCCATGGACACCCTATCCAATAGACTTCGTAGTAGCTAAGCGTTACGGCTAGGAAATACGATCGTCTCCCGACCGCGAAGGACCAACGTCAAGCTCGTTGACGTCAGTATTATATTCTCAGTACCCAATCGCGCGCGTCGTCACGGAGAATTCGCTAAAGCTGGATAGAAAAGTCCTCTCCGCGATATTGAATACTGTGCGACCGCATTGTCTCGAGACTTCTATATTATACCCATGGTTAAACCTTCAACGTAAACTGGCAAAGAATAACAGCCAACAGCGTTTAGTGCGTTTAAACGTTTATGACACGTGCGGAATCATGGGAGTTTCAACAGCTTGGTAAATTCAGCGGATGTTGCTACAATCTTCGATACGGCATGTTCCACCAAAAACACGTAATGGAAGAGAAGAATAATATGATGGTATTTTGATATCGACGGTGATCGTTTCGAGATTTCGAGTGGGGATCAGTATTGGAGAAATTGGAAGGGTTAGTGGAAAAAAAATTCACAAATAGGATTAAAAACTCTTTTGCGCTAGAGTACAAACTGAAAGTGAATATTTCAATATGACTTGGCGAGGATGTCTGACTTATAATCTACCATTTCTACTTAGCGCGCAAGTAGAAATGCTTAAATATAGTCAGACGCGGGAGTCGTCCACTGCACCTGCACCTTGTCGACATTTAAAATTAATTTTCTCAAATCTAACTCACTATTACATTAATTTTTCATTAAAGGAGCACTGTCTGTACAATTACACCACAACTACAGCCTACACTAATCACCTAAAAGAAACGGACTGTAACTTTAAATTCTAAAGTGAAGTCCATATATCAAGTGGGCCAATTTTCCCACAGACGTCAAATGGATAACGTTCAAATCGTATTAATTTGAGTTTTCCCGTTTTCCGAACTGTTGCAGATATCCAGGAGTTTTACGAGCTGACGTTGCTCGACGAGTCGAAATCGGTGCAGCAGAAAACGGCGGAGACGATTCGCATCGCCGACAAATGGGAAGCTAGCGACGGGCCAATTACGCCGACCTTCGCTCAAAACGACGTGAGTTCAGTTACAAATATATTTTTCGTCCCTCGATATTTCATGTCAGACCTCCTCCTCTGACTTGTTCGTCCCCGCAGAATTGTTGGCCCGCGAACGGGGGCGTGTGTTCGTTACGCGTTTCACGAACCACTTGCCTCTGGAACTCCATTTTCGCATCTACCAACGCGATCGAACATTTATTAGAGAATCTCGCCGAAACCGAAGCTGTTTTCATTTGCCCAGTGACAGTCACATTCACCCGCTACTATCACTGGCGATACCACTATTCAAATAATCAAAAGCTATGCACTTTCAGAGCAATATTATCTCACAGAAACTATGTCAATATTGATAAGCCAATATGTATCGTAGAAATATTATACACATGCTCCAGAAATTCCCCGCTAAAGTAATCTTGTTTCTTCGCACCGTGGATCCTCTTCTCGACAGCTTGAAATTTTGTTCAAGCTGGATCGTCCAATTAGTTAGCGAATAGAGAAGAACGGAAACACCAGGTCCGGAAATGAAACTCTCCGAATATTTTAACCCAGCCCCAGAGTACTAATCACACGGCTGCTTTCTGATAGAAGAGAGAACGGAGGAAGTAGCGGAGGAAACTGGGTGTTGGGAGGCAGGTGCCGTGCAATTAGCGCCCGTAATTATAATCCAAGAGTCGATTGGCCTGCGGGACAGGCTGGTATCATGCTAGACCGATCAATCGCCGAGCTCCTGATTTTAATTGCTAATTGCTCCCGTAGCATAGCTCCCCATCGCGCGCAGCGTGTCGTCGTGGCCGATCGACGACGTGACGCGGCTGGCGCAACGATGCACCGTGCAACGATTGCAAATCGCGCGTCGCACGCACGGCATGCAGTTGCAATGCTCGGCACGTCTTGCTCGCCTCGACGTACAGCTTCTGTTCAGTTTCGATCCTCCTCCCGTAATGGAATTTATAGATCGTCAGAGTGTAATTAATGGGAATTGATTCTTTGACGCTGTTAGAAGGAAGAAAAACTCTGTCGTCGTGATGAATTTGTTCGGAATGCAGACTGTTGCAGAAATATGTCTTTAAGATCGACATTTCATTCCATTTTTTTTTCTTGCTTTTTATATCGTACGGTGTTTTCTCGCTAAATAAGTTAATTGAGCAACCAAAAATGTTAAAAGAATTGTGCCACGGACCGTTCCAATTATTAATTTATTCATGGGCTAGTGCGTTATGAAACTCTGTAATGGAGTTACTCGATACACAGCTGAGAAGTTATCCATTAAGTAGAAAACAGATTTCAATGCAGGGTAAACAGCAACCTGCAGGGAAATTTGTTACGTCAAATTTAAGTCTACTGACGGCTTAATTGATTTTCTCAAAAAGGAAACGTCGTCCAGCAGAGACTCCACGTTTGAATTTTCCATGGTATCGTAGAATAAAGAGCCCCTTTTTCTAGGACCATCGCAAGGTATTAAAATTCACAGAACTAGTTCGTACATAGGCAAGCATAAATACACACGAGAGTGTAGGGGTAAAACTTTGACTTGTACGCGCAAATACGCGCGCTGTGCCGAGAGAAATTCTTCATAATGGATGTTATGTGCCATCTGTCTGTGTAAGCAGCGAAAACCATTCTGTTCTCCGGAGAACGCTTAGCGTCCCTTGTACTCTCGCAGGTGAGAACCATCAAGACTCGTTCGCTCGTTTGTTCGTTGCTCGCCTGTATACGTATACGCGTCTTGTCGGAGCTAGAAATTCAGTAACCGCGGTCCTCGTGTATTCATACTACGAGATCCCTCTCTTCGCCGTGAAATAAGCGTGTAGAATGCCGACGAATAAATTTTTAAGTCTTCGATTGCTTCCTTTTCAAATCGAATTAATATGAGGCTAGTATTAACTAGAGCTAGTTAAATTGTGTGTAAGTATTGCAAAAGATGTTGAAGTAAGACTGTTTAATAGAATCTATTTGCTAGCAAAGTAGATTTTGTAGAAGTAGAATATGCTTTTTACTTGAAGCTTTTGGGAAGAGTGCCATGTCGTTTTCCACGATGATTTTGCCAGAAGACATTCTCTTTTGCTCACTTTATAATCAGACTTGTAAGAATTAAAGCTCTTGTTTTTGATGCAATATTGAATCGCTAAAAGTACTTAAAATCTAACGCGGACATACTTTAAACTGTACTAGATATAAAATATTAAACGCTCAGAAGTAGTTTACTGGCTACAAATCAGCTTATACTGCCCCTCCAGATCTTCAATCGAGATGAACATCATAGAGACTTCAAAAATACATCCACTTTTGCAGTTTAAAAATATATGTGTGTGTGCTCTTGCACATCTGATTACGATGAAATTGTATGCAGAAAAACATGAATACCTGATCGACTATGAATAACTGCTTGTTACTGAATGCCTCCCTGGTGTATACATAATGCAACACCGTCATTCAGTGTATCGATTCTTCGCATCATCGACAATCTGTCTGTCAAATAACAATGATACACTTAACAACATCAAATTGGTAAATTTCTATAGGAATATGATAATCAGATGTAAGACAGCAGAAAATAAAATTATGGATTTTTGATAAAAAAGTTTAGAAAGAAAGATGATAACGACATATTTACCGATCCACTTGAAACATTCGATTCGCTAAAGAGCTCAAGGGCTCTAGTACGCTGTACTTCAATGGCAACACATCTTTGATCTTCGATAACGTACGATCACAAACAGACGAGCATTATTTCTCTCATTATGCATGGTTGGAGACTGGAAGCTGTAACATAAAGCGATACGGTCAAGTGTATATTGTCGTGTCATGCAAGGTTTGATTGGATTGGCCGCGGTTCTAACGCATTCTACGTGTTGCACGTTCAAGAGGATTTCAACCAGGCGTGTTGGTCTCTTTGACGTCCTATTTGAAGCAGCCATAAGCAATTTGCCACAAAGTGCATCCAAATTGTCCAATTTCCCCTATTTCCTCCAATCCAATTTCCTACCACTTCTCTCATTTTATCGCAGTTATTGATAATTCGCATCAGCAATTAAAAACTTGAAAAATGTTGAGTTGAATCCTCTTGAAAACCTCGACGTTGCCTCGTCAAAATATTTTACCTTGAATATTTGAATATTTCGAGGGGAAATAGGGAGAGAGGATTATCGAAAGAACTTCCGAAGGAAAGTGCACGCAAGCTAATAACGGTTACGGCTTGGGTTCTATCGTAACTCATCCTAATTGACAGATCGAGCGGTCCAGGCGGGATTCAGCTTAAAATTAGGTTCCCGTAGTCGGATTTATGCAACGTTAAAACACTTTTCGCGTAATTAACGGCCAATGTGTAATTACCGGGCGAGGTTTACTTTGGCCATGGTACGCGTCCCTTTCAATTGAAACGCTTTTGCCAACGATGATGGCATTTTTTGCGATCGAGAGCAATCAAGGAGTAACGAGCTCGAGCACTGTATTGAGCGGTTGCTATAAATATAAAAACGTACAACGGAGAAAATGATACTCTCGCTTTTATTCGTCCATGAAAACCTGCAGTTTCGTGGAAAGCTATTGGCGATCAATTTATTACACTGACAGACCTTTCAGAACCGTTCGATACACGATGCAAGTTAATAGCTTCCAATATCTCGTTAAACGCTCGTTAATCGTTGTTGTATGACAATGGTCCTCTTCATCTCGTTCCTGAAACTATCGAAATTTTAAGTCAAGGTGGTCGATCACATAAAGAGATAGACGTGCGTTTTACGAGCGAGAATTTCTTTGGATCATTTCGAACGTCATAACCCTCTTCTGTTCAAGTATCTCTCTTGCATGCGTCACGTAAACAGGCCGCTCATAGGGGAATAAACGTTATTCCAAATAGATTATTTATTTCCGTTTTCGTTATCAGGCCCATAGGTAGGTTGGAGATTTTCATCCACGCGTGCTAATAATACATACGTTCGCTTGTCTAACTGTATTTATTAGCCATGCTTCTCGGCCTGTTTCAAAACGTATTTCACCTGAATTAACGGTACAGGTTGAACGCATGGAACATGTTCGATTCACGAACATTTCAATTAATTAATTATCACATATAGTCTGACCTGAGAGTTTTATTCGCTGCGCGTTATATTGTGTAGTAAAAGTTTTGTTATGGAGGCATGGTGATTTGCGTTAATTGAATTTCATTTCCATTCAGAGGAGCATTCCTATTGTTAACGAGAGCTCGACTATAAATGCAGTACAAGAAGGATCGGAAGAAAGCATGAAATACCTGAATATCGTTGACAAACGCCAGTGTCTAAAATTCACGAGGCAGCATCAAAGTATAGTTGCGAACAGATAAGTTAGAGTCTAAAGAATACTATGATCTGAAAGGAGCTTGTTAACTGTGACGGTAGAAGATGTTTCTAGAGAACAGAATTTCCTGAAAACTCTCCAGAAGGTACGTCAAGCATTTCTCACACCTTTCCACTAAAGTCGACCAAAGTCGACTAGAAGCCAGCCCATTCTTCCCAGGAAGGCAATCCCCTTCGAGCAAGCAGACGCAACCGCCACAAATCACGCGTCCCCGCGAACACCAGCCGAATATAACGAGCTCCGATCGCGTCGACATTTGTCTCAAAGCGGCTACGATCTGACAAAAAAGGATGGATAATAAAAATCCCACTATCTGGCAAGAACGATGCACTCGAGTGCGTCCTCATCCTTCATGGCATCCGTTTCCACCGAAATTTACGATACGGTCGTCGGTAGTGCGCATAAAGCGGACTTTAAACCATTTGATCACGCAGGAAACAGCAGGGCGAGTGAACGGGGGGTGGGTTCAAGGGGGAGGTGGGAATCGCGTCGAGGAGTAATGGGCTAGCTGTATACGCGCGATATTTCCCTTGTTTGTTTTCCATTACTCCGCGGAAAGCAGCTGCCCGACGGTGTTGGAATATGCACGGCAATGATAAGGGGCCTGCACTCGGTATAATGGAAAATTGCGCCTTCGACTAGACAGCCTCATTCGCGCACAAAAGTGCGCCCCCTTTGGTCGACGGGAAAACCCACCAGACCGATGGCTACGCCCTATTCGAGCCACTCGAAACGCTAGCCGATTTCCCGCGGGATCCCGAAATCGATGAGGGTCCTTTTATTTTTCCTCTGAGCTCGCCGCCGTGAAATCGGAAGAACCAGCTGCTCGACCTCCACGAAGTTCAACTAGGATGAGATTAAAGTGTCGGTACTCCTTAGAACAGCTGTGCCTCTCTTTTATTCCAATCCACGATGACGGAATGTTTAAGTATCGGTAAACAGCGAGAGCTCGACAAGAATTTCTTCGACGACGTGTTGTTACTTGGTTTATCGATTTCGCGAGACAGACTGGGGATTCCTTCGCGCGATGTAGGCGATTGGGGCGTTATGAACGTCATCGAGAAAATGAATGGGGTCGTGCTTGTAATTTGTTTCGTTGGAATTCGATTAAGACTTGCGGGGAAGGAGGTGTAAAGAAGTTAGAAAGAAATTTCATTAGCTTCCGATGAGGAAGTGATGGAAGGTTCAACATTAATCAGTGGAAATTGTTGCAGGATGTACTAACGTTTGTGTACTAATTCAGAGATTTTTTATCGTTTTTTTTTCTAATTCCTTTCTAATTCTTGAGAAACGCGGTTTCGTTTTATCGAGAAACAATACCTCCACCTCCTTTTGTTATAAAACCATGGAATTATACTCACGAATTCGCGGTGGTGCGCTTAAGAAGACGTAAATCACACGAATGGCCTTTCTGATCCATGAAATATCGTATCCTTGCTTTCTTGCAAGAGACGCCATGGGTGGGCACGTAGCTAAAATTTATGTCCTGTTTTCAATTCCCGCCTACACCGCTGTAAAACAGCTTTTGGTCACCGTTACTCATTTTCTCCTTTTTTTAGAAATTCCGCGGTATTCCCGCCAGCTGAATGCTTCTTCCTTCTTTATGCCGTAGGCAAAAAAAATAATTCTCCTTCTTAAGAACAGAATAAAGATACTATCTTTGTCCGTAGTCACCCCCGATAGCAAAGTGGAGAGCTTTAAATGTCAAATCGAGGATAAACATTCTCGAGCAGCATAATTTTACGGGGATTTAAAGCTTTTGCATAATTGCGTATGGTTAAACAAACGTACAGTTACCGTAAGACGCCACGGGAGCCATGATATATTACCGTTTTCAACGGGACAAATGGAATTTATAGTAGCACTCGGCTAAAACCCATTTCCCTTGGATACCACGTTCGTTTCCGATAAAAGGAGGAAACTCCAAACGAGAGCACTCTCGCCCCTTCGGCCCTCCCTTTACAATGCATTCGTTGCGGTTCGGACTTAATGCATCGTATGTACTCGATGCATTCATTTGCGAAATTCACCGAGGGAAACTTTTTCTTGTTTTCGTCTCGCTCCGAGAACCGTGTATCTTCCACCGTGAAAAAGGGTTACTCGATTCAAGAAATCCGAAGAATTACTTGCTCCCATCAATCGGATTCACGTTTCCTCTTTTTCAACGTGTAAATGTCTCTCTCCTTTCCTAAGCGAAAATCTAAATATTAGAAATGGTTTTCACCTGTGTATTTCACGAAGATCGTTCAAGCTTCGTGTAGCTTTCATAGAAGCGTTAATTATTCTTGTCAGAACGAAGCTGCAAGATGTTGATAACTTTTTCTTCATTACATTTTAAGCACGGAAGGCGGTCAACTTTTCTCATTAGTTTACCGTAACACTGAAGTTCCTTCAGTTTTCAGAGAAGCCTCTTAATCTTGAACTTGTTATAAACACAAATAAACGTGCGCGAACACACGCAAGGATTCACGATTTAGCTGGCGGTGTATTGGAGGCAACTGAAACGATGCAACAGGTAGGATCAATATCGACTAATTTTGCAATATACGAAAGTATCGCCTTCATGAAATTGCGATTCTTCATCGAAAGCGTGGCATTAATTGACAGCTAGCACTCGATCGAAACACGATGTGTTTATTCCTCTTTGAGGAAATATATTGAGTTAGAAAATTCAATGAAAAATTGGTGAACGTGCGTCTTGCATTTTGTGAATCGAACCACAGACAAGAATAATGAGTTCTCTTTTAGAACACCCTTCAGTCGTGAGTTCTCTGTTGTACAACTCTGGATCATGGGTTCCTCGTTGGGTCGTCCTGAACTCATGCGCTCCTCACTGGGCGACTGATGAATTATGTGTTGGACTACTTCGAAGATATGGATTCATTACCACAGAGTAAGGTTGTAGTTTCGGATATGGAGTAGTATAATAAAGAGCTGAAGGAGAATATACAACGCGTGTAGTGCTGGACGTAAAGGAACTACTAAATTAGTACATCACCTGATACGGGTCATAGCCACTACTTGAACTTTTCAAAGGCTGTTGTGATCCCAATTAATTCAGGCAATAATTAGTTCATACCGGTCCATCTGACGCAGCATAGCAATGAGTTAAAAAAATGGTAAACCCCAGAAGTCACTAGTACAAAATTGTGATGTCTTCGGGATATCCCAATGATGCTTCCCTTACACCCTCAAGACTGTTTGAAATTGCGCATCAGAGTATGAGCTTTCGCGGTGGCTGGCTGCCGGGATACGTGTTTACTAGCCGACGTTCAGCCTAAAGGCAAGTATGTCAATCGACCTCTAATATCGGCTGCAAGCATGTACGAGGTATACTGACACGGCCTTACTTGATCTCGAGTAAATGCTCTATCCTGTCAGTTATGCTGTCAAATTGGATCGTGCGACGATGTAAGCCCTTGTACTACCTAGATAAACCCCTGGAATACCCCACGGACTCTCTGCCCCATCTCTAGCCATGATAAAGTGAGATCCATTTGACTCAGAGCTTATCAGTCGACTCCTTAGTAACTCTACTCTTCTTGTTCCCCTTTTTGCGGCGAAGAACCTCGCTACGAGGTGAAACGTTCGAGTAATTCCATGTAGTAGAGGCGGGACCGTGAGCCGAAAAATGTGTCCTTTGTGTCCTGGTAGCAGAGCAGCGCGGAAGAAGCGAATATACGACCGTTCGATTTTTCAGCCAACCCCGTAACGTGCCACGATATTTCTTCTATCGAGCATGTTTTGTAATCTTAATTCAGCGCAGATAATACACGGTATTAGTATTTCATACTGTACTAGAAAGTAGACGATGCTCTTGAAGGTGCGTTAAGTGATCCTTAACTTGAAATAGTGCTAGACCTTTTGTACCTGTCGGTGGTTAAAACGCCCTCTGAAAATTCAGTACATTCTACGTCTCCTTGTGGCGCATAAAATATTTTATTTCTCGTAACGTGCGCACAGGTATTTGTCCAGCGAAATGTCGAGACCCAAGTGATTATTTTCTTTCATTTTAGACGAATCGCCTAGTAAATATGGCGACTGACGAGATGTCTGAACTTGATGAGAAATAATGCGACGTGCGTGACAAATGCGTGAAAACTTAGTTCGGAAACTTATTCAGGGATGGTCCGTTTTTGGTTAAGGAAACTCGATTTTCTCGACTGTAGTTACTTACGACCACAAACGGAACCGAATGTCAGGAATAAGCGTGATAACCTGGTCGTCCGTAAATTAGGAAAATTTCCTGCATTAAAACTTCCCTGTGGCGTTGTTCCCCATTTTTACCCCTCCCCCTCCTCCTCCAGGCCGATGTTGTTTCGCACAGAAGCCGTTCGTGGCTCTTCGGGGAGGTTAATCGCGCGTAACATTGCTTCTGTATATCACTGGCTCTCACCCCCACGTCCCTTTTACTCTCTATTCTTTAGTCGGTTCTTTTCTTCTTTTCGTGGCGCATTACGTCGGCGAACAATGCCACATTGATTTTCTCGTTTTTGTTTTCGCTTCTCTCCATTGCACCTTGCGACGCTCTTAATGACACAGTGCCTCTGCCCCTTGATACCGCTTGAATAGTTTCCTCGTGAACCTCCCTCTCTGCCAATACCCGTTCTCTACAATTATTTTCCTTTCATTCTTTTTGTCAGCTTGTAGCGAGTTACTAGTACCCGTCGTTAATTAACGTTTTTATTCTAACGTCGAATTGCTGATTAAATACGCTGAAGAAATGGCGCAAAATTGTTTCAGGCTCCCAGTTTGAAACGCACCTCTTTAGATTCTATTGCGGCCATTTTCCTTTGATCTACGCCGTAATTCTACACAAGTTCCCGCCCGCGCATTTTGTTATACGCACATATTTTTCTCGGTATACTCCGTCTTGTTGGTCTAACGGCGCATTTTCGTTTAACCTTCACCTTTAAATTTTCGCCCTCACAATAGTGTCTGAACTTTGCCGAGGCGACACGAATTACGACATCTCGTTACATCCCCGCAGGATGTATGTATATACGACTCTAGGAACGCCTTCTCATGTAGCTTCTAGGGTATTTTCAATTTACAGCCTCCATTCACCGGTAGAGGTAAACTTTTTTACCTGAATTCTGTAGTGCACCACTAAAGAATTCCAGCATGAAGTCTTGCAAGTGGTAATTTGAACCATTAATAAGACTACAAGTGTAGAAAACAGCAGACCAGAATTGTAATTTAGCTAATTTAACGCTTCAGAAATTTTTCTTTCAAGAGTTTTCTAGTTTTTAAACCCTCTACCATTTTATATTGTATAAGCAATTTTCCAAGCGTATCAGACGTGAACCAGGAAATCTAATCTTAACTCACCATTTCCTCAGTTTTGCGCCACGCCTTGTAGCCTTCTCTTTTGCCCTCCATCTCCATCATGCTATTACTAGACGAACAATAAGAAACGTTAATACTGTTATACACAGACAGAATTTATCTACATTGATACAGACAAGATACAATGAAGAGCGAAACCAGCAAGAGTCAGACACGCCCCACGATTCCAGACTTCCGGTGTTACGAGTAAAACGCCAAGGTTCGGCAATTTGTCTAGGGTGATTAATTAGTGCTGGTGTTTGCCGTATTTCGTAACCCGCGAATGCAGTTCCCTCGCAGCTGGAATTTACGCAGAGAGTTCCAAATGAATATCTTATGGACTAGCCACATTAATATTAGAGTAACAGACGGTATTATTATCCCAGTCGTATGGCAAACCTTAGCTTCTTTTCCACTTGGCCGTTCTTCTTTCATTCAACACTTAATTAATGTTGTGAATAGAAGATTTTTGCTTGAGAAAACAATATGTATAAGCAGCGTGACTCGTCATTCGCCTCTTCGTTTATTCACTCAGAAGTCATTGCCCTGCGGAAGTGCATCAAGTCGATGGAATAAACTAGCCCGTGAAAGTTTCGCGGGCAAGATTCGTGAAATGTTATGAAGGAATAAAGTGAGATTTGTTGGGGCTACTTTAAGGTCCACTATGCTACATAAAGTCGTTACTTCGTGCTCAAATAGGAGGAAAAGAGTATCAACTCATTCTTAGTACAGAGCTACTTTTTTCTTCAAAATTGAGATTTATGAGATTCAGATGATTAGAGGGTAAGGCGACCCTTTCTGTAAAGCAGAAATTCAGAGAATATACATATAAATAGATATTAATCAAACATTAATCCCGAAGATCAAAGAAGCATCCAAGAATTTCTCCCCACAGCGACAGCAATCATGTGCCGTTTTCTCGATAACAGCGAAAGCATGCATTTTGGACTGCATCCATACATGTACACAGTTTCCTTTGACTCGCGTAATTCCTAGGCAAGGCGTGTTCCACCTTGCAGAGGGTTTGCTCCAGACGGAACTTACGTCACCTATAGGCGGGAGAACGGGGCGGCGGTTTCATCCGACTTGATGGATGTGGCGTGCATCGTGGGGTCGCGGCTGGCTGCTACCTAGTCCCAGCCGTTTCGTGGCTGACGGAGAATAGAAGCGCCCGAGGAATCGGCCAAGCGAAAATCCACGGAGCCGAAACCGAAGACGATGCGGTGCTTCTTGTCGATATTAAACTGCTCTTATTTGGCTTAGCTGCTCTCGAACGCAATAATCTCCTCCTTGATAGTGACGATTTTACTGGATTCATCCAAGAGTAGTCAAAGTCATGTTCTCTTTTTTTCACGAACACTAATCCTGCAGCGTTCCTCGTAACTCTGTCTCCCCGAGTCCATCGGTCCAATGTAGTGAACTGCATCTGCAGATCCAACTAAAACAACCAGTCTAATTTGCTCGTTAGAGCAATTAGATTGTAATTAGTAATAATAGGAGATCAATGGTTTGGCTAGTAACGCACCCGGAAGTAATTCGTGTCGACCTGATGACGATAATAACAATCAGCAATCAAAATCGCGATGATGAATTCGATCTCGTGACGAATTCGAGAGGATAGGAAAGCGACAGCTGCATGAACGCAATTATTATTATATGGCTCTATCAATTCCGTTATCATCACATGGTCGTGCCTATGTACTCTGGACCGATGGATAGGTGGATGGAATTTGGGAAACAACTCGGTTTCGATGGATAGAATTCGTCCGACAGTTCCATTCCGCTTTTGCGCAAATATTGACGGTGTAGGCGATGTGATTGCATCGAATCTATTGGCTCGTTCGCGAGAACCTATCGACGATGGCCAGCGACTTGCGCTCGTGTTGCAGACGATGTAATTGTCTGTGTTCAATAATCGTGAGCGATTACTGTTGCTATTTAATGCGTAGGTTAGGGAACTAGTTAATTTGTCTTCGGTATTTATAGACTGTTTGTCGAAACATTTCTGATATTGCAATCATCACACGATAATACTGTTTATTATTTACTTAACCCAGACCTAGGAATTGATCTATGAAATGGGAGAATAAGTGAATTGAAACGTCAGGTATAGGAACAGCATACAGCAGGTATAGGAGAAACTGTGAAACTCAAATGGTGATTCCATTTCACATGTACGCTGATATTGACTCGATTTCATTTATAGGAGATCTGGTTCCTCGTACCTTTGTTACTCAAACGACAAACTCACAGAATGAATTTTCAGTTCAGATAGTTTCGTGCGGTTTGAAATTACTATAGAAACTTCCCTATCAATCGAGATACCGTAATTTCTTATCTTTTATCCTTGAAGTTGATAGAAATTCTCTATCAGACGTAAAAGACAAATAATATAACTACTTCTATTCAAACTTATCCCGTTAAGAAGATTATAAAGTGAAGCTGAAAGATACGCGATCGAATACGCGATCCTAAAACACGATTTCGTTTCAGTGCAATTCTGATGAACATCCCTCAATACCTTTCACTAGGGTGCAGTAGAATCGCAATAAAGAGAGTCAGCCCGTTCGTGCAACAGCTACTGTGCGGTATCGAGGGGGGTGTAAATTTCGAAAACGTTTGTCACCAGGACAACCGAGGCAGCGCTCGTCGTTGAACATGAAAAATAGCAGTAGCTCGAAGAAGACTGAGCTCCTCTTCACGTCGACTGCAGCATTTCAGAGCACGACACGGGGGTCGTAACTTTCTTTTGTCGCGATACCCCTCTTTCTCGAGCCCTCAAACAAAGACGAAAGATTCGACGTAGAATTGTTGACTGGTTTCTGACGAATTGTTTGGAAAGACGCTAAAGATGCAAATGTTTGCATGGTAGAAAGTGAAAGAAAAAAAAGAGAAAGGAACGAAGTGCAGTTTGCATTTTCTTGTGCAGTCAGTGAAATATACTAGAATACAGATTCTAAAGTTTGATATTTTTTGAAAATCTATAGTGTTAAATTAGACCCTATAGTGTTAACAGGTACTGATCAAGGATAAATTGAGGGATTTGGACTGGCAGAATAACTTTAGTCCCTGAATATATAACGTGATAAGTAGTATAGATTCGTATGCAGTCAGACATGTCGTATATTTATAATATCTATAATCTGACGCGCCAAGCGGCTCTGCGAGTAGTATATCCACGTATATAGCCAGACAAGTAGTATTCTCTTGTTGTCAGAATTATCGTTCACTATTTCAGATTTATATTCAGATATAAAATCACATTATATGAAATCATGTAGATTACGTGGTCGAGAAGAAAACACTTAGCATCAATGTGACCACAAGAGAAGGTAAACAATAAAGGTTTATCTTCAATCTCGCTCGCGTTTCATAGCCCTTTCGTTTGATAGTCCGGTGGAGAGTGTCGGCAAACACTATTCAGCTTGAATGCAAGAGAGATTTTTATCTTATCGAATCATCTCGGTTCCTAAGCCGGGAAATTGGACACGCGGACGTAAATTTCGTTTCATTTTCCTCTGCTGTACTTTTGCAAGTCTACGTTTAGAAATTTAATGAACTTCTGTACTTGCCTCTATCCTCTTTTTCTACCTTGCTATCCTTAATGAAACTTCGCATGGAAGCTTTTCTTTCATCGAACGATTCGCTTAATATCGTTTTCTTTCTCTTTCGCTGTACGTGATAGCTTACCCTCACAACAGATAATTCACTTATCCCAGCATTCCGCTAAGCCAGGAATATTCCTCCTTATTCTTGGCAATCCCCAAGGATTTCCACTCCCGTCTCTAATCAATACAAATCGTATCACGGTTCGGGACCTACGAATTCTCCTCGCATAAGAATCAAAGTGGGAAACTGTAGAAACAGAAAGAATGAGAATAACAGAGCGTCTAGACAAATAAAAGGAGGTAAAATTGAATAATTAACATTATTTTATCTTCATGATTAAATAAAAGAGGCGTTCCACTTTAATTATTGAAATGAAAATTTTACATTTGCATATCGGCTCACGTCTTAAACGAACCGAGACGTTCCCGTTGAATTTTTATCCAAGCCCCCATTTTAATACGCATTTTAATATATTCTCCGGCCGGTTGAACGTCAGAATTTTTTCGTGCAACGAAATTTCCCGCGAATGCAAATTCCTCCTGGAGTGGAAACCGTAAATTGCAAATTAGGGATATAGCTGGTTCTCGTCAGCCTCATAAGAGACTCAAGTTACTGAGTCTGACTCACGTTACGTATGAGAATAGAGGGGAAAAAGATATAATCAAATCTTTAGAAAGGAACCTGCGTCTTTGAGGGCGCTATAGGCCGCTAGAACGACAGAGAAATTATTTTTACAGGGAAGTTTGCTTTATCGGAAGTTACTCCGCCAGACTACCTTGCCTTCTCCCCTTCTCCTTGGCCTCTCGGTTTCCACTCATCACCCTCTTGCCTTCTCCAGTCTCATCTCGTTGAGTCTTCACCTAGGGGATTCATTAGAAGGTGAGCAGCCTTCATTCGTTACGGAGAATCTCTTTCTCCGTTGTTTTTATACTTACCATTCCTCTCTCCATTTGGTTCGTCTTTTTCTTCTCCATTCCGACTTCACCGTCGTCGCAACGCAAGATAAACTGGTATCTCACAACCGGCTTCCTCGACTCGCAGCGCTACTAGAATCGTTTTATTCGTTCAAGACGGCTCGGAAAGAAAGGCGAAACTGCAATTAAGCGGTGAATACAGTCTAGGGGAATAATAATTATTTTTTTCTTTTTCACGGGAAATCCGGTCTGCCAACGACCGCCGATGGTATTGTTATCGAAGAATTGTTCTCTCGATAATGTGCAGTGCCTCTGATAACGGAGCTTGAAAATTAAGGGGAGCGATGAATTTTAAGTGGAGCTCACTCTAAGTGAAACGTACACGTATTTTAGCTGTCATTTCAGACTGATTTTTATTCACTAAAAGATAGAGGACTGGTAGTATAAGTACCGTGAAAATTTGAATATTTGAATATTTGAAAATTTGAGTATTTGAGTATTTGAATATTTGAATATTTGAATATATGAAAATTTGAATATTTGAAAATTTGAAAATTTGAATATTTGAATATTTAAATATTTGAATATTTGAATATTTGAATATTTGAATATTTGAATATTTGTATATTTGAATATTTGAATATTTGAATATTTGAATATTTGAATATTTGAAAGTTTAAATTTTAAGAATTTCATCGTCACATTCCTTTTGTATTCAAAAATTTCTGTCTATAATCCTTTCCGATTACAGGGTAATCAGAGGATTTCGAGGAATCCTGAAATATCCATGATAGTGAAAGGTCTCGTTGCAAATTCTGCATTTACAATTCCGCGATGAAAATTTGGAATCACGCAGGGTAACTGTGAGAACGTTCATCTTCGAGATCACTTTGCTCGCGTCTGAATTTAATACCGGGCCTTAATTTTCCCTCTTTTGTTTACCGCCGCGTCGTTAAACTTTCATTTTATAACAATGGCCAACGGCGTAGTGCACTGAGACAGTCGGGACCCAGCCCCGAGAATTGCTAACTGATGTACGACCGGTTATGGTCTGAATAGAATTGCATTTATTTAACGTCGCGTCGTTGCACCCGAGCCACCCCCGCTCCTCGCATAAATATACATTAATTGTTCGAACCGATACGACCGAAAAGGTGAACAAAATGCAATTTATTCTTCGCCATGGTATCTCTCTCTCTGGTGTCAAAGCGCCCAACTTTATTGAACTTTATCATTTTTTACTAACGATACTTTATCATTACGTTTAATCACGAATTTAAATCTCTATTAAAAAATTTAATTATGAGCAGAATTCCGGTTGTGCATATGAAATCGAATTTTTAAATAAAAAGGCTACATATAAAATGTTTCTCATTTAAATACCAATCCTGTGTGTACCAACTTTTTAGAAGATATTTTAATAATGACTAATATAAATATTTCTATAATTTCGTACAAAAATGTTCCAGGAAAATGTTATTAAATACAAATTTTACTGTAAAGTCCAGTTAAATTCATGAGCGTAATTACGAATGACTATAATATACATATATGTATATTTCAAGCTTCCTTACACGATGGACTGGGGAACACACCAGTACCTCGTCTCTCAACATTTTTATCGGACGAGTCAAACTTTTCGCAAGCATCATGGGTCGTTGGTAATAGATTCAAAATTAACCGGCATACTTCAATTTTTGCGATTCTCCTAGACCTTTCTCTCCGTTTGTCTGAAAGAAAAACGAATGCAAAAAAGGGAAGCTGATATCGCATCAAAAGTTGAAACGTAATTTTATCGTGAAGGACCCATGACAGAAGTTCCCAGCCTCAGGAAGGAACTCGAATGGGGTCAAAAGTTTTTCGTTCATAAGCACGAAATCTGTTCGTACCACTGTTCGTTCAGCTTCCATTCGTCGATGAGGGAGTGCCGATTATTACTGAATTTAAGATTCGCGTTAATTGTTCGCCGTTCTGAAGTCCTCGAACGGTCCGCTCGATCTCGTTGCGGGATTATAAATGTCGACCACCAATTTGCGGAAGAAAAGTTTCCTCCATCGTCTGAAAAAGAGGAACAATTGAAAAGTTCCTCGACTAAATTTTTCGCAAACTAAACATTCTCTGAATTTTCTCGGAGTCGTACAGTCGACGTTCAAAAAATAAGCTCTGTGGAATGAACGATATCTGTTGCGATAAAAAATTTTCAAAATGGATAGGTTCATAGATAACTGTCAGAATCGAATATCCGCTGAAAAATCGTATAACTAAGTTCAGTGGGCTTTCTAATAAAGCTACGATGTATTATTAGTAGGTATTTACGCGTATACACGTGTTAGCCTCTCAGGTTCGTATATTAAACGCGACAGAAATAGCGTGTCTCGACTGTCGACGTATTGCATTCATAATGCACTTGCGTTGATAGCATGAAACCATGGAATTTACTCATGGGTGATTATCTCTTTCATGATAATCTCAGTAGTTTGTCACATAGAGTAAGAAATTGCTACGTTCGTAAAAAGTAATATATCTATATATTTATATCCAATTAAATTTTTATGATATGCATCTTTAAATAATTTGTAATGACGAAGAAAGTTTTTCTATATTCCGTAAACTGGAATACGAGAATATTTCTGTCGTTTGAGATTCTGCTGCTTTCAGAGCATGTTAATAAGAAGAAAAGTTTATACAATGGATCTGTTAGGTATAGCAATGTTCATTTTACTCGCAAAAATCGTGCAAATTTTTTTCTGCTAACCTTTCATATCGTTTCGACTCACTGCTGCTTTTCACTTACACCCAGCCATTTCGACCTTTTCCTGATCAGTGCGTTCTTATTCACCTTTTCATTTATTCCTGCAGCATGACATACTCCAGCACGTAGAGGCAGATGGGAAGGGAAAGAGGACGAGAAAGTCGGGGATCAGAACGAAAATTTCATAAATCCGACGGTATAACGCACTGCCAGCATTTTATAAAGTGAACGACGTCGTCTCAAATCTTGACGTTCACCCTAAAATTTTGCATCGTCCAACTGTGAGATATCACTGCTGTCTTCTTGAGTTAAGTTACTGGATCCCGTAATTGGAGAGAACGTGTATTTCTTCCACAAGAAAAATGTTCAAAAAATATTCACCTATAATTCTTTGAAATTGAGCTATCCGTGCTCATTAGTATGCCACTAATTTATCGGAATTTCATTGGAGAAAATTGCGTTATCGTTCAAGGAACTTCTCAAGATGATTTAACGTGTTATAATGACGCATACTTATCTCGAATATTCGAGAACTAAGTCTCGAATATTTTGTTAAATGCAGTTAGCTTCGAGCTCAGGCAAGATCTGCTTCCTCAGATGGAAACTATTTCCAGTGTGCTTTTCCTCTACTTGTTCGTGAGAAATGCAATCTCGAAACCGAGGCGTTACGAAAACTTGGTCGAACTGTCAAAACGTTTCGCGATCATGCAAAATTTCATTAATCTACTCCACTGCTAAGAAAATCACTTCATAGAATTCGCGTCTGTATCATAACTCTTCTTTAAAGCGAAAGACGACACTTGGTGAAGCAATATTGCACGTCCAAGGTATAAATCCTGAAGCTCGTGATTATTGATCCGAAAATGCAGGGTGGATTTAGGTATAGCGTGGTAATTAGTCCACTGGAGCCGTCACCCTAGTGGTTAGGAAGGGCTTAATCGCACAACAGACTGCTTAAATCTTGCACAGTGGTCGCCATGTTGTCGGGTCATCCATCGGTAACTAAATGTTCCCTCCATCATCGCTGCGTACTCATGGCGAGCACTCAAATCCTTTCAAGTTATCGACACGCTTCAATGCAAGTTTGCAAAGGCTTATTCACACTCGGTAGACATTTTAAAGGGATTTGATCAGCTTCAGGTTTCAGGTCCATACACCTTGCGTTCATATCGTATTCATGTCGGTCTGACTCCCCACGTTCCTTCCGCGAAATTTATCGAAACACGTGGAAAGTGCAATGCTGCCTTCAAAATCTCCAGCTCCAACCTATTTGACCAACTGGCAGGAACTGGAACAGCTTCGAAAACAAGGTAATCGGCCAAACGAAGCACGCTTCTGTGTGTCCATGAAGCGACTTTTCGTTAATCCTTCAATTCGCCTCCACTTTGATTCAAAGCGTTTTTTTATAATCGTTCGTGGTCTTATTCGAGGAAAAGAAGAAAATATTAACAGGTGAACGATACGAGTGAATTTTCCAGCAAATTTTCCTAAATTGCCTTTAACTGACGTTGTGCAAACAGACGTAAGCGTATTGAAATAGCGTTCTACTACCCAAAGCTGTGAACAGAAGTTCGTCATGATGGCTTATTCAGTGTCTCTCGGCAAACAATGAACTACAGGGAGAGGAAATTATTCGTGTGTTAATCAAACACGACAACGTAGAACATTGACAAGAAATATGTTATACAAACTATCCTATTGCTGTTCCGTGGAGATGGATACTTTAATGTAAAACCGACAAAACTTCTAGTTCAGTGGGATGAATTCCATTGACATTATTCTAGAATAAAACGGACCAAGGGTGTTTGCACTGCCTGGTCGTCTATTTCGTTATGATAAATTCAGATTTTACAATACAATGGCATACTCGCATCGGTCATATTTCAGTGTCTTCCCACTCTCGTTGCCGACAGAAATATTTGGCAGCCGAGGTAGCCTGCAATGGATGCCAGATATGCGTGGTTTAATCCAGCCTGGAGTCATTCCGATGCTCGTTCATCGATTTCGTTCCGATGTACGCGAGTTGTGTTACATCGACGATTGCAACTGGCTAACCACCGTTGCACCGCTGCACATTTCGCGTGAAAACTCGCATGTGTCCACGAGTACCTCGATTTAATGTTTTCGATCCTAGAATGCCTATCTGTGTCACGATATAGGGGATTTGTATTAAGCAGGAAGTGCATGGAGATCTAATTAACAGGATGATTGCAATTTTTATTGGAAAATATAGAAAAACCTCAAATAAAATAATTTCCTTGTATTTTCTAATCAATTGAAATGTACTTATATTTTAGTAAACATAAAAACCAATATTGAATATTCATCAATCATCCTGGAAGATTAAAGGCAAACAGCCATTCCCACATGAAAAGCAAGCTTTTTGGGAAAAGGAAGCTCCTATGCTTTTACTTTATCAGCGAGTTATGTGCTCTAGCAGCACTCTACGTATATTCGGATTTAACGATAAAATTTGCAAATGCGGAATTTCCAGAGAAAATGAAAAACAGTAAAGAAACATATTTTTAAAATGAAAATATTGAACTCTATTAGCGAGAGTACTTTACTTTTAGTGTGCTCCAAATGGCATTGGTAACTCCGTTACAAGTACTAATGGAATCTCTCTAATAAATTGTCTAATTCTCTTCGACACCAAAAGTTAAAACTACAACGGAATCGTACCCATAAAGTCTCTCGACATTTATTGGCAACGGTGCTTCATGTGCATTCCACTTTGGCACCGTAGATCGTTTCATACAGTAGAAACCAGAAACATATATATTACATAGCTGTCCGTACCCGAAGTAGAATGTTATATAGATCCTAGTGGAAGCGATTCGAAAGTGCGATTCAAAGAAAGGAAAAGAGGTCGCTGGTGAAAAGAAGACGGAACGAGGTGAAGTAAAACAAGGGAACGGAAATTTCATCGAAGTGTTCTCCGTTGTATGTTACACCCTCTGGATACAAATGAGGACACTGACTGAAGTGGAGCAACGTAGATGAAAAGATAGAAGAAGCAAAAGTCAAATCACACAAGTAACTTATTCATTCACCTTCTTCAATTTCCCTTCTTCCTCGGCGCATCACAGAGACATAAAGACATTCATGGAGGAGAAAAGATGAAAATGGAAATTAGAAGAGTAAGGGAAAAAGTGAAGGGAAGGTAGGTTAAAGGCAATCGAGGAGACTAGCAGCGAGGAAAGCAAGGGTAGAGGCAAAGGGATATTCAGAATGCACTTGCCGTGACCTCTTCGCTGTATCCGGTCACGTGCGGGTGCGTGACTTCCTTTCATCGGCTCACAAAGGGACGAGCATCGGAGGTTAGCACCCGTGCCTGTACACGCTTGTCCCGCGAACTCGTGACAACGACTTCACCCCCAACCCGTTATATTGCGCCGCTTCGCTCGCTCTGGGGGCTGCTGGCCTCAATCTCGAGCCTATATCGTTGGCCCTAGCATCACCGACGCCGATCGATGAACCCATAAACCTGTCCCGTTCTGTTGCCGCTTCAGAAGAATATATATTGTGATCGTTACGCTGGATATTCACGACCACTCTAACGTGCCACTCCCGCGTTACTCAGAATTTTAAATTCGTCACCCCTTCGTGGTTACCAGCTTCGCTGGCTCATTTTTTGATCGGGTAACAGACGTTTAACAGCGCAGAGCAGTTTGGGTCGAGTAGCCAGCGAGATAACGGTGATTAATGGCTGTAGATTGAAGGGTTAGAGGGGGTGTTGAATCGCCCTCAGGACTGATTATTTGAAACAATTCAGTTTCGGCTAGGTTGGAAGATAGTGTAAGAATATCTCTTTATTGAGGTAGTAAGTGATAATGGGTAATATATACTGAACATTTCTCCACACTCTCAGTTTTGAATGGAATGGAAAGGGTAGTGGATTTTCTACTAAGTTCGGAGAAAAGCGATCTCGACGTTGAAGAGGTATTCGATTCGAGGGTTTATGACGAGGTTCTTGCCTTCCACTACGGTCAATGGAACCATAAACCTGCCATGTCCTATTCTAATCCGGGCTTCCGTTATAGGAATATATTATAATGTCCTGACGACACGCTCGATCAATAAAATGAGATCGATACGCACCTATTTTAAGCGTAATGCATGTCAATATCTCTTTAGCCAGTCCTCATAGCAGTCTCAATAGCTGAAATATGCAAGGTAATCAATTCTAACACCCTCTAAAAGTGCAGTATGGAAGTACACGTTTTCATTTTATTTTAAGAGCTTGGAATCACTTGCAAATTTTCATTAAAGTTAAACTCTATCATAAAATTTCCCCTAATTTAATTGACTGCAATGCTTTCCAGTTCGATAGAAATACAAATCTATTTGCGAGATATTTCACACTCAATATTAATTTATGGATAATGAATAAAGAATTCTTTGAAGAAGAATCCTGATAATGGCGCAACAAACTCAATTAAAATTCCTCCAAGAATCGAGTAATAGCATCTACCGCGTTGCAGCAACAGCAATCGATTGTAAATAGGAATCTCATCAGCGGCAATCGCCTCAGATTACGTGGACTCGTAATTTCGCAGGATTGCGAAGGAAGCTCACGATTAGTCGGCCTGCAATCGTAATTTAGATCGATGCCGCGCGATGTTATGGAAACCGACGGTCGTAGAATTAATTACGCTTCCCAGCCAAGCCAGTTACCCCGCACTAATTAACTTTTCCCTTGGCGCGACTCGCGAGCATGGAATCTGATTCCTGATAAATTCTGCAGCGATGCGACATGGGAAAAAGGACCCCCGTGGACGAATGTAAAGGACTAAAAGGCCCAATGATATTTATCGAAAGGCGATAAATGTCACTGACTTTCATGAATAACACGCGAACGAGGCGGAAAAGCTTGGAAATTTGCTGGCAAAAAAGAAAGTCTGCCTTAGTGAGTGCTAGGCTTAATAAAAGCATGCATAAATATCCAAGAGCTAATACCGCCACGAGGCATCCTGCTGGCGGTTGATAATGAGGTCGTTATTTTACAGTGTAAGGTAAACGAACGTGTTTGCGTGGGCGACCACGTTCCTCGCTGCTCCGACGTTCCACCGCGCCTATACTTTCCGCTCTTCGGGGTTTTCTCTCTTAGGTCGCGGTAATAACTTACGGAGGCGATGGAGTGCGTCTCGTTCCACACCTCTGTCACCCTCTTCATATTATATTATGTTGTCTACATATATTGAAATTACTGCGACTATTTCGCAAATGAGACCTGTGTGTCCGAAGAAACGCAAACAACGGAAATTGCATATGCATAGGGGCAGTTTTATGAAAATTCGTAGTGAGTGCTCCGCCTTGGCAAAGAGAGGGCCATCGCTTTAGACTAGGTTGTCCTTACACTTAACGTTCCAATTTCACTCCTAATCAGGTTAATGAGTCTGTCACTCCTACACGAGTGACATGACCAGCAAAGTAGGACAAAAGTTTAACTATGACTGATTACCTTTTCCCATCTGTTGCGCCCTATTCTCTCCCCCATCCCAGGTGAACATCTTAATAGGAGAACTGAAGTTTCATCGTGTTCACGTCTCGTCGACCGCTGAATCGACACGAAATTATTGCACTTTAAGCAGCAATTTCTTCGAAGAGCATCGAAAGATTACGTCGACACTTTAAAACCTCTTGTCCATGAAATCTTCCCCAGCGAGGAGGCGGTATTTCATCTCATCGAGTTCACGGAAACTGCACTCTGCTGCGATAAAAGTGTTACGTTCTTGGCGGCATCGAATGATCCCTGAAGCTATCCGACGAAATTAGTTTCAGGACAGTATCCGTGGTAGCCAGGACGCTATAAAGCCGTGTGCACTGCTGCAAGGATTATCGGCGTGCAGCGCTGCGAAGAGTGTCGCCGTTCGATACGCAGGTTATGCTTCCTCGCAGGGGTGAACAGGGTGTCTATTAACGTTAAAGCACGGAGGTGAATCCACTGCTTGTGAAAAGAAGCCTTTCACTGAAAATAAAAGGTGGTTGCGCGTCGAAAAGGGGATGATTTAGAGGGCATTCATGGCTAATCCCCTTCTTTTTTTCTTTCAAACTGGAATACGAGGGTAACTAACAAGGAAGCATTCCTGCCTCGATGTTGGGCTAACTGGGAAAAGTTGCCGTCGACGAAGCACTGATTTCTGACGAAATTACGTGCACAGTATTAACAGCTGATAGTCTATGATAGTCTTTGAAAGGTTGCTCTGAAATTGTATACATCGCACGTACCTACACGCAATGTATGAGTTTGTTACTGCTACCTAGCAGTTCCAAAAATTTTCAAGATTTCTCAATAACGATAGCAGGGAAAGTTTTCAATGCGCTTTCTTGCCAGCACAATCGAAGAGTAGGAAAATTATCGACGTAAAAGCCAGTACAAAAGAAAGCTCATTTTCGAGCGGTTGAATGCCGGGTGGAAAAAAGGCGTATCGAGGATACGTATGGTCTTTCGTGATACATAAACCCTCATAAAAGTAGTGGTCTCTTCTAAGAGAACCGAATCCACCCACCAAACCTTTCCAATTCGCCTTTGGAGCAAAGAATACAGAAGAAGGTAACCCCCTTCGCTTTATTCTCGCGGTATAACGGTAGGGAATGTTCGATCGCGAGAACGACGCGAAAATCTCGACTGAAGCCTCGTTGATGGGAAACCGTTCTCTACCAATCAGACCTTCGCGATGGGATATGTGCAATTTTCGTCGAAAATGATTCTGAGATACGGTTGCCATAGAATTCTCTGGGATTTGGTCAAGGAATACTCCATTAATGCGGCTTTTCTTTGAAAAATAATACGAAACCTTTCATAGAGGATATTGAATCGAATTAAGTAGGTTCTAGGTTCTAACGTAGATAAGCCTCCGATTTTTTCGCGAAATCATTGATACACTAGCCTACGTTCTTTGAAATCGATTATCGTTTGCTTCAGTGAATAGTCCCAAACCGACACTCCCTATATTGACCTCAAATGACTTCTAATTTAAATTACTACTTCCGCCCGCAGATCTGACTAGGAAGATTATAATTTTCGTTAGCAAAATTACTTGCTGTCGGATAAATATTATCAGAGACGACGCAAGGACATTAATTATGCGCCGCGGAACGATATATCCGGCACAATTGGTTGGTCCCTAGCCAACCTACAATCGCGAAATCAGCAAACGCAATATTGCCAATAATTCGACATATGTTATGTTCTGTCTCGGTATGCGATTTCATCGAGCAGCGCTGATGCAATGCGAAAAAGTGTATTTTATGATACAGGGGAGAAAATGAAGGGATGGGTGTGAATCCATGTCGGTGAATATACAACTAGCGAAAGGAACAATAAGCAATGTCTTCGATGTCGTTAGCGAGACCAATAACTGAGGCAAGCACATTCAACGTTATTAGTAGAAAAGGTATTTATCTTCACAGAGTAGTCTCTTAGAAATATTATTTCTATTGTAAAGGGAAGAACTTGTTTGCTGTATCGGAATGGAAGTGTCTTTATAATGATACAATCGTACTTAAATCAAGTAGTGAATAATTTTAGACTTGAAGGAAATTTTCAGAATAAAAGTTTCTAAACCAAAATTTGCTAAACAGAGCCTACGAATAAATTCCATTAGCATACCCTGGATGACTTCAGAGATCTTCCATTTACCAGCTTTTAACACACCATAGATCACTGTAGCACAGTCTATCACGCACGATAGTCTCTATATTCTAGATAATTATACCACACAGAAAGCACTTCTGCTCTGATAATCAAATTGAAGCTGTATCGATCACGACCGCTGCTTAAATGAACTTAATCCAGATTACTTAAAAACTTTTTCCCACTTTGGAGTTGCATCGACTCTCCGTGAACTCTATACAAATAAATAAATAAACCCTACGAATCTTCGTGCTTCAGGATAGAGTTTTCGATTGATCTGGTTGGATATACGTATTCATTGCCCCATAGGGAAGGGTGTACGTGTTTCGAAACCGCAATGCACAAGCCAGAAGTATTTGTTTTCAATCCTTTGCGAAGCCTTCGTAGCACCTTGAATCGAGCGAAAGTGTACAAAGAATCGAACCGAGTGGAAGAAACTTCTACCGAAAAGCAAAATCGTTTTACGATACGCGGAACATGCGCGCACAATCGTCATTCTCTTTCTTTCACTACGAACGAGACGAAATATTCCTATATATATTTGTAAAAAAATTACATTAGCTTTAAAACCTTTAACATGTGTTATTACAAAAGATTAATTAAAATTCCAAATAGTAAATTTGAACAGAAGTTGTTATATTAATTGCTCACTTAGCATGAATTTTTAACGCAGATTCTGGTTAGAAAACTTCGAGGAACCAACGACGCGGCTTAACCTATACGCGTACTCTCCGTGTAGTAGTACAGAACACTGTTAACTAGTGGATACTGACGCTTTGTGGTCAGACGAGGTGACCAGACGAACGTCAGCTGCCAGTAGTTATGGTTAAACTGCCATCAGACATGAATATTATGTCAACAGGCAAGCATTAGCTGAAAGTTTCACGAGGATTAGGCGAATATTATTGAAACTTGAAACTACAGGTATATCTACTATGAGGCAGATAAAGAACAGATATAATTGCAAAATTAGTTCCAAAATTGTACCTACATTTTTCTATGGACAGAATCCATGGCCTATAATTTTGCAAAAGTATGTTACGATCAAACAGAAAAGATGAATGTAACCTTTCGAAGCGTATCGCGGATCAGAGTAATTTCTGAGATGGATGGATGTGACGTTTGTGCAAAGAAACAGGCAGAGTTGTTCGGAAACAGGTTGAATCCCGATCAGACTTCAGGGGAGGAACGAGCGTATTGTTTTCTGCAAGAACTCGCCCCGAAATTTATCTTCGTGAAAGTTTCCCGGCCGGTGTTGCCTTCATTTCGATGCAACCGAGGAGTTGCTCGATCTCGAGATTTCAAGCGCGCACAGAGAGGAGCACGTAGCGCGGAACGTTTACCGAAGACTCGAGACTCCGTCTCATCTTTGGATAAACGAACTCGACGCACAAGTGGGTTTCGAATCCGTCTATTCCACCTGGCTATATATCTATATACCTATATGTATGTATGTTCACACATACACAAAAGATTACGCGTGCCTTTGTTTGAGACAAAGAGAAAAGCCTCGCGAAGGATCTCGTCAGAAGTAATCAACGAAATGGAGGAAAGAGAACAGTAAGGAAAGTTTTTTCCCTGAAATGAAAAACGATCGCGGTAAAGAAACAATCAGCGTGAAGTGAGAGAATAGAAACTAGTAATAATCACTCACAAGTTTTATTAATGTCGGAATAAAAGTACGTTTTGATTGCAGTATAAGCCAATGAAGATACATTCTGCGAAACTACCCGCACAAATGTACAACATTTCACTTGCAAGATTGATATAACGCTTTGTAGACCGAGGAATGAGAAAGTAGCCAGCATGGAACTCATTTCACCAGGATTTGCATCGTATTTTCTTTCAATTTACACGGGCCGCTAAGCACGATTCAAATATATTGCTGTCATGTCTATTTCCTCGGGAGTACGCGCGTAAAATCAAAATATGTCGTGCGCCCTTCTCTTGGACGACGACGTCGTTCTTTCTAAACCCGACCTGCCGCTTGTCAAACACGTACCGTGCATTTCCACGAACGTTTAACCGTTTCCCTAGTACGACAACCCCGAGCGTAAAGTGGTCTTCCGTTTACATTCCTGTTCCCAACGCGATAAATCGATCCCTGACCCTTCAGTTTTCCGGTAAATTCTCCTTGTCGGTAGCCACGGCAACGGAGATTCTTACCAGATCAGAAATTTCCGAGGGTAATTTTTCTTCAATTCTATTAAGAAATATTCGCACCGAAGAACATACAAATTCTCTATATTCCTAAGAAGATATCTCTCTACGTGACCTCTAAGATGTCACCTATTCGCAGAAGGAAATGTCGCGTTGATCAAATTGAATAGTGGCGGCCGATGAAAAAGAAAAGGATGAAAAGGAAATCCCGCGATCGCTGCTGTCCTAGTTAGAGCGGGGCGCTTGGAAGAAATTCTTTGCACGCTCCCTGGTAACGCGAGAGTAATGGGGTGACGAGAGCGGCATCGGTGTATGCACAGGGAGAAACAAAGGCGTCGACCAACGACGATGGCGGCGATCGTGGATATTTAATAAAGAGCGCGGCGTAGGCTGGCTCGAGGAAAAGTGGCGCGGGATGTTAAACACACCTGCGCATCGAAAGTTCGTCATGAATAATTCCGTTTGGTTCGTTTAACGCGGTCGCAATGCACGCTCTCGCGCGCCCCACCTCGCGAAACTTCTGTCAGCGCCCCTTCCCGAACGATAATTGACTTTGCATCTCACCCGGCGCTCTATTTATTTGCTCACCTTCCAGCCACCCGGTTGCACACTTCCGGCGTTCACGGGCTATCGGGAAAAGAGGGATCGAACACGAGCAGTGAATGGAACAAAGACAGGGGAAACAAGGAGTCGGGGTCAAAGTTTAAATTGCGACCAGGGATCGAGTTAATGTTTACAGCTAATTCATCCAAAAATTAAATCTTACCCTCGTTTGTCTGCCCATGTTTCGGCGAACCCACAATCTTGCCGAATCCACAGCTCTTATAATAGTAGAAAAGTTATCTTTTATGTGCGTGGTTTACTATTGCTGCGATAATGAGTGTTGATAATTGATTGAGATCCTCTGAAGTCGCAGTAGATGCAGACAGTTATTGGTCGGACACCGAAAGAATTTATTTGAGACAACCAATATGATAGTTTAGTAAGAAATGCTGAATTTATCAGAAGTATATATCGTTTCCTGTCATCAGGGCGCATTCAGATGTCTTCAGATCGTCTGATCATTGCAGGGTGGTCCAGATTTCCCGGTCAACCAGACTCTGTCAAACATTTATGGCCGCAGTTCGGCCAGTCCAGAGGTTCCAGATCACGTAGACGAAGAGCAGGTTCGTAGATTTATAGATAGTGTGTGAAAATTAATTCTGACCTGTGTTTAACGTAATCAGCAATTAGTTAACAATTAATATTCGGTGTGATTTCTTTAAAGTAATCAAGTAAATAAGTTGTGCTAGTTTTAAAGGTATGATAAAATACTAAGAAATCTACATGTTGATTACTTGAGTGAAATTTGATTGATTCAGTAATTGGATGTCTCAGTTGGCAATGCACGTACTTGACAGATTCCTGCAGATCTTTATCTCTACTGCGAAAATTCCTATTTTACCGACGTATTTTGCCCTACTAATCTTATACTGGTACGAAGTTATAATAGATCTCTATCACTGACCAAGTATAGCAACAGACGGCTATACAGAGTAGACTGGACGAAGGCGAGCAATGCTTTTTTTGTCCCATGCTTTTAGGATTTTAAAACTCTATTACTATTTTTGTGTCACGCTCAACGTTAGCAACTGTGCCTAAAACAAGAATGCAGCGCTGTGAGTGGTGAGAATTCAAGTTATAACACCGACACGAATTTAAACGCAGGGTGTCCTGATAAGTTAGTAGAAAATTGATAAAGCATCTGCAGGAAGTCAAATGCTTGATGAGGTTCAAATAAAACACACAAATGTATTAAAAAATAAATTTAAAATTTGAGCAAAACTTACCGCGATGACCAGTGGTCAAGCTGACCGATGGTCAAGCTGACCGATGACCAATGGTCAAGCTGACCGATGACCAGTGGCCAAGCTGACCAGTGACCAGTGTCCAAGGATAGTCCAGTGGTCCAAGTAGTCCAGCAGGCTGGCTGACCAATGAGTAGTGGTCCAGGGTAGTCCAGTAGGCTGGCTGACCAGTGACCAGTGACCAGTGGTCCAGGGTGGTCCAGGGTGGCCCAGGACCCAGGAGTCCTTCTAGGATCCCCAGGGAGGTCCGCACCCGCCGGAGGACCCGCGGCGACTGAGGCACTCATGCTCCTGCAGGGATATTTATACTCCCTCGGGGAAGAAGGGGAACCAATTAGAGAAGTTCTTTGGGTGGTAGGAAGTTCGAAATTGTGAAAACTTGGTATTTTCCATAAAATAATCATCTCAACAACAATTTCTGCTACACATATTGTTTATAACAATTACACGCAGTCTGCACTGGTGCAAATTGTTGATATTTCTAATTGTTAATTAACAAATGTAGAAATTATTAATGTTTCGTACATTATTCTTCGTTCGATCTTAATGTTCGTTTAACTAACAATTATAAATGTTAATAACTTGCATCAGGCATTACTTACGATTGTTATGAACAATATATATCGCAGCCATTGTTGTAGCAATGATTATTTAATGGGAAATATAACTTTTTTCGCAAATATTTTCTGGTCGATCAATCTCAAAGATACATTCTTAGTGATGAGTGAATTTGATGATTCTTAATGACTTAAAACATTTGTGTATCTAAATAAATGTGTCAGACTTTAAGCTTCATTTACAGAATAGAATCCTGTTTCATCAGTTTGCACACTTGACAGTGCTAAGAATTCTCTCGCAAGAGCATAAAGCTATCCCTTTTGAAGTAACAGTCACAAAAATTAATTTTTTGTCAAAGGATATGCTATAATTTTCCAGGGCACTGATTTCCTTCGTGTTCCATTTCAATTCCCCATTGTCATGACAAGCAACTATAAAGTGAGATCTATTGTCCAAAAAATAACTAGGATAATCGAGGAAGCGCGACGAAACGCTCTTATTTATCGCAAAACAAAGGGAAAATCAGCAATTTAACATGGCTTTGTCCAACCCATTTTATTTGTAACAGCACCGTGATTGAAGCTCGCTTCTATTTTGCACGGTATTTTCCGTTGATTAATGCAGCGGCGCATCACAAAGTCGACAATTATATGAACAATCGCGGTGAACAGGGTTGCGGCTAGACAATTTGTAAATCATACCAGAAATCAACGTGAGGACATTATCAATGCCGTTTCGCGGCTTGTATGTTTGCAAATGAAGTGCAGCTGCTGCGGTTCCCTCTGCTATGATGCATTCCACTTGATTAAATCATTCTGATAAGCCGGATAAAACGTTATCAACGTTACTGATCATGTAATCTGATTGAACAGCAGGTTGGCACTGTTCTAAAAAATACTTCGAAACAATTAGTATCGTATCCACTTTCGATTGTATCTGCCTCAATTAACTTATGCCTATTTCCTAAATGACTTTCGACTATAAATAGCATACAAGTTCTTACAAAAATATCATTCCTTTGAAATCGCGTCCAAACTAACATTATAATATCTTCAAGTAAGACTATTAGCGAACTAATTGTTACATTTTGGGTATGTAGATTATAAATAACCGCGGATACAACATGGTGCACTCATATACCATGCAACCACGGGGTTACCATTCTCCCAGCGTGAACTTTAATTAAGCAGCGGATTAATCAGACCAGTGCGTAAATTTTCAGAGAAATTTCCGCGTGAAGACAATCTCGCTGGGTATTCATCTCCAATGCCATGACATCTCTATTGTCTGAAGGTACATATAACATTGAGAATTCTGCGTGACTACCGTTAACCATGAACCATATCGATCAACAACGTTCTTTGGATAGTATGAAAGTGTAAAAAGTGAGGTCCGCCTGAAAAATTTTATTTTTAGTAACTTCAATAAATCCAATTTGCAGATTTAATAAGGTAATATATAATATTATACTATAAGCCATATTTGAAATGCTGCGCCGAAAAATTGCGCAATGAACCGACCAATGACAGGCAAGTCACGTGGCCCTCCCACAGCAGTCCTTTCGCGAGGGTTATAACACGAGCGTCGTGCAATAATTTCGTCAAAAATATGATTATTATCGCGCAAGAAAACGCGTTCGAACTGTATAGAAATGGAAGAAATCACGAATACTTATCCCCGCCACGATTTGTTGACAGTAGAAGACAAAACACGTGTGTAAATACGGTTGTACGCGAGTTCGAAAGATTCGTCCGCTCGTGAAACAACGCCACGGTGTTCGATGGGAAGGAGCATGTCGGAATTAGACCACGACGCCTTGGTAGGAGCGTTGCGACGGGACGTGGCCGACCACCAACGATGAAACGATTCTTACGACAGTACCGACGCCGACGTCCAGCCCCTCGAGGTCGAAGCTCGACCTCTCCGTGACACCCAGAATTTCCTCTCACTGTAGTTCGAGTGATCGTAAGTGTAACCTCGCAACTTCCTTTCCATTTCAGTAATCGATCTTAATACGCGCGAAAATATATTCCAAAATAGTTGATATGTAAATTATAAATGGTTTTTATGGTGATCAGTGTGCACCCTAAAAGTACAGAAACTTTGACAAAAATTTAATGGAGACAGTAACTAAACGAATCGTTAACAAAGTTGTTCTAGGGTGATTTGTGATATTTAACGTACGACTCGGCGCATATCTAGTGTCTGTAAGACGTAGATTCTCTTAAGTACAGTGCTCTTTCACTAGCCAGGAAAAATCGATGGAACAGGAACACGTGGACTACATGGGCAGGGACGAAAAAGGGAAACCATTAATTGACACGAATAGTCGACCTTGTCAGACCCTTCTATATTTCTCAGAAGGCTTGCGTTGAATCGGTTTCTAGGAAATTTGAAACAAAACCCCATACACGAGGAATAACTCTGTAAAAGTAGAATCTAAATAGTCCATCTACAATGGAATTGTCTATACATTATTGGAGATATAAGTACTATAATTTTTATTGAGGGGTGTTTTCATTCGTCTACTTGATCCTTTACTAATTCGAAAACTTCGAAAGTAGATCAAACTCAGAAATCTGGTTTTCAAAAAATCATCCAAACAGAGCATACATTTTCTCCGAGAATTACAGTGAACGTACGGAACGGGGTCCTCAAAAGCGAAAACAAGCGGAATACGTAACAACGTTTCAAAGCTTGTTACACGCTTACAATCAAAACTGTTTTGCCCCTCGCATTTGTGAATATTCGAGTAAACAATTTTCCCATGTTGTTTGATATTCTTGGGGCTGTGTAAACATTTCAGCCGCTTTGAAGTTCTTGTCTTTCCAGGCCAGTGGCATGCGCGAAATCCATTAAAAGGAAGCATCGCGTGGCTAAACATTATCTTCTCTTCGGAAACTTAAAACTACGCACCAGCGTGAAAGGAACGATTTTTCGCTCGATACAGAAAACGGTCTCGCATTTTTCTTCCGTTTAACGTCGACGTCCTGACGCCTCTACCGTTCAATTTTGCCCTTCTCTTTCTTTATCTCCCAAGGCACATCCCGTGGAATCGTTAAAGAAATAGCTGCCTCTGGTGCCTTCTCCAGAACATTTCTTCCTACGGTGACAATTTCATCACCCTACTACAGGGCATCGCCGCTTCCATTCGAGCTTTCCTGACGAATTCTCGATCGTCCACGATGTCTGCTGAACGACAGGCGTCGACAGCTTTAATCTACTGTCAAACGCAATCATTTGGCAATCAATAGCTAAAAGAAACATTTCCAGATTTTTACGCGCGATCCCTTGAAAGCACATAATACGAATATCTTGCAGGCAGAGAACTCGTCAGAGTCTCATGAGAACGCAACTGTAAGATGATTTATATCATATCGAAGAAGTGCTTTCCTTGAAATCGAGAATTATACCTGTGTTTTGAAAAACGAAACGGCAGTGAAAAACGCGTTAGGAGGGAAACCATAAATTCCATATAATCGTAAGTTTAATTGGGAGCTGATATTTACTACAACAAAAAAAACTGGCAAAATGGAGCACTTAAAATCAGCGTCGTGCCGTAACGTGAAAATCGCACACTCGTAGATCATCGAATGCATCTGTGAAGAGTGAGTAGAAGTGAATATCGGGCACGGTTCATCGCGAGGAAACAATGATCGACTGGGTGTCAATCGTTCGTCATTCACGGCGACGTTTCAGCGACTATATGTATAGTGTGCCCGTCAAAGTACGCAAACGAAGAACAAAGAGAACCTGTCGGTCCATGGAGCGCGTTAGTCGTAACGTTGGACCACGCGACTCCAAACGAACGGACAGGCTTTGCGGATGTTGCTGGAATCACGTGAGTTTCTTTGCTCTCCTATGCTGCTGGAACCGCTTCCATTAAATGAACGGCGGGAACGTACATGTAATTTGAATCCGTAGATGCGTGATAGAGTATAATTTCAAGGAAAGACGGAAGGTCAACGTTAATATGCTTTCCGGTGTTTCAGACATTTCCCTGCTATTACTCTCGTTTTTGGCTGGCAATGATTCGCTTTCCGAACATTTTACGTCAGGCTCTCTCGGTTAAATTCGTTTAAAAAGCATTGAGCTGTTGCTTGTTTATACAAGCTAGTTGCAGACTGCGTGCAATTCGCTCGCTGACGCGGTTGTATTTAAACGTTGGAAAATTGAGTGTAAAGCGACCGTGATTTGTTTCGTACGTTCGTTTTAAAAATAAGAATGGGGCAATTTTGATATTGGGTTACTGAAATGGTTTGCAAAGCATATTGAATGACAAATATCAAATACCATAGAAGATCAAATTCGGGTTTAAAACAAAAACTGAAATCTTGTCATTTTTGACATCCCTCGGAAATCTCTGTTGCCAGAAATATTTCACACCGGTAGAATCCCCAAAATGCATATAATCCTGCATAAATAAAAATGAAACAATCGCACAATCTATATGCAAATAGAGTAACGTTAAATAATTTTATTTGAAAAAAAAAAAGACAAACGTAATCTGCATACATTTGGCAAAATCGATGTTCTCGAATGAAATTTCCAATGCCAAGTACTCGTGGGCAAACGGGCGTTGTTTGAAACCGAGAGGTTTCAATAAACGCTCGGGCCGATCATTGATATAGCCTATGCCATGGTTCGATGGATCCCTTGGCAACAAGAAGCCCTGTGTGGTCGCGATAATGAAATGAAATCCGGGATTCCGAGAGATTAGCCGTTGAAAGTCGGGGCGTCGACGATATCGAAACCTGATGCGACGAGCGTGAGTCGAACTCGAATCCAACCAGTCGAAACGTTGCTCATCCCTGGTATACATCCCCCTTTGATCGATTTCTTCTGGTTCACCGACGACGAGCACGCGAAATGATCTTTTTAAATGTGCCAAAAGTTGGAGCAAGCGACGTGTGCCTTTTAAAAGTGGCAGCGGAGGCTGATAAGAAACGTGATAAATCGTGCTTTAAATGCAGATCTCCATTACCGAGGGTACATGTAGGTTAAATATTTAAAGTGTTACGTGAATGGATTTTCAAGAGAATACTGATTTAGGTTCTGAATAGAAGATAGGGTAATGAGTGATTTATTGTGCAATTTGAATCAGATTGGATTAGTATGTTGTTAAAAGTGAGTTGACCTAAGGCTGGACTAATATTGTGGTTACAGAAAACACGGTATACCAGTACAGTTGAGGAACAATTACCACCTCCACCGTCACCACCACAATTAAAAGAGGCAGCCCAGTTGGATGGAGTTCCTAGACCGAATTCAGTCGATCGCATTCTTCACCCTGATGGTAGCCAGCACATCCTGACTAGCCATGAGACACTTAGTAAGGTAAGAGTTAGTGATCTCTTTTTAGAACCTATGCTAAGGGTTGAGTGTATCCATATTCGTAAGGGAAAATAATTAAAGGGTTGTCTTATTAAATTTCCCGCACGTATTTGCTAATACACACAACCAAACGTGTTGCGCATACTCAGTAAGCTCTTGAAAGCTCGCCATCTGTTCCGTTTTGGGGTAAGCATGGCGAAAATCGATGAGAAACGTCGGCAAGAGTCTTATATGCTCTTACCGACTGCCTCAAACAAAATCAACAGAACTTTCAATATCTCTTATTACCGAAAAAGAGATGCAATTCATTTGTTATATCACATAGAATTAATTGTACCTTTCTTTATCAAGAATTTTCTTAAATTTCAAATTTCAATATCCAAAAGCTCTTCAAGCTTCTGTATACATATTCACCGTCCAAAAAAGATGAATCCTCTACTGCTTTGCTTGTGAATTAATCCATAATTAACCCTGCCTCTCATTTTCATTGTACATGCAAATTACAGAATCAGTTTTTTTCAAAATTGCAATTTTTACCAACAACTTTCATCCCCCAAATCAGTTTGCAGCACCCTCTACGAGATGGCGTGCTCAGAGTCGTCAGGTTTCTCTGCTGGCTATTCGATGGCGCCATGGTAGCGTCCCTGATAAGAAAGCTTGCTGCGTTATCGCGCGAATATCGTGAAAGAGCACGTGGATGATGCAGTTCGACTGCGGCTTCGTAGCTCGTCGGCTCAAAGCCGGATGAGATCGGTTCGCCGAAAGTTCGCGAGCAAGTGTTTGAGTGTGTCGTGGTCACGGGTATACAGGAAAGCTTGAACAGAAATAAGGATTGTCTAAGATTGATAAAATACGCAAAAAACGACCTTGTGTGGGTGTGACAAATTCAAACACATATTATTGATCTTTTTTCGTGACAACGGCTGACTTGACATGGATAGAGCAAATGTAATGGTTTTTTTTTTGTCACGCGTGATCAATCGAGACGAGTCAGGCAGAGGCTGCCCACCCATAGATAGTCTTTTATATATTGTTCTTCAGACCGTAAGCATTACTCATTCTGGTCGATCCGTTTTAATGGTAGTCCTTCAGAACACTGTCTTTTTTATGCGAAGAAAGCATTTATCATTTTGAAGCTACTTCTCTCTTGGTTCGAATGATAAATTGTAACTACATGTCTGGCAGTCGTTCATTTTTTTAACGTACTCGTAAAAGAATCGAAGCATGGATGACTCATAACAGTAGTGAATCAGACTTATTCAAAAGTGATTCATGAGTTGATAGATCTTTGAGCTTATCGTAACGTAGCAATTGAGATTTCGCGCGATTTATTTTGACGGAGGGGATAATCGATGGCTAGTGAATGGGAGCAAAGGAGTAGAGATCATATTATTGTTTACATATTCCTCGAGTATACATCGTTCACTTTAGGGTGAATGATGCATATCATTTTTTGCTGGTAAATCTTTCATTCTAGTGACTACGCAATATTGTGAAATTTCTTACGACGTTTCTATTAGAAAAATATTCATGTGAAGAAACTTTTTGATGTCGAATTCAGTGTAAGGCCTATCCTCTGTCAGCACTACTCGTATTCAAAAGAAAGAAAGTGCTTATATCAGGTTCAATAGCGCCGTCATTTATCTGAGAATATATTACTACGTTCGCTATAGATGCTTCCATTGTTCTACACGCTGCCTGGTTGGAATATCAATGATAACATGTCTCCAGTCAGGGTATAATAATTTTCTCTTTGCGACGCGAAATATATTTTTCGCAACGGATCTGCTCCTTCTGGCCAAATTCACCTTTTCTTCCTCGATCTCTCCTCGTGATTTACTACAACGTTTTTTCTATCCTACGTGGAATCAACCTTCAACTGTTCGAGGCTGCGTCAACCGCGACTGAGAAATTTTACGACCGACCTCGAACGTGAAAAACCGCAGAGATCTTTCACAGTGGTAGACAAAGGTGACTATTTTATCTGACATTATACCCTTTTTCACGATTTTTCTTCGCCTGTAAATTGCTACCGAAATTTTTCTATTACAATCGGAGAGTAATCTCTTCTTCTTACAAGTCGCAATTCAGCTTCTATGCAGAACGAAGGGACTAATGATAAAGCTCATTTCTCTCTCTGAAGGGGACGTAAAACTCAGAGGTTTCTACTTGCTTTCTTCTCGATTCATTCCACAAGATGAGAAGTAATTAGTGTAATAAATTCGAAATGAATTCCGTAAGCAATATCTCTGAGTGCATCTTGGGGCAAGTTGCGCCCAGTTTCAGCTGTCTAAAACCCTTTAAGTTCGAGAGCAAGAGATCGAATGGGAGGTTCTACAGTGCGGCTGATGGAACGGGCTTAGAGGGAAGAGTCAGGTGGGTGGAGGGGTATTCGGTTCAATCGAACAGACTTGAGGCACATTCCGTATCTCTTTTGCGATTCGGCTAGGCGTGTGCTCTTTAAGGTGACCCAGATAGCGTCTAGTACTATTTTATTTTCCTACGGTATCTCGTTCTATGCGATTCTTTTGTTAGCGCGAGGGGTTCTGAAGAGCGTCATTTTCGAAAATAAGGACTCCGCTGCTGAATTCTGCGTCGCTCGTTCTTGTCTCATTGTCTCGTCAATCGTTCACTCTCGCAGCTTTTAATTAGCTCTTCTTTTAATTAATTCCATGCGCAACTTTGGAGTATCGCAAACTACAGCTTTTGAGAAGTATTTTCCGCATATTAGTAATTGGAATAAAAATAGGACTGAGAATCATCTATAGTGATTTAATTATTTTTGAGCAGAAGTTCCAACAAAAGAGATTGAAACGCTACGCAGAAATGAACTGAAGTACCCTGGTTGTAACACACTCCAGTAAACAACCGCGCAGGAAGCGTTTAATTAACGATAACTCTTCTTCGTTATCACCGGGCAATTAGCTAAATTACGCTTCTGCCACGAGGCTGTATAGCCCGGTTTCGCTTATAAAATATTATAATTGTAGAGGTCGATTCTCTGCACGCAAGACTAATTCGCTACGATCACTGCTTTGGATGGACCGTTTAATCGAGTCTCAATAAACCATGCCGCGTATCTGATGACAGGTCAGCGTTTGTTATCGTATCCTTGCCTGGCATTTCCGCCTGCATAATCGAAATTTCGACACAATTCGTAACTGCATAATGAAATTAAATTCCTCCTGTTTAATAAGGATATTTCATCTGAATGTTCACTAAAAAAATTCAGTCAATTACCCAATAATATTATTACCGATAATACCTCATACTTTTCGCTATCTCTTGTGGATATTTGCGAACGTATGCTGTGGTCAGATACAATCGTAACAGTTTTGCACAGTCGCATACATCTTGTAGCGTGTATTCTCTGTTCTCTCGCGACGCATGCGAGCACACGTTCCACATCGCATTATGCTCTTCCTACACGCGCTCGAGTTCTCTTATTTTGCTCTTATTACTCGCGCATACACGAACGTCCAACCTCGGTCTCTGTCACCGATGGTAAATAACCTACACGTACCCTCGCGTCGCGCATAAATTACACATTCGTGCATGTAACCTACAGCGAGTGCATTTAATGCACACGAGAAGAAGATGCACGTAGACGGCAAATGTGATCGCAAAATGTGGCTCGTTCGTTAATGCACCCGATGCGTATCACCAATGCACAAACACCCCTGGGGAATTGTGATCCAACGAACTGTGTACACGACCTCGTGAAAGCTTGATCACAACGTGTTCTTTTGATTGTCGATCACTCCCAGTTTCAGAGGTGTACTATTACTGCCTCGTAATCGTTGGCTGCTTATCTCAGTGACAAGATCTTTATGTTTCCTTTAATTTTGTTAAGTATATAAAACGCAGGGCAAAGAGCTATTTAGAATAATTTCCTTCGTAATACAGGAATGCTTTTTTCCATTTTTCCTGCTGTTGGCAAGCAAAGACAAACTGATTGATACTGTGAATTCGACCGTATCCCAATCGTTGATCGCACCGTTTGATTTCATCGAGGAACTCGAGTACTCGTCCGCGATTTAATTGGCAAGCGTGCTTCGTAACGTTTTAAGTTCTAATCTAATCATGGCTTGCCCGAGATCACGACTTACCCTCTCAACTACCCTGGATTTGGCTTCCTCAGTGAAATGTATGACGTATACGTGACTGTGAACACACCAGAGGTAGCTTCTAAAGCTTCTATTTGTCCAGCAGACGTAGATCAATTCGGGATCCGGTGGGTCTTCCAAGTCGTTCGCTAGTTGTATCTTATCCGCTTATGTAAACAGTCAGTTGACGTTGCTATTGCCGAAGGCTTGAGTGTACTCATTATCGAACGATCCAAATTCTTTTGATAATACTAAGAAAAATATTTCATAAGAAGATTGCATTGTAAAGTGCATTTGTAAACAAAATTAAGCAGGCTTTGTAAAACAGACTTAAAAAGATTACTTGCTTATGTCAATATTATTATGCCATGTCTAACATTATCTCATTAACGTAAATCTCTTCATTCTGAACACAAGCACCCAGATGCTTTCTCAATCCTTTAAGGGTTAGAGGTTACCTGCCCCTGTCTAAAAGGACGAAGCTATAGTTTCCCTTCTCGTGATGCAGCAGAATCAATCGAGATTTCGTGAGGGTCTGCAGTCAGGTGGCTCGCGACACGCGTGATTCGTGCACGAAGAGTTGTCAGGAAGTGAGGTAGGTGTACCAGTTCGATATCGTGATACGAATGCATCCGAACTGCCGTACGCCATACTATTTTCTGCCTTACGAGTGACTTTCTGGCGTGACTCCTAAGAAACGACCGTGCACCTTTCTCTCGCGTTCCCTTTCGCAAGAACATTGCTCCCTCGTTCGAGATATCACGCAAGACGCCTTTTCTCCACGGGAGAATTTCGCTTTTCTTCTGACTTCCGATGTTAGGGACTTTTTCCAGTAATTTGCGTGCCAAAGCTCTCGCATTTCAGTGAATTTTCTTTTGGCATCTTCGCATTACTATTCAAACCAGATGTTTATATAAAAATAGATTCTGTGTGAAAAAGGGATACTTGTAGAAATTTTTCATTAAAAAAGAATAAAAGTGTTAAAGTGTAGGCATAAGCTACTAGTATACGAAAGAGTCGATGAACGTCTTTTATTATATTTACTTTGGTAGTCAGAGCGTCTGACATTGGCCGACCGTAACTACTGAAACTTGGCCGTCCATGAACCGTCAGTTTCTCCTTCGCCAAAGACATAAGCCGCCATCTATTCTGTCTCGAAGCTTTTTTCTCTCTTCTTAGTTATTGCTGCTTCGCGGAGCTTTAATGTGGCTCATGAAAAAGCGAACAGAGTTGAAGACGGTGGACCAGCTTCCGCAAACTTTTATTGTTGCTGGAATATCTTTGAAACGAACGGCTGTCTGGCGCATATCGTTTCTACTCATTTTCTTGAAAGATCTCCGCAGAGTCTCCGAGAAATATTTCCTTTCATTATTCTCGGAAAGCTTCTTACCGTGAGCGAATAATTTCTCGCTCTTTACGTTCTCATTTGACTGTGCATTATTATAGTACCTGCGTCAGTTATTTTATGCGAACTGCTAGGAAACTATAATATTTCTATCTACATATTTAAATACAGGAAGTCTTTGTATCCAAGTGGTGATCCACTTCGTAGAATGTAAATACTTTAATATTTGCATAATAGTTTTCACAATACTTTCCACTTCTTTCCTTCCATTGTTACGCATTTTCAGTGTACTTTGCAGGAAAACTTTGAATAGCAAGGTACAAAACCTCTGCTACAGTAGACGTACGTTGTGCAGAGCGAGCATGTTCGACAGACCTTAAAGGACCGAATGAGGCTCCCACTTTTACCATTTGATACCAGATAAAGTATCACGATACCCGATCGAGAGGCGGGAAGAGGGGTGATCTAAGGGAACTTGAGGGTCAATAGGAGCGTAGGAGCGATCGAATCGCAAACGACGCGATGGCTTTTGGACGATTGAATTCGCAAAGATTCTTTTTTCACGGGAAAGAAGTATCGAGTGAAAACGGCGCGTTCCAACTGGAGGGTATTAAAATACTACCGCGATACAATAGCTGCATTGTTCGTGACCCGTCGCCGCTGAGATGGTTTTAATTAAAGCTCCCGCGGCTCTTCTTTATGTATAACTTTCGAATGCGCTGCAGACGTTGCTATCAACAGCCTCAGTTATCGATTCAGCTACCCATGGATGCAGCTTTTTCTTTACTGATCGGAATAATCGTCGACGCGAGCCTTTTCTTCCCGTCGAGTCGATGTCGCATTGTTCTTCAATGCCGATCAGACGTTCTCGTTCAGTTTATGGAGCTACTCGAGCAGCCCTCTTCAGCCCTCTACCTACCTCTCATCCGAGCCTATTGTTAAAAGCCGTTAGCATTATTCAGAAACTGTACTCCTCCGTACTTCAACATAAGCTAGTTCTTCCGCATTTTCGATTTACTTCTACTCCAAAAATAACCCGTTCCCGATTCGCCTGCGAATCCATTTTCATTCTCATTCCACGAAGAATAGACAGAGGCGACAAAAGAGTTATCATCGGCTATCCGCCACTCCGACACGATGTGAACTGGTCCACTTGAACGCTGCACGAAATAGTAAGCCGTCTGAGCCTGAAAACGAGGCACAGCGGGGGTGCAGTGATTTCCCTCGTCTCAAGGAAGCTCGTGAAAGAATTGAAAGTGGTAACGCGGTCTCGGGGGGTGGTCGAAGGATCGCGCGGCAAGGGTGAATGCAATTTTCACGAGGTGGCGGTGCAGTTGAACCAGCTATCGCGCGACCGGCTACACGCGCGCACACGACTGCATCCAGAAGGAGGAGAGAGGGCGAGAGAGGGCGAGAGAGGGAGGGAGTGGGAGTGAGAGCGAGAGGGAGAGCCGGTGAAAGAGCTCGAAGGGGTGGAAGGGGCTGGCGTACACGGAAACACAGCTACGTACACGAGGACCGGCGCGCTCAGTAGTGTGGCAAGTGCGCCCAGTGACGTAGGTCAGTGCTCGCGACTACGCCGCTCGCGCAACCTCTCGATTCCGGCTGCTTTTCCGCTATCGTGTCCGTGACACAATGATCCCCATTGACGAGGACCCGTGCGGTGCATCGGACAGCCGTGTGTCGTTCGTCTCAGCCCCGTTGTGCCGGTCACCTTGACACGCGCCCCTGCGGAGAAGCTCGCGAAGGTTAGGTCTCGCGCACCTGCAACCCACTGCTTCGAACTCGTGCGTTTAGGGGAGCTCGTGAAAGATGCATTCGGTGGGAGAGTGCGACGTGGACCGCTGTTGACACCTGGCTATTCGAGTAAAGCCTGAAAGCCTGACTCGAGGGTTGCTCCTCGCCGAGGATCGGATGACGTCAGTGATCCTTCACGTTAGATTAATGTCCTTGTCGTAGTTTGCAGCTGGTGAAAAGGGTAATTCCTATCCAGAGAGTAATTATAATAATTTGTGGTATTATCGAGCAACATGGTTCTCCATGTTTCATGGACTGTGAAATTGTAGGATTCGTTGAAAATGTAATAACTGTGTGCCCTCGTTTCGCTGCTTGTTTCCTATTTTTTTTCATGCTTTTTCCCCTATTCAATGTTATTTGCGATGCTTTTATATTTTCGGGTAGTTTCGTACCCGAGGCTTTTCCCCAGCTGAAAATGCAAGCGAGAATACAGTTGTAAATAATCCAACGCAACAGACGACTCGAGACTCTCGTGCTTAGGGGCATAACGCGTCCCGCACTCAGGAGCGGATTGTAACTGTGCCAAGTACAAGCAATAACGCGGGTCATTGCTCGTGCGAGTATCACTGCGGGCGCTACTTTTCTATCACACGCTGAAATTTTAATAACGCTTTTCTGTAGAACACGTACCATCTCCATAAATTCGATATCGAACAGCTAGTTTATCGAAAAATACAGAAACGTAATATTTTTAAGTACCAAGTAGGAATCATGTAGACAGGGTGACGTAATTTCTGCAGCTGTAAAAATATATGACGCAATTTAGCGCGCAATTAGAGTATAACAGTGAAATACGAACACACAGAGTGCAGCAAGTGACATAGGTCAGTGCTCGCGCCGACCGTGGACCTGCTGCTTCCATTGAAAGCACTCGTCTTTGTAAATTACCGTAAAATTAAAACGAAGTAAATTTTCAGTGTAAATGAGATCTTTAGTATCTTTAGAAAGCTGGAAGTTTAATCCAATTTAATTAAATTCTTATTGTTTTCGTTGAGTCGAATGAAATTATTTATTTCTACAATGCCGTCAATAAATATACGTTCATGAGATCCACGTTACGAATTCTCACAACTGCAGCTGTTTCACAGAAGTTGAAACGCTTTTCGACATCGCTGCAATAAAGCCGCTCTTCCCAGCATTGCGCGGTTTACACTTATAATCCGACATTTGGCGTGCATCGAGTCTGTAAATCCAGTGAATGGTGTTTATGCTTCCCGAGATGTTTATTAAAACGAGCCTGTACAATTTCCTGCCATCGTCGCGATAAACCCATCGGTGTAGTCTCTCTCTGAACACCACGGTATTATTCTCACAAGAAATATCATTACCAATGATTGACAATTGTCAAAAGAGATCTTCAATGAATTTCAATGCTAATTTAATTTGAAAGAAATTTTCTATTCTGGGTTTTTCATTTTTTGTTCTTCAATTCGAGACGCATTAACGCAGTCAGAGTATATAATTTATTTTTGTTTAGCATGCTGCACTGAGTGCACTGATATGCAGAAATTAAGTCCCAAGCTAGAATGTATTTTTTCGCGTCTTTTCATACATTTTTTTGCATGTCAGATCTAAAGGGAATTTTCCCGCGCGGAAGGGTCTTATGGATCGCGTGTAATGCAATTTTTATGTTCGCTTAAAAACCAGTTATCTTGACGTTCGCCGTCTAATACGAGCTTCTGTTCGAGCTAAAGGAAACATTCGTCTGCATAATTCATGCGTGCCATCGATTCCACCGTGAGATATAAACGGAAAAAGGCTTGTTTTCGTAATCCACTGACTTAGTCGAGAGGAATCTCAAGAATCATTATTCACACGAAGAAAACGTTGCTCTGTATTCAAATTCTAATTTCATTAACTTACACTTTACAAAAAATTCTTCTTTAAAGTGTAATTTCTCAAACGATCCCCGACTAATTATAAAATTCAGTACAGAAGATTATCGACACAACATATCTATCGATTCTACCCCTTCAACTTTCACTCACACTTGGTTTCTTTCAAAGCATACATCAAATGTATTCCATGTAATATGCATTGCATCAAGAGCGAACGTGACAAGTAGTTCGATCGTCGTTTTATCCGCTCTAGCAATAGATCGTTGACGAGATGTAGGTGTTCTCGCGAAAATTATGTCGATCGTACTCTGACATTATTACGACAGGCTAACGTTGGGCCCGGCCAGTGAAGCTTGTCGTTCCTGCAGATATCGATCGCGTTCCGCGAGTTGTCAGGCTAAGCTGCGAGTCTGAGATTTCTGGGTGGATGTGTGCGAATCTATCGACTGCTACACGATCCTGACATTTATCTCCGCAAGAATGACTATCATTGGTGCTCGTCACTGTCACGTTCAAATAGTCATAAACCTATTCTCGTATAGGGAGATTTGGCTTGAATTACTTTACAGTGAAACCGCGTCATGTTGCCTGCCTCCGGTAACTAATTCACTGTTTCTATTTCGAGTGGCGTTAACGTCTTACTTTTCGTTAACTCTTTCAACGTGAGCTACTCCTTCCTAGACATTTATTTCTAATACGTTTTATTCTCTCGACAAAATTATCCGGACTTATCGTGATCTTTCGCCGAAGAAATCTCGATCGACTATTCACCGCTGGAACGATCGCGGTGAAACGCGAAGCACTCGTGTCATTAGGAAAAGCGCTGATCTCATTAACGCCTCTTGACTCGCAAATGAAAGTTCTTTTATTCCCCATGTCTCGCTGGAAGCTCCAGAGAGTTCGACTTCGATGTGCTTATTAAACCACGATAGCGTTTCGAATAATTAGGTACATAGGAATTATATAAATTTCGATGAAACTCTGATAACATATTATTAATTAAGTACTCTACTGAAACATTGTAAATTATCTTATTATACGGAACGAAAACAATTTCTGTCACGAGTTCTCTCTCAAAAGGAATTAGAATACTAATTGTACTATATTTCTTGGACATTTTCGTTAATATTCTCCCATCCACCAAGCTTAACTTCAAATTGCATGAGGACGCCATTCTCCGAACAGCATAATCGGTCGAAATTCCTTGTCCAATTATGCAGAACAGCTAACCCAGTTTTGCGTGGTTCGAAGGCACTTATTGCTTCGCATGATAATTAATAACGCCCGCCAATTAACGCGACGTTAATTCGGTGGAGGCGCGCACCGATTGACACTCAATTTACGACGCGTTAGATTCGGTGATCGCGATCGACGAGTTCGACTACCGCCACGGTAATGAATGATAACACACGCTCAAGTGGTCTTTCAGTTTTAATAGGCTTGGCTGCCGTTGGGCTAACGCGTTTGTTCTCTTCCTCGTCGAATACACTCGACGCTCGTAATACACCAACATTAACGTGACGTTGCAATTAACATTGCAGCGTGAAATGACAGGATATGCGCGCTTCCTCTTCCTGCTGGACATTGCACAGATATTTGCACGATCAAATGTAATTCTTAGACCTTTCACTCATTCGTCTCGCCACTCGAATCAGTTTTCTTCAAATGAATTTCCTTAGAATCTACAAATTAGAAATATACGTACAATATAGGTGGTGAGACTTTCTCATTTCGCGAAGTACGGTGATTTGAAAATTCATTTAGCTATCAGCAAAGCTGTGAAATAAATTTCAATATAGCATAAACTCTCAAGCTGTTTCGTAAGTATGCGTCAAATAAGGACGTCAGCTGGCGAACTTGTGTCAAAGAAAAGCCAGAAGTTCTCTGGGGTAATATTTTAGACGATTTTCCTGGCAAAAGATTCCCTCATCCTCAACGCGTAAGAACTTAAGTCGTTCCAACTTTTTTACCGGTGCAACCTCGAACTTGGCCCGCTACAGGCGCCAATATTGTGCCAGATTTAAGAATATTTCTTTGCACTCAGGAGAATTGCCCGTCACAGAAGAAGAATTCTGTTCTGTGTCTCACTGATTGCTTGTATAATTAAAATTAGCACGAATTTAGAGCACTATTGCCAGGAAACTTTAGCTAATTCCCTACGTTATACAGCATGTATTTAACAAAGTTACTCTAACTCCTGATATGCAGACAACTCGCAGGTTGTACTCAAACAGGGTGTTCCATTTGGAATCTAATGATTTCCCTACGTATGTCACTATGACAGAGTTTAGCAGAAAATCCCCAACTTGTAATTGCCTGTCTTTCACGAAACTTTTAGGCCACGTCTAGGCATTTGACCCGTTTCGTGACGCTGATCCAGTCGAGTCATATAATGAATATTTCAGCCTAAAAACGACGCCTATCGTAGGTTAACAAGGAGCTAACAGAGAGGAGCTAAAAGACACTAACATATCACCATTTCCGAGAACGGTGTTTAATTAGCGGCAGAATTCGCGGAACCATTCCAATTTTCACCAACTATAATGTCTATGAGCGCGTTATGGAAAACCACTGTTATGTGGCCCCATCTGGCGTGCAATTAAAACGACCGTGGAGATTAGTTCACCGCGATTTAAGTAGCAGTCGCTCATAGGCATCGGTGCTCGCGTTATTCCGAAAACCGCGACTGATTCGTTTCCACTCTGCAGCCTGTAAACAGAAACGAGCACGTTCCAAGTGTAATCAACACTCCGTTGCTGGACCCACTACTCTCTCTCTTTTCATAAAGGAGTACTTTGCATTTTCGCAGCGCCACCGAGCGAAGATTAAAACCGTTTGAATCCTTTGATCTTTTCTCTTCACCTTGACTGCCAGAGTGCGAACATTTCGCGTGAAAGTTACTAATGTCGATATTAACGTCTCTTGGGGCTCCACTCTTCTGTTCGAGCAGATTGTTACACAAAGGGTTTCAACTTCTATATTCTGGCCGATAAGAATTGTAGACAGTGGCATCGTGCATCGTGATCCATGAAATATTCCTTTTGGTGGAAAATTTCTTTTTTCTTGATTTTTCATAAAAGCTTCATTCCGATTCATCTTTTCCCCAATTTATCCCTTAATCAGCAACCAAGGGAAAATCGACGTTGACTCGCCACTTGAATTCCACCAACAGGAAAATCGATCGGACATCGATAAACGACAAGTAGTTACTGGCGAGAGCAATTGGCAATTCTGTACCCGATAACAATGAACCAATTGGCTCTCTTGTTCCTAAGTTACCGCTGCTTATGCCCTCGATGCTAATTAAGAACGGTACGTTGTTGCTGGTGGTACTCGTCAGTCCGGAACTCAATGGAAATTAGTGTTGCCTCACGGTTTCCAGCGTCGTGTATCGGTCCTCGTTCTGTCGTTAGTTCACCGAAGCGTACATCGGCTCACGACACGTCGGTGTAGTCGCAACAGCCACGAATGGTTCGAATGCATCCACGGCAGATCTCAACTGCAACGCGTTCTCGAGCACTCACGCAATCCCATTATACCAAATTACGCTAAACTGCTCCCACTTTCCTTCGTGAAACCGATGATAATCATTTTTATGAAACTTTATTATAGGCTCGTTGACGTGAAACACGGGAATTTACGAAACGATAAGGTGTAATGAAGTAATTTGAATTTTCTTGATTAAATTATAAGGTCCAGGGGATTTGGAATTTCATGAACAGACGTTCTTAGTTTGGACTAGACGCATTGATACAGTTATGTGTTACAAGTAGCAGACTTCTAATTTTTCTATTTTATAAAGCTTTCAATACGGTGGACTTTTGTATCATTTCTTTTAGTGGATATTGAAGTTCTAATATATTTGAAGACAGTGTAATACTATCGACGGTTTCATCCTCTTTTATTCCTTTTGCTCTATTTAAAGCTTCCCACATTTATAACACTTCTTTGGTGCAACATGTTCGGTGGTTATTTTCCCAAAGTTCGGTGCACATTTACGTCATCCCTCGGGAACCACTCCTATCGATCCCGCTGAAACAAAAGCGGCGAACAGCTTGCCAAGTAGCGAAAAATGCTGAGAGATGGAATCCTGGCTGAAGTTTTCCACCGAATGAAAAGTAATTAGCAAAAAGAGCGTGAAAATGAACCGCGTTAATTCCACTGACGTAAATTAAGATTGATGCCAGCTCGCGAAACGAGCTAGCGAATTTCGATGTAATTGCCTTCTTATTGGAAAATGAATTCGCAATTTTACTCAACGACGAATGCAGAAAACTTTCTTTCTATGATTTCAAAGTCTTTTCAAACGAGATTCTCGAGGTATGTTAGAGGGAAGATCGATCGTCGGATGTTCCAGCGATAACCGAGCTGCAGGGGTGAGTTTGCACCCCTTTCTACTCATGGTATTGCAGTTTCGCAAATGTGCTGCAGTTTCTGCCGACTGGCAAATCTGCGTTACCGACTTGTGCAGTCGGTGCATTCTGCATCGAGGAGATGTCGTTTAGGTACTGCTTCCTTTCGTTTCACTTCGATGCAGGTGAATTAGGAATTTGCAAGAATTCACAGAATAGCTGATTTTTAAGCAAATCTCGAATTTATAAAAACGGCAGCACCAGTTTGGAAACAAATTTTAATAGGAAAAGCTTGATTTTTAGGACGAGTATAGTGAAGAATTTTCATTTTTTTTATCTAATAAAAACGAGACTATAGTTTCTTAAATGAATACTATAGTACAACTTCGTAGTCAGTTCAATATTACTCTGGCAACAGTTATTAGCTTCGACTCAGAGCTGGGTACATTAACGTATTAGTCACAAACTATACGCATATTTAGCATTCCAAATCTAGGCCATGAAAGGAGGGCGCAGCAGGATAATTAAATTGCGTACTCTTATGTGTCCGTAAACACGTTGACAAGTGCACTGAGTGAAAAACTTGACCACAAGAGGATCGATGAAATGTTGCACCGACAGCTGGCAATAAGAATCACTGCCTTCAAAATTGCGAACATTGGTCGAAGAGACTGTTAACAATAATTATGCAAATATGAAGTGTGTAGGGAACTTTTAGTTTTTTAGCAGCGATTAAAAACCCTTTGAAGACAATGTTTTTTTAAATATCTTTGTCAAGTGAACATTACGAAACAGGTCAGACAGTTGAACACATAGTGATTTATTTTTTTGATACGGGATGAAGTGTAAAGGGTGAAAAATCGTGGAAAATTGTGAAGAACCGTGAATATTCCTCGAATATGCCCCCAACGACACCGACGGACTCAGCCATGTGCTCGCTCTGTCCGCGATCGAAGAAAGCTCAGCACCCAAAGAAGCTCGTTCGATTCGACTCTATCGTCGACACCTTCTCCATTTCTGACTCAAATGCAATCATCAACCAAAGGGTAAGAGGATCAATGTCCAATGAATCTTGCGATATTTTATTACAATTTGCAATTTCCTGTATTGGATTCGAAATTCAATATCCTACTCAAATAGTATCAATTCCATTAGCTATTGTAACAATGTTACAAGCACAGTTTATCGTATATTTATTTAGCATGTATTTACGATTAATAATTACTGGTTTCCAATCAATTAGCGATTCGTATGTATAGTTTAATGAGTTTCATACACTGAATGAAGTGGATTAAAGAAATTGTATTTTACACGAAAGCTACATTAACGAATTCGGGTCACGGTGAGTGCAGCAAATGTACCGTTGATATGATAGCTCCATGTCCATTAACATTCACACATCATTACCCGTTAATGTTAGGACAGTCACGTTGTATAATCATGTCTCGAATATTAACAGACTTCTTCTACTTTCTAAGGACTCGGTGGTTCTCATAATTGCAATTGTACACTTTATCTGAACTTTTCGAAGCAATATTCATCATATTTTAAGTTATTTACGTAACTATTGCGAAGCTATGATAATTTCAGCCGGTTCTATGATGATGCTTCAAAGCTTAGTTTCTAGAAGCATCTTTAAAGCTTCTCTGTCGGAAATGTTATAAATCAGGAGACAACAGGCTGTAAAATTTTGATAAATTTGTCGCGGAAACTCGAAGCAATCCATGCATTCTTGGATGAAATGGAGATGTTTCATCAGGATACCAGCTGGCGCTTTCCAGGGCCGTGTAAATCATCGCGAGCATGAAAAATTCAGGTGACCCGAGGAGAGGCACGTTTTCTATGCACAAAGTACTATAAACGTTGCAGAGAACGGACGGTGTCTTATCGCACTGCCTTCGAGGCAGCCTGGTTGCATTGAAAAAAGGGGAGTCCGTGGCTGCTGCTGCTGCTGCTGCTGCTGCTGCTGCTGCTGCTGCCGCCACTATCTTTACGACTTTTCTATCGGGCAGTGACGCGAATGCGGGGCACGTTATACATGCTCAGAGAATAAATGGCGAGTGTCGAAGCTGGTTCTCTTGCACTTTAAAAAGTTTCCTTTTCCTATTCTCAAAGACTCATAGCTAGCAAAAAATATCAGACAGTTTGATTGAATTATCTTGTCAGCTTCAACCCTGTCGATATCTGGAAACAGTAGGTTTGTCTTAGTCAAGATTTTATACGGTATAAGAGTTATCATCTATTGATAGCTTTTCGACCTCAGGTCCCTCGGGTTCCCAGCTTTCCTCCATATTATTTAAGAGTAGGAAGTGGAATTTAATGCAGTTAGAGTCTTCGATCTCAATAATCTAGGTCTCATCAGAAATCGTTGAAATGGATAAGAGATAGGCGTGGTTCCAGGACTGGTCGTCGTCAGAGAAACAGCAGGTGGCTGATAATGTTCTCCGGGAAAGCTAAACCAACCGCCATTCTTTTATGATAATACGTCCGTGCTCAGCCTGATGTCCCCGAAATGTAAATCAGCCGACTTTCCCGATGTCGTGTTCCGCGCGATTCCGCACATGTCGATATCCACTCCACCTATATTTTCCCCCCATCTGTTCATCCTCGGCCCACGTTTATTAAAAGCTGTGGCCTGATCTGTATATCTTGTTTTCTTGCCCTGCTTTCGAACGAATCCGATTATCCATTAAATAGAAATTCTTTCTATGTAACCTATCGATCAAGATGGTTTATTGTTAATGCTCTATTGGCGATATTTATGTACCTACTCTCACCTAAAGTTCACTGATAACATTTACCACAATAGGCTTCTGCTTTACTGAGAGCCAGGGGCTTCTTGGAAATCAGCTTAATGTTTACAGTGGCTCTACGAGAGAAGAAAGTGGTAAACACTTGCAGAAGCTTCTCACAATTGGATTACAGTTTTCTTTGTGTAAGAGTAAATTAGTCAATTCTAGTGAAAGATATGGTTTTCATCTTAATTTAATGCAGAATCTGTTTGTCCGTGAAACTGAAATAAAAATGAATAATATAAATATATATCGACCTCGCGAGAAACTTGTCAGTCTAATGTAGATTCAAGCCCTGAATGGAGGGATTTCTAGCGCAAAAATCGAGTGAATTGCCTCCCCAACGGAAGGAATCAGGTGCAATCCTCTTGACACGGGATCAACTAGCACATAAAGTGGTTCAAGAAACTCTCGAATAACAAAGAAGGCGGTTGACACGAATGAAGGGGATTCGTTTCAATCTCGGAATTCCCCGATTATTCCCTTCACCCTTTGAAGGCTCGATCATTCGCTATTACTTCGTCGCAATGATTCTTCCTAGTAATTTGATCGAAGGTCGATTGAAATATCCATCCTATGGTATACTTTTAGTGGGTCTACTAATTGAAACCAACACATTATTCTTCTGTTATCAAGCGCCCCCAATAATCCACTGACATTAGTAAATTCTAAATTATACACAAATTTACGAGTCACTAGCATATAATTTCTGATATAGATATATTCTAACATCGTTCGATAAAATAACGAGGGACGCCAATAATGCAGTAAAATAAATTCAGGTTCCAGGGGTATTTATCGCACGCGTTGCACGCCATTCGAGTTAATGTAACAGGTTGTATAATATACAACGATAAATTTTGATAACACGTTATCAGGATGTTCGGTATTATCTTCTCTGATGCATTGATCAGAGAATTTCGCGTAAAAATAAAAGAAACTAGATTAATGGGTTTTCTACCTGCGCTTTTATAGTTAACAATTCGACCTAAATTGCTAAATCAAGGAATTATTTGCACGTTCTGTTAATTATTATTTACGATCACGATGATTAAGTGCAAAGCGAATAATTGTGAACTTTTACCCCTTCGTTTTTCATCCCTGATGCTGCCCAGAGGTAAATGAAACCCTTGACAAACCCAACCTACACATTCTGACCTACTTCTTCTCTTAATTCCTGCTACCGTACGAGTCTTTCATTTCCTCCGCGATATTTTCGAGATGAAGTGGCCGAATCGCGGAGACGTCCGCGATATGAAACGTTTTTTGCCTCTTTATACGTTTAATTCAATCCATGTTCCACTACTGCACAGATATTTATTAACTTTTTTCTTTTCTGTTACAGGTAAGTTCAACTGTGGCACTTTCAACAATAGTTATGTAAGTAACTTGCATGAAATATTGCTTCTATGAAAGCCTATCTTATTTCTTGGAGCATAATATTGCTTAATATCGCCTCACATATCCTGGACCCTGTACAATTTTCATGAAAGCTCCCCATTGTGCTGAATAATCCTTTGAAATCTCTTAACATTTAAAAAGAAAGAATGTAACTACAAAGTGCTCGTTGGAATTAGCTGAGGAACCGTATGTCGCGTTTTATAAAAATGAAATTAGTTCCGCGGCACAAAGGGGAATATGAGGAAAATAGCGCAGAGAATCCACTTCAAAGCTGGACTAACGTTGTCTGTTAGAAGAGAAAAATCTTAATACCGAAACACGCGGTCGTCCATAAAAACACACTCAAGCGGTTTTTCTTTAAAGCCGCTCTTAGCGTGTACCAAAAACAGCTAAATTAAAATTTCAAGTATACTGTATGACGTCTCTGAAAACATTTAAAAAATTCTATGAAACATTTAAAAAATCTATCATGAACCCAATCGATGCATCTATATAGACCATTCTTAACGTTGCTTTGAATTCTACCAACCTCCTCGTGCCAGAATCGTATTTAATCTCTCCTTCCCCTGCAGAAGGATAAATGAGAAGTTCAGTAGTGTCTGATAACTGGCGAACACCTTTCTTATCGGTCTCGACCTAAATTGCGACATGTATTTCTTTCCTTGACCCCTGTCTACCCTGCATCTTCCAACCCCTTCTCGATTCTTTATAAGTAGTTTGACGCGACGAGAATTTCAAGATCGGGCGGTACACGTCGTATCGAGAATTGGAACGTGCTTGGCAAGAGCAGTGTGGGCTTATCGCGGATCGAAACACCGCGTTTACACTTGATATAGGTGTAAACGGCATTAACGAGGAACTTTTTCCAATCGCCTCGATAACCGATAAGCTATCCGTGATTTCGAGCCTCCAGATTTATTTAGTATTCCATCCTTTGCTATCAGAAATCGTTTATTTCCAAGGAAGTGTAACGTAATTTATAAAAGATACATAGAGGCAATATTTCTCTTCAATTTCTTGTGTCTAGTTTTTCGCTATCGAATAACAACCATTTCCAGTCATCGTTTTCCACACTGTAATGAGTACGAAACGTAATTGGTAGCTACATCGAGCTTTAATTAACGTGTCACGGGCGTTCTTCCTTCTCTTCGTCCAGCTGTCGGGACATCAAGTTCGTTTCGAATTCTTGCCGCCTGACGACACCCTTTGAGCATCCCCGCTTCCTCCCCTTTTCGTTGTTAGTTTGTACAACAGAAATGTTAACACGTCACTCCCCGGTTATACGTGTGCCACAAATATTTGCCAGTATCTGTGCATGCAAGCTTACGAGGCTGGAGAATCGCTTCCAAGACCTTGATCTAAATTAGTCTCTATCGGCTGGCAAACATCCATTCTGTCGACAAAAACACGCATAAATCTGGAGCTTCGAGTTTCGTTTCCCTATTAGATTCTGATCTCGCAACAAATCCATATCAAGACTTTAGTATTTTGCAGAGAATTCGATCAAATAGCAAAAGAGCAATCGACAAAAATGTATTAAACTCTTTCAGAGCATAGAATAAATTGTCATGAGCATATTATTCGAGCATTTAATTTGCAATAAAAACAACGTCGAGTGGTCGGGACTCTATTTAATACGATCGAACAGATTACAGAACTTTTATGCAGGATTTATCGAATAAAAGTAGGTATTCAATTAACAACGCGAGTGGTTTGTTTAATTCAATTTAATGAGAATTTAGCGAAATATTGTTTCATTAAAATACTCTGTCGCTACTTCGATCACTTGACAAAACAAACCTATCAATTGATAATCGATTGTTAGACAAACGCCCCACTGTTTATTGCATTATATACAAGACATTTCGCGTTTTGTTAATTTTCGCGGCATATGCTAAATGATTTCGGTGAACGAATTCAATATTCACTTGAAAACGTTCATTTGTTTCGCTTACTTAATGCTGACAAATATGAATCATCATATTGCAATGACGACATAAAATATTCCACAAACTCCAGCAACAACGAACGTGAAGCATTTTCCAAACAAGTGCCCACCCTACCATGCGTCAAAACTCGGAAGCTTTCAACTCAGAACTTGACCAGATGTTATTATGAAACGTTTTCAACTTCATGAACTTCCTGCAAAATCCTAGAATTTCAGAAGAAGAGATTCTGCAATATCCCACGTCTTGCAGATCTTTTCCCCCGAGCACGTCGGGCCCGCGACGTCTCGATGAACGCTCGCATATGAGATCTCTAGGGTCCCATGATCCTTTGCATTGACCCTTTTGTTTCCGTGAACACGAGCATCGCGACAGAAGCTTTGATCTTGTCGAAGTGCACTCGAATCGCTCACCGGTGCCATAGGAATCTTTCAACTCTCCCAAAGGCCATTCCCCATTCACGACATTTCGTTTGCCGCAGCTCCGAGTTGGGTAATGCACAATGCACTTTCCCGATGGCAAGGCGACGCGTTTCTTCGCGCGGTCATCAGGACCGAACCGAACGTACTCGAGACGTGAGGTGCTAAAGGCTCTCATCTGAAAGGAACTGTCAGTCGATGAAAGGGTTTTGATGTTAACTGCTTCGGTGAAAACAAGTAACAGCTAGAGAGGAGAGGTAGGAACGTGGAGAAAGAATTTCGGGTCGTAAAGGGTTTCGGGAGAAAGGGTTGAAAGAAACAAGATCATCCTCATCGACAGGCGAGATCGTGCTGTCGAATAAACTCGAGTTTTTCTTGCCACACCGCATCAAAGGGATTTTCACTAAAACTGGCAAAGCACTTCTTTCATTTGCTTTTTTCGAGGTCGGTAAATGAGTAAGCAGAACGTTGAAACAGGTTAAATGCTATGCATAAATCCTGAATTTACTTGCAGAACGCCTGACAGACGATTCTGCCGAATTTACCTTTCAAAAAATTATTTAACAGCTTGATCATTTCCTTTTTTCGGTCCTTCTGACGGTAGCTTGGAATGATAGCGTGCACTTTGACGTTTTCCTCCCCCGTTGCGAATCCCTTTGACCCTCTCCTTAAAAGAGAGCTCGCACGGAGCTTCATTTAAAAATCAAATTTATGTCTCGGTGAACGTCCCCATTTCTATTACGCTTCATGTAACCCCATAATACCCGTGCTTGATGGTATTTAACGTAACAGCAAAATTCCTGGAATATCAAGCGTTAATGCAAAGGGAGAAAGGACCGAGTGGCTGGAGTCTACCGTTATCATCCCTATAACCCCGAAGAGTTCTTTCCCTTTGACGTATTCAGCAAAGAGATTTTCACGCTCTGCCAGGCAAAGCCACCGGATTATTTTTCCGTCTTGCCCAACGACATGCTGTTCAGGAATAGGAAGATGAGCCGAGAAGTTGTTTGGACACGACGTTCTCGTCTCCTTTCTTCCTTTCCTCCTTCATTTCTTCTCCCTCAGAGGGATTATTTCGACTAAGCCGGATAGGTCTGTGAGAGAGCTATTGGCTCTTTATACATATGTATAAAAACGTCCTTCTCCAGAGAAACATGTGTCGAAGAATTAGGTGTCAGTCTCTGCATATTTGTACGAGAAATATAATTACTCCAGCGTGTGAGATTCTTGCCTTTCGATACAGTTTCGTAGATAGGTCTCGAAAAAAAATATGAAGCAGTTAGACGACTTTCAACCCTTAAGATTAAACTACTAGTAAATACTAGTAATAGTCAACGATGGAGTATACCATATATTATTCTTCCATTGGAACATTTTCACTTAAGCTGCCATCCCATTTGCCCAAAACCCCACGAAACAACCCCTGGCGCGTGGTGCTTCTCATCTTCCCCCCGTCGCTCGTGAAAACGCTAATATCAGGCTTCTTCATCGGCCTGCCGAGAACACCTACCGCGAGCCTACTCAAATATTCATTGACGTCGTAATATCCAGCTCCCCTGGCCTTCAGGAGGCCGTTCGCGTAGCGTCCCTCTTCTCGCGACGAAAGAGCCGCCGAAGGGGATGATTTTTCCCATAGTGGGCATCAAGTTGTTTGGAAGCGAAACGAGGATGGAAGTGGAGGGGCGAGTTGCGCCGGAGATACGTCTGGCTGGCGGCAGCGAGGAGGGTTGGCGGGCGGTTGGGTGGTTGTGGATCGCGTGTGGGGGTAGATCTTGCGCCGTCCAACCCAGCTGGCAGCATCCCTCGGCACCCCATGGCCCGTCGAGCGAAAGCACTGCCAGTCATTCGCGCGGAGTCTAACCCGCGGGTTCTGTTCCTGTCTTTGGAGGACGTCTGTCAGCACTTTGGCCGACAGATCACGTTGTATTCTCGCGGAAAGCATTCGCGAAGGGCAACTTCACTCTCGTCAAGAGAGGCCCTCCCGTGGGATGAGATTTCAGGACGTCCCGTTGTCGCGCGGCTAACTCGGACAACTCGAGGACGCGAAACCTATTGGATAATTGATCGATCCGGATTGCGTGTAATTTGAACTTGAATTGCAAATCGACTCGGGGAAACGGTAGGATGCACTCTGGTGCTCGAGACGATCGAGGGTCTGAATAATGCAACCCGCCGAAGGATTTCTATGGTGGACTCTGGTTCTTGGATTTATCGCGGGAGATCGAAGCGTAGGTGGAAGCGGGTCGTACTTGATCGCCTTTCGACTTCCTGCCCGTTTTCAGATTTACTCGATAAGCCCGTTATGAGCACAGTTGACCCTGGAATCTTGCGTGTCGGCTGACCTTGAATCGTGGCCGTGAGAGTTTCGCCATTAATTCCAGTTAATTCTGTTGTAACATTGCAATCTTGGTTCGTGCTCGTTTTACACGATATCGAAATTGAGAGAGTTGCGAGCCCGACGAGCGAATATCGTGCAGATAATGCGTCACGATTATGCAGAATATCAGGCGGAATCGGGTTTCGTACAATGGTCGCTGCATATTGAATCGCGATTCCAAGGTCACAAATCTGTCTAACGATCGTTTCGAGGAAGTCACGTGGTACTGCCGCCATCTGCGCGCTATATTCTGGTATAAAAATTGAAATCTACGATCTCCCAATTTACTCTTTAAACACTATTTGTTGAAATAGTACATTCAGGGACCAACAGAATCCACCTTAGGGATCAAAATTGTAAAATTCCTCTCATCAAAATTGAATTCTTTCAGTTTACCGTAACATGCAAAACTCAGAGTGATCGCCAACGCGCAACGGGACATTTTCAAAGTGATAATGTTCAGTTCGTGTGAAGTTGAACTTTGAACAGTGAGAAGCGACGTTAAAAATCAAAAGGGGAAGTGGCGTCGTCAGGCGACGAGTCGCGGATTTCTGTTGGATGAGCTCGTGTGTTGTCGTGGTAGAAAATAATCGGTTAGCAACCTGGAGTGCCAATGCGGATCACGTGTGGCGCCCGTCTTCATGGGGATGGGCTTTAACGATAAGAAGCTGAGGAGATTACGAAGATTGCGGCTCTTTGGCCGCGCCAAAGTCTACCTCACAGTCCGCTGGCCACAGCTGGTGGGTACTTATAGCAATCGCATGTACATTTTCTCGACTGTCTAGTTTTCCGATAATTGAGACGCGTACGAAACACGTTAGATTCCTTTTCCGAGAAAGAACCAGGGAAAACGAGTTCTGTCACGATAAAATGAACGATTTTGTGAGATGAAAAATCTGAAAATGTAGAGTATTATAAAATTCAGTAATTTTCAAAACAAAATTTGAAATCGCTTTGAATTCTGTTCGACGAATATTGGTGAATGAAACTCAAAGCAAAGTGGTAACATTAAAAATTCCTGTCACGTAGAATGCGTAGATTCGCCACAGTATAAGCATTAGGAATAACAGTCTGTGAAAACTGAGGTAATGGTAACATTTCGCCCTGAGAAAAGCTTATTTTGGTAGAACGCTCTTTGTTAATAACAATTTTGAGTGCAGCCGGAATGGCATCCACTTGAGTTGGTAACTTATTTTTATGCCCAGACCGTGAAGTCGAGGTTCCGTGCTGGGAAATTTTAATCGTAACCCAGACTTATTTTTATCTAAGTATCTCGGCTGTGAATTATGGCGTTAAAGTTCGAAGAACGGCACTCTTTCGATTCTGGTTGGACCATTTTTATCAAGACGTTTTTATTAACGACCGCAATTAGAATTCTACCCGCGCGGTAATAGTTCCTCCAACTCGTCTAATTCTTCATTTTTTTCTTTTTTTCTCGTCCTTCTTCTCGAATGTTGCACTCGAAGCAAGATTACCATTGGTACCATTTCTCCACTTCACCTGCAACTTCTGCTAAATCTTATTTATTCGAGGAATGATTACTTACTACAGTAACCTTATAAATTGTACCTTTGTTCGTCCCATCGCCTACACTTTCCTCCCAGTAAAATATAATTTTTAATTCTATTTCGTTTTCCGTCTCTTTCCGTCGTCGATCGCCAAGTGAACGCCGATGTCGCCTGTAATAACGTTTGACGTCGCGGAGCTTATTTTTACTCCAGCATTTCCATTAATGAACGCAATTAAAATTCCCTTCGCGCGCAGACGATTTTCCAGCCGGGCAAATCTTGAACCCTGTTTCCCTTATTTTTATTATAATGGACTGCTCGGTAAATATGCTCAGAATTCTTGGAATTTGTTAGCCATTTGCTGGCTTCAAAAATAGACATCACTTAACACACATTTTTCTATCTAAAATTAACCACTATTCTAACATGAACTAAGACAGAAAGAAGTGCACATCGGTTTAACAGAAAGCCAAATGCAATTACAAATTTATTGGAAATGCGTTGGCTTCATGACCGCAGATCAAACAGGGGGAGAATGCTAAATGTCCGTGTCGCGTGCGTCTCTGAATGCATCACGCTGGATATTCTATGCTGCCTTGATATCCTAGATGCACGAAATTCTTGCTCGATGTTGCACTTCCTCAGAATAACCCTTGGATAGCCTGAGTGTACATGAGTTTGTGGTATGTGTTGTCGATAAACTGTACTCTGTGATCAGAGAAGACATCTTTGAATTAATATTTGTAGGAAATTATTACTTTCTCATTACTCGAAATCCATTTTCCTCGAAGAATGAACTTCGTAGAATAGTTATTCTTCAGCTCTCATAAAAGTTGCATCGCAGGCACTATCAGCACTCAAACACAGACATTCTATAAATTAAGTTATATCTATGTATTTGGCAGGTAGGAAGATCGGCCGTAGCAGCAATCCTGACATGCAACAATAAAAATTCCAAAAATATCGCAGTATTCGAGGAACGTTCCGAACGTCCAGTCGGATAGCGCGAATTGTCTAGATCAATTCCCTAATGGAGGGAGAGGAAATGAAAAATTCAGAGTTTCATTTCGTGAAGCACGGAAATTCTCGGTAACAAGCAATAGCAATAGCCCTCGCTCGATTTAGGTTCGAAATATGCCAGGATTCCAGATGGTTCGTCGAATTTATTCAACGCAACGATACGGTAACGACTGCACGTAGACCCTACAAATATCCGAGTGAACCGTTTATTCTTTCCCACGGATCTCCTGCGTCGTGGAACCTCCGACATTTTCTGATTTCGTGGAAACTGAATCCCCTGCCCCCCTGCGTCGCGCAGGTTCAAATATTCCCACAGCACCCCCATTCACTTACTTTCTACTTTATCATCGGCATTTCCACGGTGTGAGCCGACTGACGTTGTTGTAACGATATTCTGTAAAATACTTCCTATAAAACAGAGCCACTTTTAATCTAATTAAGCCTGCGTAATTTATGGTCGCTGTGGTGGAACGCGGAGAATTTCATTAAGACCCATTGGCAGATCTTCCGACATGTGCTAAATGAAGTTGAACCCTTGATAAAATTTAGCGAAAATTATGAGACACCTAGGTGAACTTGACGCGAGTTATTCGCCTCCTAGAGGCTCAATTTCGCTGTTGTCGGATGATCTCCAACCAAAATTATCCTCAGTTGGTGAAATTACAACCGGAACACCGTCTATCCAGTGAACACATTCGAATATTTCTTGACGTATTTCCGGCTCGATAAACCACAACAAGACTAAGATTCCTTTTCTTTTGGAGAGGAATATGAGATTTCAACTTGGCGGTAAAGTCATAAAAATTTCTGTGCAAGTTACTTTAGCCAGCCCCACGCTTTGTTGGGGGAAAAAGCGAAGGAAAAAATGTCTACGGTAAGGGATACGTCGGGAGAAATTTTAGTTTTATTACGCGAGTCTTCGTAATCAACTTTTTCATATTCTGCGATTCAGGAAGATGGAAAAATAATGTTTATAGTCAGATCTCTCTTTTGAAAAAATCATCCCCTTTAACCCAAATCGGGAACCCTTTTTTTCAGCCCTTTTTCTCGTCCCTTTAAAGCGTAAGCATAGAAAACAGTGTAACTTGTTTTCCATCCGAGTTTTCCAATCGAATTCGCAACCAGAATTTCTGTGGTCGAACTTTAATTCGTTTGATACAATTCCTCGAACCTTTCAACAGATTCGTCCATAAAATTTGCAGTTTTCCATTGCATTGAAACTTGCACACAATTTGTTCCGTTTTCCCTATCAATTTTCGCTGTTTCTTCGTCCTTCGATGTTCTATTTTCACGTTTTTTCAACACCCGCGAATTTCAATTCGCAGTCACGTGGCAGTACGGCGCACACGAAATTACAAAGAAGTGGATAGATCCAACGTTATCGCGTCTCGCCTATTGAGTTTCGAGGAAAGTTATACGATCTATCGAATATCCTCAATGTCGTTCCAGCTACGAGGCTGTTTCGCAAACTGTTAGCTGGAGCTTGGACGCTTTCTCTTATATTTTCACTTAATCTGAGAAAATAAAATCACGATGGAATAATGCGATCAAGGAATGAAAAATTTCCTTCGTCAGCAGTTAGTACCAAAAATACTTTCCACATCATTTTACTCACAATCAGAGTAACCTCAGATTAGAGACACAGCCATTGCACAAAGATGATCTCTCGTAGAATACTTTTCTAACTTCACTGGTACGAAGGGTAAGATTGAAGTTATTCACTCTATCTAATTTATCTGAAGCAATTAACGATTAAGATTCGTCTCAGGCAGAAGCTCGTTTCAAGGGTGTCGAAAGAGGGTGCAGATAGGGGAGACATGCCACCTAGTTGGGTAAATAGATACTTGCTTCACGGACAGCAGCTTACGCTGTTATAATGGATCTCATTACTTTTATCGCCAGGACGTACATCCACCTCAACTCGAAATTGCCTTCCACTGCTTCTGTTGCTTTCTTCCTCCCTTTTCGCGGGCTAGAGTTCGCCACCAATCTACATGCAAAAATTCTGGATGGCTTGCGCTACCCCCAATACGCCATCCTTCCGACGCCATCTGGACACCCTAATTTTTCCCGAAAATTGCACTGTACTAGCTAAATATCACGGCCCTACCGTAACCTGTGCATCTCGTCAATCTTTCTCAGGATTTTTTGCGCGATGAAGACAATGTGATACTGAAAGTGGGAAATTAGTTCCTAAAAATATTTAAATAATTTATATTGAGTAACATAAAGTGTATTCCATGGAAGGGTAATATTTGTACGTTTTAATAAAAGTATCGAGTTCCTTCAGTTGTATTCGACGCGACGCCCCTGCGTGAAACGACCGATTATCGATGAACGTTAATGAAATCCTGAAATTTTTACGCGCCGTCAAGCACACCAATCGCCGCATGACGAATATGGATGCATCTAAAATATTCAGTGACCCGTACAATGGTTCGATTGCGGAACTGTCAAATTATATTTGTACCCACTGTCCAATATTCGTCGAATGAAAATACCGTGTGCATGCACATGCTGCGCACCTGGAAAAGCTTCTGCGCGCACACGTATGTCTGATTGTTTGCTTTTTCGTCATATTAGATAGTCTAATTATTCGAAAATTCAGAAGTATAAAACAAAGGTAACATGATAGCGGAACAGCATCCATAATACCTATAGCATATTGAACGTGGAAGCGATTAGTTAAATCATTCGAGAACGTGACAAACATCCGCACTGGTTCTAGATTAAAACATTTAACATAACAATACTATTAGCCGCAACCTGCGGGCTACTCTCAACCCTCGTAAATACGAGCGTTTTTAATAAACGTGGCTAATTCGATGCACAGGCGGCTTGAAAATGAATCACAATTGTTTGTGAAAATGTTATCATCCATGAACCTTATAAATTACAGACTTTTTATTTGGAGCATTTATTAAAAAGTATTCGCTACACAGCTCAGCCAAATACTCGATCATAATTTTTAAGCTCCAGTCGTGAATATCCAAGGTAGAGATTTAAATCCGCTGGTTTGAAACGAAAAGCAAATTAGTGAAATTCAGTTAATGTCGTTCTGGCATTTACGCGAACCACAGGGAAGCGAGTTTTCGAAAGCAGCTTCGTCTGCCGCGAAGTTGTTCGTTGGAGAAGAGCTTCCATGGTGGATGAACATGGAAGACGTTCGGGACCATTCCTAAGCCTCGTTATAGGTGCTTTAACCTGCAGGCTTGCGCGATATACTATGCTTACAGATCCGTGCACGAAACGGGCAGGCTCCTCGGGAACAACGTTTAACTCGGGAGATACGATCGAAGTTTATCCAGGTCGGTACCAGGCGGTTCGACGTGGTACCATTAGGGACCAAACAAGTGCCTCGCTGTCGTTTCGATATCCGGCATTACTATTTTCCGATATCTAGTCAGGGATATCATTCTAAAATACTCACTTGTTAATACATATTTGTCTATGGTATATAATTGTTTACGCAACTTCTGTATTTCTCTAAAAAATGGTGAAACGATTAAGATAAATATGCTTAGATTGTCAGACGATCTATTTTCTGACTGATCGTGAAGTTTTCCAGATGTGAGTATTCGTCTAACAATCGGAAGGTAATAAACGAGCAGCAATTTTTCCCTCTCCAATAATACGACCATCGCACTGATCGAGCCACTTTATCGGACATTGATTAATCGCAAAGTCATATTCCATCCTGTTGGATTATCCTCCTTGTTCCTCATTGACGGTAGTTTATGCTTGACACCTTTGCCGACGTATCTCGAGTAATTGATTGAACATTGACATTTCTACTCAGTAAAGGAAGGTTCCAATGATGAAATGAAGCTTTTCTCTAAATAAAATAAAAAGACGGTCAATCCCATAGAAGTGTACAGGCAAACACGGTAATAATTACTCCTATTACCAATATTAAACTGACATTTCAGTCGAATATTCGTTCGTCATTTCACATGCAGCTGGTGAATAGAAATCTGTGTGCAATTTATTGTATTATTTATTTGCCCGTATGAGCGTGCATGAAAAATGCGAATGCTACGCGCAAGCTACAGGCATTCGACGTTAAAACAATGAGAATGCTAGAGCATGGAAAAGGTAATAAAATTTTCAGCTGCGAGCAGTAGGAGAGAAGATTGGATAAATCCAATTTGTTGCGAATTATTCGCCCAATTCTTTTTCACGTTTACATTCGATTTTCTTATCAACAATTTCCACCTATTCATCACCCTAAATGGGATCAATTAATAGGCAAAGTGTTTTCTCTTTTCTTTTCATTAAATATATTTATTTGCTTCGTGGAGGGAAAATATGGTTCGGAAATTGGGAAGTTGTTGCAGCTTTCATGATTCGTGAGAGGGGAAACTTTGACTAGTCGTGGAAAATGTAGATAACGTCGATCGATTAATTCATATAATGAAAATTTTAATGCAACTCTCGGTCGACGACCCAGCTTCATAATTCATACGTTACGTCACACGTTGCAGCGCAGACGAGATTCATTGAATCATTAGGCGCGATGACGCCAGAATGAATTTCAAACGTAGGAATCCATACATAGTGGATGTAATTGGAAACCTGTACCTAGCTGTACCCCGAAAGGGTGACTTCGGAAAGGACTGAAATTTAAGTACATTAATTTTCAGCAGCCCTTGCTGCAATAATATCTAAAGCTCGAAGAATATTTCGAAGTACTAAATATGAATACTGGAACAGAACACCGCATGCTCCGTCAAATTGAAGATCCAGCAGAGAAAACAAAGAGGAAGTTCGTTAGCAACGTTTGTTTTCACGGGACAAACCTTTTCTTCCATTTTCGAGCGTGTTGTGTTCACTACAGCTGGAACACCGCTTCAACAACGCGCTCACTTCATCATTACGTAACCTGGTTTACGACCACCGATTCGCATAACCTCGATGAATAGCCTTTATTCTCAGCTTTTAGCCGCGAATGTGTGCTTCTAAAGTGTATGCGTTACGCAACAACCCTGTGTTTGCAAATGAAATAATAGACGAGTACATTCGGCGTTACGTACTGAATTCTTCTTTAGAATTGTACAATAGGAATGCAAATAGAAACAAAAGATTAACTCGTAGTCTGCATTACAATATAATTATCACATGTCAAATGAACTTTTTACCACGTACCAGATAGTAATACATTTAAGCAAATTTTTCTTCCATTACGCGAAGGAATCTTCCCTGTTATTTCAGTAAACAAAACAGTAAAAAGTATAATGCAATTGATTATACAACCCTTCGTTTCAATTCCGATTGCAGTACACCCTGGATGCATTTCTTGTGCAATTGAAATAACATTTATTCATCAAACTTGTGACCATAGTTCTGCGTCGCAAAACAAGCGAAACAAAAGAGATATTGAAGAACAATAATTATTAAGAAATTGTATTAAATAATAGGTAAAATTGTTTTTAACTACATACAGAGCTGGAAGTGTTGCAACAATCACCATTTTATCGAATACATAAATATTACGTGAACTTGTGAACTATTTATCGATGATTTGATTTCGCGGATTCGACCAACCAATCAAGTATGATTACGCCATTACCTCGGTCTCTCAGAGGAGTATAAATACAATTCCGTGACCGTCAGTATCTCAGATCCCATCCTGGCTTCGGCCAGGAAGGATCTCCCCGAGGTCCCCAGAGGTCCCTTAGCTAAGCACCCTCATGGTGCTCACTGGAGGGACAAGAGATCCCATGGTTCCCTGGCCCTTCCTACCACCAAGGGTTGGTACCTGACTCTGACCCATGGGAATTTCGTCATCTCCATGAAAGGTAGAAGGCAGGAAGAGGAGCAGAGCTAAGGTGAAGGTGAAGGTGAAGGCGAAGGAAACCCAAAGGGAAGAGGAATAGTAGAAGAGGAGGGAAGTATTTACTATGGTACCTACTTTGTAATTTTATTCGCTTTGATTTCATTGTGAACCCAGAGTATCAGGTTGGTGGAAATCCTAATACATTTAAACTTGTGGTTATGTATAAGATGCATACATCTAAGTTCTGTTCTTAAAAGCTGGCTAAAGCTGAGCCAGTGTAATTCTACGTTGTACCTAATAGACTTGGAATTTGATATGGGCGAACTTTACAGTTCAATGAAGACCACGTCAAACCTTTACAACCCGATAAGGATTTGAGAACCGGGATGTTAGCGGATCCATAAAACCCGATATGGACGATACTGGACGCTTAGAACACGATATGGTACATGTTAGGCTTGTAAAATATGATACTAACGATGTTAAAGCCTTAGAACTGGACATAGACTATATGTACCTCTATAAGGTGTGAAATGAACTACATCAAATTCTACATCAGACGTCGAGAGTTAATGGACTTTTAAAATCTCCCTATGGATCTTGAAGACATCTGAAAGCAGCACCCAAAACTTTCGAACCTCTAAATTCAAGGACTCTACACTTTTACTCTCTGATCCTGGCAAAATCACACTGGAAACTCCTGACCCATAAACGTTCAACAACGCATGAAGAACAGGGGCACTGAAAGCAGAACCGTGGAAACACACTTATCTATAATCAGAAGTATCGTGTCCCATTGTAATCACTCCGATTTCCAAAAACTGAACGAGAATTCGTGCCCATCGTTGACCAGCAACTCGTGGAACAATCGGAAACTCTTGACCCCTACAGTTGACACAACTCATCGAATCTGAGGACGACTCGTGTTTCTAGCACACGAGAAAACACAGGACGAGCACGCTTAATCGGTTGAGGCTTGCGTTTGCATGGCTCACAGAGCTACGGAACTAATTAAATAGGCCGCAAAGCGGTAGTAATGGAACGCGTAACGAGTACGGACAACGAGAACCGATCGCAATGATGTTAGCGACGAGCGTTGTCAGCCTTCGTTGAATGCTGCCACTGAACAATAGACTGACCTGACCGCTCGAATGACTGGTATATTTGGTCGTCGAGTACCGTCCACCACGGCCAAACGGCGAATCGTCGCGACAGCGATTGAATTACGTTAACACGTGACAGCGAAATATTCTCGATTCGAGAAGTTGCCTCGGGCTTGGCCTCGACAGTGACGCTGTTTGACAGCGAGGAGGCTTGATCGTCGACAACCCGACAGTCGTCCACTCTAGCCAGCTGCATATGGCTAATTTCCGTAACGATGTGACGTGAATTATTTTTAATGGAATACAGTCTAAGTAAATGAGTGGCTGTCAGAATTGCTGTACACTTTGAAATTTAGCTTTTCGTGCCTCCACCACAACTGGCAAGAGCAATATTCTCTTGAACATCCGACAAAGGCTGTCAAGTAACGAACATCGAGTGCAGATCGTGATAAGCGCTGGCAGAAGCGAAGTAGCTGACGCGGCCCTCGATAACCCCGCGGGTCGAAGATCAAAGATAATCAGGGGCTATGACGCTCTTGAAAATCGTCCTTGCCACGACAGCAGAAGAGTCTATTTGCCTTTCGTCTCGTGCCGTCTCAAATGTCGGACCAGAAAGAAAGGGGCGGAGAGGAGGCAGAGAAAAAGGAGGAAAAGATTGAGACGAGGGACGGTCCGCCTGCCAAGTTTCCAAGTATACCACTTGTGTCGACCTCGCTTCGATGGGCGAATTTATCGTCCCTGCGCGTCGGAAAACGTCTACGCACTGCAGATTCTTATTCAATTGGAAACACGGGGGCGGACGTAGTAGCACGATCCTGGAGGGGATATGGAACGGAGGAAATCTTCGCAAAATCGTCGAGAAGAAACTCTCACACACAGGGAATATGATAAAGGTGTTAAAATAAATTAGAGATGCAAATATAATGCAAAAATGCAGGATGCAAGGAATTTTCAATATTTAGAGGTGCAAAACATAATAGAATACTGTATTCAAATTCATTTATGCTAATATGAAAGACTTTGAGAAGGAAAACATTAACATAGAAGCTATAAATGAAGATTTTAACACTCTTTCATCTTCACATTTCCCCAGTAGTTTCTTCATTCTTGTCGTTCAACTTTATTAACTCGATTGAAGAAATATTTCCACGAGAGTTGTTGTTGACCCAATTGAATTCGGGGAACAAAATTCAAGGCTACGAGCACGCAGCGGCCCACGCACACTCCTTTCATCCCCTCGCGCGACATCGATGTATTCCTGGTTTTTTCTCGACCCCTGGAGCTCGATGACGCGCGATCACAGTCTCTCAAGTTGGCCGGAAATACCGCATTGCGTCCGACAACGAACGTCTGAATACCCTTTCGAGAGATTTCCTCGCGTTTGGATCCGTGGAACTGTTCGTTTGATCGATAGACTTCACGCTGGCTTAGACAACCTCCCTGTGCATCTCCACCTCGAGGGATGAATTCATGCGTGGACGCGTGTGTACACATTTGTTTGCATAGGGAGTGAAATACTTTTCCATGTTGGATTTGCCGTTTTACACAACGCATTCTATGTTTTACTTCGCTTGATGTTACGAATATTTCTTTATAAAAGAAATAATAGACATCTATCGGTGCAACTTCCAGAGGAAAACACTTCAACCAAGTTCCACAGCTTTGAAAATAAAAGCATCAATTCCAAGAGGAAATATTTCAAGTAATAAAGTCAACGTTTATTTGTACCCCTCACTGTAGCATGTCAAATACTTGAGACCTTATCAAAGGGTTCCTTTGAAGCATTCAATTACAAATGAAGAATTCGACGACACAAAGTCCAGTATTGCAGATACTTCAACGGAAAGCATGTCACTCCTCCAGTCAAGCTTCGTTTATTCTGGTTTGCTTCTCGACGAGGCTTCTTTTCCGTCCACGTTTGGTCCAGTTAGAGCTTTCGAGGATTCGAGTAAGAGACCGAATGAATTTTCCCTGAAAACGGACCGTTAATTTCCCGAGCTCCCTTTGACCGTCTTCGGGCCCACTTTTATTATCCCGATGCTTCTTCGAGAGAATCTTTCCTCAGGCACTGAGACTAAATTCACCCCCTGTCGATATTCCCCCTAATCTTCGTATATTCGTTTCAACCACCCTTTTCATCCCTTCAGGGATATTTTCCAGCGGACAGGCTCCATACTGTAAAGTGGCGTCGATCTCCACACGCTTGAAAATCGACTCTACCCTCGACTTTCTTTCAAAATGTATTCGAATCGTTCATTCATCACAGTTTTCCCATTCTTTACGACCATTTCGGCATATCATTGTTTCTTCTTTGCTATAGAAAATAGAAAAATCCGCTCAATTTGCTGGCGCAAATATGAGCAAGTCGAGGGCATGAATGAAAACGTATTATCAATGTGAATCTTTCCTCGTGGGAGAGAAACACGTGGCTTGGACTGCTCATTATCTGCAAGGAGACTGCATTCAAGAAATTTTTGCGTTATAATCGCCTTATAATTTATGATTCTGCAGTTGATAGGATCTGGAGTGAATTGTCAGAATGTCTGCTTTGCGTGAACTAATTGACTACCCATCTTTTCGGAAGAATTCTCGGAATAAAGTGGAGTAATAATCATGGGAGCATTTCCATCTTAATAAATCCTATTTTTATCATTAATTGCGAGGAAACTTTATCGAAAACGATAGGAAAATGAAAAAAGAAATAGGATTATTTAAAAACTTTGTGGAAAGTAATTAGCTGATATTAGGGGTGGCAATTAGTAACGTCTGAAGGAAGAGGAGGAAGTAACGTAATGGTACCTGGATCGGAAGAGTTCAAAGTCTTCAATTAATGCGATAAACTCCTGAGTAAACTCGTGTCGACGAGAATCGCTCGTTACTCGCATCTCGAACTCTATCTCCCCTAAATTCTAAATGAGGGGTGAAATGATTCGAGGGTTGTTGGAAACCAAACCACCCTGGGAGAAAGCGATGTATGATATCTTCTCCTAAATGGATATCAAATCGTCATCCTCCACCCACGCTATTGGAAAATGTGTCCTATGCTGCTACCTTATTATCAGGGAATGATTTCGCATCAAAAAGCAATCATCCTGACTATCCAGAATAAGTTGCTTACAATACGAGGTCAGTCTCATTGAGGTAGTGGGTGCGAAGACTCTAAATATTTAAAAAAGAATATGTTTTGAAACTCTACTCAGACCTACACGAGAAGAGAGACTGTATAGTGCACGATTTAACATGCGTCAACAACTTGATACACGAGTAGGCTTTACATATGTAGATACGTATGTAATCTAGCTGTACGCACGACATAGAGGTAGCGCTGCACGATCTAAATTATCCGGAAATCCATCGGGCAGAGGAGAGGAAGCCCTTTAACCGGACGTCTCAAAGCAAGAACCCTCTGGCGCAGCCACTAATCTGCACGTCATTTGCATCGGAAGCCACTGCGCGACCAATATGTGTGCGCCTGTATATTCGAATGTCTGTCTTTGAAGCGTGGCATCTTTCTCGTTAACGTCGCTTATTCCGATGAATGGTCCGAGAATGATGATGGTTTTTAGATGAAAATCTCATTACTAGCAGCAAACTTCTCTGAGAAATTCACGCTTTTTGAGAGGAATATTACACAATGAATAAGCTATATTTATTCCTTTATTCCACTTTTCAAAGCATTAGAGTTTCTTTGCAAAAATATTAACCTAGTAATACGTGAAACATTTAAACTAAAATTTAATTTCACTAAAATCGTAATTGCGGAATTGCGTGAAATTGAATTTTGCATCCCGTTTCGCTAGAAGGTCGATTGAAGTTTACGCAAAACACGTTCAAATGGAAATTCAGAGCGTTCACAAGATTCTGAAAGATGAATTCGATGCAGAAGGCATCTACTGCAAATGAACGAAGCGAAATTCTACGTGTTTTGGAAATGCACATGCCTTTAACACTTTCTGGAAGCACGAAATATTATTAACTTTGAAACCCGTGAATAAGTTGCGATGTGTGCGAGTTTGGGGAGGATGCTTTTCAAGGAAATGAACTGAGACGGGGAGCATCTGACCCTGTACGAAATTATGGGATGCGTTGGCTGGCGTCGAAAACAATTTGCCACGGAACTCTTGCGAGAATATGGCGGGCTGTCTGGCGTTAACGCACACGACTCAAATCTCATTAACTCCTGAGGTATCTTTTCCGAACCTATAGACGTGGAGGATAGTCGTTCAGTCGCTGAAATTGTTCATCCCCGATGCCACGAACTTCGCTGTAAAAAGCGCCCATTCACGTACAGCAGTTCCATCGAAGTAGGTTACAGCGTTCTTCGAGACCTCCATGTATCGCTGTTTCCCGTAAAAAGCGTTGATATGCGCGCGAAACGAGACGCAGCTTCTCGATACCGACAGCTCTGAAAAAGTTGAGGACCAAGACGCGTGAAGCTGCTACGCGCGTATTTCAAGCGAACAAGAAGAGCGATTGTGTTGCTATGCTCTCAGGACACGTTTCGGTTGCGCCGAAGTTGGCCCGCGCTGCTTTCTAATCCAAATCGTGCACTGCTTGGTGATCTGAGTGCAAGAGGGATTCTGAGAAAACGCTGTGCTTTCTCCGTGGTCTACACACGTCCTCGATTTGGTTCGGTACTCTTATGCCGTCGTGATATTGTCAAGGGTGCTCGTGATTGTCTCAAGTGGTCTGAAAAGGTCCATCAAGAGATCCATTTTTGAAAGAGGTATTGATCTAGCCAGAGACTAACACAAGGAGATTAGCGTCTAGAAGAGAGGCTTATGAAAATGGTATGAGAACTAATCAGAAATTACAAAGTTGTCCTCTGTCTGTTCAGGGACACATACACATTTCCTTACGCAACACAGGAAATGTCATCTCTTGAACTACTTTCAATCACGAATGATTATTTTCGCGCAGTAAGCGACACGAGACAGGGCAGGAAGGTCTTCGTTTCGGGGATAGGAATGAAACCAGCATCTTTATCCACGTGGTAATAAAACTCCTCAGAATCAAAGTAAAATACGAAATATCGCAGAGCAAAGGGTACGCAGGCAGCGCGGTGTGGATGTATCCATTATCGTGGAGCTATGCGTTTTCTTGAAGAAATTCGTTTCTCCGTCTTCCACGTGCAAACCGGAATGCATGGCTACCCGACTCCTGGGCAGAGAGGAAAAAAGGGGGAACACCAGCCGAAGGTTGAGGGTGGATACGGGAGGGTGGTCGACGAAGGAGGAGTGGAAACGACTCACGCAGAGCTTCTTTTAGTGGCTCGTAATTCAACGAGAGCTTTTCTCGAATTCCCAGCAGCCGGGACTTCGCTCGGAGATACAAATTTTGCACGCACATTTCCATGGAAACGACTATTATGGTAGTAGTCATCGCGGGAATGGTAAGGTGGCAGGAAAAGGACAGCAATGAGGTCGCGATTAATCGGTACATTGGAAAAGCGGCACTTTGAATATTTGATTTGAAGAAAATCGATAGCTATATTTACTGGATTCTCGATTTTTAATAGAAATCGTGAATTTTTTATAGAAACTGTATTAGCTTGATGATAATTTTGTAAAACCTACGTTCGAATGCAATTAAACAGGTTGCAAGTGCTGTATCGTGCTGTACAAAGTTCTAGATTCTCACACAATGTTATGTACACTATTGCATAGGCAGATCTCCTGCCTATACAAAGTACAGTACGGCGCAAGGCATGTCGACTATACAGCAGTAGAGGAAGACGCAAGTTTCAAAGTTTCCATGCGAACAAGTCGCAACGCTCTGCGAGAATTCACACCCCTAACGTCCTCGATAATGTCTCCCTCTGGTATCGATGTACGTCTTGCTGACAATGAATAGTCGTCAGACAGTGTCTCATCGGTCTACTGAAACGTCTAAACACGTGTCTCTATTTGAAGATCGTTCGAGGAGAAACCACTTAACGCAGCCATTATTTCGTGGCTGCAACCAATATTTGGAATAACTCGCAATATATTCTTCTCAAAAGACAAATATTACGAAGAGTCTTTACCTTCAGAGATAAGAAACTAAATCGAAATCGTTCGAAGATTGCAACGACTAGACCAAGGAATAAAGACATAAGTTAAAGTCGTGAATAAATTTGAATGTATCTGAAAACGTCCTGTGCTTTCCTAGAAAGTTTCTTCTCTTCTTTCACTTTGGAGTTGTTCGACCGGCGCTAGGAAAGTTTGACAATTACGTCGAGTCTAACACGGGACGTCAATTGAAGCTTCGTGTCTGTTTCCTCGATTATCGTTGAAGCGTGATTATCGTTAAGTATAGATCGAAGAAGTCGTTGGCGATGCGTGAAATATCATCTCGCGTCTCCGAGCTGCATACGAATGAACCTCTTGGAGAGTTTCGCAACGGTAGCTGTTAGAGTTGAATTTTTTCTCATCAACGTGCAATAACGTTACAGATGTTAAAGAACGGTGGCGAATAAGTATCGCAGAAAGCGTTGACTGGAGAGAAAAGTCAAGGCAAGGGGAAACTTGTTTTCCTCGTGGGAAAACTTCCGTGGCGTCGTGTTTATGGAAAGAAGTTTCAAAGGGAAAGCAGCAGCGGATACTTGATATTAACACAGGCCCTTCTCGGAGCAACATTGTGAGAAACTTTCGCAATCAATAGCTCCGTGATGCGCGGAATTTTAAAGCAACTGGCGATGGAATAAATTTTCCAACGAATTCGGCTCGAGTATGTTTTATACAAAGCGGAGAACGGAGCAACGATTATATTTTACAAGCGAACAATTATTTATTTATCGCAGTAACTTCGCTGAAGATAGCGAGACCGACGTGGAAGTAGTTCGACTGAATTCTGTCTCGCAGACTTGAACGAGTCGCTTAATTATTAATTACGCCTTGTGTCATTCGTCTCCTGGCATAAAAAAAAAAACATCGAAATGGTGGAGAAATATTTGAAACGAGGAACATCGAGCTCTGACGCTGAGCGTATCAAAGCTTAATGTTTCAACAGCGAAACCTTTCAGACCTGAGCAAATCGTCTAGCTCGGAATAAACGAGGAGGAAAAAAGTGTCAACGACGAGATAGTGTTTGCTCCGTGATGAAAATGTTGCTGAATACTATGAATGTTACCTCTTCTGTGTTTTCTCGTCGTGCTAGGGGGACTGCAGTTGAACTACATTTATTCATGAGCTCGATGTTTCTACAACCTCCGCTTATTAAATAAATAACTGATGAAATTGTGGGTAATGTGGTTAGGTCTGGGTTAGGCGTGGAAAATATATTTCTGTGCGGTTATTAATGGCGGAAAAAATGTAATCACTCGGTGGTTTTAAATGAAGGTATCGCAAAAAAGCAAGTTTAATGGATTCAGCGACCTTCAAGATATCCAAGACCACAAGAGTAACAAGAGGTTGTTTGAACAGTTGTTAGGTGTAAACTTTACATTCTTGCAAATCTCCTGCGTTTCAGCTGTTTAAATAACTTTTATTCTACGACCTTGCATATTCGAAGGTTATTGTTTCCTGTTTATTCCGCGACAGAGCTGGATTCCATTTCAAGTGCACAATTGGCGGGAATTTGAACTTAGAAATGAATTAGTCTGAAACTTACTTCGACCATATTTCCTTCGCACTTCCCCTACATAAAAATACATAAATTTGACGTTCAGAAAATGAACGTCTCTTTGAAAATATCTCGACAGTATTATCAGTATCTATTCCGACGACTATTCCTGCAAGATAGATCCCAATCTGTGCAATACAGCGTTTCACATGGTTGACAGACGTCACCGGGACATTGACTCCTCACTGTCGTGCTCCTGTCCCCGTGGGAAACAGGACAGGACAATCTCAGCGTGGCAGGTAATACTCCGTGATAACGAACCTTTGTGCGCGGCCCGTTACATGCATAGTTTTGAGCATTCATCAGGGAAACTCGATCGAGCGCAGCGACTCTACATCTTCGCCCCTTTGCGCCACCCTTGCCAGTCCCAAACTCGATTTACATCGGTGCTTCGTGTTAGCGCGCCTCTGGACTGCTGCGAACTGCATGCATCGTAAATGCACATTCTGGTTCCGCGCACCAGACTGTCCGCTCAAACTGCACGTGGCCCCTTTGTCGAAAAGCGTTTGATTGACCGACAGGATTAAACTAGAATTAAGTTTGAGAGATCTGTTCAGCGACTGACAGACAATTACTGCATGTTCGCCTCTGTTTTTCGAAAGATCAAAAGACGTAGAATACTATTCGTACAGTTTAGTTGGCAATTTTTCTGGTATACACACAACATATTTCATATTTTCTGTAAACTCCTTCGAATGATCGAAACAAAGGAGAAGGGTCAAGAGAATAATGAATAGGAGACGAAAGTTTTGGAATGAATTTCCATAGATGAATAATAACGATGAGCGTGGAAAGAAAGAGGGATTGTCAATTTGTCCATGGAACAGGAGTGACGACGACACAGAGCGATAACAATGAATCGAGGCTCGAATTCGCGCTTGTTATCGGTGGCGGTCCGACAGGCATCGCTAATCGAAGACAAATCGATTTTGTCTTTAATTTTGTTCCCCGCCGAAATCAATTCGAATTCAATTTCGTTCCTCGTACCAGTTAACAACTTGCCACGCCATCTCCGTGTCTGTTCGTTGTTTTTACCGATAATCGTAACGAACGTGTCTCTCCTCAACGAGCATTGTAGTTCAATCACTTTTGCATCGCTTCTTCTTCTAACTGTTGCCAATTTTTCTGCTCTGTCGTCGTGTGAGGCATTTTTTAAAACAACTCAGTTTCATTCCTGTGATGAAATTATAATCGTTGGCCTTTATTGGAATATTATTAAAAATGCAATCAATTGAAGTCACGAAGTCGAACGCTGATTAACTCGCGACGCTCTCTGTGCATTGATTGCAATTAATAATTAATAACTCATGCAACAAATTTAGTAGTTCTAGTAGAATTTAATTACAACACACGGTAAAAGGAGTAGAAGAGAGGACGGGACACGCGCGGCGTTTCGAGAGAATTAAACTCTATGGTTTCCCGATTCACGATACATCGGCGTGCACGGTGCATACATTTCAGCGTCCCCTGGCCAAGCTCAACAGAACCGAGATCTTTATTGCGTTTCGAAGTACCGGGACGGGCAAACAAAGCGGTAATCTGTCGTGCAGGTTGTTCCACCGACGCGGCACGAAATTGCATTCCGTAGTAAACGGGCGAAAATGGCGAAGGCCGTGTGTTGGCCGTCGGTGCTGGCCGTCGGTGCTGGCCGTCGGTGCTGGCCCAAGCCTGCTGCTCCAGTGTACACTGTAAACATTCGTGTCCAGCTACACGAGCATCCACGGACCAGGGGAAAAGATAACGCCCGGCTGGATGCTAATATTTTTTGCAATATCTGCGGGTGAAAGAGAACCACTAACCTTCCACCGTGAAAATTTTGCTGTATGAAATGCGTCAGGGCTTAATGTCGGCTAATAGACAGTGGGAATTTTTTTCTAGACGAGGAGGACTTTGATCAAAGCGTCCAAATAAAATTTTTACACCCAACAGTTTCTGCCCACCTCGTAACTCTCTTTTTTAGCTTTTGTTTTTAATAAGCTTTCTCGTTACTCCGCTTAATCCTTTCGAGGCATAAACTCGTGGGAAATCCTTATCTGGTAATGGAACTTTAATCTTTATCGTGCACCAACGGGGAACATACTCGAGCTGAAAATCAAGTGCAAACATTTTGCGAAAAATTTGCATCTTCTATTTTCTAGATACCATCGAAAATGGCTTGCTAGATTTGCTTTGGTAAATTTGTCCTCAACTAGCGTGTCGTGTTCCTTCGGTAAGTTGCGATGTAAACGCTGGGGAAATCGTATTACGTGGATATCGAGCAACTTCCGATATATCTGATGTAATTTCAATCGTGCTTCCTACTCTTTGCGGCCCGCCTCTGATCCTCGACACGTATACTTTATTATCGGGGGACATTAACGAGCGGATTAAGCGGGGGTGGACTGGCTTCGCGTTTTACTTCACCATTAACGATAAAAGAAAGCTTTACGGCTTTCGATACCTTGCTCCGAACACTGTTCTCGAACAGTAATTAAGATAGAATCTTTTGGCGAGCGTTCGACGGAGTTTTCGTTAATCGACGGCTGATCTCACCTCGAGTCAGGGCATTAAAATTCACCGCGTTGAGAGCTCGCCGCATCTTCTGTAAGCGATTAGGACGCGACCGGATTTAAATTGGAATTATTTAAATCACGGACAAACGATGAGATATTTGAATGATAGGAAAGCAGCACCTTTCCTCATGAGTGCAGCAAACCTCGTGAATTTTATCTTAGGACTTTCCTCCTTGTATTCATAATAATGTATAGTACTATGAATTTCATTGACGATACGCTTAAGAAGGGCATGCATTTTTTGTCATTTAGGCAATTCAAGGATTCGATGAGACGTATGAAAAACGCTGACAAGAAAATATTTGCCCATTTGTTTTCGTCATTGTTCCATTCATGCCTTATCTCTTTTTGTTTTTCTTGCCTCACGATGCTGTTGACGGCGATTTATTTGACCACGTTGTTTGAAAAACGGTCGAGTATTTCTCACGAATCGCTTCATTGCATATGCAAGAACAATACTACGTACAAGGATTCTGCTCATTTTTTCCTCTTCTTTCTGCAGCGTTATCAGTCGATTTCAATATCCAGTATAATAAATTGCGGTCACAAGGGACCCGTACAAGACGTCGAAAATGTGCGAGCGATGGTACAAAAGGTCAAGAGGGGATCTGCTCTTCCTTCCCTTCGATCGCCTTCAGTTTTTCTTACCACACGTCAATGCTTCTGACGATGACAAATTTACAGGTGTTGCACCAGGATCGATCGACCCCTTGATGCGAAACGATATTTACTAACGACGATAAAATTCATCCTGACGACCCGGAAATGACTTTCGCCATTAGTGGTTGGCTTAGATCACGAGGGTGTTAAGTTCTTTTATACCTTTTTTCTATTATAATTCATAAAGTCCAGAGTACAGAAGTCGAGAGTACAGAGAAACAGAAGTAGAAACTCTGTCCCTTGAATCCAGCAGCACGTAGAGTTGAATTATGGAAATAGGGAAAGACAAAAGGCCAGTTGCGTCGTAAAGAATGAAATAACGAAGATGTCCCTGGACGTCAGTACACGCGGAAAGGATTAACGAGCGTGACGAGAGGCACGAGGCTTGTACGTGCCACCTAGAAAAGTTCGACGTCCTTGTAACGAGAGTTTTACGTCCCATTTCATAACCACACTTCTCCATAATCGTAAAGAAAGGCCGGCATCGGCCGGCTTCGAGGGCCCGCTATGCTGATACCGAATGACGAGCTAACGATGACACTGGATCTGCGTTTTATTGAGCCTGAGACTCGAGGAACCTCCCCCTTGCTGTTTCGCTGACCACGTCTCGTCAACCATAAATTCGCGTTTGCACGAAGAAACTCGTAAATTTCGGTTTTCCTCGAGCCAAGCGGCGTAGCTGGCTCGTTCGGCGTTTACTCTTTACGATCGACCTGCCCCCTCTAATTAGCATTAAGTTTGTACCCACAAGAATCAGGCATTGATTGGTACTTGGACCATGGGGTCGTTGCATTTTACTGTCGCACAGGAAGCAGACGAGACTAAGATGCCATAGGTCGCGCTACAAAATTATCGCGCGATTTACTGCCCCACTTCTCCCTGGGAATTTTTCAATTTTATTTAGTACTCAATATTCTGAGTTATAATTTTTATCGAATAATTCCACACCGACCGGAATTTTTCGCATGCATAACTTTTCCTGCCGCTGGTATTCGATAAATCCTGCACATTTTTTTTCCTTTCATCGACGAAATTTCAAATACTGATCTTCAAACAGCCACCTGGCTGCGATCATAAATATTTTTCAGTTAATTTTTTTCACATAATTCGTTCCGTTATTGGCGAATATATTTTTAATAAAAACAATATTTTAGTGGACGATTCTATTAAAACTAGAATTATTTGAATTCCGTGAGCGAAATTGCAAAGAAGAATTGCATTTTCTGTTTATATACCTGTTTCTCCTAGTACATCCAAACGGTGCGCATCGTTTGGCGTTTTCCCTTAATCGAAAACCTTCCGACAAACTCGTGCATCCAGCCACTATACGCCGTCAGCTGGTCTATTTGAAATACTTCCCTGCATGTCTCGATTCTGATGAATAGATCTGTTGTTGTTACTGCCATTTTTTCTCTGCTAACGCGAACTTTCTATTTGTCTCTCTCCTGTAATAATAGTGAGTCCATGTTTGTTGCATTGAATACGTATATATGTCGTAAAATTCCATGAGATAGAGCATCTCGAACAATGTTTCGCAGCGCTTTCAAATCGAAAATGTGAAAGGAAAGGCAACAAAGAATAGGAAGAGGGCGGGAAGCTGACACAGAAGTAGAAAAAACATAAAATTCTAGCGCGCTTCGTAGGAGGCGTAAAAGTGAGAAGAGAAGAATGGAAAAATGTTTTGGCGATAAAATTATATGGATACAGAGGTAACGAAGTGTAAGAAATGCGTTATTTTGTTCTCAGGAAAATGCACGAGAACCTACCTCTGGTTTCCTCCTACAAGAGGGTGAAAACGATCGAGCTTGCGAATCTCCGTTTTACTGTCAATAGTTTATGTGTGTGGTAAACTACAGCAGAATAGGAGTGAGAGAAGATAACAACTGCAGGACCGAAGAGGGTTAAAAACATGAGCTAGTTAATGAGTAGTGATCGCGGATGCATGGTATTGTACAATGCATTTAGAAGATGTAGAAGCACTGCAAAACGCAGACAAGATCTGCCAATAAAAAATTAATCTCGCTTAAACAAATACCTGCACGAAAGCTATTAACAGGGGAGAGCTTGACGTATTGTTCGTGGGATGTTTTTGCGTAAGGTAATATATAATGGTAGCACATATTCCAGTGAAAGGGTCTAGAGAATTCATCACGACGAGTTCGAAAACGATGGTAGCCCATTTTCGTCGAGTCAGCGATGGATTATGTCTATCGGTAATCGGAAATAGACGCATAATTCATTGACTAACTTTTTTGTCGAAATGAATTGCGAACGAGGGGTGCATTCGTGTGTACAATTGTTTTTGGATGAACCATTCACATTCACGAGGAAGCTCCGTCGTATAAAAACATCCTCCGGCGTTTTTGCATAAGAGACATTTACATTCGTTTGACTCGCCTCGATTCCTCTGAAGCATTATTCCTTCAGTCACTTTAGACATTTTAATATTGTTGTGCTCCTTTGCGTTGTCGAGGACTTATTGAAAGAACGTAACTTTATAAAGAGATCGTGAAGAATCTCGATATCCCTCGCAATTTCAATTCAGTTGAATCTCGACGACTCCTCACAGAGTTCAAACGCAACTGCATCGCTTATTACGTGACAAATCGATAGCGAGAATCACCCTCACGCGCTTTAATTATAATGTCAAAGCGGCAGCGAGACGCTCGAATGCAGAAGTTCTGAGCGACGAGTAATATAATTAAGACACGAAAGGACAGGAAAAGAGGTCGGAATAAAACGAGGTTGTTAATAATTTAGAGGGTGGGAGATCGAGGGTGAGGGTTCTGTAACCTTCAAGAACAATTCAGTGTTTGCGAGGAGCTACCACCTCTATTAATTATTGCCACGGACGCGTGTTCATAATTAAGAGGTCGTGTCGTCCGACAGGCAGATACATCGGGGATCGCGGGCAAGATCCTCGACGAGGTCTGACTAGGGACTACACCATACTCCTTGTAAAACTGAATTCACGGGGTGTCGCGAATTTCTGGATTCCCACGGTCGCTGTAGTTTGAGTTTCTTACATGTAAACCATCATTCGCGTAATCCCATTGATGTTACAAACTTCTGTCGCTCAAGTAGAATTTTAGTTTTTTCAAGTCAGAATTCCCTAGGACACTCTGCGACTTTTATAGGAGAGTATAGGCTCAACTATTTTAATTGCTTTACGACATTCACTAAATTGTTGGCTGGCATTTAACCAAAGTAAAACCTATGCAAATCTCCTGACTTGCTAAGGTTATTCCCCTCAATGTTGTTCATGTTCAAATTCAGTGGGATTGTGAAGTGAGATGGCAAACATGTTCGTAAAGGAAATATAGGTATATTATTTCATGAAATATCGTGGCAGTGAAGGCGCCAGGGATATTTGACGGTACTTAATAGAAACGCTAAAAATTCCAAAGACACGAAAGAACGTTCTTTGTAATATGTCGTGAGACGTGCGATGCTCAAGAATGTTTGGACTGCCATGGGATTCCATGCGAAGCTGGGTTTACGAGATAACACGGAATTCCTAGATGTTAAGGGATTCACCTACACGAACTCCTTATTTGTTACGACCGGTGTAGGGGTACATCCACGAGATGAAACGGTCTCAGATCAAGTCAGCAACTTTGTCCTCAGGTCTCACGACGGGATGGTATTTAATGCTTCAGGGAAAATTTATGCTCCAACATAAGCTCCGAGCATCACTGGAACTGAGACGTCTGCGAAACTATTCTGTCGTTGCGTGCGTTGAAATTAGAAGGTTCATGGTGAAAATTGTGAATGTCGGTAGAAGTGTAATACTAGAATAATTTATGCGGGTGATAATTTACAGGAAGATGATATTTTTGAATACATTTTTAGATTGGTACTATCCCCCATCGATCGATTTAATACGCTGTCCCTTTGGAGGTCCATAACATCGCCGATTTAATCCTTTAGTCCTTAAATTATGGTCTTCGAAGTTAGCAAAGTAGCTCATAAGTTTGGTCACCTTGGGAAACGCATATCTTCTCTCATCCCTTAGTGATTTTCATCTCTGTCCTTTTTCATATCTCTCAGCGATAACGCTTCGTACCCCTCCACTAGAAATCATTATATGATTCATAAAGACAGAAAAAGTTGTACCTTCGATGATGAAAGATGATATCTACGGCATTCGCCCATCTTGTTTTTTAACGCTTGAAGAAAACTTGTAATTTTCGTAATTGTATGTGCCTGTCAAGATCCTTTTATCTTTCGAAAATTCATTAGTGCAATCGGTGAATACACAGTCAAATTAATCGTCGATATCTACCAAAAGCGATTTAATCGGGTTAAATGCGATGGAAGCAATAAAATTCGATACGTTCGAACAGGCGCGGGTGTAGATAAAGCGCAATGTAAATAGGATCTTTGCAATTAAAGCACAGCACACTCTGCGGATAAAGCTGATCGCAAACGAGAAAAGTTCTGAGTGTTGTTGGTTCGGATATCATCCCCGTGGCTGTCGAAAGTTACGAATGTACCAATTTGCTCCGAGTAGAAACTTTGCAATTAAGTTTAGGCAAGAAGGGATCGCCTTTGTAAACTCATCTGCTGAGAGTACAATGATTAAAGATGTATCGAAAAAATCCAATTAATGCCCCTAGCCTTTCATGGTTATTTCACGTTGATCTGTTTTATCTCAATGCGCTGGTGTAAGTAGTAGTACCATTTATGCAACATTGATACAACAAAGTAAATACAGGGTAGTAAAACAGTAAACTGATGTTTCATTAGACGTTTCCGTCTGCAACGTCTGCGAACAATAATACCCTTGCTCCCCTTTTCATTTTCTGCCTCCACTCCGTGTACCGGCCCTTTAGCCTTTTAGTCGACTTTCACGCAGTGTTTAACTTCATTACACGATTAAATCTCTAGTTGTTAACCACCAGCTTGGCAATTTTTTCTAGCCCTTTTTGTTACCACCTCTCTTTGGTTTTCATGCGTAAAACATTTTTTCATTCCATCATGATTGTGCCATAAAAATAATTAAACGTAGAAGTAGTTTTAATGAGGTATAAAAAACGTCTGAAGTCCCGTTGTATTGCTAATAGGGAAAATATAGCTTCTGTCGCGCTAGGATTTGGCCAGTAGTGGTATGTACTTATCGTTATCAGCAAGATTTTCACATCAACATTTTACGAAGATGCGAACGAGTTTATACGACATCTGTTCTTCCTGGGCGAAATTGATATCGGTATTATCCCTGTGCGCCATCGAATTCGCTGGAGGCACAGCTTCCGTCTCGTAATGGGATTTTGATAGTAACTGGTCGAGAGGTATCAACCCTCATCACGGGAATAATTTCCTCGTCGTATCTGTATATCGTGCTCGCTACATCTTACACGTTACGACGTGATATGTTATCGTGGGCTTACGCTATATCCGCCTCACTGGATCTGCTTTTCCCTGTCTTAAGGCAGATCACTGAAACAGGGAAAGCTTCTGCTTCGTTACAAGCAGAATTGCTTTCATTTTTTTCACGTTGGGATAATTCATAAAAATTGAAGAATCTTCGGTATAGAGTATATAAAAGACTCATTTTGTACAGTAGAAATTTTTTGCAGCTATGGAGTATGCAAAGGAGCCTGTTGAAAATTTCCTATACATATCGAACATATGTTGTAACGAGTATTGCCTCGGATCAACTTGCGGCGCATGGGAGCACGGCACAACGTGCTCCATGACGCCTATATTGCAGCCATAAATCTAACAAGGTGGTTGAACATTAACCCAGCGACCGCCGCCTATATTTCCGACATTGGTCTACCTTCACGTCCGATAAAATAGCTGTCTATACGATATGTGATATTTACACCGATTTAATGAACCGTAATATCCATATGACTTCTTCAGAAAATATCGTGTGTGTTCATTTAAGAAAAAAATAAGTAACCTTTATCATGTGTATGATTCGAGCAGCATATGCTGTTTATTACTCTGTATTAGTCTTTCTTATCACTGGCACATTTTTGTGCAGATCAATTTGAACCTTATACATACATCCTAAAAAAAAGGATTCAAAAAAGAATTCTTTAAAGGAAGGCTATTTTGCTTGGAAAATTTTCTAAAACCACTTTGACATTGCAATTGAATAGGGGTGGGGGAAGAAACAACTCCAGAGCCCAGGAAGGTTGAAGACATGGGTCAGTCGATGAGTAGCTTTCGCGCGGATCGGACATGAAAGTAGTGTATAGATATAAGTACCTACCACAGTGTGTAGCTAATACTGACATCGTTCTTTCTGTTACAGAGTCACGACAGCTGGCAGGGGCACGACGGCGACCAGGTGAGCATCCGCAGCTTACGTTTCTTGACGTCGCTTTGCTTTCGCTCTAAGCATGTACCTTTATTCTTTCATCCTTTTTTAAGCCATTCGCTTCCATTATACAACTTAGCCTCGCCATGAGTTTAACCCTGACACAGGTTCATTTTCATCTCAATTTCACAGTAACCAACATCTTTTGGCACTGTCCATTAGCTTAGAAAACCTATCAGAGTTCTGTACCATAGATGTGTTGCATGTGTTTGCATTTCCATAACTCGCAGTAACGAAACCTGGCATGAATTGCAATCGCACTCAGCCCACAAAACATTCATCGTGCTTTGAACAGCGAGAAGTGAATCGAGGCAATCTGAAACGCGAAAACGTATTTTCGCCGAAGGAAATCGGTCGCAGTATATCACCCGCGGCGTTCCCAGCGGTATTGGCACGAGTTAAAATGATGAAACGGGAAGAACGCGACGATAGGGAAAGAGTGTGCGGTAGTGCTGAAGCAATTTGCGCGACAGTGATGCATGCGAATCGAGCCCTTACCATCTGGTTACGCAGTTACAACGCGCACTGTATCTGGTTGTTATTAAGACCGACGCGGTTTAATGACGCGCTGGTTGTAACAACCGGTGCATCAAGGTTGCAACGTTCCTCGTTAAGTACAAGCGATTAGATGTTGCTGTACCAGCGCCTGTGAAAATATTTACCAGTCCGCGGAATCTCCCTATAGTGCCCCTTATGCATTAATCGATGCGCCCTCATGCAGCTGGAATTCATGGCGCATTTACATGCGCTTTCTTGCTGTATTTATGCATTGATGCTTGGTAGAATCAACGTGTTCATTACCAAATCCATAACTGGAATTCAAATCAGTATGTCGTTTAAAGCAACGCTATGTCCTGGCAACTATTGCACTTGGAAAGAAACGCTATAAATTTCAGAAATTGTACTTTGCGTTCCTTGAAAGCATGAGCGAAGTGTTTTCAGAAACAAGGTAAAAAAAAAGTTGCTCATCTGAATGACAAAGTTTTTATGCGAGCAATTTGTCCTGTACTATCGATTGTTGTATAGCAGAGGGTGCTGCACGTAAAAATCGCCTGAGCAGACAAAAATGTAGGAACGAGTCCGCGAGACGAGGTATCGCTTGGTAATTCAGGACGCTCCTGGAGCGTTTTTTATGAGGAACGAAAGACGGTAGAGGCACTTAACAATGAAGGCTGGTTGAATGAGATTTAGTGTACCGTCTAATCGGGTTTACTCTCGCCTTAGGGCTCTGTTCCACGCTGATACGCCAATACAGTCTCAGACTACAGAAGTGGAAGAACTCAGTGGGGTGAGTGTCGAGTAAGGGAGGAAACTGAAGAAAACTGTGAGACCAAGTGGTTGGGGGACGTGCGCTGTGAATTTAAAAAGATTCGTTAAACCTTGATACCACCATAGGACTCCCCAGCCGTGGAACTCTTTGTTAAGAAGTTCGACTACATACTCCCTTATTTCCTTAATGCTTCTCCGAGATTTATCTCTAGTAAAATTTGCCAACCGTGTTGAAACATCATGTCGAATTGTCAGCAATTTTGTCATTCGAATTTGCGAGGAATCGTTGTATCGTAAGCTAAAAGCGAACTACATTTTCTTCGAGATTTTCGAATAGAAACGAAACTGTGATTTTCTCTCGTTTTATGCAACTGAGCTCCATTTTTTGATGAAAACAGCTGAAGGAAATCCAAGGAAGAATCACCTTTGAAGCAACGGTGTACTCGGAATTTCATATTCGAAGATCTTCATATCGGAGAGCACTTCGAAGACTGGAGCTCCGTTCAATGGTTCTTGCCATAGGCACTCGAACGAACTATGCCGTTTCTCAATAGTGTCTTCCCCAGAGAGGATCTGTTTCACCTTTCATCTTCTTGTTTCGAATATCCACAATACGTCACCCGCTACGCCACCCTCCGGCAGGTTTTGTCCCTTTTGTAGCGACACAAGCCAAATGACTCTTCCGCTTCCTTTGTTCATGGCGAGCCGTTTTGTACCGAGATTCTTTCTTCCCGTGCAAAACCCTCTTAAGGCAAATCCTCCAGTCAAGCATTGTTTTCCTCTGACATTATTAAGGTAAACTTGTCTCGCGCAAAATTCGCTATGTTTTTGTGTGCGCAAACTCTGCAAACTATTTCGCAGTTCGCGAAAAGTGTCAGAACAGGCTGAATTCATTGCGTTATAGCGATATTTCTTCTTGCCCTTCTCCCCGCTTTTGCGAAACTCTTTCGGGAAATCTCACCACGTGGATCTCTAATAATTTCTCTGTCCGACAATGAAAGAGCCCGCTGAAGACTCTGCACCCATAAAATACTGACGCCGAACGAAATCTTGCCGCGATTTGCGGACGTGAGCTCCCACGAGAATTGTCGGGCGTGCAGATCGGATTGCCACGGTGGGCTTCGTCGAATCCGGATGAAATCGCCTTGGGAAGATATACGAGGTACAGCTTCTACGAAACTCGAACAGGTTGTCCAAGGTGTCAAATATTTTCATAATAATGGACAGCTAAAAATTGTAACAGGTATTCTTTCAAGAAATTGGATAAAATGGAATTGGGATCACTCATGCACAGAAAAATGTAAAACTAGCTGTTCTGATTTTAAAAAAGTAATTTATACATTGTGGAGTATTTGCGCTCTTGTGAAAAAATAAGGCAATTAAACAGTAATAGAGGTTCTGTAGCATGGGAATGGTATCAGTAATCTTTTCTAAAGTTGACAGAAGTCTCAGCTGCACTTCATTTTCCGCGAAGGGGTTTTCTTTTACCCTTGACATTTTTCTTCTTTGAGGAAATCCTTTTCAACCTTTACATCAGCTGAAGTACACTCGAAATATTAAAGAGGATTTACTAGGATAAATTAGCTCTCAAATATTCTCAAGTAGAGAAATCGCGCCGTGATTGACGAGACGTGTGCTCATTAGTGTAATAAAGGTTGCGGTGTTTTAGGTGCTAAGGTTTTATACCTTTTTTATGCTTTTCAAATCTCTTCATTTTACACAATACTTTATACCATTTGTACACGTTGAAATCTGAGCTTTGCTGCTTCACTCGAATTAGCAGATTCACCTGTAAATACTTTTATTTTACAGCGTCCTTTCCACGAAAAGGCACTCGGTTCGTTTTCATAATATTAAAAAAGCTTCGGAATCCCCTTCATGAGCAATGTTTCGCGGTTACTAACACGGGAAACAAGGCTTGGTGCCAATTACCTTAATTCACCCACCCTTTTCCAGCTTTACCTCCGGCTTTCTTTACCCCTCATTTTCTACCCCTCCCTTTTTCGTATACGCATCGTTCTGCACTTATCCCCTTCTCCTGTCGTTCTCGTTTCTCTCTTTTTCTTTCACATTGAGCGTTCGCGACTCTCGCCGCAAATGAGCCACTCCAGTTATGAGAGATTAGCCTAGGGTGTTCGGCAGCTAACTTCCTGTTTTCCTCTGTTTTTCTTTTTGTTTTTTTTTTTTCTCTCATTACTAGGGTTGCACGGAAGGCAGGAACTGGTGAGATTCAACCGCGGACAAACGAAATCTGAAAAAAATGCGGGAAATGGAACACGGCTCGTGATATTCAGACCCCGACACGCACTAATTAAGCTCCAGCATCCTCCTTGGCATTCTCCTCGGATTCCGTTGTGTTCGATGCAATAAAAAACGATACCAATTGTTTTGCGTTGGCTATTATTCTTTTCTGTTCACGCATCCTCTTCCTTTTTTCTCCCATGAATGGTTCCCAAGACAACGAGTTCGTGGCTTTAGATCTGTTGGCCATTAAGAAATTAATTAGCGTTTATTTATGAAGTGAAGTGGAACCTTCGATTACTCAGTTATTTAATCGTGAACTTGCAATTATTTATTGCGAGAGATAGAAAGGTATTGTATTGCAAACGACAAGTGGTTTATCGACGGAGTTCTCGTCGCGTGCACAGTAACACATAGGTGTCACTTACAGCTCCGATTCCTGTTTTACACTAGAACGATTCATTAAATTCTGTTTGAAGTGTTTCAGAAACAATCGAACTTATTGTTAATATTGAAGAAAATACCATACTCTATTAAATATCCCATAATCTTTAAATTTCGCGCACAGTAGAATAAATTGTTCAGTTCCATTCAATTGAACCGATCGATCCAGTCGAAATTTCATTGGTCCCGTGGGAAGGGATAAGGAAGAGGGCGGAAAAGCAACGAAAGCACTTCTGTGATTCGCCAATCGGCAATTTTCGATCGGACCAGTTTTCGAGAATATCGAGTTCCAGCCACTCCGCGCAATTTCCCATTGGAATAGGGAAATTTGGACAGAAATCGGCTCAAAGGGCCGCACAAAGGAGAAGTGTTGCACAAACGTTGAGGCGGGCTTCGACGATGCATCGACGTGATTTCAAGCCGCGAAACTGGAGGGAAACCCGTTAGAGAAATGCAAATTGCTCCTAGCCAGACAGCATTAAACAGTGCCATTGTTCAATGAACGTTACTCCGTGCACGTGAAATGCACCGACTGCGGAATTGCCTCCCTCGGAAATTCTAAAGGTTTCGTTTAAGTTTCCAGGTCATATGGCCTGGAGCATTTCGGGGAGGAGACGACGTCATGAATGCGCTGACCGCTTTCGACTTTAAGCGTATTTATTTTTCGAGAGCGACTAGAGGGAGGGGTTGAAGCGGTCGCTTTCGTTGGAAAAAGAGCTCAACGAACACGCTTCCGACTTTTTTGCGACCACTAAGTCTCGCTAAAAAAAGGGTAGCACTGAAGCAAAATCGTGGCGCGCCTGTACACAGGCGCATCTTATCTTGCCTCGTCGGATTTGAATGCTGAGTTACAGCGAAAAAAGCTCGTTTCTTCCGCAAGCTACAACGTGGCTGCTAAACATTCGTCCGAATCGCGAGGATTTTGTTTCTCTTTTTTTGCGCGCGAGATCCGTGAAATGGAGTTGAAAGAATCTGGGGGATCCCGTTCCGCGCGAGACTGTTTTTGTCAGAAAGGAATTCCTCGATTCGAGACGCGCGCCACACGTTTTTTTTCCTTCCTTTTCAGATTCGATTGAAACGAGTTTCCCGATTCGTGCCACGTGTCCTTCAAAGGCAAGTTTGAATCCGTGGATTTCTCGCGGCAAGAGGCTACGCTTGAATTCCGCCGGGCGGTGCGCATGCGCAACGACCGCCATAGAAATTTTTGCCCATTGCGGGACTTCGTTAAAAGGGAAAGGAGTATTTCCGCGAACGTGGACGTACTTGCGTTCTCGCTACCGAAACGAGCGGCAAGAAACAATCGGCTTTCCTCTGACGTTTTGCAATAACTCTGAACGAGCCTTAGGTATTTTGCAACTACGAATACTTTGAAAAGATTTACTTTATCCATCGTAGGCCGTGAATTGGGGAAGACAGGTTAACTCGCTGCAAAACTTAATAATTGCACTTCTGTATTAGGAAGGAGCACTTGTTATAGGCAGAACGAGTTAACTTGTCTTAAATCATTCAGGAGGTCTACCTGATTAAGAAACAGTATCGAATAGCTAACTTATTCCAAAAATATAATTTCAGCTTACGAATATTCGTGTCGCTTTGATGAAACATAGTTCATCGACTTGACGATAAATAGAAGCACGGTCGAATGGAGTAATGCACAGGTAGCAGCTGAAATTCGCGTAAACTGTCCATCATTATGGCTCGGCCCGAGGCGGTATCTTTACATCTATCTCTTCCCTCCGACCACAAAACAGCCGCGCGACCTCTTGTGATCAGCCTGGCACGAAACTGGCATCGTCGAACGAACGAACGTCTTCGGCACGGTTAGTATGTCGGCGTAGCTTGCGAAGGAAAATGTAGGAACGAGCGAGAGAGCGAACGAAGAGGCACGCGGGCAGAGAACGCGAGTACTTTCGTGCAGAGTTGGTCACTTTTTCTTCGAAATAACGGGGAACAAAGTTACGGTGTCGCGAGCTCGAAATAATAACCGACGGGCCATTAAACGAAAATAAATCTCGGCAATTTGCAAACGAAAATCATGTGCTCGTTTCAAAAGCGAGTGTCGGAGTAAGAATGTGATCTCATAAATGATACTTTTAAGTTTGAGTAAAAACAATGGGATAGAATTTTTTAAATGAAATCCCAACTGACTTCGTTTTCGAATCTTTTGAAATTTGAAATTTAAAAAGGAACTACGACGATTGAGTGAGAAGAATAGTAGCGAAAGAGCTCGTTCTGTCGAAGTCTCGCAAGACTCGGAAGAAAAGTTTCTTCGGATAACGCCCAGCGCCGTTCTCGCGAGGACGATCGTGCAGGTTCGTGCAGATCCGGCTCGGCTCGGCTCGGCGCTCTCTGTGCGTGCAGCGAAGTTCATGCCGGCGATGACGTCAGCAGGCAAGAGGCCCGACCACGGCCAGCTCCGTAAAGCGTAAGAGGGCTCTTGACGTTTCACCTCTGCCCGCGTACGCTGCGAATTATTTTCGGCCTTCTATTCGTTTCCTGGCCCCGCGGCGGATTCGATCGGTATCGATGTGCAAGCAGTGCGTATCGCGTGGCGGGAAATACGTTCCTCGAGCGAACACACGATCGTGACCGAGGGGAGCGCGAGAGAGAGAGAAAGCGGCAGAGAGGTGGAGGAGGAAGGCGTCCGTGGCGACCTAACCTCCCAACCGGTGCGTCGGTGATTTTAATCGGCGTTACAGCAGTGCCGTGTAACCGTGTCACGCGACCCGTGCGAACTTGTCGCGGAAACCAGTTCGTCCGCGAAACGTCGGGGCCTCTGGCATTCGTGGCTCGACGAACGCCGCTGCCTGTGGATTCTAACCTCTGTGATCGTGCGCGACCCGGTGCGTCTACTCGGTACGAGTGGCACGGATGGACGATACCGCAAATAGGGGATCGGAGTGGAAGCAGAGGCAGATGTACGGGAAAGTGTAGTTCGTTTGGCCGAGAAACTGTCGCGTACGTATTGACAGTCGCGCTCGTCCTTTGTTTCTCTTCCGTGTCGGCGCGCGTTGCCTCCAGGCCTCCAGAAAATTTCTGTGGCCCGATTGGCGGTCAGAAATTGGTCGCGGAGCGGGACGGCCGATAGAGGAGCAACCTGTTCCTCTGCCGTGCGAGTGAGTGCGCGTCCGCGTCTGTCTCCTGTGGAATGCGAGAATCGTGCGTGCAGGGGCGGCCCGATACGCGCTGATTTTCGACCAAACCCGGATAACAGGGGGAGTTTGTCAGTGTGTCGGTGGGGACGCGAATGTGTCTGCCAGTTGCCTAAATGCGCGCCGCGCGACTCCAGTGATCCTCCTCGTCAACAGGTAAACGGACGTACGGTTCTTCGTTTTTTGGCGGGACGCGCGGAAGGAACACGTGGCAATCGGGAAATGGAAAGTCGATAAGGATCGATTTTCTCCTGCGTCGGTAGATAGAATAAATATGTGGAAGTGAAGCGTTTCGGAGCAGAAATCAGACGTGGAGTAACGTTCGGAGTCGTTACGTGGCGTATCGGGAATAGAGGAGCGAAGGACACCAGATATAATAGTATAGTTTGGTGCCTGCTACCTAATAGTTTAGCTCGTTATCTGAATGAGCGGAGTACTGCTGCGAAATTCGAAGTTTCCGATAGGGTTTGAGGAGGGAACGCGGTGGGGGAGATAAGCGTACGCAGTAGGT